>NC_052537.1:26225584-27590084 GCF_016699485.2 Gallus gallus | reverse complement strand
TTAGAACATTTAAAACTGTGAGTTACAAAGCTGTAATTGAAATCATGACAGCATCTAGAGGAGTGGTGCATGTTCTTAGGACTCGTGGTCAATCCAGGTAATTAGTGTTAATTTTACTTAATTTTATTTTTAAAAGGCACCTTTTCATAACGTCTGCTGCTTCCTCTCCATTGCCCACTAGAAAAAGAAGCGTAAGCCTGCAGTGCCTTTCTTCAAATACAGCCCCCCTACCCTCGAATAATATTAAAGAACAACCGGTGTTAAATATTTTAAGTCCTGTAAAAAACGTCAGGAACCTAATGCTGTTACACAGATATCTCTCCAGAAAGAAAAGGGGTGGAAGAGGTATTTGGGGGGAGGGATAAATAAGGAGTTTAGAGGACAACAATCCTAAAAGTTCGACAGGAGATACTTAAAACAAAAAACAAGAAAAGGAAGGGGCTTGGAATGGGCACAAGGAACAGTGTATTATAATTAAAGAACAGATGCACAGCGCTGTAGTGGCACACTAAGAATGAAAAGACAAGGCTGCTATGTTAGGGGAGAGGGGGAAAATAATCAGATTTCGCATTTCAATGTAAAAGAGCTGCCCAACAAAAAGAATTAGCATGTAATTGTATATTTTTATATGCTATACAAGCCGCAGTTTGTCTAAAAGGTAAATGATAAGCCCACAGTTAGTTCAGTCCTACTGTGAGCAATTAGAATACTAAAGCATTGTGAACTCGGTACTAACATGAACTCAAAGCAGTTTCTTACCTTATTTCAGTACCTTTCCACCCAAGCCACTCTAAAATGAGACCTTTTTATTTTTATTACAAATGACAGTTATTTACGTGCTCTGGCTTGGGAGGCATACAGCCCTTTGGCCATGAAATCGGTGCCCGACAGCAGCAGCTGATGCCTTTCTGCTCCCCAGCCCTCCCCACACTCCTTCTGCCACGGCATCCCTGCTCAGAGAGGTGGGCAGGGAGGTGATTCAGTGCGTCTTGCAGCTTCAGAAACAGCTTCTATCCGAGTTACATAAGGAAGTTTTGCAAAGTGGCATGCTATCACTAGAGATTTTGTCATTCCATGTGGGCTGGATTCAAACTGAGATCTCAGGAGCTCAAAAGACAGAGCGGCACAGCCTCCACGCGATGCTGCATACGGTGTGAGTGCCGGAACAGAGCCCGGTAATGAGAGGAAGCGTAGGTTTTATTAACAAACAGAATGGCAAACCATAATTTCTTTCAAGATCTGTTCATACCTCCTTAGGAGAATTATAATTGTGGATGCCTTGATGTTTCACTACGGGATGAGTTCAGAATTACACCTTAGTCCCTGTACCAGTCTTCATTTAAACTTCAACGTGCATTTTGCACTCAGTATTAAAACCGCCCTGCAATTGCAACCTACTCAACACAAAGTGGGTCCTTAAGTGCAGGGAACGGAATGTCAACAATTATTATTTTTTAATTATTTCTCTCTCTACCTGTTTGATTTTGATCTAGACAACAAATTCATTCAGATCTCTTTGCTGCTGCTCTCCCAATAGAGAGAGGAAAAAAGTAACTTCTGAGGCTAACCAGGAAAAGCAGAAAATTACTAGAAGCCACATCAGAAAAATTTAGCTGAATGATAGAGTAATTAGAAGCTCCAAAAGGTATGACTGAGTTCAGTCCTAAGCCCCATCCCTGCGCAATAACATTCTGAATTTTCTAATTTGCCTTCGTCGTTTTTTTCAGAAAGAAGAGCAGTTAGGTAGCAGCTTTGTTCTTTATATCTAATTAAACTTTCAGAGTAACCTACAAATTAGGAATCTGCCCGTTTATACAGCTATAATCTCTACTTGCAAGCAAAAACAATCCTACTATATTGCTTTACAAAAGCACAGGAGCAGACAGACGTGGAAGCGTTGTTAGAGGGTTGAGCAAATGGATCTTGTCCTTCTGAAAGTAATCTCAGAAATCAGGCTGTACAAACCCTTGCAACAATATTGTCATCTGTTTAAATACTGGGACTGTTGGGGAGGGGAGCTCAGCGGTGGTGGGAGGGCTTTCATGCGGTTACATGTTTATTTTGTTTAATTTTTTTGTTCACCACGTTACTCCGCAGCTTTAACATATTAATATCAGCTCCACAAGATGAAGGAAAAATAAAGCATTCAGGCAACTGGTGAAAGAATCTTTATATCACAAATATCTTACTGTTTCTAAGAATTCCCTGTAATTGCCCCTAATCTGGTTACTTTACATTTCTTTGTCATCACCATTTCTAAAACTTACAAATCCTTTTCTGCAGAGCTCAGAATTCATTATTGATATGCCTGGGCATACACATTTCAAAAAGAAGATACCAGACAAATATGTGATGTTAAAATGCCTCTAAATATACTTGTTCAAATACTTCACTGGTTCAAACTCTCCATATGAAACCCTTCAAAAATCCGACCTCTAAGTAATCTTGACTTTACTGAGACCTCATTTTTAGCAGCAATCGGGAAACAATAAAAAAAAAGGCAGCTCAGATACCTGCTTTGCTCCAGCAATAAGGAACTGAGTATATTAATTTCAGAACATATTCTGAAACATTTGAGGAACTGACCATTAAAACAGACTTCTCTCTCTAAATATTTATGAGTCATTTTATAACTGGAAGAAAGGTGTTCCGGAATACTGATCTCTAGTGTTACACCTACAGATCTACAGCACGCACAAATAAATAATAAATATTGAGACTTGTGCTTGGGTCTACTTGTGCTGTATTTTCAGCGGGTATGTGATACGCTATATAATACATAAGCCATTTCAGTGCTTCACACCAAAGTCAAAGCGTTATGAAATACTGTGTAATTCTGCCACTGTTTCAGCACAGGTTTTAACCAAAGCAATGCTTTCAATACCAGTGTACGAATGTATTTACCCTATCAAAGATTTTGTGATGCAAACAAGATTATTACTGAACCAGATTTGATCATGGTATTCTAGCAGAGATCAAATAATAGGTTTTCTTTTTTTTTTTTCCTTCTTTCTCTAGTGCCTTTAAAAAAAATTTCTACTATCAAAGAATGTTAATTTCTAAGGTTTGATCTGGAGATTCCTATGTAAGTATACAATTATTAGGAAAAAAAGAGGCACAACAGTGAATATTTTAAAGCAGTGTAATCAATATTTTTGCTTTGTGCAGATTTCCCTGCAACAATGAACAAAAAGATCTACTTCAGATTTAGAAACTCAGCTTTAAAGGGAAAGCTAGACAACAAAAAGCAAGAAAGTACTCACCTCTTCACGTAATTTTATCAACTGCAACATGAGCGCACAAAAAAGATAAAAAGGAAAGAAATGGCAGGAAAGAAAGATCAGTTGTGTGACAGGATACAGAATTAACATTGACAATTTATCTGTTTACATGTTTAGCATTTAAAAATCACAGACAAACACATTAAAAGAACCTAAACATAGACTACATGCAGAGTTTTTTGAACGAATAAAGATCACTTTCTCACACTGTCACATTAAACAAAGAGAATAGTGTGAAATTCTCTTTTAAACCACATCTAAGACACCATCATGAAATAAAGGGGAATGACTTCATAGAAGTCTATATTATAAAGAAAAAAAAAACAAGTTTACTATTCCTCTCTGCGAAGACTGCACAGCTGAAGTGGTTTTGTATATACAAGTTTTGAGAATGTTTTCTGTATATTTTAGTCGTGACAACTGATTTCTTATTTTACGAGCAGATCTAACTTATTAATAGATGACTGCTTCTTTGCAGCATGTCACCACTACTCCGATTTTTATATACCTTCATTTGAATGCGACTATATTATCTAGTTTGCTTATTGAACCTCACATGGACACCCCTTTTCCGTTGAGGAAAAAAAAAAAGAGCAGCTTAGTTAAACGGCTCAGAATGACAATTTATTGCATAGCATATTTAGTAATAGACAAAGGAGCAGGGAACAGCACAAAACATGTTTCCCTCAGGAAAGACCACTTCGGGCTCTTATTCCTGGACCACTACACAGTGTGTGTATGTATACACACATGGTGTATCTCTACACACTTATACAGTATATGCACTTATGTTTATCAATTTACACTTGTAAATTAACATGATCTAACACTATTAATAATATTGCTCTGGCAGGTTTACCAAAACTAAATAAAATCCAGTCTGAATATCAAGCTATGTTGTAATATCCCCTCCGTTTACAGAGAGAGATAAATCGCTGGTACTGGAACAAAAAGTATGATTACTCACAACAAATGTCTGCACAAGAGTGGCTCTTGGTGAAAAAATTACAGTTCTCTCCTCGATTCCAGTTGAATTCAAAATTACAACAGCTACATCATTATCTCAGTTTGTGCTGATACCTCATTTACAGTTTCACAACACCCATTTTCAACACGTGTGTGAGCTGAGAATGTTTACTACTCAGAAAGTCTCCTCAGCACGAGAGGAAAAAAGGCACTTCCACTACTGTCTGTTGTTTCATGTGGCTCGCCTAGGTCTGAACACAGCCTCATCCCAAAGCAGGCAATGAACCCAACTACATGTAATTACTGGGGCTACTACTGCAGGAACTCGAGCTGAAATAACGCAACTTTGTTAGAATTTGGCATAAAGAAAACTGTGCTGTCCACCAAACTGCTGCTTAAATTCAAGTGCTTGGCCTGTCAGAAATTGGTCTTTCTCCAGCTCTCCCCCCTCCTTTTCTCCCCAAAAAGGCAAACACCCCTTTAGAGAGGGGCGATCTGGGAGCTGATCTCATAGCTACCTTTTCTTTCGGAGGCCACCATTCTTCACTTGGCTATGATACTTAAAGGGCCAAAGTTTAAAACTACTCTCCCGCAATAGGGCCCATTTGGGCATGCCACCCTGCAGCAATCAGACGGAGTTTTAAAATGCTGCACATTTGTTTTTTCAATAGGTTCCAAACAAAAATGTTCTATCTTGTTTGTGCTGCATGGCTGAATTTAAGCTCTGCATAGGATTTGCAGCTAAGCTAAGTAATGGGAGAGGGTTTTCTTTTTCTTTTTTTTTCCCCTCTTTTTTTTTTTCCTTTTTTAAACATTGGCTGAAAGATATTCATTCAAATTAACAAAAGATGTATTTTTCCCCCATTTAACAATGCTCTTGATGAAAATGTGTTGCCTCCACTTTTCTATTTTTGAACATTTTCTGGTATTTTTATCATGCTCACCACCCAACCGCAAGCAGCGTTAGGCCGTGCGCAGCCACCATTTTAAGTTATGATAATCAGCACATTTTTGAAACAAAGATATACATATATATATATTTTCAATACAGAATTCAATACGAGAGGTAATCTGGTCCTTTGTAGGCTAAAAAAAAAACCCTGGTTTACGCTGGTTTGAACCAGCGGAATCTCTTGTGGCTAAGCCTTCTGCTGTGACTAAAATCAAAACTGCGCCGCAGAGAGCGGCCGAGGCTGTGTGTGTGTGCCCGTGTGCCGGCGAGGCGCACACCACGTGATGCAGAAAACTACCCCATTTTTTATTTTTTTCTTTAAAAGCTGATAACGCTACCGCCGTCTCTGTCCGCATACAGATAACGAATAAATGCTGAACTCTATTAAACGCCCTTTACACATTATCGTGGGTCGAACACACAATTTTCTGAACTTATGATGACAGTCTATTTATTTTGCTATAAACCCTCGGCATGTAACGAACAGATTTGTGTCTGGTAATGATCTGCTCTGCCAGGGCTATATGAAATGATACCGACCTTCTTTAGATCTTGGGGAATTAAATTGACCAACTTCACCCCCTGGTCTGTAGCTGAAGTTTGACACACTTTATGCACAGCAAGCCCAAATCTAATATTATCAGAACTTTGTAGTCAGAAATTAAGTAGCCACAAAATGTTTGTTCACCACAAATCACATACGCAGTGCATGTGCATATGGACACGCAATTTACCCTAATGCAAATGTGCTTCAACATATTAATGAAAACAGCTGCAAAAGAGAAAGGAGCAGTACTGTATCTTAAGAAAGTTGGTAATACCATACTTGGCTATTTTGGTTATTTATGATTTAGCCCAACATCCACTTTCTAAAAAGCATACAAATCACCAGATGAAAACAGTTGTGTGATTATTAAAGGGAAGCCACACCTGTAAGTACTGTCTCATTGCACTGAAAAGGTCAAAATTTTCAAGGGATTTGGCAATCACTGCTGGCCAGCATGACAAATAAGAATTCGAAGTAACAGAGCCCATTTAAGATCACTTCTGGAAAATAAGTAACAAGCCAGTGCACACAGGCTCTAAGGGATGGGGTTTTTTGTTGTTGTTATTTGTATGTTTTTGATGGAAGAAGACACGTCTCCTGACTCTGAATCTCTGCATGTGCTTCATTTGAACATACTCACCAGATAAAATTCAGAGGAAATTAATGTACACTAAGCAATGATTTCATTAAATAGCTTGATATCATTAACTTATTAAACAAAGATCCATTACTTTAAAAGAAGATTTGATTAGCAGAATTGTATGATTCTTACAACTTCTTACAAGAAGTTCCTATAAAAATTATTCTAATAAAACTGGTTATATCTTGGTAAAATCACTATAAGCAACTGTATTCTAAGACACTGTCATCTACACGTGATGACAGCTACCAATGGATCACACAGAGGGAAAAAAAAAAAAAAGTGGAAAGACCAATCATCATTAGCTAATTCTTCATTCTGATCTTGTACTTCAATCTTTCTTCTTGTGAGAATAACTGGAAACTCATACCTATGTATTCTACCCTGTTCAGTACAGCTTTTAACTTGGCTGTAACTCTGCCTTTGAAACTCAACTAAAAAACAGAAGTTGAATTAAAAAACAAATCAAACTGTTTGTTTTTCTAATAGTGCCCCATCTAGTTCTAGATACTTCCATACCAGCTATTCTACACTGTTTGTCTTCTCCCTCCATAAAAAACATGTAAATTTTTATCATGACAAAGACCATACTTTAAATATACTGCTCATATCTGTTTCCCTTGGGTAACACCCAAGTCTAAACAGACATTCAACATTTCTATTGGCAGATTTTACCAACATTTCTGGATTGCTATAGGAACAATCTTTTCTTCAATGATTCCTTCATCATGAGAGGATTGCTTCTTCTCACTTTGCAAAGTTTGATGACTGAACTGGGGAACAAAACCCATCATCTTTTAGTTTAACTAATTTAACCTATCTGAAACTATTTGAGAAGGATAAGTCCTCTAATAATAGCTTGAGGGTCAGACTATCTATACTCATTCCCAACAGACAAAATTAAAGCAAGAATTTGAAATACCTTCCAATATTTTATATGGCTACAAGTAATACTTGATCATACTTTCTTCATCTAGCCCAAGTCTATTAAAATAGTAATGAGTGATATTGCGGTAGACCTGGAGTTACTGATCTAAATATTTTGAGATAATATGTTGCTGACTGTACAGTAATACTCAAGCCTTACACTTGACTTGGATAACTGCACATTCAGATAAGGTCAATGTAAGGCTGAAGTTCGTGTAGTATATGATTGTAACTGTAACTAAAAGCATAAAAGATAAGTACAAATATAAATCATGATATCTTGAAAGAAAAAAGAAAAAAAGGTTGATTATTGGAACAACACAATAAATAATATCTTTGTGAAATATTGGCCTTCACATTATTAAAAGAATAGAAATGTTTCCTTTATGATGATATTTCATAGCATCTTTCAAGGAAGAAAACAAAGAATTTCAGAACTTCCAAAGATATGGGGGAATTTCAAGTTGAGTCATAGAAAAAATGAGTTCGTTTACCTAACAGACTAAACAAAACATGAATAACCTAAAAAAAATTGTTCAATTCAAGAAGTGGTCATCGGAATGAAAAAAAAAATCATGTTGATAAATGTTTGTAAGTATCATTTCATTCTTTGAGATGAGACCATGTTTCTTCCATCAGATTTCAAAAAGAAATCATAACTTGCAAAAAGTGCATGTGGACCGGTTATTTAACCATTCCTTAAAAAGTGAAAATAAAATATTTTATCTCATCCCTACACATAAGATATTCTGTTAAAAGTGAAGCTTCTTATCACAATTGCCCTTTTATGTGTGAATTCACACATTTTTTTTCTTGAAATGTAAAAATAGCAGCACCTTAAAAGAAATAAAATTAGAATTTTAACACTTCTACAGTACAGAGTTTATGTTCATGACACACAGACCGTCAAAGTCTTCCCTTGAATTCTCCTTTCTGCAAATTTATTATTTAGGGATAAAAAAAGTCTTCTTGTTATTTAAATTTTGGAACTCTCTCTTGCTATATATCAAAATATAAATACCTTTTACGTTTAATTCTAAACATAGATATTACATCTGCTATACAGTAAGTTCCGCAGATAAATTGTATCCTGTGTATAATTAATTAACATATGTATTACAGTCTCCCACAGAGTTTAACATTCACGCAGCACTTTCAAAATACTGTATAACATTGGAGCTTAAGGGGTCTATGCTTATCCATTTTATTATGATAAGTCTCCAAGTTTAACTTTTGTCTACCCTTCCTGAGCTTCTATTAGGGTAGAAGATACTAAAAATTTTAGAGCATGGTCCAGCTCTGTTTCCTTAATTAATATTGAAGCAGTAAGTATTTAAAGAAGCTTTACTTTCACTACAAAAATAATTCAAATTCTATCTTATCAGAAGTGCTATTGAAGAAAACTTTCAACAAAATTCTCACTCAAAGTGCACAATTTTCATTATAGCTGAACTGATTTTTCAGCTTTCAGACAGAGCTTGTCAAACAAGCTCAGCACCAAAAGAAATATTAACAGGTGGGTCAAACTACTCTGAATATAAAGTTCCCTTTAGAAAGTAGGATCTTCACTGTAGTGTTCAAAGCAACAGGGGTACAAGATATCATGAAAACCTGGGAATTATCATGCTTTCCTTCATTAAAAGAGGTGGATTGCTCTCTGCATTCTAGCACAACATACATCATGAAAACATGCTTTCGTAAGTAGAACTTGTGTTTCTGGTACAGGGAATAAAAATCTGTTTAGGGAAGGAATCGTACAAGGAAACAAAGTGGTGTACAGCCTAATTCTGAGAGTGCGTTTCCATTTGTTTTGCCTGCCAGTGTTGATTTAATTATACTGCATTATTATCAAAGCAGCATTATGTACTTTTTTTATTCCTTTTACGTGTGTTTGAGGTGAAGACCTTGGCTTTGTCGGCAAACAGCGTGTTTCAAGTTATTTCTAAAGTACTAAATAATAAAGAAAAGAGAAGAAAAGACTTTTTTTTAAGATAGCAGACAGTGATCACAAGTTAAAGGGTTAAATGTAAGATCTCCAAGAAACATTTTGAAGTTGATTAAGACCCCAGCTTTGCATTAAACAGTATCACTTCCACATGAGTTGTTGCTAATGCTGTTAAGGAGCAGCTTGAGAAGCCCAGTGTGCCAGTGACCTCCTTCACCCTCCAGCCACCCACTAGGGCTTCTTGATTAGCATCCTACCTGGTTCTCTGAGGAATTCCCGTCATCCCCTAGGAGCTCATTCCGCACCTCATCACTGTAGGCGATCCGTGACCTTTTCTGTAAAACAAAAAGAAAAAAGGGTTAGGAAGTAAAGCTCCAAAGCCATTGGTATCAAGACTGATCATCTTAAACCTCGAGAGCCCCCTAATGGATACCTATTTGCTTTAAAAAAAAAAAAAACAACCAAAAAACAAAAAACAACAAAAAAAAAAAGCCCTGCAATTAGAAGTTATAAAAAAGTTCGTCAACAGCTGTATTTTGATAAATCTGCATGGCAAAAACTTACAATTTCTAAGAGAGTCACATCCTCATTTAAACGAAAGTAGCTTAAATAAAGCTCAGGACGAATCACATATGACCCAAGTTCTAATAGTCAGGCAACATAAACTCATATCAGAAGCACTGAAGGAACGTGTAGGAACAAAAGTAATTTTCCCAAGGAATACTTGCTAGTAATACTGCAGTGATGCCATTACATAGGAAAGGAGAATTCCTTTCCTATTTACCAAAAAACAGGGAGAAAAAAAAAGAAAAGAGAAAAAGACAAAGTAGTATGAACAACAGATGTTTGACAAAACTGGCCGAAATTACAGAGGTAGAAAACGATGAAGTTCTTCCTTTACTGCTAAGGCCCCCATGGGAAGGACCAGAAATCAAGTTCTAAAACACGGGTTAGAAAACAGCAGTACAAGAAAACACCAGCTTACAGTAGATCATAGGAACACCAAAACCTGTGATGGCCACTTATCAGTTAGGACAGACCACAACTGATGAGCATCAGATTTTCTCAGGAGCCAACCTCTATACCAATTCTTAACTAGAGCAAGTAGTGAGCAACTGAGCAAATGACTGAAGATTATCAAGACAGCACAGCACTTACTGGACAAGTGGGAAAGTCCACAATAAGAACATTAGTCCAGCTTTTAATTTCTCTGTTGGCTGATTACCAGACTCTCAGCTAACACTCCTGCATTCACCATCAAAAGAAAGTATTTTTAACATATTGTCTAAAACATTTTCATATTTGAGTGTGGCTATGATCAGTCTTACTCTCCATCATGTGAAGAAGCCCAGCGATAGACAGAACTGGGCTACTGGGCTCTTCTCAGGTGCTCTAAGCTTCCCTCCCACTCCACCATGAAAGTCACTACAGTAGAAACTCAGCACAAAGAAATCCTCCCCTCAAACCTTCCCTAATCAGACAATTGTGCTAAAAAAATCTGGGTTTTGAGACCAAAGCACGGGAAACAACCCATTAGAAATGATACTGAGCACAGGGAAATTAATTATCTTTGTGACAAGGATGTGTGGAAACAGGACATCCCTTCTACTAGGAAACTAGCAGTTGAGTAGTCTTGCATTGGTCATCTGAGAGCAACATATTTTAACTTTTCATTTCGTATAGTCCACCCTTCGTTACTCTTTCACCACGACAATGCCCACCAGTTTGTGATTCAGTTGCTAGTGCTCAGATCTAGATTATATATACTAAAGCTAACAGCTGTACCTAGCAAGGACAAAGCATACCATGGTCCAACTACAAGAGCTGAATTATGCCAAATCTTTTGGAGATCTCAGCTGTCACAGTTTCATACTAACCAAGCTAAAAGTACTCTACAGCATTAAAGGAAATGAGAATCTTTAAACAGGCTGTGGTATCAGAGCTGCCTGTTTAAATTATTCATTTCATCACTATGGGGGACTAAAACACTCCACAGCATGTAAGAATATCATATGGAGATAGGTTTTGTTTTTCTCTTTTTTCACCAAAAAGCCAACAAATTGGCATAGATTGCTCAATTACATTATTTTCCTATTTTTATTTGATATACATCAAACAAGAAAGGAAATTACAAATATATACCAATAAATACCTACTCTTCTTTTCTGATTAAGATTCAGTGTCCCCACTTGAGGTCCAGTACCTCAACTGTACAGTCTCTGCCACTTCTATAAAATTACTCAGCCCAATTGATTCTGCTAGTATTACATTTATTTGTCATTATTAAACTAAGATGTGGGGCATGATGCTTCATGAGCTTGTTCTCCAGTGAACAAGTTGCCTAATTATATGTGGAGACAGAGATGGTCCTTGGTTACACATCATTTATTTGAAAGATTTAACTGGCTTATATTCTCATTCACAAGAGACTGCATGAAAGAAAGGAAAAGAATACTCTTCATGAGAAAGAAATAAATGTTAACAGCAATGCACTTTCTAAAGGCCTTTTATAATCCTTTATATCAACACAACTGAGCTTAATAAATATATTTGTATCATTGTTCCTTTATTGCAATAGTCTGTCATGATCAGAAAATCAGCAATTATATTAAAAGAAATAACCCTTTGACTACAATTAGGTGTAACTCTTTGGCATAATCAATAAATAATTTGATACTACTTTTGATCACAGTTTCACTACTAAATGAATCAATAATATAAAAGGAAAAGCCTTTGAACTAAAGCGTTCATTTGTTCTTTCAGAATTTGCCCAAAATATCAATACATTCATATCTTCAATTATTATTCTTATTTCTATTAAGGTAACACTGGCAACACTTTCAAGCGTAGCTTTCAGAAATAGTGACAATGAAATTGTTCATCCAAAGTTGGCAATAAAGTGAGTTTTAGATTTTTTTTTAGTCCATAACTAACAGCTGTTTATAAATATGTACTTTAGCCAAATGCAAGAATGATAGTTTGAGCTGGAAATGTCACACACTGCTACAGTTTGAAGGAGCCCAATTCATAATGCATTTTATAAATAGTTAATGACTTCTATACATAAGCTAACCAGGCAAATCAAGAAATTGTCAACATTTTTAGTCTTAGTTGTCAGTTACCACTGTCTACTGGTACTTTATATGTATGCTTCTAGAAAAGACAGAAGCTTTACAGAGTTTGTAATCCACGGCATTTCTGGGCAGCTCAGTATAGGTTATAGCTTCTATGTGCAGTTTTTCTTCTGTAAAACTCTGTCACACAGAGAAGTTTTCCTTGTATTTTGTATTTTCTTGTGTATACATGCACCAGAAGTCTAAGCACACAAGTGCTTTTACCCCTGTCTACGCATTCCCATTCAAATCCAGCATGTACACGAACACACCACCACACAAAAGGGTTAAGCTACTATCTATAAAACTTCAAGACAGATAAAGTTTTGGGGACTGTTTTAAACGTACTACAGTATCCAGGCCTTCTGACAAGGAAGAATTTCTGATTCCAGGCAGATCTCTCTTGGTTATGAACAGGATTTTTGCATACTGATTGGGTGATTTTCTTAAAGCCCTGTTCAAACAGATACACTTGCTCAGTTCTGTCTGGCAATTTGGCTTTAAACAATCCGTCTACTTGACCCAAGCCTTAACATTTCCCAATAGAACTGAATGTGTTCATGGGCAAGCACAGCTAAATTAGAATTGAAATGAATTAACTCAGCTTAAACTAATTAAGATCTGTGATCTGCAGCACCACCCCCCTGTATGATTCTACATGTGAAGCAGGGTACATGTAACCAGACTGAGAATTTTGCTACACTACTAATCTGAATGTAACAATGAAGTTCGTCTATTACTAAAGCATATGAGAAGTTAATTTCCACGGCCTACACATGGCAAAGCAATTGCTTAAATTGCCTCACCTGGGAATTTAATACAATGTTATCATCAGACCAGCCACACTGTAAATAGATTTATAATGCTTTCCATGTGCTAGGCTAGGTTGCATATGAATTAAGTAATGATCTGGTATTACAATACAATCAGCTAGTTCCCACACCTGGCAGACAGGATATTTTGCTAAATTACTACCTATACAGATACATCACAACATAAAAACAGAAAAGGTGATGGGAAGAGAAACAATCTACATGGTGTATGACCAATTTTTACACGCTAACCAAATAAGATGTAGATGGAAGGAGTTATCCAAAATAATCTGTTTCCAACATCTGTACAACACAGTGCATACTTATTCATTTCTATTCAATTTTGGCCTAATTTTCCGCATTCTGTACTTTAATTACTCATCCATATTCTGAAATGTTCCCATTAGCGAAGGCCACAACTAGCCAATGCCCCCTTACTCCAACACACTTTCAGCAATCAGCCAAATAATTGATATAAAGTATCGCGTATTTTCATACCTGAACTGAAGAATAGCTTTCCTCCTAAATGCTCAGCAGCCCCCTGAGCAGACAACTAAACCGAGGTACATTTCAGACAAAAGGCCCAACAAACCTCTTGATTTTTCAGCCTCAATGTCTTAAGAACGGATTAAAAAGACTTTTCTGTAGAAAGTGTAAACAAACAAAAGGGTTTATTTACCTACAAACAGCTGTTTTCTTCAGAATTTCCTAGTACATACATATGGTTTAAAAAAAAAAATCATCCAGCATCTGTTTCCAAGTTCGGTCGTGTTCTAGATGTAAATAAATACATAAGAATAGCATAACCAGCAGTAATTCCTAGGAATACCTTATACCGTTGTATTTTGTTTTGTGTTCTTTGAGAGCGGTCACTTTCACTATTGCTCTTGTTAAAACAAGGTGAAAAGTGACCTGGTCTCCAAATGGACTGTGAGGTACTGCAGATTGTAGACCTTCACCTCACTGATGTGATACTTTCAGTAATTTTTGCTGGGCAGAAATGGAAAAGATAGTTTAAAAATTTAGAAGAGAAGTGACCTTCTCTAATAGTCTTAAAGCTTTTATTTGACCAATGACACAATAACACTTCTTCAGAAACAAAATAACTGAAATTGCTTAAAAACCGTGTTCAAACTTCTGTTTTCAAAACTTACAGAAACAACAGATTAGATACTTCACACTGACATTAGAAGGGGGGTTTCCTGTTCCTAAATAGCCTAGTTTTTTGTTTGTTTGTTTGTTTGTTTTTGATGGTGGATAAGAAGCAGGAAACTGATTACATAGGGTCAATACATGACACGACGTAATGCTGGAATTTTAAGCATTTCCTTATGGATATAAAACAACAAATATATTTCTGGCCTAAAGGAGGTAAACTACTTTACAAAACTTATGAAATATTTGACTGGAAGCATCCAGACAACAGCACACGTCAGCTGGCAAAAGTCAATGTCTAAGGCACTCTCAGTCTTGTCTTCTCTCTCCTAAAGCACACACACACAAAAGCTTGCAGGGAACTGTGAGAGAGAAAATACAGCTTAAAACCTGTATTCTGTCAAATACAGATCTCCTCCAACAACAGGGACAAATCAAACATCAAGTGCTAATGTGAAACTAGTACAGAGATACTATGAGACATTTTAAATGGAAGTCATGGGTCCATAAATGTTCACTGATCTCCACCAAACACTTTTAGTTTCATTATGGGGTGAGGGCAGAGAGGAGGGCTAAGCAAAACTCAATGAGCATACAACGTGAACGTTGTTGAGCATACCAACAATACATGTTGGTAGAGGAAAAATGGGGTGTCTATGGATATAACATGGTGTTCAGGATCACTTGGGTTCATTACTGATCAGACTCACCTTTCTGAAATGTTGGAAGTACTATCAGGCACTCCCTCGGTGCTTAAAGTTGGCCGGTGTGAGCGTAGTTTGTCTTGATACGTATAGCAATCATTGGCACATATTTGCCTAATTTTTGACAAAGGTTTCACACAACTTGCAGACCATTATTTACCACAGCCCCTTCAACCAGCAATGCTGGAAGAAAACAAGAGCAAGACTGGAGAGGGAAGAAAACCCTTTCTCCTTAACTCAGCAGTTTGAAAACTAACTCACCTTCACAAGCTTTCTTATTTCCTTCTTTCTTTCTATGCCTATCACCATGCAATTCCACCAAATCATTTACCAACAAATGCTATTTAGAGGACAAGTACCACCTGCACATCAGCATCACATACTTCAGCCTGCTTTGTGCTCCACAGACTTTTTGCTTTCTGGTAGTTTCCTTATTACAATAGATGTTTCCTAAATCTTGGAAAATGAAGATGAACTTCAGTGCTTTGGATCAATGAACAGATGAACAGAGAATATGAAATTGTGGAGCCATTTTTCCAAGTGGACAGGACATCTACGCTGTAAGGGCAACCTTTAAAGAGAGCGCTCCCACAGTGAGGCAGCAAGAAGAAAATTAGGGAGGAAAAGAACTAATTAGCTCATGCTATTGGAAAGCATGATAAGCATCTCAAATAAACCAAAACATGAAACGTTCACATAATACCTTTGTTTCAGCTAGTATTTCCACCTAGAGCCTAAGTTCCCATTGCCAACACTAATAGGACATCTGCAGGTACATTCCACCGACTTCCTCCTTTTCCAAAAAGAAGTATCCAAGTGATATTTCTTCCATTAGTTACTTCATTGTCATTATCAGCCTGTAGCCATACTCTCTGATTAGATGCTAAAGAGATCACTAACTGTAACAATAAACTGTAATTGGGCTGAAGAAGCTGCCATTCTGGGATGCTACAGCCATGGTCCTCAGCTCTTTCAGTCCTTGGGTATCCAGCAGTGGGTAAAGCCTAGGACAGCTGGCATGTTTTATCTTTTAGGCTCTTCTGTTAAAAGTTCAATTTTGCTACAGAGTTCAGTTCTATTAATAAAGTATGTATTTTGGCCACTGAGAACTCAAAGAGTGAAAAAAAAAAAAAACAAAAGGAAAACACAAAGACAGATTTTGGACACTTAGAATTAGGGCAAAGCAGATGAATGAAGTTTCCAAGGCAGCTGAATCGCCCCACCTAAATTTAATAGGATCTATTTTAAACTTAAGAAACTTAAGCAGGTCTTTCCAAAAATACTTTTTATTGCATAAAAAGCTATTTTTAGGCACTGTCCTTTTTTCACTGAGCATACACACTACTGAGATATACATATGTATAGCAGTAGACACATTTTTAATTCCTGAAACGAGTAGACAGAGTGAGAAACTATCATCTGAGTTCTTAAGGTCTTAATCACAGTGAATATAAAAATAATAATAGTTTGTTCAATGAAAGTAACAGAAGATGATTTCTGACATTGTCATTAAATACAAAATAAAATAATGCTTGATGTAAGAAATTAAATAGAAAAACAGCATAATTAAGGTGGCTTGCATACAAATATACCCACATGTTGCTCCATTTGTGTATTTCAGTACAAGCATTTTGGACTATAAGGACATTAGCTCAAACTACAGATTAATGAAAAGGAAAATGAGAAATACTAGGTGTATAACATGGTCCAGGCAAAACTGATTTTTCTATTTGGCTTTCCGTGTTTTCTGACTTTACCATTTTTACACTGACGTTATTTAGCTGGGATTCCTTTGCTTTCTCCCAGTTCATGTATACTTACTCACAGACACATTGCCTTGTTTGAAAAAAATTGTCTGATCTTAATAATTTTAATAGTTAAGTGGTCACAATCAGGCTTTGAAGTTTGCAGCAGATTGGAGGACCACCAAGCGCTACTGGGACAGAACCAGTTGTTTCATGCTGTGTTAAATCAATAGCTAATATGATAAAATACTAGCCCAATGTTCAGACATGGCATTTTCTAGTTTTATCACAAGATGATGATTAGCAGTTCTTGCTTTACACTACCTGAGATAAAAGTCAGTAACTAATCTGCTACCTACAATTTATCTAACTGAAGTCCTCCTTTTTATACTGCCTCCTCATTTGAGTTCTCCATTCTCCCTCATTCAGTCTGAATACTTATAACCAATACTCATTTCTCAAAGTGTATAAAATGGATGAAAAATATTTTACGCACACATCTGCATCAAAAATTCTCATCCCAACTCCACCCTGTTTGTTTTGTTTTTTCCAAAGCTAAGTCTTAAGCCGTTCAACACAGTATAATAGAAAGGCAGTATATTTATATAAAATATTGTTATTTGCAGGGTATTTGACATTTAAAGTGTCTTTCTGACAGACAGGCTACAGCTAACTTGTTATTTTTCCCCTTAACTATGCCATAATCAGAAACACTGCCTATGAATGGACCAACATAGAATAAAAAGAATGAGAAACACTGATACTGGCAGTAGTTCATTTTCCAGTAAATAGTGATGCTCAAACTCAAAAAAAATTCAGTGTGAAGTTCTATTTTGTCCTTGTACGTATGTTGTCACCAACAATACTTACATGTTTCTATTGATCTTGTTTATAGCTGCCTACATTTTCACTGCCATGAAAATGCAGTGTGAACCTTAAGGAAAATCTCACTTTATTGTGAGCACAGACTGCACAAAGACTGCCAAATCAGTCATAACTTCAATTAGTCCAGAACTTGTACTGTCTCCTACAGTGACCATTAACACAGAACAAAGGGAAATCTTAAGGAACAGAGCAGGTATGGCATGATTCTTGTTTCAGTAGGTGCTGCCAGTTGCTGATCACCAGCAGTTTAGGGACTTCCTCAGCATAAGGTACATCCAGATCCTCACACTTATTAAATTTTGATGGCTACCAATTACATAATATTTCTTTCATTTAAGTAGCAACTGAACACATTCATTCACAAGATTAAAGATGTTCAGACGTCAATACCAGGCTGAAGATTAAATTCCAAAGCAATTTTAATTTGTACAAAACCAAAGTGAAACTCCGAAGAAAGAAGGTAACATTTCAAATATTAAATACAATTAATATCACAGAATATTGTAAAATTTCTTCCTTTGACCACCATTTAAGCAACACGAGTTTAATTCAGCAGTTGTCAAACAGCTTTCTAGGGTAAATTCCACAATAAGAGAAAGATTCTCTAAAGAATCAATTTCCAGTTCATGTTCATACATGTCAGTTGCTCTCCCAGTCTCTACATAAACTTTGGCAAATATTCAAATTACTCAGATTAGAAAACAGAACTGTACTCTACAGTCACGTTACATATCTACACAGCTCCTTTGAACTGCAAGGAAGCCCCAATACCATTTGACCAAACATCTGTCCCTCCACCCCACCAGCTGTTCTTGTGTGGCACAGTTTAGAAACTTCTGGTATAACAAAGCTGTTGACATCAAATAAAGATGATCTGATGCAAAGAAAACAAAGTTAGATAGCATATGGCAAACATAATATTTCCAACTCCAATTCATGAACCAGACATATAAAACCTACACAGAAAGAATGGATGAAATGGAAGGAAAAAAAAATACACTTATGTAACAGATCTGAATTTTTTTTATTCTGAAGCATTCACAGCCAGCATTTATTTCATAATTCCAGGTTAAAATTTCAACCTCCAAACATACTCATAGAAAGAAACAGAGAATGAGAGCAATCACTTCTACCAGTCATGTGATGTCCCCCATCATTCCCTTCTGTCTTTCATGAGTCTTACAACTTTCACAGTTTGTACCTTCCTTCTCCAATTTTTCACCCTTCCTCCATTGCGAAACTTATCATGATGCATCACAAAGTGTGATGAAACATATTCTGTTTCCCTTATGAACAGTCACTTTGCCATTGCCTGTTGGTTCCTTCTCTCTGCTCAGATGTTTGGATCCTCTCCTGACCCCCTTTCCCAACTCCCACCCAGTAGAAAATGCCATTCCCTGAACAAGACCCGTTGTTTGTCACAGCCCATGTTGTCATTATCATGTATCCATTGTCACTGGACTCACAACTATGTTACTCATTGCTACAAGAGGTGACTTGGTGGTTCTGTAGGAGAACATTTGCCATTATAACCAGGATCATAACATTTTCAGAAGTTTTGAGAGAAGTGGCCCCAGAGAAAAAGCTCAGGAGACTGTTAGATTACTTGTTTCACTTTTCTCCTCTGTTAAATGGAGATACATAAACTAAATGATACAATTGAGGTATATAAACCAAACAATGCATGACTTACAACATTTGAAGAACTGTACCCCACAAAAGGTCATTTATTGGTATCGGAATTATGAAAAATCTATCAGTAGTCTCTTAAAAATCTGATTATCAATTGTACATTGGAAGTATTTCATGATGGAATCGCGAAAGCTTTCTGCGAAAGAGATGAAGCAATTTCAATTCCAAGACAGTAAGTACTCAACAGCTAAAATGCATTTTGTTCTGAAAGATCACGAAAAAATGCAAAAATACAGTTCCAATTGATCTTAGATACACTATATGATGAACTATCTATGGCTTTATTTATTTACCTGGATTTTGCAGGGCATAAAATAATGCAAGTTCACAGCATCAAAGAGATAAATAAATCTACAGAGTTGAGAGAAACCAGCAAGAATTAGGGTCTTTCAAGAGGTACTTGCAAGTAAATGTATAAGACATTAATGAACACATATGTCTATGAAAAGTTATTTGATAGCCAAAGATATCCTGAGAATTTCCAGGTATCCAAGTGTGCACCATTCGTCCTGAGAGTAACACATTTCAACCATCAAGATGCCTTCAAGACTAAATTCATGGCTTGGATGGCCATCACCCTGGGAAAACCCTGCCCTGCATTTGTCCAGAAGAGCACCACAGAGGTGTTAACTCCATAAATTATTTTACTATCTATTTTTATCTTTGAAAAAATACTTGCAAGAGATCATTAGCAACCACTATTTGCTTTCCAAAATGATAGCTCATAGATGGCCACTAAAGAGAACGTATTTGTCTATATCAGCCTGAAAAATACAGCCAAGATATAGTGGCTGGGTTTCCTATTCCACTGTATTACGGATAAACTTTCAGTTCTATAATAATCTGAACTAGGTTCTAAACAGACAAAACCCCTTAAGAGTAGATATTGCCACAAACTGGATCCACTGAATAATTTATTTAGGCATTAACTGTTAAGGGTGGAGAGAAGCATCCTGTATTTTTCTAAGAATCTTCTAATCTTTCTAATTTCACATAGGAGTATCCCTTGTGTCAGCTCTCCATTGTTCTCAGGGGTTAGATATTCCCTATTGTTATTAAGAATGAACTACCAGTCCACTATCTCAAAGAGAATGGTGTGCATGCATATTTCTTCTTTGTTTGATTTACAGACCCGAGGAACATGGATTACCTTCGTTATCTGCACATACAAGCTCGGCTAAAATCTTGGCATTCAGTCAGCTTTTATCTTGGGGACCCCAAACTGTACTGTTAGGCAACACAGAGCACCTATCCAGACTGAAATGTCATACAAATAGAATTTTGTTAGAAGTTCAATTTGTATTGGGGAGTATGCCAGCAAAAACAAAAGTCAGCAATTTAAAACAACAAACCAGCCCCTCTGCTGACAGGAACAAATTACTATATTCAAAATGAATAAGAATTACTGTAGATCACAAATCCACAGTACTAACTCTACACAAAGGGTGAAAAAGTATTCCTCAAACTAATTATTTAGTAACTCCGTGGTCTGATACAAAGCATTGAGTACAAATAAAATACCACACAAAATAATACAAACAAGTTTACAAAAGCACATATATAGGGACAATCAAAGACAAATTAATTATTTAACAACCGGTAGCACTAAGAGAGGAGATAAGCAAAGACTCATTAGAGTTCAAAACTAAACTTTTGCAATTGGTCAAATGGTGCAGCAGTGTGTTGTACTTCTAACAACTCCAAGATCTGGTTTCTAGGCAATGACCTTCAAGAGGCTGAGAGCACTGCAAGGTGACGCGTGCATCTTTTGGGGCAAAGATAGAAGTAGCTGCAAAAACACAATACATTTTGTTAGCCCACCCTAGGAGCAAAACTGATTTCTGTTCTCGCACAAACCACACAGAAGGTCTAGCACAATCTTTTCAAAGAAATCTTCTGATCACTCTGTAATTATTCCTTTTCGAGTGACCCCATTCCATAACAAACCATTCATGAAAAGACCTTGAAAACACTTTCCCTCTGAAACTTGGTAGTACTCTACAGACCTTAGCATTTGAACTAGGAGTTGTTTCTCTTTTATGGATTATAGCACTTTAAAAAGAAACTTTCATCTGCAAGCTAATTAGAATGAAATATGTCTAAATGATTTTTTTAAGTTTCTTTTCTTCTGCTGATTTTAATATTCTTTTATTTCAGAATTTTCTTAACTTGGTGAAAAAACTTAATTTGTTCACTTATTTTCACAGCTCCTTCTCTGACAAATAAAGGAATCTTCAATTACGTCTGCATGATTCCTAAAGTATTACCTTATAAATTATTTTGATGACAAAAAAAGTAACGTGAAATAGTAACACAAAATTGAATGTTACACGAACTAAAAAACTAACCGTGTCCTTCATATACTGGCTGCATAAGCTTCCTGCACCACACTGAATCCCAATCATCACAAAGCAAAGGGAAGGAAATGCAAATTGGCATCAGAGTTTGATTCTTAGCTGAATGCAGCTGAGAATTTGGTCAAAAAAGTTATTTGCCACCTCTTCACTTAAGTGCTCCTCAGTGCTGGCAATTTACTCATCTTCATTTAGTATCTCTCAGTGGCTCTCTCTTGGCCTCATAGATTCCTCAATTCTTAAAAAGAATGACTAAGCCCAGCTGACTACTCAAAGGGTAGTGTTACAGTGAGGCCAGTCTTTCTGCAGAAACATGTGGTATCGTCATCCATGAGCTAAGACGACAGAAATCCTGATAATTACGGTGCATCCTTTTCAAAGACAAAAGTGTGCTTCCTACAAGGTATCTTGGTTACAGTCCTGAGAACCTGGGAGGTTTGGTTTTTTCCCCCCACTTCTACTGTTTGGTCTGGAGATCAATAATGACATTTTTCATCAGTTTTTGGATAAACCCCAGGAAAGCATCCTCAATATTCACAACAGAACTCAAGATTCCAATTTTTCCATTTTGAGTTATATAGAAAGATATATATAGAAGGATATTGTATGGGAACTGGCACTTCCATTTGGAACTTCCATTTCCCGGTTTGTAAATGGTAACACTGCAAAACATGTCATTCTTCTGGTATGAGGTATGAAAGAGGTCCTTGACTATGCATTCACTGCCTGAAATTGTTTCAGTTTGAGGAACCAGAACAAAAGAAAGAGCAGAGGAACACTAAGGGCCCACAGCTCAACCTCTATCTTAATTAAATAATTTGCATATAAATAGTATAAATATAAGGCATTGGTAAAGTAATTAATAGCAACAAAAATTGTGAAAACATTGCTTTGTAGAAAACACAGAATAGCCATGTTACTTTGAATTTTTTTAAATAAGTATAGGTGACAAATAGGTTTCACTGAGTTCAACAGCAGTTGCAAACACTCAGCATCTTAGCCTCAGCCCTAATACAGCACAGTCAAGATGGTTTGTTTTGAATATCATCACAGAATCAAGATTAACCTAAAGAAATTCGATGGTCATCTTACATTTTTCAGGGATGAGCATAAATTTAAGATTGTCTCTTTCCCTCTTGCACTTTTTCCTTTGCTCTCCAAAACCAACATACATTTTAGAAGTTAGCATGATGGCCAGCAGACAGACGTGATGATAAACCTTGCCCTTACTTGTATTAAAGAGTCTATTCTCTACATGACTACATCAGAGAGCAGGTCTAGAAAGGAAACTATGCATCTAAAGAGTAAAATGAAAGGCAACATACATAATACAGGCAATATACTTGCACAGGTACATTCCTATTTCATTCTAGTTCTACTTAGTAGAGGGATGAGGGGAAAAACAGCAAAACTGATTTAATTTTAAGTTGTGAATTTTTAATTCCTGTGGCATTAACAAGACATTTGGCAGCGTACCATTTTTTCTAGTTGTTACTAAACTGGTTTACAGTTGTTCTTGTGACAGTAAAAGTGATATTTAATCAATACCTGCATGGTTTGTGGTTTGCAATCAAGACATGATTTTTTTATCTAAAATAATAGTCATATGTCTTTATATTAAAATTAGTAGGAGAATATTTAAGTTCTATTGGATAGAAGTTTTTCAATATACAGAAGCATTTAGTTACATACTTCTTGTGGTCATTATCTCCTCATTTATAGGGAAAAATATTTCTCTGCCAAGGCCTGAAGTTTTAAAAACTATAAAACCGTTATGTTGAATTCAGAAGTTGAAACACAGATTAACAAAACCTACATCTCTCAATTCGAGTTTTGGTAAAGTGGCATGGGATGAAATCCTCTGGTGGACAAGTTAATGAGGGAGAGGGTAAGAGAGCAATTGACTGATTACTTCTTAAACAGAGAATGCAAGAAAGTGACTTCTCTACAATCAAAGAATTTAGCAAAACAAACCTCTTCAAATCTGAATGGAAAAGTTCTCACCAATGACTCAATCGGGGGAAAATATCAAACTTTTCTTACTACACGGTGTCAGCATTCCTACCATATTTTCCTACTGAATGAACAGGGAATACACGAACACCAGCTATGTGGTTGCATGAAGAAGCTCTTTGACACAGCAATTAAATGAGGAACATGGCTGGAAGCCTAAAGATCAAGGGCTTCAGTTTTAAAGCTTTATATCATTAGCATCATAACCTAGGTAAATAAAATATTGGCTTGGTTTAAAACAAGTCAAATAACTGTGCGTTTGCATAGAGCTGATATCACCAAAGTGTTTATTCTTCACTAACAAAAGCTGATGTGAAGGTCAGATATTTAAATTCTTTGGGCAGAGAAGACTTATTTCTCCCTTTAAAGCATCTGCTCCAGCATGGTCACCAAGATTGAGGGAGTTATTTGAGCTCTACTGAATTCCAAGTAACACAGAAATATTGTACAACACTGTTTCTCACTAATAAAAGTATTAAGAGGGAAATATTAGGCTTACTGCACAGTTACATAGTCATACTAAAAACACTAATACTCTGAGTGAATTGAGCTGTAGCACTCAGTAGTAGACTAAAAATTACTTCAGGCAAAAAAAAAAACCAGTACATCTGGCATAGCATTTTTAAACAACTTAGATACAAGGCAAGACCAGTAATAATCACAATAGGCAGTATGGATTCTCAATTTGTTTACAGCATCTAATGGCAAATGAGACTTTATCCAGTGTTAGAGAAGTGTATGCATATTTCTTTAATTGGAGTTTTCTATGCAAACTCCTACAACTAGGTTAAAGAAATTCTAGGGAACTCTTTCAACAAAAATTTTTCATTTCCTGAAGTCTGATAGTTGGTTGCTGTATGGATTTTAAGTTAACTACTTTTTCAAAGACAACTGTCATGTGTTAACAGCCTAGTCCCCTGCTGGATTCCTTACGTGTAACCAATATATGACAGAAGTTAGAGTTGTTTTACTCCCAGGCATATCACTTATAAGTAAAGTTCATTGATGATAACTATAAAGTTCAACACTCAATCACTCAGTACCCCAAAAAACTTATGAAATAATTCATTAAATTTTCCCCTTTACCATATTGCATATTTTGGTACCACCAGTAACTTCATCAACTCTCTCATCTTTGTATTAAGACCATCTACAAATTCAAAAATGGGAAACTGTGAAGATCCACTGCTGAGTTTCCTCTGCTGTGAAAACCGACTATTTCTTCTCATCCTTTGTTACCTACTTTTTGACCCAATCCATCAACGTTCTTTCTCTCTTATCACAAGAACATATTCTGAATGGAAATCTACCCAATCTTCTCCATACACAGTAAACTTGTTAATTTTAATTAATTAAAGAGGGTTTCAAAGTTGCATACATCAAGAAAAATGCAATGGAGTGAATTCATTAAATGAAGGGTATGAAGTGCAGCTCTGTGTTCTAGACGCTGAGCAGTATTTATTTCCCTGAATATATCCTTAGAAACTCTTTATCACCCTGCAAAGTGATTTGAGTCACATACCCTCAAGATCTGCTGTGTGAATGCATCCAATTTTTAATTTATTTATCTTAAAGAGAACCTTTGCTGACACCTAGCAGATAAATGATTAATTGCACTTCTTTGCATCAGTCTGGAAGTCCAACACAAGTTTTTTTTTTGAGCCCCAAGCAAAAGGTTTATCCGGACAGAGCATAGATGGTGTGTAAATACGCATAAACACATTCGCAGAGTAAACAAAAGTACAACCCTAATGAAGTATTTCCTAAATTATTTTCTTTGGGAATGGATATTCTCATGTGTTTTATAATTCCAAACATCTGCTCAAATCTAAGCAGATAATAGCCTTAAGGCAATAAACACATAAATAAATAAATTAAAATCCATGCAATGCAGAGAACACTATATAACTTCAGAGCCACATTAACTTACTAAGCAAGAGACTTCATTACTAACTGCACAATAGAAGCACCTACCTCTACCCACAAAATAATATTGTCCAATTACGTAAGATGAAACAAATTAAACCAAGTGAAGGAATATGTTAATGTGAACCAGAACTACAGTCCTATTTGCTGCAGTGTCAGCGTCTAATAATATGATTATTATTAACTACTGCACTATTCCTCAATGATCTCTTACTCAGAGAAATATCAAGAAACTATATGGGTTTTTGGTACAATCCAGCGCAGGCATTCTCATGGTTGCTGAGGATATACCAACGACTTATAGCCTTAAGGCAATAAACACATAATAATGTCAAGTGTTTGACAAAGATTTCAAATGAAATGTACTTCTATATTGACGTTCCAAGATATTCCAGCTCTCCCAAACTATTCAATAGATTCCTACAGGAAAAATGTAAGAACTTTGCTTCACCTATAGGTACATCTCCAGTATCTATAATACTTCACTCAACATTGTATATAAATCTGTAAGTGTATCCTTCTGTTGGCTATAACTTCATTTCCGCTTCAATCTCATCATCTGTATACTCTGCTTCATTCTGAAATAGGAAAACTCATCTCAGAAATGGGTTTCCTTTTTTTCCCCACCAGTAAGCGCTTCCCAGATTGCAGAGTCATCTTGAATCAAGCCCCAGAAAAAGATCACCACTTCCCAAAGACATTCACAAGGTAACATTCTAGAAGTTTATGAATCCTCACTCTTTGTAAGAAAGAACACTTCAAAACCTTTCATGCTACTTTTGCGACTTCCTCCAATGACTTCAGGATTAACTCTGGTAGAAGCTTCCATTTTTAGTTCTTTAGCTGGTAGACTCTGGGTACATTGGTTGCTCAACCATGTTGGAACTTCATTGGGAAGAAAATACATCAACGACATTCTCCAAATGGCAAATGACTGAATTCACGGCTGTTCAAAAAATACCTTGCTAAGTCTGAAACATGTTTCTTAAGACAAGACCTTGTCAAAGGATGAAATTTCAAAAGCTCTTATTAATCTGAAAAAACAAGCCCTCCTGAACCATGAAATGAGGTACTCATCTTCCCTGGAGTTTCAACGTATCTTCCTTTTACAGATTACCCTTGAGAATTTGAAAATTCCACCTGAAAAGACATAAGACTAGAATTTTTAAGAGAGGTCTAAGCTGCTCCGCTCTGAAAGCCATTGAGGATTGAGCACCGACTCCTTCAGGGCCCTTTCTGAAAAATACCAACCTATACCTTTTAAGTTTCCACAGGTAAAAGCGTACAGCAGCTACAAACGATGGTTTGACAATGGGGAAAAAAGAAGACAAAGATGGCAATGGCAGTAGTCAGAGGAAACGCTTCAGCATCTTCCTATAGACCTAGAGAGAAAGCAGCTTTGATAACGGCCTCAGAAGCAGCTCAATCTTCTGCACTGTGGCATGAAGCAGCTGCAGCATGGACTGATATAAAGGGGGAAACAGATCAGGAGGAATAAGATGAAGAAAGGGAGATAGCGAAAGCAGACTACCACCTAATTATGTCCTTGGTGGAAGAAAAACTCAGAAAAATATCGAGATGAAAAGAGTTTTGAATCAGTGCCTTCCTCTAAATGCAAAGAAGGGAAAGGAAGCTAAATACCATCGCACCAACCCGCAGCAGTATCTCCCTTCCCTTTGGACTCTCAGCTGATAATTAGGTGATGGGGAACCAAAATAAAAGATCCAGTGCTTGACTTACTTCAAGCCTAATTTCACCAAGGAATAGATACAGTAAGTACAATCACAACATTGCAGGTTTGGTATTTTAAAAGCCGCATGCACATCCATGACTAGGTTATACAAAACAACCACTCCAAATGCTTCACTATTGCATTCAGTTATACATCTTTTGCTCCAGGATACTTTCTTTAGATACATTATGACTCTAAGATATCACTTCATGTTTTTTTTTGCTGAAGAGGTCAAAGGCTCCTATTTACAATGATAACTGGTCCTCAAAAACAGTAGAGAAACCTTGCACTTTAAAGGAGGTTACCATACGAAGGACAGCCTCAAATAAGCAGATCTAAAGCCAGGACATTTCACAATTTGTGTCATCCTTTTTATTTTGGAAAATATTTTTGCCTGAACCGTGGATCAATTTTCTGAATTGCCTGAACCATTTTCACTGAGACAAATGCTCAGTGAATCTTTTCATTATTTTGGGTTCGCAAACTAAAAAGCCAGAAACTTTGCTGCTGCCTGTAATTTCAACTGTTTGCTGCCTCTCCTCACCAGTCTCCAAAAGCAACGCAAGGACAAAATTAAATACAATGTGTTTATATATTAAATACTCTTAAATTATAAATAGTTTTTAACCACCCCACAGATGCCTCAAAAGTCAAGGTAGCATTCCATACATAGAACAACTTTGGAAATATATAACTGGGTCTTGCATGAACTTTGGGCATCATCAGAAAGTTCATAAAATACAAGAAGCATTAAAGTTATATGCAGTTTGGCTGAGGAATCAAAGACACTTTGAGTGAAGGCAGTTCAATGTAATTATAATTTACTTTGTAAAGTCATTATAGTCTACAGTTACACTGACATATCTTGAATTTTCTTCCTCCATCTTTCATATTTTGTTATTAAAAAAAAAGAAGCAATACATTTTACTCAGTTTTACATCTAACTTTATTTTGACCCTTATTCCCCCAGAAGGAACATGAACAAAATAAAACTACAAAAAGAGACAGTTATTTAACCTTTTTCTCTGTTCTCAAAGTTGGAACCTTTGGAATAAGCCCCCTATTGGCAGACCACGACTTTCTCCAGCCCAAAGAAGTAATTTGTTACTGCAATAAAACCACAATGATGAAATATGTCATATCACACGTTCACTGGGGAGAGACAACATAAGCTCAGGAATGAGTCTTCTTTACGAGATCAAGCAGGAAAGAAATTGGGCCAGAATGAAAAGTTGTGATTTGGTCACAAACACCTGAAAGGATCAGCAAAAGGCACACGATACCACTTTCTTTTTCCTAGGCATGCTCTTGTTTTCCCAGTCCTGTTCACTGTGAAAGTCTTCAAAGATAAACTACTACCTGCTTGAGGCCTCAGACGCAGAGAAGAAAAACCCGTGTTTCAAAAACACATTGATTACATTCAAATGTGTCTAAGCAGTAACGCAGTCCCCGACAAACACCCTCCTACAGTTTACCAAACCATTATGATCTGAGCAGTAAGATCCATCAGCCAGCCAGATAAGCATCCACTCAAAGGGACAGCATCGTTGTTTTAACCTTGCCAATCTTTCTGCCAAGTTTGCTACCAGAACGGGGGGAGCACTGTGCTCAGTAACGAGGAGGGAGCGCTGGTAAGCGGGACAACTGTCTCCTTTTAACAATCTTGTCTCTAGCTGAGGAGGTGGAAGCCCGAGCAGCTTTCTTTCCACTCCCAGCCATCTGTTATAAAACATAATAAAGGACAGTTCTGCATCAGCAATTACTATTGATAAAACCAAAATGCTCCGCCACCATCTCTAAAATGGGATTGTTAATTTTGTCAGTCTGAAGAGGAACTTACTTTCTAAGAAATACTGACTACGAGCAATCTGGATTCCTCAGTTCAGGCACCCCTAAAACATTTCCCCAGTACGTAGCATGTTTTGTGCCACTGATCTCCCCTGAGCTTAACCGTTATCTGTGTTTTGGGGGAAAAGGGAAAACCTGACCTCCCACAGCGTTTTAACAGGAAACCCAAGATGTCAGAGGGCACTGGGCAAATACCACAGAAATAAAACGAACAAAAATAAAATGGAGAAAAAAAAAAAATCCACAACCCAAAACACAACAGAAACAATACTTGGTGTTCCTATTTTAAGTGCCTCTCTCAATGCTATATGCATAGCAGCTAAAGGCAAGCTGGAAACCAGCCAGGTCCTGGCTGCCAGCAAAAATTTTGTCACCTCCTTTGAACATCTGAAGTATGTTTACCCAATAGATTTCATTAAATTACACTTCCATTAGGAAGCATACAATGTTGATACTCATCTCAAAGATAAAAGGGATCGCTAAGAGGCATGTCATCCTGCTCCCCAGCTGATTGCTATTTCTGGGCCAATCAAGGAAAGGAGCCAGAACAATACTTAGTTAAAAAAATGCAGCATCTCCCCAAGGACTACACACTAACAGACTGCAGCTCCATTATCAAAATAAGCATATCATTAATGACAATACACATACAGTGCGTTATTTTAATACAACTCATACACAACAAACAAGCTGTATTTGGGTCATTAGCTGAATTTGTAAAGCAGTATTTCCAAGGGTTAGAAACTCCTTATAGAGGCACCAAGTTTATAGGCTGGGGGTGGCGGGGAATAAATATTTCGTATGATCCCCAAATACAGCAAATAGAATAACACTGTGTGGTTTGAAGTGCATTGTAGTAGCTAACTGAACAATAGGCTATTCAAACATAAGTTCCCATTTTAAAGTAATGCAGAAGTAATTTAAAACACCAGGCAGTGTTTTGCTAAGTATCTGAGGGATAATGAAAGCAAAATGTAGTTTATACTGCGTGTATCACCTTTTAAATTATTATTACAATACAGTAAAAAGAAAAACAAAATGGACTCAAAGCAAATGTTACAAATACTAAATACATATGCAGAAAAAAAAGCAGACCGACTGTGAGGCAAGCCACTCAAATTCACAAGTCCGCTAGGACTGTTCAGCTGTCATCCTACAGGAGGCTGAGCCCCTTGTAGTGGAGAGGAGGAGATATCTTTGTCTCTAAGCATTGGTGTTAGATGTAAGATGTTTACTGTGCTTCCTAATCTCCAATTCACATAACAGCAATAAAGGCAAGAGGACAAAACCAAAACCTCACTAATTATAAACTGAAGTAATAGGAAAGGGCTGGGAGGGTATAGCTGTTCACAGCCAAGCTCTGCCCAGTCCTTCTGCAGCAACCTGTGATTATTAATCTCTAAAAACACTCCTTGCTCAATGCTCTGCAATCTAGATTTCAGCCAATTTCTTTCAACGTGCAGAAAACCTTTCAGTTTAGCCATATTTGACATATCATATGAACCCCAATTATCCATCTTTTTGCAATTAATCATCTCACAATTACATTTCCTGCACTTATAAGCATCCAGCTGGGAACTGAGTTTTAATCTAGGAAATAAAAAAAAAAAGATTCAGGTTTCTAACAAATTACTTCTAATTAACCAGAACCTTTTCTAGTCATTCCAACCTAAAGACGCCTACAGCAAATGAAAGAATTTATTGTTTGCATTCCTAATGATATTTTAAATTTTCATTTCTATTTCCCCAGTGAGTAACATTCACAAAACTCACTGCATTTACATTTACCTAAACAAACATTCTGTTAAGAAGGAAATGCACAACAACAAAACCTAAGGGAGGAAAAGGAAGCTGGCATTCACTGAGCAGAAAAGCCACTAAATAAAACTGAGGAACCAAGATGCTAATTAATGGCAATTTCCAGAAGTACTCAGTAGCTATGCTGCCCAGACTCTGCAAGAGTTATGGGGAATCTCAAAACTATGTTTCCAAATAATGGTTTAGGAATGAAAGATGTATATTTTTTCAGAACGAAATGTTCAGTTCTACTGATATAAGGTGGCAATTTATAGACAATATAAAGGAAGTGGATTAAATGAACCCACCTAGTCAGATAACTGAGGAAGCTAAGTCAATGGTAGTTAAACATGAAAGAGCTTTGTCCCACAACTTTCAGTGATTTCCCCAGGGAAACATTTTGAATAAGAACCATGCAAAACATGCTTACTGCACGACTGGGAACTGCTTAGTATCACAGGGAGGTAACAGGAGGTAACTATCAAATATAACTGTTTCATTTACATTAAGTCTTATCAATTTTCTCCAACTGTTTCAAAAAGTCAATGCAACCATCTGACAGAATAAGATTGCTGCAAAGTAAAATATACCTTTCATGTTCTTTGGACAGTCAAATACCAGAGGGTTTTCTGTCAATTATTCACTATCACAGATGTACATCCCAAATCTGTCCATCTAACTTACATAAAGAAAATAATACACAGCAGAAAAACGTCTTGTGAGCTACCCTTAAGTAATACATAAGTTGCTCTAACTGCAGAAATATTTGTGCTCAAAAGGCTGGTGTTCATTAACATGCTACTAAAGTTTCCACAGTACAACACTGGACTGCGTTAATTGGCTGATTGATTCAATACAAAGTTAAAGTAGTTAATTATTCTGGAAAACAGTTATTTTTAATACACCTGAAGCCTTCCAAATCTATTAAATTTTATACGCCTGCACCAGCTTCCCATTACTTTCAGTTTCATTAACTTCCTCTGTAGGCACTCTGAGAACACCAGAATTGTTGATACAGTTTTGTTTTTGTTTATAACACAGAGGTCCAATTGTGACTGTGAATATTTAACTCATTGAAAACAAGGAAACAACAACAAAGTCTGTCTTCCGCCAACAAAGGTCTTCCACCATCACTAGTAAAACGTAGCAAATTGCAATCCCTGCCACAGCAGCAACAGCTTTTCCAAAAGTTCAGAGTCAGGAACAAATTAACACCAACCTCTGCTTCCCAAGCTTCTGCTGAACCCCTCTGTATGGTGCATACACAGCACAGCACATTCAACAAGGTGCAAGGAATCATAGCTGAGACACAGATACATCCTTAGCTAGTACAGAGCCAATATTCGAACCATTCTGAATTCCTCATTCCTGAAGATTCCAACTTGAGAGCCGGGTGAAACACTATGAAATACCTACCAGCACATTTCAATCCATCAGTTTCTTTCTGATAGTGATAAAGGAAGATGTGCCTGAAGAAGCAGTGAGAACGTTACAGAGAAGTTCATCTTAGTTGTGAAATCAGCCACCAAGAGATAGAGCCAGAGTTACAGAAAGAGGATAACGTGTTTTCTCCTACTTCAAGCCTCTCACAACACTAAAATGGGAGATTGAGATGGTCTACAGACTTCAGTGGGACCCAGGGCTGAGTTGGCCACGGGAAACTGCAGAGCAGTGTCCTGCATCACCACTGGGATAGGAGCTGATGGCTCAGAGGCTAATGGGGGCCCTGGGCCACCAGTGACATGGGGGGAGACTACTGAGGGCCAACTGAGGGTTATCGGTGCCCTCAGAGCCCTGACAAGCAGAAAGTGGGTAACTTCTGCATATATGGTACTCAACACAGCTTGCAGAGGCTGCCAAAATAGTCAAACATGGAGCACACAGGGATCTATGCACACATTTTGCATACAAAGCAATCCTTACCCACATTAAAACCATGGCCATACATTCATTGCAACAGTAAATGGCTCTAACATTTTAAAAATAGTATTATTGCTTTACTTGCCCTGGAGTTACCCTTTCAAGCCCTGAACCACAAAGTGAGGAACAAACAGGTGATGTTACAGGCAGATTCAGAAGATACTAGATGAACATGAAAAATAAAAAGAATTAGGAGAAAAAAGAACCCTCTCAGCTGCAGCCATTTAAGTAGGAACACCACAGAGAAAAGCTCTTAAGTGCAAATCTTTCTTATTGCAGCATTACTTCCAGTGGCACATGAAACAGCAGTGATAACAGGCTCAAAAAAAAAAAAAAAACTTTGAAAATAAAGTTAAAAGATACATGTAACTTAAAACTAACATCTTTTCCTACACAGAAAGGTTAAATTGTGGGGTTGACATTTGCATTTGTTACGTTGTCAACGTTCCCTGCCTATCAGCCTGTGTACAAACAATATCTAAAGATGTCATCTACATATTTATACCAAAGGAGTTTATGAACAAGACCTGTCAGTATATTTTAACACCTTTCCAAAACGTCAGCTTTCATCAGGTATAAACACAACATGTTTAATTTATTAGTTTGGTTTAATATAAAAAGTTGACAATCATATGTCACCATAACTATTGATAAGGTAAATAAGGACTACACAAAAACGTCAAAAAAGTTATTAAAATGTTCCTCAGCCTTCTGAATCAAATTGGGTTTATTGCCTTTTCTCTGCCAATGAGTGAATCACACATTTTTCTTCATATGGCTATTTCTGAAGTGACGTCCAAGAGTGAAGTGCACAGACATTTTAATTCTTGGAGAATCCGAATTCCATTCTGACTGCCTGGGGCAGGGGACAGATCTTTGTTTAATTGTAACAACAAAACAAAGCCAACAAAAAACAGGAATACAAACTTGTTCATCTGTATTTAAACACACACCAAGGAGGAGTTCTTCTGAAGTGATCTAGAATATACGAACCCTGCATACAAGTTAAAATATAAGGCACAACAAACTTTCAGAACAACTCCACATGTGAGCAAAGCGATACATTGGTTTCCTCTTTCCACAGTAGGCATTTGATTTAATTGCATCAAGAGAAATGCTATTATCAAAATTCCCTTTTTTTTTTTTTTTGTTTATAATTACAGAAGGACAACCTATTCTCAACTCCTTGCTAGATACTGCCCCTAAGCCATGTAACACAGGGCACTGTGGTTGGATTTCAAGAATTTTCTACCACCATACAGCCAAACAACCCATCCATGAGGCATTCCAGCCAGTTTGCAGGAGCTCAATCTATAGGGAACAACAACAACAACAACAAAAAGATATTTATCTGAAAGCAAGGATAATGTTGCAAGGATTAGTTCAAGGACTCCAGCCCAAGTCAAAGCCATGCCAAATTATAACCAAAGGTACAATAGAGCTTAAAGATATGAGAGGAAACAGAGAATGGGGTGGTCACTGACAACGTATCTCCTTGTTAGAACACGACTTCTTTTTCTTCATCAAAGACCTAGTGTACATCTCAGCATGACATATAGAAGAATTTGATTATTATATAACCAAGCTGATACTCTGATTTGATAATAAGAGCATCAAGATCTATTGCATAGTTTCTTAACTATTCTCTAAAGTAGCAGGGAAAACAATAATGATTTCTTAAGAGTACACCAGACATGATGAACATTTCTAAGAACTGATTTGGACTTTCTATTGCTTAGGTAACAGGATTTTCACTGAAGTCATGTCACTTTTGCACTGAAATTAAAAACACTGTGAGTAAATTTTAAGACTTATATATGTAATATCATTAAATATCAGCCACTAATCATTAGTTGATAGCATAAATACAATGCTCAACGTCTTTTAAATGCATTGCGTATAATGAAAGCCTGAAGCTTTGTTTTCTGTTCAGATAACTATTAGGAGAAAGAACTGACACATGAACCACCATAAGTAACTTTTCCATAGTAATTGAAAAGACAATTCCCCAACATGTAAGCAGTCCAATTGTACTAATAACAAGATTTTAGGCTTCAAGACTTAGTACCTTGCTTTCCTTTGTTTGAAATATAAGAGAAGGAGAATGAAAATTTGCAAAGGCCCTCACAAAAGAAGGAAAGACCTCAAAAAAGATATTCTTGCTCCAAAATGATACATATAACTATATCAGAACAGATAACATCTTGGTGTTTCTCCACTACAGTTTCTGAACTCTATTTAATATTTTCTCGCAGAACAGATCTAAGTTCTTCACCAAAGAACCTCACTTCACACACAGTTCAAAGCACTCTGAAACTGCAGTCTTCAGTTCAGACTCACCATTAGGGCTGGGAGCATGTTTGGTGCACACCCAAAGTGGAACCTTCATGGTTTTTTTCCCTCAAAAAGCTACCCTATTCACACTCACGTGCAGGAATTAATGCAAATTTCAAAATCATAGCACTGCCAAACCAAAAACAACTGCACACGAAGCCCACGTGGGTGAAAAGGTCCCAGCTAAGACATTTTTAAACATACAAAACGCCTTGTAATTTGGTACTAGTTTACAAGAGGAGGAAACTCAGCATGTGACATTAGCAACAGAATACTTTCTAGCTATAAATTAAAAGTAAGAACTCTTAAAGTTTGTCCCAGAATGAGAAGCAGAAGAAGAACCATCAAAGTGGGGAGGCAGAGGAACAATTTTTCCTTATGCTCATTCGAAAGTTCATGCATTTTAAACCAAGATCTCTACAGGGTACAAATGCTGAGCCACCGATTTGCACCGCCGAACACAGTATGTGTAGGCCTTGAATTGGAAAAAGGGGACCTTAACAATGTGTTTGAAACTGACTCCAAGTATTGGTAGGAAGAAAGATGCAGCCCAGGTGCCTTCAACTGAAATAAAGATCTAACAGGAGGACAATGTGATAGAAGGTGAGGAAAAGACAAAAGGAGCACTAAGGGCTTAAAAAGGCTAGGGAAGAGATTCAGGTTAGCAACCTCTAACTTAATCCTGACCTTTCTGTAACTTTTTAGTTTGATTTAGGTGACTGAACTAACTTTGTGGGAAGCTTATATAACTGAACGACAGAGTCTGATTTCTCCTCTATATAAGGCAGAAAGAAGAAGGAAGGAATCACACTATCACTTACGGGTGTTAGTAACACTGAATTACAAAACAATACAAAAAACAGTTGTTACAAATCAAGTAATTATTTAATTAAAAAAATATTACAGCTAAGACCATTTATTGCTAATAATTTTACTCCCAATCACTTGACTTCAGAATAAATAGTTCTCAGTTTATTTTTTTTAATGGATGTCAAAAATAATCATAATAAAAAAGAAAACTTGTGGTTTCAAAGACAAATAGAAAAATCAATAATAACAAAACTAACCAACACTTCTTAAACAAAATATACCACAATAATTAAAATAAACACATCAACACACCAACTCAGTTATTTGCACAGTTCTATTTGTTTAATACTCACTATCACATGCCAAAGAGCTGTACTTGCAGATAAGAAATTCTCTTGTTCAAGCGATGCCTGTGTCAAAAACTTGCAGTTCCATGTATTAAAACACCAGCCATCATTACAGAATTTACAGGTTGCTTTTCAAATTCCAAAATAAAAGAATTTGGTTTGGTATTCATATCACTACTCTTTCTTACATAAAATATTAAATAATACTTTTTTCTAAGACAGTGACAGGCCATAGCAAAGGATACGATTTGATTTAATAATGGCTCAAAGCCCTTTCACTCATGAACCAGCGGAAAGAAAGATGCTAGCTTTATCACATAGGGGCACTTGCTGTCTAAGGTCCAGTCCAAGACCCACCAAACACAACAGGAGCCTTTCCTTCGATTTACCAGACTTCACATGTGAGTCTCTGTTGAACAGGTGCTGCATTTCAGTATTTTCCAAGATCCTACCCAACATGCTATCGTGTTGAGCAGAGGGGTAAGTTGGCAAACACTATCCCTTTTTCATTCTAGTTTTCTCTGAAAAAAAACTGAAGACATGTTGGACCAATGTTCCAATAGGAAACATGCAGAGCCCCCCTCACACCCCCTAGTTTCTCATGCACCAAGCACCGAATAGTTAGCAAAAAGTTGGTTTTTTTTCCCCATAAAACACAGAAATGGTTAAATGATACTAGAGCAAGGAAAATATTCTATTACTGTCCCCAGAATTCACCTACTATATTCCTTTTTACCATATGCTCTTTTCTTACTACTTTAATTTTCATTGATCAAATCTTTAAGGAGTGAAACCTCTCTAGTAATTACTAAACACTGGAAAGGGCTTTATTTTCCTACTACTGGCACCATAATGGCAGTCCATAAAAACTGGATGAAAAGTAAGAGAGATGCTATATTTGATTCACTTGCTATAAATGTAAACAAGAAGTACATTGTCAAATTTGTAACTTAATCTGAAGTAGCCTTTGCATGGACTTCTCCAACTATGCAAGAACAGTAAGCTCAAACAGATTTTGTGGCTGAGGACCACTTTTTGTTGTGGTTTGTACAGCAGCTTGCAAAGGGAAACTGACTGTACTTGAGACTGACAATCAAAGGATTGCAGAGCACAAATAAAAAGTTACAAACAAAAGAACAGAGATATTCACACTTCTTCCATATGTTTCTCATAGTAAAGAACATGAGAAGAGGAAAAAATCACTCCATCCTATTTCCAGCTGCATTTCTTCCTTTCTATTTCTTCCTCATCAAGTCTTATGTCAGAGAGTAGGCAACATCTCTACTGTTGTCAAACCCCACCTCCATTTACCCACACAAGCCAATTTTAAAGAGCCATAAAGTTTCCTCTGTGCTTTCCACCAGTGTGTTAAAAAGAATCAATGTACAGCACAAAATGGGAATGTTTCCTCTAGGAGAAAACATCATGCATCTTGGTTATTAGATCACATTTTATATATTTGTAACTTGTAAATATTAAAACATAAATAGGAAATTCAGTGTTTTTCAGGTCAAATGAAAGTCTACCTACATAAGGAAACAGCACTATTAAACACTGAAAGCCGTAGTATAAATATCTACTTTGTTCTTGGATTAGAGTTTGGGGGAGAGGTGACAGAAAAATTTACAATTTCAGTTAAATTCAGCTGTAAGTTGCAGGAAAAAAAAAAAAGTGGAATGAAATGATTGCATTGATTCTCCCTAAGAATCCCTCACACACCAAAGTTCATACTTACGTCTTAATTCTTCTCAATGGCTTTTTAATTGACTACAGTAGATTTTTTAGGAAAAACAAAACAAAAACAACAACAAAAAAGAGCAATTAAACTAACATGTGCTTTTATCACATTAAACTTAGTATTCCACTATTGGATACCCAAAATTATCAGAATAAAACTACACAGCACATACATGAGCACTTCAACTTCTTGTCAAACAAAAGTTAGCACAAAACATCACTAAAGCAGCACACTAAGTCATCAGAAAAGAAAGGGGCAATATATCTGTCATGTTCTTCATCTTGCTTATTAACAAATCCAGAATTCATTTGCATTTACAAGAACTGTTCTTTGGCACAGAAGAATTTTTACTACTTGCTACCATAAATCTCCTACTACTCTATGGCAAAGGGTCTCGGCAAAAACCAAGGTAACTACAATATTATTTGTACGAGCAGAATAGAATGAATGCTACCATTTGTAATGTTTGACAGCTGTTTGACAACCCAACATAGAATATATTCAGTTATGCAAAGAGATTTTTTCATACTCTAATATTTGCCTATGATGCAATAGGAATTTCAACAAGCATTTAATATGTAATGATGATATAAAAATTTCCCCTTGAATTCTGATTGAGAAACTATCAAGATGAAGCACACACCTCTTGAAGTTGGGCAGAAACAGCTACTTTTAACAGCATTGCTTATACTTCAAGTTTCATTTCATGAGAGCAACAGAACCCAGCATGCAGGCAAAAAAAAATAAAAATAAAAAGCCATTAGCCATACATTTGCCAAAGTAATTCTTGACGTGGGACAACTAATCAGTCACCAATAAAAAGTTCACCATTTACCAGACTGCAACTTCACCATAAAGGAAAGCTATTTTTGACCATGGCAATTAGTCTCCTCCTGTTTCAAACACTAAATTCTGTTTTCCCATTAATTTTTAAAACTGTGTGGCTTTAACTTAAAATAAACTGTACATCAAAAGAATGGAAAATAAACAGCCAGGAACACAATTTGATGAATTGGATTTATTTAGTTTATTTAGCAAAACAGGGTCCATTGGATCTCTTTAATAGGCTGACAGTTGCACTGGGCTGGTTAATAAAACATTCAACACAGTATCTTCAGCCAATATAGAAATGCAAATCCCACCAGAAATATTTTATTCATGAAACAGTAATTTCAGTTACTACCAAAGCAGAAAAAAAAAAAAGAAAAAAAAAAGAAAGAAAGAAAAAGAAAAAAAAAAAGAAAAAAAAGAAAAAAAGGAAAAAAAAAGAAACGGGGGGAGGGAGGAGGGGTTGGAATTTGCTTTGCAAACAAACAGTGCCATCTAGTGTCAGTCCCAGAAGAAATAAACCAAGAAATCTGAGATGTGTAATTAATCCTCCCAGCGTCAAAATGCTACCTTTTCCTTTCTTTGCTTTCTTGGTAGAATGTCTCTTCCTATTTTGCAGTCAAACACAAATTAGCCTCCATCTACTAGGGGGGAAAAAAAAAGTAAAATATGATGATATGATGAGAAACTTGAGCGTAGCTCTAATCTGAAAAGTAAGCAAGCGATGGACTGTTTGCTCGGCTTGCCTGATGGTTTTTCTCAAAATCTTTGTGTTTCTAACTCATGATAGAGAAGCAAATCAAAATTCTACCTATACGAGTGCAAGTGAGCCAATGTGATGACAGGAGAGTGAGATATGCTCTGTTCTACTCTATTTGTCTTCACAACAGACAACGGCATTCCAATTGCAAGATCTTTGCTACTGCTGCTATCAAAAGCAGGACAACAGCTTGTTTCTTTTTGCATGACAGGTAGGGAGCATCACTTGACTAATACACAAACTCACTGAGAAAGAAGGTAACATTAGAGCCCTCCTTCTCCCCCCAAAAAACAGCATTCGCCTTCCGTATATGGAGAGGCCTCGCTCTCCAGCTGGCTGTAAGTAATTTTGAGCAGACACTGCTTCTTCCAGTGCTGGCAAGGAAGGTCAGTGCACAGATTTAATACTACTACTTTGAGAAGGGGAAGTTCTAACATAACAACAAACTATGTGGGAAAAGAGAAAGCACGGTTCTATGCCTGGGAAGGCTGATGAGAGTTGGCATCCAGACACGTCTAAAGACTGCCAGGTGAGAAAGCATGCTTAGTGAAAAAGGCGTGTGTTCCTACACCAGAACTGACATCAGGCTGAATTTATATCATATGATTTAAAATACATCTTGCAGAAGGACTTCATCAAAAGTAGACTACTTTTTGGCTTCATTTAATAAATTAACACTTCTTTGTGAAGGGAACAAGGAAAGAAAGCAGCATGAAGGTTTAAAGTGCATTGTGAGAGTCAACATGTTCCAGCCAAATACACCACCATCAGACTCACCAAACTGTTTCTTAAAAATACCTTTATTTGTAATCATTGGGCCAAGGCTACTGCTCCACAGATTGCTTTTTCTTAAAATCACATGCATGAGGACCAACAAAAAACACGCCACAAAAGTCATCAGTTTCCTCCCTCTGGACAGAGTTGCACTAAAGTTCCTAAGAGCATCAAGGAGAAGTTGGCTGAGAGAAGAATCTGGTTAAGGAATTAACTTGATAGACAATTAAAATTTGCTGCTTGGTTGTCCTTGTCCAGTAACATCATCTCTTTATAAAGTACCTAATGAGATGCACCTTACTGGTCAAACGTGGGAGTGCTCCTTGAAAGCAGCAGCCAAAGGTACTGCATTAAAACCGAGGAAGCACAGTGTGCTTCACCGATCTGGTCTCCCAGGAATCTCAGTTAAAATGATCATAACCCCTTAGGTTAATGATAAATTAAGCATGTTAACTCCTGCCTTTCATGCTTTTCCTTAGAGGAAAACATGTCATCACGAGTAAACTTCATGGTGAAACAAAATTCCTTCTCTCTGTACAACCACACAAAACCAAAAAAAGAATAATTCCTTAGATGTAAATAAATGAGGGCTAGTTTTCCACACGAGATCTAAGTTACACCATTGCTTCATCTTTCACTAAAAAACTCAGTTGAGGCCTTGAATGTTTAAAAAAAACCAACAACTATTTTTCCTACCTCAACTTTTTCTCATTTAAAACAGCAGTTGTATAAATAAACTAATTGCAAAATATCAAATGATGCCTCCAACTTTTTCTACTATAAATCTGCTAAGGTGGAGACACAAGTGAAAACAATTTGAAGATAACGTGGAATTTTCTTCTCCAGAAAAGAAGTTAATGTAATGTTCAGCAGCAGACAAGAAGGCAAAAATATCAGAAGTTATTAAAAAAGGAAAAAAGGGGAAAAAAGCAACTATAGTATAGTGGACTGATTACTTAATTCAAGAAGGCCATGGTATATATAAACATAGCACAGCAAAGGAACATTTGTCTACACAATATCTTCCCAAAATTAGGTTGTTAATACATTGTCAGATATTTCACATTCTTCTGAATCTTAATGAATCTGTTTCATCTCGTGTGCATTCAAACAAACCCTTTCCAGCCCTGTTACAAAAGAAATGTACTATTCACATTCCAAAAACGAATCTGATTTTAGAAAGATCAACAAGATCAGGTTTTTATTACAGGCATGCCTGCCCATGCAGGGTGCATGTGCATACATGACATGTATTGATAGCGAGTTCCTTGTTTTTAACATCTGGGATGCAACTACAAAGCTATACACGTCGTTCTCATGCACATTTTATGAAATTTTAAATATAAAGAAATGCTTTGCTCTACAAATTCAGCAGCAACAGTCCAACTGCCAAACTTTTAGTTCAATCTGGAAAGCTAAGGAAAACTGCAATAAAGATACAGGTCTCTAATTCACCTTTTGACAAGTGTCTTTTATTATGACTATCTGACTGGGTAGATACCAGAACTCGAAATAAGGGCAGTAGTACTGGCAAAAAGCAGCCAGACGATGGTTGGCACAATTGTAGCTGCTCCCTCAGGTCAGTTTCTGCAGTAAGCTGGTACTTCTCACAGCCACAAAAAGGAGTTCTATCTAATGACTTCCTGATGCTTATCATCTTAAATGCTTTGAAAGCTTAACAGTAGCTATCATTTTAACAATTTAAACAACACCTGAAGGATGTATGCAATATGAATATGTATTTTACTCCTGACTGAACTAAAGCTAAATGCCAAAAGTGTTTAAAATTTATGAAGTTTCATACAATGTATTTGTGCTTCCCCCCCTATTTTTTTTTTTATTATTATTTTTTTCTTCTAATTTGAAGATCAGAATTACCAAAATCAATACCAATTCTAAGGCTTTAGCAGGAATGAGTATAGTTTCTTGGACTGATAACAAATGCTGCCTGCAAATTTTACCTTTGGTTACCATTACTACATAATATGATCTGACTGGATTTTTATACTCCCTCATCTATTTGGATGAAGTATGAATACTTCAACTGTAAGCTTTCCACTGTCCTGATGTTGTGCCCATACAATGAGCCCTTGGGATGAATAGAAACGCAAGCCGATAACCACACATTAGCTATGTTTAGATAGTTACAGTTTCATACAAACCGGGATGGATTCTGATCAAAGTCAGTTGGTAAAATCTGGACAGCTTTGTACTACTGCATATTCCTAGTGTTTAAAGTTCCCTGGCTGTTTTGGGGTAATAATTGAAAAAAAAATGCCTGCTTGAAAAAAAGAAAACATAGAACTGTAGAATTGTCAGAGTTGGAAGGGACTGTGAAGGGTCATCTGGTTCAACTCCCCAGCAGTGAAGAGGGACAACTACGGCTTCATCAGGTGCTCAGAGTCCCTTCCAGCCTGACACTGAGTGTTTCCAGGCACAGGGCATCTACCTCCTCTCTGGACAAGCTGTTCCAGTGTTCAGTGTAAAAAAGTCTTTCTTTTTTCCCCAATCTAAATCTCTCTTCTTTTAGTCTGAAACCACTTCCCCTTATCCTATAACAACAGATCCTGCTAAAGAGTCTGTCCCCTTCTTTCTTATAACCCCTCCTATTACAATAAAGGCATTTGTTTGCGTTTATAGCTTCATGCAATCCGTCACCGTGGACATTATACACATGGAATGATTGAGAATAAAATATTTACCAGCTTAAACCACAAGATGCTGCCTTTGTAGATGTAGGAAAAAAAAAACAAAAACAAAACAAAACAAAAAAAAACCACAAAAAAACCACTTGTAGGAAACTAGAATTTCAGGAACTCTTTAGTAGGTTGCCCCAAAATGAAGCCAGCAAACACATGTACATGGTATGCAACTCCACTTCAGGCCACAAGATAGAGCCATTACCGCTGCCTCTGCAGCCCGGCAAGCCTCCTGCACAGAGCACAAGCCCAAGAGCCACCGAAGTTTGGGGACTACTGTTTTCAGTACCTAACAGAAATGAAACCCCACTATAAAGATGCGGTACTGATAATGAATTATTGGTTTGATTATCTTATTTTCAAAGTTAAAACAAACAAACACACACCCTTTACCAAACAGTTTAACTCCATCATGATACATGTTCATGGACTATCGTAAGCAACCCTGAAACCTTGCTTTTTGATGTGCATACAGCTTTCTTGAATAGAAATATCACTTCATTCTTGTCCTTTTCCTATGTTTCTCCCCAGGTATTTGCTGCTGGAACTACGTCAGCAGCAATTGGTCTAATCTGGCCTGGCCATACCTGTGTTTTCTTCACAAATCAGAAGAATTGCTTGCTACACAATAGACCCTTCCCAAGGAAGGCTGCACAGCATGGATGTGAGCATCAGAAACCATTGTTTAGTCTCTAGCTTTGGCTGAGGTGTCATACTTTCACTTTTATTTTTTCCCCATACATCATCACAGTGCTATGGTATCTGAATACTTTAAATGATAGAACTGATCTTTTTTTATTATTATTATTCACACTGTTCCTTTATAACAGGTATGTAATAAGATGGAACAAGTCAGTTTTTTCTCCTCTGATATCACTCAATAAAACTGGTGGGTTACAAATTACCCACATACAATGCAGTGCATGGTGTAGATGTAGCTGCCTCTAAACACACACCTGGACTGCGGGGTACTGATATAAGTAATCGCACGTGAGACTCAACACAAAAGGCCTGCAAGGAATGGAAATAAATCTCAGCTTGCTCTCATCTGACCAAAAAATTAACAGCCATTTTTGGACTAACTTTTCAAAGTGCAGCTTGACTAAGCTTAAACCCATGTTTTTTTAGGCTATATTTCTTATATAATAATGTTCACGAAAAAAAAAACAACCAACAAGTACCACAACAAACCACAATATGTTCATCAAGATTCCACAGTACGTAGTAAAGTAATAAGCAAGTGATAGCACAATTTTTTGTCATTTTTTTCCATATACTGCCCAAGATAAAAAGAACCTCACCAATTAGATATTACATATCAGAAACAGGGATGTTGACTGTCTTCCAGCTAAGGAGTGGACAGTCTACATTCCTCAGATTTACTTCTCCTAACTTTTAAATACCTTGATGTGCTGCTGCTCTTCATAACTGCTTGGGCGAGGTCAAATTTGCAAGACCAAGGCTCATATTCGTTATGATAAATATAAATGCAATGTGCCAGCCCCAGTTCTGCATTCACTTCATGTTTCAAATATAGAACTCACTTAAAAAGACTGCATACTAAGGGATATAATTTTTGCAATTCATTTTGCAGGGACTATTTATTTAAATGAAATACACACTTCGAGATGACAGAGAGATGTCCTCTCTTCAGCACACATGTAGCTTCACACAGGACAAACGGCCAAGTCAAGTACAATGGGATCCAGCTGAGATTCCAATCCATTTATAAAGAACAACACATAACTTTGCAAACTCATATCTGCATGCCTTTTGGAAGACCTGAGAACTTCGAGCAGCAAACCTGTAAGCTGATCCTAAACTGAAATTGCCTGTATCATTCTGAACTAAAGATTTCCCTTCATCTGTAAAAGCGAACTCATCTTAAAATACTAAGATCGCTTTCTCTAAAGGCCTGCTAAAGCTGTTAAAGAAACTCTACATGCTTTGCTTACAATCAAACAGGTCACAACTCATTCAAGACAACATTCAGACAGAACACACAAAAGCACTTTCATTTCAGCAAATTTTGTCAACTTCCTGCCTTCAGTGGCCCTCCAGACAGCAGTTTTTTTCAGAGTCAAAATAACATTTCCCTCCCTTCCTCCTCTCCTCCATTGAACTCACAACTGAATCATTTTGTTATATAGTTTCCAATAATTTGTTATTTGTCTGGAGAATAAGCCAAAAAGATGCTCAAACACACACACATAAAATTAAGAAAAAAGTTAGTGCCTAGGAACTGGGGTTATACAGGGAATTTAGTTGAAACAACATTTTGTTTTCTATACAATTAAACTTCTTCCAAGCACAACCGTTTTTGGTTGTAGGGCTTTTTTCAGTATTTTGCTCCATCATTCACTGCACTTTGTTTCCCTGATCTTTTGCTCATGTCATCCTTGGATTTGTGAGCTTTTTTTCCCATTATTATTATCTCTCTTTCCTCTTTCTCATGCTGTTTTTGCTCCCTCACTCTGAGCAAAACCTTATGTTCCTCGTATACATACGATTGAAGGATATACAAAGCATATACATATTACAAATCTGTGATATAACTCCCAGTGTTCTGACACACTTCTTCCATACATGCCCACTTCTCCTCTTCCATACAGACCCATCCAGTTCTGAACTCTCCCATTCCCAATTGTCTGGAAGCATAAGTGCCAACTTCCCTCTTCTGGCTGTATAGAGAAATAAGCCAGCAATAAGAATGTTGACTGGGAATTCTCCTACACCCAAGGAGATAAATAACATTCACTCCTGGCCTAAAAATTGTTCTCTTTTGGAAGCCACTGTTTGCCCAACAGGGCCATACACACCTCCTAGAGGGGAACAGCATGAAATCATCTAAAATTTCAATGCAAGTCTTTTTATCCTTACATTCCTCAAACTTTACAAAACTGCAGCCACCTTCTTGCTAATACATTTCTGTGCAACTCCTCAACTTGGCAGAAGCACAGAGGAGTGACAGTCAGCTGGGTTTCCTGGCTGCGGGTACAAACATTGGCTCCTCTCCCCTGAAGGAATAAACTGCCTCCAGCAACCCGAGAAAATTCACACTTCTCTAGCGAATGGAAAAGAATGCCAACATTTCTTTCTTTCTCCCCACCCTGCAGGTACTGAGCTGCTGCCAATTAACAAAGCATTTCCTCATATTTTGCCATCCCTTTGAACCTTTTCAGGACTTTAGAGGAAACAGTTTTGTCTCTATGTAAATCTATTCAGTGCAAATCTTAGACACACACACAAAAAAAAAGACAACTGCAGCAGAAGCCCTTACACAAGAGAATCTTGGTAGTTTGTATTCATTACTTGAAAAATTCAGTATTTAGAACATATTTGTACAACAGCCAAGAATAATCTAGATGCAATGGAAAGAAGAAATCACAGTGAGTAAGATATTAAGTGGATATGAGATAAACCACATCCAAAAATTCCCTAAACTGGTGATTACATTACTTATCATGCTACTGCCACATTGCTACGCACTGTTTTAAATGAATCATTACTTTCTATGCAGAGTAAACTTACACTATGTTTTAAGAATTAATTTTTAAGTTCTACTAGTCTTTCCTGTAGAAACAGGGTTAAAAGCTGACTATTTATGCTGACTACAGCATAAATACTCCCAATGTTTAATGGCAAAGAAACAATTCAGGGCCAGGGCAAAGGGCAGAAGGCTACCAATACGAGTGTTAATATGAGACTAAAAGAAAAGCTTCTCTTCCCCATATCAGTTTTCATCTGTTCATAAACACAGTAAAATACATGCAGAATTCCTCTCTCATCCTAGTCAAAAATATCCACTCACTTGCCTGAATAACTGTATTATTGCATTATAAAAAACTCATGGATGCTATCTTTACAAGGTAGGTTAAAAACTCACGAAGTCAGCTTCAAGTTTTCCCATTTCTTGTTTGTAGCTTCTCATCCGACTGCTGTACATTCCCCGACTTTGAGGTGGGATCTCTCGAACTTCCAGCTCCATCTGCTCAAGCTACCAAGTAAAAATAGATATGTAAGTTAAAATGATAATTAAAGCAAGAAGGAATTTGTAGTTGAAGGTGTCACTGACCATGGCAAAGGAGTTGGAACTAGATGATCTTCCAACCCAAACCATTCTATCATTCTGTGTTTAGCCAAATGCTCACAAATACCAAGAAACATTTCTCTGTCAAGAAAAATGTTGTCAATCCTATAGACAGTATAGTGTTAAGTTAGAAAAAATCTTTACATAGCATTAAGTCAACAAATTAATGACAAAACTGTCATTATTAATACTTAAAAATAAAATGATTCTATTTAAACTTTTCTGGATTTCAGTTTCAAATGCAGTGAATACACTGATGAACATTATGCAGAAGACACCCTACCTCCACCTAGTTGTGTGGTTTTACAAGTTGTATTTTATTTATTTTTGTATACAGACACATTTTAGAGAGACACATAAATGTAGAAATTTTTATCCACCAACAGTCTCTACGAGTAATAAAATAATTATTGTACTTTTATGCTTACTCAGCAGCATTGAGTAGCCTGAGCTTTCTGAACTGGCTGCATAAATCTACATCCCAAATCTGTATGCAGGTACATTAAACAACTGGATTTTAGAATTGTAATGAAAATATTGTTCAAGAACTGGTATACCGTTGAATGCATAAAATGTCAGAGAATTTATCTTTAAAATAGTTTTGCTACTTATTTTTGACATGCAGAACTTTAAGGGGCCTGAAACAAAAGAATATGACATCAGGTTACAGAAAATCAAAAGGAGTTATAAACCAGGGCTGACTCGCCTGCTAATTACCTGCCCACTGCGTTAAGGAAACACCTTCACACAGTGCTGGCTCCTCAGGAATTCTGTTGTGCACAGCTAAAAAATCCCTTACCTGCTTTTAAAATCTTTCCAACTTACTTAAAAAAGATAAAAGAATAGCTCTCCTTGGTTGCTGTAAATACCTGACACAATATTTACTCACCTCCTACTGATCTCAGCTGAGCAATGCAGCATTGGAATGGAAATGCCTTTCAATTAAGGTCCCAAGCTTCTGGTTAGAGGTCTTCACAAGGGATACTTATAGTTTATTCCTATGTAATCACTAGCTTACACTTTGAGATTTCATTCTCATAACGTAAAAAAGCATCTGAATTTAATCAACTGAATTACCAGATCCTGGAAAGTCATTCAGTCTGATCTATTCTGATTATACAAAATGGTATTTGATAATAAACTGTAAAGCTGACTTTAATTAAATAGTCAGTAATTAATTGAAACATACAAAGCTGTTTCTAGATCTACCCAGTTCTTTGGTGGAGGCTTAACTTTCCAAAGTGGTATTGTAAATTAAACTGATAACTATCGTAAATGATTTATTTCTTATCATTTCACCCCAATAGACTTTATCTTGAACATTCCATGAGCATAGAAAATGTTTCTCTTACATCAATTTATATGTGCAAGATCAGGATATTTTAATGCAATCTCAATTCTTTTCTATTAAATAAAAATGAAGCCATCTCCCAAATGAATACATCTATTGCAGCCACGATCAGACCACAGTTCACAGTATCCAAAATCCTCATTCTGAACAGTCGGTATTAGAGAACGTAAAGTCTAAGAGACACCTGTAATGTTCCTGAAAATGTTACAGGCAGTGATGAAGAATCCATATTGGAGCTCACCAAAGTTTCAAATCTGAGTTGTGTGTTTGTGTGTTATCATGAGTTTCAACAGGTACATTTTGTGGCTGTTAGTGATAAATTTCCATGCCAGCCCATGCAGAAGACAGCTGTCCAAGCAGATGTGAACCTAAATACAACCTCATTTTACACTGAAGTTTATCTCAACATTCATCTATCTTAAAAACTCACTGAACAAATCTTGCAGGTGTTCTGGCTTGGCCTTACCTCAAGTACTGTGTGCAGTTTTGGGTGCCAGAATATATGAAGGACATAAAACTATTAGAGAGCAATCAAACAAAGGCTATGAAGCTGGGGAAGGATGTGGAGGGCAAGAGGTGTGAGGAGTACTGAGGTCCCTGGGTTTGCTTTGCCCAGAGCAGAGGAGCTGAGGGGAATCCTCATGGCAGCCCACAGCTCCTCACAGGGAGCGCAGAGGCAGCACTGAGCTCTGCACTCTGGGGAAAGCATCAGGGCCTGCAGGAACATCATGGAGCCGCGTCTGGGGAAGGGCGGGGGGTTAAGGAAAAGGTCTGCACCAGACGGAGGTGGGCATGGAAAAGGCTGCCCAGGACAGAGGGAATGGCACTGAGCTGCTAGAGCTCAAGAAGCACTTGGACAATGCTCTTAGACATAGAGTTTGGATTTTGGGTGGTCCTGTGCCAAGTCAGGGGTTAGATTCAATCCTTCTGAGTCACTTCCAACTCAGCATATTCTACAGTTCTGTGACACTCTGCATGGGATGCAGGAATGACATGATTTCTCTCCAGAAACCTCTAACTCAGCAGCTATGGCTTTACAAGGCAGCCTGGGAGTAACATTTTGGTGTCAGTTCTGCATACAGATCAAATCAATTACACCAGTGATGCTACACAAACAAAGCAGACAGTGTTTTAAAACAATCAGTGGTTAGTCAGTGTAAATAAAATATCTCCACAATAATATTTGTAATACATAAGAGAGTTATTTCCTAACCAATTAGGAAATAAACCAAAACAAAATAAGCCAAGCTTTAATCAGACAAGAGGAAAAACAAACCACTATACAAAAACTACCAGTGCCAAAGAATTAGGATTATTTTGGTTTTCTAGCGTAGCCTTTCATTTAAAAGAGGATCTTTTTAATCAGTTCTGTTATTATCAGGTTTGTTCAAATTGATTTTAAACCCGAGCCTTGACATTAATCACAAACATCTAAGGTAATTACTTAAAGCCAATAATTGAATTAAGCACCTGTCTAGCAGCATTAGCAACAAGATCTAAAACAAAAGCGTGAAAGAAAAGTCAGTATATGAAATCAAGATCATCATTAGGATGAAAATGCAGATATAAAGATTCAGTTTTTACTCTAATAATAAATACAAATGTAGATGAACTTTCTCTGACATAAGAAGAAAAGTAATGAACCATTAACTCAATTTCTGTTCCTTCCAATCTTACTTTGATTAGAGAACCAAATTTGAATGATTTTTCAACCTAACACCCATGCTGCAATTTCCCTGTCGTGCTCTGTCTTTTTTGCCATGTCAAGCTGCAGTGAAAAGGAGATGAAAAGCACTTCTACGTTCTTACTTCCCTTCAGCTTTCTGAAAATGAAAGTGCCCCAAAGGCATTAATATAACCTCAGAACAGCCTCGTGACACGGACAGCAGTTTTGCTGTATTTCTCACTGAGAATACTGAATGAGAGAGGTTAGGCATTCTGTCATCCTCATCAGGTAAGCCTGCAGTGGAGTTCCACCAAGACTCAGCTTTCCTGGGTCCTATTTCAATGCTCTGCTTACAAGACTAATTCAGCCCTTACACTAAAAGCACCAGGTATGTCAATACATTAAAAACCATTTTCTTTCTATGCCACAAACTTTAGCAATATTTTCAATATTACCATTTAGTTACTAATCAAATCATTGATTCAAGGTGCTCAACTTGAAGAACTTTCACACCAGTGGAACTAATTTCATTTCCTTATCCCAAAAATCAGATTATATTTCTGACATCAGGTAGACCAAATGAGTTACATTTGCAAACAATAAACAAAAAGAGCTTCAGGCAAAGAACTACTGCTACGTGGAAAAAAGTCAATCAATCTCAGTTGACACCTACACCTTTACTCAGCTACTCCACAGCTACAAAACTTTATACTTCATCCATTTGGAGTACAAGAGAAGTTGTAGTGGAAACAAAACAGAAAAGCCATAGATGCTTAATTTGTATTGTTTTCTTCCATCAGTGTGGACCACTAACTAATGCTCAGTTAACATACATGCTCTTCTCAGTACCTCAAACTACCTTTACTCCTTTGACGTCAAACAGCTAAATACCTTTTGTCTCACTTGGGAGAAGAGAAAACAAGACTTATTACAAGACAACTGGACAGATTAAATCAAGCAGACATATGGGTCCTAGAAGAAAAAATACATTACATATAGAAACATTTAATTTACTTTTAAAACTTGTTCACATCTCAAAGGCTGATGATAGATGCAACTTCTAGTAGCTTGCAGTAATAATACAAGCCTTAAATCACTTAATACAAGATTAACTTTTTTATATGCTCCCCTTGAGTAGTTCATATTCTCAAGTATTTCATATTCTATTATATCACTATTAAGAACCTTTAGGGTACCACGTGAGTTAAATTTTACCACTAACGATAGCAGTTTTCCCCAGCAATTTACAGTTAGCTTACAGAAAGCCACAACGTACCAGTTCCCTTGCTTCTTCAAGCTGCTTCTCAATATTTGCAACCATCTGCTTCTTCTCATCTGAAAAACAATTGTGAAGATACCAATATAATGGTGGTCTTGCCACAAAAAAGTATATACTATTTCAAAATAAACTCGCAAGTTAGAACTTACTCAAGGGATTCACTGTGTGACATAAACACATACTACAATAGCCACATTTGCCAATAAAAAAAAGAGAGAGAGAAAGAGAGAATGGAAAATGCTTGGAGTCTTCTGCTTCTTTTATCCAGTGCTTGCTAGTTCTGAAAGCAGCTACCTTTGCTCCAGGTGCATGAGTTCTGAATTAGCAGGTACATGCTGGGCGTGTACAAGTTCATGTGAAAAAGCATATATTTGAGCCAAATGGATAAATATTTATGGTTTAAAGATTTATCCTATTTATTAGAAACATAGAAGTTGGAAAAAAAAACAAGCACTCCAATTACAATGAGTCCAGGAACTGAAAATTAATGAGGTCTCTATTTATCCCCTCCTTATGCTGAGCCTAAAATCCCGGTCCTTTTGTTTCAACAGGAAAAAAATGAAATGTCACAAGAATCACAAAAAAGACCACCTTATAATAGCAGTAAAAACATAATTAAGTAATAAAAGCTGAAAATAAAAAAATACTATGGTCTGTTATAAGTTATGTGTAGCAATAAGGCAGGAATCAGTAAAAGAAATCTTGACACATAAAGCAACATGTGCCCTTAAAAACAACAGAACTAGTCCCAAAATGACTATTTTGCTACAGAGATTTTGACAGAGCAATCCCAGTGTAAGTTGAATTTCAGCTGAGTCCTCTCATTAGTGTTACAAACACTTTGCATTACATTTGCATGGGCCCATTCATCTTCATCTCCACCAGAACTAGTCTCTACCATCTCTTCTAATTCTCTTTTACCCTGTATACTCTGCATTCACTGAGGGTAACATCATGGCCTATCCTTCTTCAGTTACATACACTGGAGCACTGCCTGCAGGGAGGATCAGGCTCAGGATCACCTTTCCACCTAAAATACAGTGCAGAGGTCTTTGCAAATAACAGATATGGTATGGACTAGAAAAACAATCTTCTGAGGATTCACCATCCTGTGTGTGGAAGCTTCTCAAGAACAAAGCGTATGCTCTGGGTTATCACCCAAGAAGCTGCTATGGTATTGTGGAGTAAGTGTCCAAAATTGAGACTATTATCTGGAGTCCTTGACTAAGGGAGAATTCCTCTCAAAAAAGCCCAAGTTCTCAAGAACAGTCAGTTGGAACGTTAGCAAAGACTCCTGAGACAGGACTGCATAAACATGCAGCCCAGTGACAATGAGGTTCACCAGGAGCTAAAAGAGACTCCGCTTTGACTTCATCATACCCTGTATGAGCAAATCAAGGTGCTTATATTTTGTAGCAGTAAGAATTAAACAGAATGTCTCAAACAAAATATTGTCAAGCAGTGATACCTTCTGAGTAATGAGAACTATACCAGTGATGGAAACGAGAAGGAAGCACTTGAATCCTTTTAAAAATAAAATGTTAGAGCTCACCTTTAAATCCTCACAAACAGAGTTTCTCTCTTACCCTTGAAAGAAGCCCAGAATTTCATCAAGTTACCCTCTCTACAAACCCGAAGCCATGGAAAAAGACCATCTTCCTTGGCAATCCTGAACTCACACTGCCATGTCTGGCAGATGCTGCTATAGCAGAAGGTGAGGGAGATGTTCATTTCTGTGCAGCCTTTACATTCTCTGCTAACAATGTCTTTCATAAATTTCCCACCAAATTCTCATGACAGCACTCAAATCAGAAAAATTAATGGCTAGACATTTATCCTCTGACCATAACTAAACCCAAAAGAGAATCTGCTTCCTTGTCCATACACTTCAATTCCCCTACTCAGCTTCCCCAAACACCTGTTCCTCCATTCACCTGGAAGCAGGCAAGATGCCACTGGACCAAGGAAAAAACAACATAAGAGATAAAAGGCACGATACCATTTTATTGAAGCTGAAATAAAATTACAAATACAGCAGCAGAAAAATAAACGTAATATAGCAATTTCAGTACAACCCTGAGTTTCACTGGATTACAGTTTTCATACACATTAAACAACTTGATATTCCTAAATTTCGGGGGAGTGGGGGGGGGGGGAAAGTATTCTTATTTTGAACATATTTTATGCTGTTCAAATTCTGTGTGTACTTACGTGAGCTACCTAGCATTTCACTGAATACTCAGTTACCCTATTGCTAAGCTCATTAAAGCCCAATACAGTCATTGACACTCACCAGATGATTTATTGAACATAAAAATACAAATTTCTGTGCCAACTCAACTGCTATCAGTGCAATTTTAGTATTAAGCTTCTGATTCTCTGTGCTGTTTGGACAATGGTGATGTTTTCCTTTGCTGGTACATGAACACCGCAAGGAATCTATAACAAAATGTTCATCAGTCATTGAACACCAGGATTATAACAAAATCCAACTCTTTCTCCAGCCTCCAGAGGCATAATACAATCATCTGCATCTACTCTGTAGATACTTAAGCAACTCTTCCACCTAGGACTACCAATACATCTAGTCCTGTTGTTGATGCCAGCAAAAGAAGCATGAAATGCTACAGCTGGATTCATTCACATAGTTTGTCTTAATGCCATGCCTATGCTTAAGAAACAACCACTGTTTTTCCACAGTCAGAATGCCCACAGAAAGGGAGGACATGACATCCCCAAGAAGACGTGCTCAGAGACTGTATGCAGATGAGCTCAGAGTAAGGGAAGCTTGCTGCAGATCTAGCAGATCAGGACAAACAAGCTGTGATCCAATTAAAGATTCTCACGTTACTGGTGCATTACCCTGCTTTGTTTTAGTAGTTTCCAATCTGCTTACTTAACTTCTTCTAGTAAACTTCCATCATATAAAATACTGAGTATTTTTTAACGTACATAACTTTGCTCTTAATTCAGAACTGGTAATATCCTCTAGAAAAAAATGAAAAGCAATACTACACCAAAGATATCTAAATTCAGAATGTAATTTTTGTTCCTGTGTTGCCAGACAGAACACTGTTAAGAAAATGCTGCACTTGGCTTTATAACTTAACTGGTCACATAAGTAAAGTATAAGTATAAAGAATGGAAACAAAAGTAAGGAATCTGAGTAAGGATTGCAAAGAATCCTGTATATGTGCACCAGGTTGTACCACTTTGGTGGGTGGTACTAGGTTTTACTACATTTTCCTCTGTTCTTTCAGTTTTGACCTTGCATTAGGCACTGTGACAGAAAGGCAGATAACCTATAAGTGTAGAAAGGTAATGCATCTCTGACATGAGCTTACAATGAAGGAAGTTTCAATGCTTGTGGAATTGCTTTTTTTTTTTTTTAATTAGTACATGCTGAGGAAGAGACTAAGTGACAAAGAACTGCAGTTTGCACATCACCTGCAGATCTCACTACACTGGCTGAAGTGGTTTACCCTAATACCACTTTGCCAGAATTGACTGTGCAACAGTCAAGACAACTGGAACAATACATGGATTTTTCTTTCTCTTTGGGCTGTAAGACTGGGTTCCAGAGGCACAGCATAAAGAGCCAGCCATAAAATGGAAACGGCAAACTCCACTACAGGGATATAACAGAAAATTAATGGTAGAACTTCCTTCAGTTAAACCTGACGTACAGTGCTTTGACTGCTCAGTAGAAGATGCAGATATTATGTATCAGCCCTCCAATCAAAAAACATCACCACACAGAGGCTACCATGCTGGAAAAAGGCTAAATACCCCAATTTGTACCGGGAACATTTTCTTTCAGATCAAGCAATTAAAATCGATATAAACGCTTGGTCAAACCACAGGACAGATGTTCCTCGACAACACTGAGGAACATTAATAGAACACATCAGTCAATGATCTTCATTCTCCCAAGACCTGCAGCAACAACACAGAAAATCTACTTAAAAGCCATTTCTCAATTTAAAACATTTTCTTTAATTCTCCAGGTGGTGCTTGGCTCAACAGAAGATATTTCTTCCTCAGACGTTCTACTGTCCCTGCTGCTTATTGTTTCTGCAGTATCAGAGCGTCTTTGTTACATTTCTTGCTGAACTATTTATGCCTCTGTGACAACAGGATTGTTTGTTGAGCCATTATCCTTCTAGAACGTAAGACAGCATCAAGTCCTGTCAACACTGAACGCAGGAATATTAGCAAAACAGTTAACCAGTACTTCTCCACTTCAACTGCACATGAAGCTTAGAGCAGGTCCATCTCAGGAAGGAGGAGGAAATAAATCTGTCACTAGACTTCGGGAGATCTCTTTGTATTATTCAGGAGTAGCACAAGTCCTTACACTTCTCATCCTGCTTCTTCCAGCGTGGAGGAAGAAGGCCATCAGCAATCTTTCTCAAATCACTGCTGCTGAAAAATGCCACCTCACGTGCATCTCTCCTCACGTCCCCCTCCCACCTTGAATCATACTCCTCTTTCTGAGGCTCTCCAAGCCATCTCCACAAGAACTAACTGGAACTTCTGGTGATGAAGAAGTTTTGATCTTGCAAATATTCCTAGTAAGAAACAAGGGAAAAATGTGCATTTAAAATATTTCTACTTAAAGTGTTCAGCATAGTCAGAGTTGTGTTTTTGCGAACTCAGGTGGTAAAATGCCTCTACTAGCTAAGACTGCAATTTGGTTTAAAGTCATAAGTGAACATTTTGATGAAGAAAGACAGAACAGTTCTGAAAATTAAAGCACTCAATCCACAAATGTAGAAAGCAAGAAGGAGTTATAAGGCAAGCCAGCCCAAGATATATAAGACTAGCCTCAAATGCTAACATGGAAAAGCCAGCTCTTAAAAATAAAAAACTAGCTGTTGCATTATTTTGAGGCCATTCAGCTCAGTACCAAACTATTGTTCCCACAGGGAACATGCATTCCTTCTCCTCTGATAGGAAAGTAAATTCTAAGAAAAACAAACAAACAAATCATCATCAACAACAAAAACCCACCACATTTCCAGTGGCCACTTAAAGAATTATGAATTCGAAGCCTGTTGCTTCCAAGCTGTGTCACCAGTGAAGACAATGCTCTTTATTAATTTCATATTTAAGCTCCAAGGCCTCCCTGGAGTGTATAAGGCAGCTGACTTTGAAGAGAGAATTATGGAAACCTACTACTGCTAAGAAAAATATTCTTCCACCTAAGAAAATGAAACCAATGAATTCTATAATCTATACTGCTAGGAAATTAAATCTCTATTCCTCTTCAATAAGCTGTCTTTGAAGCACCACCAGTTTTCAGAACAGAAGGCACTGTTGTATTCATGATGTCTTCCTGTACTCACAGGAGCTCCTTATACTTACTCTGCTTAAACACGAACAACTCTTTGAGGCAGGAGAAAAAGAAATGCTGTTTAGATTAGGTACACCACAATAGTGAAGAATTAACTGTGTCTCTTCAGTAGATAGTTGTAGAAGCTACCTGCATGTTAAATATTGTTTCCAGGTAACGTCAATTACATTAGTTCTAAATCACAATCACAGGAATGTGATCTCATAAGTACGCAGATTGTGACTGAATTATACCCTTATGTTGTTTTTTGCTTTGCTAAGTCAACAAGGAGGCAAAGCTTCCCATCCTTTAGCTGTGCCTATGATTGGTCAGTGAACCCCAATTTATCAAATTTCCAATTTATCAGAAGACCTTCTAACTTCTTGTCATAGAATTAGATATAACCTCCCAGAACCAAGCTTGCCAAAGTTCAAGAAGCATCTGGACAATGATGCCAGACACATGGACTCATTTTTGCATGGCGCTGTGTGGAGCCAGGAGTTGGTGATCCTTGTGTGTCCCTTCCAACTCAAGATATTCTATGATTCTATGATTCAAGAATCAAACAGATGTTTACTGAAACACCGACATGGTTTAATAAGAACTGTTGGTGATAGGTGGATGGTTGGACTGAACGATGGTGTAGGTCTTTTCCAACCTTGGTGATTCCATGATTCTATGAAAATCCCCATTTATTCATTTAAAATGCATCATGGACCTTTGACTTAGTAGTGCACTAAGACTATATGTTTTAGTTAACCACCTGTCTCAAATTCTCTCTAGAGAATTTATTTCATCACTTCACCATCCTAAAAACAAGAAGTTATACTTCGGCTCTTTAGTCCCATAGAAAAGCATACCATTAGCATGCATCCTTCGATACCCTCTTTGTATGACCCCCACTCCCACAGTCTGAGCATCCTAAAACTTTGGGAAACCTGCACAGGAAACAGAGGCAGTGAACCAGATACAGAGGTTTCATTGAGGTGAGCTACGTGAGGAAGAGACGAGGAACCCAATTTCAGCTTCCATCAGCCCCATTCAGGAGCACCTCATCAGAGCACCGACTCAGTGTGTTAATTCAGCTGCTGGGCTGGAGTCTCATTTCTAGCTCTCTCCCTCACACTCACAGACATGTCTGCAGGGATACGTCATGCATAAGACCGTGAGTACAACAGCGGGTGACAATCAACCCTGACGTACAGAAGCACCGATTTCCTTCAATGCTCTCTACATGCGAGTCAGCACAGCCTCAACCGCCCTAACAGCAGGCAGCAAAAGCACTGATTCGGATTAAGCCTCGCACAAGCTCAGCCTATACACTTACTCAGCCTGACCGTGACCAAGGGCCGGCCCCGCAGGCACGAAGCACGGCTCACGGCCGCTCGGAGACGGCTCCACCAGCGCCGGGCCCGCCCCGCCGCCGGGAGGCTCAGTGCAGCCGGCAGCTCCCGGCCCCGCCGCTCCCGCCCCGCCGCTCACCTCCGAGCAGCTTGGGCACCCGGCCGATCCTGCCCGTGATGTCGGCCGTCAGCACGGCGAAGTCCTGCTCGTAGCTCTCGAAGTCGGACGACATGGCCGCGCCGTGGGGTCGGCCCGGCGGGACGCCGCGCTCCGCCGCTCCCCGCGAAGCCGCTTCCGCGTTCTGCTCCCCGCAAAGCCGTCCCCACCGCCGCAGGTTCCGGCGCACCGCCCGCCCCTCAGCCGGCTGTTTCCCAGCGGGCCCCAATAGCGCGCGGACCGCCTCCGCCTCGCGGGCTGCGCTGGGCGGGCGGCCCCGCTCCCCACCGCCTCTCGGGGCGGGGCCGAGGCCCGGCGGGCCCCAACGCCTCCCCTTCCCTTTCCCGTTCCTCCCGGCGGGACGGCGAGGGGCCGAGGGAGCCATGCGCGGCGGCGAGGAGGCGTCGGGCGGGCGGCGGTAGCGGCCATGGGCGGCCCCGGGGGGCTGCGGGAGGTGCGGCGGCTGTGCCACTGGGGGCCGCTGGTGGCCCTGTCCGTGGTGATCGTCTGCTCCGCCACCGCCATCGCGGACGCCGTGCTGTGGTACTGGCCCCTGGACACGGCCGGGGGGAGCGTCAACTTCATCATGCTCCTCAACTGGACCGTCATGATTCTCTACAACTACTTCAACGCCATGTTTGTCGGCCCCGGGTACGTCCCGCTGGGGTGGACACCGGTAAGCGCGGCCTCGTGCCCGGGCTGGGCTGGGCTGGGCTCGGCTCGGCGGGGCGGGGGGGGCCGGGGCCGGGCCTGGCCCTGGGAGTGCGCGGGGCTCGGAGGGCTGCGGGCGGGCGGCGGGGCTCCCACACCTGTCCTGCGGGCCGCTCCGCGCCTGCGTGGGAACCTCCGCTCTCCTCGCGGCTGTTCCGGCGCTGCCGGCGTGCCCTGCGCCCCTCTGTGCTGTCACGCTGCGCTGTGCTGAGTGATCACGCGCATCTGCCGGCGGTGTTCATTCCTGAGGAGGGCCACGAGGATGATCAAAGGGCTGGAGTACCCATTCTGTATAGAAAGGCTGAGGGAGCTGGGCTTGTTCGGCCTGGGGGAGTGAAGGCTCCGGGGAGACCTCAGTGCAGCCTTGCAGTACTTGAGGGGAGCTTGTAAGCAGGAGGAGGACTGACTTTTTGCACAAGCAGGTAGTAATAGGCTTCAAACTAAAAGAAGGGAGATTGAGGTTAGATGTTAGGAAGAAATTCTTTACTCACAAGGTGATGAGGCACTGGCGTGGCTGCCCCATCTCTGGAAGCATTCAAGGCTAGGTTGGATGGGGCCCTGATCTGGTGGGGGGCACCCAGCCCATGGCAGGGAGTTGGAATTCCTTGACTGAGGACCTTCCAACCTCAGCTGTTCTATGATCCTGCCTAACATAGAATGCAATGTTATAAGACAAGGTAGAAGTTTGCGTTCCCTTTGCTTCAGTTACCTCTGGGAAGAGGAGTAACCAGGGACCAGAATAATGCAGACTCAGCATCTTCAGACAGCTGCCCATAGCTGGAGCTCGGGGCCATGATGCACAAATCAGTAGTAATCACTATTCTACTTGTGGAGCCTCTCTCAAAACAAAGTGCACTGCGGAGAGTGTCCAAGTGTAGCATATCCAAGTAGGATACTGGGATACTCCACTTGGCCCACTATTACTGCTTACTGTCTCCAAGTCCATCTCATCTTTCTGCACAAACTCTTCTTTTCTTTCCATTTTTCTTCCCAGTGATAATGGCCCCATGCTGGTTTATATTCTCAGGTGTTCACTATGAAACCCTGCTTGCACAATTGCTATTTCTCTGAATTGCTTATTTGTTTAAGCAAGCAGCACTTTCAACAGTGATGGTTATGTTGATACTGGAGAGAGTTCTTTTATTTTTTGTTTTGGCTTAGGAGGGTTGGGTTATGGAACACACCCTGCCAGAAGGAGGCGGATATGCACAAGGCCATACAAGTGCCAAGATGTATGTTGTCAGCAGAATTATGTATTCTGTGTAATTTGCCCATTCTTCTATTTAAAGGAAAAATCTCAGGATTGCATGTATCTCCAGTACTGTAAAGTGTGTCAGTCTTACAAGGCACCACGTTCACACCACTGTCGAAAGTGTAACAGGTACAGTCTCTTTAAAATTGGTTTCTGTCTGTACGAAAAGCAACTGCTGTGCTAGTGGTGAGCTGTTAAAACAAATTTATTCTGGTCTTGTACTGTATATATTTTAAAGATTGCACTATGAACACTGCTTCAAATACTTCCAGTTTCTAGTTGTATGATTTCTTTGTGTTCTTTCTGTGTTTTAGTTAAAGAAAAGTGAATAACCTGCCTTTAACATTCTCTTTTTAGCTGAAAATGATTTCTCTTGGGAACTTGGCAGGGTTAAAATATGTCAATACTGTTTGAGAGAGATGAGCTTGTGTAAATATCTAAAAATCTTTCAATCCTTCTTTTAAGTTCTGAGTCCAAGCACCCTCACGTTCAGTGAGCAGGAAAGCCTATTCTGCTCTCTTTCCAAATGGGAATAACTTGTTGATTTAAGTGGAAAATTTGGGCTGTTTCTTACCATCCACTTGAGGGTTTTTTTTTTTTCAGGAGAGGTCTATTTAAGCGAACTGGTAGGCCTTTGGCTTTTTATGTGTTAGTCCTCCAACAGATCTGTTTTGAGCTAATGTTTTTAAGTTTTTATTATAAATGGCTGCACTGGAATCTAGCGTGTCTCGAAAAAAGCAAACCACTTGAATTGTCTGCAATCCAGGCTGTAGGCGCATTTATCTTTTTATTGGGTAGGTCCTCCTCTGAAGGAGTGGTAAGAGAATATTGCAATGTGCATATTTACTTGTTGCTATAAATACAAGATACCCAATCAGTGCTTTCGGGAAGTAGAGACTGAAAACAGAGCAGTGTTGCAATTTGCTGCATCATTCTTGAGTTTTAAAATAGGGCTCCTTTCTCTGAGTAACAATCCTTGTGTTCAGGTGATATTAGAAAATGTCAGCAGATTCCTGTGATTATTTTTACAAAAGCAAGTTCTAGTTTATTGCACTAAATTATTAAAAGAAGAAACCACAGCACAGTCTACAGATTGTTTTGCTGATATGTTTTAAGAAGTTATTGCCTCTCAGTTCTGGCCAAAATAACTCGCTTTGTGTGTATTTCTAGACTGCAGCAGTGCAACAAGGTAGTTAATGTAAATCGCCTCTGTTGGTGTATCTTTGTGTGTTCTTTATCCAGGAGGCCCGAAGGAGATTTGATGTTTTGTTTGTCTTCTTGATGTGCTTATTTTTTTAAGAATTGGCAGTAATATTAATAGTTAATTATTACAGTCATGGCTCTTAAACTTCCCATGCTTCTGCGTGTTGGCTCTGAAATATGGTATTTATTAGCAACTAGTGAGTTTGAATAAAGAGAAGGAGGGATAACTGGTGAGAGTAGGCACCTCCTAGTACTTTCTGTTTTGCTTTCTTTTGTCCTACAGCATGAAGTACTATTTTGAATTATTAAAAAAAAAAAAAAGAAAGAAACCCAAAACACTTTATTCATTTGTTAGAAATTGGTGGGATTGACTGAAGGTTAAGTTGTAGCAAGTTAGTTGTCCTTTCCTTTGGTTATTTTAAAACATCTTATATGTCCACTATATTAATCACCATTTATTATTCACAGATGTGTCATGAAGATGGATCACCATTGTCCTTGGATCAACAACTGTTGTGGTTACCAGAATCATGCATCTTTCACTTTGTTCCTCCTCTTAGCACCACTAGGATGCATTCACGCATCTTTCATATTTGTAATGACTATGTACACTCAACTTTACAACAGAGTAAGAAAACATAGTTAAGTGCTTGAAATGTTCTTAAAGTTGGATGGGTTATTTATTCCTGGGAGTATGGGACAATTTGGTTTCCTGAAAAGAAGTGCATGGAATTCATATTTCTTCTTTCAACGTGTACTGTTTTGCTCTTTGCATTTTGAGAAGTATGTTCAGTATTAGGTGAGGGATTCAAAAAAATATTTGGTTCTCCCTCCACCTCCCCCTTTTTTTTTTCCTCCAGTTGCTTGTCATAGCCACAGGGTGTTTGCTAGAGCTTTGCACTGACTGAACGCTGATGATGAGTAGCACATATCATGTGTTATACTTTACCACAAGCTAAATGCTATTTGTTTTCTTCTGCTTTCCACTCTTTAGAATTGTATCATTTTCTTCAAGGAGAACATTATATATTATATGTTGGGAGCCACAAATAAATTATGTTGAATTTATTTTAAAAGTAGAAAAATGAACTGAACTACCAATGAGGAAAGCTTCTTGTGGAATACATCCCTCGTTCCAGATCTATGGTTAAGATTTTGAGCTTTGAGTTTTAACCTTCGTGGTTGCATTGAAAAGCTTGAAAACATTAACTCAGTCTAACAGATAACAGCTCTGTGCTGTATTTGCAGAGCAGTAACAGTGAGAACTGCTACTTGCAGAAGCTTTCAGAGGAAAACCTATAGCATTTCTATTGAAAATGGATACTGTGCTGTGCATGTTTTCTCTTAGAAACTGTTGAATGTATTCTGTAGCATACTCAGAGTCTGGATTTTTGCTGCAGATTTTAGGCCTAGTTTGTTGTGGAATATGCAAGATAGTGATTTTGATTTAGCTTTCTATTCAACAAAGAATGAAGAGGAAAAATTAGAACAAGAAAAATCGTTTGAATATATATATATATATAATACACAATAGAAAACATTTTATATATTTATATAAAACATAGTTTTATAAATATATATATATTATAAATATATAAAAGTGGATACGTACAAAATTTTATCTATTCCACTTGCATTATAAGCCTATCAGAGGTGGAGCACATACATTCAGATTCAGATTACTTATAGGTAACTAGTTTTGTTTCATCAGTTACTATGTTTCAGGCCTGAACAAGAATGCTTTCCCTTTGCAGATATCTTTTGGGTGGAGTTCTGTAAAAATTGACATGAGTGCAGCCAAAAGAGACCCTCGAACCATTATTCCCTTCGGACTGTCTGCATTTGCTGCATCTTTATTTGCCTTAGGACTGGCATTAGGAACAACAATTGCCGTTGGTATGCTGTTTATTATTCAGGTAAGCTTATGGCTTCTATTACAAACAAGTTAAAAGATGTGACTTTCACCTCTTTTGTTACTGGTATTGATTGCAGAGCAGAAACAGAATTCAGAATTGCAATAGGAGCACTTGTTTAGAGCTTATGTAGCTGTGTTACTTCTCAAGATTTTCTAGTTGCTTTATCCTCCTTAGAGCTTTGTAGTGAAAATCTAATAAAAAAAGATGAGATGTACTGTGTACATCTCATATCCTGTTCTGGAAAAGGCAAAATATCCAATACTTGGTATTTTGGGGAGTCTTGTCCTTGTCTGTGAAAATAGGAATAAGTATGCCTGGTACATTGCCGAAATATTATATGATATCTCTCGCAGTGTGTAATTCTGGAGGATAGCACTACCATACATCTATGCTGCATATTAATTTTGAATATTTCACGTTTTAGTTAAGCTTATAAGGAATCGTTCTGTTCAAAGTTGAATCTAGCTTGTTAAATCAAGTTTTCTTTGCCTAGCTAATGTATTTCTGCAGAAAATAAATGCTATTTTCATCTAACACTTTGTTTTAATTTAGATGAAAGTCATTTTGACAAACAAAACTTCAATCGAGTCCTGGATTGAAGAAAAGGTAGGCTTTTATTACAGTAGCCTTGTTGTGTGTTGTTAACAAAGTTTATTCTCTGTATCTATTAATTTCTTCTTTCACCTGTCCAGATTTGAACCAAAGTTGTCACTTCAACACTCATTTAATATGAGGAATTCAGGGTGACCCTAGAAAAACACTTGTTTTTAGGGGACTTTGCTTATCTACCTGGAAAATAAGGATTTTTTTTTTCATTAGTAACTTAAGCTGTTATTGTTTCTACTACATGGTTTTGTCCATCTGTGTCTTTTATCGTCCAACTTCCCTGCCCATTCTAGATGGCTTATTTTGGCTCATGATTTTCTTTACTTCCTCCTTCTCTGATTAAACCTGGGAGAATTTCCTTCATTTTAACAGAGGTCCGAAAAACCAGTGAGATGGCTCATCTCATCTTCTGAAATTTCTCATTGATATCACCAGAGGATTTCACAGTGTTTTTCAAAAGAAATATAGCATGGCAAAAGCAAAAGTTGACTGTTAAGAAAATACTTCGCTGCCACCAAGTTACGAACAAATATTTGTTACTATTCTTTTCATCTTGTTCTGTGTCAGATTATCAGTAGGATCTTGAGCATATACGAGTACAAAGATATTGCAGTGTTTTCTCTTTGCACAGAGTCTAGCTTAGCTAGATCATAGTCTGTAGACCTTTGAGTAATTGGACAGTGAAACTGTTACAACTACATAATTAAATGTGGAATAATCTGTAGAAATTTTTGTCAAATATAGACAAGTAATATATCCTTTCTGAAGACTCAACACAGACTGCAATGTATATGTGTTTAATAACTGATACTACTGCAACATAGAACAAATTCTTCCATTGTTCCACTAGATGTCACTATTACTGAAAGAATGGGGCATTCACTAATACAGAAAATGTAATATTTAAAGCATGCCTTTATACAGTTCTTTGAGGTGAGATAAACACTCTTAAGTATTGAATTGTTTGTAATTGTTAAGCAGAAAACCCTGAGTTGTGGAAGTCTTTGTGTCTAACTGGGGAATACTGAGGCATAAGCCTTTAAAAAGGCATAAAATAAAATTAAGACTTGGAGTGGATTGATCAGAAGTATAGCCAACTGACTCTGTTGTTAAACAGAGTAAGTATATCAGGAAAACAAACAAAACTACGAACACTTCTAAATGCTGCAGTTGTCTCATCTAGTTGCGAGTAGTTTTAAAAGTCTAGGTTAGTGTAGTGGGAATTTTTGTCCCACTATACTTGTCCCAAAATGGTCACCTTTGTGGCCCATAGATCCACACAGGGCCGATGACCTTGCCTTCTTAATATTTGCTGCTCAACTATAGTTTGTAAGATGTGTTTTATGTGCTGTATTTCTTTATTTCCAGGCCAAAGACAGAATTCAGTACTACCAAACAGATGAAACCTTTATTTTTCCATATGATATGGGAAGCAAATGGAAGAACTTCAAGCAAGTGTTTACGTGGTCTGGGATTCCGGAGGGAGATGGCCTGGACTGGCCAGTGAGAGAAGGCTGTCATCGATACAGTTTGACGGTAATTGATCTTCTATGCTAACTCAGGTTAATCTACCCCACTATCCCCTGCCTTCCTCTGCAATAATGTTCCGGATTTTAAAGTAACTAGAATAGACTAAGGAGCAGGAGTTCTGTCAGATTTTCTGCCATTTTTGATAGGCTAACATGCTTTTGTGAGTGTTTTTAAATGCTAAATACATTTCTCTGTGTTTGTTCAATGGTTTCAGTACTTAACTTCATTTTGTGGTGAATACACACAAGTCCTCTCAAATTAAACACTGACTAAATTTTTATTTGTAATCATTTTTAGATAGAGCAACTGAAACAGAAAGCAGACAAGCGAGTAAGAAGTGTAAGTACTTGTGATGCTTGTGATCTGACGTCACTTAGAAATTTCCCTATAAATGTAGGTAATCACTAATATTGTTTCTTTTCATTATTCTTAAACCTAGCAATTAACAAAGGCTTTGTGTTTCCACTCAAAGTGTTTTGTAACATCTGCTTAATTAAACTTTAAATTTAGCTTTCTTTGCATTTGCTCTTTAGTTTCCTAATAATAAGGATGACTCTGTGTTTGGTTGTTAAGCAGTTAATCGGGAATTTTAAGTCTCTTTCACATCAGTGGTCATTTATGCTCAAATCTAATGGGATGCTTTGAGTGACTTTTGGTACAAAACCAAGGCCATAACTCCCCACGGTGTAATACATTGCCTTGTTCTGTTCAAATTTGTAGGTGCGGTATCGAGCCATAGAAGATTACAGTGGTGTCTGCTGCCCTGTGACTAAAGGTGTTAAAACATTCTTCACAACACCATGTACTGAAGAACCTAGAATTGCACTGAGTAAAGGGGATCTGATTTTAGCCACAAGAGGCCTAAAGTTAGTGGCTCCACACTTTTCTGTTTTGTTAAAAGCAATATTGAGATGAGTTCTGATGTCTAATTACCTGTTACACTTTCTTCCCTAGACACTGGATGTATGGTGAGAAGATTCTTAACTCAGCTGGTGATGGTATGAAACAGTTATTTTCATTTTTTTCTGTTAAAATGTTGCAAATCAACTTTGTAGCTGTCTAGCTTCTGGATAGAAACATGAGTATCATGTATTCAGTACTCAAAATGTAGAATGACTTACTTTAATAGCATTAACCCCTCTTTAAAGTCATATCCACAGTCTTTACTGTTTACACTTGGTAGATCTGATAGTTTTGATAAATGCTAAACATTAAGTGAATCTTTCAGAAATACTGATATTTGAATATTGATTCTTAAGTATGTTCAGAATTATGTAAATCTCCCCTGTATATATAGGAGTTAGGCTTAATCTTTGTATGCCTGAAAAATGAGATGTTGGGTTTGGGATCAATTCCAAGGACACTGACATGCCTTTACATTGCTAGGCAGCCACAGCTGTCAAAGACAGTAAAGATTCTTGATGGACTGTTTAGAGACAGTATCACGGTAAACTGAACTGGTAATTTTCACATTTCTCCTGAAAAAAAAAACAAAACTATACCTGACAGACTTCCCATCAAGAGAGCATTGCTTTCCATCATCTATTCCAAACAACCGTGAATGCACTGCATGTACGTTTCTTGTTGGCTAAAGAGAGGCACCCAGCAGTCACTATGTTGAAACCATCCATGTTTGTCATGGGAAGCTGGATACCTCCATGAGCTGAAAGTGCTTTCAAACACCAAACATAAACATGTCAATGAAATGAGTTTGATAGTAGTTCGTATTGTGAAGGTTAGGAGGAGATATCTGTGCTAAGTATAGTCATTTTTTTTTAACTTTGCATGTGAAATGAAGTCTGGATAAAAGACTTTGTACGTACTGAAAGTCTGGATTAGGACTCAAAATAACATTTGGAGCACTGGACTTCAAAAATATCATGAGACTTGTGAACACTGCGTAGCAAAATGCTATAAATAGGCAGGAATAACTAGCTTCATAAAGAAAGGTGGAAAAAATAATGATTAAGTAGCAGTTCTGAAAAGTAGGCAATCATAATCTCAGGATGAGTCAACATATGCAAAAAGAAAAAGCACCTAGCTTCACAAATGCATGCAGTAATCCTTCCATCCCACTTAATGTTTTCAGAAATCTGGCTGAAGTACTGACACAAGCAAACATCTTGGTACATCTCCAGAAAAGGGAAGATCAGCTGTAGAGGGTTGAGTGGGAAACAATGAGAATATTTGAAGCACTAGAAAATTAGACCTATACAGAAAAGCTGAAAGAGTTTAGGTTCCTTAACTGGAGAGGAAAAAGAGATAGCAGAAAGCCAGGGTATGTACAAACAGACATCAGTTGACAAGGTTTGTTGTAGAGCAGGTTGTTAGCTGCTTGCTGAGTTTCTCAGGTGTAGAAGAGGAGTTGTAAAAGATTCACATTGGATGTGAGGAAAAAATTGTCTAACAGCAAGGAAAGTAGAGTACTGGGAAATACTGGAGATGTATGAAAACAGACTAGGCAGCAGGAGAGACTCTGTGCATCCTTGGACAAATAAGTTAGGGGTGACTTTTATATGCTGCCTTGGAGCAGACAATAAATTAGGTAATTTCTTGCTGTCTCTTTCAGTCCTGTGTCTATCTTAAATAGTGGGTTGTATTTTGTTCCAAGTTAATGTAACTTTTCATATCTTAAGGTGGAATAAGAGAACGAGGCTGGTTCCCTAGGAAATGTGTGGAAAAATGCCAATATGACTCTGAAACGGATCAACCAGTGGATGGAGAGAAGAAGAGCAGATAGCCTTCTCATTTTTTTAAATAAGAAATGGAGTTTTTTACTTCGGACCATAATCCTTTACTTGAAAATTTCTGTATATTACTTTAGACTTATGCAATGACGATGTTGGAGCAAGATTTTCTTTTCCTCACAGTTGAAAGGGTTGGATATGCCTGTGCCATGGTTTGCATTCTTTTTTGACAATAAATAACTGAAGAAGCCATTCAGTGGATTGCCTTCAAGATGGATTTTCTCATCCCAAGTCAGGTTTCTTTTCTTTCTACTGTTTAAACTGCATTCTGAGGAACCATCTTTTACTTTTTTTCCACAACTGCATCTGTTGTGATGCGTGATACATATCTCTCATATTTTACTTTCTTTGAAGCTGCCCCCTAAAAATACAAAATAAATCTCTAATTCAAATTCAAGATAAGATTTGTTACCCGTGACTTTTAATGATGTGAATTATCCACCTCAAATAAATAATACGTTCATATTTACTTGTGCATTTAATTGTTCTTAGAGCTTATAAGAACTTGTTTATAGGTATGGAATGGTGTACTGATTGGGATGCAAATATCTCACAAGCTTTTTTCTAAATTGGATAGACTACAGCTCTTGCTACAAGAAGAAGTCAACTGATCTCTGCTCTCTTTGAAATATGAGCTTGTATCCAAGGGACTGGAGATGCTGATCCATCTTAGACTAAAAAGAAGCACTACTTCCAAGAGAGAAAAACTTCTGCAAGTTTAGTCACTAAGTGATGCATACCTTTGCTAAAGCATTTTTATGTGGTATCTGGTATGGATTATTAGAACGACTTTAAAAAAAAAATTACCTGTACCAACTGAAAGATTTCAAAATGTAAGTGCAGCACATGGCTTAGACTGGTTCCATGTCAGAAGTTGGGAGTTTTTGTAAATGATTGTTCTAAACTAACACCTGGGTTATCTCCACCTGCATAAGTTGTCTCAAGCAGATAAGTATTTCCTAGACAATATTAAGTGTATACAGAAATAACTACATAATAGGCAAGCCAGAATTGGTACTCTGTACTGCTGCTGAGGCTGTTTACTTCTAGCACTAGCCAGGCTTTTTTGTTGTTTTTTTTTTTTTTTTTTAACTTCCAGCCTTCTGTGCATTACTGCTGGTGGTGAGCCATAATCTTAGGCTGTTTCTGAGCTGTGGTAATGGGGAGCTAGCATTCAGTTTCAGTACTCTGCAAGCAGGTTGCTTTTCCCTCTTGAAATCACAGCACTATTATTTCCTAGAAGCACTATTCCTTAGTGGTGTAGGAATATGTTACACTTCTAGTTTCCCTGTGAGCAAGAGCTGAGAGGAAATACAGCAAATGGGTAAATTCTATGCTGTTTTGGAATGTAAGCAGAAATTACTATGAAGGCTTGTAAACTGCATGGTATATGGTCTTAGTCTTAACTGGAGTATTTTCTGTTATGCATCTCTGAAGTCTAGAGCCAAAGAAAGATGACGGGAATAAGCTTGTCTTCCAGCTGAGGAGCTGTTGATCTTGACTATGCGATGACAAAATAGCTGCTATCTATATTGACAGCAGTTAGTAGTGTAATAGGAACAAGTGGACAGCACTAATGATCCCAGTTGAATGTTAGCTATTGGGAGTGGTGGGGTGAAATGTTTTAAACTGGTTTGCTAATAGGAACTGAATGTCATTTGGTGCTTGAAGAGCATCAGAGTGGAATTGGAGCAGAATTTTGCACACCAAGATTGTTCCATACTGAATCACAGCATGCCCAGGAGATTTGCTCCAGAATGAGTTGATGGTTGGACCTGATGACCTTAGAAGTATTTTTCCAGTCTTCTATACGCTATTCTAAACAGTCTAAAATGGACTGTAGAGTACGTGTTTTTGCTTTGTAATGCTTTCCACTTTTTTCATTATAGCTCTAACTTCTCTTCAAAAAGGGAAAGGTAGGATTGAAGAGCTCTCTTTAAGCTGAAGGAATCACTGATTCATGTCTGAACAGTGCGAGTTGAAGGGTCACAGCAGTGTGCTGGGCTTCAACCTCCGAACTAATCTTGGTGGGGAAGTTTTATTTGATTAAATGAACAAAGTACTTTCCGGATGCTGCAACAGGCAGCATCACATCATTCAGCCTCACGCTGATACAGATCTCAGTTGCAATAGATTTACTGCCCCCAGCTGAGTTGCTCATCAGAGCCCGCAACCATTTTAAGTTTATATTTCTTCTTCTCTCTGGTTCGTCTTTCATTTTTACCAGTCCAGCATCAGCCAAAAGATTAAGGCATCAGCAGTTTTTAAGTCACTTTGCTTTAAGGAAACAGCACAGTTAGTTACATGTGTTCCAGATTCTGGGTCTTTATACTCTGAAGTTAAGAACTATGCGGAATGTATCTATTAAGTGACACAACGGTTATGTGAAAACATCAAAATCTTTGGATATAGACTAGAAACAGAACTGAGCTTAGACTCTGAAACAAGAGCAAGTTATTATTAATTAAAGCTTCAGATGCTTCACGGGGGCTGGTTATTTCCTGACCAACAAGCCTACTGGTTGCTTTCAGTTTCAAATATCTAACAAAAAACATCTTAAATACCGAGAGGAACAGGCACTAGCTGCAATAATCTGTTGGAGAAGGAGAGCTGATACAGAGAAGCACTCCTCCATGGTACATTTTTCTTAAAGTTCCATTACCTTTGAAAGAAAAAAAAAAAACAAACAAAAAAAAACTGATCCAAACTACTACTACAAGAACAGAAAGAAGATTGGCTTAACTCTGTGAACCCCATAAAGATAGAGGATGACGGTACTCACTTGCCTAAGTAGTTTTCTAAAGAAACTAATGAGGTTTATTTTGCCTTAAAATAAGGCATGGTGTTTATTATAGGACAAGCTGAGCTAGAGGAATGAGTTTATGCTGAAGTCTTTGACATAATATTGCCTTACTACAAGGAAAAGAAAGCCGATTAGAGGAGCAGTGTCTTGTCTTGCCCTATCTTACTGCCTCATGCTGCTGGAGATGCAGCCAAGCCATGACAGCTGGGAAACAAGCTAGCTACAGCACAATGGCTGAAGGAAGATATCCATGACCAGACAGCAATAAGGCTGCAGCTGAAAGTCTGGTTGCCACAAAAAAAAAAAAAAAAAACAAAAACAACACCACACAAATTACTCACATAGGCTTCGGTTTGAGTTTACAGTTGCAATTTATCGCGTTTTATAACCTTGAGAAGTTTGAGTTACTAGGCTCATAAGTTTGTAAGTGTACTGGGTTTATAACGGCCGTTGCGTTTGAGACCGTGTGCTAAACAAACAAAAATCTGAACCAGTGCCTCCTAAAGCATGAATCATGTTTGGTTTAGACATGTATTTCATTAACCATTTTATGCCAGACTAATCACACTTTCATTAAAATCTAGCTACAGTGGTGCAGTCTGAGGCTAGGAGCAGGAAGTTCACTTTGTTATTGCTGAGCAGATGTTAAGCTCCTATTCCTCTTGTCACAGCTCAAGTTGAGACCGGTGTGTTGAAGAAGTATTGCCATCCTGAGGGAAAACTGAAGTGTTTTCTTCCTGCACTCTCCTTGTGAACCACCTCCCTCCTCCCTCCACCTACAACACAGCTGCATGAAAGAGTTCAGTCTGATTGCAGATTAAGCCACAGAAGTTCGAATGGAGGTTATAGTTGGAGCAAAACAGCTGCCTTGTAAAGGTTGAGGCTCTTCTGTGTGTGTGTGTGTGTATGTGCTTCATTCACAGCCCAAGGAAATGGAAGTTCTGGCTTTGCCTGGAGATTTGATGCTCAGTCCTGCAAGACTGGATATTGCCAGTCACCACCGGTTATACTGTAGCCATCTTCATCTGAAAGTCATTTTTCATAGGATGCCAGAAACAATGTGTTCAAGTTCTCCTTGCTCCCTTCCACTCACGCTTGTGTTCTCCAGAGGTCACATAGTGTTACAGATTTGTTTAGGTACTCCATGAAGTTTAATTTAAATTAGTCACTTATTCCTGCATACTTGAATAGAGGGCTTCAATCTGCTTCTGGAAGACTTTAACAAGCTCTGCTCTCTTCGCCTTCAGCGTTGGCGTCAAGAGTCCATTTTCTACAGAGAACAGCTCTGTGTGGATGTACAGGTCTTTAACCTATTAAAAGAATACAGTTTCACAAGTGACACTTAGAGCATAAGCAACAGCTCTTCCCAGCCTTCTCAAGCTTAGCACAATTCAGTCTCAAGAGCTCTAGTAACTAAACTGCTTCTCTGACACAGGAATTAAACTCCTGACTGAGAGTCAGCCTGTGGGAAACCTACATTTCATTCCATAGCAATTGCATCTGTTGCCATATGCATGCATGTGCTTCTTGGTCAAGAGACAGGTAACCAGCAGTGCTTCCATGCCTACTGCATTCAGTTGTCCTGAGCAGCTGTCTTAGGTCCCATTCCAGCAAGAATACAGACTTCCCAGCCATTGTATTAGCAATACAAGCACTTGTGACAAGCAGGATTTGAAAGTACTCACTTGTTCAAAGGACTTAAGGCCGGCTGCTTTCCCCAGTCTAACCAGATCTTCTAAAATAGCTTTCTTCACTGCCTGGAAGAGACAGGAGCAGTGTGGGTAAAGCTGCCATTTGGTAATTGGCTCAGGACCACAACCATTGCCCAGTCAGAGAGAAGTGAGGTTGGCAAGAATACATGTATATCTTTCAGCATTCAAAATTTCTCACATTAAGACCATGACAAGAACATACATATCTTCTCACTGGAAAATATGGAGTTACAGTCCTTGAAACTTCCAGGAACATCTATATTAGTTCCATCTTCTACTTTAAGGATGTTTGCGCGATTCACACAGCGTTAAGCCAATTTAATTTATAAAAAGGTGGGTAAAAAAAATGAAGCCAAGGCAATGCATGATTGGATTTCAGAATAAAAATCTACCTATAACCCATTGAAAAGGTGAGGCCACTCACTGGATTTTTGCAGATATCTTCATAGGAACCCTTTATTCCCAGTTTTGCTGCAAATTCTGGAAGTGTCTCAGCATCAGGAACCACTATACCTATTAAACAAGACTGAAAACAAATAGAAGTAGGACAGACATCTGGAGTTATTTGGATTGTCTCGGTGAGAACTTGATAGTTAACAATCTCTCTATACTAAGCTAGATCTACATCCTCATATGTTTCCAGAATTTGAAAGGTAGCTAAAAGGATTTCATGTGTGTTCTGACAGCAGTAGTCAAAGTGCTCGTGCAGTTTGTTATGCACTAAGCACTCCAGCAAATATTACTCGCTGGTAAAGGGGTAGAGCAACTGCACAGAGCTCACATGACATATTAATCCCATCCAAGTAAGTAATTAACCTTTATCCAACATGCAACTTGATACCAAGATCTCTTTTTCTTTTGTGTAAAAAGTGAGGGTTGTAGACAGGATATTTCTATTAGCATCGTGCTGTCAGAACAGATCTTTAAGCATTCTAGTATACCTTAATGTTTGTGTCCTGATCTTCCAGAACTCATTGTGGGAGGAATTACTATTACTTACCCGCAGGCTTTCCCCATGTACAAAGACTTGGGCTACAGCAACACTTCTGATATAGACATTTTCTATCTTCTCTGGAGCAATGTATTCTCCTTGTGCAAGTTTAAATATGTTTTTCTTCCTATCAATGATCTTCAGCGTTCCATTCTAGAAGTTAAAGGTGGAGGCCATCAGTTTCAAGTCCCTGTCTTGCTTCTCTATGCAGCAGAAGATAATGAGTTAGTTGTGAGAAGGGCACATGCTAGCCTAGCACTTGTTTTAGCTCTCTACAGAATAAAAGACACTGTCTAATTTCTCCCATTGGCTCAGGACATGATTAGACAGTTCCTTGTTCTTCTCTGGCAAAAAAAGATAAGATATTATTCTACATGTGACATATTCTTAACTACTGGCCTAGCAGGCATTATGCAAGATCTTGTAACCTGATTGGTCTCCGAGCTTTGCCTGGACTTAACATGGTGATGGTCAACAAGGTAACTTGTAAGGCTTTTATTCTGGAATTTATTTATCCAACATTGCAGAGTACTGTAAACTAATACGGAATTCACATCCAAGGAATGGCTTATATTAAGCAGTTACTCACTGGCATCCATTTCCCCACATCTCCCGTGTGAAGCCACCCATCTTTGTCAATTGCTTCTGCTGTCTTCTCAGGGTCTTTCAGGTAACCCTTGAATACATTTGGTCCTTTTATACAGACCTACAGCAAGCACAGGATATTGTTAGTCACCAAATACTATGTTTCAATATTTTCTGACGCACGCAGGAGTCAGTACCTACCTCGCCTTCATTGTTTGAAGAGAAATAGTTCATTTCTTCCACATCGTCTAGTTTTATGATATTACAAACCAATGGGGGTCCAACATGTCCTAATATTAAAAAAAAAAAAATAATAAAATAAAAAAAAAAATAAAAGAAAAGAAAGAAAGAAAGAAAGAAAAAAGATAGTTTCTGTTTGTGGATATGTATATTCTGGAGTTGGATCTGTAGGATATTAAACTTGAAAGACTATGTCTTTGAACAATTTGGGAGAACTCAGACATCCCCTACAAATGAAAGACGTATGTGATAGATACTAGTGGATCTATTCACTACATGAGTAAGAACCAGTACTGTTTAATGGGGTCTGATACCAAAAGTTCAACAACTTTGCCATTTTCAGACACTTAATGCAGGAAAAGTAGCAGCTAAGCCTCAATGCTCAGAGCCACTTATTGTCTGATCAGTCATACCAACCACGTGCCATGCTTGCTTTCACAGAATTCCTATTAAGCATATGAGTGATTGTTGCAACCAAGAATCACTTTGAAGCTTAGCATCCAGAATTTATTTGTTACTGAACTTAAAGTTTCAGAGCCACTTTCTATTGGCAGTTGTGCAAGAGTTAACAAGTTTCAACTACCATACCTGTAGTCCAGTCTCCAGGCATTGAGAAAGTACATCCAGCTGAACATTCAGTCTGGCCATAAGCTTCAAAGACCTGTGTGAGCAAGCATAAACATCCTTTGAACACCCAGCCCCTAATATGAATGAGCTCAGTTTAAACTATACCTTGCACAAGTCTCCATCTAAAGAAGAAAGCTAAGACAATGTCATTGTATTTCAGACTTCCTGGTCTTATTGGTACGACTAGATGTTCTTCGTGTTCAGCTATCCAAATCTTGCTCTGAACACCTCATCGTCTGCACTGTTTTCTGAAATGTGCCACAGTGGGAGCTTGTTCACTGTCAGGATAAGCCACAAAGCTCAGAGGCAGCTGCCTGACTTGCTGAAGATGCTGCATGTTGATATTTCTGCTGCCCTCTTCCTCTTACTGAAGCCTAGAGGTTGTTTTTGCAGTACTGTTGTTTGATGTCAGTTAGCCCTGCAGAGTTTTCCTCTACTGCATGTAACCCTAATCAAGAAGCCTTTAAATACTGAAGACCCTGACAGCAGTCCCTCCAGGCAGAAACTGGGGGAGACTACAGCTGTATCACTCATTATGTCCAAGTGACCATCAAAGAGGTTTTCAAGGAAAAAAACTCAGCTTACCTGGCAGCCCAGTGCTGATCTGAGAAATTTCAGGACAGAGGGAGATATAGGGGCTGCACCTGTTACCATTATACGCACTCTTCCACCCATGGTTTCCTACAAGTGAATTAGAAACCCTCAGATCAAACTCCCAGTATTATATTGCTCAGGTTACTTACGCTTGGAAGAGCTTACCTGAACTTTTTTGAAGACTAGCTTATCCAAAAGGCTGTCATTTCGAATTATGCCCTGTTTCACTTCAATCATCTTCATAGTTGCGGCAAAATTTAACAGGAATTTTTTCACTGGTGTGTTTGCACCACTTTGTATCTGCAGGAAAAAAAATGGTATCTCTCAGGTCTACACTCACAGCTATACCTCCAGTTCTTGCTTCATTAGGAGGCACAGTGCATTACTTAGTTGTTCTAAGATTTGTCTTCATTACTGCCATGCTCCAGGAGGTGCGCCAAGGGGCAATGCTAATTTGTATAGCTGCTGTGGTACTTCAGCAACAAGGACTAGATCCTTCTAGATAGCTTTTGTTAGTTTGTTTTCATTCTGAAAGTAAACATAATCTTTGTCTCTGAACAGCAGCAGTCCTATCTCAGTCACAACTGTTCTTGTATTTCAGGGATCTTTAAAAAGTTCTTTCTCCTAAGAAATAATTAACCTAGTGGTAGTGTTATGATGCATTCAACTTGAATTTAAACATGTATACTTGCTTTGATGCATGAGCATTAAGATAATTTAGCTACAAGTTGCTCACGTACCTTGTCATATATTCTATTGAGCAGTCTTGGTACAACTGGAAATATTGTTGGCTTCAAGGTTTTCATGTCATCCGTTAGTAATTTGATGTCTCCTTGGAAGAAGCCCACTTTTGCTCCGCAGCTGTACATCACAGTCTGAAAGTTGACCAGATGTTAGCCAAGGATAATTCATAGCTTTGTCAGCCACAATAATTTTCTATGGAAAGCCGCATGATTTCTAGTGACCAGTAGTAGTATAGGTCTTGAAGAAATACAGAAAGCTATCATTTTGCTTTTACTATAATTTGATTTATAGATGCTCAGAAGCATTGATCAAGTACTGGCAAGCAACTTCAATGTACAGTCCATGATTATAACAAAAGAAAATTTCACGTTATGGTTGAAGGCCACTAATACAAACTCCTACATGTTTGTTAACAGCTGTTCTATTTTGATATCTTTTGACATCTCTAGAAATGTAAATACAAGGCAACAGAAGAATTTGACAAAGAATACAACCAGACATTCATTTTTTTAACTACTGGGTTGGGAATAGAGATTAAGAGACTGTCCTGGAGACATTACATGTCGTAGCCATTTAGGTATAAATTCTAGCAAGTGTTACTTTCAACAAGTTTATACATTCTACAAAGTCTTAGTAGCATGCACATAGTCTATTTACCTGTACAACTCTCTCAAACATGTGAGCCAATGGAAGATAAGATATGCTGACATCTGAAGTTGTACACTCAACTGTGTCCTACAGGTGAAAGAAATAGAAGCACATCAACACTCTGTATGCCTGCTTGAGAAGAAAGTGAATAAAATTTGGGCCAATTTGAATACTTTGAAATAGATGCTTTTAAAAGACTGAAGCAACTCAAGCTCATCCATCATCTCTTCAAAATCTGCAGCTGTAACTATGTGAAATTTGGGAAGGATACTAAATCAGGTTTAAATTCATGTTTCAGCAAACTAAAAATACAGTAGTTTAGTACTCCTGGCGTATAGGTCTGGCTCAGTAACTCCTCAAAAGTTACTCAAGGTCAAAACAACTTGTTTGCAGTACCATTTTGCCTTGAAAACATGGCACTTAGGGAAGCATGTCTACTGGGAATGAATAGTTTGCAGAAAATGCCCGCAGTAAAGCAATTTTCATAATAGTCAAATAACCTGGAGATGACTGTTAGTAATAGCTTACCTCTATGGTTCTAAGGAAGGCAGCAGCATTTGCAACAACATTTTCATGTGTCAGCATGGCACCTTTAGGGTTACCTTTGGAGAAATCAAAGTCAGCTGTGGGTCTGACTGCTTGCAGTCAGTTGCCTATAGCTTGCTTGGCTCAGTCATTTCAAGCTATCTTGGTATTAGGCTTAGTCACAGCATACGCTGTCATAGGAAGTCACAAATATGCCTCATACTGAGTGCTTTTGACTGTAGATATTACATAAAAGGAATGTCTACTGTAACACCAGAGTAATTAGGAGTAGCACAGAGAATGCTGAAACAATGTGTTTCTATAACCCTTGCGGATCAAAACACACAGTTAAACAACCAGGCCCTCTTTATTTAATGCTAAGATCTTTTATGTTGTCCTACCTTACAAAAAATACATTTGCTTAGTCTTCCCTCCCTCAGCTCTAAAAAGCTTTATCTTTGTGCACTTCACTTCTACTGACAGTGTCCTAAGTAGAACTGCAGTAGTGGCTTGATATGGTTCTAACTTCTTTACGTTGTTAGAATTTCATTTTTTGCACTGGATAGTAAGTGTTTTCAGCACAGAGTGTTTTAATAGAGAAGCGTCAACATGCAATCCCTTACCTGTTGTTCCACTGGTAAAACACACAATGCAAAGATCTTCAGGACCAGGAGGCTAGAGGGAAAAAGCCACATCAGCTCAACAGTGTAAGGATTATTATGTTACTAATGAGTATTTACATATGCTTGCTAAAGGGGGATCAATCAGGAGTTCTGTTTGGAAACAACAAGGCAAGATACAAAAAATCCTGCCAACCTCCTTTCCTGGCAGTGTGGCAAGAGGTCTTTTCAGAGACTAATTTCTCGAGTTTAGAATTGTTCCACAGAGATACTTACAACTGGTTTTCTGATGTTGTTTCTTCCCAGCTCCTAGATTAGAGAAAACAAAACTTAAGATTGCAGTAAAAAGATGTGCACCAGTAGTACTTGAATAGGTAATTAGACTTGAAATGTGATAGTTTCAAGAGTCCAAGTTAAAAAAACTTTTTCAGTGAGAGAAGATGACCTGCCTGCATTTAGTACCTATAACTTGAAAAAGCTGACTTCTGAGATCGTGAGAAGTGTGAATTTGACCATGTAGAAAGTGATCAGAGCTACTTAAGGAATTTGGAAGTACTGAATGGAGTGGTTTTCATTTTATTTAATGTAGTCCACATCTCTTACACTTCATACTTACACCTCAAATCTGGAAATTAAGTCTAGTATTGGGGTATCAAAGCAGCCAGTATCAAACCACCCTGAGCCTCCTCTTTTTCAGACTAAACAATCCCAGTTCCTTCAGCCTCTCCTCATAAAACTTGTGAGATATGCTAAGGAAGTTGGGGCGTACTGAGTGTTCACAACACTTGGGCACAACTTTAGTCAATGGTTTGTACTAATGGTTTTTGGCTAATATATCAAGTTTCAAAATGACTGCTCACTGAGTTCTCAGATACAAGTGTGACAACTGGATAATGCTTACATTAAAGTGTTATTGTTGCCAGAGAGGTTCCAGATGTCTAGCTGGCAAGGTATTCCTCTGCAAGATCAAGCAGAGTCTTTAGTCACCTACCTCAGCCTCCTGTAGAGCTAGAATTTCAACTCCCACTTTAGCTCCTCTGTCCTTCAGCTCTTTATCAAAGAGATCCATAAGAATTATAGTCTTCAGGCATGGGGTCTTTCCTTGCTCACAGTTTTCAAGCAAGATCTGTGCCTTCTCCGGCTTGTCACAAATCACTATGCCTATGTCAGCTACAGAAAAGAAATCACATTTCACAGTTTGTTGTGAGTACATGAGATACTAGTGAGTGACAACACAGCAGAACATATGCTTAGACTATAATATTCATTTATGTACATATAATTTATTTATATACAAATTTATATACATTGATAAATCCATTTCCATTTGGTTATATGAATTCACTGGCTGGCTTGACAGTGTTAAGAGGGTTTATTTTCACTAAAGCCAGCAGACTATATAGGTAGAATCTCAGGTTCACCCAAAGTGAAGACCTTATGCTGAGGAACTGAAGATAAATGTCTTCAGTCACAGTCAAAACATGTACTTATTCTTTTGGTGTTACAATAAAAAACTTAGATTTGTCCTCACTGATTATTTATTTTTAGCCATCTTCTTTAAATCTAAGGAATTTCAGATTAGTTTGAAAGAGGTAGCTCAAATTTAAGTTAATCCCTCAAATTTTTTGCATATGCAAGAGTTTTATGCAATTACTATATCATTAATACAGCAGAGAAATTGGATTTGGCTGAACATGCTGGTTCCCCATTAACCTAGTGAGTCACAGCTGTGTAGTCTTAAAGCAAAACCTTTTGGCAAGATTCGCCAACATAAATGTTGAAGTGATTTTGCTTGGCAAATCCTGTTCATAGGTGGCAGCCTAGCTAGTTGTGACAGCAGTGAATTTTTATTTCCTCCCCACCCTGATCTTCTCTCACACTAGGGAGAGAAAGTTTGAAGATCTATTCAAGTTCCCTCATACCAGGTTTTTCTTCATGATGGCACACTAACTGCTACTTCTTTAGAACTAAACAGATAGCTTTAGGCTAATCTCTACCCCTACACTCTTTACATCTTAGAATTTTTTTAAATCAGAGACGTGCATCTAGTCTTAATTTGCATGCAAGTCTGTCTGTATTGTCTGATTGCTTGTCAAACAGTGTGGGAGTTCGAGATTGCCAAACCTCAAACAACCAACGGTTGTTGAGCCCTCTGATTGCAGCACAGTCCACAGAATCTAGCAGGTCTTCTGTGGACTTGCACCCAACAGACTAGAAGACAGAGGAAACTCTGCCTCTTGTATGTATTGAATCATATACTCTACTAAGTGGTTTTATACAGCTATAGTGTCTATACAGCTATAGGTCAAATCTGCTCCAATTTCTGCATCATATTCTTTGCTCTTCAACCTTCCCAAAACAAAGCTTCATAGATAAATTGTTATTATAAAATAGTTAAGGTCAATATTTACCTTTGTTAACAATATATAGAATGGCATCTGGCCCCAGGGTGTCATAGAGTGGAACAGCAACCATTGAGTAAGTGTAGCAGGCATACTCAGATATGATCCACTGAAGAGAGAAAAAAAAAGCTAAGGAATACTACTAGCAGCTCACAAAACAAGATTGCCTGGAGATTTCATACAGCTTAACTAGCCCACGCACACGTTAGTAGTGGTGTTTCTATAAGCAGTGTGTCTATGAAGTTCTTACAGTTTTCAAAGATTGAAGATCATTATTACGTGCCCAGCATAGTATGTGCCCCATTAGTAATAAGGGAACTGGGAGGGGAAAAGCCAGTTGTAATTGTTCCTCATGTGGTCCCAGGCTATTTAAAAGTTGAGCAGACCCTCTTCTCCTCAGGATGCAGAATATTTTGGGAGCTAATACTTTTTTTTTTTTTTTTTTTTTTTTTTTTTTTTTTTTTTTGCTTACCTCTGGCCTATTCTGAGCAAAAATGCCAATAAACTGATCTGATGATGGTTTACATCCTTTCTGCAGAAGCCCTGATCCCAGATGTTGAGCTCTGTCCAAAACCTGCAAGAAAATTGCCCCCTGCTTTAGTGCTACAGGACAGCATTCCAAGTCTGATTAACTGTCATGTATAACACTCACCTGTTTATATGTCAGCCACTGATAAGGTTGGTTGGGTTTTCTGTAGCCTAAACAGTTGCCATTTCCTAATGAAAGAGTTCAAAAAAGCAGCTGTAAAGCTCAATACTGAAGCTGCATAGCAGTTCAAAACAACACTGGTAAATGGAGATTGTTTTCAGACATCCATTTAACTGCATGGTGCGTTAAGGTGTGCAGTGTCCACTGTTAAGTACTCTGCACAAACTAAAGTTGTAAGACTCTTGGCTTCATCCTTACAAGCAATACTTCCAGGATCTGGTGATATTTTCCCATTACACCCAGCTGAGCTTGAAATAGCTTGCAGGCTATCATGTATTTCCATGTCTGGGATCCCTGAAGCCATACAGACAGGACACATTCCTGTTGTGAGCAGGCAGTAATTTAATGCTAAAAATAAATGCTTCATAAGACAAAGCAGAGGGATTTTTTGCTCCTCCCTTCCTACCCCACCCCAAACTTAAGTGTTGCTGTCTTCACTGAATTCTACCACCTTGAACTTCTGATGTTTGCTCCTGTGCAGTCTGCCATAACAGTGGGGGAGAAATACGGTCACTTGTCACTCCACCCCACAGAAGTTTAGGAAAACTTTTTGCTAGCCTTAATTATTACTGTTGGCAAGAGGCAAGGCAAAAAAAAATGGAACCATTTTATTTACTTGTGAAATGGTAAGTACCAACTAGCAGCTGCAAAGCTTACCAGAAGCATGCAGTCCTCTCTGGAAAGCTTCATACAAGGTTTTACTATCTTCAAAGTAATAAGAAACCAGGTTATTATCTGTCAAGAGTGCAGCTCTTCTTGCTCCTCCCTACGAACAGTACATAGTTATGAATTAGTGCAGAGCAGATGCAATGGTATTTGTTCCAGCCAATCGCAGCAGTCCCCTTTAAAGCATTTGAATACTATTGCATTGTACAGGAAGTCTCATTTTCCTTCCTGGTTTTGATCTACTCAGACACTACTCGCATGCTGAGGAATTTTCTGGATTACCCAGATTAATATTCAGTTGTAGATTATTAGACAGACCTTGATTAACGTTAAGCACTACCACATGCATAGTTACATGAAGTCTGGCATCTTGGTCTATCAGCCACGAAACAGATGAAAAGCATTTATAGTCCAGGAAAAAAAGCCAGTGACAGCCAAGGACTTCTTGTAAAAAGCACACCTAACCCTGTTGGCAAGAGTTTCTGTCTCTTCCTCTTGGTGTCATAAGACTTCCCTTCTATGCACAATACTGCTGAGTTGCACAGCAGAGAAGGTGGTGTATAGCAGAAAGGAGAGTTTCCACTGATATCCAGAGTCAAAATGGATTAGTATTTAGAGCAAGTTTGTCAGAAATAGTCCATCCCCACAAGAAGAATAAGCATTACCTCGATTCCCACTGACTGCTTGTTCAAGTCAACAGGAGGTAAAACAGGCTTTGGCCTGCTTACCACCCAGAGGAAGATGAGAGCTCCAAATGCAATGAGAGTAAACAGTGCTGGTGTTGGGAGCGGTGAAAATAAGACCTGAAGTATCCAGATCATTGTGCTGGATCAGTGCAGCCAGAGTTGAATCTGAAACAAACAAGGTTTAGTAGGTACGAGTTCGAAGCACTCACTACCTGTAAGCCAGGGTTAGTTAAGTACTTTGTTAAGCAATACTACAGATCATTTCAGCTGTTTGCACCTAAGGACTCCTGGTACAATAATAAAGCATGCTTATGCAATGCTTTAAGCCTCTTAGGAGATCTCAAGTCACCTGTCTCTGTAAATCGTAATCCATTCTGCATCCACCTCCACAAAAAAGCTGAAGTCCAGTGATGGCAGGCAGGCAAGAAACAAATGCCAACTTTTTGCTATTCAAGACTAAAAATCTGCCTGATTTATATATACATCAGTATATATATCTCTCAAGTATTATTATTATTATTATTTTTTAAATGCCTATTGTTCAGATGTGAACAGTGGAAGAAAAACACCACAAGACTACAGTTGTCTAACAGCAGGAGGTATTGCTGAAGTATACACAGGTATAAAGACCGTGTAGCAGTCTGCAGGAGAAGTAGTGTCTTCATGATCAGCTGCTCTTACTGGAAATCCAGTCTATGCTGGGGAATTGTTTCTGATGCTGGCAGTGTGCTTTGTATGAGATACTGCACAACTCTGAACTCCGGACTTCTGCACTCAAAACTGGTGACCTGGAAGTCAGAGAGTGCAACTGAAATCTCACTGGGAGATACGGAAGCAGTTTTGCTGCTTGCATCTTGTGGCATCTCTTCCTTCAAAGGCAAGCAGGGAAGCAAAGAACTGAGAATGCAGGATTTCCTCACAAGAGATACAAAGAGACATCTACCTCAGTCTCCTCCCTTAGAATCAAGTACTTTAAATTCTGAAGTGCTCTGATACATTTCAGATTGAATAGCCAATGCAAATCTAGCACAGGTGATTGCATTTGATCTGAATGAACTCAGATCTCACTGACTTATCTTTTCTAGTATCTAAATAAGTATGCAGGACATGACACACCACACTTTGCAAGGTGAATAACCGCACCCCTTCCAATTCCTTCTTGATTAATTGAGGAAATCCAGTCAGTAGATAACATGCCAGCTAGCAACTAACTAAATTCCTGTACAGGAATGCTACCAAGCATTTTGGAGCAGTGAGCTCCAGGTTTCCTTTCATTAGAAGAACCCAAGAAAGTCGAAGGCATTTTTCAAACAGCCAGTAAATTCAACCAGGTCCCAAAGTCAGAATTTGGATCACCACATCCCGACTGAGCAGGGCTAGATCACCTGCATCACATTTATGGTTTAGTAGCTCTCAATTTCCAGTGACTGTGTTAACTGACAGTTCTGACGTGTTCTCTAGAGATAAACACATGCTTTGGTAGCTCAACATCTGGATAAGAAAGGATACCTTGAAGGCTTGTTGTTGAATCCGAGCTACCAAAAGCACATCACCTGAAATGTACCAACTCCTTATACCTACTTATTTTGAGTTACAACGTGCACGTCAAACCCTGATTTTCACCTCAGGCACTGAAAGGACTGCCCCCCCAAAATGGTGCTACAGAAAGAATGGCAGGAGCTGCTGCCTCACGACTCTGCATTAACTATCATGTCTGGCCACTGGACATACCACATCTAGGACGTATAGCCCTATTTTTCTTCAGCACAGAATATTGCACACCTCTGTACCCTTCCGTTGACTTCTAGCTAAGTCTAGGGAAAAAATAACCTTTGAAAACAAGGCCTACTGATGAAGTTTGAATTCATGTCTAAGACACCTAGAAGTGTGTTATGTCTTTACTCCTATTTGGAAGACTAAGGACTTGGTAAGATGAATTTGGTAGGCAACTACTCTTCATTTTTTGGTCTTGTAACCCAATATTGCAGCAATTAGTAAACAGCTTTCTGGAGGTGATCAAACAGTATGTAGTTTATGATGAAAGTCAACCACATTTTTATTACAGTATGAGATCTGAAGCAGCTTGGTGGAGGCATCTCCACTGCTCAATGTGAAAAGGAGTTCAATATACAAACTTTATTCCTTTAACTCAGAGCCTATTCCCAGATCTCAGTGACAGAACAAATCACATTTGAACCACTTGTATGCTGAAAGCTTAGTTCATAGGAAAACGACAAATCTAAACCTTGGTACATCTATGCTCCCATCCTCTTAGAGGGATAGTAGAGTACTCATGTCCAATTCCTCTGGATTTTCAGTCATAGATGTATGGGAACTGTTGAATCACGGCCTGAATCACTGATTGAGCACCTGGGGAAAGGACCTGGTCAGCCCGGGGAACACAGGTGAAGACAATTCAGCTGTACGACCAGGAGGGTTGGAGCCTGGCTCCACCTCTTTTAGAACTCATTTCAGGGCTGACCCCCACTGGGGAAGGTTCTCTTTCTGGAGATCCCTCCTTGGTGCAGCTTTTCCCTCTGAACCTAGAATCTTCTGATACAGGTGAGCAATCTTTTTCCCTTCCTTTGTATCATCTTTCTCTTGTGCCAGCTCTACTGTTATCACACCTTTGTTGTAATGCCTTTCCCATCATATTGATCTGTCCAATTGCTACAATAGTAATCAACTTTTGACATCTTTTTCTGCCTTTAGATGGGCCGAAATGAGATTTAACTCAATGTATTTCAGCAGCCTCTTCCCTTGGCATGAAATTGTTTTGACAATACCTGATCAAACCTGATCAAGTGTGAGAGAAGCCTGAAGATGACTAAATGCAGGAAAGATTTTGTCCTCAGAAAAACCAGATAGTAGCCTTGTCCTAGCATAACCTTCTCAGCATTCCTACATCCTGAAATCATCCTTGACTAGCTACAAACTGAACCAAAACAATGTTTAATTTAAAGAGCCTATAACAATCTAATCTTGAAAGTCTGGGAAATATGTTATTTTGCTTCTAATTAGTTTTCTAGTAACCATAATCACTAGTCTGCTTACATTACTGAAACTAGATATGCAAGAGAACATAACATGCTTTAAAACCACTGAAATTACTGCTTTGTCAAAAAGCGCGTATACCTAGATCTTTGCATTACACATATATGCACAAAGCTCTTCTTACCTGGAAGACTTTTCAATGACCTTACTTTATGAATGGGAGTAGTGACAGTGTTTTGCTTTTACTTTCCAACTGTTTTCTCAGGCTGGCTTTAGCCACTCCTGTCAAAGTACATAGGGTGTGTTATTCAGGCTGTGGGAAGAGACCATCAGCAAATTTGTCTCAACTTCCAGAGCCAGGCCTGGATTGTCTACTATGCCTGGAGTTTATACTATAAATACCTGTGAGATCCAAAGCACTGCTGGTTAGCTACTTCTGACGTTGTCCTGAAGGCGCTTAATCCTGCTGCCCTGATTTCAGAAGAGCCAGCCAGCAGAGAGGACAGAAACACTTTTTCTTCATGAGTCTTCTAAGCATGGAAATAAAAGAACACTACCCTAGGTCCATGCTATGGAGCAACTACAACCAGGGTTTAACCCAAAAATCTGGGTCCTCTATATATAGATGATATCTGATCTGTACAGACTGACTGAAAGCATTACTCAGTGTAGCATGCAACAGTGCCACAGCATTTCTGACTGTGAGTCTGAGCACTAACTACTTTCTTAACCATGCAAGGAGGTTGGAGTGCTTTAAACCCCTGAGCTTTGAGGGACGTAGCTGCCTGTGACTGGAAAATGCATAGGATGTCTCAAATCACCTCTGTTGGTCCTCTGTGCAACAGGAAGTGAGACAAAGCATACTTCATCTGCCAGACCTGATCAGGGATAAGGTGCACTGCGATCAGGAGTGCGAAGGCTTAGGCTTCCCCACCCCTCTTTTTTTATCAGAAGAGATTACAGTAAGTCCAGTCGTGAGTTCAGGACTGTGTGTTCTCATTCCAACTGTACCCCACTTTCCAAATCCCTCATAATCTCCAGGGCAATTCCTTCATTAGCTGGGAGGAATGAAGGAGCATTTTTCTCTCTTCTCTCCAAGGCAGCGGGCATTGGTAAGTAACTCTGTGGTTTCAAGCACAAAAATTTGAAGAAACAAAAATCTATCTTCTATCTCACAGTAGTTCTTTACAGGCAACAGATCTCTGGTCCTTGTGCCATTTTAGAGGCAAAGGTCATGCACTGCCTGTGAGATCTCTTAGGATTATATTCTTTGCCTTAAGTTTGCCTAAGAAACACTTTATATATGCTTTTGAGGTAATCATGAGATCAGCATTAGGAAGGTAACATACTGAGTCTTTCCAAGCAGAAATAGAGTGGAACCAACTGCTCTGGGGTCTCTACTTTGGTTAACCACCATTAGTTCACTTCCTGACATTTGCTTTCCCATAGTACATCTCTTGCCTGCTCTGCAGACATGAGCCAGTGAGTTCATACTTGGAAGCATTATGTCCCATCTTCCTTCAGCCCAGCAATAAGTGTGTGTTCTGCAGGACTTAGCACCTAGAAATAAGCTTAAGTGCAAGACCTGAGCAGCAGCTGCTGAGTGGAGCCATGTACAAACTACATCCCTTATTAATCTAATGCCCTGGGAGATGTGGGACTTTAAGGACAAATTATATTGCTAACTCAGTTATGTAAAGAGAAGTAAAATCAGAGTTAACAGCCACAGTTTTTCTCAAAACCCTGTTTAGTGGCAGATATGTCTAAAGCAGAACCCACAGTCTCACTTTAAGAAGGCTTTACTTTTGGAGTACCTTCGGAGCTGAGCAGTTAAGTGCCCTCTGTTTGCCTGAAAAGCACTCTGCTGGCGGCTGGGAAAGCACAAGGCCACAGGCCCCAGTAATTTACATTCAGGAAGTACAGCACTCAGACTATGTGTTACAGCCTTTTTCTGAACCCGCCTCATGAAACATATTCAACTCAGGTTTTCTGAATACTAAAATAGGAAGTCCATTATTATAAGGAAGTTTACTATGTCTGGTATTTCTGTCCCTTCATCAGGAACATAATGATACCGTGATGCTGCTTTGTCACATAACTTCAGAAGTCAAGCTTTTGTGGTACATTTTATATCAGGTTTTCTCCTTGAGAACTCCATATCTGGTAGGTATAATGGCCACACAAAGACAGAACATATTTGGCCCTCCGAAGTTCTGAGGAATTGTAAACATAGTTAACAATGAGTTTTGTTACTGGTTGTCCTACTAGATATTATAGCATGATATAATCGCAAAATACACTTGTACCAGCATTATGTTAATGGGAAATTATTCTCCAAGCATGTTGAAATATCTAGAACAAAAGCCCAACTTAGAAATGCCCAAAGAAAACCATAACATGATCATTTAGCAGCTTACAGAGTCGCATGGAGTACAGCTAGCAGTAAGAATTTTTAAATATTGATGTTTTTTTTATGACAACTTATTACAGCAGTTGTATCACCAAGAGCAAAGAGCAAATATGTATCTGAACTTAACTAAGCTTAAGATTAGCATCACGCCGACAGCGTTCTACTCGAGCTCCCCTACCAGGTTCCTGATAAACGCATTACCTTGAACTGAGTACTGACTGCATTTGCACATGGGTAATACTAAGACTTCCGTGAGCAACCACCAGCAGAGCCATGAGCAGTGAAACAAAAGTTGATCTTTAATGCTTCTGCATTTCAGAGCAAGCGCAGAGGGGAAAAAAAAAGCAGCAATCAAAAGCACGTACCATGTTGTTGACGGGGCAGGAGGCCAACCTCTTTTCCTTAAGTTAAAGGAAGCTTTATAAGCATAATAGCAAAACAAAAACAATTAGATAGTGTTCATGTTAAAGCTACAGCTTGTTCCCTCTCCCCGGTTTAAATAAATCAACGAGCAGAAATGCATGCTGGAATGAAAGGAAGGAAGTGGTTACAAAAGAATTTGCAGTAAAGGGCCAGTGGCGCTTTTGGTTTTGGTTTTGTTTCGGTGAGGCAAGATTAAAGTTTCTGAAGATGATGATGAAAAATATGATATTTGTAATTTACCATTTATAATCTAGTTTCTCCCCTCCCCCCCCATATATAAAGCTGCACTTTCAATATTAGGGGTTTTCTCTCTATAGCTGTATTGTAAGTTAAAGTGAGCAGAGATTTGCAGCTTGGAGTACAGTATTTCTCACCTACTGCTGTATTACTTGTTGGTAGCCTGGATCCTGGTTTCTTCTCTTTTTTTCCCTAGGAGCTGCCTTGTCTTTCTGAAGTGCTTTTTGCTGTGCGATAGTCACCTATATGAAATTCTTTGCACAAATTCACAGTGAATCGTGTGTCAAATTCTAGTTTTCTTCCTTCTCGAACAGGGATTTTCTTTCTACCTACACTGGGCTGTTGCTGCTGCTTCCTTTTTTCTCTCTGGTGCTCAGCTGATATTACTGAAGTTTTGCAACAGGCTTTGAGGACTGGGAAGGTAGGAACTTCACCTGCATGTTCTCTTTAATGCCTTGACCTCAGATCTTGGAAATGGTTTCACATTTCTCGATTTGCACATCTGAAAGCTTTTGTATACTGTTTGACTTTAGAGTAATGTACTTTGCTAGAATAAACCATAGCTAAAATGGAGTAACATAGCATGTCCTTAATAAAAGGGTGCAACCTGCCCTGGACCTTGGCTTGTTAAAGCATATAGCCTCTACTAATTGCTGTTGTTTTCATTGCTGCTGTAAACTGTGCATTAATTAGGTAAAGCTAACTTGTGCTGTAATTGTGACATTATTTAGCAATGCAGATAGACCTTTAGGGAAGCTGAGGATTAAATTGCTGATTTTGCCATGAGCTTTGAATGAAGATGAAAAAGAAACAGCTTGTTCTACGTGGAATTCCTCTACATTTGGCTCTGTCTCCTCAGAGCTGCTCCTGTGGCATTTAAGTGAAGATATGACCTTCAGCTCTAATATTGCCAGTCAGGGTGCTCTTACATAGAAGGAAAGGAAATCCAGGATTCCAGCCCAGCTACCTGCGTTAACTTCTTTGAGTGCTTCTCTGAGGAGTTCCCCCTTCAGAAATCTGACCCTCAGGCTGTTACTTTTCCAGGAGAAAGAGGAAAATGCAATGATTCTCCCCTGCCTGCTGGGTGTCAGTGCTATGCACATCACTCAGATGTGCTGACTTTGGGGTGCAAGAGGACATTCCCCCAGAGGCTTTGTGAAAGATAACTTATCTTTAATGATCACTTCTGTTTAATACTTGTAAATTGAAATATTGCTGATGCTCTTTCCCTGGTACGCGTAAGAAATCACCCGAGAATTTTGAGGCTTTTTATTTTTTATATTGCCTCAAAAAACTAGAAGAAACTCCAACTATTTAAAGGAGGCACAAATCCATTTCTTGCTAGTAATCTGTTGCCAAAAGAAAAAGCAGAGCAGAGTCACGAACAAATAGTAAAGGATGTAAATAAATGAAGAGGAAGCATTAGTTCAGTGCATAATTTTCTCCGTTGTCGCTTCAAGACTTGGGTCTTGATAGCGTGAGTTTCTGCAAAATGTGGGCTCACTTTATTGGAAGGGTTTTTGAATTTCAGTTTCCTTTATGCTATAAAATTAATGGTTCTTTATTGCTCTCCTATCCCCTCCTCTATTACAGCTGTAGATCTATGCACAAGCAAGAGCTTGGAGAAGGCTCCATCTGTATAGCTGTGAAAACTGTGCTTTAAAAATGTTTAATAATTGAAAAAGAAGGCATTATAGCCAGCTTCTGTGATTTTAGTTAGGGATTAAGGTCCTGTTGTACTAAATATGGCCAATTAGCTTGTGTATCTACCAATCTAGCGTATAGTAATATTTTACTGAACTCCAAAACCTGCCTCTGGTATTGTGGAACCAAATGATGGCTCATTTTCTGGAACTCTGTTTTCACCTTGAATCTGAATGGGAGGCCGGCACTGGTACTCTGTGCACTGTATCTTTAAATAGTCAAAACTAGCAAACAGGTAAGAGAACAGCCTCAGCCTGGACAGAAGTCAGGTTTCCAGTTCCAGCCTATAGCAACAGGGAGTGTTCAGGTTTGCTTTTGCTTGGGCTTTTATTATGGCTGTGATTTCTATGTGTGTCTCTGTGAGCCCAGACTTGCTCCTTCCATAACAGACAGCCAACTCCTCAGCTGTTGGCTTTAACAGCACACAGTGTGACAAGAACAGTGCAGTTGGATCTGAGCACTGCAGCAAATTAAAGCTGTTCTCCCACTTGCTGTGCTTCTCTGCAGAAGCAGGAAGCTCAGTACTTTGGAAAATGTAGGCAAAAGAGATTTGCTTACCTTCTGTCCACGCAAAGGAGGGGCCAGTGCAGCTTATTTGCTTCACTGCTTTACAACTCCAAGGGGGTGTTCAAGGGTTGGTGCTTCCCCAGCTCCCACAGCAGGACTGAGCCCCGAATCATTGACGTGTGGCTTTAATAAACAGGCAACACTGCACCCAGGTAACCCTTGAACCTGCGTTGCAACAGGTTCAAAGGTAAAAATTATTCCTGATCAAATATAAAGAGCAATTTTGGCTGGTTAGAGATGTTAAACATACAGCTCTTGCACAACAGCTTTTGAAGAGGGCAGCGTACTGTGAAAGTGAACCCCAGCCCTGCAAGAGCTGCACACTTGGATTTTCAATAGGACTCTCATTGTTTGTGAGTACACACGGAGCACAGAATGAGTGTCATTTTGCAGAGACAAGGTGCCTCTTAGATTGCACATAGAGCTTGCAAACATATCCTTACATTTTCCCCTATTGCTAGAGGAGAAGCACCTCCACAGAGCAAGTCTGACTGCTGAGGAATGGGTTTCCCTTGCAGCTCAAGTGGTCCACAAAGTACCATGTTCCTTTATGGCAGGAGCTCTGAGCACAGTTAAATAGTGTATTCCCTGCGTATTCTATTTTACCATTATATATCTTTGCTTCTAAAGATGTGCAAATAATATTTACTTGTTGAACTAACAAGGGCAGTTTGATGGCCGTGATGATAGGCTAAACCTAGATCAGCAGAATTTTACATTGATTTAACCATTGGTATTTATTTATTGTCTCCCTCCTTCTATTAAAGGGTGATGTGCTTAATGCTGATGGAAAACAGGCTTAGATGTGCTATGAGGTACTGGCACTGAGCAGCTAGGTGAAGCTTTTTGGCTTCACTTCCTGAGGCTGTGACCTTTGGAAGAAGTTTGCAGCTCAGCATCTGAGACCCAAAGCTAAAAATTCCAAAGTTCTTTACTGTTGTCAGGACTGGTCAAGATCACAAAGCTTTTATTGATTTAGGTCTGGCTTGACTACACCTGAAATTTAACTTCCGCATAACGTTTGAATTATAACATATTACTACTTTTTACTTGAGATCCTAAGTATTCTTGATTGGGGTGGGGAACCTGCCTATATCAGTATACATTAACACAAGTGTAAGCACCTGTGCCAGGAGTACCAGAATCACACTCCCATTAGTGCTGCACTAATTATCCACCTGGACCTTCTGAACTGCAATATCCTCTAAGTTTTTAGAAAATGACAGTTTGGGAAGGATAAAAGTATGAGTGGAACTGCTCCAAGCTTGGTGTAAAGAGACAATACTGGTGTTCAGGTCTCTTGACTCTGGTGTGGGGTGCCTCCTGAATGAGGGAAACAAAACAACTGATTTAGTTCTGTATGAGGTATGCAGTAGAGTTTAAAAAAAAAAAAGAGAAAAAGAAAAGATTAGTTGGGTAGATCCCTATTCAGTATGTGGTATTACCTCACTGTCTTAGAAGAACTAGAATTACTAACACTGTTTCTGTCTCTAGATGCATCTTAACTTGCATACAGATGCACAGTGGAAGCATAGCAAGGAGATGTGGGGAGGGAACGAAACCAGGTATGTAAGCTACCTGTATGTGTTAGGCTGTAACTTGTTCTTCCTGGTGCATAAGGTACATGGCTTTTTACCTCTTTTTAACAACAAATTAATAAGTTGTAGTGTTTTGTCACCTTTCACCCATAAGGTTTCTTCCTGAAGAATGAAAAATAGTTTACTGCTAAAACAAGAGCTGAAAGTCGTAGGCGCTTCTGAGCAATGAGTTTGTCATCTTTGACTTGGGTAGGTTGGGCTCTTGAGTAAATGTCTTGCTGAGTTGTCAATGGTGGTAGGCCTTTTTTCTGTTTGATTTGAAAGCAGGTATGAGAAAACATTTTCCCATGCTCTGGAAGATACATGGGTGTATGTTCCGTATTGCAAACTTGTCTGTATATGTTATCAGTGTTCCCTGTTGTTTCTTGAATGAGTGATGTCTTAGTTTGTGATCTCAGTGGCTGGAATACACGACCAATGACATAAGAGAGGCTGTAGCAGTTGTGGAAACATCACCTATGTCCCAGTTTTGAAAAGGAGAACCTCAAGGTAGAGCTAGTCAGAATTAACAGAAGCTGTTTTTCCAGGAGGTGGGGAAAAAATCACTCAACTTTCCGTTCATGAAAATATTGGTAATTTCTCCCTCAAGACTCATCTGGAGAAAACAGATGACAAATGATAGGAAGAAATCTTTATAGACCAACAAGGATCACATGAATAGTATCAAGTTAAGAATTTCTTAGAAAATAATTTTCCAATTTAAATGGAAATAATTGAGCAGGGTGTGATTCAAAATATTTATTCAAAATCAGAGATTTCTGACAGATAGAAATGTCTGCATTTAGTGTGTTTTTTAAGTACATGACAGTCCAAATTTTCTTTGGCTAATTTTATAGGTGATAGAAAGCTTAATACTTTGCTTCTTTGGTTCAGATTAATTTTCTCTGCTCATCTGAAGTATGAATAGTCGCATTAACATTTCTTTCAAATATCACACAAGCAATTTAATCATCTACCCTTTGTGCAAACTTGACACTTGAGTGATGAAGAACATGTGCCAAAAGGGAATAGCATTTTCAAGGAGCATGTGTGTCAGCTTGCTTACAGCTCTGCTACCAACAGTGGGATTTGCAAGAATATTGTAGATACCATAGAGTATCCCTGAATGCTGATCCGAAGCGATTCTTGCTGAGGTTGTGCAACCAATCCAAGCTGTAAGGACTGGAGCTAAAGGTCATTACTACACAAAGCTGGAGTTTAGTCACTCTTCCAGGTAATATATAAGAAACCTTTTTTTATTGGTCTTGTGAAATCTACTCAAACGCAATAGTCTATCAAGTGATAAACATGAAACAAACTCTAACCCTTCAGCCTAAACAATGGCCCTGACATTTGTTAAGTTAAGCGACAGTATTTTAAAAGTCATTCTTACTGTGTTAAACGTTCTGTGTAAAAGGGATGGATACATAGTGAATTAATGACTGCTTATGCCTGAGTATTTACAATTACTCTGGTGCCCAAGTTCAGCCAGTCTCGTTTTATTTTTGTTGCTGTGTGATTGTGAAAGATCTCACTGAAATTGTGATTATGTCGCTGTGACAGTCTTGCACCCTCTTCTCTTCATGCAGAGCTCCGGTGACATATCCCAAAAACTGTCAGTGGTTTTAGAGCCAGACCAGTCACACTTTTGATAAGTGTAGATGTTAAAGAAATATGCACAAGTATGAATTAGACCTAGTCGTTATGCAGGAGCTGGAAGCACTGGATTTATACCTTGACTTGCAGACTCTGAGAATTTCACGTTGCTCTATTTGATATTAAAATCTGTACCAAAAGACTAACTCTTCTTAGCTTAGACCTGAAAAATATTTGGTACCAATCACTTTTATTCCATTTAATGAGAATCATGGATGGAAAAAGGAAGGAAACCTATCTCTGCATAATCTCCAGCACAGTAATACCATTCCTATCTCAAACATTAAATGCTGTATATTGCGTGTTAACTCCAGAGGTCATCCTGCATACATTCTGCCTGGCTGAATGGTTGGGACAGTGAGGCTGTGATGAAAGTCTGTGGACAGATAGAATTATCAGGTCTTTTCTTCCTTTAAATGTTAACAATATAATGGAGACTGCTCAAACATAAAGTGGGCAAACATAGTGGATACAGATGAGGTCAGATCCAGCTGGCAGCAATAGCTGAGGTTTTCCTGGTATTAACTCCTGATGAAAATGAGAATCACCTTTTATAGTTGAGGCTTTGATGATATTTTGAAGCTCAACACAGGTTTGTTATGTCCACGCAGACCTTGGCTTCTGCATCAACTTCTTTAGACCTTTAAATCAAATCTTGAGAAATAATCCAAGAAATAAAGTTTCAAATTCTTTTGTTCAGCTCTTCTCATACTTTGTCTCTGTTATTTTGCCTAATAATTTACCTCTAAAAATTGCTGCATTTAAACTCCCCTACTGCCAGGATAAAGCATGGGCAAGAGAAGCAGACATGACAGTTTAAGAACAGAGACTTTGCTGAGTGACTATGAAGTAAAATAAAGAAGCAAATTGTTCTTAGTGACTTTAGACTTTGAATCTATGGACTAATAACATCCAAAGGGAGTAATATCTGACGTCTAGCATTTAGATGAGGAATGTTTAAAGACTGCTTGGAATGCCTCTAGGTATTATCACAGTGCTTTGGCTTATTGAATCAAATGAGATATAGATAGGTATGAAGATTCCGTAGAATCATAGAATATCCTGAGTTGGACCACTGAGGAACATAGAATCATAGAATGGCTTAGGTTGGAGGAGACCTTTAAAGGTCATGTGGGTCCAACCCCCCTACCATGAGCGTGGCTGCCACCCACCAGATCAGACTGCCCAGGATCACATCCAATCTGGCCTCAAATATCTCCAGAAGTGGGGCATCCATGGCTTCTCTAGGCAGCCTGCTCCAGCACCTCACTACCTTTTGAGTACAGAATTTCTTCTTAACGCTTAACCTAAATTGGTTTGGCCTTTAATTTCCAAGGTAATTATGTATTTCTTTAGAAATCTGTTCAAATGGATTGTTGGAGCTAAATTTTAGAAAGTTTTTCAGATGTTTGTTGTGCAAGATCACAAAGGGAGAAAATGCTTTAAACTGTGTAGCTAAACTTTAATTAAGCCTTCCTTTTTTGAAAGTGCTTATTCCTGTACTTGTTTTTTGGTACCTAAAAGAAGGCTCAGAAATTTGGGGATAATAATTGAGGTTGTTTCAATAGCACATGATGTTTTTCCTGATTTTACAGATGAAGAACAGTCAGATTCAGTTTTGTCTGTTGAAGCTATTGATCTTGAAAAAGTAGTTTGCTTGAATAAAAGTAGGTGTGTATTGCTGTTTAGGGAAGTTCATCAAGGAAAAATAAAAGAAAAGGTAGTGATATTCAAACTTAGGCAATCAGTACTTCCTATGAAAGAGTTGTAACCCCTGGGTCATGTTTAGTTAGGGTTTGGAATGAGGTGAGTAAATGACCTAGTCTGCCTGATTAATCCATGTACAATGGATGAGTGTGTGACGTGCCCTAATGTAGATCTGTGGCATTTAAACTGCAATCATAACAGTTGACTTTTCTTGAAATTTTTCTTAGATAATTTCAGGCTTTAGCTGGGCCTGATGCCCATGTTTTTTTTTCTGCTGCCTATTCCAGTGAAGCTTGGTCATATTTTATTTGTGTTACATGTTCTGTTTTTGAGCATGTGGGCAATCTCACATGAATCAAAATAAAATAAGACTGTCACAACCAGTAAATCATGTTGGATTTGCTCCTGATGTCCAATGAAAGACAGGCAGTGCTAAGAACCTTATTAAAAAGAGGAAAAAAATATACAGAAAGAGGAGGAGAGTACAGAATAAGCAGAATGCGGGAGAATGGAAAATAAATGTATGTTGGCTGTAAAAAATAAAGCAACCTATTCTGCCTTGGTAGTTTCATGACCTTTGTCACTGATGGTATTGGACTACGTGTGAGCTCTTGATTGTGTAAAAGTTTGAAGGTCAGAAAAATGATATGGGCAGAAAAAAAGTCAGTAGGTGTTTGGAGCGGCCATTGGTATCTCCTTTCTGAGGGACACAGCTGGTACCCTGAGCAACACAGGGCACTGAGTGCCATCTACTGCTGCTTCTGGACCATTTGCTGGTAGTTGGAGGTGTTTACCTAGGTTGCCTGGGGATTTGGAACTTCCTTATCTGCTCTGGTTAAGCCAAAATCCTTGGTAAATTAGGATTATTTATTTAAAATCTGGTGACAGCCAAAGAAACTGAACCAGCAGAATAAAAAGAGGAATAGGAGGCATGTGTCTCAGGTTCAGGTGTACTGCCACTTAGTGTGCCCTTCAGTACCAACTTTACCCTGGCTTTTGTTTATGCTGATTGTGTCTGTGATGCAATGAGGCCTCTTAGTGCCTTCATCTTTCATGTTCAGCAGGCAAGTATTTCAGCTCTTTTAGGCCAGATTGTCCAGAAGGAGATGAGGTGGACTATGATGTCCTGTGGTTTGCTTTTTTCCCAGTCCAGTGATTCTGGGGTTCTTTTACTTGAGCGTGATGCTTGGACCAGTGGCTTCCCAGTCTCAGTGGGAAGTGCTGCAGTGGGTGAAGGTTTTGCCTAATAGCTGGCTTGGTTGCTTCCCTCACCCCTGGCAAGATGCAGCTTGACTGCTTTGGTGTATATGCTGAAATATTGTGTTCCTTTTACAAGCTTTTCTGGAGGGATGTATCTGGAAGGAAGCTGTTCTTCTCTGGAGCTAGGAGGAGTTCATGTGAGAGCTCTGTTTCCTCTGATACATTTCTTTTGTCTCTGAGCTCACAGATTACTGTGGTGTACATCACTGAGCATGATACTCAACTATTTTCTCAGTAAAAGATACTGACATCCTTCCACTGTTGAGTCTTTTGCTTACTTTCTTCTAAGTTTGAAATCACACATCTAAACTGAAAGCTAACAAATCTTTTCCCACTGTTAAAATTTGACATTGATGCATTCCAAAATACAAAGTTTCTGGTTGCTGAAATTATATCCAGTATACATAGGCAGACATTAAAATCTGAGCTGTGTTTTTATACCCAAAATATCACGGCCCAAATTAGATGCATATTTTTAAACCTTTAGCCTTTTAAAAACCTTAGAAACCTTCTGGCTTCCTAGTAAATTTTGCACATATGTTAAAAAAGAATAATAATAAACAATGTTTAATCAAGTTAAATGGTGGTTAAGTTAAACAACATTTTGTGAACTAAGTTCCTGGTCCGTTTCCAAGTCAAGGAGAAAAGACTTTAGTGAGAACAGTAGGGAGACAAAACTGTGCTTTAAGGGGGGGGAAAAAAAGTGTGAAAGAAGAGGAGCAGCTTTTTTCTCTCTAAAGCTTTTCTCTTCTATTGGAGCACATTAAAACTTCAGGTGAAAAGCTCTGGTCTATGATTTTTTTTCATCTCCAAATGCGAAGTACTGGCCTACTATTCAGCTTTTCATGCAAGAAGGGGTTACAGGCTTACCTTGGGGTAAGTCTGTTCTCATCACAGTGCAGGTTCCCTCAGTGTAGGCTGAACTTTTAACCTGGGCTGCAGTTTGTGTACTTCATCTTGTTGGGAAGAGGGAAGGGAGGAACAAATTTTTACCGGAAATGGCGTCACTGGCTCTAAATTCATCCTGAGGATCTGCTGCTCGTCTGCCATGGCCAAAGAGACCCCAGTCTGCTGCACATAGTTGCTGCAGTGAGCTGAGAAATGTGGGGTGAGGAGGATGTGGGGACTGCAGCTTCTGTACGTGCTCAGCCCCAGCTCACCGTGTGTGAACGCGGTGCTCCCGCCACTTCTCGCCGCCTTTGATGTGGAATGCTTTGGGCCTGAGCCAGATGTGGAATCCTATTGCTTGTGCTATGAAGCTGTTGTTTTCTGTGGGGAAGTGGGAGGGAAGGAGGTTTGTTTGTCTGTTATTTCTAACAAGTAACAGGCGGAAAGCACTTAATAGTATGTCCGGGCAAGGTTTACTCTTCAGCTACACCGAGCTCTGGAGCTGTTGGTGGCTGCAGGCCACCTTCTTGCAGTCGGATCTGTGCTGCTCTCCAACGAGGGGCTGACTTCTCTCTGGGGTGCTTCCTACAAAGCAGTTTCTAGAAGCGATCAATGTTAGAGCTGGTTGGGAAGGCAGTTCTTTTGTCTCTAGCAGTTTCTGAATGCTGGCTGAGCTCAAGTTTGCTTTGAGGATCTTTCAAACCTAACAAGCAAGAAGGCAGATACAGCTGAGTGGAATTTGTGTTATTTTAATTCCAGTCTTGGTACTCTCCAGTTAAGTTTGTTTTGTTTTGTTTGCTTCCTAAAATGACTTGCCACAGTTGATACAAATCTGAGAAGTGCTTTAACTGACTTTCAGCAGGCCTTCTGCAGCCCCACTTATGTACAATCCAGGACAGTGCTTCAGTCTCTCTTCTTGCTGCCTGCAGTTCCTTTCAAGTGTGAGGCAGCGATTTCATCCACAGCATAGTGCATAGCCAAGATTCACCGCTGTACTGTGGGACCTTCCTGTTCTCAAGGCCACTAAGAGCCCCTGAGTGTTGTCTCTCCTTTGGCACACAGCCTGCTCCTTCCTTAACTTCTCAGATCTAGCACCTGCTGTAGTATGGCTTGTCCCAGGGGTGTGCCTTGAGCTTTGCTTATCCAGCTGTATGTAGCTTTAAATGAATTGGCTGAGACTGCAGTCGCAGCATTTTGGCTGGCTCTATAGAAATCCAAAGAATGTGCTTCCCGGTAGAATTATTCAGGAGTAAGGTGAGTGCTAGAAAATATTCCTGTAACAGCACATCTCTGCTTGTAACTGCTTACATTCAGCTTGAAACCTTCCTGGAGGCAGTTACTACAACCAAAAAGAGTCAATGTCTGTATCATGTAATGTAATCTGTCTCTGATTGCAGTAGCGTGCCATAAATGCTATACAATCTATAAATGTCAAAGCATCATAATCAGTGAGAAATGGATCATTAATTAAATAAATGAGCATTTGGCAAATCAGTTCAGTGCTTTGTAAAGACTAAAAACTACTTGGCCATAATAAGCAGTATCTGCTCCATATGCTGCATAGACTGCACAAAAATGATTTGTCCCATAGTAAGACCTTGTTCTGCATGCTGTGATTTCAAACTTGCTCATGTTTCAGCCAATGCTGAGGAGCACAGATGATTGAGACTTCCTTCTGATAGCAGCCACATACCATACTTCATTTTAAACACCCACATGCTGTTGTAATACCTTTGGTGTAAGTAGTATCATTAATTATTTCATATGAATGTCATACTTCCAGATCCCAGTTTGTTGTCCAAATGTATGAAGAGGTGGTCTCAAATGCAAAGGTAAAGCAGAAACTAATGTAGAAGGTGTTCAAGCTCAGCCTCTCAGCGAACCTGGAGGAAAAACCCAGGGCACTGGAGATCCTGACAGGTGCTGGGAGCAGTGAGTCTTTCTTTACTTTCCTTTATTTCTGGTCCATTCAAAGCTGGTGCACACTGGTGCTTTTAATTTTTTTTTCCTTCAGGTTAAGTTTTTGCAAGAAGTCACATTGGGAAACACCTCTGTAACACCTAGCTAGATTACATCTCACTTGAATCCTCTTTATCTCTTGATTTTGCAATTATTTTTGTTTTACAAACAACAACAACCAAAAAACCCTATGGTGTTTGTCTGGGACAGTGAGGTATATCCAATCAATACTGTCGATGGCTTCACTTAGTTCTGTGCAGTCATCAGTGTAGTATATACTGTTAGTACTGTTATGACTTCATTATTTAGGGAAAAAAAAAAAATAGCATCCATGTTGTTGCTGGGTCGTCTTTTTTTTTCCAAGTGGGTCCAATGCTATTTTGCTTTCTTCCAGCCTTTCAGTAAGTCAGCATAGTCTTCATAAATACGTACCGGTATAAACTGATTCCTTGTCTTTATATGGCATTTTATCCAGTCCATGTGCTTGACAATTGGTTGTACTCTCTAGTGGTCGCTTATCTGATGTTTATTTCTGCTCTTTCCAAATGTCCAGGCAGAAAAAGTTCTCACAAGAGTTAGGGTTTCTCTCCATCCTCTTTCTTTTACTCATCTTCAGTCCCAGAAAGCAAATGATAGCATAATAGCAAAGTGATAGCATAATAGTAAGTGTAAGGCAAAAATGATGTGTGGAAGTAGATAATCTAGAAAAGATATTCATCATACATACAACCATAAAAATCTTAACATCTATTAAGAAGCTTAGCACAAAAGAACAAACTACACCGGATTGAACAGAAATATCATTAAAGCCTTAATCCTATGGCAGCACAGAGTTGTCAACATCAGCTAGGCCCAAATGCATAAAGCAAGCAAAAGTTTGTTGGTTTCAAGATTTTTTTGTTGTAGTTTTTGTTTGTTTTCGGTCACTCACCTCTTTCAGTACAGTATCACTGCTGTTTCTGTAATCTCCTTAGCACTGCTGCTAGCTTCTTGCGCTTTGCTGCTCAGTTGCTTACTCACCCATCTTTTATACTGACAGCTACACCCTCACATAATAACAACTTGTTTTTATGCAGTGCATTCACCTTAGTGATTTACCCAACCTACTCATAAGATTGCAAACCAGAAAGCGCTCCTTTCACAGGACCCTGCCTGCCAGGAGTCTCTCTAGACTGTTAGTGGGATGTTTTACGTGATTACAAGATCACCTCCAGTATGGCTTCTAAAATCAGGAGCAAACTAGTGACAAATTTCAGTCTGAATTGTTTTTTTCCCCATTAAATTACGCTGGTTGGGAAAGGATTTTCTGAATGAAGCCACTCTTACAGTAATGGTTCTTTAACACTTTTCTGTATGCTTTTTGGATATTGGAATCTCTCTAATGAAAGTTTGGTACCCAGAGTTAAAATACAGTTTACAGCAGTGTGCCAAAGGTAAGTAACTGTTTGTTGGAAAGACTTGTGTGATTTTTGGTGTCAGTTGTTTGTGGCTCCTAGGGGAGTGTTGTTGCAGTGTTTTAATGAGGCTGTAATAGTCCTTAGAAAGGATGGCCAAGAGCCACTCATGCAGCTGCTCCTGCTCCCAGTGCTGCTGCAGGGAGTGATGTGCCTTTTCCTCTGCACTGTCACAAAGCTGCTGCGAGTGGTTTAATGGGTCATGCTTCTAGGGAAGAATGGTTAACTTTCAGCTTGCAATGTTTTTGTTTTCTTGATTACTTTCATTTCTTAGCAACTTTTTCCTGAGTATAGTGACTTCACATATTTTTTTAAACCAGAGACTGCTTAGGGACAAAAACTGTTCAATGCTTTGAGTTACTGGACATAGATTTTGGTAGAGACATAAAGGGGAGAAAAAGTTCTGTTGCTGATTGTGTAGGAGTTGGATAACACATAATTCTCTGTTATTTCTGTTTGTCATCTGTTGCATTCTCTACCTATTCTGCAAGTTCTTTCCTTTCAGTGTGGCCCCATCTTAAAAGAATATCAGGCCAAAGCCATTTAGATTTGGTTTTCAATACAAGTATTATTCCAGTAATGCAAAGAATGCCAGTATTTTGATAGAAGGAAGTCAGACAAATATCTGTGGGTTAAAAATGTGGGAATTATTTCCTTGTTGTATCCTACCCAAGGATAACAGTAGTAAACCTCGGCCCTGCAAGAGGGAATAAGGTGGTGTGGGCAATTTCATTTGCCCAACAACTGAAGACATTGGCTCAGTTCATTGCTGAAGGTTCAAACTTGCCACCAGATGACTGGGTCACAGATCTGGGGTTTATAAGCAAGCTGTATTGGCTGAGCTGTGTATGTGGCTGACTGGGTGATTGTTGTTCTTGAGCAGAGAAGAGGTAAACCATCATCTGCAATTTATGCCAGATCTGGTAATTTTTCAGCTGTGCAGTAACTGGATTAGGTAACAGTCAAAGGTTTATCATGGAACTTGCTCGTGATATTATAAAATACAAAAACAACTATAAACTGTAAAGGTATGAATAGAATATTCATACTTTTTCATATTCAAACTGAGCTGTGAGACAAAAGCCAGAACCAAGTGACAGTTGGGATGAGTGAAGATAACAGAACAATTCAGAGTTGCACAACAAAGTAACGTTTGTTTTTTATTTTACAACACAAAAAACTGTCATCTTACCATCATCTCTAGGATACATTTTTTTGGCCTTCTGGTTGTGATATCCCATTGTTTATGTGATCAAATAGCAACACTGTACAGTATCCTTCTCAGCCACTTATACCAAAATTGTCTCTCATCCATCATGGTTAGGAAGAGCTACGTAAAAGTCTGAAGTATTTGTCTGGACTTGTGCTGTGTTACTTGGACACTCACCTGAAGCTTTTGTGTAGGGGTAAGCAGGTAAAATATGGATCTGTGCAAAACCAGCTCAGTTAACATTTGTTAAAGTCAGATACAACATAGAAGATGTGTTCATTCAGCAGGAGAACTTCAAGTACGTATTATCTGCTGCTCGAAGTTACAGTTCAGGTACAGTTTTCCTTTATTGTCTGGATTTGAGGTTGTTAAACATACGACATTATTAAATAAGATGGAAAATGAGTATGACCAGTTATTCTATTGAGTGTTATATGTCTAGTTGATATTGTTTAACTAAGTGAAGTGGGATAACTTCTGCTCCTAGTTACATGAGCATTTCAAAGACAAAGCAACCTGTCTCTCCAGCTGGAAGATGTTGAATTACACATGCTCTGTGCACATGCAATCAATTAGCTGTAGGTGCTTAACTGTACTACTTAAACTGAAGGCTTAGTCATCCTAGGTTTCCTTTGTCATCAACAGGAAAAAATAGACATCTGCACAGAGGTCAACTGCATCTGGTTTGCCTTGTGGGTTTACCCACAGCTCTCTGGTTGTATAAGATGAGATCACATATTCCAATTTTCCTACTATGCATCAGCAGGAATGCATTAAAGGAGCAAAGCAAGGTTAAATAAGCTTGATATCATCAGGTTGTAACTCTTAGCACTTCTTACCTGGGAATGCAAAACTGAGTGTAATGCACAGCACTTCTCTAGTACTATGGAGTATTGAAATGGGATAGTGTTGAGTCTGTTGCTTGTTTCCTTAGATCAGTGTTGGGTTTTAGCTGTAAAGAAATGTTTTCTGGCTTGTCATGTGGGTAATAAACACTTGGCCAAAGGTTGACTCCCTGTAGACTTTCCAAAAGTGTGGGTTTGGTTCTTGTTAGACGTTTAAAGGAGAACTATATCTGGCTCTTGCAGGAGGCATGTGATGCTTTACAAACAGGAAATGTTCTTCTCTGGGCCAGGATGCAGCTGAGGCAGTGTGTTGTTAGTGAGTACTGAAAACCACTATGGTGATAAACAGTGCAACTGTCTTCTTTGCAGTTTGCTGTGTGTACATATTACATTACTTGCTACTCTTCAGTAGAGTAGTGCAGGTCAGAACACTCAGCAAGCATTACTGTGTGATTAAAACTGATACAATTCCAACCTAAATGATTCTATAATTCCTCTATCCATCTTTGAGTCTATAATGAGTGTATTACGCTTCCTCTATGATCTTCATCCAAAATACCCAGTATCTTAAAAAGGCAAACCATTCACAGAGCAAAAAACTCTGAATTTAAATGGTTATGTGATTCAGTTGTTGGAATATCTCCAATTAGGATGTCTGTACTGAGGACTGTTTCATAGCATTCTGCATAGGAGCTCTCTAGGATTCTGTTGTGTGCATTGTGCAAATGCACAGATTTTGAGAGCTGTGATCACTGAAGATCATCTTAGATTCCAAACTTCTTATATCATCGTCTTCAGCTGTATTACCCTAGAAAGACACAGAATTCTCCAGTAGATGTAATGTAGATGCAGTTCTGCAATTCAGCAGCAGATGCCCCAGCAAAGTCACAGAGCCTAGGTAAATTATGCATAAGATAATGATGTTTTGACAGACTTGTTGCTGTCATGGTACTTGGCCCCAAGACCATGCTAGTAGCATGTGCTGCTTTCCATTTACTTGGTGCATCCTAACAACCTGCAGGAGGAAGACATCAGTTTACTTACTGTAAATTAACATTTTGCTCTTACCTGGGGGGAGGGGAGGAGGGATGTGTTCATGTGTGAAGCCTGCAGCATAATAACCTCTGACCTAGGTCACTCCCATACATTACATCATGGGACAGCACATTGAGTACTTTGAGAGAACAGTGCATATCAAAACAGCAACTTTGTCCTTCCTGAACTTCCCCAGAGGAACACAGATCATGAAATATGAGTAAAACTGAAAGATCAGAAAGAAGGCAGAAAAATCCTGATAAGGGTGCACTTATCTGCCTGTCAGACTGTTTAGAGCCAAGACAGAATAAATCAATGGGAGAGAAGGCAGAAACTGCACAGTTGCAACAAAGGGGGTTGTGGTTAGAAAACCCCAGGTTGCTGAAGCTAGAGTTGAGCCTTCAAAGAGTATTGGGTGAGGTGTGTGTACTTGCCAGCCTGCTGATCTCACGAGTAGAGCACAGGAGTCTGCACTGCTTCCACATGGCTTTTCCAGGAGCGGAACACTGCTCTGTGACTCAGCTCTTTGTGTCAGGCTCAGACCATCTCTGCTTAAGAGCATTAGTCAGTGCTCACTGTAATGAGGTGATCTGTCCGGCCTCAATATGCTGGACTAATAGAAATAAAACCCATACCTGTGAAGGATGTGTCCATTCCTTGGGAAAGCTCTGGAGGTGGCAGTTACTTCAGGACTGTCAGGTGCTTTGATAGATGTTTTCAATATTGTTGGACATCAAAACTAGAATGTTTTTCTTGAGTAGTTTGGTGTGTGTGAGGTCAGGCTTTGTTACTATTGCATTTAACCATTGAGAAAATCTGTGAGTTTAATTCTTCCCCTCAGAAGTTTGGAAGAAAAACGGGGAATTGACTTGAAAACTCCTCTAGAGGAAGAAATACCCTCTTCTGCATTTTTTTAGTAACAGGAAAGTATTATATTGCAAAATGGGGAAAGTGCTAAATTGCAAGATACTGATGGAGTTCTGGGATTTTAACGTAGCACTGCCAACATTGCACCCCCTCAAAAAGAAGTTTTAAATTACAACTTTTAACTAAAAACAAACAAACAAAAAAAAACCCAACACTTTTCTGAAAATAAGTTTTCCTCCTCAAAAGTCGAGTGGGAGAGGAGGAGATGAATGAAGCTATTTCTGGTTGTCTTTGTCTTGTTTGCAGATGTTTCTGTGCTGGTTAAAGTTGCTACTCACTGTCACTCAAGGAAATGCTTTTTACAGGAGTTCTACTATTACTTGATTTGGTTTGATATTCTGGCAGGAATTGTTTTTCTTTACTGCAAAGCCTTCTGCTGACAGTCTCTTGCATGAGGCTCTGTACTCTTCTTGCATTGCATCCAGGTGGTTTGCTTGCAGGAATGAGTAATGGATGAATTGTCGGTGGCAATGTTTAGCTGCTGCCAAAATAATTCCTTTTTCATCAACAGAATCAACTGGTCTTCAGCACGCCATACATGTTTACGTAATCAGTGATAGCCCAGTGAATTTTCAGGGGCAAGTATGTGATTAAATTCTGTACATAAATGTTTGCCTTACGGTGACGAACCATTTAATTAAATACAGGTAATGTCTGTACCAATCAATAGCTCTCTTTGTTCTGCATCAAGACTGTATGTGCTTCTTTGCCTCCTCTCTTCACTTGTAATCTTTGGTTTTGATCTACAGCTCTTCAGATGTCAAGTCCGCTATGCAAAAAGTTGAACAGATCTGCTTAGTGGGAACCTTGTCATCTTTGTTGTCCAGCAGTTTAATGTCAGTCGCAATGAAGTAAGTAATTTAACATTTTTATTGTTGATCAATAAGAGTGATTCAACAAATAAACTTCTCACAAGTTCTCACTGAAGGGTGAGTTTTGCTCACTTTCTGAAGACCTGTCACCACAAATAGGCTGTGCTTTTCACTTAACAGACAGCAAGTGCTTTGCAGACTCTGTGGCATGTGCCTGAGCTTGTTCACCACTCAAATGCAGCTGTTTCAGAGAAAGGAAATAGCTGCCAGACAACCCACCACGGCAATGGTACATGGTTTAGAGAGGAAGTGAAGATGATTAATAGCCAGTTGAATCTAGATGTCACGTTGGTTAGGCAAGTAATAAACCAGTCACCGCTTAGTTGGTTTGGTGTTTTGGACAGACTACAGTTACTTCATCTGATGTACAGTCATAGAATCATTAAAGTTGGAAAAGACCTTTAAGATCATCTGGTCCAACCATCCATCTACCACCGTTATTGCCTGCTGTGACAGAGTTCTTCAGTATCGTTAATGCTCGCTCTTCTCATTACAAATGTTCTCTTAATCTCTTCTTGAAGCTAAATATTAATTAATCTTACTGTGTGTGAAAAGCTTCCAAATACGCTATAAATTTAAAATACCTAAGAAAGTCACATCCTTCCCTGTTGCAGCTGTGTTTGTTGTCCATAACCGCAACCTCCCCTCCTTATGCTCCACACAGTCAGATTATCAAATTGTATTCCTTTCAGTGTGTCAGTATTTCATTTTGTAGTAATCTATGATAGAACTTGGTCAGGATGCAAGCCTACAGCTTTGTATTTTCCAAGATAGCTGTGGTTACCACAATTATTGTAGGGGACCTTAAGATGTGTTATGTACCTGCTCTGTTGCTTCAGCACTTTCTGTATGCTGTGGCTGGTGGTTTTTGTCAGAGGGAGGCTTTTGAAGTGGCTGAGTCTTTTGTCTGGTGCCGTGGAGCCAGCATTAAATTATGCTGGATGGAATGTTGTTTTCTTTCAAAATTATTTCTTCCATCAGCTAGCTACTATTTAAACTAGAATGAGAAAGAACTGTATCTTTAGCAGCAGAAAGACCAAAGCATGATCAAACTATGGGATGTCATGAAAAACCAGTGATACAAAATAGACTAGTCAGTCCCTTCCCTGCCATGAAATCCAGCCACCAGAACAGAATTACTGGAATCTGACACTATGCTATTTGCTATGTTTCTTAGCCTTAGATGATAAACTAATGCAATCCTTATAGAGGTCCCAGTAGGCATGTTGGGATCTCAGCATCTCTGGAAGTGTTCAAGGTCAGGTTGAATGGGGCTTTGGGCAACCTTATCTAGTGGGAGGTATCTCTGCCAATGGCACTCTGATATTCTTTGATGAGTAAGCTGCAAAATAACATCAATCGCTCAGAGGGACTGGTGCAGAAGGGGCAAAGCAGTTGTTGGCAGAGGGAAGGAAGACACATGATCTGTCATTAGTAATACCTGATTTCTTCAATTAAGGCTCTGTACAGATGCATTGCTAACCAAAGTATTTCTCTAGTATTCTTGATGATAGAAATAAAAGCTAATTTTGGATGCAAAGGAGGAAGGGGAGAAACAGGGAAGAAATGCAAAGGCAATACTGGCCAGCATGATGAATGGTGAATTCCATGAATCATATTCTGTGATATTTATTAATGTTTGAAAAAAAGCTTTCAGTAACATCTGCCCATTTCCAAAACAATGAGACATTGGACAAATGAAAGAGGTGGTGAACAAGAAATACAAATCACAAAAAAAAACCTATCCCTTTTTTTCCTCCTTTTTCAATTTCATTGGATTGTAGCTTATTGCTTGGACACTGGTGGAGATGCAGAGTTTGGTTCTTGGTTTTCTTCTCACATAGTTGGATCCATCAACCTTTATTTCTCTCAGCATCCCCCATCAACCACAAGGCAAGTAGCTTTTGGGAAGACAGCACTGAAACTAGTGGAGAAAAGGCATCTTAACTGCTGGTTTTATGCTTAGTCTGCTGGTCTGAATCACATCTAAAGTTGACTGAAGTTGGTCCTATACCCTTCCTGTAGTATCTCTAATAAAGAATAGTTGGTTTTTCGTCACTGATTTTGCTGAAGGTAGAAACTGCTGATGATGCTTATATGGTGGCTGGCAGCCAACCCATCCTCAATGGGATCAACTGCACTGAAGAAATAGCTGTGATGCCTTTGAAATTCCTGATGGCTGTGATTTCTTGTGAGATAGGCTCCATGCCCAGAGAGCTGAGACTGTGTTATTGGCATTTGCACAAGTAAACAGACTGGGTCTGGCTGTTGGTGAGCCAGGGGTGGAGGTCTGGGTGCAGCAGTGGGTAAGAAATTGCTACCCACTGAGGCATAATGATACACCTATCACAAGTGTGAGGTAAAACCTGTTGGTGTAAGCTTCCAAGTGATTAACCTTTCAATTTTACATTCTGTTTGCTATTGATTCTTGTGGGCTGTTATTGTAGATCACCAGATAGATAATTAATTGTATATCACAACCTTTACATTTGTTCTCTTGATTTTTCTGTATGCATGGATTTTCTCTTTCTAATACAAATGAAACAAATAGAAAATTTGCAAATTTTCTAATTTCATAATTCATACTCAACTATCAGATCAGGCTGCTTATTTTTCCTTGATGACTATTTCTGTTATTCAAGTAATATTTCCTGTGTCTTGGATGAGTTGGAGTTGGACTTGCCACCCTGCTATGACCTGTTTGCTTCATTCCTTCTACCTCAGTTTGTATAGGGAGGATTAAGTTTTTCAGATTAGTTACTGTTTTTGGAGTATTCTGAGGTTTTCCCTAAAAGGTGCTATAGAAGTGTTGGGCATTAAGACAATTAAATGTGCCCAGAATACCCATATCAGGGCTTATTAATCAGTGTGTAAATATATACTGCAGAGCAAACATTTCACAGCAACAAGACCTCTGCTCTAGCATTAGACATTAGCTTTAGCACTCACCAAGGAGTAGGATCAATGTTCCCCGTTCCCATCACTCATTACTGCATCATTATGCTGAGTGTGCTTATGGGAAAGCATAGTGTGATTTAAACCTGCAAGATCTTCTCAAAACATACTTCAGGGCCATGTTACTGACAAGTCCATGCTACCTATTGTGAGTTAATCATCTCTTTAAAATTAGGTCACCATGACATACCTCCTGAATCTTTCTGTTGATGTGTGCCATTGTGAGAAGAAAAGTACTGATGTTATTTTCTGAATAATAAAGCAGGTGAGCATAAGCAGGAAGGCAGGCCAACTTGCAGCAGAACGGGATCCCTGCCGGTGGTGTTTTGTGTCACAGCAAGTAAATCTCCACAGGGAGCCAGTCTGTGGGAGGAGGCTGTTAATGTGAAGGAAACCACACGCAGAGAGAATTTAGCAGGAGAGGAGGCACAGGCTGCTCAGTGTGGAACCAGTCTGGGAAGGCTGGAGACTGATTGCACAACAGAAGAGATGTTTGCATTCCAGTGGGCTTTGTAGAGGGGCATTTAACAGCGTCTATCTTAGAATTCAGAACTGGAACACGTCTAACACAATTGCTTTTGAAGAACAGAATAAAAACTAGGTGGATAGTAGTTTGTTTTCCCAGCAGCAAAGGAAAATGTACTGGAAAGTGTGTTCATCTCCAAGCTGTAGGGTACAGTGCAGCTGAGCTCTGACAGCTCAGGATGTCTCTTCCTTTAGTACCTTGCTGTGTCATGTATAGAGTGTTCAGGCTGGAAAGTAGCAGGCTGCAGAGATGGCACGCTTGCTGCTATGTACTCCTGAACATTTTGTTAGGTATCACTCACTCTTTCATTGGCAATTTCTCTTGAACCTTATTTGTTATTTGCATATGCAGCAATTGTCAAAGGCCATCACAGTTGATGGTGCTTACCATTCACAGGCCAGAATTGTGACCTATATACAATGACCAAAATATTGTGTAAATGTGTGTCACTGTGCTATCACTATTGTGCTGCAACCTGTGTTGTTATTTTGATACCTGTGTGTGTTCACTGGCTCTTCTGATTTCTTGCCGTGACCTTGGTGGCCTTGTGCATCATCTTTACAATGACAAAATGTGACAAGCATATAAAATCCCTTACTCCTTTGGGGTTGGCTCATATAGGAGGAAGAATTGGGACAAAACCAAACTGTAACCTTTGGGTAAATCTGCTTCTAAGCAGGTTATCTGTGTTCACTGTAACTAACCTTCCCTTCCCTGCATCTCCACGAATGGGCTTGACTTTCACACGCAGATGCAGAGATCTAGGCAAGCACCTTCATACCCCACCAACTGAAAAAAGATGTAGAGTTACAGTGCATCTGAAATTAAGAAGCTTATCAAGCATTAGCTTGCACTAAAATCACTTGCAACACCTGTATTTTTGAATTTTGGAAAAAAATATTTAGCTCAGTAAATATTATTAAGAAAGGTTAGGAAAAATGAAAGTGAATTATAGTACATTTTTTAAGCAAGTTCTTTAGGATGGACAACTTGTACTACCTTAAATAACGGTAATTAACTCACTTCTGGGGATGAAACCTATTCATATGGTACTGTATTCTGGGACAGGTCTTTTAACGGTCACCTCTGGGAGCTGTATTATTATTGTTACTGTTATTTAGCAAGAAATGATTCGTGTAGAGACACAGAGTTCCATACTTGGACTGTTGATAGGGCTTTGCCCATCCTGCGCCCACAGCCAGCTGGCTGGACAGACTGCATTCAGTGCAGTGCCGTAACCATGGGGAGGTATGTATGCCCAGAGGCTCCATCCCACGGTGGGCAGGGAGGCGGCCTGGGAATCTGGAGGTACACTGCAATCATGCAAGGTTTGTTCCAAATGAAAACGTTATTGCATAATCAGGAAGAAAATGAATCATCCTGTCAAGGGTGCTCAGCTCAAGGGTTTCTGCACAGTATAGCCACAACTGGAGGAGGGCAGTGACTGCTGCGAAGGCCAAGCAAAAGAAGCAAGCTTTGGAGGTCATGCTGTTAATCTCGTGTGGCAAATGAGAATTTGAAGAGATGAAGCTGCTGGGTAGAAGGTTTTGAAATGTTGGGGTGTTATTGGGAAGAGGGATAAGAGAGCAAATGGAGGAGAAGCAGCTGCGGGGTCTCTGATCAAAACATTGGGTGATGCACAAAATATACAATAGCTCTGCTCTGCCTAATGGCACATTTGTGCCACTAAGACTTGCCTCACAATGACGATCAAGCTCTTTGAACTCTGGTTTGAATCGGACAATTCTGTCAAGAGAGTGCCCTCTATTGTACGTAGTGACTGAATGCACTCCTTCAGAGCTGACCGATTTGGCCGGCAGGGTGGATGCTGCCTGCTAGAATCTCAACCTCTAAACAGCTTTGTTCTCCATTTTTATGAATACATCTGTATTTTGTAAATGTACTGAAATTAAACCTAAAGGAGCAAATAGAGACCCAGCTATGTATTATCTTTATAATTATTTTGAAAAGAACAATGAGCTGAAGAAAATATAACTATGTAGGAACTTTCATATTTAGTATGGCAGTTTCTGTGTAATAGAATGATGCTCACAGAGGGATGTTCTTCTCTTCAGAACAGTTCACCCCAATTTGGAACAATGGGAGTATAGAATACCAAAGAAGGCAAAAGATGCTGCCAAAAGAACAGCTGACATAGGGATGCTGCTTCAAGATGTTTGCAGTCCTCTTGGTTCCCATTTCTAAGAAGACTACTTTGCAGAGATCCAACTCTCTTCACATTCTGAAGCCAATGAGGGATTGAGGTTGCATCACTGTGTTCACCGTGCCTCAAGTTAGAAAATTCCCTTCAGAACTGCAGAGGAGAGAAATGTACTTCTATATGGCAGCTTGGAAAGGGCATGACTGTAGTAATAGCTGTAGTCATTCTTGCTTTCACCGTTAGGTTACCAAAAGCTTCATGGAAAGTGTCTAGGAATGTTTCTTACCTGATGTTTTCAGATGTTCTGCCCTGATATGTCCTGCTCTTCAGTAATCACTGTTTCCCTTTCTATTGATTTCTTCTTAGATGCAAGAACTAGCACCTGAACCCTGCTGTATCCAAGGATGTATCCTAAAGCACACTGCCTTGTTTTCCAGCCTCAGCTGTGCTTACTTCACATCCATACCATGCATATGTTCAGCATGCTGCCTGTCCAGTCGCAAGGCAGCCTGTTTCCAACAGCACCATACCTACTGCAGAGTGTGCTGAGCTCTACTTCACCCACCCAATCAATGCTGAGAAACAGGAAAGAAATGTCAGGTAATTCCTAGGGCTTCTGAACTATTGCTTCATAAAAGGCATTATTTTCTCCCATTGTCTGCCAGGTTAGTTTTCATGGTGCTGAGAGGCTTTACAGATCAAGCTGAAGTGTTCATGGCCTTGCCATACCAGGCCTGAAGGGAAGTATGATACTGCATTGAGGGTGATAAGGAATGGGGATGTGAAGGGAAATTTGTCAGTGAAAAATGCAGAGTTTGAATATCCTTATGTTCCATGTAGAAACAAACAGTACTGGTGTCACAGCTCTGTACGAGGAGGCATCAGTAAAACACATAGCCATTTTATTTTCCCTAGTTTAAAGTGTTTGCAGGGATCTGGGAGGGGCACAGCTGCTTTGAGGCTCTCCAATACCAGAGACACAAGGCTTGTGGAATAGTTTATTTATCTGGTGAAATGGTGCACAAGGTTTTTTGGTGACGTCAATTTTTCTTCTGTGAAATAAACATCTTTAGTAAAGAAGTCCCAGTCCAGGATTGGGAAATGTTAAGAAATGCAGCTAAGCTGAGTTTTATAATAAAATGGCACAAAAGCCAATTGCGAAGAGTAGGTGGAAGATAACATCTGCAAAAGAAAAGACTTAATGTGAGTACTTCACCATCAGCTGCCTTTCATGTTTTCTTCCCACCCCTACTAAAATACTACATGCCCTAATGTGGCTCTGTTACCATATCAGGTTTTAGCAACCAAGCTTTGAAAAGGCTTTCAAACCAGCTCCAATAGAAATGCTTTCCAAGCATCTCTGTTAACCCAGCGAAGCATGTTTGTTCCTTTTGGGGAAGAGTGTGTGGAAAGAAGAGAAATTACTGCTTAGTATTGGAAGTTACTGATATAATTTCATTGTCTAGGTGGAAGGAAGTGCCTACAGGAGGAAAGCAGTGAGAGATCAGATTTGATTTTGAAATGTTTCCTTCTGTCAAAATTACAAAATTCAGAGCTATGGAGTTTACTCTGACAGGGCCACTCAGGATCTATATTTGGGATTGATATAATCATTGTGAGATTTTGCTGCTTACCTGAGAGCATGTAAAATCTGGATAAACCTTTGTCTGTAAATTAAATAAGAGAAAAAGATAACATTTGAATGGCATGTTTTAAATAGGGCAAAGTGCACCAGCATGCTCTGTAAAAGCAGATAACTTGGCTATGCTTTGAAATTCTGGGTATTTTTTCCTCTTGGCTTTACTCTTTGATGTTATAAAAGGATCCTCCAGTTCTTTTATTTTATAAAATTAGTGGCGTTTTACTGGTGCAACATTCTGATTGTCCATAATGCCACTGCATATGTACCTGTAATTTATGCTGGCTAGCAGGATAGTGTGGATGTGGTTGCGAAACCAGTATGAAGGTCTTTAGTGAAAGCATGATGTGGGCATACCTTGTTCCAAGGACTTGTATCCAAAGTCGTGCGGTACCTGCAGAACCAAACTAGCTCAGGGAGAAATTCCTGCCGCCAGGAGGCAGCAGCTGGAAGTAAAACATTTTGGTCTGCAGTGGGAAGAATCGATGGCTGTTCACATTAGGAGTGGTGGGCATGTGGGGTTGACATGCTGGATTTCTGGTTATGCTGAAGAACCCCCCATAAGTGCAAAGAAAGCCTCAGTGCTGCTTTCCTGTTTCTCTTAAGCCTGGCTTCTCTCCCACTTATGTGTATCCCATCAGAGATTGTCTGGGCTGTTGCTGAGGTCAAATTTGGGTGACCAGGATTCACATCGCTAACTTGCTGTGGAAGTGGTTTGGCCACTTATCAATTAATGCCAAATGGGTGCATTTACTCACTTTGTAAATGAGGTGAGTTTCACTGAGCAAATCTGTCACAACCCCAAACCAGGAGGTTTGCTGCTTCCCAAAGGGAGCACCACCCCAGGAACCCGTCCACTTACTGCGCACAGAGATCTCCGCCACTAAAACACCTCCGGTTTGTTCCATGCGCTGTTTTCGTTTGTCACATGTCTCAAGAGATCAGAGAGAAAGCCATGTATACCCCCCAAGATTATTATATGTACGTATACATCCAAACCCAGTTCTTATGTTTCCAACCAAGTAAATGAAATCTCTATCAATTTTGCTGCATGTTTTCTAGGGACTGTTTTTTATTTTTCTGTAATCACTGGGGCTTTTTGGTGCTCAGGGAGAGCTTTTGCTGTGTATTTGATGAGGATTTTGGTGTGCCTGTATGGTGGCTGTCAGTGGGCTGCCCTTCCCATGCAGCTTCAAACAAGCCTTCTGTCAAAGAGGAAGGGGGTAGCTGAGCTCCATCTATTTAACCTATGACCACTGTGAAGACTTCTGTTGTTGTTTATTGTTGCTAATTGTAATTCTTCATTGGATATGAAGAGGAAGCACTAAATCCCTTCCATTCAGATCTTCTTCTATCCAGATCTAATGTCTCTTGCTGACAAGATCTGTATGAGAGGCAGTGGTTGCTAGATCAGAGGTCCTTGTCCATTCCCTAACTTTGCAGGTCCGCAGTTTGGGCATTTTTATAATCTCAGAATGTATAAATTGTGGTTCTGCCATGCTTGGTGCAGCCTTGAAGCACTGATTTCCTGAAGGAGGTAGGAAAGTCTTTAAAGAAAGATAGCTCAGTAACCATTGCATCACTTGGTGTGATTGGTACATGCCCCCAGTGCAAAATAGCATGCCTGAGTAGCATTCTCCTTCGCGTTCTCCTTCTCATTCTCACCTAAGGCTGCAGAAACCTGCTCTGTGATCCCAGTATTCCTTCTCCAGTGACTATTTATGTATTTCCTGAAGAACAGGGCAGCTCCAAGAGCAGTAATGTGCTGTGGGGTAGCAGAAAGGAACTTCCTCCAGGAAAGAGGACTGGGAGGATTTTTTGAGTAGAGGCAAGCTTTGAGCTAGGTTGCCCGTAGCACTGAAATATATGGTAAAATGGCAAGTGCTCTACTTTCTCCGTTTTTTTTTAGGCTTCTGTTTAGCTGTAGCTGTTTGCCAAACAGGAGCATAGTCTGCAATGTTGACAAAAACTGAGGTTTTAAAACGACTACATTATTTCTCAATACCTCCAAACAAATTGCTCAATGCTGCACTCAGTGCCCATGGCATGATAGGGATCAGGGTGCACAGACCACCACTCGGGTTAATCCATGGTGGTGGTTCTATCTAATGCCTGCTCCCCACCTGGCGTGCCCCTGAGTCACCCTCTGTCTAAAATTAGCTCTGTGTGTTTCCCTTGGAGGGAGGCCTTACCACTGGGCAGGAGAACTTCTCGCTGTCGCAGACGTGTGTCTCACAGTGCAACCAGACCTTGGACAGCTTGGGGATGTTTTGGAAGCGGAAGGCATTGAACTGAAACGTCGCACGGTTTGTTTTCCCATTCTCATGGACGACAATGGAGAAGTCCGAGGCACACCTGTATAGCATGTGGAGAAATGTCAGAACTTGACACGTGAATCGTGTCCTGAAGTCATGGTCTGGGGAAGACATTTCCCCAGCTGTGGGCCACTTCCTGCTTGTGTGTGCCTGGGAAACAGTAGGGCAGCTCCCCAGGCCCACCAGCACCTACCCCTTGGTGATCAGAGGCCAGTGCACCTGGTAGAAGTACTCTGAGGAGGGCGTTGCCCAGCAGTTGTTGAGAACAACTTTGAACCTGGGAAGGCACAAGCACCAGATCAGCACACAGCATCCCAATTGTAGATTTATTGTCATTCCTTTCTTCACATACCTGTCACTTAAGCCCTTAGCTTCCACGCCAGCAAATATGTCAGAACCAATTTCTGATGTTTCGACGACAAAAGGGGCTTCTTTTATACTTGAAAACTTGGCATTCTTTGAAAGAAAAAGAGGGAAAGGCATCATATGTTACAAGCACCATGCAAAGCAGAGGCACATGGCAACTTCAGACAGCTCTGGAGAGGTGGACTCCAGAAGCCTGGGTTCTTACTACCTGTGAGTTCTAACATCTGTGTTTAGTAGTAAGACTATTGCAATTTCATAATAGCAATAAGTGGCAGAGTTTGCTGCTGACTGGGATGTGGGACGTGTGGAATGAGAGCATGAGTGGGAAGTGGGCCTGCTGCTGCTGCCCTTGTGAACCAGAGCTGCTGGGAGAAGCGGGTAGGAGTGGGGCACTGGAGATGACTGTATGGAGTGGGAATTGAGTGAAGGAGCTGTGCTTTTTCTAGCTGCTTTGGTGCTTTAGAGTGTGCTTTGGTGGGAAAAGATCAGGAACAGCATGAAGTAGCTGTGGGGAGGAGAGGAGTGCTTCAAAAGATCAGCCTGATATCCATGGGTGAATGCTGGAAGTAAAATTCCAGCAGGATCTTTGGGGAACATGAAATGTCTGCCAGATGAGAGGACAAGGAAGCAGACTGCAAGGGACATGCACAGAGCTGTTCTATTCCTATAGAGACAATGTCATAGTGGCGGTGTGTGTAGGTGCATGCTGCTGCTCTTTGAGTGGGACTACCAACAAGTTTTGCTTTTTTCTTTATAAAACTTGTCAGCATGTTAGAAATGTACCAGTCAGCAGAAAAAGCTGCCTCGTGGAGGAATTAAATGAACAGTTGGCATGTGTCTGCTCTGTTTGGTTTAAGTTATATCCCTGTTAATCACTGGAAACAAGGGCCTGTACAAACCATGCTGTAATCATCTGCTGCAGGCTGGTAATGTAAGCTCCGTGACATGCAGAAGTCAGGAGCAGCAGCCCTTTTTTCCTGTTGGAGTTTGTGGAAGGTGAAGGCAAAAAGCTGAGTGGCAAAGAACACTTACAGAGTAGAAGTTGAGGGATAACTGACTTTCAAATGAGCCGGAGCTCCCATTCTTCACATGGACGGTGGCCACCCTAGGGATATGAAAACCACATCACTCTGTATGAGTGGAACCTGGGGCTTAAAAAGGAGTGAGCCTCACTGCCAGACCAAGACTTACCTTTGGTCGAAGGCAGCCTGGTTCACCAAGTAGTTGGCATTGTACGTGCAGGTGAATGAGTAATTCACAGGCTGGCTCTTCACGATCACTGTGGAGTCATTGGAGACGATGGAGTTGTAGAAGTGATAAACAGGGTTCTTAAACTGTAGGTGGTAAAATAGAAACATATATGCAACAGTGACTATTTGAGGCACCAGGAACAACCTGGGATGTTGAAATATGAGGATTCAACCTTGTGACAAAACAGCATTCCCAAGGAAACGTGGTTTTGTAGCTTTTCATATTGTGTGTCTGCATGCAAATGAGTGACAGGCACACAGGCTAATAACATTAAACCTGTGTGTATTTTGCCTGTAGGTGCAGAACATGACTATTTAATTCTCCTGAATCTAAAAAGAGACCTGATACCTGAATTGCCCTCTCTTCATTAGTACTTAAAGCCCACTGGAACCAAATGGGCTCTTTCAAGTGAATCCAGCCAATTCCTGAACCCAGCTCAGGCTGTGCTGTGTTATCTGTCAGAAATATTGATCTGAAAGTCTTACCTCTGACTGCGTCCCACAGTATGATTTATTTTTAGGTGACAGGTCTGGGATTGTGAATTGGTAATATCCTGAATCATGGATCCCATTGTAACAAATGCCTCCAAGAGCCAGCTGATTGACCTCCCATCCATAAGGACACTCTGGAATTTTTGTAATGATGGTTCTAGGATAGCAGTATACCAGAATTACATCTGAAAGGAAAACAATATGCCTACAGTGACATTCAGGAATGCCTTCCTTTCAGAAAGACAAGTCCGCACATCTGCTTTCCATGGGGATTTAAATCCTGTGGGTGGGAGCATCTGCTGGAAGGTCCCCTAATGTTAGCAGCGAGGGAATGGGAACAGCGTGTGCTACACAGAACTGACCTCAGGGTTGTTAAATTCAGTCCTCCCTGAGCGAGTTTTGTCCTTGCTTTCTAATCAACATAGAACTTCATGCACATCTTTTATCTTTCTGGAGCAGCTGATTAAGGAACAAATACACTGAGGTGAAGAACTGCTGCACTGTAATGTCACGTTGGATTATAGAGCTGCGGAGCTGGCTACTGTTGGTGGAATGACACTGGCACTGTAAAAATAATATCACCGAAGTTGTTTGTTAGGTTGCAGTGGGTCTGCATCTTTCTGTAGCGGTGTTTGATCTAGAGGGGCCAGTGCAAACAAGTTTTACAATTTCGGTATTAGAAGCTAAGATCCAAAAATGAACCAAAGAGCCTAGCCGTGTTAGCAGTGTTAGTGTAGATCAACTGAGAAGCCTAGGCCTGTTAACAGTGACAGCTAATAGTACTGCAATTTGTTTCCTTGTATGGTTACTGCTAGAACAACGAATATTGAACATAGTAACTGAGACTAATTGCTTCGTCGTGTCAGAAGATTTGAGCCTTTTTCAAAGAGAATCAGGCAGTGTGAATTTGAGGGTGTGATGTGAATTTGAATGGAAATACTGACTAAACACCGGTGAACTGAAAATTGAGAAGGAGTACCAATAACTGCCTTAAAAAAACAAACACAAAAATGCTCTGCCCAGAACTACTTGTCTATTTTAAAACTTCCAACACTCTCATCTTCGTGATAAAAGCCTGATTCTTCAGCCTTCCTATGCTGGCAGGAGTTGGGAATTTGTGTGGGGAAAATCATATAGGGACCTTAATAGCTTGCTTCGTTCAAATCAACAAATGCAGGCTTGTTCTGCTTGTGTTGGTGGTCAGAGATGGTGACTTCACAACTGTGGAAGGTCTTCAGCTCTAAGAAACTCCTTATGCAAGGGAGGGCACTGAAATAGGTGGACATAGGGCCAAATACTTAAAATATACCGTGAAGTTACTGGCAGTAGCATACACTGGTCTATTATTATATACATGCATGCCACACATTCAGTGCAATGATTCTCTATTGAGGCGTATTCCAACACGTTCCTAAAGTGTTTCTTAATTTTAGTGAACTGTGCAGTGAAGGTTTGTCTGACACCAGATCATTTGAGCGTCTAGGCAGAAATCAGAGTGTAATTATGGCCTCAACTTTGATGATGACCATTATATTTTTAAGTACAGCAGTGGTGTTCAGAAGCTCAGCCCATGTCACTCACTCAGCACCAGTCATTAGACTGCAGTCAGGAGGACTTAAGCCCAGCTCAGGCAGCAGAGATCAGCAGCACTGTGACTATTTTGGCCAGTTTCTAATTGCTGCTCTTTTATTTGCCAACTTAGATCTGAATTCTATTCACACTTAACTTTATTGCACTGTGGCTATTGCAGAGTTAAGCATTCTAGTTCTGTAGAGAGGTAGGACCTTAGTAGTGTATGCTTTACTATGCTGTCTGGAAATAAATCAATAAAGGAAATATGAGGGTTAACTCTGCAGAACCTACAGTTTAACTCTCTGAAGAAAAGCAGCTTTAAATGGAAAACAACACTTTGGCTGCTTAAATACAAGAAAAGAGCATGGGAGACTTGAGTAATTCTACCTGCTTTATTTGGAGTGCAGGGCCCTGCAAAAGCTTGAGCCAAGATGACCATCAGATAAACAGTAACAGCCACCATTTCTTGCAATGACCTGAGGACACAGGGGGAAAAAAAAGCTGAATTTGCCTTCCTAACTGGAAGACATGAAAGTGTTAAACTAGCTACTATTTAAACTTGTCAGTCTTGCAGAGAGAAATAATGTTGCTGATGTTATCATCCAATTTCAATTGCGTCAAAAAGACATGTATTTCCAAGACCACTATTATCAATGGATCACTACTATGACAGTTTTACTGTTTCATTTTAGTGCCGATTTAAAGTTATTCTAGGATATTTTTGTGCTTTTAAAGAGTCGTTAGTATAACTAAAGGAAATTGAAATAATGGGAGCTGAAAAAAAGAGACAATTGAAATTACTGGAAGAAATGCTCTGCAACTAATATACACACTGTGCTTAGTAATGTAATGCAAAAATTATTCTGTGTTGATGTCTATCCTGACGTATATAATCTTAACTTCTTGTAGGTGTTTCTAATTGTTACAATTTCTCTGTTCTGAAAACTGTAAGTTTAGCAGTAATTATGCTGTGTGGCTGTAGTTTCCATCTCCACCGCAGGCCTCAGCCCTGCAAGCTGCTTCCCGTGGGCAGAAACACCCTCCGGCACAGAGCAGGCTGTGGGGCTGGGACTGCTGCGCTCCTATTTGCCCTTGTAGACACTCTCCAGTGTCTGCCCTCATATCTGTATTACCAAGCACAGTGTCAGAATTAAGCAGTATAATTTAGGTAAAGAAAGATGTCTTGCCCATTAAGCATTCCCAAGAAAAGAAATCAATTTCAACATTTTCAGTCACCCTCTTTCTAAATACATTTATAAAAAGCTTACACATGACATTTCAGTGACAACCCCTTCTACTTATAATCCTATGCATTCTGCAATAAATGAAGTATAATACCTACAAGAGAGGAGGGGATTAAGTATTTCAGATTTTCATTGCGGTCTTATTCCAGTAGCTGCGTTGCCGTCTCTTCCCAAGATGTCCTCTTGCAAATGAACCCAGCTGGTGTTATCTCCGCTTTATATAAGCAATCTTGTAAAAGGAGCCCATCTCTGGTTAAATCTCAGCCCGCCAGTATTGTCCACTGTGGGAGAAAAAAACGGTTATAGAAAAGCAGTTCCCTTCCCTTAGATGGAACTGTGTTGCTGCTATTTGATTTTTTAAGTCTGTGGTGTTTTGTTTTTTTTTTTTGTTTAACAGATCTTGGAAATAACTGAACAGAAAGCTGCTGAAGGGGTAGAACTGACATAATTTCTCTCTTTTCTGAGTTTCTTAGGAAAATGTGGAATTTTTGCAGTGACAAAATCACAGGTGCCTGATAGAACTCAGTGGAAAGGTCTTTATAGGAATTAGATGTCTGTCTTAAATGGGTTATTGACAAGGTTGAAGTTTTGTGCCATGCAGATGGACAGAAGTAATTTCAGCATCAAACGCCACCTTCAATATTATCTCAAATGCTTATTTTTCCTAAAAGCTCACAGCTGAGTATAGGTGAGATCTTTCATATTTCCACTGTACTATATAATTACACCACACAATACTACGTGTGTTTAGGACTGCAAAATATATGTTAGATATTACATTGTATACGCTGTATATCACACTTTTGTATTAAACATCACATTATTTTACAGTGTAAAATTCACCATTGTAGAGAGAACGCAAACCACTTTGCCTTCTCTATGACATATGCCACGTGTTTGCCACATGACAGTCATAGTAGATTTTTCAGGTAACCCGTAGCATCCTGTTTGTGGTGACAGACCTAGAGTAAGGACTCGGATGTGATACTACTGTTTTGCAGAACTAAAGAAAAATGATGAGTCATAAAATGGTCTTGCCTGAGGGAGCCAGTCCTGTGGGCTCCTCCTGGCTGAATTTGGTGGCTCCTCCTGTGCAGTTCTCCATGTGGGAAGAGCTTAATTTTGCCTCATCCCTGGCAGAATTTAATGTGAATCTTCTTTCTTCTAAGTGGCTTCTGGGTTGGGGGGGGTCATGCAACAGAATGGTTTTTGCAGGAGAAATAAGTGGGACAGAAGAGCATAGCAGCTCTGATCTTAAACTGAAATAATGAACAATGTGGGTTCAGTTCTTCTGTGGGTGCTCTACGTAGAAAAAAAACAGTGAGATTTATGGGACCATCCCCAGGAGAGCGTTCACTGCCCTAAATCCACACCATGGACCCACACCATCTTAGCTAATGCTATACAGCTTGCAAGTATGACTACGACTACAGTGCGCATTGTAAGGGATGCTAACTCTTGCCCGGCAATGATGGTGTGAAGGTGAACCTATAAAGATGTGAAAATGTTTGTTTCTACGTAATTAGAGTGACCTCTAATTCTTGCAAATGGATTCAGAGCCATAAAGAAAGGTTAAAAAGCCCATAGAGATCTGTGTTTTGTTTCAAATAATGAACTTGAACATGGATCTGAAGCATCACGGTGATTGCAGTGTAGAGGACATCTTGTTAAATAGGCTGCTCCCACTGTTCTTGTGGGTCAGGTTCCACAAGCCTTCACATACCAATTTAATGAGATTACTTAAAGAGGTACAAATGGGTAAACACTCTTGGTTAGAGTTTGTTTTTATTTTAATTGAATTAAAGAATAATCCACTGAACAAGAACAGAAGCTCATAAATGGTTTGGTTTGCTCTAGCTAGGGATTATCCTTATCAGGAATTCTAAAATAAGGAAAATTTAACTCAAGGTATCTGTTTTATGGTCTCACCCCAAACCCTTCTGCAGGCACTGAAGCCCAAATTCAATTTCCATCTCCCAGCTCTGGCTGAATATACATGGTGTAAACATTCACTTATTTTTGTTCTTGTGTGTGCCTGTGCGTTTGGTTTGGAATTAGGAACTGGGAGCTGGTGAAGCATTTTGAACTACCCTGCTAGCAAGTCTTTACAGTTCAGAAACAAGGTGAAGGTTTACTTAAGAATGTCTTTCCTTGCAACTTTGTACACGAGGAAAGGTTCACAGCTCTATGCAAACTGTTTCTTCAAGCTCAAGAGATCAGCTTCAGCCTTGGGGTTGGATTGGGTCTCTTGGGTCTTGAAGGACTAATTTGGAGCGTAAGATATTTGGCTAAACTCGATGATGCTTTGTGTAAATACTTTGCTAAAAATGATGCAGGTGGCCAACTTCAACACAGTACTGATAGCTGAAATACAGATTGGCTTTGTTATAATTATTTTAATCAAACGATCCAGTTAAATAATCGTTGATGTAATGCTACAGGTTTCAGTGGAATTATTCCAAGCTAGATCTAATCTTGTAATTTTTGAAAGAAAATAAATCTCTCATTATTTTCTCCCAGAAAAGCAATCTCCGTGTACATAATACTCCTTTTAGGTGAAAGGTAGAAAACAGACTAAAATCCATGAAACGAATTTGGCAAAAGTGCCATCTGGTCTACAGCAATTTGCATTTGCATGAGAAAAAAGCACAAAATGTACCTAAACTGAACAGCATTGGATACCTGCTCTGATCAAAGGTGAAGGCTTGGGGAAGGGTTAGGTTTCTCTCAGTAATTGAATCACAGAGAAAGGAAAGCCATTAAATTTGCAAAGGAGGCCATTGAGGTTTGTTGCATTTCTCTGACTCTTTCCAAGCCCATTGAATAATCTCAGCAATCTAAGTATCTGTAAAGTTTTTGTCAAAGAGCAAATGAAGGCCTTATTGTGAATTTTGCCTACAAGGGCAGCTTGTCTCTTCAGCTTTGTTCCTCTGGTTGTGATTGAAAGCTGTGTGAATATCTACTGTCTGGTTCTTACACGAAGAAACTGAGGTTCTGCTCTTAGAATCTGCAAAGGTCATTGTGGCACTCAGTTTTTATTGTTTTGGAAAACAGTGAACTTGAAGGACTGCTTAATTTTATGGAAGGGCTTCATAGAGTAATGAGAAGTAGCGGAGGTGTTTCACTGACTCTAGGAGGAGTGAAACTTGATGACATTTGTCTAGAAGTTGCCATGTGCTGGTGGTAGTGTTTCCAACCATGCACCAAAACCCGGCGTTCTTACTTGTGTCTGATATAAGGGGTGCATTTACAATACAAGTGTGGAGATGTGCTTACTGGGTCCAGAAGCACAGGGGCTGCATTTGTACTGTGCTTGATATGACTTAATGGGTTCTGTTATGGAATCGCACAACTCAGTTGCTACAGTCAGACCTGTCCTGGATCCCAAGTCTAGAGCAGGTTGTGCTCTGCAGGCTTGTTGCCTTGACTTGTAAGTACCTTATGGATTTCAGCACTGTTTTCCATTTTATAGAATAAATACCAGCCCGATAGTTAGTCATTTATGGCATGTGGCTGGTCACTCATTTTGGCACATCCTTAATATGCAGATGATAGAACTGTGCTCACAATCAACAAAGCACTTGGCACCCATGCGTACCCCATACCCGTAAGTCCTCAGGTAGCTCACATTCTTCAATAGCTCTGCAAAATCAAACCAGAAGCATGGGAAGTCAGAGGAAAACATAGCTGTTTCCTCCATGAGAAAGAGACATAAAAATCAGAAATACAGTTTTGGAGCACTGGAAGTGATGGCCTCCTGCTCTAAATTGCCTTGTGTATCACCTGTGTAACCACGTAATGCTGATTCATAACTTTTGAGCTATTACCTGCAGCCATATGCTTAGTGAGCAGCACTGCTGCTGGGACAGGCACCACTTGGGGTGTGGCTGAGCATGCACTCAGTTGAAGAACCATTCCCTTCTCATTTCTGCTGTCCAATGTGTTCCCACTGATGTTCACAGCAGGAAGTCTTGCAGCTTGCAGAACAGTGGCTGAGTAAATAATCACGTTCATTTGAATGCTTGTTGCTGTTTAGCTTTGCCAGCAAATTCAAAGTAATATTCTTCAGAAACTTGTCCAACTAAGTTTTGCCTGGAATTCTCTGCTGTTGGAAAAAATCATTGGTTTCCAGCTGAGCTTCCTTCACGCCAAAACATTTCAGGTAAGTGTTTTGTTTTACCTATTTCCTAATGGGCTGTCCCAGAGCCAGTTGCTCAGGTTTAGGGCTTTGGGCTTGATTTAATGAGGGCATGAGACATGCAAAGCAGGTCATGTGAGACTGGAACTGATGACTTACACTGGTCATGTGAGACCACAGCCATCCTTGGACTGCTCACTTCTTCTGGAGGTGCCTAAACTTGCAAGATGCTTGATTCACTTGCTTTAACTAGGCGTGCAGTGTATTCATCGGAGCTGTAAGGAGGCCAAGATATCAGCGACTGTGCCGCAGGACCTGTGGGAGACTCGTGAGCTTTCGGAGCAGGACCTGGAGGATACTCAAGGGCATCTCCAATGGGGCTGATTGTTGCGTGAGGGCATCTGGATTGAGACCTAGGCATGTTGATCTGCTTGGCTTCATGTTTATTTTTTGTCTGCCTTGGAAGCTGAAGCACCCTGCATGCTCTCCTGTACATACACCTTATCCTGCTCTAGTTGGCACAGTGTTCTCAGCATTTTCATTGAGTGGCCAGAGCTAACTCCTAGGTGGAAGTTAGGGCACTTCAGGCAAAAAACAGCTTTAAACTTGATGGGCTGGAAGCTCAAGGACTCTAATCATCAGGCCTGTCTTCTTCAGTGATGCTTTAAAGAAAGAGTGGCTTTGGCTGCTGGACTCAGATGTAAATGGTGCTGCTGTGTCTCTCTATGTGCCAGAGCAGAACTGCAGGGATTTTCTGTTGAGCGTAAGGCTAACTGTTTTTCAGAGGAATAATGTTGTTTGGGGGTTAGCATTCTGGAATCACCTGAATTTGGCCTACGTGGATTTGAAGTGTCTAAGTGCTTTTTTGGATCTCAACCGTGCCATGCTGTATAACACCTTGTAAGCCTTTCAGCTCATGTTATCTCAACAACAGGTCTTGATCTCTAGATGGTGTTGGAGGTGGGGGTGGGTTTTCAGTGGAAGGTGAGAAAGAAGGTAGAATGGACTCTTTGTGTCGTTCATTTGTTTGATTTTCTCAGGTTGGCAGCTTGCTCTGACACAGTAACCGTTGCTCCTCATGTTCCAGTAATACTTTTTTTTTTTCTTTTCCTGGACAACAGTGCTGGGAGGGTTGCAGCAGTAACATGTTTCTGAACATGGGCTGGGTTGCAATGCTGCAGTTTTGAGACACTCCATAGTAGCTGTCTGTTCTTCTGCCTGGTTCCTGGACATGATCCCATAAATAATGCTGCTCACCGTGTCTACTCTATGCACTTTGCTACAGAAGGGCTGAAAAAGAGTGAGGCATTGAAGAAAATTACAAACAAATCAATGCTAACTTGGAAGCGTCTGTGTCCACTCAGGCCTGGAATCCTTCCCCATGTAACAACTCTAGCCTTAACTGACCTACAGAGGCTGCCTCCAGCTTCCTGCAGTGGTCTCAGCCAGCTGAATTACAAAGCTGCTTGGTGGGATCTGGATATGATTGCATACGGCAAGGACTAGCAAAAATTAGGTTCTAGAAATGAGTTAGAACTATTCACACAGCCCACAAAGTCTGACTAGAAAGCTACCTTTATGCTTTTAGTGCCTTTTACTCTCATTTATTCCTACAGTTTCCGAGCCTGTGTGCTTTCTAAATCCCAACTGCAACCTAAAACTGCACATTTTCATCATGCTAACCAACAGGAACTCTGAAAACAAGAGCACAAATAGTGTGTTTACAAATATCATGTAATTTTTCCTGTAAGGATGACCATTCATGTGTATAGAAATATGGACTGTCCATGTTAACCTGTTCACCACAGTTCCTATCCTTTCAAGAATTAAGATTAAGTCATTTTCTTTAGGAATTAATCTTTATCTGTAGTGCTGTCCTCTCAAATCCGACACAAAACCCCTGCTCTTCTCTCAATAGCAGCTGCTGATTAGAATCACAGTTCTGGTTTCCTGAGCTACAAAATCCTGCTAGTTTGTTCTTAGACCTACTTTTTTAGTACACTGTATCCATTATAATAGTGTTGTCCCCATTTTTAAGAGTTTGTGATTTTTCAGCAGGCTGATAGCATCATGCTTGGTGACAGTCTCTCTTATAAGGAATTACAAGGTTTCTTCTAAGGAATTATGTGCCTTTAAGAGCTGTATGTATCAAAATTACCTGTATTAATTAGCTTGTGCTGTGCTAGTAAAGTGATCATAATGTTGCTTATCATGAACTTAGTACCATTATCCCTATTTTGCAGACAAGAGAAGTGAGCCACAGAAAGGCAACACCCAGTGTAGGGCTCTTGATCAAGCCATACTGCTTTTATTTTCTCCCTGATGTTCAAACTGTGAGTAGCCTGGAGAAGGAGCTAAGCAAGCAAGCCAGTTGGGTAAGAAATGCTTTCTGTGAAGCTGCAGTCTTGCCCTGACTGTTAGGCCATGACATCCGGAACAGAGGACTCTTACTTACCTGAAAACCTGTTTCGCCACCTAAAAAAACAAATCCCCCATCTTGCCAGTTTACTATTCAAACTGGGACTTAAAGCTTTTTAACGATGACTTGATGAGTTACATTCCATTATCAGCTGAGTGTCCTGGTGGATTTGCCCCCTCAGATGCCGTAAGGAAATTTCTTCCCAATTTGACAAGATATAGTCTTTAATGCATTCAGCCTCTGAATAGGATGCTTTCTGGGATTTCCTATTGATAACAAACCAAATTTCAGACCATGTACAAGATATAATTTTCTTGAAATTGCACCCAACACATTTATGATGGTATGCATTGAGATGTTTTCTCCCATTCATCACGCTGTACAGTAGTAGAGCAACGTTACTGTCTACTGTTACTGTCTACTGTCTACTGTTACTGTCTGTTACAAGTAGTACAACGTTACTGGTGAGGACGAAGCAGAGCAATAGTCTATAGACTTCAGGCACTCGGGTTGGTATTGATGTATTTTTTTCTTTATAATTAAACTGATCAAAACAGTTCTTCCATTTTTACTGACTGCTTAAAGTTAGGATTTTGGGGAGAATCACTGAAATACCAAATGCAAGAGTTGATTTTGTTGCTGCCCACATAAAACTCTTCAGAGATTTTAACAGATTTCCTCTAATAGCCAAGATTAATAAAGTTGTCACCTGTTCTTTTTCTCCTAGTAGACTGTAGCTGGTGTTGCTGTGACTCACTCAAAATCAATTAGACCATTCCGTATTATCCACTAGCTTTCAAAGGATTATTTCTGTCTTCTAGTGTGGTTCACAGAATGATTAATGTAATTGGGTGAATTATGCACTCTATGGGAAGACATCATTTCAATCCAAGCTAGTTGGACTTGTGGAGCACTGTGGTGATCTGCAAAATGTTTGCCCTTACAACACACCAGAGACATTCAAGTAATATTTCCTACAAATTGTTCCAGTAAGCATGACACTGAAGTTCTCTTCTATGAGAACCCCTCAAGTGTATAATAATCCAATTCCTTCCAAGTGTTTCATAGAAATGCTCTCCTCCAAGTACTGATTTCTCCAGGACAGGATGTGCTGAAGACTCCAGATTTATTAGGCTGCTTGATGTCATAGGAGCATCTGCTGCTGGTTGTTTATTCTAGGATTAGCTAAAATTAGAAGTTGACCCTGTGTTCCTGGGCTAATTTAAAGGCAAAAATACAGTTTACTGATTCTGATCATTTTTCTGTAAAAAATGTGGTCTCTAAAGTCAAAGCTAAGAAGCTATCTTTCTTGAGTCAGGTCTTAAATGAAAGTGTCTGGGACAACTGACATATATGAGCAATAACTCCTGAGCAGTTTCCAAGGTAAGTCCTTAACATGCTGTGTTTCACACCTGGAGAATATTAAGAATTTTAAAGTACAAGGAGATGTCAAAGCCTTGTTTTAAATGCTTGAAAACAGCTGGATGAAGTCAACAAGTGACAACATGACAAACCCATCAATTGTTGCCTGTACTAAAAGCAAATGAAATTCAATAGTTACTCTTTATGTTTTTGAATGATCTTCATGTCTGAAAAACACATGAAGAAAGAGTGAATACTGAATCTTTCCCAACATCGAGTGGGGAAGATCTGTTACAGATATTGTGAGTGTCTAAAGTTTTCAATGCTGAAATTAAGGTCTTGGAAAAGGACCTGTTGAAGCTTTTTTTTCCTTTTTTTTTTTTTTCAGTTGTTTTCTCAGTGAGCCTCTGTAAAACCATACCTGAAACGATGGTTAGTTTTCCAAATGTAAGCTGTTTTCAGAATTCTCTGATACCTCTGGCAGGAAACAATTTGAAAAATGAAGTAACATTGTAGTTGAAGTACCTGCACCTTATTATCGAAATGAGTGTGTGTGTGCCGGGGGGAGTGTAGTATTTTGGCATATGTGAAGTCACAGCTGCATGAATAGGAAATGTTGCAAAGACACTATTTTCTATATTTGCGGCGTCCTTCTTTCCAGGTTCTGAGAGACTGTTATAGAGGTCTAACTCCAGACACCAGTTGGCCAGGAGGTGGTGTTAGTGATGTTCTGTAAACAGACAACACATGATGGCAAAGCAAAGTGACTAAGTCCTATTAAATCTGGTGAAGGTGTCTCACCCTCACCTGAGTGTTGTCTCATCTCTTGAACTTTTCATTGGCCTGTTCTGATTATTTGCATTATCTATAGAGATGATTATTTAGTGTTGCTGTTTCAACATAGCAAGCAAGTCACAGTATAAAGACAAATGCAATTTCCTTGAATCATGGGGAGTACATTAATTAACTAGTAACATACATAATTTATTAATGGTAATTTAAATTAGACTTGATCAAGGCCTATGTCACTCTGGATGTGAGAAAAGTTTGGTCATCCAGACCTTTCTGGACACTGGTACTTGTCTGGTCTCCACTTCTTAACTTGCCTACGCTACACTTCTGTGTGAGGTGTTGTTTGTAAATCTTTCCTTCCAGCACTCTCTCACTTTGTGCAGGGTTTCAGCAGTGATTTCCTCTTGCTCTTCTGCTTCTCTCTCTGTAAGTAGGCCATCAGTGAAGCCAGGCTCTGCAGCTGGGGAGACATTGGTTGGTGCTGAGTAGATGATCAGCTAATATGGCTCCTTGGCACCAGGCTGTTGCTGGCTATGGGTTTGCACTTTATCGACTATTTTAGTCACTGCCATCCGAAGAGGGAAATATAGGCTCCTGTGTGGCCTGTGTTTACTGTGCAATCATAGCCAGCCTGGACCCCTTGGTCTTTGTCCAACTATGCTCTCATGAAGTGAAGGCCATCTACAGCCTGAGTTTTGCTGCTCAGAGGTCATAGGTGCTCAAAGGGGAAAGAAAGAAACTGCACCTTGATATTTCATTACTCTGCCTTCATCAGGGAAATTTCCATGGTGTGGAAGAAGACCTGCCCTGGTCTTCCCTGATACGGACCTGTTCTTGCCTCACATTTTGCACAGGAAGCAGGAGATGATGTAGCTCCTCTTGCCCTCTTATCTCTACATCAAAGTTGGGAGCATCCTGACTAGTGGACAAGATAGTTCTTGTATGGTGAAATGCCCTTGTAATTGTTTCTTAATGCTATATATAGCCATGTTATCTACAATAATTATTATCTTTTCAATTGAACATACTGGACAAACTGTCCCAGGCCTGGGAAAAGAGCCATGAGAGTTAAAGGCCACTGAGATCAGTCACGCCGATGGTTTATTTATGCGATTGGCTACTGTGGTGGTAACAGCTTTTTCTTCTTAGCCAGTATGCTCTAATTTTGAAAAGACATAGCTATTCTATTAAAATCAACTTTATTGCCCAAAATTTTAATTCCGGATATCTTTATCAATGCCGGAATATCCTTTAAAAAAGAACAAATAAACAAAGCCAATAAACTGAAAACTGGATCTAGGTGATTTAGATGGCTAATTCCTATCTTCAAAACAAGTTATTTAGAAATCTAAATGTGATTTTCAGGATTGCAATACTGATAGTCCTCTTGCCATCGTTATTCAGCATCGGAAGCTTCTCCATTTATATTTGCCAAATAAATCTTTGAGTTTCATGCACAACAGGTTTTTTTTTTTTAATCTTTCAGAAAGTACTTTTTTCAGTGGAGCTACTTTGCACTCAGTGAGGCTGCTTCACAATGAGGCTACAGAGCCTGCCGTTTATTCTTCAAATCGTTCTTCATCCTGTAAGTACAGAGAGCCTCCAGTATTTCTGAGGGCAATTGCTCTGAGAATACTGGCAGAGAGGGCTGTTTTGAAAAGCAGTTACTCCAAAGGTAACCTACAGCCCTTGTGGTACTTTAAAATGAGAACTGCTAAGGAAGCAATGTTTTGTTCCATGGGGAGAATATATCCCATGGGGAGAATATATCTCATGGGTATATCAGTATTTTCATAGAGTCGTTATTTCAACTTTCCATCCAAATTCTGCACAGAATGAATGTAGAAATATTACAGTGTTCTTTAGGATGGAAATTCTGAATTCTGATCAGTTGGGCTTACAAAGCTGGAAGCGCTGCTTGTTTGGGAGAAAAAAATCTGTCCGCTTTGTCCCGCCCCCAGAATTCTTTGAAGCTGATATCTTTTATCCCAAGAATTACATAAACTGAAACTTTTACTTTGGAAGGATGGAGGGAAATGCCTACTTATTCAAGAAACATATTTTTAAAGACTGGTCTTAAAGATACTGATAAGGCATGATAACATGAGGGAAATTGTATACAATTGTGTCCAGCAAATGATGCAGCATAGAATTGGTTTTGAGCATATGAGAATGTGGGAAAACAGGGAAAAAAAAAGCAAGTGTGGTTTGAGTGTATATATATGGAATCATGAGGAAAAGGTTGATAGAATTCAGGAAATATTTAATCAGTCGTTTGACTATGTCTGCAGCTGACGCTTGGTAAATAAGTGACTACTCAAAGTAAGGATGCCAGAATAGGAACGTTTTTAACAGGCTACTGACTTACATTATGTGGACTTTGTAGTCTCATGCCTCTTTTAAATATAATGGTAAGCAATTTCTTGGGTTTCATGGCATCATGTTTTGTTACAATACTTTAAGAAAACAGCGTGTTATTTTTATCAGGCTGACTTCGAGCTGAGAGATCCGTTGACTATAATTTCATTTGTTCCAGGTAGCCAGTGATAACTTCAGGAAATTACCATCCTTAGTCCTGCTGGGATTTCTGTTGTTATAGTGATGATGTTTTTCAAACATTGTTTTGGAAAAAAATTCTGGGGTTATCATCAATATGTAATTATGATAATGAATTGTGATGGCCTCAGTTTGCCTTCCTGTAATGCCAATGGAAGATCTGTGCATATCCAAAATAAGATAAGAGTCTTTAGGTGCCCTTTACATTAATTACAGTAATCAGAGAGGTGTCAGGGTAGCATTATTACTTTATAGCCTTTGGACTGACTGTTTTAATAGTCCATGTGCAAGAACAATGCTTCCTCTTATTTTAGTGAGTAAGGACTATTAGAGTTACATAGGAAGAGGTTGGCTTGAGCTGGAATAGGGGTGCACCTGTGGCTGTGCAGTGGTGGAAACCACATCCAGTCATCCAAAAATACCAGCTTCAGGGCATGGCAGCATTTGTTTTCTTCCACAGACATGCTGAATGTGAAAAAAATATTTCTGAGAAATTGGAAGAAACTCAGGAAATGAAGGACATTTTGCATTAACTGGCCACATGTATTAAACTATGGAAGTGCCTGAGTAACACTATGTTTATGTTTTGCAATCATAACCTTCATCAATTTGATTTTTTCTTTGAATTCCCATACTTACTGAACATAACATGAGGAGTTCTCTTGTTTGTGGGGTTTTTGTTTTGTATTATTATGTATATATATTTACCTTTGTGGAGTGTATGTGTATATATCTACATACAAAATATTATAATAATATATATTATATATATATTAATATATATATTACAATAATATATTATAATTTTGGATGGTGGAATGAGTCCATTTTGTTCATTTCCCTCTCATTGGTGGTGTAAAAAAAAACTGCAGGATTGGCATGAATGCTGCATTTGGCCCTGGTGATGCTAAATGGATTCTGCTGTACAAAAGGCAAAGAAAAGGAAAGTACAGATCCTGGCTTAGAGAAGGGTTTAAGATATATGTACACATGAAGAATTAGGGTGTCAAAACATGCTGGATAATTCTGGAATGGCCTGGTAAGCTGCAAGGCAGAACTGAATTCAGCAGTTGCATGCAGATCCTGTCAGCTCCAGAAATTGCAGCTGTAGAAAACTGTAGAAAAGGAGTATGGTTTCCTTTAATCATTGTGGAAGGCTCTTAGAGGCAGAGGTGAAGGAGAAAGGGGCAGGGTGGTCAGTCCAGGCACTAATTAGAGTCAAGGTCTGCTGAGGAAGTTAATGAGTTTCTAAATAGCCAACTAGCAGCCAGAAGGGAGCAGAAAAATAGCCTCTACATCCTGCTCTTATTTGTGCCCTAAAATAAGAGAGACCTTTAGGAGAGCTAGACAAACTAAATACTTGCATCTGATGTGAAAGCTTTTTCCTAGCACAACATGAGGGAAAATTTAAGTGTAGTTTTAGTCTGTTGGGATTGGTGATGATTCACACGCGTACCCCTCACTCCTTGCTGCAGTGCTCAGGATAGGACATTTTGACTGCTCTTAGCTGTTCTGGTCTCTCTGACCCTGCTATGCTTCTGAAAGAGCCTGGCATGACTGCTCTTGTTTGCACTTCTCCCCCATCTTTGTATGCCAGATAGCTTTTGCCATCTTCTGACCTTGCTGGGTAAACATTGCACTAACACAGCTTTTGCATAGCATTCATTTGTTTTTGAAAAACATCAAAAGGCAAAAGAAATACAAGCAGGTAAGTGAAGGTAAATGAATTAGAAAAAAAAAATAAATCAGATTGGGATGTCAAATCAGCACAAACACCAGAAAAACTGCATGAATAGTGCTTGTATGATGCAGGGAAGATACATTATTCTGAATCAGGACCTAAGTGCATGCCTGCTTGCATGCGTGTGTTCAGCTGTGGGTGTAAGTGCACCCATTAGCTAGGCACCCACCTGCGGATGTCTGAATCAACACTGCAGCAACAGAAAGGATGTACTCACTTGGGTTCTCTGCTTTAGAAGGGTCTGGGCTTTCTGAACTGCTTACACAGTGGACCTGACTTCATCAGTTTTGTTCCCCACAGGGCTGTGTGCGATTCACATCTAGTAGATATTTAATAATGTGCATGGGTTAAGGAAAGTATTTGATCTGCTATAAGGTTCTCTTTCATTTTCACCACCTTAATGTCTGATGGATCTTCATCAGGAAAGACCAGTGCAGTTCTTTCAAGCTTGAGATGTTTGTCATTCCTGTGGTAGCTCACTTCTGACTCATGTCTTCTAATGAACAGAAAAGTAACACTAATATAGCAACAAACAATTTTAAACCCCAGCATCTATTTGTCCCACACTATCAATTGAGTGTGATTCCAGGCCTATAATTAACTCTGCAGTATTTGGAAGCGTGTTGTATCCACCACCTGCCTTCCTTGTGCTGAATTTCTACTCCCTATATTATTCTTATGGAACCGAGCAAGAGTAAAAAACAAGGCTGAAAACAGAGACGTTTCTTGATCTAAATGCCTCCTGTGATGTGGTTGCTTATCTTCTACTTTTCTTGTTGAAATAACCAACTGTGGTGGTTTAGGTTTTGTCATCCTAGCACTGTAGGCATTAACTGTTTCCAAACCAATTTGCCCTCCACCTTCCCTTTGGAAAAATTCTCTCCCACCTGTAAAACTGGGAGCTGTTGATTCATCTGTGGATTATGCTCTGTTGTTATGTAATAGCTGATTTAGTCTGAGGATACTGCTTTACTTGTGTCATGTTCATCATCCTCCTGTAACCAATTCTGATTGATAATTTTGGCTCAAAATCCTGGTAAGTGGACAGAATGCCTCAGCCCCAGCACCTATACGAACTGGTTATCTGAAAAGGATATAGCTGATTGTATGGACTTCAGAATTGTTCACTTTAAACAGGCAAATGAAAGGGAATTACCAATGAGTCATGTGTTATTTGCAGGTTATTGCTATCTAGAACCTGGTGCCAAGGAAACTGATTTATACCCTGTTATTACTGTGTTATTCTTGCATTGCTTAACAGACTGATTCCAAACATAAATACATTGAGTAGTCCATGGATTAGGATAAAACCAGTTACATTCAGGTATACCTATGTACTAGCCCTGTTGTGGGAAATCAGAAGTCACACACAGTTTCTCTGGATTTTCTGAATTCTTTTGGTAGTATTTTTATGCTTTTTTTTTTTTTTTTTCATTTGGCTGCTTCACATTTGATGGCAACCTCGAAGGAGTGACTTGAACAGAACGCTTTGGACTCGTTTTGTAACTTGCCATGCTCACTGGGGTCTTTTGTGTATTTTTGAGCCCTGGGTGTATTTGATGGTGGTTTAAACATTTCAGAGGACATAATTTCATCTCGACTCTCCCATCAAGATTCAGCACTTAAGGTATGTTCATTCTTGTATTAACTATGGTTTTTAACTTGTAGAAAACAGAATCACTTATGTTCCATGGCTGAGCCTCTGTGTTCTTATATAGAACGTATTCCTGTTTCTTATGTTTAGCATGAAAGTGCTCTGGGAATATTGTTGTAAGTGAAAGCCCCCCTCCAGGCCTGTGCATCCAGGTCAGTGATTTCTGCAGTGCCTTGGACCTTTCCTAAAGCTCACCTGGTGATCTGTAGAACGGTTTCTGTAGAAGAGCTTCCAGGTTCTTCTGATTCAGTTTGAGACTGCTCACAATAAATGCCACTACTGGTTTTATCAATCCTCAGACAGTGTGTTGGTACAGTTCGTCATTTAGGAGCAAGTTCTACCATTTGTTTTACAGAAAGGTGTAGCCAGCAACTCATGCAGCCTTGCACTCATCAACATCTTTGGCTTTATATTAACTTAAAGACATTCCATGCAATTTTTTTTTAGCGGTCTTTAGAGCCTTTTCTCATGTTTGCAGTCACTGTCTGGGCTGTATTCAAGCAGTCCTGCAGGGACAGAGAGCAACCCTTGGGCAGAGACCAACTGAGTGATCACAGGCGCAGCATACTGCCCTGTGCCTTTGGCTGCCCTTCAGCCTCTGCCTTGTATTTTTAGCTTGCAGTCTCCTTAGTGGAAGAATTGTCTCTTCTTACTATATGTGTAGCACACTGAGCACTATGGGTGGTTCTGTGGTTACATTCACTCCTCCTCTGATCTGTAGTAAAAAGGAAATAGTCAAAAATTATTCCTTAGTAGTGATTAATGAAGACTTGTATTTCTGAGCACATACATGGAAAGGCCTCCTTGGTTAAGGGAATTTGTCTGAGCTGCCTTCTGGCTTGGATGTCTTTGTCGCACAACAGGTGCTTCAAATCACTAATCTCCTGCAGTCCAAGCTGGTATTTATTACTGTTCAATGTCAGATCCTCTTACCTGGTAAAGCAGAGTATACCACATAACCAGCAAGTCGTGTTGGTGAGCATATTTAATTATGTATCAGCAGATTACCTATAATTAGCTTCATCCCGACTAGATTCTTGGAGATCTTCAGTGGGAGGCTAATATCTGCTCCAGGGACTGAGACAACCCCGCAGGGAAGATGGGAGCCCAGTTGCAGAGTATTGCTGGAATAGGTCTGAGCCTTTGAAGTTGTTTAAAGTTCCATATTTTCAAGCCTAGCTTTGACTTCCTACTGGTTTAATGGGTAAATACAAACATCTCTATGTGCTAGCCCTGTGCATCTGTACACACTCAATTGCCTCTATCTACTGTACTGCCAAGGCTTGCCAATTGGGATGGGGCTTACCCTGCCCAGTACTAGAAATCAGTGGTTTGCCTATATTTGGGCTAGCCATCTCAAGCCAATTTTGTGCTCAGTGCAGAGAAGGAGGCTCCTTCAGAGGTTGTTAGGAATTATGCATCTGAATGTTCGAGTCATCTACTTTGAGATCAGATGAACTGTGCCCTAGAAACAAATATTTCTTTCCAGAGTGAAGTACAGATATAGATGTCAAAGCTTAGCTGGATGAAACTCACCCAGTACATTTGCCCTTCAGTCTAGGTCAGCTTTCCATTAGCCTCTCAGTAATCTCTCAGTATTAGTGGGACTAAGTAGGACTTAGGATGATTTTTCTATATTTTAGGAGATGCAGAGAAAGTAGACAGAAAACAGGGAGTGGCAAATCATTTGTATAACTTGTTTGGACCTAGCTGTCTATTCCAGTTTTGCATCACTAATGCTTTAAAACAAACAAACAAAAATCCACCAAAACAAACAAAAAAACTAAAAGGATCATCCCTTCTGAGTGTACCAGAGCAACACCTGTGCTCGTGGGCTGTTTGGTCCCTTGTAGGTCTAGCACATGGCCAGGTAAAGAGAATCACAACTCCCTTTGCCCTACAGCTATGGTTACAATATCGTGTTTACAACATATGCAATATTATCCCAGATGATTACCCTCCTCTAGTTTAAGAACCCACAATGTTTTTCTTTGTTGTTACTTTAGACTTTCTCACCTGATTAGCACCAAATCTGTTCCACTCATCTGAATATCTACTAATCATACCATTAGCAGCAACTGGATTTTCCTGAGTGATATAATAATCAAATTTATTTTAGGGGTGCATTTGAAAAAGACTAAAAATTGAATAATTTGCTGATCTGACACACTTCACCCAAAACTGTCAGAGATGCAGCAGGATCACTTTTGTGAATTGAAAATCCAAGTGAAATGTGTAGGAAAAGTGGGAGTAAGGAGATACAACTGAGGATGAGAATGAAGGGCAAGAATACAGGAATACAGCCTGGAAAGCTAAACTGAGATTATTTGGGAGGTTACATAAAAGCAAAAAGAAAAGGTTCCATAATGAAAGTGTAGACTAAAGAAAAAAGCAAGTTGGAAGTTCACTACCTAACAGGGAAAAGAGATGAGATAGCAGATGATAAGAAAGTGCAATTATTCAAGGCTTCCAAATGAAAGCTAGTTGTTTCCAAAAGTTTAGCAAAATTAATTCCAACTTTGTGCTTGGAGAAACAGAAATAACAGGTTGAAGAATAATTTTAATGCATGTATATAGAGAGAACCAGAATCTGAAAAATCTGCATTAGAATACTCAATGAATTAGCAAAAGCACTCAGTGAATTGTCAGTTATCTGGGGTAGTCATGGAAAATGGACCAACACAACACACTTCAGACTTCTCCACATTATTCATGAGCAGATTTCCATCTGCACTGAATAGTGAATAGTGAAACTATTTCTTTCTTCCACTTATTCATGCATAGATTTCTTTCTTACTGCCTTTTATGGTCCTTGTAGTTTTAATCTTAGTCTTTCCGTTATACGTATCCAGGGGCTGAAATGGAAATTTTGGAGACCTACTGGGAAGATTCAGACATGCTGGTGTAAAAATGTGGGATGTGGGAACTCCCTGCAGCCTTCATTTTCCGCACTTCCTCTCTGTGGAAAGCACTGGTCTGCAGCATGGCACAGCAGCAACGACCAGCTCATCCCACTTACCATGCAGGAGTCTGCAGATGCACATCTACTGCAGTACTTTACTGTTATATTTATGTTGAATGCCTAGAGATTTTTGTCCTTCCCATGTATGGTCCACATAGGCCTGGCTGTTAAGAGAACTGAAACCGTTCCATGCATAATGAATGAGTTGGAAGTGAATTTCCAGTTTTGTGCCATGGCTCCTGTAATTCTAATCATCACAGGACCCTTCAGCACCAGTAGGATTCACCTGCAGAAAGAGAACTGATCAGCTGAACAAATGCTGAAGGGCCAGGTCTTGAGTTTAAGACAATAGTATCTATTTATGCTTTTCTGCCCCAAAACAGCCCTGCATGGCCGAGCTTACTGGATGTATTGTCATGTGTATGTGCAGTGCTGTCGCTACGTAAAGAGAACAGAAACAATTAATCTGCACTCACAGGTTTGTCCAAGGATTTCTTAAAGAGAAAACTACAGTGCATGCCTACTCAGAAATATCGTAGGGAGACCTGAAAGATACATTTTGGTGTATGATCTTCTATCTCAAGATCTCTCTCAAGATGCACTATGCCAGGGAGGATGTTGCACAATGCGTAGCCTAGCCAAGGGTCCTGGCACGCTTTGGAGAATGAAAGCAGGAAGTACCTGAATTACATCTCTCCTGAAACAGAATGACATAATTGTCAAACTGAACTGATCCTCCATCTCCATAAGGCAATGCTGTAATATTTCTAGGCCAACATCATTTTTCAGCCAGTGATTGGGTCAAAAATACTTATAATTTTGGATGAAATTTGGTTTGAACTACAAGAAACATTCCCATAAAGGCTAACTTTATGTGAAACTTGCCATCTTTCACACAAAAATACTTTACCAGTGCAAGACACTATTAAAACCTGTTAAGAACCTTTTAGAAGTGGTTGGCTCATAGATGTGACTACAACATGTTAAAGTTAGTGTATTAAATTTATCTTAAAACTCACATTGGTTGCAGTTGAAATAGCCACAAATATTTTTCAGCATGGAGATATGAGACACGGAGACTGCAGCTTCCAGAAAGCATTTGAAGAGGTGAATTGTGTGAAACTGCCTAGCATTGTTGCTATTAATTCCCATCTGAGGCCTCTGATTTTTAAACTAAGTAAAAATAGTAACATTAAATATGTGCTGAAAACTCCTTTCACTGCACTGCTGCAATAGTGCTGCTGCAGAAAGTATTTTTGGCACCTGGAACTTCATGTTATTTTCTTCTTGTGTAGTTTTTCCCTCAGTACCTTTATTTGTCACAGGTTTTCTGTCATGAGGATTTTGTCCAGGCATCTCCAACATATTGTCATGACTCTGGAACAAAGAATAATAACTAAAAGCCGGTTTAGGAACTAAATGACTAAAAAAAAATTACTGATAACTAGGGTCATTGAGCGCAAACACACACTGATATCAATTAAATGATGGGAGACAGTAATGCATTGTATTAGAAGGCTGATATGAGATGAAATATTTAGGTAAAACTGGAAAAACAGACGTTTTAAAGGAAAAGATATCAACATACTGCGGACGTATTTTTCATTGCCAAATGTTGTCTAAACCCATTATTACATTTGAGCAATTAAGCCTCGCTTATTTATCTTGGCTACTAAGGCTGTGAAGCTGTAAAGACTGCAAGGGCAATGTAGTGGGTGTTTGTTAAACGAGTGTCAGTGGATCAGACTTGTCTCTCTCTAGCAGGAATTACCATTCAGCAGTCTTAAGGCCCTCTCCAAATAACAATTGTCTTTCCCAGCATCCTACCAGGTAGGTAAGCATTTGGCCATTTCAGAGACAACAATAATTATAAACGTGTTAATGCTTTCTGGCTGTGTGGTATCACATGGGAATAATAAATTGTATAAATAAGAACATCATTCACATACTGTGTCAAAGCAGCTGCATAGAGGTTATGGACTAAGTGGCGTATGATGTGTTAGCCAGCAATGGTTCCTTTACAGGAAAAGCTGCAGGAGTCAGACAGTCATCAGCCTGAACTTATATCACTCATGGCGGATGTTCACCACTCCTTTGTCCCATACAGAAACCTCACAACTGGCTTCAGTAAACCAACACGATCATATTCATATAAAATATATCTTAGGGATAACTTCTTGATGCATGTAAACAAGTATATTTTGCCTCCAGTTAATTTCATGTATAAGTCTGTATTAAAGCATGTTCTGATATTCTAACTTTGAAAACCTAAAATAGACTTTCGGAAGTCTTATCCTGAAATACACTTATCTTGACAGCCATAGCTTCAGAGAATTTGAGAAGAAGCTGTGATGAATCAAACACCAGTTCATTACAACTATAGGTTCATTTCCAATGAAGCATCCAATTTGGGAATTCTTGATGATATTTTTGGTAGCACTAATGTTTTGGGAATGGGGCTACGTGTTGATTTATACAGAAATGGTTGGTTAGCATTTTCTATTGATCAAGTGCTTGTGAAGCCAGTGTAATGATGTGTTCTGCTTCAAACTTCTGGCCTGAGATGACCCATATAAGCTCTCCACCCTATTTGGGTGTTGTAAGAGTAGCTCTATCTTCCCATGTATTCAGGCATAGTAATGGGAGCCATATAAATGCCTCACCAAGGAAGATAAAATAGCAGGAGGCAGAGATAATCCCTGGCATGTCTCCTGGGTACCTCCCCTCTAAATATGAATCATGTTTCATCCAGGCAGATCTGATTTATGCCCCTGTCTATGACCAAACATTTGGCAGCACCAGTCAGATGTGGTAAGACACCGACTATTTTGTCTTTTTATACAGTGCTCAGGCAGAGGGAGGGAGGGGTGGGAAATTCATGGTTTGCAGGTCTCCTGCAATAGGCAAAGTGAACTGAATTGCTTGGGGTAGAGCAGCTTCATTTTTTTCATTATTTATTTTATTTATTTTTAGAATCATGACCTGCTTTACAGTCATCTTTTTTGTGTGTTCCCTTATTGTTACTTTTTAATCAAAGCTGTACTGTTACTTTTTAATCAAGGACGGAAAATCCAGTTAGAAATAAATCTATGGAACAATATCTCTCTGCTTGTTCAAGCAATGCCATTGGGATATTGTAGATAATATAATGTAGATCCCAAACAATTCTGGAACAACCTGTACAAAGAAGCATTCAAAAGAAAATTAGTGAGGAAGTTAAAAGGAATTCAGAAGATAGAAAGTAAATCTTTCATGAAATTTTCCCAGATTTCTCTGTACTCATGGATACTTAGTTTGTAAGCAGCAGTATATAGAGATAAAATGGCACTTTGGATATAATAGTGGTGTGATTTCTGCTTGGGAGGAAAGAAGTCTATATGCCATTATACTGTCCTCCAATCTGTAGGTGGTAGAAACCACTTACGGAACTATTTCATTAAGAAAAAATAATAAAACTATGTTCCTGAGTGACATAATTATAGTGTTTTCAAGCATGGCTGACTTGGATGTAAATTGCAGCGAAACATATTTGAGAGAACACCTTGTTCAAGAGAAACATCTTTTGGTGATTAATCTGCCGTTCAGGGCTTTGACGAATGGAGTTTAGTTTTGTTCAGGGAATAAATACTGCTGTACTAGATCTGAGAAAGCTGCAAGGCCCTGGCACCACCAAGACAGGCTCGCATACCAAACTTGAAGCATGTGAACAGCAAGTGAAAGAAAGGGAGCATGGGAGGAGAGAGGCCCAAGAGACCACAGTGCACAACAATATGTTTGCTAATGATCTGTTTGCTTTAGAGCAGAAGTTTATTATTGCAGTCAATAAAGATATGAGTTGAATTGCGCACACATTTCGTGTCAGTGTTGGCCAAAGTTTGTATTAACAGGGTCTTAAAGGCAAACATTTTTACAATGAAGTCCAACCTTTTGGCAGACTGTTCATTAAGACTTCCAAATATACTATCTGCTTACGAGCCACTGAAATTCAGAGCATCTCTTGAGGTGCATTTAGCATGGAAAAAGACTTCCTGCAGGTAGAATTTGCCTTCTGGCCCTGCTTTGGCTGTTACTCAAGATCCTGTCTGTGCCATGGATTTTCATCGGTTGGTGTTTGTGTTAAGTTGTGCAACTGCTTCTTAATGCCTGTTACGAAAGGATGCATAGATTACAGCTCCATGAGGTATCCTGCACAAATCACCACTGATAATGTGTGCATGGTTACAAAGGTTACTCTCAGCGCAATTAATTTTATGCTCATTAATATCATCCCTACATAAGCCAAATGCTTGATTAATACAGAAGGCCGATAGAAGTTAAAAGAGGCTTCTGGAAGCATGCAGCTGTCGTTGTCCTGTAGCATGGTACATGTGTGATGAAGTTCTGTGTAGGAGTTTTACCACTGGCTTTTGTGCTGCCATGATTTTCTCCAAGGGTCTCATGCTAAATTGTCTGAAACACAGTGACACATAGAGAAGACACCAGAAGTCAAGTTACAAGGTGGGTTTGTTTGTTTGTTTGTTTGGGAGGACGTGCATTTTATACATCACCCAGTGTATTTGCTTTTTTTCTTGTATTTAATCTGATTTTAATTAGGCCAAGTTAGCATCTGTACTGATGAAAGAGAGTCTAAAGATGTCTTGGAAGTTGCACTAAAGACAGAAGTTAGCCTGGAATGGAGAAGATTGAAGACACTTGAGATTAGGGGGAGAATTGAGTTTAAGAAAAGCAAAATAAGTATTTAAATCAGAACTACTCTAAAAGGATTATGATTGCAATGTTGCCAGCTATAACAACACTTAAATTCTTTCCATTAACAGATGTCTGAAATATTAATTTGAAGCCTAATAGCAAACTCCACAAGTTAGATTTAAGGCATTTCTTCACTGGAGTGCCCCATCAGCACAGATAATCTCTCCTCTGCAAATGCACACTTTGCTTTGCATGGGGCTTTTTCAATTCTGTACATCAGCTGACCTTGTGAATATAAGATGTGGCACACCCATAGTCAGAAAGCATCCTACACAGATGTACCCTATAGAGAAGGATGGAACAGAGAAGGGTAGAGAGTGTGTTGTGCTACTGACCACAAAGTTACAAAATGGCATTCAGGTTCTTTGATTGTTCGTTGTTCTACTTCCAGATTTTGCAAGTACAGAGATACAGATAACTTTCTCTCCAGATCAATATGACCTGGGCTATGTGAAATTTAACAAGGCCCAGATATTGAAAATAGGTCTCGTTTCAAAATTTGTTGGCTCTCATTTTGAGGGTGAATCATGAACAGATAACTATGCTACCACTTGAAATGTTGCTAAAGTATGGTACCTAAGATATTTATAGCTGCAACTTGTGTTCCTAGTGTAAAAAAGAAAAAAAAAATTATGAAATTTTGCTCCATCTTTCATAATTCTAGGATTATTGATGGTGCATCCTGGTCCAGATGCACTAATGATTTACCAGAGGAGCTAAAAATGAACAAGGGATGGCCGAAAATGTCTGGATGATCTCATGACATAGGTTGGACCAGAGGCTGCTTTTTTTTTTTTTTTTTTTTTTTTTTTTTTGCCCCCAAAAAACCCTTGGAAGGCTGTTCCAGAAATTACTTTTTAACTGCATAAGAGCCTCTTCCAGTTTGTGATCTGGCCAGTGCTTGCTCATTTTCTCACTTGTGCCAACGTTACCTCATAGCTCACAGAAGCGTTCTTCCCTGTCTAGTGTTTTCCCTGAGGAATTTCTAGAAAGGAGCCTCCTTCTCCATCACTGTTGCTTTAATCAACACAGTGTTAGCCCTCCTCTGCACCTGTTACTGTGGGAAGTCATCTGCTTAGAAGGATGGCAGCTGTACTGAACATGGTACTGTAGATAAGGTTTTATACCTTCCCCAGTAATGTCACTTTTCAAATAATGCAGGAATATATTCTGGTTGTGCTGGAAATACTGTGGGAAATACTTTCTCATGTGGCACCACATTGGTGGCTTACACTCATGGTGTGGTCAACTTAAACCCCAAGGTGGCTGGCTTTTTTTAGTTGGTTGGTTGGTTGTTTTTTGCCATTTCTGACTGATGACAATGAAAACTTGTAGGCAATTTGTGCCAGTTGGTGCACTCTTGCATTTCATCCCTTTTCTATTGTTTTGGTCACTGTGAACATCCACTTTTTCCTCTGTAATATTTTCATCCATTGATGAACATTGGCAGTGCTTCCCAGTAGTTTTTCGTGTTGTTGCTTTTTAATTCATTAACTTGATTATCACAGTTTAAACGTATGCATGTAAGAAATGGTGACTGTTAGCTATCTCCAAAACCAAATCTGAGAATTGTCAGAGGTGAAAATGCTCAGAAAGGTCTTTCGTGAGAAAAGCTGGGAAAAGCTTGAGTGGAGGAGCTCAGTAGATGCTGGGGTAACTCTCACTACATGTAAACAAAAACCCTCCAAAACCTAATTCTGCTTTACCTCTGTTACTGAGAGAGAAACAAAGAGAAAAGAGCAGTATCAATAAGCTAGGTATATATGGTCCTAAATCTGGCAGACCTGTGGAGTGACTCGGTCCTAACCCCACAGACAACAAGATGGAACCACCCTGTCGTGCTACACGCCATATAATTTTCCTGAAGCAATGGCTGGCCATGTACAAATACAAAGCTAGTAAATATGGAATGTCCTTTCATAAAGTGAAAAGGCAAGAACTGCAAAAACATCATCTATTTGCAAGAGAAGATATTATTTTCAAGAACTTGCTATTCCAAGTGAATATCCAGGAACAGTATAGAGTATATGCATAAAAGATTTGTGCTGTCACAAAGGTATAAGGAGCTTGGAAAATAATTAAGTTATGCTTCAAACAGTTAAAAATAAGCATGCATGTACAAACAAAAAAAACCACCACACTCCAACCTAAGCAGAATTTTATCCTGCTGTGAGCTGAATATCTGTTATTTAATCACTGAAAAGTTACAGAACTTTAACAGGGGTATTTTCTGCAGTACCCAGATTCAGGAGACACATAAGTGGGAGTAGGAAAAAGATGCTTTTGTTTGGGAAACACACTGGGAAAATTGCTCAACATGATTTGAATGTCAGAATTGAAATGTAACAACTGGTGTAGCCAGATTAGTGTAAAGAAAAAACCAAAGGCAAAAAAAATAAAATAAAATTGCTTTTGTCAGGGTACTTAGTCAGTTTTGTGGTGCTGAAGCAGAATGTATAGCTTGCCTTTTGCTTATTGTATTCATAGATAATTACATAGAAAATATCAGTAATGCAAAGTAATAGATATGTATGTGATAAATGAAGACTGGAGATTTTGTATTCTGGTGGGATTTATGTTAAAAAAAAAAGTCAGAACAATTATGGGAAGTTTTGGTGCTTGTTTTGCAGAAGCAAAACCAGTTGAACCCATTTTGTTTCCTGGGTAAATTGGGTGGGGGTTTGTGAGGAGTCTGCATTTGGGAGATGGCTCCGCTCACTTGCAGAGCAGGTAATCAAACAGAAGATGGGAAAATACTGGGGTTGACACCTTCATTGGAATATGGAATCCTAGAATATCTGGAGTTAGAAGGAACCCATGTGGCAGTCTGTGCCAGGACCACTGTGTTAGGTCAGAACAGACTCGTGAGACTTCTCAAGGTGTTTGCAAAAGACGTTCCAGCAATTCTAACAGTGTCACAACCAAGTGTTTGTGTCTTTCACAGCAGAAGTACTGAGCCTCTTCCAGCAGCCACACAGCAACACCCACAACTTGTACCTTGCTGGTGCAGTACCAGTGCCTCTCCCACACCTGGTGACATGTGGACAATCTGAGGATTGTGTCCAATACCAGCTCCAGGCTGGGGGACACAAATACCCCTACTAAAGGGAAGGAGTGGGACATTGTGTATTTGAAACCTCATGCAATAATGTGTTGTAAAGACTTTTCTGGGCTGGCGGGCAAAAGACCCACCTGTGATCCCGACTTCCAATATCCACAGTCAGATATTGGGTTGGAAGATGTGGAAAGTGGTTCTAAAGTCGATGGCTGCAGAACAGAGCCAACCTGAGCGGTCAAAACCACCTCCTCTAGAGATACTGATGAAAGGCTAGTCTGGCATTTCACCATAATTAGGGGTTGTGTTATTCTATAGCAATTTGCCAGCCCTCAAGCATGAGTCACAGTGAGTTTGATAAGATCACCATTTTGTGATTTATTTGTGCTATGCCTTTTTTTCCCCCCAAAATGGTCCATACTTCCCTCAACTCTCAGATTTATTTCCATTTCTTGGTTGTTTCTTTGGAGGGATAGAAAGTAGAACCGCATCCTTGGAAAGGTACCAAATGGAGCTGGATTCTGTGATCCTTATGGGTGCCTTCCACCTTAGGATGTTCTATCATTCTATGAAACAAGAGGAAACTGACCTTCTCATTGACTTCTGTAGAGATCCGGCAACAAGTGAAAAGTCTTTGGGCTTGACATAAAGCCATTAGTGGAGCTTGAAATATCTGCAAGCACAGAATTTATCCTTTTTATAACCAAAGTCTCTCACACATACTGAATGATTTACAAATGCATAATGTTTTTGATGAGTCTCACAGTATTTAGGGCCAGTATATAATAAATCAGTGTTTCATTTTTGTTATTTTTCAGATAAAGTCAACTCTTAAATACAATCAGCTTTGCAAAAATCCTCAACAAACTAAAACAGAGAACTGAAGTACTTACCCTTAAAAAATGCACTCCTTATTCATCATAGGTATGGGAAAGTTTGTATTATTTTGCTAGAAAGCTGCTTAAGGTCTGGGGGGAGGGAGGGGAATCTTATTCCAAATTCTGCCACTCAGCATCCCTAAGTTAAAAATGCTGGCAAATTCATTTGGATACTCAAGATTTTCTGATTTGTATGTAATACAAGTATGTGTGTTATTGCTTGATAAATGAATGGCGCTATGTCGTCTGTAAGTTTAAAACTTAGCTATACTGGTTTTAACTGCTTTGTTAGAACAAAAACCATTTTTGTAATGACACAAGTTACAAAATTGAGGGAAAGGCAGGGAGCACCTTGGGCTGAAACGCCTTTATCTTTTCAAGGAGCAAATATGATATTTGAATGGGAAGAAATTACAGAAACACAACGTGCTGTATTACACAGGAGAGAGTCACTGTACTCTTAATGAATTTTGTACTGGTTCTCAAGATAAGGGAGATGAAATAGATGAGAAGAAATCATTTGTCCTGAAAGGAGATATAAAGTATAGCCAAACCATTTCTACATACAATCTTATCAGTCTATTTCATGGCCATTTGGCAGTCTCAAATGCTCTCAGTATATTTTATACCAAAGAAAATACTGCTGACACTGAGTCCTGTGGCTGCTAAATTGCATATTCACTATTGTTCACAGCCATGTGAGGTCAAGCTCGGCCACTGCAAACAATGGATCTTTGTCTGTATCTGTTCTCCCTCCTCATGCAGTTTTTGGTTTCCTAAGTTTTGTAGCACTCCCTGGGCTGGAAGTTTCTTTTTAAAGAGGATGCAGTGTACTCTTTTGTAAAGATGTCTCTGCTCTAGGAGTGACATCATGGGAATCGCTGAAAGCGAGTTGGGAGCACGGAGCAGGGGTAGCCACCATGTACAAAGCAGCTCCCTCTGCCCTACACCCCCTCCTCTCCACAGCATCCTCCAGCAAACAGGTGCTTCGCTGCGCTCCGCTGGATGCTTCATGAGGAATGTGAACATTGGAAAGACTGATCATTAATTGACAAAACGTGAACCCTACCGGCTCGTTCTCATTTGCAGGCTGCCATGCATGAGGTGGTTTGCAGCCTATTCACAGAGTGCCAGGGGTCTGCTGGTTTGCCATCGAATGCAAATTCCCTTGCTGGCCTCACTGGCACAGAAACACCTCATTGTAAGAAGTTTAAAAAGATGCACTGCAAAACTCAGGCCCGCTCCCACTGAGATCAGTGGCAAGCCCCCATCAACTTCAGTGGAAGTGAGGTAGGGTCCCTGTTTTCTGGAAGCAAGACCCAGTAGTATTTAAGTTTTCTGGCACACACACAGCCCTCAAAGACTGTTCCTTTAGGGCACTCCAATCTTTTTCCCACTTCCCCGATTCCATGGCAACACAACATCAGCACCAAGCACAGAATACTGAATGAGATTTTACCACTAAGCCTGAGGATTTACACAAGTGTATCCTGCAAAAAGATCCTGCTGCACTGCAATTGCCATTGCACTCATTCTTTATCCTTTTCAGATGAGTGACAAAATTATCTCTGGATTTATATTACAATAAGCCAAGAATTTGCTAAAGTTAGAAAAACAAAAGCACTGCTTTGAAATCATACCAGAAACAACTCTTTTTTTTTTAAATTACAATAACTATATATGAGTAAAACACTGCATCTATTTACTACTCTTTTCAAATCAGCCTCGAGAACTGCCTAAGCAGTTTTCTCATAGACACTGACATATGCTCTACAAACTAGTGTAAAATGATGATCAAACCAGTTTTGTTTTCCTTACATCAAGTAAATAACCATTTTCACAATGTAAAAGAAAGTGTGCAAGGAAACAACAAGTTAAAAGATCTGCATTAAGTCCATGGGATTGGAGGGATGTGATGTAGACCAGCACTTCACTCTCCATGGCTAGGAGCTTACTCTGAGTTACAACACAGCATGCTGAAACTGAGTGCACTGTTTGATCTCATATTTTGACAAGGAGAAACTGTGCAAAAGGGGAGAAAAAGAAAGCAATTCTATACCTAGAGAAGGTAAAATTGTGTGTAAGTGATACCAACAGTCCTTTATAATGGAAAGTACCTATTAGTAGAGTCCCAAGGAAAAATACAAATGCAATGAAGCAATAACGTGACTAAATGATGCTAATTAGAACTTTAACCTTTACATTTTATGCATTTTCTGCAACTCAGTATTTCTCGCCATCTCTGTTTCACTCAGTTTTCTTGCAATCCAGTTGCTGAATCATTTCCTCCAGTGTGATTTTTAGACCAGCTCTGCTTGTTTCAGGCACAGCTCCGGGCTCCCCCATCAGCACGCAGTCTCAGCCAAGACACTACAATCAGGGTGAGGGCTGCAGGTTACACCAGGATGTTGGCTGCTGCTCTGAACAGCTCTTTGTGCAAAAACAGATACAAAAACAGGCGATGTAGCACTGGATTTCCCTTTAAGGGCTGTTCAGCGTTCCTTCTCTCAATGCGTGCTTTTCCCACCTAGGACAAACTCCCCACAGGACCCAGTGTGGGCCGCAAAGCAGTTACAAATCCATTTAGCTTCCACAGATACAACAGAAAGCAGACTCTGCTCTTTCTTTCTCATTGACTTCCACTAAAGTAGCTCACAAAAAGTTGGTGTGAAGTCAAATGCTTTGTTATGAGGCTGATCGGTGAGAGGCTGGCAGTTCACAAGTGGCCACAAGACGCGACCTTTGGAAGACCAAAGCTTGGAAGTGGGTGTCTGGCACTGTTTGAACAGACTCTCCTTCATGGGAACTGACACAGACACTAATCAGATCTGGAATTCTTGGCCCAGATGATGAGAAAACTGGGAGAAAACTCCAGAATGTGAATGTGCTGTAAGAAATACAATTAGGAAATGTCCTTCCTCTATACAAGATCTTAGGATCTGTATGCTGTTCATAAGCACTACTCTGTACATTATGCAGAAATACAATCTTCTTACAGGAGCTGTGTGTTTCACTAGATCACATTATTAAAGTGTGATGTGAAAAGCAGTTGTTAACTCCAAAGCCTGCCCTACAACAAACAGAGCATCTTTGCTTGCTAAAGAGGTCCTAAATCTCTTCCGGGCCATAAGCTGCAGAATACACTTAGGAAAGCATCACCTCTTTTGTTTTGAAAAGAATGGTAAATATTCTCCTGAATATGGAAGAAATGGGAAAATGGGGAAGTTCACTAATGTGCATGGTTTGGGTTTCTGTCTGTCAAGCCTCATGCGCTTTCAATGTGACAAGCATGGTTAGTTCTTGCTTGTAGGAGGGTCAAAATGGCCTCTAGAATCATAGAATCACAGAATGGTTGGGTTGGAAGGGACCCCAAGGATCATCAAGTTCCAACCCCCCTGCCACAGGCAGGGCCACCAACCTCCAGATCTGGCACTAGACCAGGCTGCCCAGGGCCCCATCCAACCTGGGCTTGAACACCTCCAGGGACGGAGCACCCACAGCCTCTCTGGGCAGCTGTTCCATCACTTCACCACTTCCTCTGTAAAGAACTTTCCCCTTACATCCAATCTAAACTTTCCCTCCTTAGGCTTAAAACCATTCTTCCTTGTCCTATCACTGTTTACCCTCGTAAAAAGTTAATTCCCCTCTTAAATACTGGATGACTGCAATGAGGTCTCCTCAAAGAGAATACCACCCTGGCTTAATTTAAAAAATAACATAAATGGGATATACGATGTGTTACTTTATCCCTGTGCTGCTCTGTATGAAGTAACAGTGCAGACAGCAGCCTTCCTGCAGGCACACAGCTCGAACTATGCCCCAGCGACACTGCCTTTAAATAGCCCAGCAGCGCCAAAGCCAAAATATACGATGACCCCATGTTTGCTCGCATGCAGCAATCTCAATCAACATTTACTTTGGTATTCAGTGAAAGGCAAACTGGCAGTGCTGCAAGGCCGGCGAGGCGGATCGATACCAATCCCGAACTTCCCGCAATTGTTCTAATTTCAACAGCTCCGAACACGATTTTACGTGTTTACGTGTTTTTTTTTTTTTTTTTTAAAGGTTTTATTTCCAGCAGCTCCGATGTGAGACAAAGCGCGGTCGCTGCGCAGTGCAGAAGGAACGCGGGGCTGCTGGGAGGGGCCGAGCATAGCGCAGCATGGCGGCGGGCGCTCAGGAAGTCGCGTCAGGCCCGGCGCCGGCAAGGGGGCAGCGGCTGCAGCCGGAGAGCTCCGCGGTGCTGCCCCCGGCGGCGGGGCACTGCAGGGCAGGGCGGGGGCGGGCAGGAGGGGGCGGGCCGGCCGCTGCAGCCGGCGCGGAGCGTGATGCCGAGAGCGTGAGCGCGGGCTGCGCTGAGGAGGACCGGCTGGCACGGTGCGGGAGGACGGGGAGCTGCGGCTGGAGGGCCGCGCGGGCCGGGGAAGGCTGGGGGGCGGTGTGGGAGCTGGGCTCTGCTCTGTTCGGGGCCGGCCCCTTGTGCCGCTGGCCTCAGGCTGTGCCGCGCTCAGCGCCCTGTGGTATTGATAGCAGGTCTCGGGGATGGCGGGCTGCAGCCGGGTGGCGGCGTGAGCGGAGCGGGCGCTGGGAAGGGCGGATTTTGTCGGAGGTACGTATGGAGCTGCCGCCTTTCGGACCGGCTTTTGTAGTCGTGTATTTGCTTCGGTTCGTTTGTTGGCCGTGCAGGTGCAGCCAAGGTCACCTTGAGTATGATTTGAGGACGTGTTTCGTTGTCTCTGCTCACATGTTCGTGAGCCTTTCTTTTGTGTAAACCCTGTAGTTTAGGTGTTGGTTTGCCTGAGCGGTGATGTGAAGAAAGAGGCGAATAAAACTAAAGAGCCAGCAGAGAGAAAGAGGACTCCCTGCGCGCATAGGTTGTAACGACACACACGTGCGGGGCTGCGGCTGTGTGGAGAGCTGTGTACGGGAGGTGGGACGAGGAGGTGGGGTGGGAGAGGTTTGTGCCTGCGTGGGAAGGAGCTCAGGGAGGCAGAGTGCCGTGCTTAGTTCTTGGGCCTTGCTCCTGCAGAACATCTCGCTCCGGGGTGCTGTGTAGCTTGGCTGTGGTGTAAGGATCACTGCAGGGCGGGTGCAGCGGGCACAGCTGCTGCCTGATGCTTCTTCTGGATGAAAACGTTGGGATTCCTTTCTCAATGCCGCTTCTTGTCTACGCATTGAGCTGCTTCGTTACCTGCAGGTCGGCAGTGCGGTGTGCTGAGTTGTTCTGTGTGGCCTGCTTGGTTTTTTTTTTTGTTTGGAGAGGGAGAATTGTTTGCCTTGCTTACTATGTGAAAGATAAAACTTCCGTTTCAAAGTAATTGTGTTCATTCGGACTCCTAAAGTGCTTTTCAGTCCGGCGGGTGTGTAATGTCACTTATGGCACCAGCGTGCGGAAAGTGGGGGTGTACTTATGTACGCAGCACTCCTTCGTCTGAGGAGTTTGCAAACTGGTTTGACTGCAGCTTGAACAGGCACATAGAATATACTGTGAGATGGGATTAGGAGAGAGCATAAATGGAGTTTGGTATAGGTGATAGGTGTCTTCTGGAAGCAAATGATGAAAGGATGTGTTTATGTAGTGTAAGAGAACGGTAGGCTTTTGAAAGTGTGAGTGCAATGTGTAACCTTGCAGCTGGTTTAAGTCACACAGTGAAGAGCGGTGGGGAAGCATAAAGGGAATGCATTGATCTGCATTGGGAATAACAGCAGAGGGAGGAAAACAGCTGATAGCTGATTGGTGTGCTTCGATCAGGTGGACTCTAAAGAAACTTCGTCAGTATCTTAACTTCTACTGAAAAGTGCAGAAACAGCTGTTAGCTAATTTATTATAAATACCCGTCACTGAAATTTTGTTTTTGTGTGTATATATTTGTGTAAATATTTATATTTGTGTGCATGTGTATTTATATAAATACTTATCTGTTACAGCATCTGATCTTCAGTTAACTCGTGTGTCATGGATGAAACTGCTTTGTCGCTTGGAACAATAGACGTTTCTTATTTGTCCACCTCCGCAGAGTGCAGTGTCAGTAGATGTAAGCATTCCAATGAAGAATGGGTAAGTAAAAATACTGAGTGTAGCTGGTCATCTTACCTTTTTTATTTTTTTAAATTCAAGTTGGAGGCAGTTGTTTTTCATTTTGAAGATATCACCTCTCATGCATTATACAGTTTTTGGTTTTAACTGAACTTTGAGACGTAAAGAAGAACCAACAATCCAAAGCTGCACCAATGACTAACGACTGCTTGGAAGAGAAAATCTTCTTATCAAGCCCAATTTGGAGTCTTATAGTGTCCTGTTGTGATATTATTAATCATCTTATATAGTAGCAAACATGCAGAATTACATTTTGTAGGGGACTGAGATCAAACAGAAAGTCATACAGAGTGCTGGATGTACTTGTTTGAAATGTGTGAGGAAAAAGGACCATGAGATTAAAGATGCAAGGTGATGTAACTGTTATAGCTGGAGCTAATCATGCAGTGCAGTGAGCTGAGAAAACTTGGTGGATATAAATAAGAAACCTATTAAAAGTCCGTGTCCTCTGTTGAGTGAGTCTTGGGATTTGTAGGAGACTAAGCAGGGAGTGAGCAGAGAGGGCTGGCTGAAGCAAAAAGCCACATGAGGATGAGTATGCTGCTCATTGGTGTAGAAGCATAAGCCAGGAGGAATTGGCTCTGCTCTGAGGAGGAGGGGTTTGAACTTGGTAAGGAGGAAAGGTTGAAGACATGGTCAGAGTTGAGGGAAAGAGCAGATGTCTCAGTGGCTGGATTTTGTATCTAGCTAGGTGTTGAACGGCAAGTGCTTGAAGCTCAAGGAGTGAAGGTTTAGATTGGATATCAGGGGGAAGTTCTTTACAGAGAGAGTGGTGTGGTGGTGGCATAGGCTGCCCAGAGAGGCTGTGGGTACTCTGTCCCTGGAGGTGTTCAAGGCCAGGTTGGATGGGGCCCTGGGCAGCCTGGTCTAGTGCCAGATCTGGAGGTTGGTGGCTCTGCATGCAGTAGGAGGGTTGGAACTTGATCTTTGGGGGAGTCCTTTCCAACCCAACCGTTCTATGATAAGTGGCAGTAACTGAGAGGTCTGTGAGAGAGAGATGAACTCAAGCAAACAAAAACAATAGGATGGAGATGTTGTCGGAAAGTAGTAAGTTTGGATAGGCTTGGAAGCATCAGAAGGAAGACATTTTTGTTACAGTGATGGAGACAGGGAATTAGAGCTACTGAGGGTGGTAGAGAAGGGACTGATTGGGGCTTTATGACTTTAGTGCTTATTAACTTCAGGTAGGAGAGTTAACCTTGGAATAATTTCTAATTCATACTGCTTTCCAAATGTCACATATGCCTATATTAATTCTCAGTCATTTTCAGTATTACTTTTGACTTTCTGGTTGTCTCTCAGTGGGCTGGCTTTTTAGCTAGATAGACGATGACCTGTATTTGTGTTTCTGGCCCACATGCTGGATTATGGTACTGGTTCTACCATACTTGCCTTCCGCTAGAATGTACTGTTTTGAGCATATTTGAGGTGTTATTTTGTTTTGCTGTCTTTTTATTTTGGTCTGTTTCTGTAGCTTCCCTTTTTGTTAAAAACTTTACAATATTTTATTTAGAAAATCTGAGTCCAGTGGTCCTGATGCTCATGCAAGCAATCATTGAGTAGTCTATAATGGGAACAGGCTTTGTAAAACTTGTAGTTAAGTATATTTTCATTATGTCCTAACAAACAGAATATGTTCTGTAAACACAGCCACTTTTGAGTTTATGGTTCTATAACCTACTCCTAACAATGGCACAGTGGTACACTTTCCACACTGCTTTCAACAAAACTGCTGAAGAAGAGCTCATAGAGTCTGCAGAGTTTGTTTGGTGTGTATTCAGATTGCAATCCTACAGGGTGTTGTCCACTAAGTTTGCAATAGATTGCTCGTATTGCAAGCACCTTTACGTTATTAAGTGTGTAATGTACTGTTAACTTCTCCCCCTTTTCTCACCTGTCTGTTTTCTTGCTGTTTCTTACAAGAGTTATTGCTGACACACAAAATGTTTATTTAAACAAATGCTGCAGTGCTTAAGATACATAAGTACAAGACAGTGATTTTGCTTTTATTTTTTAAAATCACGTCATTTGGAGATGATAGAATATACTTCAGGAAAAATCTTGGAAAAATAAGCATTAGTTTCAGATAAATTTTTGGGATAGTTTTGTGTGCGTGTGTCTGGCAGCTCCTCTAATGAAAAGTTTTCAAATACCCACTGTTTGTTTATGCATTGCTGGATATTGTCACGGTCTCCTTTTGTTCTGCAGGGAGAGTGTAATTCTAGGCCTACTCTCTTCCGATCTGCCACTTTAAAATGGAAGGAGACTCTGAGCAGAAAAAGGCCGTTTGTGGGACGATGTTGCTACGTATGCACTCCCCAGAGCCGGGTAAGAAGATTATGTGCTGGATTATGTTTGACAATAATGCATAGTTAAAGTGTAATGTAGTTTCTTACCTTCAGAATTAAGGTCAGAATGTTCTTGCTTTGTAAAGGAATATAGTTTTTCTGCTTTGCTTGTGGTTATTTTTTCTTTGTGATGGGATTAATGGTTGTCGCAGATCTGTTGTGATGCTTTGTCCCTTCAGTACAGTTACTTCTTGCCCCAAACCCTGTATCTCTTTAGAATTAGCACTATGAAATTGTATGGAAAAAATGTATCTGGATTAGTAATGGGCATTTGGTGCTTACGAAAGTGTTAAGGCTTAATTTTAGTACACTAAATTTTCTATTGAGACACTAGATACCATTTTAAAAATAAGCAATGTGCTGCTCTTCAAAGAAGAGCGCTTCTTTTCATTTCTTTCACTGAAGAAATCCTGTGCTTGAGAAAGCAGCTTGGTTTTCTGCACCCAAGTATTTTTTGGCTTGATGCCCACCCTGGCAACACAAACTGGTTACAATAGTGAGAATATTTGTCTGCTGGGAACAGCCTCAAGTTGGCACTAGGGGCATTGCAGCAGCTGATTTAAAATGTGAACTTTACTGAACTGTGCTGGGGAGCCTTTCTTAAGTTGAAGATGTAAAACGATAAGTGACGAGGTGTGGTCTGCAACCAGTTCATCACCTAATTTGACTATATGTACACTGCAGGCTTTAAATTGCACTCTCCTGCGCCTGCCCTGAGCTTCGTAATTGGCTGGGCTGAAATGAAAATTTGCCTTTTCCCTTGACCAAGGAAATGTTGTTATTTCACTGTATTACTGTGCCAAATAGAAAACTGCTACAATGGTAAACAAATATGGGATAGAAATCCAAATCTGCTGTGAAGGGTGTGTATGAGATGGTCAGCAAGACAAGCAATTAGACAAACTGGGACTGCTTTGAACGGACACTTCAGTGTTTTGACTTGCAGAAAACTGTAGTAATCCTTAGCTTAGACCTTTATATATTTAGTAATGGGGCTGTTCCTCTTGAGTTGGGAATTCCACTTTAAGAAGAGAAATCTTGTTCCGTATTTTGTCTATTTAATGAGAAATTACCTGTCCTAAGATCTCAGTTAGGAAAGGGGCATGATCTGATTGAGTCCTTTATCGCCCTCTGCCACAAAAAGAAGCTACCATTCTTGATGTAGGCAGTAACAAACTCTCATTAGACTCAATATATTTCATTTACTCTCGCTACATTCTGTTAATTCCCTTCAGAAAGGGAATTGCTTAGGGGGCCTGACTAACACCTTGCTGGTGCTTTAAGTGGCAATGCTGACTTTTCCCTCGTACATTCTTCCTGCTGTTCTATGGCTGATTAATTTTACTAACCTGGCAGAAAACTGCTCTATTTATTTATTTTGGCTGTCTTAGTTTTCTGCCTTACCTAAATGAAATTGTCTCACTGAAGAGTAATATGCATCAGTACTACGAGCAGTCTAAGTTAAGAGGTGTGGGATGGTGTTCAGTGGGGAAGGATAGGGGGTGGTGTAGCAGCTGAGCTTTTCCCTGGTGCTGCAGGGAGGGATGGTGTGAGCTTGCTTTGTCTCACAGAACATCTTCTGCCTGGCGTGGGATCAGGGCAGAGCTAAATGAGGAAAAGCTGAAATGTGACATTGCACCTGGAGAAATTGATATTAATTTAAAGTTTCCTTTTAAGTGCCTAAAGTTACAATTTGTAGATTATATGCCCTATGCAGGAGTGTTTTAAGATGGAGCCAAAGAGCATTTGCTCCCATTACAGTGTGCAATGTCAAGCTGATTTGCAGATGACGTGGACAACTCATATATTTCAGTGTGTGGCAAAGGAAATTTTCTAAACAAAATACAAACAAATAAGACTTACCTGACTTCCGCTGCGAAGTTGATGGTGAGGCTGATCCATCATTACTCTGTTACTGGTGACCATCTTTCTCCTTCATTGTCCTGTTTTTGCCTTTCTTGAAATGCACATTTGCAGTGGTTTTATCTATTTCCTCTTGGCAGTGTATCAGTTTTATAATTAAACATTATTTGGACAGAAAGAAACTAATCTTTTGGACAAGATTCTTACTTGGAAGGTGAAAGCTCAGGTCTGCCTGCCAGGGAATATTTGTTTATCCAAAGTGGAACTGTTCCCAGACTCATCCCAGCACAGCTGATAGTTTGGCATGTGGAGTCTTTATGTGGATTGAGTTTGTTGTTCGGGCAGAGCAGGAGTGTGAAGGTGATTTGTCATGTAAGCACGGATATCCTTACCCTTGGGCAGCTGTTATGTGATGCCTGATCTGCTGCCCAACTGGATGTCACAGGCTGCCTGTCAAAAGGCTCATAGTTCTACTGATGGGACTTGATGAATTTCTGGCTCAAACGAGAGTTCTGTGTTATAACAAGCCCTGATTTGTATTACATCAGAAACCAGTAAAAAATCATGGCTTGAAGAATGCAACCAAAACACATTTCTTTTTCCTGTATGCAGTAAAGCCTAGGCACTACATTGAAAGTATTGGAACTGGGTACGGTGGCTTTCTGGATTTTTATTTCCATTTCAATGAAAATATTTTTCGAGCAAGTTCAGTACTTCTCTGCTTTGACTTTTGTTTGTAGTAGAGGTGAGAAACATTGCATTATGTATTATTGGGAATGTGAAAACAACCATTTTTACAAAGGGGGGTAGTCATGCAATCTTCTTTTCCTTGGTTTTTCAGGATAACTTCTTCAATGCTAGTATTCCTTCTTTGGGTCTACGTAATGTGATATATATCAATGAAACACACACCAGGTAATGTAACAAGTCTTTCTTTTACTTTTGGAATTCAGTGTGTTCTGATCTTATGGCAAGATAGTCTCTGAGTTAGTCCACACTGAGCGAATATAAGTTGTCCTGAAATGCAGAACTTGATGCTGGCTTCAGGAAAGGTCTCTACTTGTAAAATCTGGCTGTGTGTATTTGAACAAAGTCCTTTGGGGTAATAGGCAAAGAGTGTAAAGGTCATACCTATTTCACAAAAAACAAGGGATGTACAAACCTTCTCTCCTTCAGTGCAGCATCTGTAGCATAGTGCTGGGAGGAGGAGGGTTGTTTTGTTCTCACATTTAAGAATGACTTCAAGCAGCATTTTAATATAATGAGCAAGTCTGGCTCACGGTTTAGGCTTTGACTATTATTACTAATGGTAGTTAAATCTGAAAATGTTTTGCTAGACTGTGGCAGTACGTAGCTTTTGAAGGATGGTGTATTGTGGCCTAAACAAAGTTTTGTATGTTTGTGCTATGTGAAATATGTCTTCTGTTCTGGGATGAAGTTGCTGGAACTACACAAAAATTTTAATGTTGTTCTTTGGAAAGTTAATAATGCTTGCTGCAGTTTTTACAGTAATCATTAGCATAAGCAGATTCTGCAGTGTTTGTTGTAGAGTCAGAGCAAACAAAGAGAGGCCAGCAGCCTAAAAGAAATGAGCCCAAGTGTCTGAGTGGAAGAAAGGCAGTATTGTGCTGTGCCTGAGAGGCAGGAAGCTAACGTTTGAGACTGTTCTTTCTTCAGTTCTGAATTAATTATTTTTTTAAGAGTTGTTTGTAGTTTAGAATACAGAAAAGTAACTCAAATTGGGTTTAACTTTTTAAAATTAGTTTCCGAAGTCTCATCCTTGAATGATTTTGAGAATTTCTTAAGTTAGAAATGTAAGGGCAAGAAAATGTGAGTTAATGAATTATTCTGAAATATAATGCCTCTAGCTCAGAATGTCATTAGTCTGAAAATTGATTATTTTAATGAAGTTCTGAGGTCCCCTGGGGTTACACAGTAGCAGTTTCTTGGTCTTAGGCAGCTTATTGAAACAACACCAATATCCTTTTCCTGAGATGTGAATGTGTCAGTTCTGTCATTTGGAAGCAGGTTCTGGTCAAAATAATATATCTTGACGGGACCTGCTCTGAGTTTTCTCTCCTGTCGTTACAGATTATGATATAACAGGTTTTCTAACTATTCTACATTGTATCTAAGCTTTAAAATGAGTATAGGAGCCTTTATGTCTTGACAGATTCCTCCGATAGTTGCATGCTGTTGCAATTTGTTCTTAGTTACTAAAACTTTTGTCAGAAAGAGGCATATCTCTTTCACTTTACTTTTTAGAAAAATCGATAAAGCTGTCAAACTCAGATGGGAAGGGGAAAATGGAAGAGCAATTAGAACAGTGTCAGCAGTCCAATTCCCTGACAATGTGATTAGCAAAATTCTTTGTCCATTGAGACAGTCTGAATATTTGTATAACTGTTACACGACAGTGTCGATTGCTTGTGCACATGCACTCATCCTAATTACAGTAGGAGTGGCATGCGTGCTCAGGCTGCTGGATGTTTTGCAATATACAGGTTTCTTCTAATCTAATATAGCTGTTTGCAACACGTATGAACACACTGAGAGGTGGTAGGAAGGTTTAACTGCCAGCATTAGCAGCTGGGGTGACTGCAGGCAGGTGAGACCTTGGTGGCATGGCAGTGCAATAGCTACCTGGAGCGTTTCCGTCTGTGATGGTGCTTAGGCAACCACTGGAGCAGCACATTACATTGCACTGCCTGCCCTAAGAACAGAATTTTTGTAAAGACAAGTGGAAAAAAAGAATAGGCTTTGAATGCTTCAGTAGTTTCTTATGTTTTATGCAGTGCCCTGTATCTCTTCACATGTCACTATACTGCTGTGTCCTCAGTGGTGCTTTCTATGTCACTTGGTAAAGACAGATGATAGAAAAGCCCCAGACTTTGTACCTGACCTCAGCAACCTGCTTCTTTCTTTCTCCAATTAACAGCTTCTCACAATTTTATGTTCTGTGTTTGTGGAGATCTTTCAGTAGTGAAGTGCAAGTAAGCTTCAAATATTTCCACATGTGCAAGGTAATGAAAGAGCATTGCACAATACTAAATGCTCAACTGGCCAAGATCTGAGGTACAGAGAATACAGAAGTTTTTAAGTAGATGTTCAAAGAACTTCACTTGCTTTTGCTTCTTAAGTGGTACTTTCTTAGGCATTTTTAAAGCTCTTTTTTTGAGGGTGACACTCAAACATGCTTCATGTTTTGTAGGTACAGGGGGTGGCTTGCAAGACGACTTTGTTATGTTCTTTTTGTGCTAGAGAGGGATGTTCATAAGGGAATGTTTGCCAAGAACCTGACAGAAAATGTGCTGAATAGCAGTAGGTAAGTTGACGCATAATAAACTGCTTTTTGTATGATTTAAATCATATGATAATGTGTCAGAATTTGGAAACTGCAGGCTTTGAAAACTAATCTATTTAAAATATCAGAAGATACAATCTCTTTAGCACAGCACTTCAGAACTGTAGCTTGCAATTTCTGTTTGAATAATAGGAGAGGAGATGTATAATTCTTAATCTCAAAATAAACAGTGCATTATGGGCAGACAGCAGACTCAGTACACAGAAAAATAAACTGCTATGTAGAAATGCTTCAGTCTTTTGTTTATCTAATTCCAGTAAATCACTTTTTCTTACAGCTATACTGCTGTCATCAAAAACTATCAATCCTTCAGAAAGAATGGGGAAGTGGCATTTCAGAGTCCCCTAGTTTATGATGGCAGTGTGAGGCAGAACTGGAAAAAGACTGTAGAGATGAAATACCTGCTCTTTGCTTTGTGGAGCTTGTTTTCTGTCTCATATACTGCAGTTCAAATGCTGTGTTGAGCCTCTGGTCAGCTATTAAGGTATCCATTTTCTGTGGACACAGAAACTGAGCCTCATGCCTGCTCCTCGTGTCTAGTTTTATTGGAGGCTATGCACCATCTGCATTAACATTCTGAACTCCTGAATTTTTAATGTTCAAGACCCATCTGAAGATGATAGTGTTGGTTTTGAAAAACAAAGCAGACTACCTTGTGTCACAGTTATTGTGTACTAGCCCATGTAATTGCTTGTGTATGTGTTCTAAATGGGGAAAGCAGACCATGTGATTTTTTTTGGCATGAAACTGAGAATTCAAAGGGGAAGATATTGTAGAAGTAGAAAACTGCAACTACATAAATCTGTATGATGAGATAAGTGATATTGTCAGTAAAAACAAAATAAAACCTTATTAACCATTTCTAAAACTCAGTGATCAGTTAGTATGGGTACCTATGCAGGTAGACATACTGTTTTTTATGGCCAAATTTAATCATAGATATCTGTCATTCACCTCTCCAATTGGAACATAGCGGTATTAAATTAAATTTAGAGAATTTGGAGCACACGATTCTTTGGTGCGGTTCTTCTATGATTGTATATTATTGCTGTAGTAGCTCATTCCCAGTAGTTGTTGTCTGTCTTGAACTCTTCTATTGCACGACTGTCTCATAAATTTTAATTCTTTATTGTTAGGGTACAGAAGGCCATTGTAGATGAAGCTTCTGAGCCAAGTGTTCCAGGTAGCTTTGCTCAGACGGATCCTAAGGCTATCAACAAAGTGAAAAAAAAGGCTAGGAAAATTCTCCAGGAAATGGTAGCAAATGTGTCACCAGCTTTAATCAGGTAATAAAAATGGTTCATCAGTATTGTCAATGGGTAGAAGAACAAAGGAGAGAGCTTCTCTCTGTGTAGTACCAGCAGAGCTTATAATGTGTTATTCATAAATAATGAATAATTATTCATAAATAATAAGACATTATTCATAAAAATTCCTTTTCTGATATTAACTATTGAAACAGTAGATATTCTCCACTTTCAGATGCAGCAAAAGCCCTCCACTTTTTCAAGGGATAAACCTAATTACATAATTAAATACAAACTTTTTTTTTTCCTGAAGCTAGGCTTGATTCTAGTGCTTTACACTAGCGTTTTTCTGGTAACCCACTGAATATTATAGCTTGTAGTTACCAACATTTTAGTCTTATCTGACATATAATATTTTACTGTGGAGTCTACTTTTACTAACAAAACTGAATATTGTTTTGCCACAAGATGAGATCCGTGCTGTCACCTAATGTGTTTATCCACCAGCTTAGTTATTGACGTTGATTGTAGGACCTCTTAACTTGCCCCATATGTTAAGCAGTCTCTGCAATTTGAACAGCCTCTGCGGTTGATGCAACTTTTCAGCCTTCTGTAATTATGACACAAATGTAGTAACTAATCACAGCTTTAGTTGATAGGCAAAGATGTGTTAAGCAACTTCATTTCATAGTGATTTTGTTTGAATGTGAAATAATGAAATTGAATGGCTTTATCTTCAGTCATATGGAAGCAGTGTAAAAATAAAGGTAGCAGTGAGTGAAAGACTTTGAATTGTTTGTTCTTTTCTTCAGGTTGACTGGCTGGGTGTTACTGAAGTTGTTTAACAGCTTTTTCTGGAATATTCAGATCCACAGAGGTCAAATAGAAATGGTCAAAGCAGCAACAGAGGTAAGGGGGATGGGAAAGTATTTGGTAAGGCAGATTCTTGATGGAGTTTCATTTCTATTGGTGTTTACATTTATAGCACTTTCTGTTCTCAGAAGGGTTCTGCTAAGTCTGCATGGTAGCATTGTATAACCTTAAATACTATGTCAGCTCTGGTTTTGTCTTTGTTTCAGGGTCAAATTTTAACTATAAAACTGATTGATTATCTCATAACCTGCATCCAGAATTATTTCTTTTTCTATGCCAAGGCAAACAGTACTAAATTAGTACGTATGTTTAGGATTTTCAGAATTACTCTTGCCTTAGTTTGGAGTAGAAAACAATTAAGAAATAAAGTGCCTTCCGTGCTATCAAATTGTTGGCAGTCTTTAAATTCTTACTGAAGTTGATTAAAAGTGCCACCTAAATCTACTATTTTGTTTACACTCAAATGAATTGATTCTTTCTTTGCAGGAGTTGTTTCTACAAAGATACATTAGATAAATAAAAGAGAAAAAAATGTTGCCAGTATTTTCTTCTATCTTTTGATTACAGTTTTTAAGAACCCCACTATTAGATTCTTTGTGTTGATGTCTTATGAAAAGACATAGCAACACTTGGATGCTGATTGGCCCCATCCCTTTAAACTTAATGATTGCTGTACCAATACTGTGAGTTGGAATATTATTAGTCATTGTTTCTCCTAAGCACACAACTGAAAACTGTGGTCCATAGATATACAGTTCACTAAAATGTTAGCGTTACGACAGCTGAATGAAAACCAGAAGTAAAGAAGCTGAATGCTGGCAACTGAAAAATACCATCACTTCTGATAATAGGATGCTAGCAATCACAATGATGGATTTTAAAAAAGGAGTAATATTCTACATTTCTAATCACCTGTCTTCTTGTTTTTCTTCTCTCCCTTCCACAGATGAATTTGCCTCTTATTTTCTTGCCTGTTCATAAATCTCACATTGATTACCTGCTCCTTACATTCATACTTTTCTGCCATAACATCAAAGCACCCTATATTGCTGCAGGGAATAATCTCAACATCCCCATCTTCAGGTAAAGTTAATAAGCTGCACGGAACTTCTTCTTATCTGAAAAAGACAAAAGTGAGGGGATTGTCAGGTGACCAGCTGAGCGGTGTATCTTACAACCACATGTAAGGGAATCTCAGGATTATTGGGCACTTTAGTAGAACTTTTTGCTTCCTATTGCACTCTCAGAGAGAGATCATCACAAAATCCTTTTGAGAAAGTCTGCCATAACCTAAGTGGGGTAAGGAATAATAATTTCTTGTAGGAGTCTCTAAGTGGGTAGGTGATTAAGGAAAGACTAATATGTGAGTAATGTGTGAAACTCTTCTTATGAAGTTTAATGAACCAGCTATTGGGAAATGACAGTACTGAATGCAAAATGTTTTGTGGGCAAGTACTTCAATTCGATCTGTGTTTAAATTGTATTGCTGAAGGGAATCAGAAGGTCTTTTATGTGGTATTTGCCAGTGAGCAAGAGCTTGGGGATACTGATCTCTAAGGAGCTCCCAGATTTTGTGGAAAGTAACAAGGAAAGAAAGGGGATATCTTGGGTATTTGACACCAGTAGGTGCTGGTCCATTATTATCCCAGTATGAAAGGATGTTCTCATGAGAACTTCTTGGTGCACTTTTGGATAAACCCAAGGCCACGCAGATGGTGTAATTGCTGGTATAAAGTGGGAGTTGCCTACAGGTTCCTCTGTTAAAATTAGCTGGCTGAGGTTATCCTGCAGCCAGGGCGTATGCACTGCACAACACAGGTGTAAAGGCCTACTCACATAAGCTGTTCTTTGGGTCACTAACTCCCTGACTTACAGTGCTCAGGTTCACTACACTGGATAAGTGGTCTGTTAATGTAGTGAAATGGAGTGAGTCAGTGTAGAGAAACCTATTTAATTAGAAATGTCTGTACAGTCCCAGAATTTGCTAAAAGATTAATACGTGTATGATAACTTCAGTTTCGGTTGTGTACTAGGAATTTTGCACTGAGCGGGTAGTAGTTTCCTACAGACTGAAACCCATGAGTGTAACTGTTCTTGATTTCGTAGCACACTGATCCGTAAGCTGGGAGGATTTTTCATTCGTCGAAAGTTGGATCAGAGTTCTGATGGTCGTAAGGACTTCCTCTACAGAGCTTTGCTGTATGTGGTATGTATTTCTTGTCTTTGTGTCCATGGGTAACATTTGAGTTGGGTGGCTGATGGAAGAGTGACTCCCATCAGTTGGGAGAGGGTTTGTCAGTGCTTTGAATTTGTCTGGGTCTCATTCTACATAAGCAAAATAGATTTTTGCATCAAGACTTGAATGCATGAGGTAGAAGAGAACTGAATGCCCAGTACCTTTGAGGATGAAGTTTTCACCTTGTGCAATCTTTGTTAAAGAAATGGAATTAAGATTTCTGGATTAATACTAGTTTTAAGCCTCGTTTCCCTGATTCCTTTTGTACCGGGACATATCTACATCGGTTTTCTTAACTTAATGGAAGTCTCTGTTTACGATGTATTGATGTGGTTCTTTGTGCAATTGAGTAGAATAGCTCTATTTGCATCTTGGAGGATGAGATGTTCTGAGGAACCCGAAGAAGAGACATATGCAATTCAAATGAATCAACTGATGTTAGAGATATTCTTGACCAATTGGCTTTACGCTGCTTGTATATTCATGCAAATTAAATAACAGTTTGGTCTGGATTTGTGTCATGCATTCATTCATTATTGCTTATTCTTTTAAGTATTCATGCCAAGTCACACTCATGGTCTTGTAAAAGTTTTTAAGAGAAAATGATTGCTGATGAGGAACAATATGTTTAAAACGTGAACTTAGCAATATATGAAGATATGTATTTTTTTTTCTTCTTCTTTAATATCTTCATTTTCAGCACATAGAAGAATTGTTGAGACAGCAGCAGTTTTTAGAAATATTCTTGGAAGGCACACGGTCTCGAAGTGGAAAGACATCCAGTCCTAGAGCGGGTCTTTTATCTGTGGTAGTGGATGCTCTCTTCTCAAATGCTACTCCTGATGTCCTAATTATACCTGTGGGAATCTCCTACGATCGCATAATTGAAGGTCACTATAACAGTGAACAGCTGGTAAGGGCAATTGAACAGCCTGTTTTGCCTGGGGATTTTCTGTTGATGTGTGGGAGGGTCTGTTACACAGTTAAATCATGTGCTAGTAGTTCTCTGTCACATGCACTTGATGTCAGTGATGAAGAGTGTAAAGCTGTGAATCACAAAACCTCTCTGATGGAGATTGCTGAGGAATGGGTTACATACTTCAAAGTGCCAACTCGTGACCCATAACTGTTTGAATATATTATTTTTCATATGGAAAAATGATCGTTCTCTAGACTTACTTGAAGTTAGAAAGCATATCAAAAGTTTTACTCTTGTGTCTGTTAAATCTATTTTAATTCTAAACACAGCTTTAAAGCTGTAAATTTAAAAAGAAAAAAATAAATGATCACTCACCACTTGTGTTTTCCAGGGCAAGCCTAAGAAGAATGAAAGTCTTTGGAGTATAGCAAGAGGAGTCTTCAGAATGCTGCGGAAGAATTATGGGTGTGTCAGAGTAGATTTTGCACAACCATTTTCCTTAAAAGTAAGTTTGATATTTTTAAGTTTTTTTTTTTGAAGATTTGATGGTTTTGCTGTTTCAGCAGTAGGGCGTACTTATGCAATGCTAACTGCCTTCACTTTTAAATTTTTATGGATTTCTTTGCAGAATCTGCTAGTATTACTCTTAATCTATATACATATCAGTACTCTGTGTTCTGCTACAGTATAGCTTACTTTTAGTGTGACTTTAATAAGATTAACATGCTGTAACAACAACCTGTGAGAACATTATTCAAATTAATTAGGCATTCTTCTTTCTGCCCTACTTCTCTCAGAAAAGCAGTAGGTTGGAGAGCTTTAGAGGGTTCAATTACCACAGCACGAAATTATTGTGACTGTCTGCACTGCATTATAATTAGTGTAGTAGGGAAAGATATTAATTCACTTACAAAGAAGTTGGCTTGGGTCACTTCCAGGCTATTCTTGGTAGAGAGCTAACAATTGCTTCTGGATCAGTATAAGGAGAAGGTTATCTGCCCTCTTAATCCAGTGAAATGCTGATCTCTCTGTACGTACCTAACAACCTCTGCCAGCTCTCATTTGTATGTGTACTCATTCTTGTACAATAGAACTAAAATAAGTTTGACATAAGTTTTATCAGTATGCCTTAACCAAGAGTTGCAGAAGCATAACTGCCTCATTTTTAAATTAACGTAGTTATATCACTGCAGCTTTTTCTAAGAAAATGAGCTTTTAGGGTTAATTTTGAGCTTTTGCAGCTCTGTGAGTACAGAATTAGAAGCAGAAGAGGAAGAGCTGGCTGTGAAAGTCTTTTAAGTAGCTTTCCTGGGAGAGCTTTTCCTGACCAGCAGGCCAAGTGACTCTAGTTTCCCACATCAGTCTTCATAGGAACTGGAAGAACACAGTGTTCCAAAAGCACAGTAATGTAAATGCTAACCTGTAAGGAGAGGCTTCAGAGAAATTTGTAATTCAAGAATTTTAAGTATGTAGTACAATGTCTACTTCCTGGGTGCTTTAATTTTATGATGTCTTACAGCTAGAGCTTCTGTAGTGATGTTTACCTATGGAAATGTTTCCTATCCCAGTGTTTAAAGGAAGTAGTGCGAAGCAATAATTATAATCTCTGTGTTGGTTCTAAATGAGTATTAGACTTCGCTCTCATTCATGCTAATGAAGGCAGTTCTCATTAATTTAATCATGGAGAAGCTAGTCTCAAAGGACTTGCTCCCAGCAAGATGCTGACAGTGATTATGCGTTGTTTTTGTTACAGTGTTTTTCACCAAGTGTGGATTCCTTGCTCTAGAAAGTTTTCCATTTCATTAAAAGTGAACAAACTCTCGCAAGCTTGTCAGTCTGTAACCTTATTACTGCTCTTTTTGCGTGAGCTGTTTTTAATCACAGTTGCAGTTCTGAATAATTGTCTTTTTCATATTAATGATGTTATCGGTTAAATACAGAAGTAAGGTGGAAAAAAATATGAAAAATAATCCTTTTCTTAACAGGAATATGTGAACAGCCAAAGTCAAAAAACTGTGCCTGCTCCTCTTTCTCTTGAACAAGCTTTGTTACCAGCTATACTTCCATCGAGGTAGAGAGTTTTTTGGTTGTTGGGGAGAGGGAGGACAGGTTGGGCTCGTTTTTTGTTTCTTTGTTAGTTTTTTCCCCTTCCTTTGTCTTTTTAGAATTCTCCAATATGTTTCACGTGGTGCTTGAACTCCCCAAGGATAATCTAATTGTGTGTAGACAAACAAAAAGATGTTTATAACTGTGCATTTTGTTCCAAGAGTTACATTCTTTCTGGAGACCTTTTTCTAAATAAGTTCTAGGAGGCTTTTTTTCTTTTTTAAACTGTAGTGACCTCTGATGGTTTTATTTTAAGCTTTAAGGAACAATTTGAAGGAAAAAATGACACAGTGAAAAAGGAAGAGTACGTTATTAAAACCCACAAATATTTCAGATGGATTTTGATATGTATCCAAACCAAATAACTCTTCCTAATGAGGTCTTGAGAATATCCCTTGATCAAGGAGATGACTCATTCAGAAATGCAAAACTTTTCTTGTAGGAATAGACTTGCATTTGTTATAAAAAGGTACATTTTTGTGGAGGGCTTTGCTTGGCTCGTACAAACCCACGTGGACCTCATGGAGACAACATCATTTATTTGTCTTGAGAAGGTCGTAGCTCCATACAAAAGACCATTTCTGGTTTATAGAGTGGCTGAGGTGAAAACTGCCTTCTAGGCTTAATCTACTTCTGTTCCATATTCATTAAAAAGAGCTCTGGAGTGCAATGCTGTAATGGCAATACGAATAGCCATGGGAAAAGCCAAGTGTTCTACATTGCTCTTTTTCTTTAGATGGTCTTTTATCTTGGCTGGTGGCTTAATGGGAAAAGCTGGTAGCTATTCAGCATTTTTTGGAGCTTGTTAGGCATAACATTTTAGTGCCATTACCAAAACACATAATGTATTTTTTGCACTGTAATTCAGTTAACGTATCTTAAAAAAAAAATCAATCTAAATGTCATAATGCAAATCTTTGTTTTGTATTCAGACCTAATGATACTGTGGATGAAGGTACTGAGGCTTCACTGCCTAACTCCAAGGATATAACCAGTGAACCCTACAGAAGAGAGCTGATAGCCAATTTGGCTGAGCATATTTTATTCAGTAAGTGCTTCAGTATCACCATAAGCTCCCCATTTTGTTTTGCTTATTGTGTGCACTAACTTGCTGTTTGATAGTGCAAACTGCCTGCATTCAGGTGATTATTTCCTGACTTCAAATGCTTTCTTAATAGCTTTCACTCCTTTGCCTCCCTCCTTCCCTCTGCATTTTTTGATAAATTGCCTTTCTGGTTAAGTACAAACTATCTATCTATCTGTTTATGTTGGTAACTTGTGTATACATCGCACTAGTGTACTGAGCTTCATGTACTTTGAACTGTTTGAATTTAAGTGTTGTTGATATATTGGTTACTTATCGCACCACAGAAAAAGCTATGACAGTATCTTGAAGGTGTAGTTTGTGTTACACGCTCTCTGTCTGCATGGACCAGTGTTGCCAAGCTTATAGGCTATGTGGCATGTATTTCAGTTAGTATGTCTGTGATTTGTTGTTTTAAGAGAGATATACAAAACAGTACTTTTAGCTTAGTAAATGCTTGAGCTTTACTGAGGCTTCCTAGTTCAATTACTGTAGTTTGATGACATTAATATTTTACATGTCTACAACACTTCAGAATTGTGCCTGGTCGTTATGGTACTTCTGTAGGGTTAATGTATTGCTAGAAGGAGCTGAAGCAGTAAGAGCTGAGATAGAGTAGTGTCAAAGCATTTTTGAATTTCTGTAGCTTAAACCCTTTTATTACTACTATATAGACATAACACTCTTTTGTATTTTATTCAGAAAGTACAGTTCTATGCCAGTATTACTGTTGTTTTTTTTTTAAGTAGTGGCTTATATTTCACTTGTAATGGTGATCTAAACTTCTCATTCTATTGAAGTGTCCCACAGTCACTTTGTCTTGTTTACCTCTAGCTGCTAACAAGTCCTGTGCTGTGATGTCTACCCACATTGTTGCCTGTTTGCTGCTGTACAGACATAGACAGGTAAGGCTTCTGTGCTGCTTAAACTTCCTAACAGCACTTTGCAGTTGTTAATTGAAAGCATAGAGTGCATTCTACTATAGCTTGCTACTAAGAAAAGAAGACATGTATTTAAAGGGGTTTTCATGTATGCTAATGTTTTGATTAATAGTAGATGCTTGGAGATAATGATAAATATCCATGTAAAAATAGATTTTTAAATGCAAAATGTAGTTATACCTTTTTTTGAAGACTACATGAGTTTGGTTCATTCTATTAAAATCTCATTTTTGAGCCCTGACATTTGGAAACATTTATCATTGAATAGGGTAGCAACTCCTTAGTTAATTTTCAGATGAGTTTTGCTATTCCTTGGTACCTGAATATTTTACCGTGTTAGCAGGATGATTCTAATGTTTAACTGCACCTTTTTGCATGGGGCTTGGAAGATGTTTTTCTCCTACAAGTGTGTTTTACATTTTGTCTGAAATTTCTTTCCCTCTAATTTGAAGTTTTTACTGCACATAAATTGAGATCACATTGAAAAATATTGATCAGATGTGTAATTTTCCCAGTCAAAGGCTGTATCACTACTCCCATCAGTCCAATCTTTCCAATTTTCTAAAATGAAGGGATGAAAGAAACTCTATATTATGTGGTCTGAAACTGTGTTGGAAAAAAAATCAACACACCAAGCAAATGCTTAAGGAAAAGCTCTTCCTCATGTCTCCAACCACTTGAAAAAAGATTCTTTTACTTATAGTATTTCCAGATAATTGATTTTTCCTTTTGTAGTAGAGGTAGTGGAAGTATGACAACTCTAACATATCCTCTTAAAGAACAACTTACGTTTCTGTTGTTGTGGAATGGACTGAGAATCAAACAAAAATCTTGCATTCTCAAATAGGTGCGAGGCTTTAATTGTGTGTAATTCAGAAACCATGCTTTATTTCAGCAAAACCTGTGAAAACAAGGCTTTATAATATGACTACTGGATTTTGGATTATTGAAAATCGGTGTCTCTTTATGTGTTTTTCACATACATGTGATTTACAATCAACTCTTGTGCAAAAAGAACATTATTTTACTTTGTGATTCTCTTTTTATTTCTAGGGGACTGATCTTTCCAGGTTGGTGGAAGATTTCTTCTCCATGAAGGAAGAGGTCTTAGCCCGTGACTTCGACTTGGGATTTTCAGGGAACTCAGATGATGTTGTCATGCATGCCATCCACTTGTTGGGGAACTGTGTAAATATCACAAACACTAGTCGAAACAACGAGTTCTTCATAACTCCCAGCACAACGATCCCTGCTGTCTTTGAACTCAATTTCTACAGCAATGGAATTCTTCATGTATTCATTAAAGAGGCAGTCATTGGTATGAGCTGGGGTTTACTATAGAAAGACTTTCCTGTGACCTATGAATTCAAAGTATCTGCACAACCCCCCCCTTTTTCTTACTGTTTATTAATGCTTATTTAATGCTCCCTGCCTAAACCCTTGTTTATTCTAAGACAGTGTTAAAATAAGATTGGTTTTTGTTTTTGTGTGGAGTGTTTGAACTCATTTTTCTCATTTTCCTTTATCTTTTTTGGAAATATTCATGTATTGGTCACTACGGTAGGCAAGGCACTGTCAGAGTTTTGAGCCAACGTGGCAAAATGTGGCCTTTGTTTAGCAATATTTTAATGAGATTTTGTTTTAACTTGAGATAAATGGAACACAGAAGCTGTAGTGGCAATTTCTGTCCTTGTTTTTTCAATTACATATATGATGTTGGACTGCTTATAGGCATAAAAACAGACAAAAAGAAAGTTTTTAGGTTTCCTTTGTTGTAAAACTCTTTGTGAAAGCTCTGCTGATGTTTGTTTCTGCTCTAGCCTGCAGTCTTCATGCAGTTCAGAGTAAGAGGTTCAGAAATGGTACCAATGGTGCTTCTCCCAGCTTGATTAGTCAAGAGCACCTCGTCCGCAAAGCTGCCAGCTTGTGCTACTTGCTTTCTAATGAATTTACTGTATCTTTGGTAAGTAACTGCTCTAACTGTTCTCTTATCAAATTTTTACTGCTTTTTTCTGCTTTTATTTCTTTAAGGAGAATTAATGGTTCCTTTAATTGTCTTGACTCCAGTGTGTTCACTAATGATAATGGGAAGTAGGAAGTTGAAGAGCATTTGAAAAAATAAAGCGTTTCCATTTGTTTCAAGGAAATACATTTGAATGAGTGTAGTTGCATCAGAGTAGTTCATCCAGAAGATGTGTGATCTAAGATAACATGAATTAACTTGCCTCTTTCTTGTTGCTGGATGGTTTTATTAGCAGGATAGGACACAGTCACATTTAGGGATACATACTGGGTGCGTACCTCCTGCTCACGCAGCTGCTGAGCGAGTGAAAACAGCACAAACCTACAGCATTTCTACAGTGTTGGCATCAGACCTTTCTTGAGAAAGAAGGGCTGATCTCTGTAGCTTCCCATAGCTGCAGGTTGGACTTCTAAGTGCCTTCTAGCAGATTTTGTCTGCTTAGGTCATAAGACCATCACAGCTGTTATCTGCACTTCCCCAAAGCTATTTAAATATTTTCATTTAAACAGATCTAAGTCTTTGAGAGTACCAAACTCATGTGAGTTTGCATGCATGATTGAAACTACGCTGGAAACCAAGACTTCAGATTGTAAAGATAATTTTAATTTACGTAGTTGTGCAAGAGTCACATGGTGCCACACCTAATGCTTGGTGACAATTTTAAACACAGCCTGGCTTTGTTTTTTGTTTTGTTCCAAAACGTTAGATGTTGAAAGATGCTCTGTATACCTACAATTCTCAATGCTGCCTGTTTTTTTTTCCATATGAGTGCAAGTTGCTTAGAGACTCTACGCATTCTTGAATTAGTTCTCAAATTTGCACACACATTTTTTCTGACTTCTGTGTTTTTTAAATAAAACATAAGACAAACTCACTTGGTTGGTAGAGTTCTTCAGTAATGTCATTGCTCTGGAGTTTGTTTGTTTCTTTGTTTTTTAATCAAATATTTCCTATTTAATATTTGATTCAGTGTTTCTTTTCCAAAAACATGGGTGAATTTAAAATATCTTCTTTCACTGTAATATTTTGTTTGTCTGGCTACATGGATAGACAAATGCAGTGGGTCGTAAAAGATTAATGACTTGTTTAAAAGGAGTAATGCTGCTGTATCTAGAAAAAGCCTACAGAAGAGGGAACTGCTGTTCCTATAGCAGATATAACGGATGTGATGTTTAATTGTGGTTTATTTAGTGCATTTCCTTTTATGTTTTGCAGCCTTGTCAGTTGATATATCAAGTTTGCCATGAAGCAGTGGAAAAGCTGATACAATATGGTATTCTTCTGGTGGCTGAGGTAAGGTGATAGAGATACTGACTGCTGTTTCTTGTACATGACTAGATGTAGGTAGTTTGTTAGTTGATGATCTTGTTCAAATTATATGTTGTTGCTTAAGGCAAGTAACAAATTAACAAGTCCAGGTCTGATGCTACTTGATTTTTGCATTTGTAAGCATCAGATATTTGGGTATGGTCAAATATTGAGGCTACAAATATGTGTAATGTCACTGTACCATTCAATTAAACCTACTGAAGGTGACATACTGCCCTATGAAATGGGGATTTTTGTTTTTTAAGCCCTTTGGATTTGTAGTGCAGGTTTACAGAAGTTTAATTTCTATTCTTTGAGAGCCTGTAGAACAGATCTTTTTTTGTGAAGTTTCAGTGGTGTATTGGAGTTGCTGCATGATGTTTGAGGCAGATGATGTTAAGAAACACAGGGACCAGGAGACAGCTGACTCTCCATACCTTTGCTTCCTAGACATGGCAAACAGACCTTGGAGTCCAGGGAGAAGTGGCAAAAAGTCAAAGAGCATGTGAAGGGGTGTAACATATTTGGCCACATTCTTTTTTGCAGCCCTCCATTTTCAAAGGAGGTTAAGGCTACTTTTACTATACTTGCTTAGGGCCTTTACTCCACTCTAATACCTTTTGATATGTGTTTCCATTTTTATTGCATGTAGGTAATAGTTTCTTGATAGTCCCAGGTATTAACTTTCTCCTCCTTTGGTGTTACTACTGCATGCTTTTTATCTAAAGTGCTGATGTGTTGTCATTGTGTTAGTGTGTAATCATTATTAAATAAATCCAAAAATTAATGCTGCTCTGAGGATTAGGAAGAAACCTGTATGTTTAGTGCCTGGGGGCAGGTCAGGAGAACAGGTGTGAATAGTAGCAGGTAAACGTTTCTGTCTCCTCAAGCATGTAACCTGTCTGAGTTTTCTCTAAGTTTCAGTTGCTGAGTCTGGTACTTGGATGTTTATAGCTGGGATATCGATGACTTAAGTGGTATATAAATACACACCTGTGTTGTATGACACACAGCACTAATGCCACAGCTGAATACTTAAAAAGTAAATGTTCCATTGCTGAATTTCTTAAACTTAGAAATGCTCTATACCTACTTAATTCTGTTAGAAACATTAAGAGTGTACACAGTCTGTGCAAACACTATAAGCAATGATTGTTTCATGACTTGAGACAGCTTGGAAATGCTTGTGGGTTTTTACAGTCAGTTCTCTAAAAGGGGTAGCTAATTTCTATACCTTCTGATGTTTAAGTTTACTGCTGACTTTAACACATCAGTAAATTTCCTGTTCAATTGAGCTTAATTGATCCAGGCTTCTTATTTCTTCTTTGTTTTCCTGGGATCCTGGATTTTGCTTCTAAAAATGAGGAACAGTCCCAGCACATAGTACTCTCTTAGTATTTTCTTAAACTTTTGTTCTGGCCTTTGCTTCTTTCAGAATAGAATATTTGGAATAATGTTAGGCTTCTGTGGCAAAGAAGTACTTCTTTTTTGCTGTGGTATTATGACAGTAGTAAGGTGTCTGCTATCCATTTGTTTTTATTTTGCATGATTTGTATTTCTAAGCATTATTATTATTATTATTCTAAGCATATTTTGTGTGGAGGGTCTTTTCTCAGTGACTAAGCATTGGTGACCTTTGTAAATCCTTCTGTTCAGCTACTTTGAGGAAAGTGAATAATTATGAGTGATGGGCACTGATGTTTCCCTTATTCTTCAGAGTGTGTTTTCTCTATCTCTGAAATTTGTTTATAAAGATGCGTTGTCAAAATCGACTGTTACATCAGATACTGATCAGTCAGGTGGAGTATTTCTGTTGTACCTTTAATTACTGTGTGCCTGAACTTGTGACATACTTGCATTATTTCACAATAGAACTAAATTACTGTTTGGGTAGGTTGATGTTTATTCTTTTTGCTTGTGCTTATTGTCTTGACAGATTACTTTTTTTTCCTTGCCGTGAAACTTTACAATGCTTTACAACTTTCTTTAGTTAAAGATTTTACTGAAATTAAGGTTGTTGCTAAACAGAAGAAGAGCAAACAATGAATATTGTGAGGAAAAAAGAGTCCAGGTTGAAAAATTCCACCATGGTAGTATTCTTGCCATCGTGCACTTGTCTCAAAAGCCTGAAATACGTGCTTACCTAAGATACCTGCCTGTGATTTACATGAGTGTAAATCCATGCCCTACTCTGGTGGTGGATTACTGGTGGGGTATTTGTAGGCTGAACTGGGATGCTGCTTGTCAGGGTGATTAGCAGAACAGAGTTACTGCGTCACAACAGGTAGCAGGGGCTTAGTGTCTCAATCAAGATTTAAACAGTTTGTGTCCTTTCTGACTGAAACTGGCTCATACTTTTCCAACCTGTATCTCCTGTCTGGACGAATGCTTTGGAGGCAGTAAGTTAACAGTTAAAAATAGCAACTTGGGGCGTTGTGCATTAACTGAGATTTCAGATACTGTAATGCAGTGAAACACAGCTAACTAATATGTCCTTAAAGTAATAATAGCACAAAGGTTAGTGACATCCACATACAGACAGCATCTCAGCTCTCTAACATAATGCAATTGTAAACATTTTCTTAGCAACTGCTGCTGCAAGGCTGCGACAGCATTACAGCAGGTATTTTCTCTTTGATTTGATAGGCAAACTGCAGAAAAATTTTTCTTCTGCTTATATGAGCCCTGTCTGTAATTAAGTCTCACCTGTTTTCATTAAATAATGATTAATGTGAGGACTGATTTGGTTGGATGAGATTATACAGTAAACCTGTTCGGTTGCTTAGGTTTTATTTTATTTATTTACTTACGTTGCCTCTTTACCATCTTCTCTTCAAATTTAAGCAGGATGATCAGGAGGATGTTAGTCCCAGTCTTACAGAGCAGCAGTGGAATAAAAAACTCCCTGAACCATTAACTTGGAGAAGTGATGAGGAAGATGAAGATAGTGATTTTGGAGAAGAGCAAAGAGATTGCTACCTGAAGGTAACCTTATCCCAAGACTAGTAACATTGAAGTCTGTTACCAGAGATACAAACTGCTTCACTAGTTCAGGAGGGATAATGATAAAACCTTTCCCTTTTTTCTGGTTCCAGTGTTAGTCTGTTGCACTTTGTTGCGGTTGGTAAAATACTTTTTTTTTTTTCCTTCCCGTGGGAAATACAGCTGAAGAAATATCAAATAATCCAATAGGGCGGTGGAAAGGCAACGGTAGTGTCATGAAACCTCCTAAAGGATTAAGTATCTTGGTTTCTAAATGTTTTATTCTTACTTCATAGGTAGATCATGTTGATTTTAGACTTAAACTGGTTTTCTCAGAGAACTGATGCAAACCTGTTTAGGGTATCTTAGCATTTGGAAATTTACTTCCACCTTTATACTATCCTGCAGCCAACAGTAATGTTGCCATATATTCATAATGTCTTTAGTTTTATCTTAGGAAAATAGTTATTACATCACTAATATTCTGGAGGAGGGAAAAAATGTAGCATTGTCTCATAGAACCTACTTTGCCCTCCCTGGTAACATGCTTTTTGCTATGCTTGCATACTGCACTGTCTTGTGCACTGTGACATATTGCCATGTACTATGGCGTGGGTTGTTTCTCATTTCTGCTGGTCTCTCTTTTAAGTTCTTATTTCCCTTTCTTAGGTCAGTCAGTCTCAAGAGCACCAGCAGTACATCACTTTCCTGCAGAGGTTACTGGGACCTTTACTGGAGGCATACAGCTCTGCTGTCATCTTTGTACACAATTTTAGTGGTCCTGTTTCAGAGTCTGAATACCTTCAAAAGTTACACAGGCATTTAATAAACAGGACAGAGAAGAATGTTGCTGTGTATGGTATGTCAAACAGTTTGTCTTCGGTACTGTATTTGATTCTTTGTGTCCCTCCTGGCAGCAACATAGCCCAAATACAATTGCAGTTTGTTTATATCTGTGTTTTCTTTCTTGCAGCTGAGAGTGCTACATACAGCCATGTGAAAAATGCAGTGAAAGTCTTTAAGGAAATTGGGGTAAGTGTTCCGTGATCAAAGTTGGAGACCCTTAATTTCATTTTAATAAGGAGGACAGTTCTGGCAGCGCATGAAACCTGTGCAATAGCAGTTTAAAATCTGTGAATATATCTGTGCAAACATAATGTATCTTCTGAAAATTTTGCTTTTCTTAAAGCTCAGGGCTGTAGGAAAAGAGCACACGGTGCAGAACAGAACACTTCTTGCACCTGAAAACACTCGTCAAGGTGATGGCCAGGGAACCAGGTGTTTTTATTCCCAGCTAGTGAAGTTCTCTGTTCTGCACTGTGTCCTTGGCGTACAATGGCAGAAGACTAAGAACTCTGCTCTGCTTAATGACAACTAACTTTGAAGGACTGTTCAAATCTTCAAAAAGTATTAGTTCTTGAACTTCATCACAGCACTGACTGACGTTCCATGAGCACCATCATAATGGACATGTAAGGCCCACCATGGGAATACAGGTGTTTTTTGAAGTAAAGGATTGGTTTTGCACTTTCCCACTCAAATTTCAAATTTTAGACTGTATATATAGAATTTGCAGATGAAAAGTTTCTTTGACCAAAATGGCATAATGTCCTGGGTACCAAGTGGGATTTAGGATTGTAATTTGAAAAGCACTGATATTTGGGCAAAGTATTGCTAGACAGACATTTTGGTCTTTAAATAAAGCTAACAGTAGTTAGCATATAGGAAAACTTACAGTAGAAGTATCCATCATTTTATTTCTAGTCTATTTTGCTGTCAGGAAAATGGAACTAGGTGGCATCTGCTCAGAGCATTGCATCTGACTTCTTGTTTTCAAAGTGCATGCTTTTTCAATGTAGGTGCTTTTTGAGTGCCTCTTTGGTCCCTTGCTGTTAATGGAGTTGGATGTTTTCTACACACTGTACTTATTTCTTAGTTTCTTTTTCTTAAGAAATGTGATTACTTAAATGTGATAATAATAATTTGTATTCATGCTGTGTTTCAGGTTTTCATTCAAACAAATCAAAAGAGAGACACTATTTTGGAGCTTAGCACTACGTTCCTACCTCAGCGCAACAGGCAAAAACTACTGGAATTCATCATGAGCTTCATGGTATTATAGAACACATACAGCACCTTTGTCCAGGGACATGAAGACAGGTTTTGAGACTGTATCAAATCCTGGGGACATTCGCTAGCCCTTCAGAATTTAAGGTGCCATTGTCTGGGTAAGGCCTTCTCTGACTTGAACTGCTGGAAGACAAGTGCCTTCTTATGTATGCATCTATGGGTTTCTTACAGTTCCAATCCTGTTCTGATACTCAGATGACACTTGGGATACAAGTGATTAAACATGTTGCAAAAAATAAGATCGGTGATTAAAATTAGATTTAGAATGGAGAGTGAAGTTTTATCAGTGTTACGTTTTAAATAAATTACTTTTAAAAATGGTAACGGATGCACAAATACAAATGTTTGTGATCTGTGGCTAACCCTGAGATCTTGAGTTTAGTGGCAACGCAGCTGATAGCATAAAAAGTAACTTTCATTCAAATCAAGTTTTATTGTTTTAAATTAAAGGTATCTAAAATCTTGTTTAGGCAGGATATATACTTCATGGATAAAGCCATAGTTTTGCATCAATGCTAACATAAATGCCAAAACTCTAATGTGAATAACAGTTACAAACATCTGAGAATAACGATCATGTAGCAGATGATTGTCAGAAATGTCAGCAGGCACACCTTGCACTATTAGAGCCGTGTAGTGCAGTGGCAAATTGCACTGATCGCTGCTGCCATGAGGAATGTCAGAGTAGCATTTTTGTTTTTATTGTGGCATCTGTCCTTCAGGCAGATGGAAGTCGGGAGCCAGTTTTCTAACTGTGAATGTCTTGTAAAATCTTAGCTTATTATTTAATTGAGAAATGCTATTAAGATTTTATTTTTAATTAGTAGAGTGTCAGATCTTTTTTTAAGTGGAGTAAAAACTTGATTTGGTGAAATAATTTTTCAAGTTTGGCCCTAAAAATTTCAGCAATAACTTCAATTATTTGGAAAACAGTGGTTCATATTCTGTTGCTGAGCAGATCTAAATTAGCATGAAGGAGTAGCCTTTAGAAACACAGAAATATCATAAACAGTGTCCTCGGGTCTCTGATTTAACTGGCTTACAGAAAAAAAATCCACAGAGAACTGAATAGTAGAAAGCTGATGAATAATTCTGTCCCATGAAACAGGACTTTAGTCTTGCAGCTTGATCATTTTGCATGGAGGACTTGCACTGTAGATTTCTCTTCATGCGAGAAGACATTAGATTGCAAGCTGTAGTCCTGTTTTCTCAGTACAGCTGATCTAGTTGAAGCAATAACTTGGTGGTATACGAAACTGGTTTGCTTATGAAATGTTTTCCTCATGTAGATCGCTTTCTATATGAGGGAAATCAATATTTCCATTATTACATTGTCTCACTTGATTCTCACGTCATGGCCTTGTGAGCAGAAAATCCCCCCAAATTTATCACGTGAATCTCTGTTGCTTAACATAAATATGGAAAAGCATACTTGAATCCCAGCATTTGCACTGTTATGCCAGCACAAAACTGACGCACACATTTTGAGTTTGTGGCCAAGGAGCTTGCATTTGTACTGCACATTTATCAACGAGAATATTTCTGTAAATTTTTTATTAAATGCTATTAATATTTGAAATCTATGGTTTATAGTTTGTTAGCATTATACAATTAGCACTGTGAGACACATGTTCTGTCACTAAACCAGGTGCTGTACAACACTTAAAGAATTTCTGAACCAAAGCTACATTAATATGAATAGAAACTGACTGTAGAATTGCTTTTGTTTTTATGCACTCCTGCTGTCTCAGCAGGATAGTGACTGGAAGGCACATCATTTCTTTTGTGAAGTCTACTAGCTTTTTAGAGAAGTTTCAGCTCATTCTAGCTAATGTGCACTGTCCGTTAACCCAATGAATGCTCATACCATGGTTGTTGCTGATGGCTTCCATTTAGTCTTTCAAAAGACTAGGTGCTTCTAAATAACAACGTCTCATAGTTTACTACACTTCAGTACATGTGAAGTGTACTAACGGTGAAGATTGTAAATAAAAAGATTTTTACAAATGAAGCAATATGAAGCAAACAAAACTTGAGTCATTTTGTTAAGATTGTTCTGCCGACTGATGTATTAATTGCATTAACCCCAGGAGCACTGAGGGCACTGGAGTGTTCTGGCTAGGTGTTGCAACTAAACCTAACTTATGGTTTACCTTAAAAGGAGAGAAAAAAAAAAAAAAAAAAAGAAAAAATGAAGAGAAAATCTGATTAACAAAAGTCAGTGAGTGGGTAGAGTGCTATGCATGTGACTACACATTAATGAATACATTTAGTATGCGGAGGCAGGATACACCTCTAAGATTGGTTTTGTATGAAAAAGCTGCATGTGAAAAATCATGTACTAGGAGTCATCTGCCACTGGAAGCCTTTGCTTTCTGCAGCAAGTGTGTATATGTGCAAGCATGTATATTATGACACACAACAACTATGCTTTTCCCTGAAAATAAAGCACAGAATAAAAATTACCTGGCTGTAACAGTCAAAAACTGCAGCCAACACTTTTGCACTGTATTTACACCTTCAGTATCTTCTGACTTTATTTACCTCTCATGTTTCCTTTGCTGATAATACCAGGTTGCGTTAACCTTGGTGAAGTTGATCAGTAAAGAACAAATGACAGACTCTGAATTACTACAAATGTGTTTTAAGACTCTCCTCTTAATAAAGACTTAACACAAGCACCATTGTTCCATGGGCATGCTAATCAGGTATGCAAGTCTTTTGGGGTCAGGGTCTTTCATAATATGTGAAATGTAGTCTTTCCATATGTATCCTATAGATCTTATATTTTAGAGTGATGGAAGTACAGAATTCCATTTCCATGCTGCCACAACCCCCCAGTCCCCCAGGGATCACGAGCTTGTTAACGTGTGCCTCATAGTGACCTGTAAGGCATACCTACCTTCTCTTTGACAGCATAGGGTTTTTTTCACATCTTTGGTTAGGAAGCATATACACACACTTGCCTTTACCTGGTCCCTGCTCTGCAAGGTATTTGGAATCATGATCTTAAAGAACGTTGAGCTGGAGGTGTTGTAACATACTGTTGCTGTTTTGTTTCTGTGCTTATAAGCCTGGTACTGCTTCCTTGTGAATGTTACCACGTTTTACTTGTTATGTGTGTCTATTGTAGAAGCACAGAGGTGTTCTGGAGTCATTTTAATAAATTAAACTGTTTGCTAATATGACATTTAATAAGTATTTCTGGTGTGGTTATTTTCCTTTATTTTTTAATGACCTGCTGAAGTAATTATTTTGATAACTTTGTCCTGTTCCAGGGACTGAAGTTGAACTATGAAAAGCTTTCATTACATGATATGAGTGCACATGGAAGCTTGAGACTGGGAGGAATCTCTACCAGAGTATTTACTAGAGCAGAAGCATTTAAAAAGCTGGCTGAGGTGACATCCTGATTTCTGAGTCACTTTGTATTTGATCACAAAGCAGAGCTGCCTTTAGCAGCCTTTTTCCCATGTTCTGGAGGATCCTTGTGTGGTTTCCTTGTTTTTTAATGACTCTAAGAGCTCCCTTTGCCTCACAGGAAGGGTTGGGTTATTCATAAGTCTGATTCTACTGATTCTCCCTTCATCCGATGAGTTCAAGCTGACCTGGAGAGCAATAGGTCCCTTTCAGCAAGTCTGACAGCATCTGGCAAATGTGAATCAATTGGAGTTGGGCTTTAATACAATAAAACCTGCATAGATGATCATTACTTAAATTGAGGAGGAGGGATGCTGTTTCACCCTTCAAAAAAAAAAAAAGTTGTAATCAAGTGATTCTTTAAGAGGCCTCTAGCAATGTTCACATGCAAGCAAAGTTCAATTAGTTGACGACTTGGGGCTGAGGTAGGAAACAAATTCAATTATAGTGAATAGCTTGAATAAAACCCAATTTTTATTGGTGATGACCTTATGTGTTATTCTTCGTGTAAATGTCTTCCGATTTCTCAGTCTTCTAAAATCCCAAATGTCAGATAAAACACTTATCTCCTGTTTTTGCTTAATTCAGTTTTCTTGTAATAAAAACTTGTCAGGCTTATTTAGAAGGATCGCTTGAATTGAGCTCTCTGCTTTGCTCTCATGGTACACCAAGTTTTCAGCTGCCTTGTGCTTTCAAGGTAAGATCTGCATTGGTCTGAATTGCTGCTTGAAATATTTTGTTTTAAATCTTTTATAGACTTTCATTGTGCTTTGCATTTGTTACATGAGCAGCGTCATTTGCAAAGACCATAAAGCATGAAGAGACTTTTAGACTTTGCATCATAACCATCGACAGTAACAGAAGCAAAAGCTAATTAATTGTTGTAGATATTAGCTGTATGTGTATGTATACAGTGCAAAATTTCAACAAAATATGTATGGAATAATGGCTATGAGTAATGTGCATAGAGAAGCTCTGAAACAGGCAGCCTGGGGGAGCTGATGTATGTGGGGTCTGTGGCCTCTGCCCTTGTCGTGCTGTGATGGGAGGTGAGCAGGATGGATGGATGCATGATAACCTTTGCCTTTGAGCATCCCACTGGTTGTAAAATCCCCATTGACTGGAAACTGGGCTAAATCTTGCACCTCACGTTTTCACCATCCAGACTGTTCTGGCAGGTTGCAATGACAAATTACAAATTAACTCCACAATCTGTTAGCAGATTACAGTTTAACTTTGCCCGTTTTGGAAATGCTAAAGCCAAGTGTCATTTCCTGATTTACCACAACCTTGACTATTGTGTTGTCTCAGGACTTCAGGCTCCACTGATTGTACCTACCTAAAGACGGCAGGGTCAATAAATGCCCTGGAATCAATGGCAGTACTATTTCTGCACCGTGCATTTTCTCTGGGAGGCTTTCCAGGACCTCAGACAAACACTTCAGCAGCCTCTTTGCAGGAGCTCTGTGCAGGGTGATGGCTGCCATGTAACATATTCACCATGGCCTGTTAATAGTTGTGAATTTATTTTCCACTGTCAAGTGAGGCCCTGGAAGGGGTGACCGATTGGTTTCCTTCTTCAGTTAAGTATTTCTGCATGGCTGGGAAATTTCACAGGCTTGCCTTGTGGCTACACTAATAACTATGTGCCTATGTGTTGTGGCTATGCTCTACTTAATTCAGCTGAAGCTTAATGTTAGCAGCTAGCAGCAGTGCTAGGCATCTTCAGTCAGACATCCTCTTGTCTCTGTAGGATGGAGAAGGACAATTTTAAGTACTACCTGTCAGAAAGCTGTTAAAACCCTTCTTCAGTGTTGATATTTCCTCTTAATTAAACGTATTTATCACAGTTCAGCACCTTTCCCTACAAACCTTTTCCTTAGGCCATTTAAAACCTGTTTTCCACAGCTGTTTCTTCCTGTATGCCACAGGTTCAGACACTTGCAATCATTCCTGTGTCCAGGTGCTTCTCATCTCATCATCCTTGCTTCTTAACAGCCACTGTTCAGGTAGGTGATGCAGTTTCCTCATTCCAACAGAGACTCAAAAATGTAAGAGTAAGCTCCTTTAAAATACGTTTGTTGTCGAGATTAATTAATTTTTTCATCTGTTTTTTTTTTTTCTCTTATCAGCAAATCCTCTTTTCTTAAAAGTCAATGTGTTAGAAGGCATCTGCATTTTTGTATATGGTTCCTTATTTTGGTCAGGCATTTGTGAAAGAACTCAATTGTATCATTTACTGGGTTTGTTCAGTTTGGGGCTTTGGAAATGAAGGGAGAGCAAGGTTTTTTGAGAAAATGTTTTCCATAAAAGCTTTCAACAAAGCAATCTTCATTGAAATGCTTATGGTGGTTCATTCAGCTACCTTGATTCGTTGAGTAATGCTTACTTTCCTTGATTGATTGTTATGTATTTTTGAAAATGATCAGAATGACTATACGAGGTGAATCCTAATGCTCTGCTGTTCTCAGAGAAACGCATTCTATACAAAGAAGCCATGTTTTTGAGGAAGCTGTGTCAGTGGGCACATTTCTCGAGCAATATTTTTGAAACTTATTGAAGAATGAGAATGAATTCTGGTTCTAAGTTTACTTTTCCGTGGTCTGTGAATTAGGTTCTGCCATAATTGGAAGGGTATGGTTCACTGTAAAACCAACGTTTTCAGAACTGTCTAATTCTAGGAAATAGATACTTCTCACCTTTTCATTCTAATTTGAAACAAATACTATGGTGAGGAGCCAGTAGTCACAGTAGAACAGGAATTGCATTGCTTACCAACCTTGCTCTGAGCTCGGTTCCTAAATCATTTTGTCCTGATCTCTCCCTCCCTACCAACTCTGTACACAAGCCCTGTTTCCATTATCTCTTCAACAACTGCTTATTCTGCCCCTTTTAACCAAAATAGTTTCTCCAAGAATCTGGGAGAACTCTTCTACATATTAGCAGAATTATATCTCTGTACTAATCATTAACCCAAGTTGTAATTAAAGGAAATCTGAAGCAAGGAAGCGTTGAAATATTAAAGCTGCTATTTGTGATTATACTCCAGAAAGGTAGTAGAGAGAATGCAGCGCAGGAGGTTGTTTGTGTTTTTTGTCTTGTAATTGGTTTATACAAAGATATCCCTTTGTTGATACAGAATGCAGTAAAAATAAAAAATGTTGGAACCCATGATACGTGTATTTCATTTTCTGAACTGAGTAAATAAAGTACGAATTGGTTATTAATAGTTCAAAGCAAAATGTTAGATAAGGAATTGGAGCAGCTTGTCTATAATTTTCAATCATTAAAAAATCAGTCTGAGCGAGGCTGTCTGAAGCTCCCTTATCTCGTATTAAAGCCTCGCTTCTTTATTTATTAAGGAGTCAGATCTAAATGATGCAGCAGGCTTGAGACATTGCTATTGCAATATCCTCATGGGCTGCTGTAAACTCGGGATAAGCTGGAAATTGGCTTTGGTACAGTAAGTCCTGAGTATGTGGCACCTCCTGGAGACAACTGGGTACCTGGCACCACAGCAGAGAAGCTTTGGGGTGTGATTTCATAGAATCGTAAGGTAACCTGGGTTGGAAGGGACCCACAAGGATCTTGGAGTACAATTCATTGCTCCGCACGGGACCACCCAAAATTCAAACCAGATTTTTGGGACTGTTAGGTTTGTTTGTTTAAGTTGCCTAAGGAAACATCTTTTTCCCGTTGTTCGCTGCTTTTTGCATTCAGGCTCTACTTCATGAAGTAAGAATTATCTCTCAGATGTGTAAGGGCTACAGTGAAATGAAATTAAAACCACGCTTTTCAAAGGAGTTGTGCAGCTACCACTTCTGCCCATAGGTACAAAAATTCCTACTGCCTGAAAAACAAGGAGTTAAGGACTTTAATTACCGTCAGCATTTTTATCTTTCCTTTTATTAAGGGGGGATTTTGGCACTCAGGTAGTAAACAAGCAGGGATGAGGGCAGCTCCATCCTCAGAATGACCAGCAGATGGTGGTGGAGCTTCACCGATAGCTACACTTCCTGGGGAGGGCTTGGACGCCACCACTGCCATACCTCAGCCCTCGAGCTCTCCATTAGAAACAACGTAACATTTCCTTGGCAGGCAGATGCAGCATTTGCTTTACATGGAAAACACAGTTTGGAGCTGATTTCATCTGTTGTTGTGGTAGTTTTTATAATCGCAGAAGTCAATCTGTCTGTCTGTGGCATCTGGCACTAACAAGTCCTTGGAATGGTGTTCATGGCACTTCAGGTGAGAATTATCATTAGGAGAGAGCTCTTCACATCCTCCTGCAGCCTCCCAGCATACTTTTTGAAGAAACAAAGCCACTGCTTGAGGTCCAGACCTGAGCATGCCTCAGCCTGAAAGTGTCCCACATCTGACTTCTGGGGTGTAAACTCTCATCAGGGCCCCTCACCCCATAACAGCTGCAGGCAGAACTGGGCCTTCTGCAAGTGGTTGGAAAGGAGAAGTGCTTGGGAGAGCCTGGCAGGTCTGCCAGATCAGCTCACTCTGAGGGATGGAAACCTTCTCCTCAAGCTGGAGGGTACCTCTAGGAGCTTGGCTGAATGTGTGTGCCAAGTGATTCTATGTACTGATGTCCAGACAGAGCTGTGGAACACAGGAGGTGAAATTCATGTGTGCTCATTTCCGGTGTCCCAGCTTTCTAGGGCCTTCCGGTCTCTGTGGTGATTTGGGCAGCCCTCAGGAAGGGAAGTTGGAGGGAGAGAGGAGCAGCAAGCAGCAAGGAGAGGACCCATAGGCCTTGTGATGTGCAGCTCACAGCTGGGCCTGAGCATTGCCACAGATGAGCTTTAGCAGTGAGAGGGAGCAGGGTGGTGGCTGCCAACCCAGAAACCATCATCTCAATGGCGTGTGCTGAGCCTGTGTCCAGCTCCCTCCATCCTGCCTTGGTGACGGCTTTTGTGGAGATACTGGCTTTGTTATTCTGCCCCCTACGCTGTGTGGCGTTAGAATTTGCTTCCTTTCCTCAAAACGACGAGGAATCAACTCCTTTGTCATTAAGCCGTGGGTGAGAGGAGGAGAGACTGACACAAACCGAAGTCTGAAAGGATTTTTTTCGACATCGGAGAAGCCGGCCGCTAACGGGTAGCGATGCGGCCGCTGGAGGGCAGCCTCGGAGCTCACTGTGCCCTGCATCAGCCCGCCATCCCCGCGCGGCTCGCTCCGAGCCTGCCTTGCCAGGCGTTTCCTGCCGGTACGGTTGAGCAGAGATACAAACGCACACAAACAACTTCTTTCCCTATAATTTTGCTCCGCGTTGGTAGATGAGACCTGAAAAAAATGAACATGCGTGTTTTCCTATGGGTGATGATGTTCTTCTAAGTGGTGCTTTTCTTTGTCAGCTGTAACACACCCCTTCCAGCCTGATGCCTCTCTGTTGTCACTGTGATGCCTACTGCATCTTTTCCTTACTGCTCTGTAGCAGGCTGGGAAGGTTTCCAGCTTCCTCCAGCCTCAGTTAAACAGTTTTTGATTTCTTTGCTGGCACCAGCAGCTGTTTGCAAGAACAAAGCATAGGTAGAAGCCAGACATCACTAAGAGGCCTCAAGAGCCCCAGCCTGCTCTGCTCTGCTTGGAGTTGTGCTTGGCAGCTCCTCAGGCAGCTGGGATGTCTGTCTTCTTTTCCAGGCATTTTCAACCTACTTGCACAAGCCACGGTAAATGCAGATGTAATGATGAGATGTATTATCACTGCCGTGTTGTTTGACCTGCTGGCTGCTCCAAGTTGTGTGGCTGAGCAGCGCACACCAGGTGACCGGAGGTGTGGGAAGATGTATGACGAGGTGGTGGTTGGAGGACACAGGGCACAAATTTACAGGAAATAACATTTAATTGGTTTTGTCTTCATGGATTACCATCCTTTACAAGTATAAATCGTTTATTCTCTCTTCTTAAATTATTTGCATTATTGGCTTCTGGGCACTGATTATCTCCACACAGCCCATAGGGGACAGAATTGCTGTAGGAAAACGAAAGGGGGAAATAAATTTACTTGCATCTATAGAGAACTTGAAAAATTGTGAGTGTTTTTGTAAAGCTTTTACATCGTCATCCTTTTCAACTGAGCATCCTAAATGCTTTATAAATATTAATTAAGTCTCATGTGGCTCCTCTGAATTACGTAAAGACAGAATTGCCTCATCCATCAGATGAGAGGATCCAGAATCTGCTTAACAATTTGAAACAGCATCAAATGACAACAGCTCATTGAACAAAAACATAACGCCCAGCTGAAATTTCTGGGTTGGAGGAAAAAAAATGAGTGTCTTGTCTTTATAGTTGAATTATAGAATGGCTTGAGTTGGAAGGGACCTGTTAAGATGATCTAGTTCCAATCCCCTGTCCTGGACTGGGTGCCACCCACCAGCTCAGCTGCCCATGGCCCAATCCAGCCTGGCCTTGGGCACCTCCAGGGATGGAGAACCCACAGCTCCTCTGGGCAGCCCATGCCAGGACCTCACCACCCAGTATCTCTTCACCCTTGCAAAAAAGTAGGGCTGGATCAGGAAGGACTGCGTGAAGTCCTCTCTTCCCATACACTTCTTCCCTCTCTCTTTTTTGCTTTGTGGGATAATCTTGCCTTCATGGGTAAACTTTATTTATGTTTAGGATTTCAGAAAGGAAGCATCCTGAAGGGAAAAAGCTCATTCTCTTTTCTCTTCTCTTTCCCAGACCTAAGGCTCCGTTGCATGCTGACAGATGCTGACACAAGGAGCTGCTGGAAATGAAAGCTGGAGGAGCACAGTGAGTAAGAAAGCTCCATGGAGCAGTGTGGGACTGGGTGCAGGATGGTGAAGCCAGGCTATCTTTAGGCAGCAGAGAGATGTAAAGGGCTACCACTGCTGTATCCATGTACAGAGGATACTGCTGTTTGGGAAGGACTGGCAGGGATATTCCCAGTCCTTGAGACTTCAGAAGCTCACTAATAGAGAAAAGCTAAGGGCAAACTGCCTGCCAAATATGTATCAGGCACTAGATAGAATGTGTAACGCATCCAGCTGAAGAGTTTGGGTTTGGACTCCAGTTAATTAAAAAATGTAACTCAGAATGAAGACTTCTAATAAATGCAGAGGCATCAGTTGTTTACTGAAATTTCTCATCTCCTACTCATATTATTCATGTTTTCTCTTTCAAATATCTGAGAAGGCACTGGATTAATTGTTTCTCCAGGTGGACTTCTGCAGATGTGTCTTCTAAATCTACTCTGTATCAATGATTTCTAGTAAGATGACTGCAGACCAGGAGAAAATTATAGAACAAAATTTGTTTGTGTTTGAAATTTCAGTCATTTTTGTGATATAGTGGATACACAAGGCAACCATGGAATGTTGTAAAATTTCAGCTAGTATAGAGAATGTGGTAGAAATGTGCTTTATTTCTCAGTGTCACTAATTAGTCTTATACAGAAGTTTACATAAAGGGACCAGGCTAACATATGGGAAGCTGAGTTAACAGGAGTGCAGGTGATTATTCCCCTCTGCTGGACATTCAAGAGTCCATGCCTGGAATAACATGCCCAATTTACATCCTCTGTGCAAGTTTCCTTCTTTGGCTACTTCAAGGGAGGTACACTGCTCAAGAGGCAATGGTCAGGTGCTGCAACAGTGGAATACTAGGAAAAAAGTCACAGTTGGATCAGTGAAACACTGGAGCGAGGGCTTAGGACGTTGTACCAGTGTTTTGGAGGTCAAATGCCAGACTGCAAAAAGAGGCTGAGAAACCCATCCTAAGTTGGCTCTGCTTTGAGATAAGGAGGAGTGGTGTTGAGGGTCGCCTCCAGGTAACTACCAGAGGCAGCTCCCAACCTAAGTCATGCTTCCCCCCCCCCACCTCCCAACTTTTATTTTTCTCATTTACATGTTGGGATCTGGAACAAACTTCAGGAACTGAGGTTTAATCTGCTGTGAATTTGCTGGCTTTGTTTCTTGCATGACTTCCTTTGAAGAGCCCTTGTAAAGAGTTGTATGGCCTTTGCATGGAAATATCAGTTAATTCAAAGCATCTTAGTACACATAGGTCAAGTATGCAAAGTTGAAGCAAACAGTTACAGCATGCCTGAAAGTAAATTGTTATTAGCTCATGCAAGGTACACTGCATGAAAATCGATGGAGGAAGAAGGAGGTGATGGTGAATTTATTTCTGGTCCCAGTTCAGTGATTTTGTTGTATTTTTGGCTTGATGACTCAATCAATGATAGGCTTTATAAAATAAGAGAATTGACATATTTTAATGTATTTCAGTTACATATTCAGATATCTACAATTTATTTCATAGTTGATTTCCTGTATACAACCTGAGTGCAGGAAAACTATTGGTACTTGACTACGTAAGTGAAAACAGAGTTAATTATTAGGTAAACTTTTCTTTCATTCTCTGTAGGCTCTGTATGTCTTGGCAAGTTTTTTAGTTGTTGTCCTTTTGTTTGTTGCACAGCAAGTGTATATAATTAACATCAAATAAACGCCAAGGAAAGGAAGGTGTATGGTGGTATATTGTGGAGAAACAAATAGCACTGATGGTAAATCTCAATGCTGGGAGTGGCTCAGTGGGTTTATAAATCGGTCTTCAGCTGAGGGAATTTTTGAAAAGCACCATTAGTTTTCAGTCATACAAAGTAGGATTGCAGCACTGCTTTCAACTATTTGTATTTGTCTGAGTTAAGATTTCTGCTTCAAGGTAAAATAACAGACCAGTACATTCTTTTCATTTATTTTTCTCCTTTTTGTTTTTAAAATGTCCAGCTCCCCCTACAGCTAATGATGTGCCAGCATTGCCATTACAAAACCTCAGTTCTGCCTTAGTATATGAACTGTAAAATAAATGCTTCAGACTTCAGATTTGTTTTCTAGGGTTTTGCTCATGAGATCCTCTGAAGCATTTTATGGGTTCATAAGAGCATGTTGGGTTCTGCTTCAGTTCTTGGATTACTTCAATCAAATATCTACCACAAAACTTTATTAAATACGTTTTTAAAACACATTTATTACTGCATTTCTAATATAGCAAATTATAAACCTGTCATCATAGTTTCTTTATAGCTTTATTTCTGCTTATCACAAGTTAAAAGAATAAAGCTTGCTGTTTCTGCTGCTTTGGAAATTGATTCTTGACTCAGATAGACAGTACATTCTTAAGACTCTCAGAAGGGTTGCTGCCTGCTTGCATTCTCACATAACCCACATTTCTCTTACTTCGATCTCCCATGTTCTTGTTGTAAATACTTCCTGAAGGACTTTGAATGACATCAGCAGTGTTATAGCACCTACAAAATCTCCCTGGGGAGGACTTTAATCCTTCATTGCCTCTCCAAAGTGTTGGAAGGAATCAGGTTTCCAAAGGGAAGACAAGAACCCAATATTTTTGTTTGCTCAGAAGAGTTGAATCAAACCCAATTATCCCCAGTATTGTAGGGTTATTAGCACAGCTTTTAGCAGGACTCTATTTTCTGTGAATTACTGAAATGGAGGATTTGTCTTGCTGGAGGGAAACCTGGTGTGTGCCATCCTGTCTGACAGCTGCCAGGGCCACATGCTACCACACCAGCCCCAGAAGCCCTGCCGTGAGATAGCTTGCCCAAAGGAGAACCTTATTTTCAGGTCTCCAGGTTCGTGTCTGGGAACAGAGGCTGAAATGTAGGAGAGCTTTTATTGCATGATCTGTATTCCTCCTTGCTGTGGCACCAAATGATACCGTGAGGCAAAGAGTTTTAAAGGCTTGTTAGCATTTGCATGAATCGCTTCTCCCGCATACTGACATGCATTTCCTCTGGCCAGCTTGCAATGGGTTCCCAATTCACTTTAACTCAATTATCTCCTTCCTTTCATAAGGATGTATGCAGGAGTGCACTACTGCCCTCTCCATATGCAATTATATTTTTACCTACGTTACTACTGTGCCTCTCTCTTTTCTCTTGTCCTTACATTGCTATTCTTGCATTGCAGCTGCTCCTTTGGATTATATCTCCATATATGAAAGAGATAGTTAGCATGGAACAGTCTGGTAGTCTGTACAGCTCAGATGCAGTGTACAGTCTCTGGTATATCTTCTCACAGAGTGCTTCTGAATGTGAGGGCCACAGGATCACACAGTCATAGATAGGTTTGGGAGTATTTTTTAAGCAAATGTTGATGTTATCCTTTATTTCTGTGGTAGAGAGAAGGGTTTAAGTAACGATAGGAAGTGAGACTCAGTGAAAGGAAGCACTGTAGGAACCAGCTCTTGCTCCACAGTGAGATTTGGGCAGTGTGAATGTGCCCTTCATGTGATGATTTTACATGTGCAGGTGCAAGCAGTCCCTCCTAATCCCCTTCAGTAGGCTACATTGTGGTCTCTTAACCCTGGGCGATACCTTCTAAGACCTTTTGATTTCCTAAATCAGCATTACTTAAAGACAGATTTAGGAAGGAACTGAGAGTTCTTTCTAAAATCAGAGTTTAAATTCAGAAATATGTTTTTCTCTTATCATTTCATTCTCCTCAGAAACTCTTGATGTACTTCATCAGTCTAATGGACTGCAGGAATCCCTGCGTTGCTTCACAATAACAGACCATGAACCAGAGCTCCTGCGACAGACTCTGCCCAGTGTTGGGGCCACACCACTGCTGGATGGCATGCCATGGCTGCACCCACCCTACTGAGCATCATGCTGTCCTAAGGACCTAGGATGTTTTTTTCTCCTCGCTTGTTAGGTACATGGGTGACTTCCTAGGCTTGGGCATGTGGGGAACTCTCAAGATGGTCCAGGATGTTGGAGGAAACTCAAATCCTTCCTTTTGCAAGGGAGCTTGTGTGGCAGAAAGACAGTTATCTTACTACTATTTGTTCTGTAATATAGTGCTGTTTAGGAATTTCATAAAGAACAGAGGTTTCTATTTTTTCTGGTAATATTGCTTTTGTAGGAATCATCTGAAAGCACCATATGAAATGACCCCAAGAGAGGAAAGGTGTGAGCAGAGTTATTGTCACTCAGACAAGAAAGAGGGCAGGAGGTGAGGATATACTTTCAGAGACTTTACAATACCAGTTAGCTAAGGTCAATTAATGTCTCAAATGCATTTCAGTTTTGCTCATCTGTAGCGTACTGAAAGCATCCAACTGAATCCCGTGAGGGCTGGGTCCTCCAACAAGGCTGCAGTGAGGTGCTCTGTCCCTGAAATACTGCTACCTGCAGGATGACCACAGGGTTGGAGGGGACATGCAGCTCTACTGAGCAAAGCAGAGGGCTTCAAGTTTTCTCATGCAGAGCTGCAATGTGGGGACCACCCTGTGAGCTTCTTCAGCGTGCGAGACCTTGGGACACATTGACAATACACATATTGTGTAGGAACTATCACTTTGCATCTGCTGTGGGGCTGACAAAATTACAGTGGTTCTAGTGAATTACTGCAGTCTCTTAGGACCAACTTGACAGCTCAGTGACAAGTTTTGCTGGCTTGACAAATTCCCATCTTAAGAATATGCTGAAAGAAAATCTGAAGTGTGAACACTTCTGGTTCTTCAATCGTTAGGATAAACATCTGAAGGTAGATATGTCTTGGACCATCAATAACAAAACAGTTGTGTGGGCTCTGTACTGTAAACTGCTTCATTTCTGATAGCACTCTGCCATGGGGGAAGCAAGCGGAGACAAAATGTCCAAAAATGATAAACTGCTGTATTGGAGAGTCAGTAAATTTTAGCCATGTGATTCTTCTACTTGTCATAGGCAAGTGCTCTGAAACTTTTATCTCATAGCTTCTTACAGCACATTTCACATATATTCTTTATCATCCCTCCTTACAGCTGTCGCTTGCAACCGAGATCCAAGAGATCACTGAAAAATCACTTATACAAACAGGACCCAGGAGTAACTAGAAAGCACAAAGAAATTTCATGACTTGTTGCTTGTAGTGATAAGTTCTCTCCAGCAATAGTTGTAAATTAGTGCTTTTCCACTGTCATTTCTCACCAGAACCCGTAAATGAAAGGAAAACATGGGCATGGAAATGAGAGTAAAATGCTTGATGGTCTCTAAGGTTTTGGAGCATTCAGTTCCTTCTAAAATTAATGGAATTTGGACCTGCAAATCCCTTATGTGGCTTTGAATATCCCATTTGACTAATATTTAAACTGCTGACATTTATCGCAAGTCCCCAGGAGTGAGCACTGGCAGGACCTCCTGGGACTTGAGAATACCAGCAGCTAGCAAGAGGGAAGATATTTTCCTTATACATAGAGGAAATGTTTGTTTTCATAACTACTGAGCCACTGTGGCACTTATAACTTCAATTTCATCTGTTAATGAAGTCTTTAATTAATTCATTAGACAATTATCCTTCAATGGCATGTTTCTCACCCACCATCTGCTCTAGGTTACGTCTTAAATTAAACACCTCTTTGGCTGCATGCTGGGTAAATTTGTCCAAGCACTATATTTTTTAACTTTGGCAGTGCTTAGATACCCTATTCACCCCAGGACCCCCTCGTCTCCCCTGCAGTGTTTAAGACATAGCGAAGAATGCTTCTTGTAGGAGTATCCAGCTAATACTAGAGGGCATTGGTGGGCATTACTGCCATGAGGCACTGGGGTAATTATTAAAGCCATATTTCAGGTGAAGTTTGGAATGAGAATTGAGAATGGGAATATCTGAGTACTTTGTTGCAGTTTTCTTGTAGCTTTTGTCAAATCTGCTTGAATGCCCTCAGTGAAGGCTAAAATTAACTGCTTCATCTTGTTACATTCATAGTGGCAGTACTGCGTGTTCATTTATGAGGTGTGCTTCAAAGATATGACTCAGATTGTGTCTTGTTGGTTTCCACAGCTGGAAGCTGCTGCAAAAAATGAGACATTCAGAGTCACTCGTAGTATGATGGAAATAGCAGAATAAACATTGGGAAAAATTAGTAAGATTTCATCTCCAGCACTGAAATGCATTTCTTTAGTAGCTGGTCTGAAAGGTGTATTTTAAATTCATTCTTGGAAAAGTCTAATATTACAATTGTATTTCTGTAGATTCCATATTGATCTTCTGTCATTTGAGGTTTTAAAAATAGAATTATTTCTCTTTGCTACTTCTGGAAAATCTAGATTGTTGTTAAAAGGCTCAGAAAAAAAATGCAACAGCCCTTGAATGAATCATGCTACTGATGGCAGGTCCTAAATAGGCCTAGTGAATTGTTTGATCTGTACAATCTGAGTATTTCCCCATTCCAGAGGGAATATTCCTTGAAGTAATAATATTTGATATTTCTTTTGCATCTTGTCTAGGTTTGCAAAATGTTCTTTGAGATGTCACTTCCTTGTAATATATCATTAAATATCTTTATTTTCATGTGGTAGGGTAGGGTAAATGAGATTAATAACTTCAGAGGCACAAGAGAGGCCTGAGGATGCCTGGAAAGTCACTGGCAAGGAGTGGAGAACAGTTACTGTATCCTCCAACGCCTGACCATACAGGCCTACCAGTTTTGATGAAATATCAAGACTATCACCAGTTCCACCTAACTTGGTAACTACTGCAGTATGTCTGCCATTGCCGAGAAACATGAATGCATGCTTCTCTGTTTGCAAAGCCTTCATTTGGAAAATGTAGATTTGTCTCTTTTTAAGTTAGTTTAGTAAAGAGTTCTCATGTCCAAGCAAAGATTGTCTTGCACAAATTAAAATAAATAAGTTTTTGTTTGATAGAAACCATGTAAAACAGGGAAAAGAAAGCTGGCATAGTTTGGATTTACTTTCCAGTTTTGTGAGAAAACTTCAGAGATGCTAATGATCTAACTGTGCCTTAATTACCCATATACTGGGACTTGGGTACTTTGGAACAAGCTTTTCACTCCAGCTAGGCATCAGAAGTAGCCACGTAAAAGAGAACAAACAATGATAGAATAAAGCATTTGTGTGTGCCTAATACTCTGATGTTTTACATTTTAAGATCCTAAAATTAATGCACATTGATTCAAACAGCTCCAAATATCCTGCAAGAGCTAATCAATCCAAAAGTACTTATGAGCAATAATTCAGTCAGCTGGTGAACTAACTGACTGCTAATGATGAGAGATGAAGACTCTCTGCTTTTGTGAGCGATTAGCTGGATCATCTAATCCGGCACTGAAGATAATTATCTACTAATACATACGAAAAAAATAAAACATGACAAAAAAATTATCCCAGCAAGTGCTCATATATTTGGGGGAGATTTCCAGAAGCTGCTGAGATCATAAACTTGAAGGTGATATTTCTAGAACAGGGACAAAATGAAATAACTTTAAGCGGAATTAGAGGAACGGAAGTGCATTTGCTTTTTCTTCCTCACCTCACTGAAGTTTTATCTCATCATTAGAGATACAACACACTCAAAAAAATGTGGCTTTCCCTTCCATGGCAGAATTACTGCAACATATCTTCTTGCTCAGTGTCAGAGTGTTGCTTGTGCAGCTTTCCTGCAATGTTGCAAATCTTCTCCGGTGATGGTCCCTCATCTCAGGTCCCATCTCAGGTGATGGTCCCTGCGTTAGCAGTGGAGGAACATGAGTTGCTTGTCCCCAAGCTGCAGTTGTTGGAAGTGGCTCTGAGCTTTCTCTCATATATTTTATAAGAAGGGGAAAATTACAGGTATAGAAGGGTTAAGCTGTGTAAGTTGGTCACCACAGGTTATTTATTATCATTTCATAGCAAAGAAAGATAATCTTTGTCATTAATTACTGTAGATTCCTACACATGACTTAATACTTTAATGGGAGCTCCCACTAAATCTCTGTCACAGGTTCATTTGCGTGTTTGGGCCTTATGAAAATTTCAGTGATTTGTTTCAAAATTAATTCCTTTGCTCATTATAACATCAAATTGATCCTGGTGTTGTTTTAATAGCAGCTGCAACAAGTGCTACCAAAGAATTAAAGAAACAAACAAAAAAGACTGTAACTGTAGTGATTATGGATGAAATTCCATGTGCAATGAATTTATCATATTCTTATTCAAAACATCTGGAATAAATTAGCTGAAAATCTGTGAGTGTGGCCAGACTCTACTTGGACAAAATATTTCTTGACACTTGGGTTGCCGGCTCACCCCACTCTTCACCTACTGGTTGTTTCTGCCTCCTTTCTGTTTGCCCAAAAGGGGCCAGCCTCGGAGTTTTAAAGTTGTACGGCCTCTATAGCCAAAACCAGGCTTCGTGATGAATATGTGACCTGTCCACATCCAACAACAGGAAGATATTTGTTTGCCCACACGGAGCAAAGTGATTACAATCATCAGTGTGTGAAATATGATGTTCCTCTGCTTTATAATACATTTTTCCTAGAAACAAACTCAGCCTGAAGGATGGGAGTCTTCAGCTGTGCTTCATGTGCTGCAGGGCTCCAGTACACCAATGGCTGTTTTTTATGAGTAGATGTGCTGCACCTGGAGTAGTAACACACCAGGGCCTACTCTGCATTCAAGTTTCTCTGTTAAATGTTAAATTATTGTTAAATTATGTTGAATTATCTACATCCACTCAGACAACATATAGGCATCCTACTGCATTTCTATCATATCATCAAAGCAATGCTCTGTATTTAAATTCTGCAGCAGCAATAACAAACTGAAAAAAGCCATATTCTTTGAGTAATGCATAGTGTGTCACAAGTGTTCTTATGAATGATGGCACTGCTGTTGGTCTTGCTACAACTTTAATGGGATTATATGAACTTTCAATTTTGTTTTGTAGTTCTTAAATGAACTGCACATCTGCCAGATAATATCCAGGACACAAAATGCTATTTAGTAGAAAATAGCTATAAAATTACTGTATAACTTCCTGCATATGTGTTTTGATTAATCAAAGAAAATGTTCTGGGTGTAACATGAAACAATTAATTCTGACTGTAAGACAAAGATGAAATATTTAAATACTCTGTTAAATAATCACAAGGAAAAAACACGTGAAGGTGAAATAAAGAGATAGAGGAAGGTTTCTTTACAAGGAAGCATGAGGGAAAAATTAAAGGGGAAGCTAACTGAAAAAGAGAGTGGGAGGGGAGATCCCCAGTGAGAAAGGATTAGTAACAACATTTTGGGAGTTTTTCCTTTGTTTCCTATAGAAAGTTCTTATTTACATAAAACACTGAGATTGGCCCTAACCACAGTCAGACTCAATATGATAATATTAAAAAAACTTGAGCTATTTTTTACTATATAGAGAAACTCATAAATAAGAATGACAATTTCTTGGTGGATACCAAGAAAAAGCTCTGCTCTTACAGGTGATGGAATTGAGGCTTAATTTGAGACCTAACTGGCAGCAGGTGGGGGTGTGAGCTCACGGAGTGTCCTAGAAAAACAGAATCATTTTCAAAGGTGCTTAGGACTGCAAGAAAGGTAAATTAAAGGAGCAATAATTGTTACATCAAAATTTAGTTCTGAAGCTAAGAGAAATCTGTGGAAACACTTGTGTTGTCTTTAGCAGGACACTCAAAATATTTCTTCTACAGGGTGTATTTGTGATGCCTAAGAAGAAAGCATGCAACAACCTGGTAGTAGAGAACCCTTGCAAGTAAACCTGAAGAGTTAAGGACTCAAGAGTGGAATCGCAGTCTGTTCACTGGTAAGTGCTTTACAGTATCCTGCTGGGGCAGATGGAAAGTTAATTCATGTTGTGATACAGCTCATATTTATCTATAAGCATTATAAACTTCAATGCTCTTCTGGAGATGTATGTAATTTATGTCCGCAGAATGTTGCTGAATGGCTGAGTTGCAAGTATTGCATCTTGGCAAGGCGATGGTGGAGAGCTGCAGCTACTTTGCATTTAGTCTTGAAGAAAAGTAGAAACTACTGGAATCCACTGGAATGACTAGTCTGGAAATCTATTTATTTTCAAGACAGTAATTTACAAGCTCTCATACACTTACGTTTTCTATGTTGTTAAGTACAGATCTGGTTTGTTTCTTTCCCAGTTAAAATGGAAATTTCTCTAGAAGCTGTCCTAACCTGTAGGTCGTAGGACCCTACTTAGAGCTCTGATTTCTTTGGATTGCATGTACCAGAGGCTGATTCTCTCAGAGGTGTTGGTGCCTGCTGGAGAGCTCTAGCAGGTGTAGAAGGTAGATGCAGCAAAGCTTTCAAGCATGGAGAATTTTTTGCTTGTTTTTTCCATATGGCAAAGGTTCTGAAACTAAAATCTACTTGTCTTCAGTTGCCCTTCGTAGTCTACAGAAAAGCACTTTCTTGTTGGGTTAATACCTGCCTCTCTGTATGGTTCCAGAACAGTGACTGAAAGCAACAGTATCTTGAGGGAGTCCTAACTCAGTAAGAGTATTATATTGAGATTCCCTGGTGTGATTCTGAGCCTTTGCAAAATATTCTTTAATAAGAGATCTGGTGAGCACTTCTCAGGGCAATGTAGATAAGAATCCAGTTCTAACCCTCTCAGGTCCTTGTGTCAGGACTCCCAAATGGGAGAGTTCCTTTTTACTTTTTGTTTAGTAAAGCATGGAATCAAACTACAAAGCTTGCATCAGGAATGCCATAGGATGCTCTAGTTGTTCTGCATCCTTTTATTCTCTTAGAAAGGAAAACAAACTACTACAGAGTCTGAGCTAAATGCCTTTTACCTAGGGACTGTGATAAGAGATGCAGATGCACTGCTAGCCAGGGATGCAAGCATTGTTTCTATCTTGAGCATCTCTTGTTTTTATTGTTAGAATCACACTTCAGTTGTGACTTTAGACCTTTGTTTGGAAGGAAAAGGTGGTGTAACATACAGGATGAACTCTGAGCTGGAGACTGACAAACTGAGCTGTTAAATGCTGACTGCTGGTTCTGGCAGACAGGCTTATTCAAGTTTCAGAATGTTGGCTGTAAAGCAGAATATGCTAAACTTTATAGGACCTGAATAGCAAAGAACGTAATAAAGCACTTGTCAGAAAATGAAGGGAGAATGAGTACAAATTACTTAATTAGTGATAAAATGTCTATTATCTGATAGAAACAATGAACTGAGCAAAATATGAAAGTCCTGTCTCTTGTGCACTGAATGACAATTCTTTTCTTGTCAGTGGATTAATGAATCATTAATTCATAAGCAAATAAAATCTTTATTTTATCAACAAGCTGGTTATAGTGGTAGCCAGAGGATTTTATTTGACTATGCATTATCAGGTGTACTTTGAAAGATGTCTTTTGCATTTCATTAAAAACTTGTGCAAGGTGGCTATTCAGATGATTAATAGATGAAAGGAGATGAGTTAAACATTGGGCATAATTTATTACATGCTTGCACTCCTCTGCAACCTGCAGAGCAGTCAGTAGGGTGCTGCCACATACAGCCAAGCCCTGTAGCAAGGCTGTCTGCAGGCTGTGATAAATGGAGCATGTTACCCACCGGGGAGTAGGCCTTCCCCAGAGAGAGGGAGGGGAAAGAAGGCTGTTTTTACATTATGACGCTGCTTTTAATATAAGACATTTCAAGTGGTCTTAAAAATGAATAAATCAATTAAAAATAAAAAATGTCAGCCTTATGCCCAATCTCAGGGAAATGCTGTGCTAGGTTAAAATAGGAAAAATAAAGTGTTGGAGGGGGTAAGGCTGAATGAGAGAACTCTGTATGAGTAACATGCTTTTGTTTCTAACAAACACTGCTGTGTGATCAATGAATTTTGTCTGTATGAAGATTCAGCAAGGAAAACTGAGCAGTAAGGCAATGCTCAACAGTTCTTATGAACAAGTGTGTTGGATAGAGCTTTCTCCTCTTTTACGCAGCGCAGATCTGCACCTCTTTCTCCTGATTTATCTAAGCTAATGGTCACTGAAACTGCTGCTCTGTGTGTGAGGAGGGCAAGCGTGGGCAGAGCCAGCTGTGTTTCCGAGAGGGATATGCAGTAAAATGCTGAGTGAACACTTGGACTGAGTGTTGAAGAAAATGCCTTTAAGTAGATAACATAATATACATGAAGATAAGGATTGCATCTTGCAATGCTTGCTGCTTATTTTGTTTTTTATTGTTGAAATGTCTGTTAGTTTCAGATGCGGGCTGGAAGTCTCATGGGGAATTGCTAAATCTTCTGGATATTTTGCAGAGTCATATTTGGAAATTGCAGCTGGTTAAAACAAGTAGAAAGTAATGAGTGACAAAATGTATTTCATTTTTAGACTAAAACATGGCAAATAATGGCTGTCCTGCTTTTCCTTATTATGTAGGAATGTACAATGCAAATTTCATAGTATTATGTGAAGAGTTCATTACATTAAATGTCTTTTTTTCTGAAAAGGACTTTAACTTGCTAGAGGAAATCTTTTCCACTTTGTCTATGAACAAACAGTTCTACTTTGTGTAAAAAATCTCTTCCATGCATGTCAGATGTGGCTTAGGAATGTGTGCTTAGGTGACTATTTAAGAAATGTTTTGGTTTATTTACCTCTGGCAAGGGTTTCTTTCATGTGATCTCAGACTTCTCCATATTTCTGCATAAAATTCTTCCATACAATGTGACTTTATTCTAAGTTACTCCAGCAGTAAGAGCCCTTTCATTTCTCATTCATCACCTAAATTATACCAGGCTAAATATCCTTCATTTAGAATCATAGTAAGTATATATGTTAATAACAAGAAACTCGGACTCTTCCCAATCTACAGGAGTCGAACTAAATTCCTTGCCCTGCATAGTCTCAAATACCAAGGTTGAGTTTCAAGGTTGAGTATCTCTTGGACCCTTAAGGTCTACGGTTGATTGCATTTTGAGGAGATGTATAAACTATTTCTACTCAAGTATACTTCAGGGGGATTGATTGCAGCCGAAAGACAGTGTGGTAGTGTTGACAGTGATGTTTGTGTTCTGGCTGCACTGAATGGGTGTTTGATGAATAATTCTGTTGGCTCCTCTGCTGAAGGCTTCATTTCTGACCTTCCCCTCCTGTTTTCTATTCTGTTTGCCTTGATTTCAAGAGCAGTTTTTGTTTCTTCCATCTGGGTAGCGAGTGTTGTATAATTGTTCAGATGCTCTGATGAAGGACTGTGGTACACGTGCTTTGGTGTACAATAAAATGCTACTGCTTATTTAAAGGAGTTAAGTACTGCTACAAAGAAACTGAAGAATTTCAGACTGGAGGAAGAGCAACGTGGTAGCTGTGTAGGTGAGGGAGTGAGATGAGTCAAGCTGAAGTACTTCCTGAATAAGATCTGGAGCCCTCTCACCTTGGCACTGTTGACTACACAAAACGTTTGCAGTGATGTTCATTAATGCCAATAACATCATGCTTTGTTTCTTATAGTGCAGCTCTATGGCCATGGAGAGGTCAGTCAGTGAGAGAAATGGGTCCATGAAATATGCAAGCAGTAAAGACTGGTTTCTTTCCAGACTCTTCTAGTGTTGCTTCTGTATTCTCTCTTCAAAACAGAAGGAACCAGGGGTTGTGAGAGTGTAGATTCCTTCCCCCATAGTGACTTCCTTCCATTTAACAGAAATTGAGGTGGAATTCATTGAATTGTGATCTGGACTCTGAGTTCTGCTGGATTAGATGTTCTCACACAGACTGGCTGGCTTCTGATGATGCTGTTTGTCTTCAACTGCAATATGGGTGAGTGGAGACGGTGGCACCTATGCTCTGATGATAGTTACATGGGCTTGTTACACATGTGCAACAGTTCAGTACTGGGATCTTACTTGCATTCTTGCTTTTGCTGTTTTGACTGATGATGTCATAAATATCACAGATGATTTTTCTACCCTTTCTCCTCTAGTGACAGAAAGCAGATGCTGAAGAGTATTATGTACTTAGGAACTAAAGCAAATAAATAACTATGGAAATCTTTAGATAGTGGAGGGTAAGCTTCCTTGCCTTTAATATCAGAAAATGGCCAATGGACTGTGTTATGAAAAACCAGTTAGTCTTTCTCTCCTTATTCTAACCCACCTCATCGGGAATTTGGGTACTTGTCTGTGGTAAACTAAATGTTGTGATTCAGTGTTAAGCAGTCTGGTAAGCTTTGTTTCAGTCTAATCTACAATGAGCAGATAATAGATGGGGTTTCTTAATTTTTAAGGAAGTAATCATAATGAGAGATAGCTGTTGCTGTCTGGCCAGGGGATTATTCTTCACTCTTCATTTTCATCAGGACACTTGGGTTTTCTGAATAACGTCCTGTAGGAAATGCTCCTTCATGAAAGGATTCTTAATTATATTCCACTTTGTGTTCTTCATCTTGATCTTTGTAGGAAACAAGTCATGTAATGGCTTACTTCTGAGAAGCTGGCATTGTGGCCTGCCCCCTAGGGATGTCTGGGGAGCAACAGTGAATTACAGTTTCCATTAAACTTCTTGTTGCAATAGCAGATTGAAAACCCAAGAACGCAGGAAAAGTGCCTTGCAATTATCTTTGAGTTGCAGACACACAGCAATGCTTAATTCACTTTTAAATTAGAAAGGAGATGCTCTTCTGAGAAACATGCATGCATATTTTAGGAATATGATGAATTGCTTAGAAGGTTTCAAGCCAGTGCTTCTTACAGTGTCAGCTTATCAGCATACTGTATTTTAATTAGTACAAAAGATAATTAAATGATTATAGTGAAGTCTTTCAACAAGTATGAATCAGTATCTGTGTTTGTACAACTTTCATGGGAAGTGACACAGAAAATGTTTAACAACCTCTAAAGCAAACAGCAAAGCCTTTGATTTTTTTGTATCGGGTAGGCAATAATGCAAAGTATGGATAATGGATGTAAAGTCTTAACTCCATTGCTGTGCTGGTGGAAATGATTTCCCTTGGCAGCAGGGTCACTGGCATTACTCTGGTGCCTTCTGCCATTAAATGTTGCAACTGTTTGCCATTTTGTGCTGAGCTGCTCAGAGGCTTTGGATGTGCATGAGCAATGAAGTGCTGCTGGGTGACAGACAAAGCTCTCTGCTACTGACTGAAGATACTGAGGCTTATTGTACATTGCTCACTGGGGGCACAAGGAAACAAGATAGACATAATGATATTTAGAGTTACGTCAGGATCATAATGTCGGCAGTTCTTCTCTTGCCTAAAGCGATGTGGCATCATTTCTCCTTGTGGGAGGGTTTCCTGTTTACACCTATCTAGAAAGACTGCTGACTTTTCCTGCTGACCCTGTACTGTCAAAACATAGTTTTTGCAATGTGTAGGACTTCCATGAAGGTTTCCAATACCAGATGTTGGAATTAATCTTGTCAAACCTCTGTTGCTTGGGTGAAATAAGGGATAGACTACACAGTGTTAAAATTGGAAAGAATACAACTCCCTTGGGGTCCATCAGTGACCTGCCTGAAACTTTGCTGCTCTGTTTGCTGTCTCTACTTGGAGTTTTGTTATGGAGTAACCTTCCTCTGAACTTGGTCAATTCTGTATATTGCCAAGAGCAGAAATCTTGTACAGTGTGTGAATGAACAGTCATGAGATGGTCAGTGGCACTTTAAGGTCTGCTTAGGAAAAGTCTGTTCTTGTGTCACATCAGTGCTGTACAGTGTTTATAACATCCCATAGGATGGAACAGTCTCATCTTTCATAATATGAAAGTTGCCTCCAGAGCAGTGTTGCTAACTTTGGAGTTGCACCTTGGGTTTATATCCCTCTCATGCAATATTGTCAGCACAAATGACATGGGTCTAGGCCACCAGTGTATGGCCCCATCACTATGACATTGAGAGTACAAGGAAATTAAATTATTTTGGCAACATCCATATCTTGCTCCTTGGGACGTGGCTGTTTCTGTGGCTAGCACTCATCTCTTAGCTTATTAAATGAGCTGCCTTTGGTTCTGGTGCAGCAGGTAATCTTGCTGAACTACTGGTTAGATTCTGGAGAAAGTTGAAGAAATTTAAATGCATGCTTTTAAGAAGTCATTTTCTGTCACTTGTATTTTTTCATAATAGGAGAAACTGCTTTTTCTGTTCTCTATCCTCTGCAAAATTATTGTGGGGCAGTGTTGAAGGACACAAACCTAAGGCCTGCTTTCACTTTTGAATCTGTACATTTTTGAGTTTCATAGATGTCTCTCTTTTTCTCTGATTTCTTTTTTTTCCCCCTGAGTAGTAGAGCATGATTTTCATCAGAAATACTAGGCTAATAATATTTCTAACCTGGTAGAAATCAGAAATAACTCTGTTTCAAGTGGCAACCTGATTATCTGAGACTGTTTAGAATCAAAATAGGAAAAATACGTGAGGACCTTTATCTTCTTCTATCTTTAGAGATGCAGTTTCTCAGGCCACTTTGCTCTCACCTGCCTTGCCTCTGTGAAATACTGTTCGTTTCAAAGCCCAGCACAGGATTTAAGTTTCTAATCTGGTTTATGGCTCATTATTCTCAAGCATACTGATCCCAAGGATCCTTGAAAAGTTTAGGTTGTTACTAGGCATAGAATCATAGTATTATTAAGGCTGGAGAAGACCACAAAGAACATCTAGTCCAACTGCCAACCCATCACCACTGTGCCCAATAAACCATTTCACTCAGTGCCACAGACATGTAGAGTCATAGAATCATTAAGGCTGGAAAAGGCCTCTAAGATCATCTAGAGCAAACATTTCCAGAACTGCTTGAAAGTAGTCAATTTTTTTTTTAGATTACTATTTTTCTACAGTCTTGATGTAAAGTGTTTCTAGACAAACATAGAATGTATGGACAGATTCTACACATCTTGAGGAGCCATCTTAACATATTTCTGGCTTTCTTCTGGTGCTAAAAGAAATTTTGTCTGAGTAGCTTCAGAAATATTTTTTTTCATTGAAATAAGAAATAATTTTTCCATATTTCCCACCGAGCTTTCTGCAAACAGGGATCATCTGCTTGCTGTTGAGGAGCTGCTGTAGAATTTTTGCTATTGCAGTACTCCAAAATATCATTATTCCTCTGTGTTGAAAATTGTCACAGCTGTAAAATGGAAAAGTGTCTTGGTTATGATTCAATTGGTTTTAAACAACATTATCGTGACCTAATGTATATCTATGGGTATATCTACAAGTAGACATTAGGATGTGACTTTGTTAGACTTTTATAGAATAAAACTTAAATGCCTTTCACACTATGGTCCAGAGTCTCTTGCTCCAGCTGTTAACGTCTGGCCTCAGGGAGATTCAAACATCTAGATGGCCTCATGTAAGAACCAACTTGATGTTCTGGGATAAATTTTGTCAATAAATGAATATGGTCAGCCTTGTGTCTCCTTTCTCCCTAGGATCAGCAAAAGGAGGGGAAAAACATGCAGAGAGGAACACAGACCCTTTCCTTGCAGGCACTTTCTCATCAGTTTGCATCACTTGTCATATAAAAGTGCACTTCGGCATAAAAATACATCAGGATTTCTTTTGATGCTGCTGCTTATTCTGCCACCTGTTTTTTGGCCCCTTGATTGTATTGCTTTCCCTGGCGTTGCATAATGAATTGGACTGAGGGATTTGATCATGTCAAAAATCAGCTGTTTTGGTTCTTAGGAGTGGGCAGTGCTTAGATGCAAGCATCAAGAAGAAGGGTAGCTAGACTGTCCTCTAATGGGCTGGAAGGAAGCTGAGTTGCAACAGTAGACCTGAGCCCTGATATGTGACATTAACTGCTCTCACCTGTGACAGATACTGCAAGTCTTGTTATGGCCTTATTACTCCAAGCAGCAACTCCCCCTGCTTTGAAAAGTCATAATGGGGAAGACTTCGTGCAGTCAAAACAAGGGAACTGAGTGTAGCAAAACTTACAATGAAAAACAAGTGAGTATTTCCTTGGAGAACCCGCAGAAAGCTCCGAAAGCTTGTCAGTCCTAGGTGTGTGTTCCCAAGAGGTATACTGTGCCTTGGAGAGATGTGAAGTAGTTGATGCTCCTGTTGCTATGCTTGGCTGTGTTTTTGTAGTGCATCAAGGCAGAGGTTGGTTTAACTTTAAAAGCAAGTGCAAGGCTTACGGTGGGAGTAAGAGGGAGAAATTCAACCAGCCTTTGGGGACTGAAGTCTACACAGAAAATGGATGTCTCTTGTTCTCTGTTATTATTTATGGTGTAAGAAGCAGGCAGAAAAGGGTTTTTTCCCTCCAGACTTTCTCCTACCCTGCTTTCCTTGAATGACTATGTAAGTTAGATCTCCAGAAGACAGTACCTCTAGGTGATATCTAGTATAGCAGATTCACAGACTTATTCTAGTCTATCAGTTGTGGCTCTTCTTAGGCTTTAGGGTTTCCTAATTATGAAGACAGGAAAACATAGTGTCAAGTTTTCCTGGACTGGTATAAGAATTGTCCTGGCTACTGTTTGCTAAAACGAAGTTCTTCCGTAGTATTACTAATAGGAGGGAATGGAACTAGCAGAGATTAAAGCAATCACTGTAGCTTTAGGCTAGAAAGGTCATGAGTAGTGTGGGCCAAGGATCAGGGTTTACTAGAGGAAAAAATGATTGATCTTATTAAATTTGGTGGTAGAGAACAAGCAGAAAAACCTGAGAGCATGTAGGTATTTCATAGATTCCCTCAGACAGGCTTCCCTTTGATGAAAACAAGGCTAGATAACCTGGTATTAAGAGCAGATGAAATCTCATTAATTCTGTTTTACTTGGCTTTAAAATACTGATAATCGTGGGCTGAAGTACCTTACAGAATGGAGGCCTGTGTCCGTACTGTGACAAATAGCTGCCTGAGCACCAGCAGGAAACAACTTGCAGCATGAGGTTTGGTACAGTAGGTAGATCTGAGCTGCACAAGTACCTGTGTCACTTGTTGAGCACTATTGCCTTGCTAGAAGGATGTAGTTCTTTCATCTGGATAGAAAAAATGTATGGACAAACCTGGTTGTGTGGGACGAAGGACTCTGTTCTAATGACATATTCTTGTGAATGTTCATTGTTAGGGTATTGCTACACTGCTCCAGAAACTGGCAGTTGTGCAAAGTGTCCTTGAACTATTCTTGGCACACCTTATACTGAGTCTCCATGTACAGGTCTGAGAGGCGATGCGGGGTAGCTGAGCAGTTTCTTGTTAGCAGGCAGCTGTTTGAAAGAAAATTGTGCTGTAATCTTAAACTCTGCAAGGTTTAGGAATGCATGCCTACAAAGACTCACAAGAGGTAGAAGGCTGAGAAACTGGATGTAAAACAGCTATATTCATTTTGCTAGCACTTCTGAGACTGCAGTTGCTGCTGGTTTGGCAGCAAGCTCATTTCTGTAGCTATCCTAGATACCAGTTCTTCAAATATAAACCACAATTTCAAGTAAAACATTACAAAGCTGTGACCTCTGGAGCTCACGTGTCTGATCAGGTAAGTAGCTTGCTGTATTGCAGTTAAGCATCACTTCCAGATGCCTATTAAGGGTCACATGAGGAGATGTCAGTAATGGTGCAAAAGGAAAAACCAACAAAAAAAAATAATCCTGAAATGTCTCCATTTCTGATGTTTAAGGCCACAATGAAACAACAGCTTGAAAAATATATATATTAGATTGAATACTCCTGATTTGTGTTACAGAAGAGCTGGATCAGAGCATTCTACACAGCCAGTGATATTTCACATGTTCTCTGTCTCTGACGACAGCCCAGACATTGACTTACTTAGAAATATTTCTAGTGTTCCTTCAACTAGCAGATGCACTATAACTGCATTTAATCTGAGGTTTGATATAAATAAGACACTGCTAATAGAGTAGGTCTTGACATTTGTCTAATTTCAGTATTACTCTTCCACACATTAACTGATATGCCGAGGGAAAAACGTGCGCAATGGGTAACCTTACACTACTGACAGATGTTACTAGGGTAGGTAGGAATTAGGCTTATTTTCTCTCTGCTGACAATCTGCTATGTGCAAAGACCACATCTGTCATGCAAAGGAACCTTTCAGCACCCTAGGGAAAATGAACTATTTCAGGCTTTGTAAATCTTTGTTGATTGAAAACCACAAGCCAGGGAAACTCAGAAGAGATCTTTCTTATTTGATGCCTGAATGTTTGACAGTGGGGAGTTAAAATATCCTCCATGATACCTGATAATGCCAAGAGGCAGCATCCTTTAAGGCTATAAATGAGCAAGCAAACAAAGCCCAGGGAACAGTGAAATGTTTAGGGAACTAAAAAGTACAGAAAAATCCTTGTGACGTGGGTGTAAATGGGAAGTCAAAGGTTTATGGAACTGATGGAGATCACATGTTTCATGCCTCTCTATCAGAAGCTTTTTTTGAATTGTCTCTAACCAGGCTTTTTGAAGTGAGTAGTCATCTTATGGTTTACTCTTCTTCTGTAATCTAAATGAACCTAAATCCTGCTCCTCATCTAGCAATCGTTATTGCAATTAGCTGTGGAACACAAACTAACATCCGACCAATTGTGCGTGTAATGAGGCAAGAGAAACTGTAGGGATGTGCTGTGGAAGTGAAGAAAGGATGATGTTTGTGCTCTGATGTGGCTGGGAGTGGAAGTGCGTGGCAGCAGAGCAGGAAGAAAACAGTTGCAAACTACCAAAAAGTCAATTCTGATTTGTTTGCTTGCTTTTACTTTGAGATTTTGGCAGCTGCTCGGTGGATACAGGGCAAGGAGGAACACTTTTTATAACACTTTGATAAAGAACTAGAATTAAAAGCTGGACTACTTAGGAGTAAATGCTTGTTTGAGAGAGGGAAACACTGTAGGCAGAGAGGGATTCTGACTTCCAGTGTGCTCTTCTGTTAGAAGACTACAGCAGAAAATGCAATAGCTAAAGTACTGGAGCAGAGACTCCTTGGTAATACAGATCCTTGCTAAATGACTAATAGTTCATTTAAACACTTTGTTAGCCTTGCTTAGGTTATGTCTTTGTGTACGTGTAATCACTTAAACATAAACCATTGACAAGTCCATGACTAGGTGCGAATCCAGCTGCACTCAGGCCTCCTTATCTCTGTGGTTCAAGGAGTTTGGAAATCAGGGGGGTACACTCTTAGCCTTGTGATTCAATGGAAAATCCTCCTTTACATTTAGACAGCAATTGTTGACCAAATCTGGGACTAGGAGTGGATTCAGCTGCACCTAGACTCCTCTGAGAAGGGGTTTAGAAAGAAAGGATGTCTACTCTGAACCTTGAGACTGAGCAGGAGGGCCTCCGGGATGAGTGTGATTAACCCTACCCTCTATGCAGTAAATAATCAAGTGTACTTTGCCATCTCAAATCTTAAATTGCTGTCTTATTATGATCAAGCTTTGGTTAAATCACTGTAAATATATTTTTGATTCTCTCTTATGAGTGCAGTGTACCTTCTATCTGTAGTAGAGCCTCAGCATGTGTTTTGCAATTATTTGCAGAATTGTGCTTTCCTTTCACCCCAAGTAGCTTCTAAGGTATTTGGATATTTTTCTGTTCTTCACTAATACTTTCTGTGCTATAGGTATGTTGTGTAGGGTAGTGCATCAAAAGCATGAGTGATGCAAATACAATGCAATATAAAAAAATACAATGCAAAGAATACTCGAGTTCTTCCTGTCTTCTGTGACTGTGAATCACAGAATCGTTAAGGTTGGAAAAGACCACTAAGATCACCTAGTCCTACCATCAGCCCATTCCCACCATGCCCACTGACCCACATCACCCAGTGCCTCAACTCTATGTTTCTTGAACATCCCCAGGGATGGTGACTCCACCGCCTTCCTGGGCAGCCTGTGCCAGTACCTCACCGTTCTCCTTGAGAAGAATTTTTTTCCCAATATCCAGTCTGTGCTTTACTTCTTAAATCTTTCTAACAGTATTTCATTGTAGAGGAGAGATTACTTGAGCCAAATAATCACTTAGAAAAGTGAACAATTCATCTGGGCTGTTTGGTCTTTCAAAAACTTCAAACTGGGGGTGCGCCAGTCATGTAACTCTCAGGAACAGGCTGATGCCAGTATAGCAAACTATAGACATTGTACTCAAAACTTGAAAAGTGAACTCAAAAAGGTCAGTGTGCTTTGTTTAGGTTTTCTTTCACTACTTTTAGAAATAAAATTCAAGAAGATATAAAAACTTGTGTACGAAGAGCACATTACACTCTTGTAATACCAGAAGCTATTCTCTAACTGAAAAGACAGTCTTACAGAGCCTAATCTCTTCCAGCCTGACTAGCAATCACAAAGCTGAACTTTTACTCTAGAATCTTGCTATTCATTGTTCTAGTAGCAGTTGTACAGGCTGAGGATGCTTTCTGTTAAACCATTACCAATGAGGTTGCTGTAGGAGCATAACCTGGCCAGTGTCAGGTCCTTAGGAAATGCTCTTCTAGTTGGTCTCGCTCTAGCAATGATGAAAAGCAATCCATGTAAGTACAGGAAAGAAAACAAAGTTGCTGTATGAAATAGGGAATGCAGGAGTTCTGTCAACTTCTAGTGAAATTGCACTGCTCTTCATGCTTTCTAAACAAACAAAATGTTATTTCAGAGCTACAGAAGCTTGCAACTGCAAGTTAATTAATATCCAGTGGGTTATTAATCTCTGCTCTCCCAGTTATGAGGCTTGTTCACTGAATGACCTGAGGCTTTCCAAGGATGCCTGCAGTTCAGAGGATGAATCCACAAGACCCGAATATCAAAATTACTGAGGGACTGCTGTGCCCTGAGTGAAATCTCTGGATTTGGAATTTAAAGCATGTCAGCTGGTTGGGTTGTTTTATTTTATTTTAAATGTAAACAGATTAGAGAATTCTCAAATATGTACCTGCACAGATGTACTAAAGAGGAATCTTGGCTGTTCATTGGCTTTTGCAACTGCCTTTTGAAAAGAGGCTGTCACTGTCAGCCTGGCATGGCCATCATCTTCCTGTATCCGGGGTCCTTAAAGTGATACAAAATAACGCTAATGGCTTAATCCTCAGTTATGGAGATTCATGTTTCATGTCCATAGGGTCATACAAACTATCACGAGGTGTCTTTCTGTGGAACTTACAGATTCCTCAATGCACTTCAGCAGAACAAAGCTGCATACTTCTGTAGGAATAATGCATTAGATTTGGGATTTCTTTATCAGGCTGAAATGTAGGTGCTTTACAGAAGAGATGAGCAAAATTACCAGTGCTAGCAATCCTGCCATCAACCAGATAGAGATATTAAACCTGATTTGAGTTGTTTGGGACTCTTCTGGAATGAAAATGAGTGACGTGTCACCTGCATACAGGGCATAATTTGCAGAGGATGAAGTGAGTGACAGAAATGTGACTTGGTTGCCAGGATCCTGTCCGGATGAAGGTAACTTGGCTGGTTAAATACAAAATAAGGAGGAGATCCAGAAGCTGGGAAATATATTATTACTACTGGATGTAATGCTTATGCTCATGTTCACGTAAAGATTTGTGATTGTGTTGTCTTAACTCATGATACCAGAGAACAGAATGCTCAAAGCCAAAGGGGAGTTGGTTGAGTTCACTGTGTCAGAAGGACAAATCTGAAGTCAACTTTTTATAGCTGGATGAAAGAAAACAGACCCAAAGAGGGTAATTTAAATTTTTTTTTAAGTAAGTAATAAATCATGATCTCAGACTTCTTTAAATGAGCAGTCACTGCCCGTAGAGAACGTTTTTCCTCTACTAGAAAAACTGAAAATCGTCAGCTTATATATATGCACATACACACTCACACTGACTTTTTATCCCTTTAATGCAGACTCAGGCTTTTGATGTGCTCATTTGCAGTAATGGGAACTGGTTACTCCACAATACCAACCCTGAAATGACGCAGTGAATTAGTGTATCATTTCATCCTGACAAGTAGGAATATGGGGGACTTTAAAACACAACAGTTCAAGTTGCAACTGAAATCCATATCTCAATAGAAAAAAAGCACTACTGTATTTGTCAGAACTGACAAGTACATTGGCTTGCAATAACTCAGGGAAACAAGCCAGACAATTTTCTTGTACCCATTAGCAGCCCAGCTGAAAGATGCAAAGGCTTTGTAAAAAAAAAAAAAAAAAAAAAAAAAAAAAAAAAAAAAGTTGTAAAACTGAATCATGTACAGGAGAGGAGAGTATTTGCTTTTTGTCATAGTTTTTAGTAGGACTTTGAACTGATAGAGGTTAGTAGGCAGTGGAGTCGTTAAGTGGCCATTTTGGCTTTGATACAAATTGCATCAATTCGAGTGACTAGATACCTTTAAGATGTATGGTGCCTGAAAAACTATGCCATCTATAAAAGATCTGAAGCATTTGTTGAAGCAGTTTTGAACCAAGATAACATGGATGTAACATAGGCTCTCTTGGGTCTAGCTCTTGATAAAGCTGGCTAAGTGAAAATGCAACAGACTCTCACACAGATAAGGGTGGACTTTGATACTCTCACCGGCCTTTAAATTTCAATTAAATAAGTGTTTTATCACTAACATGCATAAATGACACTTGAGTTTCTGTTTCTGGTGTCTTGGGCACTATTTCCTAATAGGAAGAAATAAAATAAATTAGACTAGTCACATTCAAAAAGGCCTTTTAAATTATTTTGAACATTATACTGCATAACAATAAAAAGAACAGAATGTTGTCCTAAGTGAAGTTCATTTTACACTGAGGTCCTACGGGTCTTTTGACTCCAGGTCACTGGAGTGATATTTAAGGAACAGCTGGCATTTTAAATGTCAAGGAACGTCATCCTGGAGCTGTTTTTTTTTGTTTGTTTGTTAGGTTGTATGTTTGGGTCTGAAGAAGTAAAATGTTATGCTTGAGCTCTGACCCTTTCACCTACCTTCTTGTGTTTGGGATGTACAGTGTGGGTTTGTCTCTCTACAAAAATGAAAAGAATGGGATAAAACAGGTTGTTCTAACTCTTATTGGAACAAAGTTATACTGAGTTACGCTCTGAAACAGGATCCTCGATTTAGCTTCCATTTGTTCTTCCCATTAAAGTACAGCTGACTTCCTGAACTGACACCTTGAAACTACACTACCTGTACAGCTGCTTGCTCTGGCTAGAGAGAAGAGATGAGCAAACGGTGCCTTTTGCGTGGTCACTGGCTCAGCAGGTACACAGAGTGATAGTACATTCCAGTGATCACCCCCTTTACACAGAAGTTCCAAAAATGGTCATTACAAGAGGGTTCATGTTAGAGCTCCCTTGCAATAGTTCTTGTTGTACTGAGCAAAGCAGCTCCTCTTGGGATTGGTAAAGTGGCTGAAAAATGTATTCTGACGTTTTCTTCTCAGGTTCAGCTGAGGACTAAGCCTTGTAAGTGTTGTCTGCATCTTTATCTTCATAAAATCTTAATTAGAGAACTTCTTGCAAAAATGTAAATGTTTGTTTTCGGGTTGTCTTTGAAAACCTTTTCTGATTGATCTTTACTTGTGAAACTTCATATCTTTTAGAAAAGTTCTTAGTTATTTGAATAGGAAAAATAAGAGTTCAAACGCAAATATACATGCTGTTGATACTCTGTGGGTGTTGGAATTGAAGTCATTTAAAGGGTGTGAGACATCTTTCCCTTATCAGGTACTAAAGTATTTGAGCTAACAGATCACTCTCATTCAGTTCAGAGAAACTGGTTTTCATGCAACAGTGAGGCTAACACAAAGGAGAGCTGTGTGAAAATCCTGTGCATCAATCTGAATGTTGTGTACTCCCTGCTCTGAGGTTGCCTTCTCCACCTTGAGTGGTTCAGGAGATATTTAACAATGGTTGTGATGTGGAGTGCTACCAATTAGAAATTACTAACTGTTCTGTCCTTGTGCCACTCTCAGCCCTTGATGACCAGCTGTGCTCAGCCTCACCTTGCAGGCAGAGATCTGCCCCTTCTCTACCTTTTGTGAGCAATGGTGCTAGCTGAAGCAGCTCAGCTGTGTTCATACGTCCTTCCCCACCCTTCCAGGCTTTCTCCTTTGTGACTATTGCTGTGTTTTTTTTCCTTTTCAAAATTACCTCTTTATCTGATTCTAATGTTTCATTTGGAAGTTTTGTCATGCAGCAGTGATATGCTTCTGTGGCTTTATGGAAGAGAAATGCAGTGGAGAAGAAAACCGTAGGGGGGAAAATACCAACCACCACCCGAAACAAACCAATCATTATCCCATAATCATTACTGTACTCCTATTCTTCATCCCAACAATGATTCACATTGTATTCCAGAACTGTAGGAAACAAAACTTTCTTCAGCTCCTTTTGTTTCAGATGTTTTGAAATGATGGAGTGGTTTATAATTGGCATCCTTTTTGTAGCAAAATGGGGGTCTATGCCATGCTTTCAGGTAGCAAGGCTAATAATTCACTCAAAATTGGTATTCAGATGGAGTTGTTCTTGAATTGCCTGAATGCAGAAAGCTGCTTTGTGGACTTATTCTAATTCTGGCAGCTGGTGGAATTTGGTCCCTTATTTGCTCCTCTTGTCTTTTTCTGTGTCTGCTGTCCTCTGTGAAGGATGGAAAGTTCTGCTTTTTCTCATATCTTATATGAAGTATGACCCAGTCCCCTTCCTGCAGCAGGGCACTCCCCTGAGAATATGCAGTACCACTTCCCACAGCTGAGTTCTAAATTGACAATGTCTCTTTCCACTGAAAGCTGAGTTTGAGTTGTATTCTTTTCTTTTTAATTCCTTTCCTTTGTGTGGTCATGGACATGATAGTTGTCCTGATCAAGAAATGCAGTGTCTATTGCCATTTGATGTTTAATATAATTCTTTGCCTGTGGCACTTCTCAGGAATGCCATCTATAAGCAGGTATTGTCTTTGTTAAAAGATCGTGTAAGATCATGAATCTAATTTTGTTTCTTTAACTGCCAACATATTTTAAAGCAGGGAAAAGCACAGGGCCTCTGGGAACTTAAATAAGCAAACTTCTGAGAAATTGCTCAGCTTATTATCTCCTACTGATCTTTTGTTCTCTGAGTAGAGAAAGCTTTTTCTTGCCTGTTATGCATGGAAATAAGAGTTTGAAAATAAGCCCAGGTACTTGATGTCAATTATAGTAGTACTATTTAAATGCAAATTTTGTTGTGTTTGGGCTGATCTAGTAAGATAAATAGAGGGCATTTATGTAAATAAGCATATTGTAATATAACAATGAAGCATTTGTAATTATGGCGGCTAGCATTTTCCTCATTCCCACAGGATGTGTTGGCTGGGGTTTTTAGGCGCACAGGGAGTAACACTTGACATTCAGAGTTGTGGAATAAAATTGTGTAGTGCCATAGGCCACAGACTGAAACAGATCAGATTCATTAGATACACAACAAAGGAGAGGACTTGCAGTTTTCTATTTGTATCATGCTAATAGAAAACTGTAGAATAGCAATCTAGCCAACCTTTGGAAACAGGATTTTTAGAATATGATAGCCCCTCAGTTTGAGTCTTTTTTTTTGCTTTTTGAGAGAGATTTATTGGTAATACACCCACTAGCATTGTCACAGGAATTAAATGGACACAATTGTGTGTACATGATGCTAATTATTTTCATACTGGTAGCTAAAATTAGTTGATGTAAGTAGCACTATTAATGCTAACAACAACAAACTTCAAATGTTGAAATCTTATTTAGACAATCTAAGTTAGACTTTTAGGTTCTATAGTCAACAGAGATGAGCAGATGCTCCCAGACATATTTAAAATAAAACAAATTTCTCAATGGGAGATGTCTTTCTATTTTCATCCATCATAGGATCTGAATGAGTAGGTCAGATAGAGGCCTATCAAATTAACCTGGGAAGGTGATTTGCATGCTAAATGACTGAATAGTATTCCTTGTTGCCCAAAATGTCAACATGTACTGAACTGGCTTACGTAAAATGACAGTAGTATCACTGGAGATTCACTTCTACTATGGAGAAATTCACTTTGAAATGTGTAACAAGGCATCTGCTCAGCAGAAATAATAATATTTTATCCTATCCTTCTCAGTTGAAGGCAGGAGATTAATGGGCTGTTGGTGTATTACAACATCAAACTTAAACCAGACTGAGGAGAGTCATTAACAACACCTCTTACAGTTACCCCAAGGTACACCACGTACTTTGCTGTGTGTCACTTCATAATTTTGCACTCAATTTACCAGGCATCTGTTTGTTCTAAAGTCTTAAAAATGTTATAGCTCATCAAGAGCAAAAGTTGCTGTATCTGGTGCATATTTAGAATGACTGATTTCTTGGTCTTCAATGTCGCTCCTCTGAAATTTTTGTTCCAGAATAACAGTTTGTTCTGAATTTCTGTATCAATGTAACTTCAGATATTGGAGTATGAAATCACTCCGTAAAATATGAAAGATACTGCATACAGAAAAATATCAATAATGTGCCTGATACAACTATGATGCTGTTGATTTAAAAACATTTAAGAAGGTAAACAATACTCAGTCTCAATCTTTCTGAATGGTATTTTCTTGTTTTTAAATGACAGGGTTTCTTTCAAGCTTAAGTTTGTTTTCAGGACTGTGGAGTGCTATTTCTAATGCAAAAGGAATACTGAGACTTCTGGGCAACTGCTAAGACAGGCTTATCAGAGTCAAATTAAGCGCAGTCTTCATAATTCTATAGTTGGCTCATGTAGCCTGCACTCTGAACACTTTGTGAGCTTTCTGTCTCCCTTTCCCTCTTCACTGGGGAGCTGGGGGCATGTAGGATTTGGATTCACACACACCAGTGAGGTATCACAGGGTAGGGGGTGTGAGTTTAGGTCATGATAATCAGTCCAGCAGTACTATAGTGTAGATGATCTAATCTTGTCTGATTTAACAGTGCAGTTGGAGAACTCAACAGGCTGAGGATAAAGTTGTGGCACTTCAGGACTCTAGCTTTACCTCTGGAAGCTCCATTCTACTTTTGCTATGAGTTAAGAACTGTTTAAAGTTAGAATGCTGTTTTCTTGATGGCTGTTAGACCACTGAAACAGTAAGACGATTTTGACCATGTGCACAACGCAAAAAAGCAATATGAAACTGTCTCTTGATCTACCTCAGTATAGGAAGAGTTTTCTTTCTTTGACTGTTTTGAGGATTTTGAATACTATAGTATGGTGACTCTAAGAATTTTTGCTCTGTTCTTAGAGCTAATTTCACTCCAGGAGCGATGCCTGGAAGTACAAGGCAAAGAACCAGCGTAAGGTTTTGTTCATTTTAAGAATTGGTGGATTTGGTGCAACATACTGCTTGGTTTGGATACATCAGGTGGGTTTGCCAGGATGCAAATCCTCACTGCTATCTCATCTGCTAAGTAGGGTAAGGATCAGATATATATTTATTCTTAAAAGCTGCAATCAGAATTCGTGTTTTTTTTCCTCACCCATCAAAGAAAATGTGAAGTGTTTAATAAGTTTAATCTCTGTTAAACCAATATTAATCTTACTAGAGCATATAACTTTTCTGTTCTCACAGGAATAAATTCCAAAATGTTATAGAAGTTACCACTGGTTTTGTTCTAATTTTAATGATGTTTTTAGAATCTACACTGGGTAAAGGTTTTAAATATTTGTTACTGTACTTCTTTCTGACTCAGACTCTTTGCTAGAAAGAGAGATCCTGCTGTTTATGGACTTATGAATGTAAGTCTAGAAGCCTCTGATCTCTTCCTTGTAGGGAAGTCAGTGGTTCCAAATTAAAAGGCTGGTTCAGTGATTTAATCTATACTTGTCATTAAAGTAAATACAACAAGAACATGTGGAACAGGAATTTGAACTCTAAGGAGTACCCCTCCCATCCATATAGTGTTAGTTGTACCTTAAGAACGTTTCATGGTAAACTCTGTAAAGACATGCTGCCTCAATCTTTTTGACATAAAGAGGTTGGAGAAAAGGCGAGCCTACCTTTAAACCTCCTTTAAAATCAATAGAAAAACTGTTCTTTAAAGGCATTTTTTTTACCTAGGACAGAGAAGGAGATATTAAAAAAATAAAGCCAGAAACTTGGCATACAACGCAGTATAATTTAGACTGGTGGAGAGGAGTGGAAGAACCTAAATTTAGGAAGTTGTAATGGAATGACTAGTCAGTATTGTTTGCTTGTCTCATTTCATTTTCTCTCTGTGTTCAAGTGGCTTCTGCCAGCTTTCAACATGCAGGAAGCTAAAGGCTTGAATGAATCCATGTACTCAGGTGTTACACCTATTAAATGAATATTTTATACAATTTTAAAAAATAATAATAACTCCATCCCAGTTAATGAAGCTATGTGGAACTGAGGCTTAAAAGAGCTTAAGACTCCTAGGTTTCTATATTCTTACTGAGGTGGACATACACTTAAAAGAACTGAGCCAGTGGAGGAACTGCAGAACTGCCAGCCCCCTTGACTCCAATAACAGGAAGGAATGAGCTAGCCAGGCTATCTTTCTGCAGCTGAGACTTCACTGATTTTGTATAACTGCATTATTTGCTCAGTTGCAATTTTGTTACAGCAGAGTTTGATTCTGATTTTTCTCATTCTCTTCCTAAGAGGTTATGTGAGTTATGAACTCAGTTTTGATTACTTTTTGTCTCAATATATGGTTTTAAATCACGTATGCCTCATTGTTCTTATTTTGTTCTTATTATATAGTAGTAGAAGTGTTAAAGGGGGAAGAGTGTCAGGGGAGAGGCAGGCTTTTCCATCTCACTAGGACTGTCTTGTAATAACTTCAAAGAGTTGGAATTAGGTCTCAAACTTTTAACTCTTTTGGAAGAGAAATTCATGCCCTTATAATAAGGAGTAAATTCTACTCAAGCTGGGAGATGCAGAGAGCTCACTTAAGAGCACTGTTTTGCAGTAGAAACTAAAGTGGTGGAAATGTCTTTGAAGGAGAGACACAAGATTCAGTGAGATTCGGCTGACACTTATTCTACTCCTTAACTTTGCAACTCCCGGCTATGTAGCATGTCAGCAAATACTTCTTTGATCCAAACTTTTTTTTTTTTTTTTTTAAGTTAAAACAGTACTTCTCTACCAATAGTCTTGAGGAGCAACAATCATGTACAGTTGGTAAAATTAATGCTAGTGAGGACTGTATATAACAAAGACTGCTAATTCAGCTCAAACCACTATCAATGATACTTAGCTGGTTATAATAGTGAAGATTAGGAAAACTTATAATGAGCATCTTGGTGGTGTAAATTGAAGGGTGCGTTGATCTACTGGTGCTGAGTGGTAATGAATGCAGAGTAACGATGGTCTACCAGACTGTTTATCTCAGCAGTGAGATGATCATTTTCTTAGCAACCTGCCATCAACACTACTATCCTGCTCCTGATACTTGATCCAGGTCTGCCAGAATTAGCCTAGGGTTCCCTACTTTGCTGTGCCTCTTACTTGTAGATCTCTCTCCCATGTGGGGGTTCCAGTATTCACTTTCATCACGTTCTAATAGTAAGTCAGGAGATATGATACTGTCATCGTTCCCCACATTCATCCTTAGTCTGTTCTGTTAAGTACTGTTAACCTTTGGAACGTCTTGTGCAGAAGCTAAGATTGCAGGACTGTAGCTTTAATCGTGCTATGAGCAGAGCGGTGATGTTATAAAGGAAAACAAGCCTGTTTTCAAAACTGGTTGCTGATCTAGGACATCTGGGCTCAGTTTCTAGTTCTCTAAATTATAACTACTCTGCCAATTCTGTGATCCAGTTTTTTTGCAAGGTTGGGTGCTTTCAGTAACTGTGATGCACTTTGAGGCTGCAGTAGAAAGATGAATAAATTTGCAGTTGGCTCAATAGTAGATGTAAGAAACCAGTGAGACCAAAATTATTGTGCTGTCTTTTTTTTTTTTTTTTTGCTGTAGGAGGGAAAAAAGTTGAAGTGTGAAGCCTGAAGGTGAGCCTAGACTTATCAGACACCAAGCTGAAGAGCAAGCAACATGATTTTTCAGAAATGAGCCTTGTACAGATTAATGTGTTTTATCAGTAGTTCACATGCTCATAGCTTGATGCTGATTCTTTGTATTTAGTGAAAAGAGCTAGGAATTATACAAGTATTCCTTCAGCTGAGAGCTGAAGTCTTATTGCTATGTTGAAATTTTGACTAGCAAAGCGAGGTGATATGAAATTAATGGTAAGAATATAGAAATCACTTACTGCCTTCATCCAGTTTTTGCAAAAATATTCTGCTAAAGGCATTTAATTTTAGTAGTACTGTTATCAGGTAGCCATAATGAAATTACCACCTTGTTCAGAGCTTGATCTTCCAGTAATTTGAAGTGAACGTGTCAGAAACACACTGCCAGCAAAAGTATATCTTTCAGTTCTAGCTGGGTACAAGACAAGTGTTTCTACTGTGTTAGCTGGCTAATGGGCTGTGAGGCTTGTAGAGATAGTAATGCACAGAACTGAGCCTGTATATTAGTTAAAGTAGGACTTCAATAAATACTCCTGGGAAGACTTCATTGTTGCGATTAAAATGTTTACAAGCAAAAATATCTGTTTTTTGACATGTCTCTGTAGTTCAGGGCTGTTATTCAAGTCTGATTTTTCCAAAGCTATTGTTTGGCAAAACGTCTGGGGATTTCATTAGTTCATTGAACTTTAGCTTCTGGGTTTGTGTGGAAGCTACTAGAAAACATTCATATTAACTTCTGGAAAACATTCTATATCGTTACATAAACTTCTCATCTTGTAAATTCTGGGAACAATAAAGACCCCAAGGACATACAAAGTATGATTCTGTTCCTACATGTGACTATTGCCTGACTGGAAAGCTGTGGGTACTGTGGGGAAGACATCCAGCCTGTGACTATGCTGGCAGTGTTAGGAAGTCCGTAGCTGGACCTTGGTAGTCAATCATTCACCTGGAAGTACAGGAAAAAAGGTATGCATTGTGAGCTGGATGGAAGCTCTTGGCAAGAGTGCATGTGTGTTGAAAAATGCCATTCTGGTTGGAGGTGGGTAGAGAACAAACACTTTTTCTTTTTTGTGAATTTTCATCTGGGAAATTTTGCAAATTTTTCCCCAGAATGACCTTTTGTTTTGAAAATGGCATTTGGACAAGATGTTCCTAAATGATTTCAACGTTTAACATTTGAAGATGCTTGAAAAGGCAACTAAATGCAAATGTAAACTATATGCAAACTGCAGTCCTAGGAATAAGACTTCTGTTTTTGTGCTATGTGCCTGAAGTAAATGATTACTTTTTGTCTGTGCTATGACATGAAGGTGCTGTGGAGTGAGTAAATTCGCGTAGGAAGACACTGGCTGTTTGCTGTAATTTTGTGGTAATATTGCACATCATTGATTCTACTATAAGAATGTAGGTTAGCTTCAATTCCCCCTCGCTGTTAGAACAATCATCAGCAGATGTAATTGTGGATATTAATTCATGTGTTTTTCTGAGCGCTTTGAGTAACGTGGATGAAAATCAATGTTTCATTTCTGATCTGATCCTGAATGCAAATAATCTTTAATAAACTAAATTAGCCCCATCTAATTTTGCCTCTGCAAACATATCTAATTAGTGAGATGCAACTGCATAGTCAGACTCTAAGTAGGTTCATTATTTTATGACGTTAGTTGTTTGATTTTTTTCTTTGGAAATACACACCTAGAGCCCCTTGGATTGATAGTAAAATAGCTGATAGAATTTGAGGATGAGGAGGCAAAATAAAAGGCTCTTTATCTCCTTTCTTTCTCCAGCTTTAATGAGAATAGTAAATGACATTGTTTTATCATTATTACTCGTCCCCTTTTTAAAGTATCAGAAGTGCACACAACACTGCTCAGTGGGTGAGGAAGGGCTAGGAAAACACGTTCGTCCTCACGTTAGACCTTGTACTTTAAAAACAAATTACATATTCAGAGGGCAGTGTAATTCACTAAATACTCCTATCTGGCTAATAATTACCTGCCTAATAAATGAGCTTGCCTCCTAAGTTTAAGCTCTGCTCTTTGAATAGTTACCCTGTTCTTTTTGTCTTTGTCTTTTGTCGAGTGTATTGTGCTCTTTTCAAGCAGGGTTCATCTTTTGTATTTGTACAGTGCTGAGTGACAGATCTTTTTTCTGAGCAACCCATTCCATCTCTTCTGCTTGTAAAAAAGGCAAAGAACAAGAAACTATTTTCTCCATGGTAGAAGATCCACTGGCTGATTTGGAAATGAGTACGTCTCAAAATTATCTCCCCTTTATGAGTTTAATTAAATCTCTTCAATTCAGTAGTGTGTATGGCTTAAACAAGATTTGGCTGCAGATCAGGGTCAGTTTTTTCTAAATTTTGTACAGTTTTATTCAAACTAAAGGGACAGGATTTGTCTTCTATTGCTATAGAAGATCGTGCTTTCATTTCTCAAGGGATGAGATTTATTTCTATATGTTATTTCTACTGATCTCTAATGTAATTTCTTTCAGAATTGCCAAGGAATAAAATGTTAAAGGAAACCATCTCCTTACCTAGCTGTCTTCACCTCCATTTTAGTTGCTGTCCCAGACTGCACTTTACAGGCCTTGTAATACTGCTTTCAAGCCCAGGAAACTTGCGCAAGTGTGCAGTGCACTGCAGGCAGTGTGATAGTGTAGCTCATAATCCTGTGAAGCCTGGAGGCAACCGGTGATTAAGTTTTAATTAAGAACCAGTGACAGAATGCATTGGCAGATAAGCAATGAAGTGCTTTGTGGGCACTGTGCTGGGAAGCACCAGTTATGCAGATAACTGCATGGATGATTTTTTACTTTCTAGCAGCATCTTGTTTCTCAGGACACTGTGCAATAGTGAGCAGTGTGTTCATTTCCTTCTTCCACAAGAGAAGGACATAAGCCTTACACTATAGGCAAAAGCCAGTACATTCCTCTTATTACTTGTCATATACTGCAAGTTAATGTTGTGTTAGAACTGTTCAAAGTGATTGAAGGGAATTGGTCTGGGAAGAGTAACAGGTGTTAAGATGAACTCAGTTTACTGTAGAATGGCCCTTCTGTTTTAGGGAACTCTGAGGTTCTGCCATATTTTTTTCTTCTGGAGTGAACCCAAAATGACCTGAATATTCTTCCACTCCCCCCACTATGTTATTTTCAAGTGGAATATATGCTGGGAACTGTTAAGCTGAAGGGAGGATAAGTCTTCTGAGGAGAAATCAGTAGCAATCTAAAGCTGGGCAACTTGAGCCACAATGCTATTTACCACAAATGTTTGAAGTGCAGATTGATGGAAGCTAATTAAAGGTCAAGCAGAGCATCTGTGAGCTGTGAGGTGAGACTGGTGCTTGGAGCTTCCTAATAAAGCTGTGGGTATCCATCATGACTGAAGGAAAGCAGCTCCTCAGTAGACAGCAATTTGCTGGTTCATGGACACTAAACTCTACTACTTTGCAGCAACAGTTCATTTTGCACTGGTGTATATGCTTCAGACTGATGGTCTTACAGGTATGTTTGCATCAATTTGCACACTGTGGGTAGCATGGCAGCGCTTGCAGAAATGTGGAGCATTAAATGGGGGTGGTTTTAGGTGATGAGAAACCTATACTTTGAAAGCCCTCTCTATCCCTTTACTTGTTGGAGGATCAAATCAGTCTAAATGTTCATTATCTGCACTTCTATGAGAAGCATAATGAGCCTGTTGAGAGATGCTGGTGTAAAGCCATTACAGCTGAAGAATAGAAGTAGACCTATGGTACTTCAGTGTTGTCATTTTGATGTTTAATTTAGAAAAGTAAAATAAAATACAAACATTCTTTTCCTTACTTTGAAGTGGAGATGTTGTATCAAACAACTGGTTTGAAGAACAAATAACAAATGCTTTTCTCCAAGCATCTCTTGAAATAGCAAAGTTAAGCAGTTAGCTTTAGAGCATGGTTTTGCCAGCCTGGTAAATGTACTCTAAGTGATCACTGTGAGAATACATTAGGCAGCATGCAGGTGTTGTCCGAGCAGCCAGCACTTGTATTTGCCACTAGTACCAATGGCTGGACTGCATGTGTAGTTTGGGAAGTCTGTTTCTAGATTTGCTAAGCATATGATCACTGCTGAAACTGAATTCACAGGTATTTCACCACTAGTGTGACTCTACGTACATAAATTAATTGTATCGCTAAGGGTCTGTTTCCTGGTTATCATGCACTGAAAGTGGAACTCTGGCAATCAAGTCAACTAATTAATATCTTTCAAAGATTGGAAATCAGTTTTCTCCTGGTATCCTACTGGCATTGCAGAGACTGCCAGTGCCAAGAGCTTTGGCTCTTGTATGCTATGGTGCCTCTGTCAGGATGAGGTTTGAAGCAGAGCTTTGTTTTCAGTAGCCAGATATTTACAGTGTGAACAATGTTTCACATCTGTGAAGCACTGGAGCATTTATCTTTTTTGGCTTAATGTGATGTGAATGCCACCCAGCATGAAGAAAAGAAAATGGCTCTTGTTCAGAATGATATTTAATCAATACCACAGTTCTGACAATACTTCAACTTTTTTCTGATTCTCTGCTTCATTACTTTTCATCTCTTTTCAAATCTGATTGTCTGATACATCTTTGTCTCCCTTGCCCTGCCTCTTAATTTCTGTCTTTGGTAACAGCCTCATGGCTCATCAAGCTAAATGATTCATTGTGTGATGTCTTAGTATGCACTGTAGACTTCTTGCTGGTTTAATACCTCTGCAGTGGGGATGACAAAACAGACTTCAAAATATAAAGCTATATCCAACTGTAGTTGTACTGGTTATGTGATGGGATGACCTTTAACACCAGAAAATCAAACACAGGCAAGTGGAAATGGCATTGTACAGTTATGATATACATGTGTTTGGTCTCTTCAGAAATGCTGAAAAATCAAAATTACTTTTAAGCTTATTTGCTCTTCTTACAGAAAGCCTCAGAATCACGCTCTTAAAATATCTTAATAATAAAGTTATTACATTGTTTCTAACTCTTGCCTGTGTGTGAAGGCTAAATCATCAATTTGGGTGAAAAGCAGAACTTGGAATATTTGGTATATAAATATTATAGGAATATATATATATAATATATATATAAATAAGGAATATATAATAGGAATACCTATTTGGTATTCTTTTTTTCCCTTTCACCTGTACAGTTTGCATAAGGAAAAAAAAAGGTAAACAGTGTACTGCCAAAATACAGAGTTTCCTCTTAGTGGTATGAGGCTGCTACTGAGATAGGACTTTGCTGGATTTTGTGCAGGAGATGGTTCAGTTGCAGACCTGTTCCACTGAAACTCATATGATTTGTATCATGTGAAATCCTTGAAAGTTCTTTATGCAGAGCTAACAATGGGAAAAGTGGTTTGAATCTAATGCTTGCTAAATTGCAAGTTAAATGGCATGGGTTTTAAAAAGATTCAACCTACTGTCTCTTCTCTGAATCACTGAGCTTCTGTTTGGGTGGGAATTGAGACTGTGTAGGTAACTAATTGATCTGCAGATGCTAGAAAGTTGTGTTGACATGTATGTAGGTTGCTCAGACTGTTTCTAAAAGCAGAGATTTGCGTGCTTGCTTCAGTGCAGAATGCTTTGCTTTTTCTGGCACTGCTTGCATAGTTTAGCAACATCTTTGATTGTTGAGTGGGAACAAGGACTGAAAATCTGTCTCAAAGAGGAAAGCTGTCATTGCTTCACACCAGTGTTGTCCATCAGGATTACAGGCAGCTGCAGTGAGGCTGGATAAGTGCAGTGTTTTTTCTAGAGACAGAACAGACTGGGACAAGGCAGCTGGATGGACAGGTGAAGCAAGGAAGAGAGGAGATGCTTCCTACAGCAAAGCTTGGAAGGTGAAAAGGGAGAAAGTGGAGAAAATGACTGGTTTTTGTTGTCAGTGCATAGTCTTGTTTGCAGTGAAGTGCAGGAGTGTCAACAGGAGCTCCACAGAAACTGGAAAGGGCTGTGTCTCTCCATCCTTGTTTTCTCATGTGATTACCTAAGCCACAGCAAGGGTTTGGGGGATGAAAGGGAATTGGGAGCCAAGATGAATCTTTCAGAACACTTGTGTTTTATAGCCACTTATGTTATAGATGTAAGCTGTGTCAAGATGTTTATCAGGGTAAGGGATTTAGCTTCTAGCTGAGGAGCAGTGAGCTTGTACCCTGGTGGGAAGGAGGCACCGTGAACTGCAGAGGTTTTGAGGAGCTCTGAGGAATTCATTCTGTGCTTTGTGAAGAATTTCAGAGTACTAGTATGATAATGGAAGAGGAAATGCTCTACAGATGGGAAAGATCTCATGTTGGAGAAGAATATATAAAAGAAGTGCCAACAAATTTTTAACTGATCTCAATTTTCTTGTTGGTTCTTGCTATTCTGAAAGGTTGTACTGGAAAACAGCTCTAGAATTTCATGTTCTGATTTCCCATGAAGTTGGCTGTTACATTCTTGTGCCTCCAGAAGTTAGGACTCTTAAGAAATAGCTTTTACAGAGTCTAGTCTTGCAAAAAGCTATAGGATTCCTGACCATCTCCAGCACAACCAGGCATTAACCTTAAGGATTATGAAACAGCTGCAGTAAGCTTGGCTGAAAACTCCTCTTATCTCCTGTTTCAATACAGCCTGAGAATACAAGGCTGATAAGACCGTTCTGCCAGTTACAAACTTTCTTGTATTCTGAAAATAATATTTGTAGCAAGGAACTCATGGGGAAGGGAAGACTTAATTCCTCAGCTGTGTAGATGTAATCCTAAAGCTCCTGCTGTGGCTTAGTAAACTTGATGTATGAGAGGACTCTGGCTAAGCCCTGTGAGCTGTAAGAGGCTTCTGGGTTTCTGCTGATGAACAAGATCCCTTGACTATATTTCTCCTTAAAGCTTAGAAGGGCTTGGATTCAGTGAGGGTGTGCACCTACTTAGAAATGCTGCTCTTCCTGTTTGTGCCAACACCAATGAAACACATACTGGTTTGAGCCATGCAAGAGCTGGAGCTGTGTGAGTCTGCAGTCCCAAGGTAGAGACTGTGTATTTAGTCATGCATGGTGGGGAACAACAACTAGCTGCACTGGAAGTGTTTGTGATAGCGCCTCTCATCCAGGTCACTCAATTTATCTGACGCATGTTGGGTGTAGATAAAAAGGTTATCCTCCCCCAGCACTCCCATTTTAACTAGCTTGAACTACTCTTTGTTGAGAAGAGGTTTAGCAATCTTGCTGTGAAGGAGTATGTATAAGGGGATTGCTTGGGTTGACTGCTGATTTCAGTGGATTTTGTTTTCTAAGGGGATTACAGTCTGGCTCTTGGTGATGTTTGTTTCACTTCATATACTTCTCAATTTAAGCAACAAAAAAAAAATCATGAACAGAGTACTTTAACAGACAGCATAATACCTGTTACTCTTTACCATGAGTTAGGACAGTTGATGTGCTCTTACAGCATGAATAAACGTTTTGTTCCATTAGGAACGTGACTACTACTTTATTTGTCTGATAAAGGTACAGAAATCTGAGGTGTTGTCTGCACAGAAACACCTTTGATTTTAAATCACCCTATCAGTATGTGAGGAAAACATGGTTGTCTTCAAACTAGTACTCCTTTTAATAAACACCTCCACCTCTCACTCTGTTCTTGGTCTTTTACCTTCAAATGCTGATGTATTGTAGCACTTCTGTTGAAAGACTGAAGCTGGCAATTATGGTTAGACATAAATCTGCTGAGATTATATGCCTAAGAAACAAAGACAAAGATGCATGACGTTTGCTGCATCTCCACTGAGCTGGAAACTTGCCAGTGAGTATTGTTATTGCCTTTGGATTCCAAACTTAAAGGCAGATTTTTGGGGGGCTATTAAGGATTTTGTAAAGATGGTTAAAAAGGAGAAAACTAATTATAATAGTATTTAAAGGCATTTATTATGACTTTTAAGAAGGAAGAAAGGAAATTGCTGAAATTTTCAAGAGTTGTTGCAAGTACCTCTTTGTATCCGCTCTTTATCTGTACTGTATACATCCTTTCTAGCTATATTTTCCTCTTCATTCTGTTCTTTTATCTTCCTTTTTGTTGCATATCAAATCTGATTTCTATTTTTTTTTCTGGGGTACTATGGTAACATACAGCACATGAAGTTTGAAAAACAAACCAGCAAGAGCTATGATTAACTTTGGAATTATTTACATAAATATCAGGAAAATAAAACAAACAAACAAAAAACAAAACAAAAATAAGAACCAAACTCAAAATAGAAAAACAAATGGAGGGAAGAGGAAAATGATATAGTCTTGTTGCAGTGATTGTGGATATTCTGAGTACTGCTTATTAACTCCCTTTGTATTCTGGGGTAGATCCCATCTTGTTGAGCAGTGGCTGCTCAGGTCCGTTCCCTCTCAAAAATTCTCCAAAGTCTGGAAACGGCAAAATTTATTTAAAGTTGTGTTTCCAGGATACCGATGGAATAAAAAGAAGCTGTCAATGAAACAATAGGGGTATATGGTTGCTGTGCCACTCCTTCTTTGCTTCCAATATAATGCCCCACTTGGCTTCCCACTACCTGAAAGGAGCCTCCAGGAAAGCTACGTGTCCTTTTTAGAAGGGGGTGTAGATACAGGGCAAGGGGAAATGGTTTTAAACTGGAAGAAGATAAATTTAGACTAGGTATTAAGAAGAGATACTTTACTGTGAGGGTGGTGAGACACTGGAAAAGGTTGCCCAGTGCATTCAAGACCAGGCTGGACAGGGCTGTGAGCAACCTGGTCTAGTGTGAGGTGTCCCTGCCTATAGAGGGGGGGTTGGAACTAGATGACCTTACAGGTCCTTTCCAACCCAAATCATTGTGACTCCCAGAGCGTTTTCAAGTACTGAACATTCACTTGTTAAGAACTTATTTCTGAAATTACTCCCTGGTGTCAAGGTCAGGAATGCAAACTCTGGATTTTTACTTCTTGGCTGGCATCATATCACCCTTGGTTAGCAGTTTTGGTCACTTTCCAAACAGCCCAATTGCAGTTTTTATGAGTTAATGGCTAAGCATCAGAGAAGAGCGTATGCAATGTGACGAAAAAGTAACTAAAAGTGAACAGTGATAACATATCTTGACTTAGATTTGTGCTGATAAGAGATATAAGGATATTAGGGTCTCACACTGTAACTGCAACTGAGCAGCTGGAGATCAACTGGGTGCTTGCCCTGCTGAAGAGTAGAGGTTGACGCTGTTTTAAACTCCTTATCTGGGCCACAAGTGCTGCAAGGACGCAATGATATACTTATCTTTTTTTTTTCCTGGAAACACTGTGGAGCTCACCAACTCTCTGGAATTAAAAGAAAAAAAACAACAAAAAAAACCCTCTCTCTCCTTATTAAGCACCAGAACCTGAGCTAGCCCAAGAAAATCCTTCAGAAACCTAAAGCAAAGCAGATTTCTACAGAAAGCTGGTCAAAAGTCGGCATCAAGTATGAGGAGGTCATTGAGACCTGTGATGCTGTTCCTTTTAGCGTATATCCTTAGATGTTTTTAATTTATCCCACCCTCCGCTTTTTTCCATCTCCCACACAGGATTTTATACTTTGTTGAAGAACAGGCGCTTCTTACTGGTGCCAGATAAAAGCAGGCTGCTCTTACTGTAAAGGGAGGTAAAAAGGCCTGGTGCTCATTCCCAAAAGGGAAGCGGTCAAGTTCTTAAAAGAGGGTCAGTGTAGCAAGTTACATTAGGAATGCTCCATAAAGATTTCTAAAAGAAGGTAACTGCAAAATTATTGAACTATTGTTTATAACCTTAAAAGCAGTACCTAATGGAAAACACTTTTCTTGTTATCAAAATGTATGCCCAGTGATTTCTGTGTGTCCTTTCTGGGAGAAGTTAACTTGCATGTTAGATAAGCCAATGAATATAGAAAGTGAAACAATCTGGATGCTATAGAATAGCATCCTTCCTAAAAAAGCTTTTGAATTGTTTCAAACAGAGGTTTTTGTAGAAACGAAAGTATCATTGATTATGTAAATGACGTGCATGCAAAATCAGTTTCTGCAATGCAAGAAGCCATATGTTCATAGCAAGTGAAGAGAGAATTGGAAGTTGTTTCAACAAGATGGAATTAAAACTGTTGCAGAAAGATTGAGCAGTGCTTTCTGAACAAAGCTAGAAAAATAATTCTGTTAGCAAAACAAAGTAATGAACAGAGGGAGTAATATTCCCTGAGCTGTAAAGTCCATAGTGATAGGCATGGAATTAGCTATTGTCATTCAGGAAAGAGAACTGTGAATTATGCTTTTGCTCAGGACAAGAATTGGAGGTGAAATAAAATAATGGAGAATGTCTTGAAAGCAAATAACTTCATAAATAGCAGTGTTGACAGTGTAAGTAAATGATACTTAGAACGTGCTTTGAGCACGAGAACCATAAGTGGTGTCAAAAAGCAGAAGGTCATGGATATAAGATCCATCAAGACATTTTTAACAGAATGGACATGCAAACTCCTTCTCTTCAAGTCCCTGAAATGAAAGTCTGGTGGTCTGGTACTCAGCGAACTGTGTTACCCTTTGGTATGTTGGACTGTTCACAGGGAAAGAACTTTTCTTTGTGAAAAGATGCACAAATGATTTTTTTTCATGCAGGTGGTCTCTGGGAAAAGAGAAACAGCCTGGGTTTTTTTTGGTGGTTTTTTTTTTTTTTTTTTTTTACAACATGAAACATAGATCTTCTATCTCTATAGCAGAGACAACTGAGGGATGGATCTCCAACATAACTGCTATGCCTAATGGCTTATCTAACAAGCTTTGCTATGATCCCCTGTGTAGGCAACTTTTCAGTGCCCCAAGGGAAGGGCTGCCTTCAGATCCCATTGACAACCAGCACAAAGGTACAAAGCCACTGGTCTGCGTAGACGATAGTAGTAGGAATGCATTAAATTTCATGTTAGTGGTTTACACTTCTCTAGTTCCTACCAAGAAGCACGTCATCAATATGAGATATAGAAATAAGTCCAGACTGCCAGTCCTTCCTTTGAAGTAAGGAACTGTTCTGGAGGGAAAAAAAAAAAAAAAAAAAAGCACAATTGTGTGGTCAAAACTTTAAAAGTTTTTTTTTTTTTGAGGGAAATTTGGGAAAATGGAAACCTCAAGAAAGGCAGGAAAATGAAGAGAAGAATATAATTAGAAAACAGTTAATAGACTGCTAACAGGTCTGAATAATGTCATCTTTTGAGGACACTTCTTTATGGGAACAAAATGGCCCTCTTCCTCAGTATTCCTCCCACCTGGAAATAAAGAAGCTGAACAAAAGTAGTTGCTACTGTGAAATACAATGAGAATAAAGAAACTTGGTTTAAAATGCCAGAGTTGAACTGAGAATTCATTTCAGGATGAACCTCTTCCCATCTTTGCCACAAAGATGTAGAAAGTTAATATTGTCTTGGACAAGAATGATGTGAAAGATTCACAAATCCTGAAATGGAGATTTGGAGGGAATCTAGTTAGCAAGAGATGAAGAGAAATAACTGAGAGGTTATCTATAAATGATGAATATTTTTTGGAAGAAGTGGGGAAAAAAGATTCTACATTACTGTGATAGTGATAATGGAAAATAGTTGTCTGAGTGACAGAAAAATATTATCTGTCTGCAAAGGAATAGGGAAGCCATTTGCTGAATTTACTTGTAAATTTCTTCTTTCAAATATCGGTAGAAAACAACTTTTACAACTCTGTAACTTGTTTAAAACATGAGATAGTCTTCCACTGCTTTCTTCACTTCCTCCCACCTCCAGTTCTGTGGCCCAAGTTTCAGTGTTATTTGAACCCTCTGAGCCATATGATGTGGGGTTTCCTAGCACTACCTCCTGCTTGAATCAGAGTGAAGCAGAGCATCTATTTGAATGGGAAAATACTCAATCTGATTCTAAATGTGTTCTTTGTTGCAGAAGTGACCATAGATGTTGGAAAAACTATTCACCAAAAAATTAATCATCTCTACTACCAGTTGAAATGAAAACGTACTTTTACTCTCAAGTAAATTGTGCTGGTAGTGAAGTGAGTGGAGAATGTGTACTTGGCACTAAGACGATGTCCTGATCATGCCAAGAAATTTCCCTTTATAGACTAATTTATTCACCTCTCTATTCCTAATTCATTCCTGTAATGTCAGGGTGATAATGACAATGTCTTCTCTGTACATTTCTTTGCAAAGTGTTATGAAAAATACAGTTCTGTGTAGCCATCTTACTGCCAATTACCTACATCCAAGTATTATCACTTATTTTTCTGGCAGAAAGTTGAGTGGTGAATTCAACTCCTCATCTATGCTTACCTAATTTCCTACATCATGTCTGGAGAGGTAAGTTCAAGTACTGTTTTAGTAACAGAAATCTGGAAACACAACACCAGTAGGCTGTGTAAATGTACAGCAAAAAATGTTTTTGAATCTAGTCTAGGGTCTAAGAAGGTGATTACTTAAACTGTGTTCAGATTTTAGTATATTATGCTGCCTCCCTGCTGCAAAGCACTGAAAGGACTGTTGCTGGCTTTGTGCCTTTAGCTGCTGGAAAGTTATTTAATTAGCAAACTAGAGTAAAAATAAAACATGTTTCATCATTTGTAGGTGCTAGGCATGTGGGAAATCAAGAATCCAGTGGCTGCTTTTTTTTTTTAATAAACAATAGAAAACAGAATAAAATGTGTTTCTCTCATGAGAAAAATTTTTTTTGAAAATACTCAAAACCCAAAGCCTTTTATTAATAAATGGTATATCATAGTAATCCTGGTGAATTACAGAAGATACTGCCCTTTTGTACATTCCACATCATAGGATTAAGGGAAGTTTAAATCTCTATTATCAACCTCTATTGTTCATCTCTAATGAAATTTTGGAAGAAATTTCAGAAAGTTCTGCCAGATGGCTTTATTTGAGAGTAGGGAGAACAAGGAAGGGAATCTTCACTATAAGTAAGCTTTTTTACAGGAAAGTTTCAACTAATTCTTAATCTGTTTGACTAAGAGGATAAAACTGTGATCTTCACACTTTCCCTCTTCAGCCTCCTCCTTTATCTCATTTGCTTCATGAAAATTCTAAATAATATTGTCCTTCTTAGTGACTATAAATTACAGAGCTGTGGGATCGTTTCCTGTCTAACTTCACCTGGCATTTTTCTCAGAGGCTACTTGACTCTGCAAACCCTTCTGTCATCTCTCACATTCTCCTTTATTTCAGAGTTCGCAGAAGTCAGTGACCCACCTGACCTATTGTATTGTCAGATTGATGACTTTTTTTTATAATAGGACTGAAATTGTCTTCACTTAAAATCCCCACCCAAAATAGTCAGGGGTTTGAGACTTTGTTGAGGCTTAGGTTATACTAAGCAATACCACTTGCCATTTGTGAGATTAGTTGGATAGAATTTTAATGCTCTTCGATCTTAGGAGAGCATCCTATATTCTTGTACAGCTCAATCATGCTGCCAACTAGAAACTCTTAATAGAGAATAATTTATTTTTTCTTCTTGCCCAAAAGTTCTCTATCAGTGGTCTTAAGCCTTCTCAGTGATATCACAGATCACCTACATCAACACAGCGTACCTGAATCCCTGGTGAATTTAATGGTGAAGTCCTGTCCTGCACAGGAACTGACCTTTCAGAAATGAAAATGTAACATTTTGAGTGCTGCTAAACAAAGCTAAGAATTGGCAGAGGAAAACAAACAAAAAAAAACCCCTTGGATAATAAGGGTTAGATTTCATTAGACTTTTTGAACTGAAATTTGCAGTAATTATAGTGTGTTGGAATAGTAATTCTGTTAATAGTTGGCATTGTCCTCGAGTTTAAAATATTTTGTTTATTTTTAGACTTTGTTCTGTAATTAGTGATGCTAGAAATGTCTGTCTTATATATAATTTCTAATTTCTATGTTTGAAGAATGAAGAATTAAATCTAGTTTCATATAATTTGAGCTCCTAGAGATGCATTAGGGTGATATTTTACTAGAAAAATCCTGAACTGTAGTGACTGGATGCCTTTTCCTGGACAGTTAATATTATAAAACAAACTCAAATAGTGTTCTTTTGAATTTCTGCTCTTGCTCAAACAGGGCACCCAGCATCTAATCTGATTGCAAGTAAACAAGGTGGTTTTTCAACTGCTTGCAGTATGCTGCTTATGTGCATATACATAGAGAGAGAGAGAGAGAGAGAGAGAGAGAGAGAATGAGAGAGTTGTAGGTGAGATCTTAGTGGAAGAGGCAAACAGGCAGGAGAGTTCAAGAAAAACTGTGGAAGCTCTAGTAACATCAGTCTGTTGGTGACATCTCTGCTCCATCTCCTCAGTAGTGAGCACAGCCCTTTGTCCTTGACCCAGGCTGCATGGTCATCCAGTTTCCAGCAAGCTGAAAGCTTCACTGGAAATTACTTCCCTTAAGTTAATGTCAGAGAAAAATAGTACTAGAATGTTCTGTTTTCTAATTTTGTAAATGTACAAGCTGCGTTTAAAAGGGCTGAACTCTTTCTTGTCAATGTTTATAAAATGGAAGCATTGACTTGTTTTGGTAAAAGTTGGTCTGTGTTAGATAAATGAAAGCTTGTAGGTAGTAAATAGTTAGAAAAATGAAACCAACCTCCTCTTGTTCTGTTTTCTATTTTGTTGGAAAAATAACCTCTGTGAGAACCATTATTTTTTTCCTCCTTCATTTGGACCTTTCAGCTGAAGAATATATTTGTAGTAACCATTCAATTACACTGCGTGTAACTTACTAAATTACGTGGCCTTGTTCCTGAGTAAACAAAGCTAATGAATGTGTGGTATATACTTAAAATCTTTTTTCAGTAGTAGGCAATTCTCTCCTTGTCGTCATCCCTCTGGATAAATGGAAATGCACACACTGGTGATCATTTTTCTACTTTTTTTTTTTCTCATATAGGCAAGTAGAGGGCCCTCCTGCTTTGTTGCCTAGGTATCCTATGGCATATCAAGCAATCTGTGTGGTACCTGGCAATTATGTGGCAAAGATAAACCTAGATGAAAAATACCCAGTGGTTTCAATACCCTATAATACAGACTGAATTTTGCACACATATCTCTATCAGTGCCTTGTGTGAGGGTTGACTTACTGGAAGTGAAAAAATTATTGCTCATCTCTCTGTAATGAAACAACAATGTGAAGTGCTAACCATGAGTCCAACTGACACTAAACAAATATACAAGTGGCTGCTGAAACTGACTTCAGCATATAGAAGAACAATTGCCCCTTGTCTGGTCGAAAAGTCACTCACTGAGCAATAAAGACTTCTTTTTGAGGGCTGTTTCCTCCTGCCCTTCTAGTAAATGTCTGTCAGCCCATAGTGCTTATTAAGCCCTGACCAAGAGTAGGTGTGCAGGGAACTGCTAGAGATAGATTAAGTTAAGCTGCTGGAGGTAGGAATAATGAGAGAAACTTCTTATGTTGGAGACTGGTTAGTGTAGCCAAGCCATGAGACCTCTAAATCTGTTTTCCAAGATATCTACTGAGAAGCTAGAGGATAAGGCAGGAAGGCACCAACTACTCTACTGGTGTACTCTACTCTACTACTGCGTAGTAGTCCCTGTATTGGTTCACCTCCCTTCTGGATAGTGTTGTACTGTCACACAGGGGGAAAAATCATTTAATACAGTAAGGGATAACTTATAGACTAGGTTATGGCTCTGCTAAAAAAAAAGTTGGATTCAGTCTCTCGGAGGTGAGTGGGAATAGGTCAGATGTCATCATGCTAGTAAGTCAGTAAGAATAAGATCTAATTAAGATATAAACAATACACTAAAATCTAAAAATGACCAAGGGAGGTTATGTTCCATCATAACTTAGAAACAGCTAGAGCACTGTCCTATTAGACCAGGTAATTGGGGCTGTATAAAATGGTAACAAAAAAAAAAAGGTTGAGATTTACTAATATATGCCAGTCTTTGATGAAAGAAGTCTGCAGATTTGAGGGAAGATGGTTTTTAAAAAAAAATCACACTTCCAAATCAACTCATCCTCTGTAATCCAGTAATCCGGATATCTATGTATTTATTTCAGTGGAATAACAATCAGAGCCAGTAATGTTCACTACCTTGTTGTACTGCAGGAAACAGTGAAATCTTTGCAGAGCAGTGTATGAACCAATTCCATTTATAATTAAAAATGAAGTTAGTACAGAAGCTAGTACAGTAGCTCTGCATTCAAAGTATCTGTGGCTAATTTCAAACTCATGTCTTGCGTATGAAGTTGCAAGATATCCTTAACAATCAGATGCAATCCTTAACGTTTTTATGGAAATGGAGAGGCCCTGTTATTTTCCAGGAGAAAATGCATCCATGAAGACAGGCTATCCTTTCTGCAACATAGCTGCCAGTGCAGAACCGTTCTGTAGAGATAGGGGGTGAGCTGGGAGGTGACAGCAACAATTGAATTTGCAGCTCTCAGGGAGGGTCCTTTACCCAGATGCTATCCAAATTAGCTGTTTTTAATCAGCCCTCAGGGAAAAAGGGCAGTAATTTGAGCTAAGCAAAGCTGCTTCCTATTTTCTGTAGCCTTTTTCTTAGCTCTGCTCAATTCTTAGGGTGACAGCTCATGAGTTATTTCTTGGATTTTTTTCCTATGGATGCATGTTTTTAAGGATCTCTGGCTTGCAGTGGAGTAAACAGCAGCTCTATTTCTGAACCCCTAAAGGTCACTGTCTCTTTGTCTTGCTTAGCAGTAACAGCCTACAGTGTTCTGGCCTACATATGTGTGAATATGGGATACAAGTATAGAAGGACTGTTTAAAACAAAACCAAATGTTTTGCTGGATGTTCATGTTACCTTTTTCTGTCCTGGATTCAGTCAGTGGGGATCTAATGACTGATTTAGAAGACTGCTGTAGCAATTGTCACCTGCAATCTGCAAGTAGGGTTATATTGTCTCAGCTCGGTAAAATTTGTCATAAAACAATATGGAAGTGAAATGTCTCCTAATTAAAATAAATAAAATAACAAAACTGCACAAGAGGAAGGCAATGCCTTTCATAAAAATAGGCAGTTGCACAGACACTGTCAACCATTCAGTATTTCACTCAAATTGTGCTTTTTTTTGGTGCTGTACTTATTTTCTTGCAGTTATAGTCAGAGAAGTTTTGAATTAAAGGAAAAAGTAAATGAAACTTAGATGTGTTGGTTCAAGTGAGACTTCCTGGATGTAAACAATGCATGAGGTGGATTTCTTCAGAAGAATAAAGGATTTTGGAGCCTTCAAAATCAGTCCCATTTCATATCGTTAACAAAAAATAAACTATTTTAGCAGCCAAGGTTTTTGTACGTTTAAAGTAGGGTAACTCAGAGAAGCTTTGCTTTAGACAAAGAGATTTAGAGATTTGTTTATTACATTAGGTTGGCTGCAGATTGTAGGCTGGGTTAATTTTTAAGGTGAATCAATGCCTCTGGACTTGCATGCACAAACCATCTTTAGCCTGATAATGCTCAGCCCTGGTTATAAGTGACTGTGTATTATCCTTATGTATAAAACATATCTGTGAAGAAGACAAATATATTATTCCACTAAAGATTAAAATAAACAGAGCAGGGAGTGCAGCTGCTACTGTAGAGGTCAGAAATGCAGCTGCAGAGGAAAACAAGTGAGTGGGGTTCGATCTCTTGTGATGGAAGACCACTCTGCCATGGTCTCCTGGTGTGTGTGGTACAGGTAAAGAAGCTCCCCTGTGGTACAGGGAAAGCCCCCCTGCTGCTGGAATGCTGTAAGAGCATTCAAAGTCTGGTAGGGATGCTTCCGTCCACGAATGGACTGTTACCAGATGGGGCTGTTCATTGCCTGTGACGAGTTCAGCTGGAGGTGCAGGAGATGGCTACAATCCCACTGCCCACGCATCCTTGTCATGGGTTGTCAACTCCCCTGTGGTGCAAGTGGGATGGCATGAATTAGTCCTCTTAGAGGGAAAAAGTGCTTTCTGTTTCATTTCTGCCACTCTCACCCTCAGTCAGAAAAGCAGGCTGGCGCTGAGACTTATAAGAGTGATTCCTGCTTCTTGTTATCCCAGCAAGCCTGCACTTACCCTTGCTATTGCACCAAAATCCCCCAGAGAGCAGCTGCTCCTTCTAGTAAGTCTGTATCGGCCATTCAACAAAGCCTTATTGGTTTTAGATTATCAGCCTGACAAATCTGCATACACTTTCTTGCAGCCTATGGAAATAACCTCATAGCTTCAGTGTATTTCTAATGTGTCTGCATTGCCTGAATGGTGACTGAAAAACATACACATGCAAAAGCAGTTACTGAAGGTGAGAAAATAGCTTGGATGGGGAAGGTGGTCTGTGCAAGAGATAAGAGATGATGGACAGTGCAAAGGGCTAAGATGAGGGAGCAGATGTGGCTATTCCTGGCCATGCTGTGTCCTTCCCCTTCTCAGTGGTCCTGTCTAAGAGTCATGTGGCTGAGACCTTTCTGCTTTATGAGACAGCCTGGTGCCATCTGCAAGCCTTGCTTTAGTACCCACTGCAGTTTTCTCACTCTCAGTGAGGACCTTCATGTTTCTATTGCTTTACTTTCAAGGCAAAGTTCTGTAAGTAAATAAATAAATGCTCCATAGAGCAATAGAAGTGTAAATGACCTCAATGTAGCAAAAAGCCTATCACATAAGCTTGCTATGTTGTATCCCTTACGTGGATTGTATGCTGATTCTTTAAAAAAAAAAAAAAAAAAAAAGTGTAAAGAATTTATTCAAAAGGAAAATTTTGTAAGTGCTCTTCAAAGCTCAGCATTTGGCTGGTTGCCCTTTGGACCACTGTGGTAATGGCTAGGAGCCTTCTCTAAACTGCAGTTCTTGGGCTGAGCAAAGAGGGCTGCACCTGGCACCAGAGCAATCCTCTCTCTGGAAGTACAGCTGCATCCTCCACCCCCCGTTCTGTCAGAAAGATCAGAGTTGGGTTAAAGGAAACTTTAATTAAAAATAATAATAATAATAATAAAAGCAAAAAGAAAGAAAGCAAACAAAAAATCAGCGATGCTTAATCTATCGAGCAAATTCACACTAAGGAGCAACTCTACATGCAGTTATGCAATGCAATTATCCTCCGTGCTCTTCCATTTACTCCGCTGGATGCTCTGGGAGAGTTGCCTTTGTTATCAGGGTAGCACACAAAATTACAGCCTTAGAGAAGCCATACAACTACTATAAGATTTACATTGCAGATACCTATTAGAAGAAATTATCCTGTACCGTAAAATCTGCTTCGTACAAGCATGGTTTCCAGGTGATCACTTAAATAGGCATTTTCAACCAGTTTTGTGCTATCAGATCAGTACAAAGGAGATGGAGCAGTTACCCTGCAAAGGTGATGATCACATTTGTTTTAGTATAGTAACGTTTTACAACTGAGTGTAAAAAATACAGATATTATTTAGATCAACTAAAAGAAGCATAATGCCTCTCTTTAACAAGAGACTGTAAAGGAAGTAATACATTTAAATGAACTAAATAATAGTCAGAAACCTACTTAGGAGTTTTTAAGCATGGTAGCTTTCAATAAAGGACCCGCTTCTGTTGAAATGCAAATTTTGACTCTTTGCCTAGAAGAGCTGTGAGCACCAGAGACAACTAAATGTATCCAGTTGATAAAACACATCCTCTTCCAGTACGAAGTACCATCATCTCAGGAAGTTCCTATAACCGTATTTGCTCCTCTGCAAAGAAAGGCTCAGAAGGAGCTTCGTGCTCTACAAAGGAAACTGGAGGAAGATTTATAGGTCATATACACATAAACTGTCTTGAACAGCTGTGGCAGTAAGTATCCTGACAGTAGCTATTAGGAAGGTATTTTAACTGCAGTACACAAAACTACATATACACATATTTGAAGAAAAAAGTACTCTTTATCGAAAGAAACATAGTAAATCCAAAAGATTTTAAGAAACTTTTAGAAAGAAACTATCAGGTTTTCAGCTGTGTGGGTTTTATTTTATTTTTTTTAATAGAAGCCCTAAGACCTCGAAATAAGGGAACAACTTAGTCAATTATTTAAATACTCTGGTAATAACATCTTACTGTAACAACAGAAAGTCATTCGACACTGGTTTTGATTTAATTCATGCTATGGATCTTCTTCGTGGAGGAATAAATTGTTTCCTTACTATGATATTAATGCATCCTAATGAAATGCAGTGCTATACCCCTTTCAACGTGTACATGAAGGGACATACGGAGGTATTCTCGATGTGAAAGAGTACAAAATTCCAAGACAGCATCTTCACTTTTCCCTTTCAAAATACATTTCAATTTTCTAAAACAAGACCATAAGTTCTCTTTCCTGCTTCTGAACCTTGAACTGCAAAGGTTTGAGAAAGTATATAGTTGTGTATCTAGCATATTAGTTCTTTATTTTGTATCTGGTAGTGGACAAAATCTGTTCCCAGAGCTGATCTACGAAACAACCAATAGACTACAATAAAGCATAAATGGGAGAAGGTCGAAGTGAAAAACATCCCTTGATGTGCTTGTTCCCTACCCAATACCTGTAATTACCTGTCTGAAGTTCTACAGGCACTTCAGTTTGGCTAGAGACAGCTATTGATTTAGAAATCAGATGTTCTTGGGTTGAGTATGGAGGGGAAAAAAATTTTAAATTATTATTTTCTCAGCCTGCTGTGGCCATGAATAAGCATCTTTCATTTCTTGCAATTTTCATCTGAAACATTTTTGTGCTGGGAATTTGTTTACCAATTGTGACCTGCTAGTCTGAAAATTAGCTTTCTAACCAGGCATTTGAAATGCTCCATTAAATTTTGCAGGGTTTTTCGTCTCTATTGTTTGAGTGCTATCTATCAATCTTTACGTACAGGGTAATATGATTTATTTTTGAAAGATGCAAAAGCCTCAACTGTCATGTTCTTGGAGAATTTCCTTTGATTATTTAGGTTGTTTATAAAAGATTGCTGTAAGAGCCATAAAGATAACACTTTGGATAATTGGAAAATTTAATCAAGAAATAAATATACTTCTTCACTTTCTCCCTCAGGTGTGTGCTTTTAAGATTAATTAAACAAAAATGTGACTAGTTGAAATTTCAGTGTATGTGTACCACATCAGAAGTGCTATCAGTAAGCAGTTTTCTGGGAAACTGACTGGTGGGTGCTGGGGAGCTTTATTCTTCCCAGGGAAAGGAAAATGGCAGCCTTTTTTCAAATGGACGTTTTAGATAGTTCTCGTGGTTTAGAAGTAGGTAACTTTTCATGGTGTAATGTTGACTTCTACTGTCACTTGTGGCTTAGATAACTGCCAGCAATAGGGTGGTGAGGGCAGTGACATTCATTGGAAGCAGTCCCTTTTGGATTACATCAGTTATCTATATGTTGTCTGGATTTTTCCCTAAGCCTAGTTCTAGTTAATTAACCAGGCACTGATGCAAATGTGTTCTAAGCAACCTTTTCTCTTGCTGCATCTATGCTTCTGTGCCTACTGAAACACGCAAGGCAAACTTCTCAGTCATTACATCTGTGAAGGCAGATTGGGGTTTTCATAAGGGATATGGCAGTAGAATGAGGAACTTCTCTACCACTCTGACCCAAGCAGCTGTTGTGGTGTTTATTCCTTTCTCCTAGTTGTTGGTTAAGTCTCTCTAGTCCTCCCTTCTTCCTCTGAAAAGTGTAAGAAAAGTATAATTTTCATGTATACCTTTGTAAGAAAAACTTTATCTCCTTCTTCAGACTGTAAAGTTTGTGCTACTGGAGAAGCCTGAATGATCTGAATATTCTTCAGCAGTTTATGCTAATTGTACCCTCCTGTGTAGTATTGAGATTCATGAACGTATCAAGGGAGAGCTTATACTGAGTTAGAAACTATTGGACTTGTTATTTCAAGGCTCCTGCCTAGAAAAAAAAACAATTATTAAAATATGCTGCTGAATTAAACGTGGAAGTTGGAAAATGTCTAAGAAGCTTTCAAAGGGCAAACACCATTGCTCAGGTGGAAGAGTGTAGGGATCTCTAATATGAGAGCCAGGCCACATGAGGAGGGGCAGCTCCTCACCCACATCTCCTTGTGCCTGAGTGCTGAGAAAGTAGAGCGAAAGTGTCTTGTATCAAACCATCCGGGGACGCTCTGAAGCCTGTGTATGACTGGCTATTGGTAAGTGCTATGGAGGCAGATTTTGGGGTGTAGCAGTGCTGAGCTTTGGGGAACCCCAGCACCCACTGAGGCGGTGTGCTCTGGGCAACCGGAGAGAGAGTCTCTCCTTTTCACAAGCTCCAACCATGTCTGGATGAATACTTAAATCTGCCCAGACACGTGTTCTTTTACAATCTGGAAGGTGTGAACTGGCTGCTTCTGTGTCTTACCCACAGTACTTCCTTCCGCTTTCTGGGCCTCCTAGCAGCTATAATGAGACCTTTTGGGATAGTGCTTCTGGCTCTGATGTTTCCATCGCTGTTCCTATCGCTCTCTGGAGTTCAAAGTTTGCTTACATCAAGAACTGAACTTCTGGGCACTTATTCCCTTAGCAATTGCTGCACCTGCATCCTGAAATACTGATACAGACATGGAAAATAAAACAACAGCAACAGAAAGAAAAAAGCCAAACTTTTTTGAGAGGTTTCCAATCTCCTGATTCTTATTCCCTCCAAATTGAAATGAAAATATTGTACTAGGCAGCTGCAGCATGCTTGATATGTGGTTTTAGTGAGACTTCTGCATTATCTATTGTTATTGTACTGAGAAGAATGATTCTCGGTATGGTACTGTCAGCTTCATTAAGCTGCAAAACAGGATGGATTCATTATTTTCCATAAACCCCAGTAAGAAATGCTGCTTTGGTGCTCAGTTTTTCCAAGGTTAGAAGAAAAAAAAATCTGTTTCTGTAATTTTTTTCTGATTATACTTGTGCGTTTATTTAAATCATGCATTACTCTTAAGTATTCAGTTGTTTGACACTTGCTCTTTACTTACTGGAGTGCTGGAATAGGCTGCCTAGGTAGGTTTTGCATTCTCCTTCTCTGGAGATATTCAAGACACCTGCTTGGATGCCTACCTGTGCAGCCTGCTGTATGGAGCCCGTTTTGCAGGAGGGCTGGACTCAATGATGTCTGGAGGTCCCTTTCAACCCCTACAGTTCTATGAATCCCACTCAACCAAAAAAACTCAAACTCTTCGAAAGTGTAACCCTGACATTCAACTTCTGAATTGCTTAGAGGACTTGTTTTTCTTATGCTTCTGATGCTTGTATGGGGGTGCCTGCACCAACAGCACACTGCTTACTCTGCAGACACTTCTTTACGTTCTGTCAATGCTACCAACCCTTCCCTGAAAAGTCAGAAAGTGTTTTTTGTTTGTCCTTTACATTTCCTGCAGTCTTTTTCCCAGTAGGAGCCTTGGGATTTCTGGAGACAGTCACTTTTATGGTTTGTTTCTCAATGCCAGAAAGTCCCAAAGGAGTTGGTTTAGCACAGGTATTTACACACTTGATAATCTGCTGCTGCTGTGAGATCTCCCAAGTGAAATGGTATGTGACCCTTATAACGATTTTTAAGCTAGAGAAGAGAAAATTGTGTTTATGCTCTGTGGCTTCACTAGGTTGTGAGAAATTGCATCTTTTTCCATCTACCTGAGCCAATGAACTTGTTTCTGGAGTTGGACATCATTTCAAGGATCTTGTGTACAATCACAGAATCACAGGGGATGGAAGAGACCTCTGGAGATGTAGTCCACCCCCCTGCTAAAGCAGGTTCCCTACAGTAGGTTACATAGGAAAGCATCCAGGTAGGTTTTGGGTATCTCCAGAGAAGGATACTCCACAGCCTCTCTGGGCAGCCTATTCCAGTGCTCTGTTACCCTCACGGTAAATAATTTTTTTCCTCAAGTTCAAGTTAACTTTAGATTTTCCAGTTTGTACCCACTGTCCCTTGTTCTGTCCCTGAGTAGTGCTGAAGAGTCTGACCCTATACACTTAACTCTCCTCCATTAGGTATTTATAGGCATTGATAAGATCCTCTCTCAGCCTTCCCCAGGCTGAGCAGTCTCAGTCTCTCAGCTTTCCTTCATACAGGAGATGTTCCAGGCCCCACACCATCTTTGTGGCCCTCAGCTGTACTCTCTCTAGAAGTTCCCTGTCTTTCTTGAGCTGAGTAACCCAGACCTGGACGCAGTACTCCAGGTGCGGCCTCTGCAGGGCAGAGCAGAGAGGAGGATCACCTCTTTCAAGCTGTTGGCCATGTTTTTTTTGAATGCATCTCAGGGTACTGTTGGTCTTCCTGACCACAAGGGCACACTGCTGGCTCATGGTAAGCCCGATGTCCATCAGGACGCCCGGGTCTTTCTCTCCAGAGCTCCTCTCCAGAAGGTCAGCCCCAAACTTATACTGATGTGTGTGGTTATTCCTGAGGAGATGTAGGACTCCACACTTGCCCTTGTAGAACCCTCAGCAAGTTCCTCTCTACCCTCTAGTGTGGCAGCCACCCCTCCCAGCTTTGTATCATCAGCAAACTTGCTGAGGATGCGTGTCTAAAAGCCCTCAGCTACTACCGTTTCTGGTGAGTGAGACCAGAAGATCAGCACAACAGCTGTGGTGCTGCACAGCTCTGAAAACCGTGCAGTAATGCTGCTTGTTCATTTCCTATGGGTATGAATTCCAAAATTCTGCAACATTTCACAACAGGTTAACCTTACCAAAAGTGTGTTATCCGGGACTCTCTTTTTCATTTAAAGGTTTGCCAAAAGGAGAGGTGACAGGATTATAAGAACTAGAAGTCAGACAGACCTAGAAAAGAACTTCACTAGCAGCTGAAGAAATTCCTGCAGTAAGGAGGAGAGAGAAGGGAGGGATGTTTATAAGCTCCCTACCACCACCAGTACCAGGCCGGAAGGAGTTATGAGAAGGCAAGGGTAGAGTCTGCAAATACTTATTCTCACAGCAAGACTGGTTTTAGCCCCACAAGGACCCATAGGTACTGTATTTTCTATTTGTCAGAAATGGAAGTGTTTGTAAATGGTATGATTTTAAACCAAGTGACTGTGTTCTGTGGCAGTGATAGAGATTTTAATTTATTTTTTTCCCCGGATAACTTATTAGTGAACACAGAAAAAAACAACACAATAACAACAGCAAAAGAAACAGTACGATTGCCTGTATATCTGTGTATCTTTGCTCTTTTTTTTTTTTTAATTTTTTTTTGTATGTTTTTTGTTTGTTTGTTTTAAGAGACTACTGGGAAGACTTGTCATCAGTTTGCTTTGGGAGGAGAAGTGGATTACTGGCAGTAGATGACTGTCTGCCATCTGGATAGACTTTGTGGCTGATAAAATGTATAATTAGGACACAGATGTGTGCTTGATCCTATGCCAGTGCAGTGACTTGCAGACAGAACTATGGAGAGACAGCTCACAGGGACAGTGTGTCAAGGGGAACTCCAACAGCTGCAGGAGAGGGAGTTGGTATCACTGCCTTACCTTGCAGGGGTACAAGGGAAATGGATTTAGGCTATGCCCTGGAAAAGGCTTTGAAGTGATTAAACTGTTTAGTCAGATCCCCAGGGGCTTGGAATTACTTTCGTACATGGAGAACAAACTGCAAGTCTCTCATTTTTCTCTTGTTCCTCATTCTTCTTAGTGCTGCCTAGAGCCCAACACTTTGCAGGACATCACTATCTCTAAAGCCACCCTCAGGACCTTTCTCAACCTTTGGCTTCTCAATTTGTCCAGCCTTTTGGGGGAAGTCTCTTCCCTGACATGTGATTCCTTTTCCTGGGTAGATGCCTCCCTTCTTGAGGATCTTGCTGATAACAAAGAGGATACATCCAGTCAGATTTCACAGCAGCACGTTTGATGACCCTTTCCTATCCTCTTGCAAATCTTGTAAGGCTTAGGGCTGTTGCAATGTTAAAGACTTCTCTTGTTCCCAAAACATGAATTCCACATTCCTCCAAACCTTTTGCCCCATGGAAAGTTGTGCTTTTTAGCTTTGTCTTTGTCCTGACATATCCACCTGTAGCCAAGTTGCTCGTTCTACTTGTGACAGAATGTTCCACAATAACAGTGAAAATACACATGGTCTTTTTCTCTTGTAGTTGTCTTTGTAAGTACTTATCTTCATGTTTAATGCTAAGTACTTTGTATCTTCATAAAAAGGAGGAGGCTTAAGCCAAGTGGGCTACAGAGCTGCTCACAGTGGCTTGGTCAGGAAGAAAAGGATTTATAACACTGTGTTAAGTGCATCAGCTTTTTCAATCCCTCTACATCCTTTGTTCTAAACCAGAAAAATTCCACATACGCAAACCTATCAGCTCAGGTTCCTTGACAGTTCACCTGCTCACCAGACTGTGCTCTTTTGCAGAGAATGCATTTTGATTTCAAAATTCGGACAGAGATGCGTTTTAAATCATCTGCCTTAACTCACATATGTTCTGACTCCCGTGAGACCTTTCAAATGACTAGTCATACCACTGTTAAATATTCAACACAAAGTTGGTTTAATAACTCCCACAGCTGTTGCAAACCTGACAGGGAAGACAATGTTATGCAAATATTCTGTTATTGAAGAAAACAATTCCAACATGCTGAATGTAGACAGATATATTTCTTTCAACTAGCAATGAAAATTAGTTTTTCTTAGTCTAAGAGGAAAGAAAAAACAGTAATAAACAACCTGAGTTGTTATGGTTCCATGTAGCCCAATTTCTTACCTGGTACTGGATGATGTATAAGCGCAGGATTTCTCTTTTTCTTTAGATGCTTCCTGGTGTTATGTGGCCCTGTGTTTGTGTGCAAGAAGGACTTTACAGCCAAAGGATTGAACACACAATCCTTCAGCTGTAAAAGACTGCATAAGCTCTTCTAATGGATTTTCAAAGGAATGTCAGCTGGTTACGGTTTGGCTATAGTGGTTGAGTAAAGGTACAGATTACTGGTTTGTTTTTGTTCATTTCCTCACCTCAGCTCGTCAATACTTCAAATCGTATCAGCACTGGTTTTCTGGTACTTCTCTTTCTGCTCAAAGGAAAAGAAATTGCAACTTTTATTTTGCAGCTTACCCCAAAAGAAAATACGACTTGTTCTTTTGTCATGCATCCTCGCTTGCCAGAAAAGCACAAATTAAAAATAGAAAATGGTTTGCTTTATGATTAACTTTTTAAAGCTGCTTTTGTTTATTGTTTTAATCAAGTCACTGATAAAAAGAACACAAATCTTTCTTCTACCCTAGGAAATCTTTAAAACAAACAAACAAACGTTATTTACCATTTGTCAGATAGTATAATGAATGTTAACTTCTGTATCTGTCTTAAACGTGTGATATGCTAGGAGGTAAGACCCCAGGATACTTGAGGAGTAGAAGTCATCAGGGTTCATCCAGAGAAATTAGCAATTGCCAGTATGAAAGCTCTGCTGTACATTAAAGGAAAACATCATTACAGCAAACAAGAAGGCTCAGAGAAAAATCCCCTCATCCCTGTAGATTCACATCATTACTGACTCCTGTCATTTCTGTAATTTCTGAAATAAGCTCTCAGTTTTTCTTCAGCCTTCATTGAGGTTTCCTTGCTGTAGTATTTATTTTTGCAGGGCTAATGCCTCATCATTTCAATTTTCCACCAGTGAAGAGCTATGTTCCTGCATCCTGTTTCCTAAAAGCTTGACTCATTCAGCTTTCACAGTGGGTATGTATGATTACAAGCTGCAGGACAAGATATATCACTTTTCAAAAATGTGCTTTTAGGGCTTCAGCAGTAAGAAATCAGAGCTATTTGGCTGCAGTCTGTGATTCTGGTACCAAGCAGTAGGTACTGTTATATATTTGATTTCACTAAAAGATACAGACCCTTCTCCTTCAGGAGGCTTGTGTCGTCTGGCATAGAGTTATTGTAAGGAATTTCCATCTGGGTAAACTTCAGCTTTTATATTTTGTAGTTTGTGCTATGCAGGGGAATTTAATGAGAATCCTGGAAATCAGTCCATGCCCTCCCCACTTCAAGGAGAGAAGCATCTCCGGTGTGCCTAAAACTAAGCTGGTCAGTAGTCAACAATGCAACAAAGATCATAAGCCTATGTAGGGATAAAAATTTTTCAAGATAACTGAGATTTTTCTACTGTTGTTATCATCTTTGATAGTCTGAGTGAAATTCCAGCATTTCCTGAACTAGGGAAGCAGTGAATTTATCTACCAACAAGTAGCCATTCAGCTCCCCAAATCCCTGAATTCTAGCCGCTCTCATCGTTTCCTGTAGTCTAGTGGTTACGTTGCACCTCAAAAGGACTTGAGCTTCATGTTAAGCCCTTACTTCTATGACGGGCAAGATTTACCAGATTCAAAGTAGTTTGAGGATGAGGGCTAAGGAAACACGTAGAGCTAGACTGGAGCTCTGATTTGGTTTTTGTTTTGTCTTCTGTTTAGAAGTAGCATTTAGTCACACATTTTTTGATAAGCATAAATGTAAAAGAGAGTAGAACCAAGAAGAAACTTCTTATTTTCAATCTAGATCCTATGTATGTAAAAGCAACTACTAGTCCTGTAGGAACTGCAACTTACCTGTCTTCCAGTTCCTATATTTTTTTCTTTCCTTTGGGTAAAAACGAAGATGCTGGTTTGAATGGTAAAATTTGAACATGCTCTCACAAAGATCAGACTACTTGGCACTGATGTGGCTTATTTTGGAGGCAACAGAGGAGGCAGGCATCTCATTATTGGATGAGTGAAATTAAAAAACTTTCTCAGCTTTCCTAAATCTTAGTATTTAGTGCTGTAGTGTTAATGTTGTGGTCTTTGCTGTAAAGCAGGAAAGATCTAATGAGGACACCTATAGTTGAAGGCATAGCTAGTCACCAGTGGTCCTTTCCTTGCAAACAAAATATTTCCCTTGTAATGTGTCTCCAGATTTTCTCCTACTCTAAAAGATTTGAGAGAGGGTTTGTTTTTTTTTTTTTCCCTTCTCTTTACAAAGACACTGAGCAGCCAGAAGTTTAGCTCTTTAACATTAGAATCTTAATGAGAATTGGCTCTTCCCTCCTCCGTGGCACCCTCAGAAGCAACCTGCACTAAGAGATGACCTAAGTAAACTGGGAATTTGAGTGCTGATAGAGAAAAATATCCCTAATCCAGCCAATAGTCACATAAGGGTTTCCTCTTGGGTCAGAAATAAAGGCAAAGGGATTATTAATCTCTTCAGATGCCGATCTTAGCCAGTTTCTCTCTGAGAGCAAAGCAGAGCAGTGCCTTTGTCTCCAGCAGAGCCTGAGGTTGGTAGACCCAATGCTCTGAAAGAAGGTAAGTTTCTGACACATTGTGGCTGGCTTCTCCACCAAAGTCTGGTAACAGCAATCTTTCTACTACCACCCTACTGTATCTTCTGTTTCTGAAAGGAAAGTGACTGAGGAGGGGTGTCAAGCTCTCTCCAAGCTTTTCCTAATTAACTTAGAGCAGATGGGGCTAGCTGAAACCAGCCTCTGGGCTGCAGGGTGCTTGGGGATCTCAAAGCATAGTGTTGCTGGAAGTATTCTTTGCACTGTTCTTGCAAGGGTGAGCAAATCATTTCTTGCTCAGCAAAGCGTTTCAGGCTTGGAAGCCCTCAGGACTATGCTGAGCAACTCCAGCACTATTGATCTTATTGAACTTATAGCTGAGCTTATAGATTTGCTGTTTTCCATTAAGGTGTCTGTGTCAATATCTTAGAGTGCACGCATAACGTTTACGGCACATAAAAATGTTTACAAGCAGATTGTTTTTCAACTAGAACTAGTGTGTCTACTGAAAGTACTTATGCTTTGGTGTTTGTGGATACTGCACCATTTGAAAGCATATGTGGTAATTTATGTGCATTTATGAGTTTTCTTTATCACAAGGAAACAATAAATGTGAGTGTAATTCAGGAGAGCAAAGCTAGCTGCACAGAAGTAGAGTTCTTAGTGTGGAACAATAGGTGCAGAACTGAACTTTTTTCTAGTACAAGAGTTTGCATTTTCTAATGGTGTCTTGTTAAGGTACCCCTGCTTTGTGTTTTATTTTCACTTCTCATATGATGCATTAATCTGTTTCATCTAGAGTATACCTCACTCCAACTTGTTCTCTCATTTTGTCCCCTAAGTAATCTTGAAAAAAACAGCATTTTTATGAGTCACTCCAGACTTGAGAAAAAGCAAGAGCACGGTACAAATACATAAAAGGAGAATAAGCACCAAGTACACTTTAGCCAGCAGGCATGACATTGAGGCCCCAGAGCTGGTGAATAGCAACAGGGTTTGCGATGCACACAAAAGGCACAGGAAAGATTGAGTTGTATCTGCAAAGACATGTTATTGTTAGTATTTTTATGGCATTCATGGACAAATAATGCAACTTCTCATAGTTAGACCTGGAGGACATTTCTCCAGAAAACAATAACTTTGTCACAAAAAGAAAAGGAAAAAACAAATGTCAGTATGATAAGGTCATAAGGACTAGAAGTACCTGGGGAGCTGAGTCACATTACATGAAATACTTAACATGAAAATAAACAGTGAAGACCCTGTAAATGTTAAAACATATATTTTGATGTTTAAAAATTCATTTTTTTGGCAATGCTGTTATACTTAGGTTAATGCTGTTTAGAGATTGATTTTTGGAGTGGAGTTTCAAAATTCCTTTCTCTTCCCCTTTATTTAAATGAAGCCTATGAAGAAGAAAAAATTGAAAGAAGCAAAATGGGCTGAATGAAATACATTTTTAACTCTTAGCTTCTTTGGCAACAATAAAAATTAAAAAAAGGAAAAGAGCAAAAGCCTATTGCACTTGACCTCATATTGGTAACTGAGGCAATAAAATCTTAGGAAAATCTCCTGCAGGATACTTTTAAATTTAACTAAAGTTTGGATTCTGAGCTTCTAATTTTTAGTCAGGTATTTAAAACATCAGGCCATTCTTTTTCTGGCAGAAAAAATGGAGAATTTTGGAAAATCAAAACTAACCAACACACATAGCCTACTATTTCAGTGCAAATAGAGTTGATTTCTAAGTCTTAAAAGATAATGCTGGCCAACCTTTTAGCCAAAATTTTAATAAGAACTTCATTTAGCTGCAGACTCTGTCCCACTGGGGAAAAAAAGTTAGGATTAATGCCCAGATGCAGATGCTCTTTCTTTCAAGACCTACAGGACATCTAGTGGTTCTAGATGATCTTGGAATAGAATTGTTCAGTTACAGGGGATTTGCAAAGTATTAAGACATCTAAATATTCAGACTGATGCCTGATGGGGCATTCTTAGTCACTCATCTGAAAATTCTGCCTCTCTATCTCTCTAGGCGTATTAAAACCCTGAAAATCTATCTGGAGGGCTCCTGTTAGATCATGCTGGAAAGCATTACTGTTGTGCACCTTTTTATTTTTATTTTCTTGCATGTCTGCTGTGTCTTCTACTGAGGAACATTTTCTATGATTTTCTATGGTTTTTCTGATTAATCTCTTCCGTCAACTTTCTATGTGTCCCTTTACCTGCTGACCACTTCTAGCATATAAACAAGAATTCCTTCTTCAAAATCTGAATTTGCCTAATTGTTTGACCAGAGCAATCACCATATTTTCTCCTTCTCTCCTCACTGTCTAGTTATCATTTGTCTAGAAAGTGGTGCTTTTCTTTGGGCAGGGTAAGGAAAGTCAATGAAGATGTTGTTCATGAATGCACTAGTTTTTAGTATTCAAACCTGAGCTCCTCTCAGCTACCTGGTGTCCTGCTCCCAGGCCATAGAAAGACAGAGCTGTTCTTTGTTCTGTTCCTCACTTTTGTTTACTAAACCACAGTGAGATCTGAAGGTTCCAGCAGAGAGTAGGCATTTCTCAGCAAGTGTCTACATTAATTTGTGCTGTGTATGCCTACCTTTCCTCAATAGATTCTCAAGAGCTTTACTGCTGAGGAATAAAAATTGCATCATTAGATTGCAAACATCCTTTCCTTGCCTGCAACAAAACTTTTGAGTCTTCTGTGTTGAATCCTGAGCTGAACAAATATGGAGTTGGATCACATCTGCGATAAAGCTCAGTGTGTTGGAGGCTCTGCTGACATAAATGATGACCTCCTTCTGCAGAAAATAAGGCTTTCAGGACCTGAGGAAAAGTTGAGGGCACCTAGTGTTGAAAGTTCCTTGGTTTATTGAGCTTTCCCATGGCACAATGTAGAATTTGCACTTTTGCTTCTTCACTCTAAAGATCTTCTAATTGGCTGCTGCTTGTAGAGCATAAGAGGTTCTCCTTGACCCTTGTCTAAATGTCTGTTTGCTTGCATTTGCACAACTCCCACATTAATAATGAGATTTCTAGGTATGATGGAGTTTCAAGTAGTGATGTTATGGGAACAGCTGCCTTGTAGGAAGCTGCCAGCAGAGGATCGCTAATTAAGGGTTTAAGAATAACAGTGTAGTGAGGCACCAGGAAACCAGGATATTTGTTTTCAAACCAATGCTTAATGCAAAGGAAGAAGATCACCATGCAAAGATTTGCCTCATGAAGAGTCCTTTGTCCTATTTGATACAAAAAGGTTTCCAGAATTAAGCAAATAATTTTGCATGTGCAATGAGAATGGAGCTGATGCTAGGTCAGATTCCACAGTTCCGTAATGTGGCTTCTCACTGTGTCCAGACATCCAGAGAAAGTCAAAGTCTCTGTAGGAGATGAAGAGCTAAGGGACCAGTCTGCTGCGAAATGAGAATGGACCAGAAAACATGGCAACCTCTGTCTGCTTCTGAAAGCCAGCTTGAAGTGCAGAGCAATTGCCCTTCTTTCCTCTCTTCTTGACATTCAGTTTTACAAATAGAGGTATTTAAAGATGCCCAGTGAGAGGAAGAAAACTGTAGCTCACTGCAATCTAAAATGATGCATGGGTTATTTTTCTGTAGGTTCCTCTGCAGTTTCTCCGTCAATTCCTTCCCCAGGATGGAAAGGTGACACCTTTCATGCCAGGACATGGAGATGCCACCAGGACCAGTTCTAGAGACTTTGTTTTCAGCAGAGGTTGTCCTCTAGGTTGCTGGAACAGCTGGGTTACTATCTGCAGGAAACCCTAGTGCTCCCTGGAAAATTATCGTATGTATTAAGTATTACACCTAGTGATAATCTAGCTAGTTATGTGTCTAAGTTAGTACTAGCTGATTAGAGAAGAAATTCCAGGAAATAAGTGGAGCAGATGGGAAAGTCAATGAATTCGTGATGATTACAGAATTTCTCTGAATATTGAATAAAGGTTTTGTTTTGTCCTTCAGCTTTGTTAGCCTATTTTCAGAAAATTGCCTCTTCCAGCCTTGCTTTTGTCTGCAGCGATAACATCTATGAACATTCAGTTAAGTAATAAGTGGCTTTTTGGCTGATGCAGGGACAATTAAATATGGTACACTCAAGCTGAGATAGAGAATTCTGTTGTTTGGTTTTTAGATGATGAAAGCACAGAACAGTCAACATTTATTTCTCACATTCCTCAATCTGTGAAGAGCGTTTGTTTTTGGTTGGTAGGAAACGTTTCTGTGAGTTGTTTTCTGCTAAACTAAGTTCTTCAGACAGATTTCTATCATCTGCTTCTCTCTTTTTCCTTCTTTGTGTTCTTAATTCATGGTTTAAGAGATTAATTCTGTATGTAATGAAACATGGGTTATCTGAAACATTTTCAGCTAACCAGGCAACTGTGGGTATGTAACAGTGAAACACTCCACTGAGCTCTGAAGCTCTGTAGGCCGTGCAAAACTGTTCATGCAGTGCAGGGATGCAGAGTTTGAGTGCCATTGATCCTGGGTTTATAAGCTGGCAGGGGAACAGGCCCACTGATGAATGGGAATACCTATATTGCTTCTGCACCTCAGGTGCTGAATGTGCATTGTGAAAACAGGCTTTGCTCATCTGGATTTTCAATGCTTCTGCCTTCTTCCTTGTTTCCAGTGATGAGATGTCAGATAATAGAACACATTTTCATCAATAAATGTGTAAGCACACTTTCTGTCTTGTACCTCAACCTATTCTCAGATTTGTTAAGATTTTGTCTGGTGTTCAATCCCTCCTTAGCTGCTAATTTGCTTCTCATCTTTGTTATATGGCACAATTTATCATTGCACATAATACTTCAATTCTAACATTATTTACACGAAGAAAAGCTGACTCAAATTCACACTTTAAGAAGCATAGCCTTTTTCCAGGCCAGTATCTGCTTTTTAGAAATAACTCTTTCATTTTCAGTAATGTTTTTTTTGACCACTTAATTCTTTTATACAGGAATGCATAATGTAAGTCTCAGTGTAGCAAATCATGTCTATGAATACTTATCCACGTTCATGATTTCAAAATCCAAATCTCTGTTGTAAGAGGCTTGTTCTCTCTGGGGAAGAAGTCAACAGTTGAAAGCAGTATTTAAAATCAATAATTACATCTGAAACGTCGTGTGTCAGTGTAGGAAACTGCACTAACAATCTGCAAAGCCACATGTAAATGGAATATGTGCTTGATGCTTAGTTCCTCTCACACCAAAGCACGTGTTATCGCTGGTGAGCAAAAGTGAAGTAAAAAACATGCATAACCTTGGGCAAAATCATATTCTCATATCTTGTGTGCTCTGATCTGTTGGCACTAGGAGTCTTCTGATCCATTTCACTATACACTGAATCACAGCTTAAAACTCTATTAAGATTTTTAAAAATACCACAAGAATTTAAGTAGATGTTAAGTAGTAAACATATCACACAGCTTTGATCATCACAACTTCAGTGTTTTCCCCTAAGTGCCTTCCCCCCAGTTATTTCCTCTCTATTCATTAATCTCCCATCACTTTCTGCTTAATGTTTGTGATTGAATATAATTTCTGTCATATGGCATCTCAGAGGTAGGTCTGGATGCCTAACAGATTGCTTTGTATTTGCCTGTCAGAGCACAGCAGAAAACTGACAAGCTTTCAGTGTCTGAAATAATATTCACTTATTTTCAAGGTTTGATGATATGAAATGAAACAGCAGGCAATGTCTACATCCTGGCATGCTGCTCCACAGCCTATGAGGTCCAGGGATTTCTCCTGCTCACTCAGCTGGATCATGGTCGTGAAAAAAGCAGTCTCTTGCATGCTGTTATTAAAAGCTGGGTGCAGCTTCTTCCTTCCTGATAGGTTTGTGAGTGTTGCAGACATCAGTATCATTTTTCTGTCTCTTGATGCTGTTGTTCAGGCAAAGTAAGATTCAAACAAGCCAAACTGGGACTATTCTGAAGCCTTCTGAAATTTCTGAAAACTTATATATATATTTCTAACTCTTTTTGTCAAAATATTATTCTAATTCTTTGCTGCCAAGCTTCTGGTCCAGTTCTTTCACTTAGACTGCAGTAATTAAGGAGGGTCTCTCTGTTGGTGCAGTCTTTCCATGATGACTAATCTTTGACAGGTGGAAGGTCAGGAAATAAAAAATGAAAGTTTTTTGGACATGGATCTGTTTGCACATGTCTGTCTGTGGCAAAAAATACTTGTGTGAAATAGCATACTCATATATCACTGTCATTCCCCAGTCTTGCAAAGAGCAACTTGCCTTTGGGTTCAGCTGAATACTGTAATTTCCCTTTTTTGATGGAGAATTAGAGGAGAGTGTTATATAGCTCTTTTCTGAATTATGTTTTTGACAAGGGAGTGTTTATTCCTGATCACCTCTTGTCCTTTTTCCTGGCCAGTCCCACTCACCCATGTAAACACCTTGGAGGGAAGATATATATATATATATATATATATATGTATAATTAAGTACAGTTAAGTGCAAGTTTGGGTTGTTTCATGTCTTCACAGATATGTGTTGATCTGCTAAGCGTGTGGATTCATCCTTTCCAATCACATTTCCTTAAATTCAGCTAATTTTTTAGGATTTTCTTGAGCTGACTGTGATGCTGCATAATTGTGGGTGTTTTTTTTTCTTTCATGTTAATGAACTGAAGAAAATGAATAAGGGTAAATAAATATAGGATAGCTTTTAAAAGACAATTTCCAACTATATTGGTAGTCAAATAAATGTTGATGAAATAAGTTAATATTCTTTAATTATTGCTATAATTACTTGCATTACTATAATTTTTTTTAAGTGATTAGCTGTTTGCTCAGACATATAGCAAGACTGTAATTCCTGTATGTAGCCAGAGGTGGAAGACTGCCTGCTATGGCTTGGTAGAGTCCAGACAAGTACTTCTCTAATGATTTACATGTTGGGTGGATCAACCAAGGCAAACTACATTCAGAAGCTGCAGTCCAAAGTGTGCCAGTAAACATAACTTCTAAAGTTATTGTATCCCAAGAAGTTCTCACCTGACTGAACTTGCCTCTGCTCTGTTGATTCAGAGATCAACTCAGCAAGATTATAGTCGGGGTTCTCATGAATGAAATCCTTAATGATCTGTTAAAGTTTGGGCTATGAAACTTTCTGAAAATTATTCTTTTTCCCCATGAGTCATTCACTGCTGGCCTCTGACCAGAGGGGCTGGGTGGGGGATTGCTTTCTGGTCCTCAGAACAGGATGCTAATACTATCCTATTAAATGGATGACCTTGTGTCATTTTGCTGTTTCTCAAATATTCAGCAGGTCTTTTCTAAAAGATACCCTCTGGTGTTCTTGAAATTCAGTAGTGATATAAAATAATTAACTGAAGGTCAGAGACAGTTTCTGCTACATCTAATTTGTAAGCAGCTGTTGAGCAGAAGCTGCACGTGACGTACATGCTAATGAAGATCCCCATTTAAGACCATATTTCAAGTATTCTGAAAGTCCTTGGAGATAAGTGGTAGAAATTTGAATACTAAGAACATTGTAAATACAAGCAGGCTTCAATTTGGTACAGTGCTTTTGCCAGTTTGCTTAACGCAATGCCTATTCTTATAACCCCTAAAGACATACAGTGTTGCACATGGATGTAAGCAGATGCCAAGTCCCATTCAGATCAGGTGCTGCTTTGGTGGTTCAGATGTAGCTGTCTGTGGAAGGAGATCATTTTATAAACACAAAGGAAATGCATTTTATTTCAGGAGGATTGGAAAAGGTCCTTCACTCAACTGGAAATCTCTTTACTAGACTCAAAAAAGGTAATATTTACACTGACAGTTATGCCCAGCTTCCAACTAATATTTCAAAGTATGGTTAAGAAGGAGTAATATGTTTAGTTTATGGTACTGCCAAAGCTGAAAAAAGAAATGTTAATATTAGGAATGTTAACCTATTTGAGATCCCTTGTAAATCAGCATGATTCCAAAGACAATTTGTTCAGGTACTGGCTGTTGTGCTTTTTATAATCTCTATATACAAACACAAGAGTTTTATAATGCCCATTAGGAAGCATAATTTATTCATATTAGCAAGAACATTCCACACTATAATTCAAGATAATTAAGGGAACAGGACTTCTGTAAGAATGAATCTTGTATTTCCTAAACTATTTTAAAATTAAAAATATTTACACTGTGTTAATATACCAGTGTGAGTGTTCCAAGAAGACTGAATGTAACAAAGTGCATCACTTAATAATTACTCTTATTAAGATTTTAAAAGTAAACCAGTTGTTGAACTTGTTAATATTTAACTTAGTATTCAGCAAAAGAAACTCCAGAACCCAAAGCAAATTTTCCTGCCCGGTACAAGGAGGACATATTTTCACTGACTGGTAATCTATTGAATTCCTTTGTTTGCATATAGGAACTCTTTGGTGAGGTTGAATATTTTCAGCTGTACTTCGTTTTGTCTTGCGTGTCATTGAAAGATCTTACTCTGGTATCTGCTTGCAAAAGTTCTCTGGAATTGTACAGAATTGTGTGGCACCTGAGACTGGGATTCCTAGATAGTGCAGAATGAGGGAAGACAATGGGAAGTTGTCCATATCAGTTGCAGAGTGTTTAGGAAAGTGATATTTTTTTCACAGGATAATTGTCAAGAATGTTGGGGAAAAAATAAAAGGAAGAACAGAGGCATTTTGAAACAAACATCAAGGTGGAAAAGAAGATAAATTCTGAGTGCTTTTTCCTAAACCTCTGCAATGCTTTAATCAGTGGAAATTAAGATCCTAAAGATCCTACCTAGTGATTAGCCCAAGTTTTCTCTAAGCATTTCGGCTCTAAACAAGTGACCGAGTAGAAAGCCAAAAAAGGACTGCTCCAGAGAGGGACTGCTTTCATTTTTGATTCCCAGTGTAGTTGACATCTGAACAGCTTAAGTTTACAGGGGTTAATCTAAGGCATATGTATTTTTTAAGGGGAAAAAAAAAAAAAGAAGAAGCCGGGGGAACAGTCGACCTTTTTCATTACTGCCTCTTTGGTTTCTTTCCCTGACCCAGATGACACAGGAAGATATAGCAGGCAAAGATAAAAGTACAGGAGCTCCAGGCTGGTCAGAGAGGAAACCGTACTTTCTGGCAACAAGACAGCAAAAATGTCTGTGGAGTTGTTAGTCTTTATGTTCTTATGTTGAATGTAATTTGAAGTGAAGGCATAGCCAGTGCTAGTTCACTGACATGCCTTTAGAAATATGTGCACTCTGTACAAAACAAGGGGAAGAAGTGAAATGTTTCCATGTCTGAAGTGAAAAGGAAGTCTGTGTTTAATTCCATCCAAGGGATGTCCTTTTACATGACTGGAAGATGCACAGAGAAGTTATGGCCATCCAAAGAGTAGGAGCAGAGCTGTGATTTGCCATGCACTCTTGGGAGCATGCCACCCAGCTGTAAGAAAAGATGATTTTACAGTATTATATCAATTTCTGTAAATCCTGTGTGACAGTGCAGATGAGCTCTGGCTCACAGCCCTGTTTCCTGGCAAGAGTGTGCAAAAATCTAGCATCTCTGTTGGATGGGAGGCTCAAAACTGAATTCTGAATTCTGGTTTAACTGTGTACCCTTGCATCCACCCTGAGGTATTGGTACAGGTCTCTGAACTCTGGTCTCACAAGAATTTCTCATGCAGGATTTGCTCACTACAGTGTTGATGCTGCCTTACCTCAGGGAAAAAGTTTATTGTGTTGATTATTTGACACTGAAATATTTTAGCAGGTCCAGAGGAGGGTCGTGAAGATGTTCGGAGGGCTGGAGCACCTCCCTTATGAGGACAAGTGGAGAGTGCTGGGGCTCTTCAGCCTGGAGAGCAGAAGGCTCCAAAGGGATCTTATAGCAGCCTTCCAGTACCTGAAGGAGGCCCACAGAAAAACTGGGGACAGACTTTTTAGAAGGGCATGTAGTGACAGAACAAGGGGAAATGATTTTAAAGTGGAAGAAGATAGATTTATACTAGATATTAGGAAGAAATTCTTTACTGTAAGAGTAGTGGGACACTGGAACATGTTGCCCAGGGAGGTTGTGAATGCCCCCTCCCTGGAACCATTCAAGGCCAGGCTGGATGAAGCTGTTGGCAACCCAGTCTAGTGTGAGGTGTCCCTGCCTATAGCAAGGGGGTTGGAACTAGATGACCTTAAAGGTCTCTTCCAGCCCAAACTATTCTATGGTTCTATGACTTGTTTTTCTAGTGCCTGTGTAACAGAGGTAACTTCAAAGAACTGACCACATACCACAGAAAGTGAGAGGATTGCAAATCAGTTTGTGAGTTATCCCAGACCAGCTTTCTTCCCCATTCAAGGAATTATTTACATTTTGTCCATTAAGCTGGCATGATGTTGCTGTTGGATCTGTCTTGGCCAGTGGTGATGATATCTCTCTGGTTGTTCTGCAGGTCAGTTCACCCCAACCTTGTTCAGTGCAAAGGGAGGAGTTAACGGTTCCCTGCTATCACTTGTAGCCAGCAAAAGTAAATAGATGTTAATCCCTATGGCGTGTGTCTGAAGAATATTTAGCAATGTACATATAGGGTAACTTCAATATACACATGACAAAAGCATGAGGAGCGTCAAAAGGGTTGCTTTTATGATGTTTGTTAAAGATGGTATCTGCAAGATGAACATCCTGAAAGGAAATGAATGGTTTCATTCAGCTTTCTGCAAAAATTAAGTTGGTGTATCTTATTTAATATAGTGTTTTTCTTTTGTGAATGGTTGTTCTTGGAGGTCATTTAGTGGGATACTGAAAGCAAAGTAGTACAGAGCCCATGTGGACACCCTCAAGGTCTTTCAGGAGTTAGGTTAAGAGATCCTCAATTTCAGAAACCAAAAATTAAGGCTCAGGAACTGCAAACCTAGTTCTTCAAAAGTGCTGGAGGAGGTTTTATGCTGAATTCCTTGAAATTCAAGAGTAATGGGCATGTATTACTTCAAAAGCTTTTTAGAATTACTCCTTACTGATTTGTGCAAGATCTCTTAGAAAACACTGCTCAGTAAAAACTGACAACTTCTGCAGCATTTATAAGTATTTCTTCACGCACATCTCACTGTTATGCAGAAACTAAGCAGCAGGTGCCCAGATCACTTCCTGTCTCAGTCCTTGATCTCAGTTAAGCGTGTTATCTGTCAGTTGAATTTCTCTTTCTTCTACCTCTACAGAAGAAACAGAGAGTCTAAGTATGAGGGAAGAAATAATGATTTTAATTTAACATGTCACCTCACTTCTTGATTAGCCAGTCATCTTAGTAAGTGCTTTATTAAGGAGAATACTCCCTCCACAAGGCCCCAAATGGTGCATGGCTTAGAGAGGTGATGTTGTCACCAGCAACACCAGGCAAGCAGTTCCTCGCGCTGTCAGATACTCTCTGTAGTCATTCTTCATAGCATGAGAGAAGTAATGTAATCCTGGATTGTACAGGTAAACATCAAAGGAATAATCTCAAATCCTATCACAACACAGTGAATAATCATGATGAATTGTGTAGGCTGCTGGAGATGTCACCTTGTAAACAACTGAACACACCACCAAGTGAAGCAGGGATACTTCAGCATCTGGCTCTGTTACAGCATGGGTGCACCCCACTGATCTGCTGACTTACACAAGGAGGCTGATGTGACACTCATCGTGCATGAGCTCTGCTGTTTTATGGTCCACCACACTGTGGTGCACCTGTCTGGAGGCAGAATTGCTGGGTAAGGAATAAGAGGGAGATGTCTGTGAGAGGAACAAGGAGGTGGAAAACCAAAGCAAAGAAAGGAGAATGTAGCAGGATTTTGTGCATGTCTGCTTCCTGAGGAACAGCTGATAGAAGGCAAAGGGAGAGTGATGCTGGAAAAATTGTGCTTGCAAGATGCAAGTGAGCACTGGTGATTCATAATGGGCAGTGCTGGTGACTCTCAGGGATCCTGCACTGAAGGCAACGTAAAGGAACTCCGGGTGAGACTGAAACAGAGCTTCTCCATGAATAAATCAGCACCTATCTATTGCTGCTCCCTAGGAACAGGATGATGCAGTATGCTAGGGAACACACTGTGCTCTGCTCTCTCTCGTACCAAGGACTGTGAAAGTCCCAGAACCAGACAAGGCTAGCAGTCTATTATTTCCTAATCAGAGCTAATATTTAATTTCAGTTCTTGAAAATTAAGATAGAAGGAGTGGAGCAATTGTCATTTTGGTTTAGACCCAAGGTCTGACTACCTGTTCATCTGTAGCTATACTTGTTATTTTCAGAAGCTGTGAGAAAGAAATAGCTTTGCAGGTGACAGATAGCCTAATGCAGTTAGGGGAAGCTGCACAATTAAGCAAGTTTGATGGAAATCTTAGCTACTTTGGAAAAAAATTGAGTAATATTAAGAAGGTCAGGATCTTACTTCAAGTCATCATAGAAGAGTTTGCTATAGACAAGTTTTTTCTAGACTTGAAGGATGATGGCTTATAGCCTTAATTTTGTTTATTCCTTCTTACATAACCGCAAATGCCCTCGTTTGCCTTATAAACATCTAAATCTCTTTTGAATGCTACTAAACCCGGCCGTTCCTTAGTAGCTCAAGGGCAAAATATTTCCTTTCACCAGTGCTGCAAACCTATAATGTTAGTCATATAGCATTTTCCTCTTAGGTGGGCCAGGAATATGCTTAGTGCTCTGTATCATAGTCAACAATGATTATTAAATGGTTTCAGAAATTTAGTTTCTGGAAAATTTCTGTGTGGAGTTCTCTAGAGCTCTTCCACAAGAGGAAGAACAGAAAATATTTATTGAGATCTACTTGATGTGGTGGTTTATGGCATCTCTTCTAAAATTTCTCCATTTCCAAAGATGTACCATTAATTTCTGTGGGAAAGACTCCTGTTATACACAGAACCAGCCTCCCTCACTGCAAACTATGCCTTCTGTGAATTTAAGAGTAAGTTTGTGAGTTTCCACACTAAAAGAAGTGGTTTTGTTTCTCCACAACTAAAATTTTTCAGTGTTTTACTTGGAGTTTTACTGCATGTGTTCTGTTGCATTTAGCCTTCGGCTGGTTGAGATGTGTGACTTATGATACAGCCATCATATTTTCACCATGCTTCAAATGAACAAGAAGCTATTTTAAAGAGAAGGTGTCTGAATACAGCAAATACATACATATATTTATATATCCTCAAAGTGATGAAAAAAAAATTTGAAGGAAAGGATAATAACTTTGTTCAGGCACAGATTTGTAAGGGTTCTTTGTAGTCAGTTCTATCATTGAGTGGTTGAGTGACAGGAGATGAATTACTCTCCTGCAAACATTATTTTTCCTAATCCCTCTCATGTCTGCCTTGTCAGCACCACTATCTTTGGAGGCAAGATGGGCTGTTTCTTCCCACAGTGCCTACTGTAAGGCCTGGGATGTGGATCCATGCAGCAGCTGAGCAGAAATCATTGCTTGCAGATATTGAAGCATGAGATCTCTTTCCCTATGTATCTATGTACCATGTACCTACGTACGTGAAGGACCTGTTTGCCTCATTATCCTAACTAAATGGTTCTTTTTGCCAAGATAGTTTTATGCTGCCTTAGTAGATTGAATTGATGCACTGCATGATCCTGTGCCAGAGCTGGCTCAAGGTAAAGCACAGGGCATGAGAATAAGAGAAACACAATAGTGAGCTGCACAGTGAGCAGCTATTTGTTCCAAAACTTGTTCTACTCTCTGTACAGATGAGGATTTGGAGCAGTTTTCTACCACAATATAAATTTATTTTGTAAGTTTAACTGATCAGTGCAGTCCTCTTCTAGCTGAGGTCTGTGTTACTAAACCCAGTTAAGACCAGAGCATCTTCAAAGTCAGCGCTATGGTATTTATAGAAAGTCTTGCTATAAATTCAGGTTTTTAAGTAGATATTCAAGTTTATAAGTATTAACTGCCAGCTGTCTGCCACTCTCTTTCTCACTTTCGTTATGGTTATTCTGAGGTAGCTGGACACCTCTGAGTTCAGGCCATTTCCATATGGTGATCAGATTGTGTGGATTTCAAAATGTTGTTAGGCTGGCAGACCAGAAAACTGGGCCATTGGTCTGATAGTTCTGGCCAGAGATACACTTTAATCTTCCTCTTGATGTGATCTGGGCTGAAATTCAGTGCTTGTCATGGGGACTCTCCTTAGCAGCCTCAGAAAGCAGAAGAGCTGTCAAATATGCGACCATGATACCAAAGCTTTGTGCATGCCAGTGTGTCTGAAGAAGCAACTGGCAGCAGTTGTACATATGGCTTTGTCCTCTCTCCCTGCTCTCTGTACATGCAGATGCCGTGGCTGAGGTGCTGTGTTTTGGCAGATGACAGTGATGCAGAGGGGTCTGTAGACAAGAAACATTGTGGTGCTAACTAACACATAAACTTTTCCATTGCTGCCATGCTTCACAAATGCTTACTCTCTGTGCTTTCCAGTCAGCAAAGGAAGGTGTTCTTGTCTCTTCAGCGCACAGATTAGTAGTTGATCTATGCCCAAAGTTTAGATGGACCTCTAGAACAACTAGTTGTTCAGAGGCTTGCTGATTAAAGACGTTTTGGAAAATGTGAAGCTGTTATCAAAAGCGGTTGATGCACAGTTCATAGAAATTTCATGTTTGGGTTGAATATCCTTTACTAATTTTGGCTGTACTGTCTGAGATATAGGTACTGCCTGTACCTCTTTCCCACTAGTGGGAGGTTGCTTGCTCACTGTTCTTACCATGTTGGAAGGAGAAGGGCACAGAGCTCCCAGTCCTGCATCAGAAAAATCAGCTGGGCTAGGATAAGCCTCTGGGCCTTCCAGAAATTCACTGAGCTTATCATGGATGAGTTCAGGGTTGCACATGTGCCCCATTGGCTGCTAGAGCTGCAGAGCTGCAGCCTGAGCAGGAAGCACTAACAGACTTTAGGGAGCGCTGCTCCCAAAACCCACTGCTGCGCTAATCAAGGCAAATGACCATCAGCCACCTCGTAATGCTCTTAGACCCTGTAGCTCATCCAAAATGGGGTGTTACTCCAGAAAACGCAGCCTGAGAATGGGGTCACGTGTTCCCTTATTCTCCTTAACATAGGAAATCTCTCTCGTGTTCATCAAGATGTACACGGTTTGGTCTATTCAGCTTGGAGAGGAAGGGCTCATGGAAGCGGGTACAAGGATCTCAGCCTAGTGCTGATGCTTTGCCAAGGTTCCTCTGACACCTCTTTAAGCTCCTTTAGGGACTGCTGTGCCTCAGAGACCACTTCCCCTTTAAATAGAGCAGCGTAACTATAATTTTTTCAGGCAGCATAATATTCCAGTTCATAAAGTCATACCACAGAATATTGGCCATTATGGTTCCCCTGAGTTTCCCTCCATTAACCATAACAAAATGTCATTAACTATTTAGAAAGTGCAGCTTCTAAACACACTTCCAGTTTCCCAGTTTTTTGTTACATCCTAAAATGTAAAGAATGGAAATGATTATTTAAAAAAAAATGGTTTTGAGGTAACACATTACTGGAGTCATTTCAAATTATCTGAAGGAGTCATTTGGGAAGACAGCTTTTATTATTTCCTATGCCAGTAAATTAAGGAGGAAGTATAAAAGGCAAGTGATTGAACTGAAGCAAGAAATATGTTTCCAGGTGTTTGCAGATGATGTTCTAAATAATGTAGTAGCTGGGAACAGTGTGTTACGCAGTCAACCAAGAGAAAAGTGAAAATTGGGGGTGTGCAATTCCCTTAGCTACTGTTCTGCTCTCGCTGATGTTTACATCAGTGAAGAGGTGGAATAACACAGTGACGAATCTGGCCAGTGTGCCTGCTCCTTTATAATAGTATACGTTTCCTATTGGAAAAAGCACAATGGAGAGGACTTCATATTCTGATGTTTCTCCCCTTTTATTTATGTATTTACGTATAATTTCAAGTTCCTTCACTTGGTCAGCTACATTTTTAACCCTGATTTTTGTCATCTTTACTTCCCGCAGGCCTTCTCCCTTCCTAAGTATGAGATATATTCTCTGTCCTCTTGAATGTCCATTTTTGTTCTTTGCTTTGGATGCCATCTCCATTGCAACTTGTCTGTCGTTCCTCCACGGGGCTGTGCCGGCTGTTTTGAGAGCTGCCACCAGGAGCTTGCGAGGGTGTGCCGTCAGCCAGCATTGGGATCATTGTTATCAGGATATAATGTGACGCAGTCAGTGCTGCTTCAGTGCAGTCTGTGCTCTGTGCAGGTACAATAGCTTATGGCTGTAGAGACTCATTAATTCAAAACCATTTGGGTAATAGAGACCTTTGTTCACTTTAAATAGGAGGTGGCAGTGATGTTATAGGCTATGAATAGGCAAAAAAATTAATACCTATGTGCAAATTACTAACCCACTCCTAGTTTTCTATGCAGTTCATTTTACTTTGATCCTCTTTGTCAAAAAATAATTCTGCAGATAGAATAGAAAGTTCTCAAACATGAGTATCTATTGCCAGTATTAGTCAAAGAGGTCATCTGAGTATGTCTGCAGATGGTTTGTGAGCAGTTTGCTATGACCAGAGTAGTTATACAGCAGGTTTTATTCAATCTGGGGGAAAATAGTATTTTTGCTTTAAAATACAAAAATTAAATTTTACCTTGTGTCAGTTACAAAGAATCTAAGCTCCTATCAAAACTGAGATATTCAAGCTATGAGGTAATAGAAGCTTTGAAAAAATACAACTACATATCCTAGTGATTTCTAGCAATCGTGGGACATCTGAATAAGAAAAGTTCTGTTATATTAATTTATGGATATTTTTGAGACAGTTTCATCTGCAGTGAGAGTCTGGACTCCCAGGGTTACTTCCAAACAGCATTTATTTAGCTTTGGGCTCAAAATATTTGAGATTGCCTCCATCAATTACCAATTCTTAAAATTTGAAATTCAGAATTTTTCTCTCCAAAGGTTACTTGCTCTGATGAAACATTGAAAACTTCCCAGAAGAAAAATTCTGAAACTCAATTATTTTATTTCCTATAAGAGCTGGTCTGATTGCATAAATAAATCACTATCATGATTCTGTGTGTGTGTGTGTGTGTGTATATATATATAGTTATACAGCTATGAGAAAGTTTGGCACAACCTCCATTGTATTACTTTAAAATTATCATGTTTTTTGTTTTTTGGGTTTTTTTTAAATATTCACTTCTTTATGAGGTTGCCTCAATGCAGGTTTACTGGTTAGGCACATCACACATGGCTGACGTGGCAAAAATGTACTCCATTCATCTAGTGCTCTGTTCATTGCCAGTTTAAATATCAGACAAGAACCCAGAGTTTGGAATGGGCAGATGTCCTATACTTCAGGTGTAATCTGCACCAGTAAATTGAATAAATGATTGTTTTCCCATTTCTAGAAGGCTGGTCTTCTGATCTCAGTGCTGACAGGCTCCTGAGGCCCTGCTGATTATGGGCTCCCTGAGGTCTGAGTACTGTCCTTTGGCGTGCAGGAGCAGAATTTGCATTATGTATTTCGAAGCTCTTTGAAGAGACCACTTGAAAATTCTGTTTTCAGAAAGAGGCTGACTAAAGCCAGCCTTGGTGTTGGTGCCTTCATAAGAAAGAGATGTTATTTTCCTTAAATGTAAGGAATTACTTGGACTGATGTATTCATAGGTATTAATTTGATTATTAGAGGAAACTGAAAATATCAGACTTGAATTACACATGGTTCTAGGCAGCTATTTCATTTTCCCCGCTGAACTAAGCTTCATAAGTTAAGTATACCTTCAGATTTCAGAATTGTCTCCTTTTCTAGGAATAGTGATGTTCCACTGTGTGCATTTCAATTGGTTTTGGACCCAAACCAAATGATTTTGGACCTTCACCCAAAAATCCTTCTTTCCAAATGAGCTGCACAAAGATAACACAGTGTCTGGAGACTAGACTTAGCCTTGTAGTATGCAGGTCAGATTTGCAGTTGTGCTTGTGTCTGTGTATTTGAATGATCTGTCACTTATTTGACAAAATCTGGTCTTGGATCTAAAAGGAAAACTGAGGTCCCTGTTTGCATTTCCAGTTGGTTGATTAGTCGGAGTCTGTCATAATTTTAGGAAATTCTGTTTCTTTGTTTTAGTACAACATTGTGGACAGCAGCCACAATTCTGACTGTAAAGAAGCAGCAGGAAAAGCCACTGTTGCCTTTAAAATGATAAAAGACTGCAGACGAACTGCATCAATGTACTTGAGTTTGCTGTTTACATTTCTTTTCATGCCTGTTACAAAAACAGTTTAAGACAAGTTTTGACACGTATCAGTGACAGTGGCAGACTGAAAAATACTTGAAACACATGAAGTGGCCTGAACTCTTTGCTCTGCAGAGTCAGGCTCTGAAGTAACTTCTGAATGGTGAAAGATATCTCAGTAAACAAAATCCTCCACCTGTACAAGTGCCTGTGAGCTGAGGGATTCTGCTTCTGATTATACAGCTCTAGTGCCCTCTTAATCTGCCCCCTCTTCTAACTCCATCTGCCTTAGCTTTCCGAGCTTATTTTTCATGTGGATCAGTAGTTTTGTAAAGTAGATATCTGATAAGACTTGAGAGGAGTCCCTACTACACCCTGACAAAATGAGATATTTGTTAAGCTAAAATGCGACAGGAGATGAGGCAATGAGAATGTAACGCTGAAGAGATTATGTGAAGTGAAGGGTTAATAATTGGAGACCTGTTGCTGGTGTGTATGTGATGGAAGACCTCTAAAAGTAAGGGTGCTGAACTGTACTTCATGCATAAAAGTCAGTTCTAATAATTTCTGACCTAACCACTGGTGATTTGATACCAGTTAAAAGAAAAATGACAAAAACCTGGTAACCTTCATTGCGGTCCTTTTTACTCTATGTTTGTTTTCTTTTTGGGAGAGGAACCTGATTTTCCATCTGGAATAATATGGTGATGTAGGAGCTTAAGTTCTTATTGGTTAAATCTTTTTTCAGGAGTGCAAGTAAATATTTGTTATTTTCCCAGGAGCAGAATAAAAATCCTATGAATATTTGTTCATGTTGTCCAGGAAGAAAATGTATATTACCACAGGTCATACTACTCAGGGAGATGTTTACTTAGCCCTCTTAAAAGTAAAGCGTGATGAACACAGGTGTTATTGTGGTCATCGAGGCTGACTTTTAATTGGGCTTTTTCTAAAGTTCAAAGTCTCATCACTGACCCAAACTTACAAATAGCTGTTATGATTTACCTTGTGCAAGTACACAACGTTATCAACAGGAAAAGTGCATGTTTGAAACTGAAAAGATCTGCTAAAAGCCTCAAATAAATTAAAAGCGTTACTAAAAAGAAAAGTGTATAAAAATATAAGCAGTAATAAATTCTGTAAGCTGTTACAGAATAATCTAGCAAATGTTTTAATTGTATTAACAGAAAACAAACTGGGAGGATGTGGGAATTTGAAACTTAAGAAGAAATGTTGTCTAAAGAATGAACAAATGTAGGAAGTGAATTGGCATGAATTACACCTTTTCTGCCTTAAATAACTGGAAAGATTGTGTACATGGAAATCCATACTTTATATATAGCATGCTTTCTCATAACTTTTCACATACATCCAGTATTGTCATGCTCCAGTTCCTTATATGATAGGTGAATGATGTTTAGCTGCCATTACAGGCAGTGCACCGTAAACTCTTACCGCTCAGTGTGTGTGGACTGCTCAGATATCATACTGAGCACTGACCTTTCGGAGACTGATTTTTTTTCAGGTTTCATCCCTGAAGTTCAGTAAGACCCTGCACTTTCCCACTTTCCTTTCCCCTGAATCTTCTCTCTGCTTAGATTTGTCAGGGTTTTTTTTTTTTTTTTTTTTTTTTTTTTTTTAGTTATTATTTCTTCTCTTATTATGGTTTGTTCTGTAACTAAAAATGAATATTTGGTAGACCTTGATTTCAGGCAATAACTGTAGAGCATGTCACCGAACAAATGCATGATAATGATTATAAAAATGAGAAATATGACGCCCACCAATATTCATTATGATGTTTCTTTGCAGAACATGTTTTTTCTGACTGTTGTCAGGAGCAGAATTTCACTCCTTCAATTCCATTGTGTTAAAAGGCATCTCAGAATTGCATCTGAAATGTGAGAACACAAAGTGGATGTGAGAGGTGATGAAGAAAGAGTAAACTCATTAGTGCTTTAAAAACTACATCTGGCTCATCAGACCTCTGTGTGATAAATCTGTGCCTTGTGATTTTCATCCTGGCCTTCTCCTGCTCTTCAATTTATGAACTTTGATGTGCTCTTTTACTGAAAAAAAAAAAAAGAAAAAATGTGCAAATTACTTCACTGCAGGCTTTTTAATTTCCTTGGCATCTCTGCCCCAGTGATGCTGAGACGTTCAGCTAAGTTCCTGTACCTTCCCGGCACTGGATTGCTTTGAAGCTATAGCTACAGGAACAGATACTGCAGGGTAGTCGCAGCTACCTCTGCAAATAATCTTCTAGTGATTGGACTTGCTGTGCAATTACCCATAGAATTACATAATCAGTCACATGCCAGGTTTGCCTTTTGCTTCATGTTGTGGAAATGCAGAGTACCTAGGCATACTCTCCTGTCAATGCTGGTACTCCTTGTGCAAGACCAGCAGCATAGGCTAATGCATTATGATAGCTGTTTAATGTGTCACTCGTAGGCACGATATTGTTATTGCCTTTGTTATATTTAAGATCAGCCTTGTTGAAAAACAGCAGAAGCCAGCAGATCAGAAGAGGCACAAGATCAGTTTCTGAAGATGCTCACATGGCTTCAATCACCAGGCACAGAAGAACAGGGTGGAAGTGGCCAGAGCAGGCGTTGGAGTGCCAATATTAAGTCAGAGTGCTTGCCAGTCTTCCCAAGGATAAAGCTTGATAGTACAAATTGGTTTTATCCTCAAAATTATTTTAATAGCAGTCACTTCAGAGCCAGTTTCATACAGGCAGATGTAAAATCAGACTCTAGAACTATTCTTGTGCAAAGAAACCCAATGATTTTTAGTTGAAAACATGAAACGAACTAGTTTCTAGAGTATGCATTTTCTTTTTTGCAAGACAGAGTCTTAACTGTCCCAGACTATCTAGAAGGTATATAATCATTAAGACCACAGGGCAACTGAAACTCCTTTAAAATGAATCAGAAATGTTGTAACACTGAGGTTACTGGAGAAATAATTAATCCTGTTTAAAATACTACATGATTAATAATCTTTGGACCTGACCCTGAAAAGTAATATAGATGAATGAACACTTTCTACAATGAATGACCCAGAACTATGAGAGGATACAGGATTTCTTAGTTCATGAATTCATTGTGCAATAGAATTATCTTCATTGGACAATAAGAGCATTTGTTTGGCTATGAATTACTCCTGGGTGCCAAGTCTGCAAAATATGTGTGGACTGAGAAACGTATGATGGTAATTTCTACCATCTTACAGTTCCTGACAAATTTTGAATACTCAACTTCGCAATAACTTTAAGTTATTAAAGTTATGGTTAAGTTGACCACCAATGCTCTAAACACCGTAGAATAGAAACATCATATTAAAATATCTTTGGCTGACCTATGCAATACTAATACTGTTAAAAGACTGCAGAACCACTAGTATGCAGGATGTTTTCTGGTAGGGTTCAGCAACAAGATCTCATTAGTAGTTTCATGATTCATAACAGAGTAGGGTTGTCAGTGTCTTGAAGATGTGTGGCTTTCAGCTAGTTGCACTGACAACTAACAATATGTATCTTGTTGGCAGAATGAGGTTCTGGACTAAGAGGCTCCTTTTCACCCCCATTTTGCTTGTGTAATTTGTGTCTAGCTCTTATCTGTTAGTCTCCTACACTACTTTGATATTATTGAGAAATTATTATTCTAAGCACAGAACTAACTTTCATTTGCAGGAAGAGCATCTTCAGGAGTTGCTGTAATAAATATGATGTTTAAATACCCTTGACAGCAATGAAATTACAGCAGCGTTAGCATGCACTGAGTATACTATCTAGTTCAGAAAATAATGCATTATTTTGCTTGATTCTATTAACGCCACCAACATATTTATTTTTCACCTTTATGTGTATGGTTGATCAGATATGAAGGAAAGAGTCAGTGAGAACATCTTTTGCCATGCTAAGTTACATTATGTATAAATCCATTGGGAAAGTAGGTTCTGGCATTTCAGGCATGTAGAATTAGACAGGTTCATAAGAAACAACAGAAGGCCATTTGTATATTTGTGTCCATTACAGATTTGTCTCTATTTCTTGAAGTCAGTGGTTATAACTCAGATTTTTTTGTCTTCATATATGACACTGTGTTGGTTGCGTGGAAGTTTGGGAAATCCTGGACAGTGCCAACTTAGATTCAATACTGCGCTAGATTTAGTTTCTTACTTACCTGAACCTACATAGCTGTGGAGGGAAAAATTCCTGTCTGTCTCCTTCCATTTCCTCTGAGCTAGTCAGAAAAGCAGATGTAGCAAGGCAGGGCTGATACATGATTATTTGTTTGTAGAGTCTCTTCTGAGATTTGTGAATGTAGATGAGACCACTGTGTCATTAAACCAGTGAGGCAAAAACAAGTAAATAAAAAGAAAAACAAGCAAACAAACAAACAAAAAAACCTGGCTGCCAAACAAAAACAAAATGAGGACTCCATATACACTCCCGTAAATGAAAATATTTTCAAAAACACTTTTTTCCATGAAGGATGTAGCAGAACAATTTTTGAAGAGCAAATTCAAGGTAAATTAAAAATGAGTGAAGGCAATAAAGATTTAACAAAGAAATTATCAGAAATTAAGTAAAGAATTTTCCTCCAATAAACTTGATAAGTGAAGATCTAGCTACTTCTGTTAGGTGTTTGGGACAATGACAAAAGGGTAACTTTTAAAACTGGAGGAAATGGGAATCAGTTGTGGCACAAGGGAAATAACGATTTAATCTGGAAAGGAAACTAATATTGAATTCCTCAAGCATAGACCTTGGTTAATGTTTCCATTAATAAACTTGGCACAAAACATAGAAAGATTTTAAATAAATTTGTTGGAGGCTCTATCAATACAGAGGATTGAAACACCATGGTGGAATATTTGGATGACCTTGAGGACTGAAGCAATAAAAGTGAAATAAAATTTAATAGATTAAAAGTAGCAGGGTCGTGAAAGGAGGGATTTACAAATAGAATTTTTGCTGCTAGTTCAGATGGCACAAAGAAGAGATGATAGCTAGAAGGAAAACTCAAGTGTATTCATTGAACATCATTTGAATTGGAGCCACCAGTGTGTCTGAACAGATGTAGAGATTTTGAGGGATGGACTGAGAGCCTATCGTGCCTGTGTTTATCTCCAATAGTAGAGAGAAGTGACTTAAGGCTGAGTAAGGCCAGAACAAATGATCATAAATGGATCAGGAATTAACTGTCAGTTGAGAACTGCACCAGTAGTGATGTGTAGGTCAGCTGCCTGGAACAAACAGAGCGTCAAAGAAACAAAATTATTACACACAGTTTATTAAATATGGGATTTCAATTACATGATAAGGTTCATGCCAGTAGTAATAAGGAATTGGATTTCACATCATTTATCTTATATACATACACAAGTACTTGGTAAAATTGAAGCCATAAGAATCAAAGAAAATCTTTGCTGAGTTGGTAAATGCAATGAACAGGTTGTGTTTTTCAAATTACCCAGTTGGATGGAGGCAATGGTCTCACAGCTCTTCTGTGGATGTAAGAATGGTTTAGCAATTATACTATGATATATACTTTATTTTTATTATTTCTCATTCTATTATTTTGGGAAGCCTACATAGCCTTTCTGCAGGCAGTTTTGATGCTGAATATTACTGCAGATACTTCTGTCATGACCACGAGTGTACTGTAGTTAACTTTTTCCTGGGTTTTAGATCCTGCAGAATTGTCTGAGGGGAACCACTTTTGTTGAAGTACTTCTGTGTAAAAGAGCAAAGAAGTGTAAAAAACAAGAACAAAAGCAAAAAAAAAAAAAAAAAAAAAAAAAAAACCAAAACAAAAAAACACAATGAAGAGGACAGGAAAAAAATTCAGACCGACCCCTACTGTATTTCTAAGGAACCTTTTGAAATCGAGGTCTGATAATGCCCCCTGCAAATCTGGAATCTTGCTGCTGATTTGCTGCTTGCATCATGAACAGCCCAAGTCCTTAGATAGTGTTCATCTGCCTTATTCTCATGACATCTTTGAACTCATATTGATTTATACCCCTGACCCCTACTCTGAGACTCATAGTTCACTATGAGTGAATAGTGTCTGATATGGCCAAGGTCATATAATAATTGCCAGCTTCTCTGGCAAGATATTTATAATTTACAGGTACAGCTCAAGCTTATTTAGCTTAATTCAATCAGATTTTTACAAAAAGGCATACAAGATATTTCCAAGCCATATCCTATCTCTAAACATAATTATATAATGTCACTGCTGTTATGATTTCCTTGTCATTGCAAACCACATTTGCAGTAAGGGGCTGATGAAAAGCTCATCGAAGTTAATGAAGGCCAATGAGTTCTACTTCAGCCTTTAGCATACTTAATCTAACAAGAAGTTTACTATATTGGTCTTGCTGTTCACTGCTGATGTTTCTCCCTTTCTATTTATTTTCCTTATTTTCCAAGTAACTTTATCTAAATCTGGAACGATCTGTGTTGAGCTCAGCCAGGAAACTGTCCTTTCTGCTCAGGTCAGCAATTCCTGAGTACTACTTTGGAGGGACATGTGGGATACTTTCCCCTGCCCCTTTCCACACCTGACAAGGGGGAGTTTTCAGACCTTATTTTGCTCGGCTGTATTTCATATGGCAATGGATTAATGTCAACTGACCTTTTCCCTGCGGTGTGGGCACTATTTCTTATCGCTACAAAACCAACCTCCAGTTAAAACCTTCATCTTTTAAAACTGTAATTTCTGGTCAAGATATTATGCAGTGGCAAGCTACAGAACAAAATGATTTTTGCTTCTTGACCATAATAGAAGTGTGTGTATATATATATAAGATCTATAAATTACCACTTATTTGCTCTTTAAAGTTTCCCTTGCACAGAGGGATGACATTTTTGTGTGGCTTTGAGCCTACTGACCTGCTCCTTGCAATGGCTACAGATCACTTGTCTAAACAGATATTGTGAGATATGGTTTTCCAGCTGTTGCCTTAGAGGGACTGGGTCTGTTATCACCAGCCTGTTTTGTGCTGGGATCAGATGGAGCTCATGCAGTGCTCAGATGCAGCAGTGCTGGGTGAAGTGTTGTATTATCCTCTCAGATGATGAAACTTAGAATATTGTTTTGGCCTCATGTGTAAAATAAGAATTTCAAAGTAGTTTCACAAAAGTACGCGTCCCCAGTCTGAAGGCACTGCGTTCCCAGATGAATGCAGGCATTATTCTGGATAATGGTTCCTCCTCAGACCTCCAGCTAAGCCCAGCTCTGCTCACTTCTGTACTAAAAGCTTTCATGCACCTCATTTTCACATAAACTGTCTGCTCTGGTGACTAATTTCAGAATGAGCTCATTTATTCACAACACAGAAGGGGGTAGCATTTTAATGGAGCATAGTAAAACCTCCCCCAGTTTCTTTCCTTGTTAACCTCGAGGTAATGGAGCAGTGTCAGCGTTGGCTGTAGGAGGAGGCAGCTACAACCTGCTCTCCATTCCCTTCTTCCCAGTAAAAAGGTAGGTAGGGTTTTGGGTAGGAAAGAGATCTGGAAATCCTCAGAACTCCGAAGAATGTGATGTTGTTCTGTGAATAACTGTTTCAGTGTGAAATAAAATAAGGGGGAAAATAGTCACTTCAAACAACCATGGCAATGGCATGGCTCCTGCTCAGCACCACCTCTGCAGCACATTAATGTTTTCTGAGTTCCAACTTCTTGAAAGGAAGCAATGTCCTCATCTGGTATAAGAAACAAGACAATCTGTTCTGTACCTTGAAAATATTTTCTCATTTCTGTGCTGTTATTTTCCAACCATTTGAACCCTGCACCTTGCTTACCTCTCCTCCTCCTCTTCACATTCAGCTATTTTGCTTTTCATCCACATCTCATCTCCTTTGCAGTGGAGCAAGCTTACACATTACATTTGATAAACTGACTTATAAAACCCAGGAAACTTGCTGTGGTGAGAAAGAATGCATCTCTTATTGCAGGAAATAAAATGTTTTATCAACAAAACTGATTTGGCAGGGTTCACAATATCCTGATGGAGAATTTTGTGTTCACACATACTTATCTGTCAAAGCTATCTGCTCAAAGATATTTTGTTGTGGCCTTTATGACTTTTCAGGTTTTTAGTCATATGATGTTGTGCTCAGCCTCAAGCACCATAAAAATGTTGGAAATATATTTACAAGCCATTGAAACGCATAGAATAATAATAATGATGATAAGTTTGCAGAAATGCAGGTCAGGAATCCTGTTGATGCAGTTTTCTTTTTATTTTATTTTATTTTTTAATAAAAAATTCTAGATGCTCTTGCTTCACTAGTAGCAACTATACAAAACATTGTTCAGACACAAATTACTGCAAGCTTGTTTAGTATTTTAAGCACGTGTAAAATTTTTCTTGCTCTAAATCTGTCAAGAAAAGGCAGAAAAACTGTGACCACTGAGAAATGTAGTTCTAATTTGTCAGATATAGTGTATATGAAGAAATCAGGAGATGTGAATAGTCCCTAAAGGTCCCTGTGTCATAGCACAGTGGTGAGCTACTGAAATAACACTGGTGAAAGGAGATGGATACATTTACTTGCAGATCAAAGCCACATCCATTAGCTATAGATGGCGGAAGAGCTTGGCTGCCCTTGAGGTATGCAAGGATTATGAGCTGCTTAGATACACTTGAAATGTGACAGCCAGATCTGGTGGCACTGACTCTCAGGTAACGAGAAAGGAGCATGCACAGCTCCATAAGTTCCTATTTTTCTTCCACTCCTGTTCATATTTAAATCATAAATGGAAAAGACTGTGTTCTCCTTTCAATAAATATTACCTAATTGCTTAACCAGAGAGGAAATTTGCTTGATTATCCATTTAAAAATTGCCTTTTTCTTCTGAACTGCCTACTGTACTTTGGACCTATAGCACCACATTTAGAACAATAGCAGTGGTTTTAGATATAGAAAAGGCTCCTTATAAATGAAAGATTAAAAAAACCCAGGTCTTTGGGTTATTTGTAAGGAAATTATGAGATGACTTAAACAATCTCTAAGATACTTACATGCAGAGAAGACGTGATAGAAAGAGATAAAGATGTAAGATAATTTGGTGGCTGGAATTTGAAGATGGATTTAATCCATAAATAAAATGCAAATATTTGCTAGGACAACTTATTTGTAAGTACAATTAGTTTTTCATCACTTCAGGGCCTCAAATAAGGACGAGAGGTCCTTATGAAAAGTCAGATGAATCAGAAATGACAGTTTTCCCTTGAAAGAATGATCAAGTCAATTTATGGTAATAGTCTCTTCTTTCACTACATCTTATACTCTGTCCTTCCACTCTTTCTTCTTTCTTGAAATGAAGAATATCTTGAGACCTTCCATAGAGGATTTAGGGCTGGAAGGGAATACTGGCTGTTATATTCATGTATATGGGTGGTAAAGCAAAGTGGCAGAATGGCTTTGAGATGAGTCCTCATCATTGTAATACTTCAAAAAGAACAATTTCCAGCACAGCATAATACACAGCAATGACACCACCGCATTATATCATAAGGTTGGTTCAGAGATGCTGAATCTGCTTATGTACGTATAGATAATCCTTAAAAACTTAGATCCTGAACCACAAAGTTCAAACATTCTTCTATCAGTCATTGAGTCCAGAGCTACTTGAACAGGACAGGAAATATTTATATATATATGTGTGTGTATATATATATTACTGGAAGCAGTAAGCGCTCAACGAATGTCCTTCGGTTTCAGTGCAACACAGAACTCTTCCTAAAATCTGTCTGAAAAGGCACCAGAGTGCTCCCAGGATTAATAATCTTAGATAGAAACATATTGTAGGTTGAAAATATTCACACTGAAAAAAAAATAATCTTTCCTAAAACTTGGCAAGATATTTTGCCAAGTATGCATGCATTAACAGTTATGATTGGTCACAATATTTTCTTCTCTGGAGAAGAGTGGATCTTCTCCATAATAATGAATGATACTGTACATCCCATAATACTATTAGATGAGCACAGCCACATCCAGAATGTAGAACCATGTGATTGATGCAAGATGGGAAACACAGCAAGCTTCAAAGGATACAAGTCCAGAGAACTAGCAACATAATGGACACCAAAGCCATCTTCAAATATATTAAACATATAGGAACACAGTATCACGTGATAAACCTAAAAGAGGGATATTTCAACACAGATAGCGTTACATCTGTCTTGGCTACAAGGTTATTAAAATGGTAATGTTGTGTCCTGAGCTAAGCTGCTGTAGGTTCTGTCATCCTATATATATATTCTTCCCCTAAGAAGGGAAAGATGATTAATTTTGGCACGATAACTTTCTGTTCATTTACAAGAAATGAACAGCTAGCTGGAAAGGGTGAGAATTTTTGAGGAGACTGAACAGAGTCTATGTATTGCTGCAGTGCATTGATTTACTGCAGGGAATATAAACTGCAACTGGTATGAGTTTATATTAGTAAACTGAATTAAGAGCAGTGATTCATGATACCTGTTGGATTTTGCTGTGGCATCTGGAGCTTCGGCTCTAACACTAAATAGGGGAGCTGGTGTCAGTTTATGTAGCCAGTGGCTTTAAAATCAGAACACATAATAACAATCATGTGACACAGTATTTCTGGTGTTTGTAAATTCATTCGTTTCTGGCACTATGGCAATTGTTACCCTGGGTGGTGCCGTTTCTAATGATTTCATTTCCCTTCGTGCTCTTTTCCTGCCTTAAGGTCTGACTTTGAATTCTTAGACCCATTAAGGTAAAGATCTTCCCTCCTCAGCTGGGACCACTATTATGCAAATTGATACAGCTGACACCAATCTGTTGTGTTTTATCATACCTTTTGAATAATGCTTAAAAGTGAACTGCTTTTGGTGAAGAAAGCAAAAATCAGTAGTTTATGAGCAAAATTCTTCACTAAGGTAAATGTAGTTATTGGCTGTAATTGTTTTTGGCTTTGTATCTGATTCCTTCCACAGCTCCTCAAAACTCAACTCAGTTATTCAGTACTTGAATCTTAATCAGCAAATCCCTCTGACTTCCTTCAAATGGCCTCAGACTTTCACAGTATCAGAGGATTGTTTCTGACCTTTCTATACTAAACATTCAGCAATTCTGTGCTGTTCACCTTACTTGTAAATGGCTCACATAAGGCTTACAGGAAAAGGCAAACATGTATTTCTGCTTATCCTTCCACAGTACCTCAAACAGTGTTTTATTATACATTACAAAATTCACGTTCAAAGCAAGATCCTAGAGAAGCTGTACTTGGGCTTTTATGTTGCTACAGGAGATATAGGAGAGCCTTCAAACACATCTAAGAGCATGAACTGTGACGTGTTTGTGCTACCCTTTTATTATGGAACAGGGTTACCAGCACTAGGGAAGGTGTTTCATCATTTGTGTGCTCCCCTTCTCCAAGCAGGAACTACCTGTGTGCCAGCTCTGCAAACTTCTCACACTGCCTTTCTCATTCCATCTGCTCAGCTGCACTCTGTTACCCATACAAGTTGAAAGTTTCCCTATTTATTCCTTACAGCCAATGGGAGCTTTGTTACTTTACCAAGAGACACTGTGACTCTTGCAGGCCAGGCTTGCCCTTGCAATAAAGTGCTCTTGAAAAGTCATGGGTTGAGGGAGCAGCTGAAACACCTGAGTGTGTATTTGAATCTTCACTCTGTGCAGCAGTTCTGAAATTTGCAGCAAAACCACACAGTGCTCAGTGCTATTTCAAGCAAGTTGCGTTATCTTCCTAAATATTTCCAGGTAGAAATCATGTCTTCTTACCAGTTCCCTCCCCAGTTTTGTACTTCAGTAATACCATCCTCCAGCATGTGAGCAGACTACAATCTTAAGGACCCTGGTGTTTTGTTACCAGCTCTGAGCAGTGGACTCTGCCAGAAAGCCATTTTGTAATTAAAAATCCCATTCTGTGAAGGATCAAATGTATTTTTCTCCCACACAGAATTAATCCTCAAATCAGCTGCAGAGAGATAAATCTTTAAAAGGTATGTATTTTATTTTGAATCTTTTGGAACTGAATGTTTTATGCTTCCTAGTGTATTGCTTATAACTGCTTAGAAGAGAAAGGGAAAAACAGAAACAGACTATGATTTATTGGGGGCTGTTTAAATACAGTCTCATTTCATCTTAAACAGCAAGTAACAGCTGCACACACACAAAAATATTTTGACCAAATCTGTTCTTTTACCCAAAGTGTTTCTTTTGATTTTTGGTTGAACTGTGTTTTCGCCTTAGGAAACAGTTAAAATCAATTCTTTGCTATCACGACACAGACTTTCATATCAGAGGTGTAGGTTTAGGTCCTCAATTCTCACGGCCTCAGACATAAGCCCTGTACCTAATACTGGTTACGTTCACTCTCTAACCTGATGCATGCTTTCAAGTGATGAGATCATATTTCCTTGATACTGTTCATAGTGACATAGAAAACTTGGCCATGATGTATTCTGCCATTACTGCCATCTATTACTATTTCTGTATTAAATGGCTTCTGTTCTCAAATTCCCCATTCATCTGTGTTGGAAAAATAACTGTGGGCAGGAGGAAACTTAATAGAAACATTTTCAAAATAGAAAAATATCAAGACACATTTAGATCTGGTTGGTGACAATAAAATTAGCATGTCATGAATATACATGAGAGATGATTTCATTGTGAGACAGACTGGTCCCTTTTTAGTCAACTTTGTGGGAAAAAAATTCAAAATTTTTCCAAACTCTTTCCCTAATTCATCTCTTTCTCCTTTTCTCTCTGGTACACAAACCAATTTGCTTTGGAAGTTTTAATTTTTTCTTGGCATGCTTTTATTTCTATATCTGAATGAGATTATTCGTCACTGAGCCATCAGCCTCTCAGTCCCCCATTCTCATAATATAGGGAAAACAGATCACACAATCTGTTTCTAAGGAGAACATACAACATAAGTCATTTGACAATTCATGAAGACAGTAGTGCTGACAGAGCTGTGTCAGTGCACGATTGTCATCCTGAAGCATTTGTTAGAATGTTGTGAGGCAAAGGAAAGCAGTTTTTAATGTTCATCTGAGGTATTTGGTTTGGTCTTGTGGTTTCCCTGTTTGCTTTTCCATTGGGGAGCCGGGAAGTGCAGGTCACAGTAAAAATAATTACTTTTTTGGAAGGTTTATGCTTACACTGCAGAACTTTCTTTGGTATCGCATGCAACGATGAATGAGAGTGTGAATTTTGCTGACTGCTAATGATTCTAGTGACTTACTTTGTCTTCCTTAACTACCAATTATCACATTAAAAAGTGCATCAAAATTTTTTCTGTCAGGCTCCAATCTTTGCCCTCCTTAGTTTCAACTTGTACTGCTATTAATTGGCATCTCACCTTAGTCAGCATTAGCCTAAGAATAGAAAAACATCAATCAACAGAACAAAATGATACAGATACAGAAAATAACACGGCAATTACAATGGTAGTTATTAAGAATCCAGTTACATTTGATAAGAAATTAAATCTGATAAAATAAGTACAAGAAGATACTACCATAACATGAAGATAGTGAATGTGTATTCGTCTGTTCTCAGAATAATCTTGGTCCAGTAATTTACTTTTGTCTGCTAATATCAGGATCTGTCACTAATGTATGTCTAGCCTGAAAGTTTGACTTTGCCCTTCTTTCCATCTACCTGAGATCTAACTCAGTTATCAATTAGCTATTGCTAGAGATATGCAAGAAAGATAAAAGTGCCAGCCAATAATGTGGGGCAGATGACACGTTGACATGTTATTGTTTTTTTTTTCCTACCTGGTGCTACGCAAGTAAAAATAGCAAAATAAGCTTTTCTAACTCCAGTGACTTCTTCTTGCACTCACTTGTAAAGAAAAAATAATGTGAGAGAAAGATGGTGTACTTACACTGCCAAGCCTATCTAAATTATACTTTGGCTGGTTAAACAAATAAGAAGCTAATTATTTTTTTTCTTCAGATTCTTGAACTTAATGTATGCGTTGATTTAGAAGCTGGTTTTGATTAATGAAGAAGTCAGTGCCAGAAAAACCAAAGCCAACTGTGCCCTCCAGTTTTTCACATGTCCTGGTTCCCAGTTTAAGCTGTTGGGAAGGTGGGACTGAAAATTCACAGGCCTGGTAATCTGTAGAGCAATCACAATGTTATTAGTGGTTAACCCTGGGGGTCTGAGGATGACAAGGCAAATCCCAGAAGACAGGGAAAGGGCAAGTACAGTTCATTCCTAAAAGACAGAGCAGGTAGAGAATTATGAATAATTCCATGCAATTTTAATCACTAGATGAATTATGAAAGAAATGATTATGGAAGCAAAACCTAAGAATGTAAACATATGGACAGACTTAGCATACAATATGCATACGAATAACAGCTACCTGCATTTGTGAAAAGTAAGTCTTGTCTTCCAGTCTAATTCATTTTCTGGTCCATATGTTTTAATGGGTCATTACTGGCATCCTTAAACAGACCTGCTACTCTGGGCACCAGCTTTTCTACCAGAGCAAAAAATTTGGAAGAGCTGAGATTTGGCATGAGTGGGGACATGTTTGAGGCTGAGTTGAAAGCAATGTAGGGACAGAATGCTCCAGGAAGAGAGGTAGGCTCTTGAGGGATGGAAGAAAATGGGAAATGTTGAGTGGAGGCCTGCAGTAGGAACTTATGAGACTGTGAGATGAGAAGTCTGAGGCTCTACTTGGAGTGGAAACTCTGTGGCAGCTGAAACAGAGTTTCAGAAACATGAGATATCCTGGGATGCAAAATACTGCATTCTCTGGTGCTATTCTGTACTAGAGTCTCAGCATTATATCTTGGGACTAAAGCATTTACTAATTTCTTTGCTGTGTGATCTTTTTGCTTTGCAAAGTCTTAGCAGGATGATGAAGGTGTAGCAAACTCCACTAAGACAGTCTCAAGCATTCTCGTATGATATTTCTCAGATTATCAAGGGAGACAGTGCCTTTTTTTACCTTTTTCATTATATAGTTCTTATATGTTTTAAAGATAATGAAAAAATTTTGAATTATTTTTCCACTGGAAGATGTTTTCCTCAAACAGAATCATACAATCATTTGTTTTTGAAATTGTTTCCTGTCTTGTGAAATAATGCTTCTTTCTATTTATTTATTTATTTATTTATTTTTTCTGCAAGAACTTATAGAAAACATTAAAGATAAATGATGTGGCCTCTTGTTCAAGAGTTATCTTTCACAGTCTCTCAGAGACGTTACTGAAGTGGTAAGGAAGTTTCTGTTCACAGAAATCATTATGTGAGCACAGTATTCCATGAGGAGCTGCCCATTTTCAAGGAATAAGTCACTGGAAGTGGACATAAATTCTACAGCATCCAGAAGGAAGAAATCTGTCTTTGAGCTTTCTCTTAACAGAGTTTTAGGTATTTACTTTGGCAGTGTAAAGCTGAGCTGAGAAAATGTGTGCAGAACAGAGTTGAGAGAGCAGTGCTGGAAGGACTCTGGCTAAAATGCCTCTTTCAATTTCATCCATTTCAGAATTTCTGAAGAATTCAATGTTGTCAGTCCTAGTTAACTGCTCTCAGACCAGCTTTTCCCAAACATCATGCCCCACATACCTTTTATATAAACATAGAGTTATTTTTAATGATTCTCATATTCAGCCATTCCAAAGAGGTAGACATTGCATAGTGTTCTGGTTTCTTTTTCTGCATGCTGGTGTTCACTGCTTTCATTCTCTCTGTTCCTTTTCATATGCTATGGAACAGATGAAGGAAGAGTCATATTTTTCAAGTTCTGATGGTTCAGTTTCTAAGAAAGGGTTACACAGTTACTTTTAATCAGAAAAGAAAAGCAGGAAGATTCTTCAAACAAAAGTGTTTCTCAAGAATACAGAGCTAATTCCATAAAATACAATTATACTGAAAATCTGTGGTGATTCAGAATTCTCTTGTGGTGTTTCCTCAGTTTGTCTCCATGTATTTTATAGTTCCATTAGAGGATATATCATTGGAGATAAAATAAATATCATGTTTCTTAAAGCTCTGTGAAACAGGGCAGCGATTTCTGAAGCTACAGATGTATTTTAGATAAATAACTTCATTCTCTTCTATCATCTCTGTGATGATACTATGATCAACCTACAAGTCCTCTGTCTTCTTGGAAGAATGCTGGTGTATGTAGATGCTTTAGATAGCAGTTGAAGGTCTCCTTTCTGAGATCTGCCTTGTAAGCTCTCAGGCACTGAGTCTGATGGATGTACTGCAAATAAACACCCACCTACTGCAGAGTAGAGCTGGAGAAGTTTGATGCTCCAAGAACTATCTTGATATAAATAGCCTAAACATCTCTTTTAGAAGGACCCTGTAAATGCACAAGGGAGCCAAGGATTAATTGATTATTTGCTTTAATTATGTTAGAATCCCCAAGACAAAACTTAAATATAAAACAGAAACGAGAGGTGCAGAAGGATCTATTGAGGTAGAAAAGCCTGTCTTAACTTGGCATTTTAGGTGCCAGCACTTCTCTGCATCCAGACAGTGTGTTCAAAGGTTGTCATGTGTTAGTACAATTCTTGCAAGTTAAATATCTCAAGAAAAGAATCCACCTTCTTTCTGACTTTTCTGTATCTTATATTTTTCTTGCTCTTTTATGTGTTTTTTCTTGTAAGAAGACTTTTTATCCAAGAAACTGAGCCTGATGTCATAACATTATTCTCTTTTGGATTTTTTTTCATTTCTTTGTCATCTTTGTATACACGAAGATGCAGTCTGGCTTTCAGTCACATGGGTAAAGCATAGCATGCAAGGAGCCAGGTTTTATGGCCTAGATTTTTATAAAAGCTGATATAAGAAGTGTTTAATTCCAGCATGGGTTACTTGCTGACATGGAAGAGAGTGTTTCTTTGCTACAGGAGCTAAGAAAATTCTATTAAGTCAGATAAAGGGCTTCTGAGTTTTTACCTCTGCAGGCTAAAATCCGGTTTCCTTTGAATTCACCTCTTATAAAAGATTACAGAGTGCTTGGTTGCTCCATTGATATGAAAGGGTAAGGAGGGTAAATAAACCTCCCAATCGTTATTGTGCTCAAATATCCACTCAGTGTATACAAACTCAGTTACAGTTTCTCCAGAACAATTTACCTAATCTTGTCATGAAACTATCACTGTCATAAAAGACCTCTCAGTCAAGAACAGGAAGAAAAGGAATTTCTTTTCAGAAATGGTAATGGAGGTTTCTGCATGCTTCTTTTGCTTTTAGTAACAGAATTATTCAGAAAATTTGTCAGTTTTCCTCTGCCTCTTCTCTAATCTAACTAGTTCCTCTTGATAGCAAAGACAGGACAATTTAGTGTTTTATCAGAATAAATTTAAAAGAGCAATCAGAGGTTAAGGTGACAGGTAAATAATATAAGAAAAATTCATTTTCAGCTTGATTTTTGGGAATATCAAGCTATTTCCTTGTTTACTGCAGACATGTAAATATTCAAATGTGTGACTTATTTCTGCCTATACCGAAGACGCAAAGGGTAAAAGGTGAGTGGTCTATATAATACTCAGAAATTCTCTGAAGTACCTGTTAAATCTTAAGCTGCTTATCAAATGTCATTCTTTGCTGTTTGAGAGCCTTGCTGACCATGACTAATTTGTACCTAATGTCTGCTGAAATGCCTCAGGATCCTTGAAAGGGATCCATCTAATAATATACTGCAAACACAACCCTTCTGTTTAAGCCCAATATATCTTTGGCCTTGTTTCAACTGAGAAATAATGTTGCTGGAGTAATACAAACATGGTGCAAGTTTGACATAGCAAATTCTTATATGTAAGTGAAAGCTGCATCTTTGATTAAGAGAAGTCTAATTATGAATCTTTCTTATTTTAAATTACCTTTGATAACTGACATTTTACCAACAGACTGAATGATAAAAAACAACAACAACAACAACAACAAAACACAAAAACCTTACAACCCACAAGTAAGTGATAGCTGATAGATTAAAACATGGGTCTGCTCATGAATCACTTTTATGGGTAGGCAGGAAGGTGACAATTATTAATACTACATTTTAATTTTTAACAGCTACCTGAAAGCAGCTTGGTTATAACAGAACACTAAGCTACTCTTTTTTCAGCACAGTCTTATTCATCAGACTTTTAGACTTTTTCCTTCGTTGTCACCATATCTATCTGAGAATTGTAATGTAGAACCATGGGAGACAGAATTGGAGAATAATCAGATTAATTATCTCTTCCGAGCCAGTAGAAATGCTTTCTCTGCACTAAATCTTTAGAAATTTCTTCAATATGTTATCCTTTCATCTCAGATTTTATTTTATTAAAGAATACTTCTCTGTCAGTGGTGGGTATTAGTTTCAGCTCATGTTCTTATACCTTATTCTTACTCGCTTTTTTGAACTATGGCTGTGGAAGAAAGGTTGGATAAATTATGAAATATTCTCGATGGATGCAGATGAACTTCTACATGACCTGATATATTCACTGAAGAAGATTTAAATCTATGAGAACATTAAATTTTTTTCCTTTACATATTATCAATGGGGATACAGGTTAAAGGGAAGCTGTTTAGAAATGCATTTACCTTGGATACTAACACAAGTTCAGTTTTGAGTGGGATTGAGTTGCTTATTTTTTGGGTCTATCTGTTCTTTGAATGCCTCACTTTGAATGTCAAGAAAAAGCAGAGGAAGGCAATTTTTTATTAATTTTTTTTTTTATGTTCAATTGGCAGCCTTTGTAGCTTCACAGAAACTTAAATTTACTGTTTAGTCATGAATGAATACTTCCATTTTTTTCTCTTTATTATTTTCAGAGAAAAAAAAAAGCATTTGAAAAAAATTAATGGAGGAAAGAAATTGAAGTAGCAGTAAAATATTCTACTGCATAAGGATTAAAAAAAAAGTCTGGAAAGAGAATTAAATTGTTCCATTCCATTCCAGTACTGATAGTACTGAGAGCTTCAGTTTGATTTCCCTAAGTGATATTAAAAAAAATAAAAAAATCAAATATAGAAAAGAAACTGTAGATTTGAAGAAACTGAGAGTATTCAGTAAAACAAAAAAAAGCAAGAGAACCAAAAATCCCTCCATTCCTGGTATGACATTTAGATAAGCATGTACATCCATCATGATGCTACTGGGAATTCTAATGTCTAAGGAAAAGAAGTCAGAAATTATTGCTTCAGGGGAAAAGTAAACCTTACATCAGTGGGGTTAGATTATTTGGGCAGATTACTTCATAACACTTCTGGGTGTGTGCCATCTTCAGCACCGTGCTTATCAATATGCAGGCCTTGGTGGATCTCCTGGGTGGTTTGGCATCACTTTCCATTGCTTTTAACAGCACTGATTCCTCAGATGGGAGTGAGATGAGACTTGAGAAATTTCATCTATCCCTTTCCTATTATTCTACCTCTTCATAAGCTTGCTCTGTCTGTGGAGACTTCATCACTACCTATAAAGCTCAAATACCTTAAACAGTACTTCACTAGGGAGTACTTTACTGCTCTTTCTGGTATCATCCTGGATTCACAAAAGTTCTCCCTTGCCTGTGCTCTGAGGTCTCATGTTTAGCCTGTCCAGGACTTAAACTTGTCTGGCTCTAAGTTTCCAGTTCACTTAGATCAGGGATGAGTACTCCTTTTGACCCTGCTCTGCCACCCAAGAGAAGCAGAAGGCAAATGTTTCCAGTTTTTTCCGGCCCAAGCAAGTCTTCCATTAACTCTTCATTGGCTTTTGCTAGATTCATACTCCACAGACATGAGAAAATAAGCCACTCTTCTCATCTTCCAGCTTTGTCCAAGTCAACAGCACATACTCAGCTTAGTGTTCAGACTGGTCTTCACAGTTAATATTCAACATCAGGCAATTATATATGGAATAGCAATTTAAATAAATAAACAAAAGCAAAGGACAAAACAGCAACAGTGCTGAAAATAAAAAATACTGTTCTCCCTACTTCTTTTCCTTGGGAGACCAGATTGATCAACTCCAGCTAGATTACTCTGATTGCTGCCCGGTATAATCAGAAACATAAATTTACATGATCATCACTTGGCAATGCTGCAGGCTTATTGTATTTATACTAGAGACCAGCTGAGCATATGGCCATAACCCTCACATGTTCACCAGCAGGATGTTCCATATGTTCATCAAAATTTCGCATACCAAACTAGATTTATTTTCTTACCTTGTTTCATTCAAAATTTTCAGTAAGGTCAGTAAGCTTTTGGAAGTAAGTATTTTGTACTAATCAGAGCCTTGTACAGGGAGCACTTCACTTACTATCATCAGGTTCACGCATTTTTTTCCAGCCATCTTGGTATGTGTCAACAACTTGCACAAAGAGATGTTACAATTTCAGTACCAGTTTACCTTAAGCAATTTCAGTACCAGTTTACCTTAACCTTTCCTTAATGCAGAAAATACTTTCATGTCTTTATATCATGTGACTCAATTTCATAGCATTAGTTATTACAAAGACATTAAGGGCTAAAGAAGATGCAAAGACAAATATCACAGTATTTTTTCTCCTTTAGCACTCAGTCACTGCAAGCAGAAGAAGTTCTTGTAACTGATAGTGATGTCTGTGTAGCAAAGCTACAAGATTCACCCTTGAGAAACTCTGCTGTAGATATCTCAGAAAACTCTTCCATGAAGGATGGTTTTCCTGCTTTTTTTCTGTGTGCATCCTAAGTAAATATTTTTACCTTTGGCTTCGTGAATTTGATGTAAGACTGGAACAAAAAGTCACGGCAGAACTCCATGGCATTGACAGTGTATGTTTTTTTAAGAGTAAACATGATAAAATGAAGTTTTTGAGCATTTTCCCCAGCGTGGTTGTACTGAATGCTTAACAAGAAAAGAAGCAGCTGCAATCCGTTCACTAAAACTTATTTTGCACTCTCCGTTATTCTTTACTGAACTCCTTAACAAAGCATTGCTTGGTCTGGTAACAGTAGAATCCCAAAGGAAGCCGCTTTTAAAAAGATTTCAGAAGACTATGTGGCTAAATACTACTGCCTTTACATCTGTATACAGTTTGCAATATAGACAATGATTATCATGCATCTGTGTATAACCAAGGACAACAGCTGGCTTCATCTTTCATTAGAATTAATGTATATTTAATGCTTGAGGAAAGGAATGGAATGTTTTTCTTGAACTAAGTAAGCTTTTAGTATAATAAAATTACTTGAGCTGTAACAGTAGTATGATTTGACTGTGCCATAGTGAGAACACATCAGTGGGTATCTTGCTTAAAAACAGTCCAGCTCCTGCTTTTGCACAGAACCACCTTGAGAAAGAGGTAGTATTGCTTATACATTAACATGCACTGAAATGATTTTTACTTCAGTTTGTTGTATGAAAGAGTTCTAGATTTGCACTTTTCATTCTGAGTCCACCGTACCTTTAATGACATTTCAGTAGTCTTTTTGAAAATTACTCTTTATAATAAAAAATTAATTAAAACAATAAATAAGTAATTGTAGGACTTATGCATATGTTATCCCCTCAGGTCTCGGCAGCTTCATTTTAATTAAGGCTAAGATCTCTATTTGAATAAATGAATGATGATAGGATTTTTTTTATACATATAAATTCATATTGATTCCTTCTGAATTGTTTTTACATGGAAAAAGTTTATTAAAAAGAATGGAGTGATTCTGATCGATTTTTGGTACTTGGCAAGTGTAATCTGTGTTCTTTTAGAAATCTAATTTTCTAGATTAGTGAATCACATCTGATACTGCAAATGAGAAAATGTTTATTACTTGGACTACATACCATGGAAAATAATATGAATGACACAGATATTTTTCCTGGGTCAGCATTCTGGTAGTGTTACTGCCTAATATGCAGCAACCATGCAATGCTTCTGAGTTCTGTGCTTGTATTTAGTCAGAGTTTTGTTTTATTGGCGCAACAAAAGGATTACTTATAAGATAGAGTAATACCACCAAGGTGCAAGTTTTATCAAATACTTCTTCAAGAATTTGCACTTGTTTCCTTACAAAACTGGTTGCAAGAAATAGTAGATCAACTCATAAAAGAAGTAACAGAATCAGAGAATCAGAAATTGAAGATCTCTTCAATACTTACTTGATAGTCCTGCTGTATCTTGCTTTTAGTAAGTCTGTCTTACCTGTGTTTTAAAGAATGTGTTGTGTTTTTTCAGATCAGGTTGGCTATGTTTTTAATACTGTAAGTTTTAAAGGCAGTACTATAGCGTAACATCTACACTAGAAGCTGTTGTGTTTTTTAGTGTTTGAATATGTTGAATATCAGAAACAGGCTGCCTTTGAGCTAATTAACCTAGGGTAAATTACCCTGTAGAGAGCTCAACACTTCTGCAAGTAGATTCCTTGTGTCTAATTTAGATATTCTGATCTGTTGCACAGCTATTTTCTGAGAAAGCCTTCCTGAAAGGCTGAAGAACCACCCTTACAAATAATTCTGTTTAATACCTCCAGACTGAACAGGAAGATTGAACGAAAAAGTCATAGGACCTCATTTGAAAAGATGACTTCAAATTCTTAACTCAGTGCTAAGACAATGTTTTGCTCAGTTATAAGCTCATTTTTTAGCTATTATTGCAGTCTCTCCTGCTTGTATCCTATTAGTACCATGCACAGCAATGTGGACACAAGTGAAATGCAAAGGTGCTGGCTAGTACATCCTTTCTGCTAATAAGCTGAGGCTATGGTTGAGCTGTGATCTGGTTATGTTTTCTTTCCAGGATGTGAGTTCATTAGGTCTTGGCCATTAGACATATCCAGTTAAATGATTTGGAGTGGTATAGCCCTCCTGCTCTCAAGCACAGTTCGCCACTGAAGTCTCCATTCAGTTACTGGTTGTGATCTGTCTGCTACCATTAATCAACAAAGACTTGAGCTTATGCTTAACTTTATGTGTTTTCCAAAGTACTTAGAAAAGGTTAGATGGAAATATGGTGTAGTACTTCAATGAATTGGGGCAGAAAGCAGTTGTGGTGTCTTCCCTCCTTCATGAGCACCAGGCACATTCAACTTTAAGATATGTAAAGAATATTTTTTTTTTCATTTTTGATTACTTTACTAGACTTCTCTCAAACTGAAAATCCTTCTTTATTCCATCTTAATAACTTTGTCATAGCTAGTCTTCTGTGATTATTCAATATATGTTGAGCACGTGAACAGTTTTAACAGGACTGTTACAGAACGCATGCTAGAACAAAATTCACTGATAGAGCTGATAGGACATATACAGGATCAAAGGAAAAGAGAACTGGACAGTATTTCAAGAGATACGTTTCTCAATTCCTTTGCTCCAGATCTAGATCATCTTCATCTAATCAATCCTGACAAATGTTTGCCTTCAGTTAACCTTCAATTTTGTTGTTTTCTTCTGGCATCTTTCCAGTAGCTCTGTGTCTTTAAGCTATTATTTCTGAACCTGAACAGATTTCTAGAGCTCTTTCCACTAAATGGAGTCGAATAATTATTTCACACATCCTGCAGCAGTACTCCTATTTAGATATTTTGAAATAAACTTACAAAAATATGATTTGCTCAAAATATCTTTTGGTTTCATAGTACTAAATCCAGTAAAGAACATGGAGACAAATGGCTGGGGAGGGAGGGGGGGTTGTGGGATTGTTCACAGCCCTAAATTGATGAAATGTATTTTTTTACACTATACAGATGCAAGCATACAGTTTTTGGTGATTGATAGCTCAATCCTATGCACCTAACTTGAGATGACATTTGAATTTACTTGGTGGTGGTGGTTTTGTGTTCTTTCAAATAGGAAAAGCTCATTCTTTCCTGTTTTTGCCAGGTTTTTTGTTTCTTTCATTGGTTTGTTTGTTTTTTTAATTTCCTCTCTTGTTGGCTGCTTCTTTATGAAAGAAGAGAAAAGCTGATGCTTATGAAATAACCTGTAACAAAATAGCTTCAAAAGAAGAAAACAAGAAACTAGGACTAAACTCTTTTAGGCTATGCAGAGAGATTATAAAAGACAAAAAGGTTTTAAAGGATTAATTGATATAAATGATCAGTTTTCTAAATGATGAAATTTCTGTACTCCCATTGATTCTTGTATCCTCACTGGCCATGGAGTGGCTGACAGAGCAGAGGAATTGGATGCAGTGCCTTTCTTAGAGGGAAAAATGCATTTTTTTCTGCAGTAAACCTGTGGGGATTATGCCCTTTGACTTCTCTCATGCTAAGACATGCAAAGTTTTCCTCCTTGGTTACTGTGATATATGGGGAAAAAATAGTGATTACCATAAAGAGTTGAATGAGAGGGGGTAAAACAGTTTAATTGGTGAAGTAGATTCCAACAATAATGCATAAATGGAATGGAGTAAGTAAAAGGTAATAAATGGAGATTAGAAATAAAATATTGTCACTTTTGTAACAGTAAGAGGCAAACCACCGAAAGGTAGTCAATTTTCAGTCTCTTGACATTTTCACACATCTAAGCATCTTTCCAGAAGTGTCTTGATTGAATGAATTGTATGAATCAAGCTCTTGATTAAATAAATAGTGTACTTGTGCAATGAAGCCAGCCACCTGCAGATGAGGTAACATAGGTAGCTGACCAGGTAGACTGATGTCAGTGTGCAAACAGCCTTCCTTGCTCACTGGTTGGCTTTGTCAGCAGCTTCAAAGGTGTAACAAAGTGCTAACACAGGCTAACAAAGCATTTCCACTGGTCAGCATATCAGGGTTCATCACATGATATAAGAGAGGTTGCAAACTCAAAATAAAATAGTCATGGTGGGAGCTAATTGTTCCTGAGTTCTTTCCTTGTCTCAGTCCCCATTCTCTCTGGAGATGCTGGGCCTCTCACACTTCCAGCTATGCCCTGGGTCACTGCAATCAGCTGGTGCCCCCCGAAGTGTCCTTGTCCATGTAATAGTCCTCATGATGTCCAGGCTTATGTCACACTATAGGCCAATATAAGAAGCAATTAAAAGCTTTTCGTATTCACGAAGTTCTTTAAACTTTTCTCATTTACTATCCTACCTGCCAGTTCTAACAGCTATGGCTGTCCGTGGGCTAACTTTTAACATCAGCTTTAATTGCCTCATCTTTTTTCTTTCTGTAAAATGCATTTGCCTAAACACATTTTATGCTTTATTTTCTGTATGTATGTGAGGTCAGTTCTGGTCACTTAGAAATATTGAATTACTAATTGGTATTTCAGTGTACCATGTGGAGTTTAGTATTAACTTTTAGTCTCCTAACAGGAATATGTGGATTAAAATGTTGAAAGCATTACAGAGATGTGTAATTTTAATCAACTTCTGGTCATTATCATCACATTAGCATCATTGAACATGATGACTCTTTGCTTTAGATGATGGACTGTATCCCAGTTTTGCAGTCTGCAGAAACATAATAACTTTTTGTTGGGCTTGATTTTTATTTTGTTATGAATAAGAAAGCTCTGAAATGTTAAACATCAGGGTTTCATGAAAAGGAAACTCCTTTTCCCCAACTGAGAGTCAAATTCTGGTCTTTATTACCTTGGTTGAAGTATACTTGTCTTCTTGTCTTTTTTGTAAATGCAACTCAGCAACCATCAAGAAATGTGTATTTGATGTATACACATATATATGTTCAGATGAGGGTCTTCCCTAGCTGGGCATGATTTCTGTGAAGTTAATGTCAGTGTTTTTTCTTCCATTAGTTAATCCAAAAACTCTATAAAATCAGGTTTTCAGCGCCTACAGAATTCTTTCATAAGGACTGCCACAGATCTGTTGTAATGTAGTGGATACAGCGCAGGAAAAAATGCGGAAAATATGATGCTCTCTTTCCTAAATTATGGTGTGGATTCCCCAGCATATTATATGCGGTGTAGACAAGAGATTATCCCATCCCCAGAGCACTATGATGAGATTAGACAACAAGAAGGATGCAGATCAGAAATGAACACTTTAATTCATAATTATCTATAGGGAGAGTGTGCAGAAAGGGTGAAAAGAGTGCCTTTTTTTCTGTATTGCTTATAGCTCCCAGATGAGACATTTGATAAAATTACTGCTACTAGACCATGGAATTTGCTGGAATTAGCAAAGAGGATTAAAAATCTATCTGAAGTTATCAGATGATAACAACCTTGGCAGGAATATTAAGGCTTTAATTCCAGGATTTAAGCTAATCTCTTGCCTACTCCAACTCCTACCTTTCCCTGATGTGATGGAGAGGTTATTTCATATCAACGAGGTTCTCACAGCTTCTTCAGGTTCACCCATATCTCTGGCTGATCCTATTAGCCAAGGGGCTTTATACCTTTTTCTAAATCTAAATTCTAATCTAAACATGTTTAGGTTGGATATTAGGAAAAAGTTCTCAGGCACCGGCATAAGCTGCCCAGGGAGGTGATGGTGTCACCATCTGTGGAGAACTGTGGAGATGTGGCACTGAGGCGGGTGGTTAATGGGCGTGGGGGGGATGGTTTGACGGTAGGACTAGGTGATCATAGAGGTCTTTTCCAACCTTAATGATTCTATGATTCTAAGCTGCATTTTAAATATTTTAAAAACATTGCAGAAGACTTTCCAGATATGTGTATTTAAATATTTGGCAAAAAAGCTTATGAAGTGAAAATGCCAAAACTCCCCCAGCTATTTTGCATTCATTACCAGCAGTGCAGAAGATACTTCTCCATTAACTCTCAAATCAGAAACATGTCTTGTAGTTATTCAAAATCAATATAAAGAATCCATCTTTTCATGCCACTATATATAACCTATACTGCAGGATAACAACCCGGAAAACCTATTTAAAGTCTGTAAGTGTATTTCTGCTATTAGTACCTTCCTGCAGTTTTGAAAATTAAATCTGTGGCTACATTAACAAAAATATTTTCCAAACCAACAGTAGAGGAAAAACCACCTGAATACTGTGATCTTGGATTTGCTAATTTCACTATTCCATGGCATGTTCAGTGCACGGGGCAAATCACGTCCTGGTGTATCCCTAATGATAATGGGTAGCAGTGATAACAGTCCCACCTGGATTAACCATGGGATACTGCAGCCTGCAGACCAGGGGCTGAAGAGAAGAATCTTGTTTCCCAAACAGGAGTTGTGAACTAAATTCCCCTCCACTGAACTCCTGTCAACGCTGGTCATAGATATACAACAGGCAAAGTGTTTGAGATCAAGAATGATTTTATTGTTGTATAAGTTAAAGCTGCTTTCCAGCAAATTCAACTATCCACGTCTGTCTGTTGGGTTTTTTGAAATGATACCTCCCTTTTTTCTCCCCCAGGGAATTATTTCATGGTACGGAAGAGCAGGTCTGCTACATCTTTTTGCAAATGTCTTGCCATCCTCCCATTTGTATATATAAAGCATATGTATTTTAGCAATATAAGTATAAACTTCTACTTTGTGAAGAGTGAGCAGAGGGAAATTACAAGGAAGATAAATTTAGCAGAATGTATTGTTCAGCTTTGTTATGGAGAGTTATAAAGGCTTTGCACCGTGAAGCACAAAAGCGTTAATTTCTTTGCACTGATGGAGCTGCATCTTATTTACAGAGATGTAAAGGAAAAACAGAGTTAGCACTGGTTTCCACTGCAAGTATGAAAAATTAAGCCATGTCCTGCTATGATGTAAATCAGCCTAAGTACGGATTTAGACCAATATGCAGCATCTGCAGAGCTATCTGAAAAGTATTTTTTCCCCCGTGCCTTTTAAATAAACAATTATTCTAAGACTTGAAGTTTCACTAAAAAGGTGCATTTATCTTAATTCTGAACTGTATCTAATAGCCTATTCCTCTTAATCATATTACAGGAAGACATACGAAGTTGAGCCATACCATTAATCACAACTAGGTACGCAGTGTGCTAGTCCAGAAGCCTTATTGCTCAGTCTAAGCCGGCCAGTAATGCAAATAATTTTGACAATTTGAAAATATTCTTATTTGATCAATTAAAAGCTTACTGCCAGTACAGTCTCTTGATAAGTATTGCTATAAGACTAATCTTATAGGAGTCATTTTTTCTTAAGTGAAAGTTTTCAGTTTTTTACAGAAAAGGTATTTAGTGTCTTTAGCATCAGATCACACAAAGTTAATTGTGATATTGAAGCTACCAATATACAGAAAAATGTCTGCATGCAGAGAGCATCTGTTTAACTGACGGAAATCTGCTCATTGTCTCTCCTTCATTTCAGAGCAAGCAGAAGAGAGAATGAGATTTCCTGAATCATTGATTCAATTAAAATCTTCAGAAGCCCTAAAAGGTGCTTTCTCTCTCCTCCGTTTCTTCCTTTTCTTTCCTTTGACATGATGCTGGGGAGAGGCTATACCTTAGAAATAGTCTTTAATTTCAGGACCCAGGAAACTACCAGGTCTCTCCTCAGCATTTTGCTCATTGTCTATATCGTGCATGAGGCATATGAACGTGAAACATGAGTATGAGTTAATAAATCCCAGTGCAAGAGATACAGATTTGTGCATATGAACCAGAACTATGATTACTCAGTGACTGATGCATGCAAATCACCAGGAAAGAGGCACGGTGATTTTAGTTCACCTAGAAAATGGATCTGGGCTATTGACAAGGATTAAGTACAGATTTCAATATAAATTCAGACTAACAAGTTTAGGAGCGTTCAAATTTAGTGGTTTAGATTGGGATAATTTGAAAACCAAAGTAAAAAAAATCGTATTTAGTGAGCAAAACTAATTTCTCTGTCTTTTTTTTTTTTTAGTATTAATCCCAGAAAATGAAGGTTCTGCCATTCATAGATTAGAAACTGAAAAAACCTCTTGGATTTTTCAGTGTGAGTCTATTCCACTAGCAAAGTAGAAATAATAAAAAATCAAAGCATATAGCTGATACCGAAATGAATCCATTATCTTTACCCCTTCAGTGGTACATAATGAGCAGGTCGTACTGTGGATGTAGAAAGCTAGATTTGTTGGCACCAATTTGTAGTCCAGTGGTTTTCATCAAATGCTTCACTTTCTAAAATGTGATAATCAGAGAACATAAGAAATGCCGTATATGAAGCAATTTTCTGTTATCGCGTCATGTGCTTTGAGGCAGTCCTGTTGCCTATTACGTCCCTCCATTATGAACAGAGTCTCTGAGCCCATTAGCCTCTCGATTTCTATAGGATAATCACATAAAGAATATTTCCATTTCATCAAATAGTTGTCTTATTTCAGTTGTGTAAATCAACTATTTAAGCACCTCTCTTTAATTGACTTACAGTGGTGCTGGATAATGTACCTTCCCTGGTGCAGCCATGCGCTATCCATGAGGCAGACCCCCCGTCCGGGGGGAAATGTGAGCACATGGCTGAGTGCTTTGTTGGATATTGGCCATGAGTGAGAAAATGAAAAAAGGGTGTTTTCTTTCTCCTTTTGGTGAGGTCCGTATGTAATAGATGGTCAATAACTTAGTGCTATGCTGGATGAGAAAGCAGTGTCTGTTTATAAAAATTCATTATTTGTATACTGCCACATGAACAGAACTGGAGAAAATAATGCACAATATTATACAAGAAAACTAGTACGTAAATGAAGTCTAAAGGTGGAATTGTTGATAAAATTCAGCTCTGTGATTGTATTTCCCATTACACACACACACACATACACACACACACACACAAAAAAAAAAAAAAAAAAAAAAAAAAAAACTGCCAAAAAGATGCAGTATCTGATTAGTGTGTGTGAAGTTATGCCCTGGTCTGAAGTTGCTAAAGCAGCCTAACTTCTGGTTGCTCTGATTTGACAATGAGGACAAAGGGATTAATTTGTATCTGGTGTTACACCTGTGCAGACCTGTCAGCTCTATTGACCTAACAGGTTAGCGGATCCATAATCAGGCTTTGAGGCTTGAAAACGCAATGAATCCATGTTATAGAGGGTAGACCAGATGTCATTTTCAAGGACCCAAGACCAGGAGCTCATTTTCACAGAACAGAGATACGTTTGTGCTACAGACTAACAGATAACACATAGCAGTGGGTTTCTGTGTGTGAACAAAGGAATCTGTGTAACAGGGCTGAGAAAAGCCTTTTGTTCAGGTACTAAATTTGCCTCCAGAGAAGGAAAGAGGATGTATTGCTTTTGGAAAATTTTAGGGAGTTTACAAGTTAGGTAAGACTGAAAACCACTGGCTCAAACTCAACCTGAGTTGGTTTAGGAACCTGAGGCAATCTACTCATGATAATGCAGAGCTTTTCCTTATTGTGCATCAGGAAAAAAATAGTCATTGAGGGAACTAGATTAACTGAAAGTCACTTAGAAGGAGAAAGGACTCTACCTGAAATACTAAAAAAACCCAAGGCAAAACCATGGGGGAATTTGTGCTTCCTAATGTTAGACAAATTGAATCTTCAACATGTAAAAACTGTCCTAGTTTCTTTGACTTTAATGAAGCAAGGATAATCACCACGTGTGAAGCATATTCCTCATTTTTTAGAACAATGCTGTATTTCCCAGGGCTTTGGATTTTCAGTTCTTCCCCTCCGTAAATCAGTCTTTTGTTTCAACTGCAGATTAGTTATTATTTATTGGCTAGCAGAGCTTGCAGAGCAGGAACACAGCATATTGAAAACACAACAGAAAAACAGAGTTTTTGCAGGAGTAAAGTAACCATCTCCAACATCCCCCAAAAAGATCTACATAAGAGGTGGGGTTAGAAGCAAATCCCTGTCCTTCTGGTGAGCCTGAATTGAAGGACACGTGAGGAAATGGAAAAGTTTGGTTTTCCTCACACCTCAACTGAGATCTGAAGATCTCTGCTATCTCTCACTGGGAGGCTTTGGCAGTGTCACACCAACAAGAGCTCCACTGTGTCATGACTCCCTGCATTCATGGGAACACAGAGCCTGACTGTGCTCTTGTTTATTTGGAGACTGGTCCGCTTTTGTCCCAGCGTTCTGTAAAGGAGACGTTTTTTTACAAACACTTTTGAGAGATGAGCTTTGAGTGGAGGCCAGCAAACATACCGAGCTAATTCACTCCAAAAAGCCTGCGCTTCAGGGGGGGAAAGATAAATCTATCCATAGCCTTTAGCAAACATTTTAAACAACTAGCAGAATTCAATCTGTGCATCTGTTTTCCGATCCAGATTCTCCTGTCCCTCCTACTTGCGTTCTGTACTTCTTTACTGCAGTTGCCCACCTCACCCTGACTTTGCACCTGATACATCTCAAAATGGGTTTGCAATTCTCCTACCGATGTAAATCTGATGGAAAGGAGTGCTCCAAGGGCCAAAAGCCACGCGTGGCACTTGTGGGTGGCTTTGCTGCATGTTGCAGCGATAGCTCAGCTCTATGGCCACTTGAGGGAGCTGCTAGGAAATGTGTGAAAGAGCTGGGTTGGGGTTGGCACTGCAGAGACGTAGGGGATGAGAAGACATTTCCTTTAGGATCCTGCCTTGTGAATTTTTACAGAAGTCTATGATTTTTATAGTACTCTACATCCATCTGAATTTCTCCAAAGTTGCACGTTTTTATCTATATCATTCTGAATTACATCACTGCACGTACATCTACTCTACAAAACTTAGGTAATACTGATAGCAGGTTTGTTTTTTATCAAAAGTGAAACAACCATCTGTTTCAAATATCTGAGCAAATTACACCAAAGGGCTGACCCTTACTTATGGCCACAAAAAATGAGAGATTTGTAATAGTACATGATAAGGGATTTGTTTTAAACTTTCTTGCCGTGCTATCTCACTTGCAAAAAATAATCTCACCATGTAATTTAAACATGAAACCATTCAGCATAACCTAAATCTGTGTGGTTTGTTTGTCAATCAGGATGACTGCATACTCCAGTAGAAGTTGTAGATATCGTGGCAAAAACTGTACCCTTTGGATCACTGAGGTTTGAAAAACGATTATCGAATAGTGTGTAGGGCTCCAGTTCTGAGGCAAAGCTGTTTGTGCTGTAAGGCACTGACCCCAAAGGCATAAGAACTTTGCTATGTGGTCAGATCAAAAGGCAGATTACTCAGAAGTCTAGACAAAACTTGGGCCCAAGCACTCACATGATCAATGAATTGGGTGAAACAAGTTTGTGTGAAGAAGAGTTTCTTGATATTTCTGGCTTTTTCCATCTGAGCTCCCAACCATTCTTATTTTTGCCTGCAGAATCTCGGTGAAACTGCATTTAGCTGTCTGTGCCAGTAGAGATCTATGTTCTTCATCTCATAATATGCCTCTTTCTGCCACATTAAATTGAACCCTGTGAGCTGCCAACCTACTGCAGAACTAACCACCCAAGGTATCTGAGAGGTCTTTCTGACATGTCAGGCTTTGCTGTCCTTTTCCTTCACAATATCAATTTTTAAGAACGTCAGGCTCACAGGAGAAATGTTGTTTAATAAATATTCATACAATCCATACCAGTTTAGGTTTCATTTTAGCTTTCCTAGCTTGCTTTTCTTTTTTCATCTCTCTGCAACTTTTCAGGCTTTCTTCAGCTTTTGAAATGTAAGTTGACAAAAATGCAACGTCTGATTTCCAAACCTCTCCAACAGTGTCTAATTTTGCACTGGAGAAAGAGGATGGGAACTTCATAATATAGTGCAAAAAATCTGGAAGATTGTAAATTTCTAAATTAAAATCAACAAAATATCAAAAACAGTGTGCTTTTCAGAGCTCCAAAAGAATGGAAGGTTACAGAGGGGACAAAACCACTGTCAACTGTTCTTTCTGAGAGTCTCTTCGGAAATTCTGAAAAAGACATTTTTCCTATGCAGGATCTGATGAAAATTCAATTTTGATGCATCACATCTTTTTATTCCCGTTTTGTTCAACAAACAGTTTCTAGATGTGTCCATTTGCTGTGGCACCTGATATTAGAATTATCAGCTTGTGAGCCTCCAATGAGAAACTTGGTAGAAAAGATGATGTTGTTCAGTGGGTCGGTTTTTCTTGCAGCCAGAAATATATGTTTCCCCTTATACAGTTTTCCCAGATGGGCTGAATCCACCACTACACCCTATTTTCTACCCTCCAAGAGGCACAGGACAGAACTGACAAGAACTCACGTGTATGGACTGGGGTCACACAGCAGCTAGGGGAGCTCTGGGTGTAGACCGGGCTGAAAGAAGGATTCAGAAATGGGCAGAAACTGAACTACAGCTTTTCTGAGGCACTTCAACAGCAATAATACACGAAAGCGTAAACTGTTCTGAGCTGTGGCTTTTTGGTTTTGGATTTCGCTTTTATTTTTTTAATTATTATTATTACTTTACTATTTTTGTGCAAAGAAAATATCTGTGTGGTAAGCAAGCACTGAAAAAATAATAGCTGCAATTCTGTTAAAAGGTAGCTGTAATTCTTTTTCTCTGTAAACAGTTCCAGTATAATATTTACAAATGCTCCTAACTCCCACTTGGATATGTATGACAATTAATATAAAACACTGCTATGATTGGAAATAAGACAGTCAGTCACCTTTTGGCTGTTTTTGCCCATCCATGGCGCAACCTGATCTGGTGTCTAGTTTAGTGGTTGGCAACCCTTCGCATGGGAGGGGTTGAAACAAAATGATCTTTGAGGTCCCTTCCAGCACAAGCTGTTCTGTGGTTTGTCTGGGAGAGGCCAGTGCTGACCTAGTGTCAAGACCAGCACCTGTGCACACTGTAAGCATGGTCATGGTGGGGAAACACTAAGCCGTTATCCATGCTGTCCATGTTCTACGGATAAATGAGAGATTTCACACTCAGCAGTCATCAAACCACAGGTATTATAGACATTTAACTTACCGTACAAAACTTCTTGTGATTTTGCATTGCTTCTCTGTGGGATATGCTTGGGCTTAATTAATCCACCGGAGGATGGTTTGTTCTTCAGAAAATATGAGCCTGTTAGCATCACTAAGAGCTCTGACATTGTAGAGATGTGAGTCACATCAGTGAAAGCTGCCTGAGGCTACATTTAACCTTGTGCACTCAAGCTGAAAAATAATTAATAAAATATTCCCAAGTGTTATGTTTTTCCCTCCCCCCAAATCAACATCTTAATTACAAGGGAGTAAGTACAGAGAGAGCTACTCTATTTGTAGCATCATCTTGCCTTTCTTTGTGACCTTTCTCACTGAAAAATGCTTGTAGTCTCAGAGTGAAATATCAGTAGTGATAACACCAAATTAATTTCAGTACCTGTTTACATAGGAACTCTATTCTCTAAGCAGCAATCTTAGGGGGATTGCATTTTTCTCTGTATACAATGCCTGGCGTATGCAGGACCCTGGCCCCAGGTGGAGCCTTAGGCACTGTGGTGATACAGATAGCAATGTTGATAACAATGCGCTCGCTAGCTCCTTACCGACTGTATTCAGGCTGGCTACATACTCCCCAAGATCCTATGTCTAGTAAAAGGTTAGAGCCAATCATCTGTAAAAGGGATTTGAAGGGTCTAAGTAAGATGATAGGAGGGAAATACGAGGCATAAAAGCAGAAGTTGAATTGTGACTTCTTCGTTCATTCATTACTCTTGTAAGAGGAAAAAAATCAAAATGTAAGGAGAAATTAATATAAACTAAGAACATGGGGCAAAAGGTAGAATTTTCTTTTTACTCAAATACTAGAGAAATTAAGAAATTTGTGCAGTCATCAGATGTAGTGAGTAATCACAGTTTCTACAAAGGATCAGTAAAAGGCCTTGTTATTTCTGTTAAAAAAACGCCATATTTCTGCCTCAAATGCAAAAGAGAGAAAAAGAAATGAAGCAGTACAACCTGTCTATAACACCTCTCTTTTTAACAGAACTGGTTACAAAATAGTTATTAAAAAAATAAAGCCAAAAAGTAGTTTCATTGGACAAAGATTTTTAAAAAAAGACTGCTTTTTTTTTTTTTTTTTCCCATGGTAAAAATACTCATATAAAGGTACATTCTGATGAATTTTTCAGTTTGGGAAAGATAGGTTATGGAATAAATAGAAATAAAAGTCATTGAAAGGCAGCGCATTACTACTGAAAGCATAATTCAGGGGTATGCAGTACTGAGATATTATTTTCTACTTGAAATTACAGAGGACGTTTGCTGGTGACTAAAATGTACCTTTCCACATCGAATGCCTTATATCTTATAAAGTTAGTCTGAAATTTGGTACACTCGAATTTTTTTTCTATGGTCTCTATCTTAGATGCCCAAGTATGGAATCTCATCATTTGCTTGAAACAGCCAAGGAAGGTCATACAAACCTCTAAATGAGGTCTCTGTAACTCTTCATGGATAATCTGGAGGCTCATTCTAAATCCTCACTTAGATTAGATTGCTGAAGTGACATGATGTCAATACTCTCCAGAGTTCAGCTACAAAGCAGATATTTTGTTCTAAGTGTCAAGCAATTTCATCCCAGCAAAGGGAGATGCCTCGATTTGTTAGAGGAAGGTGGTTGAGCTAATACTGAATAGCAGCTATCATTAATATTCACAAAAATAAGATGGACTGTTTTAATTTGTATGCAGTCTCACCACGTGATGTCAGAAACAGTGTTTGTGTTGACACAGTTATTAGCACAAATAGAGGAGCAAAACAGGATTGAAAATGCTATACAGTAAAATAAGCTAGAATGAAAACCTGAAGCTCTGAAATGCAACCTTGGGAGGCTCTTAGCAGATTTCCAAAGCTGTATCTCCCCTTCATCCTGTAATTCTTTTTCTTGGAGAAGTCCTGAGGGATTTAATCCTGATTAGGAGTAATGAAAATCAGAGGTTGAGACTTTTTGGAGAAAATATTTGTAATTTGACAGCCTTAGGTTTTAGGCATGACATGGCATAAATAACAGGAAAATTTTCTGGTGCAGAAGAGCCTTCATAAGAGTGCTGGGTGGATATTCAATACAAGTCTGTGCTTGAATTGATGTATTCTTCCCTGGCCATGAGCTGTTGCCCAGTTTTGGAGGACCGTGTGAACTTTGGCCTGACCCTGTAGGACTATTCCTATACTTTCGATGCAGAGGGAGGGGGAAATTCAATCCAAGAGATCAAGGGCTGTAATTCAGTTGAATGAACTTCCTACACCACTGTTTGCATTTCATGAATTCTTTATTTTGGAGAGATTTAGACAGAGGTCTGAGAATGTTTCCATTAGACAAAGGTACCAAAAGTGCCTGTTTGGAGAAGTTACTGCTTATGCATGGAGTAAGGAGATGCATTACCAGCAAGTAGCAGAAGGGAAAAGAGAAAAGCACAGAAGAGCTCTGGATTTGCCGTTGGGGTGGCAGAGATAACGGATAGGAAGAAAAATGAGTGAGAGCAGAAGTGAAAGCAGGTTACAATCATTAAAAACAACTGAAGTTGTGATTATTCTAGACAACACCAGAACGGTTTTAGCTACTACTAAATCCCAAAGACACCTTCTGGACAGTGGTGAATGTCATATGTCACTATGGCTGAAGCAATAAACAAACAAGCCTGACAAATGCTGAATAGCTCATCTGCTATTTGTGGTGAAACAAATAAAAGCAGAGTGATGCCTAAGGGTGTGCGTTTGAAGGAAGGCAGAAGGGAAAGCCATTGAATACAAAAATCAGCATCACTTAGGAAGATACAGGCAGGACAGCTGAACAAATACTTTACTGGTGAAAAGAGGTGGATACTTAAGCTAAGTTCACCTCCCTTCTTTTCTCTTCAATTACCAAAGAAAACAAATACTAAAAAGAGGTCTTTCTTCCTTTCTTCCTTTTTCTTATTATAGTAGAAGGCATTGTGGAGTGCTCCCCATTAGGAGGAGGTGAGAGAAAAGCACTCCTACCACAAAGAAAGCATTATCCACCACTGAAACTTAACTGAAAGATATGTGGTCTTAAGTCTGTGCAGTTGAATTGGCAGAGATTTTACAAATGAATCTAGATACATGTGGTGGAAAATATGCGTGTTGCCAACACAAGGGGCAGAATTCTCTTGACTATAAAAGGAGTGGAGAGAATCAGCTCAAATGCGGATACTCTGTTGGCATGTAAAATTGGTCCAATGAAGACTGACCTCTGTGTTTTGAAATAACAGTTATTATGTGTGAGGTCTCCAGGCTACTAAGCTTGGACTTTATGTGCTTGCTGTAGTTTCCATGTGCCTCAGGCTCACACAGATAACCTTTCGTTTGCCCCAGGTGGGGAATCTCATGCAAAATAAAATCAGTCTTTTGTAATCACCTGAGGCAAGAGATGGAGAAAGTATAAAAACACTCCACTCAGCCAAATGTTGAGAGTAGCATAATGGCTACAAGACCTAACAGTGCTGAAATTTTGGCTTTGTTTCAGTTCCCCTCTGCTGCATGTTCCTCTCTCACTCAACTCCCAAGCTTCTTTCAGAGGTAACCTTAGGAGCAGTCTCATCTTACACGAGTGAACAAGAATGACATGCTGCCTTGTTCTCTCTTTTTCCTGACCCTACCTTCCACTGATTTATTAAACCCCCGAGTTTTGTTGACAAGTGTTTTTTTCCCCATGCTTCTCTGAAGGTGCATTTATCATCCATAGACCACTGTTGAAATTGACCACCATGCCTCTTGAGAATTAGGTTTGGGTGCTTTCTTGCTCGTATTTATTCTTGTTTACAAATTATTCTGAAATAAACAGTACTCGTGCTTAAGTTTATTGACATGATTTTCATATTTTTTCTGTTTGTTTGTTTTCCCACTTCTCCTGTGAAGTGTTCTGTCGTGTTCTTGATGGGTATTGGTTGAGCTATGAGTCATAAAAACAAAACAGTATTAGTGCATTCTACAGTGTTTTCAAACAGATCGCACATAATAGAGCAATAATGCATTATGTCGCGTGTTGTTCCATAGACCAATTACCTAATCAGATAATGTCAGGGAAGCAAACTTATAGCAGACATTAATTATCAATGCGTGGACTGGTAGCAGATGGCAGAATTTGCAGTGGAGAATAAGCTGATGCTTCAGTGGATTAATTAAAGCTTACAGAAATTCATGCCCTCCACTCAAACCCAATGTAATAGTAACTGTTCTTTTTAGAAGAGGAAAACAATATTTAGCCATGTTTCTTTAACTGATCAGATTTTATTGCAAATAGTAACAGAGTGGAAAGAGTAGTCAGTTTTACTGAAATAACTCTAGTGGTTGCCATGTGCCTCAGGAGTGTTCAGTATGGAATTAAAAAGAATGAGTACTTATTGTAAAGCACATCAACAGTTCTGGGAATGGGGACTATGCATAACTATTGGGCTAAAGAATCCTACTTCACTTTGCTTTGTCTTTTGGCCAAATTACTGGACGCTGTTTTCCCCTGCATCTGCCACTGGGCTACACAAGAACACTATGGTATCTGAGATGTGAACTATCTATGCACAAACAAATGGATGCAACTTTCCCCTGGACAAAATTGAAGTTAAAAATGTTCTGGTTCAGATCTCAGGAAAGAACAGCTGTGTTGACCTCCCATCAGGAGAACACTCTCAGCTGGGAAGATATTGATCTGCTAACCTGAATAATCCTTGATGTTTTAATTGTAAATACTGCTCAGAAGCGCTTTGCTTCAAGAAATTCAGCTTTCACCAGGAGGAGGATATGCAGAGCCAAAGCTCTTTTCAGGGGCATTTACCAAAGGCACTGGGAAGCTGTGAGTGAGACATGCACCAGTGTGGAGGTCTGAGGGGAAGGGAACAACAGAGCAGTTTCCCAGACCAGGGAGTAGGCTATATGAGAAACAGATTGATAGACATCTAGACTTAGTTGGGTAGCATGCTTCATCAGAAGCAAGTGTTGAAAGGAAAATGGTTATGGTAAAAAAAAATATCCTATTTCTGTTACAACCAGGTTTGCTGTGATAAATCGTCTAGGAATGTAGGAGAGAGGCATGCTACCACATGGTCTATTCATGAAGGAAGAAAAAGCAATAACTGCTTCAACACTAACGAGGTATAAAATATCTCACCTGACAGCCACTGACACATACAGGTCTTGATTATTTTCTCTGCAATATGAGCTCAGTCTAGATTTTATTATCTCTTGCTAGCTGTAAACTTTGCAGAGGCAAAACCAAGAGTCTGTACACTCCTTCTGTAAGCTATAAATAAGTTTAAAGATGAAACTTTTAAGTTTATTATCAATTTTTGAACTTTTGACTGCGAAAATCAGATTTAGTTAGCAATAAACTCACAGTATCTGGCACTTCCATGCACACGTCTCAGCTATTGTCACTGCTGCTTTTGTATAGATCACATCTGGAACCAAGTGCTTTCTGCAAGCCTCAGTCCTCCTCCCAGAGACAGCCAGGTAAATCAAGAATAATTAATAATCAAGTAAAAGATTCCTCCTACACATTGATTCAAATTACAAGATACTTTGCCTAAAATTTATTTGCATAATCTATGCCCTATTAAGCCCCATGCCTTATGAGCACATGAGGAAATGTGCTCTTCTGAGCGCTTCTGTTAGTATCTTTTCCCCTAGGCGTGACCTGAGAAATGTAGTTATATTACTGTCTTCATGGATCTGTACAGGCTGTATTCTGCAGTCCTAGAGAGGGACTGCCAACAGTTTCCCAGGAAGAAGTAGACGTGTTAAAGCACCATGCTGCTATGCTGTACCTCGGGCAGTGAAGATACATGTAGGTAGTTTCTTTGCAGAAAGAATGATGTGGGGAAATAAACATAGGGATGAAAAGGGAGCTTAGTGAGAAAAGAATGAGGTGAGAGAAAGAGAGGATGAACTTTACTGCTAATTCAGATGGCAGGAGGAAGGAGTAGAGAAATTTTAAACATCTTTAGAGCTTAAACTGTCCAAAAAGGGGGAAAAAGTTGAATAAAAAAGTGGTTTATTTTTAATTTTTATTATTAGGCAGTTTAATCAACCTGTAGTGAAAATTAGGGAAAATTATTTCTGAACTATCAGAAATACATTTAAAGATGAGTTTGATGCTTTATAAACATTTCTACTTCCCCCAGCATCAGCAATATTCAGCTTGGAAATTTTCTGTTTAGTTCTGTTTTCACAGATCCACTTCCCATGCTTGGCCCATTCAGTGGAACTGAAGAAAAGATAATAACTTTATTTTAACCATTAAAAAACGAGAAGTTATTATCCTGCTGAGTTTGGCCCTGTTTCAAATCTAATCTCTGGAAGAGATGATTAGGGGTTATTGAGACAAGCAGGTCAAGCCCATTCAGTTTTTAATCACTTATTGGTAATTGAGTTATCACAAGTTGGACAGACTTTTTGAACAAGCTCTGTAGTGCCTAAGAATTAAGCAGATATCCCAGTATAGGTCACTTCAGCAGTCTGTGCATAAATCAAAGTACTGTCAGCTGCACACTCATCTAATCAAATGCCTTTGCTGCCAGAAGGAGCAGCATTCAGGCTGTCTGCCTCATGTGTTCTAATATTATAGCAAAAGCTGCTGCCGTCACCCACCTGCACATCCAGATCTGTCCTTATATCTTCCAGTAAACTTCTGGAAAGTTGAATAGTGCTGCACAACTAAAGGCTGGTGGAAAGCTTAAGATTTAAAAGGGTACTTTAAAAGGAACAAAGTACTCATGGCTTGATGTGATACATCTGCGGTGCTTGGAAAATATTTGCAAAGAATTCAGGAGTTATTGCCATTTTGTTCTCACTCTCTGTTGTGTTGCACCCACTTTTGGGTAAAGCTCTCCAGCTGTGAGAGCACTGATTTGATTAGCTGACTTTACCTTTATTTTCCAACCCCATGATACAGAGCTAGAGGTACAAAATCCATCCCAGCAAGACTCAGAGGCTTTCCTGCTGATTCCCTTGCGTTTCACAGCTGCCTTGAGTCTAAAGCCCTCTGAAGTGGCTAAAACCAAGGTTTGGCTTTAATTTTTAAGTATTGTTTCTCAGAGGTTCATTCAATATCTTTCTCATAGCTCTCGCCAGCCACAAAATGTGTTTCCACAGTAACAAATAGAGAAATGTAATTGCCAGTGCACCCTGCCATAAGTCCTTCGGGTGGTGATTTTTAAAATGTGCATAGCATACGGACTTGGACAACTTAGCTTTTTCAAAGAAAACTTACAGACATCAGAGTGTTGGCCAAGAATCTCCCACTGAGTATTGCTCAGCTGGAGATGTGAATGTGTCTCCCATATAACTCATCCTCATATTTTTCCACTGCTTTTGTGTTTATGTATCTATCTTTCCTCTTATCTGCACTTGTACAAGTGGGTCAAGTGGAATCAGATGCAGGGAAGGACTTGCCAAGTTGTTGGTGATTTTTCTTGTTGTTATGAGCCCCAGAATGAGCAGGGGTCAGTCAGAGAAGAGCAACTCTTTCCAGCTTTTGGAACCTACCTGGTGGTCATAGCTTAGGGATAAGAAATCAGTATAGCCTCACCAACCTCCTCCAGATGTTGTAATCTCCTCCAGTGGTGCATGTTTCTGCTTAAAGAGATGCGTGAGTGATCCCTGTGGGTTTACCACAAACAACCAGCAAGAATGCTTAATCATTAAAGTCTAGAGAGAAAGGCTGAACAGACTCCTGAGAAGCGCCCTAGGCTGATTTTTTTCACCTCAGTGCAACCTCCCTGTGACCTTCCCTCACCATTACCACTGCTTCAGGCAGCCATGTGTCTAATCTGCTTCTATAGACTTCCAGATAGGGAGAGACTTCAGCCTTTCTGGGTGATTTTTTACAGCATGTAGGTGTAAGTAAGGAAAAGGTGGGTTGGTGGTTTTTCATTTATTTGTTCCTTTTTCTCCAGTGACATCTAACATAAATCTCCTTTTCGCATTGGAAATAAAACCGTTGAGATGACAAATTATTGTGTGTATTCATGCCAAGGACGGTGTGTGGTGCTGCCAGCACGTTGGGAAAAAAATGAGCAGTTCAGAATAAGCTTCCACAAGACCCATTTCAACCTATGCCACTGAGCACCCGTAACAACTGGTTAAGATACGTAATATTCATGCGCCTCTACAGCAGTTGTCCAAGCAGGACAGAGGTACAAGAAAGTGATTTGCCCCATTTAAAAGACAGGAGGACAAGAAGGTTAGACTACATTTCTATCAGGTATCTCTACTATATCAAGGTGCTACATCTGCCTATTCTTCAAACCTCCTTTATGTGAAGAGGAGATGAAAAAGCTGAGACAAGATGCTCCATAGTAGGATTTGACATCAATGTGACAATACATGTGGGGATGGCATTAAGTCTAATTTTTAGTACATTAACCTGTCTCCTGCCCTGATTACTAAAATTCTGTCTGAATCAGTAGAAATGTTCGTATCAAACAACTACATGAAAAGTACATAGAGTAAGGAGAAGTATATGCTGGTAATCCATTTAAATGCAAATAGCTGGCTATTTGACCTAAGATAGAAAAATTGAAATATGTTCAGTATTAAATTCCTAGATCCAAACTATCAGCAACAGTAGTTTAAAAAAATACATGCATATGCTTCCTTGAGGAAAGTATTTCAAATTTAAATTCAGTATGTTTTGGCAGCTGCAAGGGGAAAATAGGCTGTTTCTTTCTTATTAGATTTAACTAGTGCACAGCACTTAAGTACAAACAAATGTTGTCTCTATTTGAACCCTCAGATTTTCATTTTATTTTGATATCATCATAGAATTGTTTGAGTTGGAATGAGCCTTTAAAGATCATCTAGTCCAACTTCCTTGCAATGAATGGGGACACCTGCAAATCAATCAGAGTCCCGTCCAGCCTGACCCTAAACGTGTCCAAGGATGGGGTATCCACCACAGTTTTGGGCAACCTTGGTGAAGCCTGTTTGTCCTGTATCACATCTCTCTCTTTGATGTGCCTTAGCACAGCTTCCAAGAGGGACTTCTCTGTGATCTTCCCCAGCACAGAGGTGAGGCTGACAGGTTGGTAGTTCCCTGGTCATCCTTTCTGCATTTCTTAAAAATTCTTTCAGTCAACTTTGACTGTTGAAATAATGGCTGCGTTTGAAATAAGCATGGTGCAGCTGGGTGTAGGGAAGACATTTGCTACATAACAGTTCAGCAGCAATTTTGTGTGTCTCTTTGTAAGAAATTTTTCCAGCCTCCCTGCCATGTTCTGTCTGTGGTTATGTTGCCTATTTCTTGTAAATGATCGGCACTGTGAGCACCTAGGCTCAGCCTCTAGTGTTTTTTCACTAGAATTTTGAGTTATGTTGCATCTTAGGGCCACAAATTTTCCAAATCTAGGCGGTCTGAATTCTTTGGGACAGTTTTGATGGAATTATTATTGTGTGCCCAGCCAAAATTAGGGCACATTTCTCCATCACAGTCTCAACTACACCCCTCTCAAAATCATTTGAAGTCCATTATTTCTCCTATCCTTCTAAAAAATGTAGTTGCTGCTGACAAGAGGAAATAACAAGGTTTGCTGAGATGCTTCCTAAAATCCATTTCTCTGAGTCTTCCTTTGCTGCAAAGAATAAATTCACACAAGAATTTCTCCAGCGTACATGAGTACATCTGACCAAAACAATTAATATATAATTCTTTTTCCACAGTTCTCTTTGAATCTTTATGTTAAACAGTGGGAAGCTAGGTACAAGGGAAAAAAATCGAAGCAAATGATTTCTGTTATTGTAAACACAACTTGTCAGCAAGAACTGCTCCTGAGGTTCTCCTGGGAGCTGAATGGCAGTATAGGCACACAGATGCCTTCCAATTTATAAACAAAATGCAATAAAACATTCTTAGCATTAATGTCATTTCTGTATCCTTGGGGATAACGTGAATATCAATTTGTATTTTTATTGATTCGTTATTTAAAGATCATTTTAAATCTTCGTGGCAGTCCGTGAAACACTCTGCTTGCCTACAGACCACATTCACAATCTTTTCCCTATTGTTCATCTCTTCGTTCACTTTAAATGCATCTTTTTGCTTTGAAAGTAAGACCTTTTAACAAAGTAATCACCTGATACAATTGGCAGTGGCTGAAAAACTGCTGAATGCACCTTATTTGTAAAACTCCCTAGATCCTGAGGGTAGTGTGTTTGCCCCTGGATCAGGGCATGTGATGTAGAAAGTCATCAGCAAGGAGTTTGTGTGTGCTTCTTGGTCATGTGCAACTGGACATATTCATGCTCTTTGACTTCCCTACTTTCTTATGATTATGGAATATTTCACCTGCATTTATGAAATAAGCCATGCTCCCACTTTCTGTGCTTACAACTCTACTTCCAAGGGCATGCAGTAAATTCAGTTTGGAAAGCTGCATTACTCATCCACTGAGAAGATCATGGAGAAGTCTATGCAACTCTGGTTACACCACTTCTTCTCCACAAGATAGAGTCATTGCTTGGTTACATCTAACATTTACTGTGTAAGGTAGGATAGCATTTTGTCTTCTCTTGTAACAGAAGATAAATTTTCACATAATCATGTGTCGAATAATAAATCACTGTTCACAGCCCCCTGCATGAAGCTTTCCCTCCCTCTCCCCCCTAGAGGCAGCATCTCTGAGGGCAGTTTCCTACTGAAGTAACTCTAGGGCCCATTCACCTCTGGAGTTTGAACTGGTATGGAGGATATTTCAGTGGTGGGGTTTTTAAGGTGAAAGAGCAGCACTGTGGGGTCCTGTCTTTCGAAAATGTGCTGCTAGCTTGCTCATGGGAGATGCTGAATTACAACTGAACTGTGGCTTTCAGAATGTTTTTTTACATTATTATGATTCAGTGTAGCACATTGCTCTCTAAGCACAGAAAAGAAATTGCTAGAACATGAAGAGCTTTCATAACTAATGACTTAATCATTGGATTTGACTGGCTTTTTTTTATTAATGCAGACATTATGACTCTGGTCAGGTTGCTAGGTGTTTCTTTGGCCTTTGATTTGCATGAGTAACCCCTGTTAGCCCTGACACCTTTTGAACTTCCAATTTAAATTTTAATTTTGAGGAGGGGGGATTTGTGAGACTGAGAGAGAGGGGAAGAGATGAGCACTTGATGAGCATTTCTTTGTACCCACAGCACTGCAGCTGTGCTCTTGCAGCCCCTCAGTTACCATAGGCATAGAATAGGCATGATCCCCACTGAGAGTGCTACGTGCAGGATCAGGTCATTTCCAACTCAGTAGACATAATGCTTGTCAGCTGTGTTATCTTTTTCTCTTTTACACTTTTCCTCTTCTTGTAGATAAAATAGCCTACAGAAGAAATTACTAAAGAGGCTGGAGACAAAAATATGCCACTAATGTGAGGTAACTAGACTCAATTTACAATGTGATTAGTCATTGCCGCTTAGCCTGACAGCCTCCCAAATTGTTCCTCATGCACTGATGATTGTCTTCCTCTTTCTGGGTTGTGCTAGTGTACCTGTAAGTACAGGAGCAGTCTGCCTGTGAATGCTGAAGTGAGAAAGGCAGGGAGCACTTCAGCCCTCCCTGTGTCATCCATCACCACACTGTCTTCCCATTCAGCACTTCCTTTGACACTATCATGCATTTTGATAGCTTTTTTTTAGCTAGCTTTTGCTCCAGCTAGACTGTGGACTTCTTTTCAGTCCTGCAGGAGCAGCGTTATCATATTGTTGCCTGTCTTTCTACTTTTTGTGTGCTGTCTTACATCTAATTTCTGTGGTTTGTTAAAAAGTTCCTTATGTGGGCAAGCGGACTTTCTGTAGAAATTCCCAATTTTCCTACAGAGTGAAATGCTTTTTTCTTGGTCTTCCACAATATGTTTTCTGTTGAAGTCAGCCAGCAACTCCTTTCCTCCCACAAGTTTCCAGTGGTTTGTGGCTGTTGGTTTTCTAGATGAGCCAATCCACCATCTATCCTAAGCTACTGAGTGACTTAACATGGATCCTGGTTCTTCATCATCTAAGTGGGCCAACATAAAGCATCAGCAAGACCACCACTGGCCACTGTATTTCAAAGGTACTCTCTTTCAAAGAGCAAACAGATATGGAAATCTTGGACAAAATGGAGTCTGATGTAGAAGTGCATATGAAGTAAAGGTACATCACTGAATTCCTTCCTGAAGAAAAAATGGCTCCCGTTGACATTCATCAACACTTGCTGAATGTTTATGGAGGCCAAGAAGTGGATGTGAGCACAAAGAGGCAAGGGGTGGTGCATTTCAGCAGTGGAAATGGTGGGTCACCTCCACTGGTGCAGACTTTTATGAGCACAGCATGCAGGCTCTTGTTCATCACTGGTGAAAATGCAGAGCTAATGGTGGTGACTCTGCTGAAAAATAGTGTTTTGTAACTGACAATTTGCTCTATCCAATTGTTTTATTGTGCTCAATGTATTGTAGTTTCCATGGAAATAAATCGGAGGCATTACTTTTGGAGCAACTATGCGGCCCAAGATAATTTGTCTTGACTCAGTGTGATCCAGGCAAGCCAAAAGGTTGCACACCCATGAAATAAGCCAAGAAAGTACATGTAAGTAGAACATGCAAACACTGCATTTTCCTACTCCAAGTGGGCAAGATGCATGAGAGTACAATGTTTAGAACCTCAGGTCAGATCTGTTAGTGCCTTTAGTTCTTCTCTTTTGTACTGCTTTCCTTGACATTTCCCAATCAAATGTCTTAATTTTGCTACATAAAGGTACCAAGGTAATGACTATGAGTCACAGGACCATTCCTCATGTACACCTTCTGTTAAAAATATCTAATTTCATTTGTTATTGCAGTGGATTGTTTCAGCCTACCCTTATCTGTTTGTTCTTGGCAGTCCTCTCTTGGTAATTTCCCAATCTTTTGCCAGAACTTCAGTGTCATCAAGAATACTTTCATTTTATAAACAGCTTCCCCCAGCACATTAATTCCTGCCAATTTGCAGTTGATATACAACCTGCATTATTAAAATTAATACACACTGTCTTTCAGAAGTTGTTTTTAAAAACAAGCTGCACAGAACCAGTATACTAGATTTCAGCATGCTACAGTGTGTTAAGCAGATCTCCAAGGCTTTGGACCAGGGCTTAGGGAGAGTGAAATTTTTAGAGGTTATAATGGCTAAATATGGAGTTTCCAGAAAATGGGTGGTATGCAATTTTTTTTTATTATTATTATTTCTTGATCAGATTTGGACTGTTTTCACAGGAATGACAAAAGATACTGGAAAGAGTTTCTTTTGTTCTCAAATGTAAATCGTTTCTCCAGAGCAGAGGGAAAGGTCACTGTTCAGAGAAAAGATCACGATCCTTTACAATAAAGCCAGTGTAATATGTTCTCTCTTTACCATGTTTTCAGCAGTGACAAAAGAATCATTCTGGCTGAAACTATCCACAGTCTGTCAGTCTTGGAAGCCCAGGCAGACAGACCTAACATGTAAAATATTCATCTCCAAATGGTGGCCAACATTCTAAATAATTGATGATGGGAAGTGAGTTTTCACAGCAAATCCAGCCTCCATGCTGTTAGCTGGGCTTGCAGTATGATTGTATACGAAGCCATTAGAGGACCCTTATCTCTCTGTGTCCTCAGTCAGGGTATTACACAAGTCAGAATAGAGCAAAATTACCAAGAGCTCTGACTGGAAATTCAAACCATGTGTTGTTTTGTAGAACAAAAAATCAGACCTAAAACTTTGTGGTAACTCATGCTTGAATCATTTGTATTTCATTGCCACAGGGACTGCAAGAAAATTCTTTTTGGTCTACTGACATCCCTGTTTAATTAATAAGGTACTGTACTCTTTTGATCTCTTTCTTGATCTATCGCCTTATTTTTGCCACAGACATGTCATGATGCCAATATATCTTCAAAGGGCAATAGTATCCGAGAGACGAGGAGAGATTTGGGGATATTTTTAGATTATAAAGCACAAATTTTGATGAAATCTAACATTACCTTAAAGAGATGAGGTTAACACACTTTCTACACGAAAATGAAACTGATATATTTTGGTGTGCAATTCTGGAACTAGATTTCCTTAAGTGACTGAGTCCATTTCCGTCAGACATCTGGCATATAAGAGTCTGTATGCTATCATACACGTTGGGCTGCAGAACAGTCCATCAGATCTGCATCAACTTTTCTCACAGTGGCATCACATCAGTGCTCATAGTCATTCCCTGATTGACTTGTCTGTCAAGATATATTCACTTTCAGCGAGACTTTCATCTGAAAAATTCCATTTTGTGTCAAAATTACAAATGATCTTGAGGCACCTTGCCTTCAATTTTACATGCCAGTTCTTTCAATAAGCTGATGTCCACAGCCTGATTTTGGGGCACTAAACCCGTGCAGATTTTCTTACACTTTGAAGGTACTTTTTACTTTGCTTTTCGGTTTTTTTTTTTTTTTTTCCAATTGATAATATACAATAAAATCAGTCAAAATTTGAGTTTTGATTTTTCAGTTTCTGGAAATTTTTATGTCTTTTCAAGTCTTCTTTTAGAAGGAAGAGATAAGATTTCAATATCCTTTACGTTCTATTTGGGTAAGACTATGCTTTCCCCCTAACTTTTGATCTTATATTAGTGATCAGGGAAAGAAGAATAAACCAAAAGGAAGGAAATGTGTTTCCAGATTGTTTTGTTATATAATGTGAGAGCGACATCTCTTTACTCTTGGTTTCAGCAGGACTAGGGGATTATATTGCAGCTGTTAAAATGCACCATGGAAATGTCAAGTCAGTCATGGATTCTGTATGTTTAAGAGCAGTACAGGCTGTTGGCAACTTGCTCATGCAAACAACGTGAGGGTGGTGATACACTGGAACAGATTGCCCAGGGTGGTTGTGAATGCCCCCTCCTTGGAGGCGTTCAAGACCAGGCTGGAGGGAGCTTTGAGAAATCTCCTCAAGAGGGAGATATCCCTGCCTATATCAGGAGGGCTAGAACTAGATAGTCTTAAAGGTTCCTTCCAACCCAAGCCATTCTATGATTCTACAGTTATTTATGATTCTACAGTTATTATTTTTTCTATCTTTTTGCAGTGCTGTCACACATTCAGCAAGCACGCATATCGCTCTTGGTCTTGGTAAGAGCCACTCTCTTTTCCAGTGCTGTGAGTCACTCAGTCTTCACAAGGTCAGTCCAATCTCAAATGTTCTCCACCTCCACTGCTGCAATCACTTGCTATTGTGTGGTGAGAACATGATGTCTCAATATGTCCAATTTGTTGTCCATGTAAAGGGTTGACCATAGCCCTGAAAAACAAGTGAAAGGAACAAGTCCACTGCTTTCAGCTGAAGAAATTAGATCTGGTTTGAAGTTTCTAACTCAGTCTTTCTAGTGGAATCTGTTGTTACTTTGAATTCTATCCAAGTCTAGCAGCTTCAAAGAGTGTCAGGGACATGCAGTGCAAAGCTACTGCTATGCAGCTCAATGTACCATATAACATATCTGAGAGGAATATTGATTTTTCACAAAACATGAAAAACAGAAAAATAGAAAAACTCTTCAGAATGACCTCAGCCTTCTGCTCGAATAACCCAATGTCTATGCTTTAGCCTACTTCCTTTGTACCTGTCTGAAGTCCTTTGTGGAACTTTTCTAAGACGGTAATATCAGCTGCAAGTTGGAAGTGATTTAGCAGCTCTCTGTAGATTTATGTTGGTATTTCATTTACATGTAAGATTTTTTCCCAGATGAAAAGAGATGCATTCTGGAGCACTGAGAGATATTTTAACCTAATCAGAAACTCACTTCAATATCAAACAATCAAACGTTTGTCTCCTACTTAAGTACTGTTTGTTTTAACATCTAGCTTAAGGGAGACTGGGAAAGAAGCAGAAAGGACAGGAAGAGAGATGGGTTTGAAGAATACGTGTCTGATAATACAAGATATTTAGCACAGAACATGTTCTGCCATCATTAGGTTCCTCAGGCTGCAGTTCTGTGATGATTTTAAGCTAATCTAATTTTTGGCAGCTGCTGTCCAACCCTGTTCACACTTTTGAGCCTACTGGAAGTCCTGGCAGCAAAGCCTGGCTGCTGGGTTGCATTGAAACCTGCCCCACTGCTTCAGAAATCTGACATAAGAAATGGAAAATCTTTGGACAGCCCAGATGTCTGAAATGTAGTTTCAGTAAAGCAATCTACTACTGGCTCAGAAATTTCCTGTCATTGAAAACATGCTATAGAGAAGTAGTTGCATAATTGAAGCAGAGAAAAACTATCCTGCTCAGAGTTTAGAGTAATGTAGTGTTGTTTACACCTAATGTATCATCAGCATTACCCAAAGAGAAATCTCTGCTGTACTCTTTTCAAACACAGTTTACATATATAAGCCTGATAAACTCATCATTAGGAATAGTTTTCAGCACAGAAAAACTGCTGTAAATATCACAGTAGTTAATAATGTCAGTGAGTCCTGGAGAACCCATCAGTATTCATAGAATCATAGAATGGCTTAGGTAGGAAGGAACCATAACACCAGAATCGAGTTCCAACCCCCTGCTTTGGGCTGGGTGTCCCCATCAGATCAGGGCTCAGAGTCCTATCCAACCTGGCCTTGAGCACCTTCCAGGGATGGGGCACCCACATCTTCTCTTGACCTCTTCCAGTGTCTCATCACCCGCTTGCCAGAGGTTATTTGTATTTAGGTCTCTATTGACAAGTCGAACTATTGGTAAAATGAATGAACTGATCATTTCTGGACTTTGTGCTGTAGTGCTCCTGCTACATGGGATGAAGTACTCCAGCTGTACACCAGCACCCCACAGACATCCCCCAGAATTCAGAGAGAAAGGCAGAGAATCTTAAGAACAAAACCACTTCAGGTGCTGATGGAGCATTTAAGCTCTGCCTCACTCAGGCATGATTCATCTTCTGTTCTCTTCATTGCACCAGTGAGTGCAAAATAAAATACTGTCACAACGTATAAAGGAATGAGATCTTGTATAAACTTGAGTAAGATGAAATTCAACACTAAGTTCTGGGACACTACATTGATTTTTTCTACATGGAATTAATAGAAAATATATTTCTTCATATGGACTTGTCTCTGGTGAATATGGTCATGGAAGACTAGTTAATTTAATGGAGGAGAGGATATAAATCTGGTGATCAATTCCTTCCGGATGCCAAATCAATAGCTGTAGTTGCACAGATTAAATGCGTTGCATCACTTGGGTTTTCTTTTTTTTTAGCATAAAGATTGTGTAAAGAAAGAAATGAGGTTTAAAAAGGAAAATGTTCCTGTAAGAGTTTCAAAAGAAAACGTATCTGTTGTCAAGGTTGAATGTGGAACACAGACTTAATACACTACGTTTGCCAAGATTAAAAAAAAAAAAAAAAAAAAAAAAAACGTTTTTGTTAAGGTATGCTTAAAATTAAAGATGGAAAAAGGGACAGAATCAAACATTAAATCTGCTGCTACCATTTTATCACTAAGCTTAGGATCCGCTGATAAATAGTGGCAATCCCTGAACTAAACAGATGCATCATCAGAATGAATTGTGAGCTGAGTGAATGATGAGAAAACACCTCTGCTGAGATCTTTTTAATTTGTTGCTGAGATCAACAGAAGAAATGGGCAGAAACAAATAACCTTCTCCACCTTTTCTGCCCTCCTTGCAGTCCTTGGATACTTCAGCAACCGCTGAAGTAGCACTCGACCTTTATTTCTCTGACCTTCTGAGAAACCCTGACCAAAGCGTGCCACAAAAATATAACTAATGCTTCTCACCTGGAGCATAACTTATCTTCCCACTGCTGCTCACTTCTCTTTGTGTGCTTTTCCTTCTCCAAGTCTTTTTCCTTTCTTCCTTCTGTGCCTTTTGATAATGAAAAGAATCCAGTTTGATTAAAAAAGAGCCTGTGAGGCAGCTAAGTAGTCTGATAGCAACATACCTTAGCCTGGCTCTAAGCAGCTGATAAGGATATGTGGAGAATCCATTTCCCACTTATACAGACACGTTAAGCAAAACCATAAGTAACAGAAGCAGCATGTTTATCTTTGTTGCTCTTTCTTCCTCACTCTCTGGGCATTTGTTTTATTTTGACTCCAAAAAACCTCTTTCTTATTCATGAGATAGCAGCAGCAACAGCTTCAGCAGATCACTTCGGCTGTCTTGAAATAGGACAATCAGTGCCACCTTGCTTACAGAGGAAGACTTTCAAAGAAGGGGCAGCATCACAAAAAAGTTCATATACCCAAAGTGAAAGGGAAGAACAACTTGCCTTGTTACTTGAAGTTTCAAAGGTTTCAAATATTGAGAGTTTTGTTAGTTTGCAGGGATGTACTGAACACTGCATAAAGGTTTGACCCTCTAGTGTTTATTGTTCTAATGAAATTAATGCAATGATTGACTTCACTGGATTGCGGTGGGTGTTTGGGATTTCAACTTCTTTTAAACTGGTTTTGTACTGTCAGATGGATGCCTGCGGTTTAGAGCATTTGCTGATATAAAGCAGAACATCTTCAGAAGAGAAAATTTGCTTTTGCAACTACTGTCACTGTTTTTTAGTACCAACATGGCATCTCGAACAGCTATAAAGCAGCCATCTGGACTTCCTCAACAGTCTGCCTAACTGTTGTTTAACTAAAATTACCCTCAAGTCAAAGAAATTTTAACAGCAAAGCAGTCATACAGGAGAGCTATATGAAACCATTAACCAAAAGCCTATACTGTCTCCTATCAAATTAATTAAACACCAAGAGAGTCTAAAAGATAATTTGCAGCAGAGTGTCATCTGGTCCTTAAAATCTGAAGCCAATAGCAACGGGGCCAGATTTATTATATCTTCCAAATAATTCCTATCATTAAAACTCTGTTCCGGGGACTGTAGCCACCCAAGGGAAGTTATCAGTGAGCTTTCCTTTGACTTTTTATAAACAAAGACTATTAATCTTTAGCTAACATACTAATCACATATTTAAGAATTATTATGATGGCTTAAAAAAAAAAGGATGAGAAATAAAAAAGCCTCATGCTGATTTTCTTGTCATAGACATTGCAACTTTGACATACTCTTGACAGCCTCTGTGTGCTTCCCTTTTCTTGTCATCTTCCATTGTATTTTGAGTTATTCTCTAGTTAAAAATAGCCTCTGTGCAAAGATTTCAACCTCATGTTTCTTCTTTCATTCAACATGTCAGGTTGTGATAGATGAGTATGTTTCTAACCTGGGCCTCGAGGATGTGAAAGATTGAAGCAAATGGCCTTAATTACTTTCTTCCCATCACAACCAAAGTTCTAGATTATTCCTAAGATTAGAAATGAAAACTATAAAAATATCACATGATTAATCCTCTGTCTGATGTTGTGGTTTGAATATACCAGATGAATTATTATTATTACTATCGTGTTGTTAGTTTGTTCAGTTCCAAGGTTAGATGCCTGGGTACCATTAATGAGTTCAGCATCTGATAGCACAGATAAATGATTTCACTCCCTGGTTGCAACAATCATGTACAGAAATTTTTATAGTCAAGTGTAACATACAAAAGCACTTTGATCCATTTCTCCTCTAATACAGTAGATAACACTCACTGCCATAGTAGTCAGTGCTGGACAAGCAAACAGTATAGCTTGATATATAGAGACAAGATCATAAAAATCTGATGAGATGTCAAGATTGTATGTAGGGGTCTCATTGTCTGTTGTTTTTTTTGTTTGTTTGTTTGTTTGTTTGTTTTTGTTTGGTTGGTTTGGTTTTGTAACTATATTTACATAGATATCATCAAAAGAGCTGAACTGAAATAGTACTGTACTGATGAGTACATTTAAAGTTGGATCAAAAGGCAAAGAGTGCCTTGCAAGGGTATCTTTGCCTCCAAAGGACATTAGGTATCCCCTAAGGAGGGATGCTCAGAAGATATTTTTTCACAGCAGCAACGGTGGGAACAAATGATCTCTGGAATAAAATTACCAGTGTCAGAGATGTGAAGACTTCTGCATAACAAAAAGGAAGCAAACGGCCCTGTTCGGCTTTAGCTACATTTCTGTTCTCAGGGGCATGATTTAGCAGTGGATTGTTAGAGTTCGGGTAGTATGGTTAGGTTGCAATTGGACTTGATGATCTTGAAGGTCTTTTCCAGCCTGAGCAATTCTATGATTCTATGTTGATTTTATTTAGGTGCACTGAACTGGCAGTACTGCCATAGGTGTGGGTCCTTTTATTCTGCACATATCTCATCATGTATTTATATTATTATTTTTTAACCAAATGCTCTATAGAGGAAGACATGCTGAAAAAAATGACTTCAGTACTCTAGTGCTAAATTATACATGTGTTTAGAAAAGAAAAATGTAGGATTTCTGTCACTTACACAATCTGTTTTCTAAGTGTAATCTTTCCACAACAAAGCTCTTCAGCAATGGATTAGTTATCTGTGCACATAAGTCAAGATATCTTACCTGTAGCCAAAAAAATGAAGGCAGTTAATACTGCTCGGATATCTAGATAAGGAAAAACAATGTCATGAAAAATACTCAAAATCATCCAGGAACAAGATTAATTTACCCATTTTATTCCCTCTTGGCAAGATAGGGGAAGGAATGGATCCAGTCAGCTCCTGAGTTTCAGGAGCACGGTTATAGTTTCCAGATGCACGATATTAATTCCCTAAGGTGTGTCAACTTCAACATTTGCATCCTTCCAGAATTCTCTGGTCATCCTCTTCTGTCGTCGTGCCCAACACATTCAAATGTCTTCTCTGTGCTTTTCTGTCATTTGTTATACCAAAAAAATTGTGGTATTTCATGACAGTTAGGACTTCCTGTCAAAGAACTGTCTGGCCATCTTTCATTTGGCAATACAAGCTTGCTTACATTCTTTCCTACTCTTTTTTGACAGCATTTAGCAGATTATCCAAATTGGGGTTTGGTCCTGGACATTAAGAATGGCTAAGAATGAACAGAATCACAAAGGTTGGAAAAGACCTCCAAGATCATCCAGTCCAACCATGCACCTACTACAAATATTACCCAATGAACCATGTCCCTTAGTACAACATTAAACATCTCTTGAACACCTCCAGGGACTCAACCATCTCCCTGGGCAGCCTGTTAAGTGATCAGCTCAAATACGTATTTGCACAGATAAACTATTTATCTCATTATTCTAGTGGTCATCCAATTGTTCATTCAGGCCATAACAATTGATTGCACACAGACAGGCACATTGCTGGATTGAATCACGGCACCTACTTTATTTCCCAACACCTAAAGGTTCTCACAATGCAGACTCACATCTGTCTTCAAGGCTACTGTAATATTAAAAAAATCATCATCTGTGGGAAGAGAATGGTACAACCCAGAAGAGAAAAAAAAGTAAGGTTTCAAAACATAAAAATGAAGAGAAACAACAGTCTTCCTGCATGATCTAGAAAAAGATTTGAGAAAAATAATTTCCTCCTACTTAAACTCATGAGCTCAACAAGCAACAATAGTACTTTTATAATATACTTTAGAAGCATCTTTTCTGCAGTGTTTAAAGGAAATAATTAAGTTGGAAAATTGGCAAAGTGGGACATGGTCTGAAATGGAATATTTTCAGTAGATTATGTTAATGGAAAAAATCAGAAATTCAACATTATTTATAGCAAATTCACGTTATGTTTTTCTGGAAAACTGCAGCAGTCTCTTTTTCTCTATTTCTCAATTTTTTGAAGGTACGTTAAGTTGTCTTTCTTGATCAAGTGTATTTCTACACTGTTTGTTTCTTTTCAGACAAAATTGTTATTTCTGGTATTTTCATGTTTCTTCAGAGAAAAACACTAATTGGCTTCCATTGCAAGAAAACATCTCTCTAGAAGAAATAAATGGTGGCTTCTGTGTCTTTATATCACTTTTATGTTAGTTACATCAGCACAGCGAATGTGTTTGATTCACTTTTTTGAGGGAGCGTAGGGTTCCTGTCTGACTATTTTATTCATTATTGCTTATGGTAGAGAAGAAACAAAAAGAGGCAATTGCAAATATTTGATTTGGGGTCTATACTATGTTTTGTTTCCATTGCTCTGAAATTGTTTTTGTAATGTCTCCTTTGTCTCCTCCAGGTTTTGTCCTCTTCACCAGTCACAAAAAAATATTTGTTTGGAATTTGGTAAACTGAAGTGGAAGTGTCCTCGCTGCTGAGAATTTACACTGGGACCAGAATGATGCCTGCTCTTCCCTCACACAAGGATGCAGAGCCTATCGAAGGAAGGGAATTACGAAATGACAAGGTAACACAGGTTTGTTTAACGTCTGAAAACTGGCAATACCACTTTCAGCAAAGGAAGATAAAAAATTGTGCATGTGTCACCAGTTATTCCAATTGGAATAAAACTAAAATGTCTGTCACTCTTTGGGCAGAGGAAGAACTTCTTTGGGAGCTCAGCTGGTGTTCACTTTGTATCCCAAAGCATAAAATTTGATAACATTTTTAACTTTATCCCAACTAATATAACTGCACCTATCCAATCCTTTTTTTCTCTGCCATGACCTTTTCATGTCATTATTCTCCCTGGCCTTTAGAGTTCACATCTTCCTGCTCCAGATTTATGGCCATGTAGAAACCTTGTGGCCAGGTGAATTATTGGATAGCACACCAGAATTTTTGTTCATCATTTCTCTAGAGGAAAAAGTGCTTTGGTATTAAAAAAAAAAAAATAATAATGGTTCTACTGTTAAGTTTGATCTTCAAATCAGTTAATAACAGAAACACCATGAGGTGAATTAAAGCTCTGCTACTTCTAATGATTTATGTAGGGTAAATAACAACATTCCAAGCCAATGAGAATGTTATAATTACATGTGCACAAATTATCAGGTTTTTTTTGTATCAAAGACCAGCAGCATTAAAAAAAAAATTAGAAGTTCTCAGCATCATTCTGAAAAACAAAAAATTGTGCTGGACTTTTGTCATTCTGAAGGATAACAGTGAAAATGGGGATGAAAATCAAATGAGGAACATTTAGGAGGAGGAGGAACAAAGGAGGAACATTTAGGAGATCCTTGAGATATCACTTTAATCACTTAGAGCAAATCCACAGGCACATGCTGATAAGATAGATAAGACTGATTAATGTTGAAGAAGTGGATCAGCAAGTGATTTTTCATAGGTCAGTCTGAAAAAAAAGCTGCAAAAGTCACGTCACAGTGAAGAAAAAAACAGTATTAAAGTTAGAGTAGTAGTAAGTTTAAGAAAATTCTGTTCAGTTCAGGCAAGATCTGGACAGTAAGAGGCAAAATGAAGGGAGTTCAGAACAGAGCCAGCTGCAATGAGGTGATTCACCTGCAGTCAAAGATAAGAGAAAATGTAGACTCCTGAAGACCATGAGCTCAAAGAGAGGTAGGGAAGGGTATTGTGGAGTGCACCAGGAAATAGCTTGAAGCAAATAAATAAAAAGTATAGATGAGCAAACACAAGGAAACACTTTAACCCTGCTTACAGTGCAGCATTTGACACCAAATTAGCTTCCTCAGGTTACTGGATTTTTTTTTAATTAGTTTAGGCGAAGAATGATTTTTAGGCTAAATAAGTATATGACTATAGTCAAAATAATGTTTTAATCTTTTAGGGCAAACTCTCTCCTGACTTAATAATGAGGGGAAAAAACACAGTTTGCACTCTTCCTCCTGTTTGGCAGAAAGCTTTTCCAAACAGCATTGTGAGTACTTTAAAGGCCTCATCAAGACAGTGGTAGAGCTGGTAAAAAATTTATGTGGTCTCCTGTGCCGTGCTCCTCCTCTAGATTTCCCCGTGCTTCTGTTCCTTTGGAGCTCTGCCAAAGCGCACAAGCTGAGTTTGTCTCTCTGCATAAAGCCTGAGAGATCCTCGGAAGGTTCCTCTCTCTGTATCTAATGGGTAGCATTTTTCAAGGAGATCTAAATGATTCAGGAGGCTGAGTCCTAACACTCTCTTGAATCACTTTGACACCTTTGAAAAATGTTCTATTTTCTCAGTGTTCAGTTCCTGCATAGCAGGCTCAATGGCCAGCAAAGCTTACAAAGCTTAATATCTAACTGGTTGTTACTCTGACAGAATATATTGCCTCTGTGAGCAGGCTTTATCAAGAACTCAGACTATCTAAACTTCACCAAGGAGCCATCTTACTCTGTGTGGATGTAGATTTCCATCAGATTTTCACAGCCTGCGAACCGGACAATTAGAATCATGGGAAAAACACAAGTAAGGTAATGTTCAATTGGGAATTTACAGCAGCCTGATATTTGACATGGAGTAGACTCTTTCAAGCTGTTGATACCGTCTCGGGTCTGCATTATAGAGACAGTGAGGGTGTTAGCTGAGATCATCAACTTAATGCACAAAGTGCTGCACTGAAGGGGAACACTGCTGGAAATCAGCACCTCGCTTAAAAAAAAAATTAAAAAATGAGGTGAGGGAATGATAGAAATATTGGCTCTGCTCACATCTTGGCAGGGTGCCCACCAAGCACAGGCTCCAGCAAACTCATTCATTTTTACAAGAGAAACCTGACGTAGTCAAACGTCAGCCTCTGAGACCCAGTGGAACCCAAGTACCTGAGTATATCTAATGTCAGGGCACAGTGTTTACAGCCACACACTCTATGTGCACATGCTTGGGGCGGGGATTATTTTAGGTTCCTCACTGTTGTTATCACTTTCCATCACAAGTAATGCATGCTGGCAAGACAGATCTTCACTTTTCATGTGAACAAAGCCAGTCAACCCATTCAACCCTTTCTACCCATTCTGTTACATCTCCCAAACTCCCTTAGAAGGTGAACAGATTATCCTCAAAACAAAATAAACCATAAACTGGAGTGAAAGTGTGTCAAAGAAACCTGAAGAAGAGGGAGAGGAGCTAGGAGAGGGAGAAGATAGACTGAGCTGAATGGCAGCTACAGTTTGGAAAGGCAGAGGAAATGTCAACTCTGCTATTCTTTTTCCTTTTTCAACATTGAATATTCTGTTGTGTGAATCAGAGTCACCTCCACAGTGGTCACTTGGGCATCAGCAAAACTGATGGCCACAGCAGCACTGGGAGAGATTTAATCAAGCATCCTCTGAAGCATAGTAATGAATTAATTTGTTGAACACACAAAATGTAAAACCACAGAAATCTCTTCCCTTCTCCATCCTTTCTTTACCCCAGAAGGATTGAAATATGTGAGTTCTCATTAATATTCACTTCACTGTCAAATAGAAGAGTTACATACCTTGGCTGGAAAACATTCAAACGCTTTTATTGCTGTCCCACATCAGTGACTCACATCAGTGACTCTGCTTGCAATCGTTTAGCCCATTTGTATGTAAAGCACATACTTTGAAACTGAGGAGATAATAAGTCTGAGAAGTTCCCAAATGCTAGGCCAACGCAGTGTGTGCTCTGACTCCATGCCTTTGGATAGCTCTATCATTTCTCACCTGACAAATGAAATACGGAGGTTAAGTGCTGCTCTTACATTCCTCTACATTCAACTGAGTTCCTGGTGTGATGGAGGCATCAAGGAGAAAATAAGAAAGCTGTTCTCAGGGGTGTGTTTAATTGTCAGTGCCTACTGATACAGCCATGTATTCCTGACCACTGAAACACTCAACCTCACATAGATTTGCAGTAGTGTTTTCCTCAGCCACAGGCTGGTACCTGGCTGCCTTTCTACAGGAAATATGCCAGTTCTTCCACAGCAATGCTGCACTGAACGTGCAGCTGAATGGTTGTGTTATTCTACAGCTGGTAATGAGATATGGCCAAAGAAGATCAGGAGTGTCTTTTCTGCCCTTAAAAGAACTGTATCTCTATCTCAGCAGTGTAATCTGTGCTTCCACCTATCTTTTCAATGTCACAGAGTAGTTTCATTTTTATTATTTATGGTGTGTAGAACTCCAAGGGTTTGCTCAGTTTTAAACACCAGTAAAGCAAGGTGTCAGCTCCAGCCTGCTTCTATCCTACAGCCCCCATTGCTGGAACAAGAGAAAGTAATCCCCGGATGATAGACAAGAATAACTAAATGGAGAAATGTAGGAGGAAAATGACCAGCTCAAGAGCTAGAAAAACTAAAGAGGGGCTTCAATTGGAATGGAAGTGATAGAGCTATTCAGAGATAGATGAGAGAAAAGATGAACAGTCGTGTCACACTTTGAGTCAACTTAATGAGACAGAAGTGGATGACTCCTAAAACGTCAGTCTTGCTGACTTACTTCTTTGAAATCGGTGCACAGCTTATTTAGTTGCTCCTCTTGCGTGTAGGTTGCTCTGCTGAAAAAGATGGCCTAGGTTTTTGAAACAGTCTTTATCTCCTACTGAGTCACCATAATAAGTGGTGGTATCAGATGCATGCTAAATAACAAGATGTTTTCTTGAAACTGTTTAGTGCAGTTACAAAAGAAGCAGCAAAAACTCTGTTCCTGCTTCTGTGCTTGGAATGAATTCTCACTCTTTGGGAATATGGCCCAATAAGCAGGCTGGCCCAATTAGAGTTGAAAAATATCAGAAATACTCAGATCTAAAACTATTCATAAGGAAAAGAGCTTTAGATTTTTTTCTTCTAATAAAATCCTTGTAGAGAACTTTGTAGAAACAAAGGTGTTCCATTTTGTTTAGGGGGAAATTACCAAACTCTGGTTAACATTTATTGGTCTTGATCAGAATTCAGAATGTCGTGAAGCCACCAAGCAGAGAAGCCTCGCTTGCACAGATTTTCTTCCTTAGTAAATATTGTCCCTTGTTGCATGTCAGGGTGCATAGGATGTGAAAATGTGATAGCAGAGAAACAGAATATTTCCTAACAAAAGAGGAATTGAAAACTTACTGATTTCTTCACACTGTATCTCACAAGAATACTTACAGTTTTAACGAATTATCACTACTAAGTATGCTGCTTCTTAACCTTTCTTTGTATGTGGGGCTACATTCATCTCTTTCACTTATTATCCTTTCAAAAAAGTTGTCATCAAGCTGCTCACTTGGGTTTTCAAAGTCTGCATGGCTGAGTTTCTGTAGGGCTCTGGATCCAGGGCTCAGCTTGTCCCAGTGTACCTTTCAGCTCTTCCTTGTTCTCCATCCCACTGCTTGTTTTCACTGTTACCCACCTTCAGGTAGTTGAAGACATTGCATAAATCCCCTCTAAGCCACCCCCTCTCCAACCCATTTCCCTCCCAGCTCTGCATAAGCAAAAACAAAGATCCAAGCCATAACTTTAGGCCAGGTGTCCTGACAGAAAAACTCTTGCCAAATACATTCAGTGAGTCTGAGCCCTGAAAAAACTCAACTGCCCTCCCCTGCAAGGCAGCATGACAGCCATGAACAACATATTGTACTTTACAGTACCTGCCAAAGGTATCATTATCAAGGAAGATAAACATATACTTCAGGCAAAAGACTCTGCCACATGATTTTCCACCCTCTGTAGAGCCAAAATGATGTTTCATTCTTGTTAGCAGAATCTGCTTCAGTGAATTTATGTCAGTGTAGTGTCTCACTGTTTTCATCAAGAAGAAGACCCTGTTGGAAATGTTCCAGGAGCAAGGAGACTGACCAAAAGCAAAATCAGATTTTATTGCTAAAGATCAGTCACAGCTCTGGTTGCATTTGCTGCTGTAATAAATGGCTTGAGATTTATCCAGGCCTACAGTGCAAAAGCTGCTCCTTGCTATTTCAAATGACTGCTTCCAATGTTATTCTTCCCATGCAGGTAAGCAGGGTGCTGTGAAAAATGCCAGCATTTCAAACCTGGGCTGCTCAGATAGTGCACATTACTGCTTCTTATTGTCTGTCTTTTCAACCAGTTGGCTATCGGCTCTTCTTCCCACCCATAAAAACAGGAGGTGTGCATACACCTGCAGTGAGCAATTCAACAACCATTTCCATGCCAGTTTTGCCTTCCCTTTGTGTTGTTGTTGCAGCTGCTGTGGTTATTATCATGGCAAATCCTTACAGCTCTGTTCAAGGGACTGACCTGAGCCATCTCAGCTTCAGTAAATCCATCTGTACAAGGATTAATTTCATAAACATGACATTGTAGTCAAATGCTTTGGGTCAGTAGAGCATTGCTGAGTTGTTCATTGGCAGTACTTTAACTGACCCACAGGTTTCTCTACATGACAATTCACAGTGAGAATTGGCATCTTGAGAACAGGAGCCACTGAATTGGTGAAGAGGAAAATATGATTAGTAGGTTTACCCAGTGATAATATACTTCCATAGGCATCTTTATCAGGCCTGTGTGACAGGCAAGATCCCAAGCTAGGTGAACTTTTAGTCCAAGTACTATTAGGTGCATTTATCCTTGTTCAGTAGTGGAACAGCACTAGGCAGCATCGTGCTGTGTGGGGCTGACACTGTGGCTCTGGCAAGAGGAGCTGGAGGGCTAATGAAACACATCAGGATGAGTGCTGGACACTGCAGCATCACAGCCTGGCTCTCAGGAGGTGCACGCTGGTGGGCATGTGGTTACCCACAGGGAGGTCCTAAGGCACAAGGACCAAGTTCCATACTGCCCAGCGGTGAGTTCAGCACCATGCAGACCTGGAACCCAATGGCACTGTTTCTTCAAATGCCTTCTTTTGTTAAAATTTCAGCCCTAAGGGAGTGTTTTGATGTGTTATATCATTTTGTTGCGTGGTAGATGAGGGAATCCCAGGGTGCAGAAGAACAGGTTCTGTGTAGCTGAGCCATGGGCTCCTTTTGGTTGCTCCATTTTCTCACTCTTTGCTCTAGTTTTTCCTTGATTAGAATGATAATAATTGCTTTGTTTGTAGCCAGCAAATGATGTGTTAACTACAGCTGAACGACAAACATCTCTTCCGCCCTTTCTAAGGCTGTGCAGAGGATGGGAGCTAGGGGCACAGTGGCACTATTTCATCCACCTTTTCATCATGTTCAGTTTGGGATTTCATCCCTCCTTGCAGAGTTTTTGTGGCAGCCAGCATATGGTGCTGTAGTACCTCACAACCCTTCTGCTGCACGGGCTGCCTGGCAAAGCTGCTGCTGCTACGGCTGTCAGACACACTGTCTCTGCCCTTTAGCGTCGGGCTGTTTTAAAAACCTGTCAGGCTGTCGCCCAACAGCTGGTCTTTTCACAGGTGCCAGAAAATTAACCTCCAGGGGGAGCCTCGTCTTCACCAACGGTTCTGTAACAAGCAACAGTTTAAAGCAACGAGACCCCGTAGAGGGAGAGCTGCAGAGACAGGGTGAGCATGGTCAGGGGCATGTGTGCAACATGTCAGCAGTCACCGGCTTAAAGCAAACTTATCAGTCCTGCTCATGCTTAATTATAACTCCGGTGTTGCAACTGCGTATTTACCCACATCATAAGGTACAGTAATTAGAGTGCATAGCAGAAATGCTGGTATTTCTTTTTCCAGTCATAGCCTTGATTAGCATTACGCAAACTTAGCAAGTACCGTTGAGACTCCAGGACGTGGAGGCATGGAACCAATCTGCAAGAAGTTCAGAGAATGGAATCATAAAATCATTTGAGTTGAAAGAGACTTTTAAAGGCTATCTGGTCCCACTCCCCTGCATTGAACCAGAGCCCCATCCAGCCTGACCTTGTGTGTCTCCAGGGATGAGGCACCTCTCTGGACAACCTGTGCCAGTGCCTGACTGCTAGGCGGCAACTCACTGACCCTGGGTGAGTCAGCCTCATTACAGGCATCTTCATGTACCCCAAGGCAGTGCAGAAATGAGTTAATTAGTTAATTATGCATTACATTCCATTCTGACCACCGAGGACTGAAAAATCCTAAATAGTGTTAATTAAGATTCTAATAAACATCTATTTTTGTAACTCCTTCAGCCTGTCTGGTAAACCAAGTTAACTAGTTAGAAGAAGAAAATAGCTCCTGCTCCTTCTATCAGGGCCACCTTCAGTTTTGTGTCTGTGTCGTGATATAGGAGTGCATCTTCTTTGACCTAGTTTTATCACTGTCGCAGAAGATGTGTCATCATCACCCAAAGCAATGGCTGCTTCCCTTAGCAATAGTTATGGCAAAGTGCCTCAGGGATTTGCTTTGAAAACGAAGTAGGAGTTTGAAAAACAAAACCAATTTATGCTCTCCTGCATACTCCCAGATTGAGAGCATTGTTATGAGATCACCCATAAGAGTTAGGAAGCAGATCATTAGAGTAATTCACTCGAGATGGTTATGCCAAAGCTAATTCACTTTTCAGCCATGTAATAAGATCCCATAGGGTCATTACTTCTTTGCTACATCACCAAAAATAATGAGATTCATTTTTCTCAGATTATGTGGAAATATACACTGTCTCTTATCATCCTCAGCTGAGTGAAACTGACTGCACCAATTCCTTTCTTGAGATTTGCCTAAGGTGAAAAATCTTCATTTAAGATGTGAGATTTGAAGCATTGATACAAGGGGTTCAGATTGTCTTTTCCTGACAGTTTTGTCTTTTATCACTAGCAAGATGTGTGGAGGGATGAGCAACTGTGCTAATAAGATTTCTTGTATATTCTGAAAAAAAAAAAAAAAAAGGTATTTGTCAGAATCATTAATAATGGGATAACAGGATGACGCAAAATTGCTCGAATGAAAATTGATTTTCACCATGTGTAATATAATTAAGTATGTTTTACTTATGTGCTTTACAAGCACTATCTTAAAACATTCGTCAGGGCAGAGAGACCATAACTTACTTGAAGGGTCTATCAGTTTAGGAGGGTGATTTGTTAGGCTCTTGGTAATGATGCATGTGCAGGTGGTAATTCAGCTTCACCCATAGCAAAGTTCACTACTGCAGCAGAAATCCCATCGGAAAATAGATGTGTTAGGGCATATAGCTGAACAAAGACTTTCTCATAATCATTTCAGGGACTTGTGCTAGCATAAACAAGAAGCTTTAGAGTTTTAGCTGATGGTACAGAAGATACAGTCATTTCATTCAGCTGGCTGCTGAACTTACTTTTTATCTATTTCTCCAGTTTGCTGACCTTCCCTCTGTTGTTTGCCCTCTCAGCTCCTATGTTCACCTGAAAGAATGGACTTGTAAAACTCTCCTTGACTTTCACACACCTCAGCGCCTCAGTGAAAAGTTGAGAATTATAGGGAGAGAGGCATCACATCAGCTTTTTCTTTGCAATATTTATGCATTTAACCAAAGACATATCAGAGATGGAGGATGAAATAAACACCGTATCTTTCACCTTATGTAAGTACACAGGGCGACTTGTAATTTGAAGGTATGATCTTCCCTGCCATGTTCCTCACAGCAGGCTCACAGTAGCACTTGTTAAACTTACATTGGTTCATTGCTCGCAAGTCTCAGGCTTATAGACACCTTGCAGTCTTGTCACATCTACCAGGTGTCTCACTGTCAGGCTGCAGCCAGTTCTCTGGAGCTACAGTTTTCTGCTGACAAGGTTTTGACAGTATTTCTGTTATAATCCCCTTGCATTTCAAATCAATTTGCAAGTCTTTATACAGAACACATTTAGTTGAACTGTGGAGCAGTTAGTAGCTGATTAGCTCCCTTCCAGCATCTTCTCTTCGAAGATGCTTAAATTATATTAGTCTAGCTACTGTGTGATTATTTTATTTGCCAGCACTGATTAGCTGATTCACTGAAAATGAAGAAACTGAAAAGTGCTGACATTTTCATTTCAGAAACATATCTGCTAAGTACTGTTTTTGTCATAATGACACCAGTTTTTATACCATTTCATACTGTGTGGGACTATACCGAGGAATTGACAATTCAGCCTAAATCTGTATATAGACTGACACCACTATTTATTTATGTCAGAGAAGTATCCTGAAATTCTAAGCAGTAGGAGTCCGTTTGTACTTAAAACAAAAAGAGAAGATCATAGTGCAGAAAATGCAGCCATCCGTCGGTCCTTACAATCAAATAGGAGTTATTTGAAGATTCAAATTATTGAAGATAAATGGGAATACATAGAAGTTGTGTTTTGTCCAGCAAGGTCATAGCTCACATGCGGACAAAATCTTGGTGTCCTGGCTTTTATTTGTTCTTAGTATTGCAAGGTCTCGATCTGGGGCACGATGGGCAGAAAGGCCACTGAAGGAGAAGCAATGAAAGCAACAGTGAAAATCAGAATTGCCTGAACAAAGGGAGGTTTTACAGTCATGGACTTGGGGCACTCTTGTGAGGCTCCTCAGAAGACCTTGTCCCCTCTCTGCCCACATGGGGAAACAAGTTGCTGCTCTGGGAGGACCCTGTGGGTCCTGCACTCACCAAACCACATGGTGTTGTATTAGCACATACTCAGAAGACTGGTAAATGATGTGTAATGATCTCTGCATTTCTGCTGTGGGGACCTGTAGGAGGAACAACGATTCCTAGCTTCCGAGAGAGTTCTCAAAGGACAAATATACATGGACACTATTGTTATCCTTGCTAGTAGCACTTTTAAGGGGCATCCTTTTTACCCCTCAAATACCATAAAAGTTGCCTTCCTGTGATAGAAATCCAGGAGAAAAAGCAGCTGGCAGCCCAGACCCCTTTGGGACAACCCGTCACATTCCCAGAGAACACCACCTCTATTCGTGCAGCTCAGCGTGCACTTTCTGGCACTAATGACAACTGTTTGTGCACCCAAGATTCCCATTAGCAGCAAGAAAACCTTATGCAAATTCCACTGCCATAGACATTTTTTGTGACAGATTCCTGGTGCATGAGATTGCAGATAAGGAAATCTGCATTTGAATGGCAAGAGTCTCCCCTGTGGTAAGTTTGCAAAGAACCACTGATTTTCAGTATGGCTGTATCAGTTTGTGCTGGTTAAGGAACAAATTGTTTCCCTTTGCTTGGTACATTTCCTAGCCTAGACAATAGCTGAACATAAAATACACTCCTTGTATGTCATCTTAATTAGAAGTGACTAATTTAATGAACACACCATAATTAATATCTATTATACCATGAAAGACCTTATTTCGACAAACTGGATAGATCTTTGTTTCTCCTGTTACTGTAGCAGCCTGATTGCATTTGATCAATGTAATAAAAGGTACAGTAGCATTATACTGTTTGCAGGCCTTCACTGGGAACCTTAATTGCCTATTTACTAGTGCTCAGTGCATTGGGCATGGGCATCCTTAACCGGAGTGTTCAGCACAGTGTTTCAGCAGGGGTTTACAAGATGTTCCAGTCTGAGGCCATTTTTCCACTCAGTTCTGAATTCAGATGATTCTTTGAAGTGAGAGAAAAGAACAGAATGAACAGTAAGTACAGAGAGCTTGTAGTGCACCGCAGCCATTCAGCCTTCCCTGCAGAAGGGCAAAGAAAGGTCTTCGTTTACAACTGTTTTCCAGTTTGACCTGTGCTTTCAGGATAACTAAATTTGGACAATGCACAATGTGGGCAAAGCCACAAGGCGATGAGCCCAAATTCCTGTAGGGCTTAAAAACCCTATCAGCAACCTGTAGGTATGGGAATCTCTGAGGCAGTAGCTGGAACTTCTGTTTTGAACTTTCAGTTCTGGATTTTTCTCCAGATGTGAGAGAACTGCTTTAGATCATACTCAAAACTCACAGTGATTTCTTCTAAACTTTGTATCTGTGAAATCCAGTATCAATGGAGCAATGGAAAAGCTTGTTAGGAAATCCCCTTTCAAAGGCTGTGTTTCTGTGAAGAGTGAATTTCAGCTTTGTGATGCTGAACCTTTCTTTTGCAACAGATCTTTCTCAGCAACAGCTCTTTCTCTTGCAACAGATTCAGGATTCAGTCACACTTAAGGCCTGATTCTCATTTAAAGTAGAGTAAAGAATGAGTAGCTCTGTTGAAAATGAGGAAATGTCATTAACATAAATATACTTAAAATAAAGAATCGGATCTTGCTGTCTCCCAGTATTCCACCTCAATTAAAATGGTTCAAGTACATTACTGGCAGGAGAGAAACTCATTTTCAGTTGTTGAGATAAATACAGTTGTGCTATTCAAGCAAATAACGAAATATATCCAAAGACTTCACATAGTGCCACTGAACATAGTAGAGTATAAACGGAATAAATATCCAGGCCAAAAATAATAAATAATAAATAGTTACTCCAAGTGTTATTTTTTCAGCTAAAATGAAAAAAAAAAGCAAATATTTAAACATGCATACAAATATTAATACTGTGGAGAAGAAAATATCCCAAGTTGTTAGTGCTAAGACAGCCTGGATTCAGATAGCTTACTTGACTGTTAATTGTCTTAATTTCCGAAAGTATGATGATGTCTTTCAGTATTTAAGGACAGATTCTTTGCTGAACGTTCTTGGATGCATTCCCATCTTTTTATTGCTCACATTAGATATGCTCAATTTAGGCTCTCCTAGTGTGTTAGTAACAATTTATCATTAATATCTATAAGAAGGACATTTTGGCTTTTTTAATGGCATATAATAATAACCTCTAATGCCACTGTTATCCTTGTAGACATAGAACAAAGCCTCAGATCTTGATTTTTATCAAGAGTTCCTACCATGCTATCTGAGGCTCTATGCTTTCTTATAGATTTCTCAAAGCAGCAGCAGAACCAGAATGGCTGCTAAAAACACTGCCAGTAATTTCAATGCAATTATGAAGAAAACCTTTGTGAAATAATCTGTTTACATCTAGCATGTTTGTACAGTGCTCTGCATCTCCAAAGCAACTTCAGATCTGACCAAAAACCATAGTGGTAAGGAAGCTTCTAATTTCTGTATGAACATGACATCTGTTTGATTCCATTTTCTAATCCATTTTCCCCTAGAGATAATAGCAAAAGTTGTATTAAATGCAAGAGAATTAGATTTGGCCTTTTAAGTTTGTATGCCCTTGTTATTAGAAGTTGTGAGGGCATGCTGTGGAAAAGACTGGTGATAGGATATCACAAGACTGTAAGATCCAAACCCCTTAAAGGATGCTAGGAACAAAAGACAAATCCACTAAAACATGTACCCTGTTGCTTTATATAGGGCCATAACTGAGTCATGCCTTTCACCACTGAAGTCAGCTGACTCTTGTTATTCAATGTATTTCATATTTTCTCACCTAAACGCACATACTTAACGTTGCAGCTACAGCTCACTGTGTAGCAGAAATCCCATCAGAACTGAAATCTCACTACCAGTCACCTGTTTCATTTATTTCTTGCTGTGAGACTAATGAGAAAACAGCCAGAGCTACCCCTAGAAACTGAGAGAAGAAATAGCACTTTTCAAGAGTTATCAGAAAATTCAAACACTTTTGAACGGGGGGAGCCAGGAAGAGCAATTCAACTATCATGAAATATCATTAATAAATAATCATCGCATTCTCTGTGTGATGAGTTGAGATTCTGTGTGTCAGAGCCACAGGAAGAAAACAGTGGAATTGGACAGAAAACTTAGGCAAGGCCTGATGAAGTGAATTCAAGCTTATCTAATAGCTTCAGTAGAAATTGCAAAGAAACACTTTTATGTCCGCTTTCCCTTGTGAACCAAATTCTCTCAGAATGCCCAAATAAAGTATGCCCTTAAGGTTTTTCACTAAATCCAAAATACACAGAACTGGTATCTTAAAGAGGAACAGTGCCACAGATGATAATCTTGACAGGAATGTCTGATGTCTTCCAGTCTCATATTTTCACCATGTGCCTTCCATGTTAAACCAACACCACAGCTATACCGATAAGAATGGCAATATTTCAGTACCTTTAATAGTCAGAAGTATGTAAAATCACTTCTTTTTCCACACCAATTTGGGATCAGAATGTGTATGTGTGTGCTTTGTTTTGTTTTGCTTTGTTTTTTAAATGCTGTCAGTGTTCAAAGAGCTCTGTTGTTACCCAGGTTTTTTGCCAGTGATGTGCAGAGCTATTTTCATGGTTCCCACGTGGAGAGCCTTTTTCATTTCCTAATAATGCCACTGTTTCCATGTCAGACGTGTTAAGAATCATTGACCTCGATCAACTGCCACCTTGCTGGGTATCCTAAAAACACAAAGGATGACTTTCAGTCCTGCAGAAGGCTTCTGATCACATTAGCACTAAGAGCTAGGATCTGTCTGATTAGACAGCATGGGGAAGTTCAGTGATGACATTATTTTTTTTTTTAATGAGTGTGTATGTCAAATTGCAAAGCAGATATAAAAAGTCAGGTGATTGCATTTGCCAGAAAAAAATATCTTATGGCAAAAGGCATAGTGTTAGCTATTCAGCTGCAAAGAAGAACGAATATATCTGAGAATGGGAATCCTCATGAAAACAACATCCAGTCTGGCACTGCTCCCAGGCAGAGCAAGCTGTGTGGTAAGTGGTCAGCTATGTAATCCGAAGATCATTATGCTCTGCTGTTACAAGTCTGGTGGGTGATCAAATAACCCTACTGCTCCTCCCCTGCCTGCAATTTTACCTCAGCTAGCATGAAGTGTTTCCTCTTTCTCATTGTTACCTAAACTTTTGAGTCAGTAATGACTGGCATTCAATTGAGGAGGCTTCTTGCATCTCAGCTTCAAGACGCTGTTTGGATATGTTTCCACGCAGTCTTCCCCTCAACCTGTAATGCACAGCTGCAGATACATTCTGTCTTCACTAAAGCACCGAACCCATTCTGCAAACCCTTAGGTTTGGTGCCACAGACTCCTGAATACATGTAAAGATTCCTCTTTATTACAGAACCAGGATGCAATTAACACATCTTTGCTGAGCTGTGTAGATTTGAACTTACCTGTCTGGTTTCTAAGGTAGATTTATATTTCTTGCCTTTGATAAGCTTAAGAAGAAAGAAATCGCACAAAGATTAAGAAAGACAAAGTAGAAAACCTGGCCTGAATTATTTTGAGGCCTTTTTTCATGTCTTTCTAGATAGTTTCTGGCCCAGTAGGCTGCAGCCTGTAATACATAATCGGTACTGAGTGGTACTCAATCACATTAGAATGACCAAACTATAGGGAGGGATAAGGACTTTTTTACAATTGTGTCACATAGGAACAAAGCAAATAACATTTTTATTTCACTTTCACACACTGTAGGATGTCAGGCTATGCTTCATTTTGGGTCTTTCAGTGAAAGAACTGAGCGCAGAGGTAATGGTCCCTCGGTGGGAGATGTGCCTCAGTGAAAGATGAATAAAAACTGACGGCAGACACCAGGGTGTATGTCAGGGAGTCCAGACAGCTGTGAGTGTGTGGAGATGAGGAAGGGGATGAGTTTCCTTTGTTCCCAGAGGCATTTTGGGCAGCCTGTCCTAAGACTCAGCCCCAGTAGTTCATCTCTATTCCTGGGACCATTAGAGGTATTCTGAGAATTTCCCCCAGCGGTTTGCTTCCTCCATCAACACACTCCATTAGCTCTGGCAGAGTATTGCTGCTGTCTGCTTCGAAAATAAAAAGAAAAGAAAGAGAAAAGAGAAAGAAAAAGAAAGTTGAAAATATACTGGAGTTTATACATTTATCAATGAATAAACAGGAAGTTGCAAAAAAGGTACTTGAGGTGGAGAGAGGTCCACTTGGGAACATCAGAGCACTGAGGTATCCTGGGCCATACTCACTAAAACAAGATTTTTCTTGAGCTGCCACAGCATTGCTGTGCTGACTGGTCTTGATGTAGCTGCCATGTGCCATTTCCTTCATTTTCCAAAGAAAATGAAGAGGCTTCTGAGAAGGACATAAGTCAAAGTTATGCCCTGAACAGAAAACAAGTCCTGTCATCCACCCTGAGTGGCTGAAGAGACGGGTAAATCCCATGCCGGGTTTGCCATGCTTTTATTATAGTCTACGCTATATTTAGTTCCTAGTCTAGTTCCTTGTCTAGTTTCTCACTACAAATTTCTATCATGGTGACATGAAAGTCAAGTCCCCAGACAGAGAATCTGGAAGCAGCCTTTTAAAAATAACGGTACTGTAATTGGTCATGATGAAATTTTCTTTCTTTTTTTTTTTTTCTTGAAGGGGTGCAGTTTCCATCCAAGAATTAAAATATGCATTTTAAGTCCTCCTTAGGTATTCTGTTGCCTAGGACAGGAAGGTCTCATGGTCTTGCCTTCCATGTAAAGGGCGGTGCAGGTTTTCAGTCCAGATCTGTTGCTGAATACTTCTGTGCTGCAGTCCTGCTCGGGGTCAGTCCCACAAGGAATGCAATTCCCTCCACCTCCCTCCAACAGCTTTGATTCTTCAGTCTCGTACTGCACAGTCATGAGCCCATCGCCCCACACACTTGGCGGGGGGGGGGGGCATCTAAAATTGAGGCCTGGAAATCTGAATTCAATCCCAGGCTTTGTCCATTGGTCCTCCCAGTTGTCTGCCTTGCAAAACCACCAGATCACCATGTGCTTGTGCTATGTTTGGCATGCGGGAATCTCACTCTCTGCCTTGACACCTCTCGAAAACACCGTGATAAACTTATATAGAAAGCGCTTGTTATTTCAAACTTTGGAGCCATCATAACTGACAGCTGCTTTTCAATTGCTCTGTCCTGTCATTATAGGCAGACTTTGAGGTAAAAGAATGGATTTTCAAGCATTCAAACTACAATTAATTTCTTAAAGCAAAATGGCTCATTTGTCCTGCAGAGGTTAAAGTCACATACAAAACAATAACAATCTGCCTTTTGAGGTGTCTTGTATTTTTGACAGCCTTAGCCCTCAGCCTTTGATTAGATAAAGGCCTTAATATTGCATTACAGCAGAATTGCCTCCATTATGGCAGCTGCTTGTTGCAATTGTGTTGACATGAGTAGCTTCTCGTGTGAATGTATTCTGGTCTTTCTAATCTCTTTAGCATCAGCAGCAGGACATTTTATTTGCAATTGATTTTTAAATTTAGGAGTAATTGAAGTTTAAGCGCAGTTACCTTCTTACAACAAGGACAGGTTGATACTGTTTAAATCCTAATTATGCACTGATTAAAAGTGATTGCATTGCCAGAGTGAACGGGGGCTATAATTTGTTTCATTCTTAAAGGTTCAGCATAGGGAATTAATTGTATTTCCAGGAAAACAGATCAACATAAAGAGGAAGCAATTAAGATTTCATTGCTGAATCATAAATTTCCTCACAATCTTTGGAAGGTAGACAAGGTAGATCTAACTTTGAAAGGAGATCTTGATGGCAGCAGGGAGAAGCCATTTCCTAATTTTGGTATTTGATGGTACAAGCTTTGCTTGCAGTCAGTTATGCTGAGTTTTGGTTAAATGCATAAGGTAGAAATGGGTTTGCTTTCATTTGGGAACATCCAGTTTTGCAGTGTTCTGTTGTTTGCTTTGCTTTTAAATTTAATAATGAAATGACAGCCTGCAAATTGTTCTCATATAATAAGTAGGATAAACAAAACCAGTCACACTTTTTGTATGAGCAGGAGTCATTTCATAAACACCATAAGAAATTAGAAAGCACAAGAGGGAAACCAGAGCAGAAAAGTACATTTCTACATTAGTGACAGTGGAAACCTGGGTCTAAACAGTTTAATGCTCGAGTCCTGGATCTGAGTTTTGTGGCTGTCACAAGTAATGCTTGAGTAAGCTCTGAATGATCCCAGATTTAGGGAAACACTTAATAGAGACCTGCATCTGCTCAGTGTTACTTTTATTACTTTTTCATACACAGGATATGTCCGTACAGTGGGCTCTGCTGTTGTCTCCGATCTCTCAGTGATGGAACATCAGGATTCCCCAAGATGTGTACAGACAACTAATGCCACCTGCATGCTGGAATTTGAAAGTTTATTTTAGTTTTGATTGTAGTTGTTTTTGTTTTTTCTCTCTATCTGGAACAGTGGTTTTCTTATTACCTGCCAGCCTACTAACAGGACAAATCTCAGTCACAGACAACAGGATTACAAAACTGAAGTTGCCATTGTGCTTTTAGGATCATATGAGCCACTTGGTGCAGTACACACAGAGCAGCTAAAATAACCAGAAGCAGAGAAGTCAGTGAACAAGGGGTGATGCCATCTGTGATACACAAAGTTATAAAAGAGTAAGCTGACATTATAAAGTGGCTGGAGAAGCTGTGTACTTCCTACAGCAGTAGAGGAGCATGAAGTGGTATGTGTAACTTTCAATTGCTTTGGCTTTCTCACTGTGCTTTCCTGCATGCATTATTCAGACACTATGGCAGTTGAATACCACAGCAGCCACCAAAAGTGCTGTTGTTTTGAATTTCAGCAATCCTCCATCATTTTTGAGGAGAGAAACTCCGTCTGCAAGCTGTGAAAGCAAACTGGTCGTGTGATTGCTGTCTGAAGGAGTATCCTTTGATACCTATTGATTCAATTGATTTCATTTTGTGGAATGGGTTGGAAAGGGCTGATCTTTGTCTTCTGTCACAAGGACTGGGAATTAAATCATTCTGTCGCCTTGGGCTCTGATCATGTTAATTCCACAGCCAACAGGCAAACATGGGCATGGTGCCTGGCACAGTGGTGATCTGTACTGTCATTCAGAAGATGAAACTGTGCGACATTCACTAGGAGCCAACTGAAAAGTCACCGGAGGCACCCTGTGGCCTTTTCTTTTGATGCATAAACAGATTTTACTGGAAGAGGGGAGAGTTGCCCATTGCACCAGATCAACTCTGCTTTTTCACATCACTGCTTGGTTGCTGATGTTGGTCCCTGGCACAGGGCTCTCCAATTTTCATCAGACTACTAAGAATCCCCTCAGTATTTCAGTGAGAGCATTTAGGATACTAAGATATATCTGGTTTGCTTTGGGGTTTTTATTGTTGTTGCTGATTTTTTCCAATCTGTGGAAGGAACTGTCACTAGGAAACCACTGTGGTACGGGAACTATATGAATTCTGCAGTCTTCTTCATATCTCTTTATCAAGTGATAGATACAGCCTGTCCACTCCATTCTTTCCCTTTTTCCTATTCTGTGACAGCAAATAAAGACACCAGCTAAAGCCGGTTGTGGAGATTAGGGCTGTTTTCAGCTCACCTTCTTAGCAAAACAAGGCTTACATGCTTACTCTGCATGTAATCTTAATGTCTTATGAACACTTCTAGCCAATCTCTCCCAAACATATCAGAAAAGCTGAGTTGCCAGTACACTTACTTCCTACATTTTCTTCCAGTTCAGTCAAAAGGAGCAGCCCAAAAAATCATCAGCAGCATTTTTCTGCTGTAAGTGGGAAAGGTAGAAAAACAGCAGGAGAACTTTATATTTGCACAAGGAGATAATATAAATCTCACTTTCAATCACTTAGTATCCATTCACTGAGAGATGCACATCCACAAGAAAGGAGGTGCGCAGCAACCCACGTTTTCTTATGTGAATACTTGTCAACTAGTAGACAAATCAAACAAGTCAGTTGGTTCTTTGCAGGCTTACACTTGTGGCATTGAACTTAAATCATTCCTATTTCTGAATTCTGGTCCTGAGTTTAGGTAATGATTTCTTTCTCAGTAGTGACTTTCTGTACTGGTTGAAACATAAACTACTTAAATGACTGTACTCAATACTTATTTATTGTCTCTTGCAGAATTATCTTTCCCAAACCTTTCTTGAACTATAATGTTAATCTGGGGAGCTCTGGATGTAGTCCATCCTGGATGTCTGCTCCAGATAATACAAAAAAAACCCCGAATTTTTCATAATTCTTTTTATACATGCATGTTGGTTTCTCAGGTATGTGATTTATGGACTCTTTCAGCATCACTTTCTGCTTTTGAGAAGATACAGAAAAAATAGCAGCCCTAATGCAAGAGGAAGATGTGAGGAAAATCAAAAAGCTTTGTGTTCCCAGAGTAGTAAAAAAATATCTCAAAATGTTTTTCTTAAGAAAACAGTTTCTGGCATGACCAGGATGTTTTCAACTCAACTTTCTTCTACCTTGTTTATACAGGTGATCATCAGTTTTCTTCAGCTTCTGGTCTATCAGTCTCAGAAGATATTTACAGATCGTATAATATTGAATTAGAATCATGGAAGTGTTAATGTGCAATATATGCAACAGAATGGTGGCTACAAATTAACACTAGTGTCCAATCCTTCAGAAAAAATAATAGAAATATGCTACTGCTGAGATTTAATGCAAAGTGAATGAAAAGAAACAGTGACAATACTTCTCCATGCTTTCAGAATTAAGAGGATTCTAACACTAATCAAAACCTTTCACACATTCTTTTTTCCCATGCTGAAAATGGATCAAAGTTTGAAAATACAACTCAGAGATTATTATGTTTGCATGTGTATTTTACAATCTATAAACAAGACCTTTACTAAGCAAGCAACTTCTCTATGGAAAAAGTTCAATTTCCCATAAAGAATTCACGGGAAGATCTGTATGTTCAAAATATACTTTCTATTTATTTCACCCCAGAAATTCATCTGACCAATTTATTTTCCAGGAAGGGGGATAAGTGAAAACATATGCTTGGTCATTCTGTATTTTTTTAACTTCTTGAATTTCAGCAGTAAGGAGATTAACTTGACTCAGTATAAACTAGGGATGGAAAGATCTTTGATGCAGCTGTGAAACTTTCTGCTTCTTTCAGAGCTGAAGGAACACAGCAACAGAGACATCTGCCACATCTGCTTCTGTTATAAAGCATCAAGTAAATTGAGGAAGATAATGCTTGGTCATGGTACATGTTAATATCACCTTCTGACAAAGCAGGGTTTTCTTATGTTCAGTTATGTACACTGACCTGGTATTAAGTGGAAGGATCACTGCCCTTTTACAACCTTTTGTACTTGTTCAATAGCTTTTGATTCTGTTTGGAGAACCCGTTTCTTGTTAAAAACTTGAGCAACCAAATCCATCCTCCTTGAGCATTGCTGCTCATATACCACAGAATCACCAAATTCTTGTGGGCTTTCCAAAGCCTTCGTGAGCTAATGGTGGTCTCCCACGATTTCCTTCAAAATCCACACAACTATAATAAGCCAGATACCTTAGACTTACAAGGACAGCATTCACTAACAGCTTTGAAATGTGTATACCCATTGCTGCTTTGAAAACAAGGCCAAAACAGCATTTTATTTTTACTGAACATTACTAGAGAGCTCTCCACTAAGCCTGTCCAGAACTTTTGTATTATTTGAGATGAAACAAGAAGAGGAAGCTCCTTCTCGAGAAATTTTGTACTAGTGAGGTTTTTTTTATTCAGCTGAACCCAAAGGCAGAATTTGGATCAGATGTTTTAATGTAAAACCTCCATTACTTCCTGTAGATTTTCCTATTGCTGTGCAGCCCAATTGAGCAGATGGTATTATTCATCTATTTTTCTTCTTTGAACTGTGAGTGTAACTGTCATTTGTCTTCTGACAGTCTTATCTTCCTGTTTTTGGTGGGTTTTTTTTGTTTTTTTTTTGTTTTTTTTTTTTGTTGTTGTTGTTGTTTTCCCTAAAATATTTGGTGATCTGGTCAAAAGCATGCTGAGAAATCGTTACTACCCTGGGTAAATTGCCTTCCAAATTCTGCAGGTGAATTTCATCTCTAATCAGATTCCTGCTGCATGACATCAGCTGCATAGAATTCAAATCAATACAAAAGTCCTCTTGCAGGTTTGAGCTCCCTCTGAAGGATCAGCCATTTCATTTAGCTGCTGTGTACTTATTGCTGGAATATACCTGGGATGGTTTGAGTGACAGTCTTCATTTCTGGTTCGGTAAGTGCTGTGATGAGTCTCTGTATTTTAAACTGTGTTATATAATAGAAATTCTTCTCAAAACTTTCAGTGGTACTCTAGATACTCTAGATTGTCTTAAAATTGTCTGGTTCTCTTCCTTATGGGTGGCAATGATGCAAGTGCTCCAGTCTGAAAAAACCAACAGATGTGTTGGTTTCTTGTTGCTTTTTGGTTTTTGTGGATAAGCATGCTCTTAGGCAGCTGTGGTGAGTGATTGACTTGTGGTCAGCTGCCAGAAACTGGAAACTGAAATTATGTCTTCAAAGGTGATACTACATAGAATAATTCAGCTGGAAGGGTCTATCAAAGATCATCTAGTCTAGCTGCCTAATCTTTTCAGGGGTAGCCCGAAGTTAAAGAGTATTAATAAGTGTGTTGTCCAGATACTTCATTAATACTGTCAGGAAGGGGATATTAACTGCCTATCTAAGGAGCCTGTTCTAGTGTTTAACCACCCTTCCAGGAAAGTAACTCTGAGTACTTGAGTCTCAATCAATACCTCAGAGACAGTCTTGGTTTTGGTGTTTTCTACCAAAAGCTTGGATTTGATGATGTTGCTATGTTTTACGCTGGGATTTATGCCCAGAGTTATCCATTCACATGCTTTCTTTCAGAAACCAGCACAAACTCTTCCATGGCTTTTAGTTTCCATACATTCATGACTACTGGCATAAATTCAGGAAGAAGAAATCTCAGGATAGTGTGCTTTCCTGTCTGCATCCTACATAGTGGGGATGAAGCTTAGGAAAGAAAACATGAATAGCCATTCACTTGTTAAATCTTGTATATGTGTGAAGTATGTGATAGGGTGAGAGGTCCTAAGTTGCATTGTGGGGGGGAGGTTCTGGTTGAATAGTGGGAACAATTTCTTCTCAGAAAGAGTGGTGAGGCATTGAGACAGGCTGTATGGGGAGGTGGTGGAGTCTGTGATGTTTAAGAACTGTGGAGATGTAGCACTGAGGGATGTGCTTAGTGGGCATGGTGGGGGTGGACTGGTGGCTGGACTAGATGATTCTAGTGGTCTTTTCCAAACTTAATGTTTCTATGATGGTTTTTCCAGCCCTAAAATCTTGTAATTATATTGGTATACATTGGCAAGATGTTAGAGATCTTCTTATTTTAATTTCTCATCATTTTAAGCAATTCAAGAAGCAAAACATTTCACTGATTTAAAAAAAAGACTTAATAGTACCAGTCTCATAGAAAATGTTATTTTTAGTCCAGTTTTGTTACTATATCCTTAAAAAAAAAAAGAAACTGAAATATTTTGATTAATCAGCTTTCAAATTAATGTAGAAGTATAAACATGACTTTGTATCAAATCACTTAGGAAGAACTGGTAAGTTTAGAAGTAGCCATGTTGCTGCTCTTTCATGCTCAACTTCTGGCACTCCTGTTTGAAATGAAAGCTTGGTTGAAGTAAACAGGCAAAAATTCCTCTAACACTTGCATTCATTTATGATGTTTGCAGGGGAAGTTGTAGCAATGAGCTTATGAAATGAAGTTACATTTTAGATAAGAGCTATCACAGCTTATTATAACTGCATCCTCCATTATAGTCTTTATCTCTTTGTGAAACTTTAACCTCTCCTTGATTTGCTTTAATTGCGTAGCAGCCTATTTGTGGTCAAACTGAGAAGCTGAACAAAGGTTATTCTTCAGTAATTAAATCGCTTTACTGATTAGGTTTGACTTTTCATGTGCAGTCTGATTTCAAAAGAAGAAAAATAAAGGCCTTTAGTCTACTTGGATATGTCAAGGAAATCAAACCCTGTAGTACAATGTGAACACATCTATTCATGTTTATCAACAGTTTCTAGATCAAGATGGTGTACATCTTTAACTAGTTCTGCATCTGCTATCTTTCTGGTACATGAAATGAGCAACTCTAAAAATCAATGGACAAATGTCTTCCCCACCACAAGTCACAATTACAACTAGTGCCTTTGCTAGCAATTTTCATGAAGGACTTGGTGATTAATTTTGCAGGAATGCCTTCCTACTATTTTGATCTTTCTCACCCCATGGGGAATTCTGAGCTGGTTGACCTAGTGGAATCCTGAAGACCTTTTGCACAGCTAAAGAGTCAGAATGGAGCCACTCAATTGACACAGAAGGTCAAAAGATGCTATTACATATGGAATTGATGTACTGGAGTCTTTTGTAGGAAAATATTGTTTAACAACTTGACCCAAGATGGAATTTCTCACTGAAATAGAAGTAGTGTCATAGAAAGTAAATAACCTCAGGATTACAATATTTGCTTAAGAAATTGAATTACAGGCCCATGATTCAGACTAAAAATATGAACTTGGGTTTTCTGAATCCTGGAAAAGTATTGTTCTTAGAGCTAAGTTATCAATACTCGGTTTTGTATGTCACTTCTCATTAAAGTACTCAATTTATAAGTCAAGCAACAAGCTCAAGAATACAACCTAGCAGTTATAGTTTGTTATAGTTTTCAGTAGTCAGCCTGTACGTTGATTTGAACCTCTCCTTTTCAGAAGCATCTCAGAATTTCTTTGTTACAGTACTTGTTTATCTGTATAGATGCATCCCTCCTGAAAGAAACTTTGGGATATTTCTTCATTAGCCTTGAGGTTAAAAAAAAAAAAAGCTAATGCTGCTATGTTTTTCAAAGCATAGTTGTGGTAAGTTCATTTTGTGTGGTGAAAACTCAGGTTCTCTTCCAAATGTACAAAGCTTTCAAGCTATTTCAACTCTACCCATTGAATACCGAAAGCTGGTGAGGAAATATTTCTTTCTCTAAAAGACTGTGGGAGTACGAGTGCAAGTGGTTTTTCTGCTGCAGTAGCTTTTAAGCCCTTGTTTGAAAAAGCTACTTTTACAATAAAAGCTTGGTTCTTTATAGGATGTATTTGTAGCAGTGATGGGGAGGTGGAAAGAGGGGGAAAAATGGAGATCTGGGATCAAGAATTGGATCAAGAATATGGAGCTGAATTGGGTGGTTTCTCGGTAGCTTTTCTCAATAACAGCTTCATGCCTGAGAGTAGTTTGAAGTTACATAAAAAACCCAGCAGTCTTGCTATGTGTTTATTATTGGTAATCTTTGGTTTCTTTTTGAAGCCCTGTGATTATACAATCTTCTAAGGAGATAAACTTCTTAGCCTTTGTATTTACAGTGAAAAGTTGAAAGATAATTGAATGTTTAAAAGCCAGAAATTCTGAATTTCATAGTGCTCAAGATAACTACAGTGGAAGAAAGAATGTTTGTGTTTTGCAGATTTTTTTTCTAGTTAGAATACTAGAAATGAATAGAAGACATCACTGATCCTGTTTTCCAGATGGGGGGAAAAATAGGACAGTAAGATTGTTTCTTCCTGCAGTTCTCAAGGAAATCCTGTGCCAGGGCAATGAGAAGAGAACTTCTCTTTAGAGCCAGGAAAGCTTTTTGATTGTAAGCCCTCCTTCTCTCCTGTGTTGAGTTGGATATATTTAGCAAGCATGGGCCCAAGACTCTCCTCCTCTAATAAACACCCTTAGGGGCTCTCAGTGTGAGCTGGAGGTTCCTTACCTGCTCTTCTAACTCCTACTGCAGAGCTGTTTTCATGCTAAAGAGGTGAATAGATCTGAAATTTCAGGAAGGTTTCCTCTTCAACAGGATAATTATATAGATATGTTTAGGAATACTTGAGGAATAATGGGCTGCCCAAGCAGTCTTAGATCTTCTGATTATGGTTTGCTTCAGTAGGGCTTCCTCTCCTCCTTATTCTCCTGCTCTTGCTCTACTTCCTGCCCCTTTCTTCTTGAACAATTTACTCATCAATTTCTGTGTTCCTTTGTTGCCTTTCTTCCGTGCTACAAAGTAAATCAGCCATCCCTATGTTCCTACTCTCTGTTTCTTTGTGTCTATAATCACAATTGTACCACATCTTACTTAAATCATTGTAGTCTAAAATAAAATTTTTGTGAAATATAGAAGTAACTTATTTCTTACTGCATTTAATAGTAGATCTTTGTGGGAAGTACTTCAGCTCACATTTCTCTATGAAATGAGAATATATTGGTTATGATAAAATTGAGGAAATTCTATATTTTTTTTCTTCAAGTACTTGCTGATTTTTATTTCTTTTCCTCTGGAGCAAAGGGCAGAAGTCTGCATTTCAGCACAAAGGGAATTTCAATGAAGCCTGCTCCAAGCAATTCTTTGGTTATTACTTTTTAATACTTATCCGTTAGCATGCTTCCCTCTCTACTTTGACATTTAGCTTTAATCTGCGTATAGATATAAACACCACTTCTATGCTCAGATTTCAGTCTGCCCCAGTGCCCTTGAAACAACTTGCAGAGGTGAAGTGCATAAGAGGAACATGGCAACAATATTACTGTGTAATTTAAGAACAGATGTTTAAAAAGAACAAAATCACAATTATTTTATTTTCCATCTAAAGTACTAAGATCCAATCCCAAATTCCCCAGATATGAGCCCAGGAGAATAAAAACCAGAAATAAATTCAATTGATACAACTTTTCCTTGTAATTACATGGGTAGAGATCTGTGTAGCAAGCTGTAAATGTCAAGAGTCCATTTGGCTTCTCATTCCCAGGAGAGCTGTGCTGAACACAAGACTTATTTGAATTTTATTCGGAGTTAACTTACATCCTGATCCTCTCTAGCAGACAAAAATCAAAAAAGTTGGTCTGGAATTGAACTCAAGAGCTCCTCTAATGAAATTCTTGTTGTTGGACAGAATTGACTTTTTTGGTGGCATTACTGTTTGCTCATCTAGTGTGCCCACAAAGATTTGAAGACTGGCAGCTTCACCACAGGCTTTGAAAAAGGATAGCATGTTTCTTCTTTGTTACAGTCTATTGAATGCATGGAGATCATCATTATGTTCCTTAAGCCTTTTTTATAAGATCTTCACTTTCATCCAGATACTCTTCATGTTTAGATCCCTGGAATATGAGTGCCTGTAGGTATCACTTCTAAATGCTTTTTTGTGGACCTGGTTGAGGATTTTACCTTATAAAGATCTTTTCCAACCTTAAAGATTCTAAGATCATCTAGTCCAGCTGTCAGCCCATACCCACTGACCACATCCCTCAGTGTCACATCTCCATATTTCTTCAACATCTCAGGGGATGGTGACTTCCCCCACCTCCCAGGGCAGCCTGTGACAGTGCCCCTCCACTCCTTCAGAGGAGAAATTCTTCCTAATATCCCACCTGAACTTCTCTGGCACAACTTAAAGCTGTCATCTCTTGTCATCAAAATGGAAATATTCAGTAGGAACAAAACAGGATCTGGACTCAAGAAGCCTAATGAGAAGTAGGAATAAAAATGATTGTTGTCTAATATCTGCTACTTGAGGGGAAAAATTGATGTTCTAATTTAAAAATGACCTCTCACTTTAAATAGCAGGTAATGTAAGATGAACTGAACTTTTATGTAAATTTATTTTATATGCATTAATGCATTCTGAAAGTATTGAATCTCATCTAAAAACAATGTTTAGAAATTTTACAAGTATGGAAATTTTTTCCCCTCCAGAAGTAAAATAAAGTGTTAATCAATCCAATATTCTGTTCAATATAAAACATTCTCAAGTTAAAGGGTCTTTCAACAGATTTGCTTTATGTAACTCATGAAACTCAGTTTGGACAATTTGTATTTGTTGGGAGACATTTATGAAGAAGAAGGTTGTTACCGTTTCATTGTTAGATCTGTTGCCATTGTTAAAAATGAGCCTCCAGTGGTATGCTTCTGTTAAAGAGTATTTAGGACTACCCCTGAAGTTTTACCATCTGGTAACATGGTGGAGCACCATGTAGAAAAGAGACATTCCCTGAATCTCCTATAGACAGAAGCAGGATGAGCTATCTTTGCTTAGACCATGAATGTGACTTCCTTAAGGGCCAATTCAGATTCTGCTTGTATTAAGTGTTTAAAATATGCAAATTCTACAGTTCCTGAAGAGATTTCTAAATATCTAAAGGCAGAGGAAGATGGTGCGGTCACTGTTGTCTGGACAGCATCTTTAGCAGCTGTAGCTGCCCATATTAGCTGTTAATTTTCCCCCAGGCCTTCCAAAGCGTCCAAACTTAAATCAAAAGTTCCAGGCTTCAGTACAGTCACTTCTAAGCAAAAACAAAACATCATGAAAATCAATTGGGCTGTTTGATCACACCAGTCACTTATGCTCCGAGTCAATGAACTCATGATTCAGCCTCTCAGCATATATGTAGGAGACAGCTTAAGGCAGAGAAGATTTAGATTTTCTTCCTAGGACTTGATAGTGGAACTCCTGTGCCTTGCAAACTTTCACGTTAACTACATTGTTTTTCCCTGTATGTGATCCAGTCTCTTTAGGAACTCATTCAAGAAAGCACCTGCATACCCTTGGCTGGAGGCACACAAGGGGTTCTACCATCTGCTGTACAGTTTCTTAAATGCTGATATTTAAGCGAACTTAAAGGAGTTGGATGTTTTATTTAGTTCTCAGTTATTTCATATACCAGGAGACTTTATTCTCATTATTACTGTTTTATGGTCCTCTGTCATGAAATTTAATCTGTAATCCTCACTGATAGTTTTCACTGTGAAACCTTAGGGATTTTCTGTGAGCTGAGTCATCCTTTGGTGCTAATCTTTGCATACATAGTGCTATCTAGTTGGACTTATCTGATCCTTCTTCTTGTTGCTCTTTAGGCAGGAAAAAAAAAAGCTGGGTCCAAGGGGATACTGTAAAGAGGAAAAGGATGCAACACCTCCAAACAGTGAACAGAATAGTGTCAGAATACTCTGCCTCAATCGCATATGCTTTGTTCAATGCATTAGGATGCTGTTACAGGTGGATAGTAATTGTGGTACTCCATATATATATATATATATATATATATACACACACACACACATATATATACATATATATAGTTAATGTAGGAAACCAAGCTGTTACTTATTTTAAAGAACAAACAAGAGAGCCTTTGGCAGAACTGGTACTATACATTACAGCTTAACTGTGAAGACATTAGATGAGCACTGTTGTACAGCTGAACCAGTCTGCCTAATAATCAAGTGGCTCTGAAACCCTACTGCCCTGCTGTTTGTTTGGTTTTTTTGGTTTTTTTTGTTTTTTTTTTTGGTAGGTTCCATCCTGCAGTAATCAAATATATACTGCCCAAGGAAAGAGAAACAATGTACTGCTGGACTGATAAATGCTTTTGTCATATTTAATTGGGTTTATTCGTTAAGCCCTTTCCACTTTCCCTGCAGAGGTTAATCAATGCACACACACATGAGGACCTAGAACGTGATCTGAGCAGAAAATGTGAAATGTCTTTGAATTACAGCAGTTAAGGAGCCCTCTGATTTATCATCTACATTCTTTTCACAGTGCTTGAAGGACTTTGCTTTAAAATTACATTAAAACAAAAGCAGCCAGAGAGCTGTCTTATTCAAAATGTATAATTAACAATCTGCTTTGGTTTTTATTGTTGCTTTTTTCCTCTTCATGCTTTAATATTTCAAATTCCATTTCTTTTTTGACGAGTGTTTCCTGCAGTCCAAGGCAATTTCTGTTGCATCACACTGCACATCATGTTGAAAACATTTCCTCCCCACCCAGTGTCCCAGAATGGGAAGATGTTTGAGGATTTCAAAGCTGAAGTTTTCTTTTCATTTTTGATATATTTCAAATCTATACCATATTACTGCATAATGTCACTTCTACCTGGAGTAGAGATTTTAGCTCAGCTCTCCATGATGGTATCTTGATCCTTTGAGACCTTTCAGTTACTCTTTAGAGTAACAAACATGCATCTAACAGTGTTCTTGTTAGAGTGTGACTGGGTGATGGGAAACTTCTGTCACTATGTGGCCTTCTGCCCCAAACTTGATCAAATCCAGACTCAAAAGTCCTGCATAGCCATTTTTACTCTACTTTATGTAAACCGTTCAGTGTTTCACTGTGCAATTTTTCTTTAACTGAGGTCATAACATATGCTATGATAGCATCAGTACTGTAGGTGCTGAGAAGAGGGAACAGTGATAGATGCATTCACAAATGTGATGAATGTCTGAACCAACAGTGGGAGCTGTCTATCCAGTATGCATGGCTGCACTTTCATGTCAAATGCTGGCATATCTTCACTTACATTCTTTTCTGACCAGATGTTCAGGTGCCTGTAGCCATGTTAATGTACTGGTATGCCTGGGCTAATAACTCCTAAGTCTCTGGGTTTCAGATTGATGTGGTAGCTCAGGTTCAACACTGGCAGAAGTGTGGATTGTGGCTCATGATTTGCAGGCACACAAGGCAGGTCTGGAGTGGCAGGCTTTCTGTCAGATATGTTCCCATTGCCCCTGCTTCTAGAATGTCTCAGAACTTCATAGTACGAACAACACCTCTTCTCCTGATCTCCCAGCATTTTCTCACAATACGCTTCTGTCCACAATTCACCATTAATCACTCAAGTTGATAAGCAGAGACAAAATTCAGTCTGCTTTGTGTTGTCTGAGACCCTTTCCTCAGAAGGTGACATCTAAATATGTACTTTCTCAGCTCATATGTCATCTTTCATCGCACCAATTCAGTTATCCTGGCTGCTGCTGTGACTTGCAGATCACCACCCTTGATGTTGTTGATGTATTCAGATGCTGTTTACTTTTTGATTAGTATAAAGTTTTATAAATATAAACTAGACTTTTCAAAGTAGCATCAAAATATCAAACATCCCACTATTGAGCACTGGTGACCTCACTTCTGTTTTGTACATAGAACTTTATGTTCTGCTCTCCGGCCACTTCAGGGCCGCATTGCATTGATCGCTTCTATAATTCATTTTTCCTATGAATGAGATATTGCTGCGTTAGTGCTGAAGGAATTGAGCGAGGTTCCTGGAGCTGGTGCTTGAGAGAGATCTTTAAGATTTGAACTCTCCTAACCAACAGATAATTAACTTCCTCTGCTGGTTTTCAAGAAACTCTGGCAGTAAAATATTGCTTTTGCTTTTTGATATTAAACATCTCTTCAGCAGTTTCATCAGTGAAAGAGAAGTATGTTATCTGAAATGGAAGGCTATAATACATTCTAAACATCCTCCCAAAGATCAAGATACTACAAACTAGCTGCAGGATGTTACCAAGTACTCATGGTTCAATCTTTTGATAACATGCAGTTAAGAAGATGAAGCTTTTTTTTTTTCTGATGATCATTTTGCCAGGCACAGTTGTTTGTTTGGTATGTGACAGATTTTTTCAGAATGTTTTCTGCTATATTTCAGTGAAAATGAGCTCCACACCTTGATACAAGTGCTGATAAACTCAACCTCAAAAGCACAGGTACTTTTCAGTTCAAGCAAGAAACTGATCTTGCTCCATCTGTTTCATAGTTAAGTAGTGCTCCAGGATTTCTCAGAAGGTTGGGTGAACAGCAGAACTGCAGCTTGGAGGGTCCCTGGTGTGGATGTTCTGTAGACTTTTTTGCACCTGGATTGGAGCTCATATAAAGATATGAGGAATGCGGTGTGCTCTACAACAAAATCTCTATGAACCCTATATTCTACCTGAACCAAACACTTCAAAAGTATCTCTGGATTATTTATTTTGACAGTAACTGATCTAGGTAACTTTCTAACTGGAAAACAAAAGAAAAATGTCTTCTCAGTCCTTTGGTGAGATGGTTCTGCCCTTCAAAATACTTTTTCTTCCTTGAGTGTTTTTGCCATTCAACATCTCAGCACAAAACTTTGGGTTTTCTTACAAGTAGGAATTCTGTACTGACTTGTAAAGCTGTAGATTTAACACTGCTATCCAGAATTCAAGCTCTGGGGTATTTACCATCATTCTTGAAGGGATAAGCTTTCTTTTCAGGGGCAGAAAAGAATAACTTGGTCTTCTGAGACATGAAAAATGAAGGTGGAAATGCAGCTTTTGCTCAGCTGACACAATCTCATTTCAGGAGAAGTTTAATCCAGCCATAAGTCAGAGGTCAGTCACTAACCCTTCTCCATCCAAGTTGCAGCCAGCCCTGAGTGCAACTGGTTAAAGCCAGATGTGTGACTGACTACACTGGGCTGCATAAAGGCTGTCTTGGCAGCTACCAGATTGGCCTCCTCAACAGAGGTATCAAAGCAGTGGATCCCTTCCCAGTCCAAAATGATCTGGCACAGTTGATGGCTAGTGCTGACCTGGGGCAGGTTTCTTGCACCTAGTGGTCAGAAGTAGTTCAGTCTCCACCCTGCTTTTGATCCACTACTTTCTCTTGCCTGTGTCCTGCAAGCGACTCTGAAGACAACCAGCAGCCAGGTATTTCTTCACTCTGTTGCAGGTTTGGGGTCAGCATTTTCTGCAGTCAGATAAAATATCCCTCCTTTTATTTTTATAGACATTGGATCAGACTTTGAAGAAGTGACATTTTAAAAACAGCGGAGAAATGAAGTCCCTGAACTAATCAGATATGCTGGCATGTGTATTGCTCCTTCCATCTGCCAGGCTTCAGAGAGCTGTATGGTTAGGAACAATAATTCTTCACGTTCTTGTGCCAGATAGAAACAATATGATTTCATTTCCTCTGACCATGACCTCTAACAGCATTGGACTTTGAGTTTCAGCATGCTGTAACATTACTGTTACATCTGATTTCATGTTAACCAGTTCATGTTTTACCTGTGATTCTTTTCATGTTGGAAAGTGGGCTGACTTTAATCTGCCTTTGCATTTCAAAGCAGCTGGCCAAAAGGCTACAAATCCAGCAAGCCAACAAGTTTCCTGGCAAAGGAGATGTGGGGAAAATCATCACATAAACAATGTCACTAGAAAGAAGGCCCCAACTCCTTCAGAGAATTGATTCTTCTCTTCCTTCTTTAGTTGTTCCAGTTATGGAACACTGACTTTGTGTTCTTGGATTAAGTTTGCACAATCAGTGTGTGCTTCAAAGGGTAATCCGTAGAAATTAACAAAATGTGCACACTCAGAAGATAATGGCAAAACCTGAACATGGGCATTCATGCAAAGTTTGGTCAGAGGTTTTGTACTCAGGATCTCTTTTCAACCTCCTCCTTTCAGGGAGGTCCTAACAAGATCAGTTCTGTGGATGACTATCTGAGAAACTTCTTGTTGTATCAAAGGTAGTTAAACCAAGCAGTGGTTAAGTTACTGTTAAAGAAATGAACATGGAAGTTAGTTCCATTAAATGAGATTCTTACAGAAATTAAAAGCTTTTGTTAATTCCTTTCTGTATCTGATAACAAACAAAGGCAAGCATCATCTTGGAGGAATTCTGCTCTAAAAGCAGATTGACTGGGGGATGGCCTTTCCTTTTCAGGGCTGTGCATGAGCCACCTGAGACTAAGACAAACTGTCCAATTTGTTCCAAGCTGCATCGCTCTGTGTCTTTGCCAGGTGCCTTTAACTTCCAAGCCTCAGTTTCCTCATTAAGCTTTGGCTGAATACTTGGAGATTAGTGAGGGGAGGACAACTGGAACAAATCTAGATCTAGAAATCCAAAGCTGTGTGTTTTAATTCTGGCAACCTTGCTAGCATTTCACTGCTTGTTTTTCTGACACTGATCAACCAGAATGAAGATCCATAAAATCATCCACCTTTGGGTGAGACATTTCAGAAAGCAATAAAGGACAAAAGAAAGCAATAAGAGGGTTACGTGCACCCCTAATAGACCTGCAGCTTTCTAGAAATGTGATCACAGCCCCACCCCACCATCTGGTATTTAGATAGGAAAGACTTTTGTTAGAGTTCCAGCTGTGAAAGGGCAAGGACAGGCTGGTAGAGTGCAGTGGCTGGCATGGAATGTGCTTGAGGAAGGCAGAGTAGGGTGGTTGGGATGGACACAAGGGTCTCAGGTGGGCTTCCTATGAAAAGTTGCTTAAAAGAAGAAGCACTGATGCAGAAGGAGTCTTTGTGTGAGCTCATAAAGATATGATGGGAGGAAAGGGTTGCAGGTGATCACCCTAAGGGAAAGAGGAGATACTTTGGTTCAGTGTCACCAGGCTGGGAAGTGTGGATCTTGCCCTCTCAGCACTGTTGTGCTCATACCTTAGGGCTCTTGCAAGGTGGGAGGAGGTTTTAGGCAGCTCAGAGGTGGTGTCACTAGGAACTGTATGAGCCTGTGTGGAAGTAATTTCCTGTCTCACCAAGAGAGGTTAGTGGGGGCACACCAACCATGGCTGTGGCTACTGTAGCCTTCCCAGGCTGCAGTGTGTCCTCTGCTGAAGTTTATAAGCAACAGGATCTTAAGGAAAGAACAAAACAGTTTGTTCTATTTCACTGAGATCCCTGGGGATGAAGGTTCTCCAGGGACCTGATTTTTCCTAATATTACACTATCTCTTGCTGTCAGTGGAGTTTATTTTTCTTCCTTGAAGTCTGATGATGGTTCTAAGTAACCTGTGTCAATTAGGAGTCCCAAATAATTTCCCTGTGGAGAAGATGTTGCAGGTGCTGGCACAGCATTTGTAGGGATTTGATTTGTGGAGAGGAGTAAAAAGCATTCCTTTGTCTTGCTTAAAGGATCTGAACACCTTGCCAGTGAGATGCATGTTGATGTAGTCCATGCTACCTATGCTGCAGTTTGGGCCAGGCAGGGATGTAGTTTAATCTTAATGGATTATGATTGCTTCAAGGATTTAGCAAAAGTCAGAGGCAAAGCAGGCATGCTGCCTCCCTGATCCCATCACCAGCTTCCCATGCATTCCTGCAGTGCCTCCTCCATGACAGAAGGCATTCATAATTAAACAGGACTGTCAGAGCATTGTAAGTGTCTGTCTCCATAGTCAGAAAAGTGACTGATTATATCATTATGTCCTTACTTGTGCTTTCCTTGGCACACGTGCTGTTTGCACCTAAGGATGATGTACTGTGACTGTCTCTATCTCAGCTCCAAAGCTCTATTTCCTTGCCTTGATTTTTTTTCTTTTTTTTCCCCTTCATTTCATGATAAGGTTTGTAGATGTTGGTTTATTTGCTCTGCTGACTCTTGAGGAGAGGTAAACATTAAGAAGTAATTACCCTCAGGCCAGCTAGCAGAGGTTTTTGCTGTGAATCAGAAGACTTTAGAAATCTTTCCTACTGAGCTGATAGGCTTGTAAATGTAATCAATGGGCCATTTATGAAGAGGCTTGTCTGGAGATTGCACAGTGAGAAGTGAAAGGACTGCCGTTTAGGGACCCTCATTCACATCTCTGCCAGTTTGCTGGCTGGAATCTGTCATATGGAATACGTTGTACCCCAGATGCATCATTCACAAAGAGCAGAAAAACAAGGCAAAAGTAAATACTCCTTCCTAAGCGACAGATGCTGCCAGGGATTGCTGATAGGTGCAGGGTCTCTTCTCTATGCATTTCTTAAGATCAGCAATTAAAATCTATCACTTTTGTTTTCAGCTAGTAAATGAAATTTTCCAAAACTTTTTTTGAACATTGAATGTTTTGTGTAACACTTATTTCCTGTCTGGTGCTTCACATCTTGGATCTTGGATGTCAGATAATGAATCATAGTAAACTCTTAAGGAGTTTTTTCTTTGCTTTTTTTTTAAACTCATGAGAATTCCAAGTGTGTGTCAAAGAACAGAGTGTATTTCATGTATTTCACAGTGTAGCAGAGGGCAAACAAAGTCAGAAGCTGATAAGGTTTGTTGAGCAGGGCTGTAATGTAGGTGCAGCTAGAAGCAGAGACCAGCGGGCTACTGATTGTATTTCCTTGTTAGGCTCCTTTTGCTTCTTGGATCTACAGATTACCCAGTAGTACACAGAGATATTGCCATTTACTGGCTTTGCTTCTAACAACGGCACGACCAGAGGCATCTGCTGCAGGACAATAAATTCAGACAAGTAAGTGAGAAGTAAAACCGAGAGGTGGAGAGCAAGGTCCTTTTTAAACAGCTCTGCCTACAAAGAATCTGTGAGCATTACTGCAGAACTAAGGCACCAGTCTATGGGCATTACAATCTTTGTACTGAGAAATCATTAATAATAGCCTTGCAGTTTGTAACTACTCTCTCCTACAAAAGGAAAATAAATAAAGCACTGAACTTATTTCATTCAGTACTACAGCTGAACCACATGTAATTGAATAGATCAGAGAATCAGCAGGACTTACGGTTTTGAAGTTTAGAAAACAAGGGCCATCAATTTCTATTCCTATTTCTCCTGTTGAGACTAGTAGACTCAATTTGGCAAAAGTTTATCTTTTCAAATGGCATGTGGTGCTCATAGGAGGATTTCAGAGACAAGCAATCTAACCTTGAAACTTTCTTTATTGTACCCAAAGCACAATTCTGTTCTTTTTCAGTGTTTCAATTTTAATATTGCATTTCTGTTTTAAATTCAAATATTTTGTTTTCATCTTCTGTATTTCAACTCCCATTAAAAACACCATTATTTTAGCTAGTGAGCCAACATAATTTTTCAGATTGCACTTACATATGTGTAAAGACTTCTGAACTCTTTTCAGAGATCTGAATCTTGCAGTTGTCAGCCATTTAATCTTGCAGGAAAAGATCTCAAGATTTTTTGCTTCTTCCAGTTAGGATTTTTATGGCTGCTTATGATCTGACTCTTAAAATTAGCCAATCTCTGAAGAGCTCATCTTCCTTTCAATCCCTCTACAAAATGACCACAGCTCACCAGATTTTTTTCTCTAGAAAGTTCATTTAGAGTTTATACCTTCCTGGAGAAATATTCAATTTTACGTACCTACCCACCTATGAATGTATTGCTTACTTCATTTCTTTTGCTGATTGCTTGTTATCAGAAGAAAATCCAAGTTTTCTCTTTGGTGTCTCGGAGACTAGGTAGTTGACTTGCACTTCAGTTATAGAAATAACAGAGAAAACAAGGCAGATGTAAATGGTCCTGGTTGGAAACTGGATATGCAAGGGGAACTATAAAGGCGCAGAGTCTATATGTCTGCTAATTGTGGTTTTACATTAATTTAAGCTGAGCAACAACTGGAAGTCTTTGTTGAATGGACATTGGATTTTTAAAAATTGCACTGATCTCATTCCAGTGTCTGTGTTGGTCAAGAACATAAAATACCCCTAAATGATGCACATTGGGTTATCGAATTTAATATTTGAGTATTTTTGTTACTGTGTTGGCTGTGTTTGTTCTATTGGAGAAAAATGGTTTGTATAAAGGCTGTAAAGTTAATATCACACTTGCTCAGGAGGTCATCACAAGTTTGACCTATGAAATGAAAAAGGAAAAAAATCCCAAACTTTTATAGCTTTAAGTAGTAGACAAACAATATGTTTAGAATATGTAATGTTAATTACATATTCTGAGGGGAGGTCAGCCAGGGTACAGAAGGGTTTGGTGCACAAGCTGTTTTTCCTGGGAATTTATTAGTATTTGTGCCATTTGGTGATCTTTGTAACAGCAATTGAGTTGTTCAGCACAAAGAGCTTTGAAAGCCTGATCTACTAATTTAGACAAATTTTGCCTCTTCCTTTGACAGCTGATGCTAGTTCTAGATCAAGCACTAAAACAGCTTTCTTTATCAATCTTCTATTTCATATAATCATAGAACTGTTAGAGTTGGAAGGAACCCTTAAAGGTCATTGGGTCCAATGCCTCTTCAGTGAAGAGGGACACCTACATCTCGATCAGGTGCTCAGAGCCAGGTCCAGCCTGACCTTGAATGTCTCCAGGGATGGGAGACTTCTCTGGGCAACCTGTTCCAGTGTTTGACAAAAAAAAAAAAAAACCCTTCTTCTTTGTATCCAAACTAAATCTCCACTCTTTCAGTCTGAAACCATTTCCCCTTGTCCAACCACAACAAACCCTGCTAAAGAGCCTTCTTTCTTATAGCTCCCCTTTAGATACTGAAAGGCTGCTCTCAGGTCTCCCTGGAGCCTTCTATTCTGCAGGGTGCACAGCCCTCAACCTGTCCTCCTAGGGAAGGTGTACCATCCTTTGAATCATTTCTATGGCCCTCTTCTGGACTCACTCCAACAGGTTCATGTTCTCCTGTACTGAAGATTCCATATCTGGTTACAGTACTCCCAGGTGAGGTCTCACCAGCACAGAGTAGAGGGGCAGGATCACCTCCCTGACCTGCTGGCCATACTGCTTTTGACACAGCCTAGTATAGGGTTGGCTTTGTGGATTGTGAGGACACATCACTGGTTCATGTTCAGCTTGCCATCCACCAATACCTCTAAGTCCTTTTTAGCAGGGTTATGCTCCATCCTTGCATCCCCCAGCTTGTACTGATAGTGGAGGCTGCTGTGATCCAGGTGCAAGACCTTGCACTTGGCTTTACTGAACTTCTTGAGGGTCACCTGGGCCACTGCTCAGCCTGTCTAGAGCTCTCTAGATGGCATTCTGTCCCTTGGGTGTGTTGACCTCACCACGCGGCTTGATGTCATCTGCAAGCTGCTGAGGGTGCACTCAATCTTACTGTTGGTGTCACTGATGAAGACATTAAAGAGTACTTGTCCCAGTGCTGACCCCTAAGGGATGACACCACTTGTCACTGATCTCCATTCAGACACTGAGTCATTGACCATCAGTCTCTGGGTATGATCTTGCAGCCAGTTCTTCATCCATCAAACTGTCCACCCATCAAATCCACATCTTTTCAATTTGGAGAGAAGGATGTTATGGGGGCCCATGTCAAATGCCTTACTGAAGTCCAGATAGGTGACTTCAGTGGCTCTTCTTTTGTCCACTGATGCAGTTCTGACATCATAAAAAGTAACAAGGTTGATCAGGTAGGACTTGCCCTTTGTGATTCTGTGACTGGACATGCTTTATTTCTATGGCTGTGGTAGAAATATGATAATTTCCAATGATCCTCCTCTATGGAGGGAAATTAAAAAAAAAAAAAAAAGGGGTTTTAGTGTCCTCTGTATTCCAGGCTGAGTCTGAATCTCTTGTTCTGGATTATCAGCCTGCCAAGAACTGATGGGCTTGATCAGTTATTATTTTTCTCCATTTTGTAACAGTTAATACACTAGACTTTTTGTTTTTTTTTCCACTTAATTTTTGGAAGAACAAAAAAGGCTTCTGTCTGTCCCAGTACTATTCTTCAATAATACCAATATTCTGAATAGGTTCCAAAGAAACAAATTTTGGGAAAAGTTTGAAGTGATGGTTAAAAAGATACGAACCTAAAAGAGTTTCTTTTATCAACTTACGTTACCTGTCATTTCAGCTATATTTTTCTGCTCTAATTAGATAGACTAAATGACGTAAAGTTTAAAAATTGATAAATAGAGTCCAACAACATGAAGAGCTACAAAAGTCAGAAAACGAAAGAACTAGGAACTGCTAGTTCTTGCCAGACCCAATATATGGCAAAATTCAGTATTTTCCTACAGTTAGGCAGCTTCTTTCTGAGAGAGCAGACCAGATCCTGTCTATCTAGGGCAGAAGCAAAGCATGTCAGCACGTGTACAGGAAGCTTTGCAAAGAGCAGAGGGCAGCTGGAGTTGAGAAGTGAGTTAAAAGAACTAAGCTCCTTGAGCTTACAACTGTCAAATGGTGATAAAACATTACTTAGTACTGTGAGTTGTACAGCTTAGCAGGAAGCCGTGAGGTGTCATCGTCTGGGCTGCAAGAAATGAATGGCAATTTTTCTTTAGCCTGAAAGAGAGTTGATGAAATGTGTCAAGGGCAAGTGAGGAAAAGTTTCTGTGTGTGTCTCTACGTATGATATTTTACTTTGGTGCATGTTGCTTCAGTTCTCGTGACAGGTGCTGATTTGACAGCCCTAGTACCAGAATGGTCTGATTACTGCTGGACATGCCTAGTCCTGACAGCAAAAGGGCAAGTTTCGAAGTGCCTGTAAAGGCTACTCTCCAACTCATCACTTCTACCATACTGAAATTGGGTTTTCAAGGGCTTTTACTCCCTTTCAGGCATTCAACTCAAATTTGGCATCAAGCACACCAAAAGATTCTGAAAATCTTGCTGCTGGCTTTGCCAAATTGAGGTCTATGAGTCCCATTACCAATATTCTCACAGAAGCAGCCCATTTTTACCAGTCTTGGAAGTGGTTTCACTGATGTGTGAGCGTTTAGCTGCAAGGAGCAAAACTGAGAAGAGCAGATGTGTTTTAATAAAGCTAGAGTGCAGCCAAAATAGCCTTTTGAGCACAGTTTCATTAAGACGAAAGTGACTGAAGACTTGCCCACAACTCTTTTCGCAAATCTATCAATCTCAATTTCCTATTCATTGTCTGATTTCAACTGCAGGGTACAAAGCTGCTGTTATACTGTGCATGGTATCCATTTTCCTAAAGTGTATTAGCTCCAGTATCTATTCCCCTCCGCTCCCAAATCATTTTAGTGCCCTTGTTCCTTATGCTGTTCGTAGAAAAGGATTAACAAGAAGAGGGAAAAATAAAAAGCACACTGTATGAAATAAACCTTTCTGGAACACTATTGCTTCATGTAGACTGTTTCAGTAAGCGGTGAAATATGTATGTAAGAGAGAGCTTTTAAGATTTTTACAGAAGTATTAAGGGAGGAAGAATCGTATAGGGGATATTTTTCCTTATTGTGTGCAAAAACCAAAGCTTACCGAAGTCATTGCATGCTTCTTGTTTGAAGTTGCAAATTTGATTTCTTTCATGAAATCACAAAGTTTTGCAAGCCCTAATCACAGATAGAGAAACTCTGTGGCCTAAGAAAATAGTAATAAGATTTCTTTTAAAACCAGTAGAAATAATTGAGTCTGACCATGTAGGATGATATTCCAAAAGCCATACTTAAGAACTGTATGAGGGCTAATGCTAAACCTGAAGAATCCAACCTTATGCACTTCCAAATGTTCAGCAGTCCTAATATCAGCAGTATACTTGGATTTAAAATATTAATCCCTACCTACTATTTTGCTGCTTTCCTGCCATTCATTCATTATGGGACACACAATCTCGTCATCTTGTAATACAATCATTGTCGTAGTTGTGACATTATGGAGAGCAATGAACATTAAATACATGAAGAAGGATTTGGCACAAACCCAGACAGATTACAATCAAATCCATTGCATAGAATAGGATCTCATGTGGAATTCAAAATTAAGAAACAAAAGCATAAATCACTTTGAGCCTGTGCTCTGCAAATTAGTCTTTCCTTACAAAGAAACAAGTTAATTGTATAACTTGAAATGTTTGTTTTTCCACAGACCACATATATTCAAAATTGAATATATGATTATAATCTTTATGTAGGATATTACAAATAAAAGTAAATATAACAAGTCTTTGTCTAAATCCCTGTCCCCAGTGGGTAATGACAATCTCTCACTGATTCCATTTGGGTCTCTAGTTTCCATTATATAAATTACTGAATTCTACAGTCACAATGTGTGTTGAAGCCTCTCTTGCAGCTATCCCAGTGTCTGCTGATGTGAAAAGTACCTAACATCCTAGTGTAGCACATAATATCCCTTTTTGTGTGCTTTAAAGTGAATGGGTATTAGCACCAGGAGAGGGCAAGACAGAGTTGGCTGGAGACATAGACTGAATTATTCCTAGTAAGAGTACAGCTTTAAAAAGTATTTACCACAAAACTTAAATTTGGGGGTGTGTGTGTACTGTATGCTCAACATCGTAGCAGTTAATACTTATAAAATATATGCCACAGGGTATGGTGTCAGAGAAGTGCAGCAGTGTACAACAGGAGAGATCCTCAAGGTAGTAGAGAAGGATTGCATTCTCCTGACAAAAGTCTTTTTTTTGTGTGGAGGCTAGACAAGAAAGTCACGAGAAAACTTGTTTTGGTGCAGAAGTGTCCAAAAGCAGCCTTCTGCAGAGCTTAGAGATGGATTTTGGTAACTACATGGACGGGTATTCTGTTTAAGGTCATCCTTTCCAAATATAATATTCCTGTGCCTGGCAGCGCTTAGGTAAGAAATTTATTGGTTACTACTTTACTCTTTGGGGAGAAGTGACTATTTGATATATTATTTGACAAAGCTGGCAGCTAATTCTGGACACTAAAGGAGCTATTTGGAGCTAGAGATATCTCAAAGTTATTTACATTTCTCTTTTATAATTAAATGTCACTAGTTTAAACAAGAGATATAAATGTTATTTTTGGGGTGGCCTAAGTAACTGTTAATATCTTCCAAATGACTCATGGGGGACTGCAATGGGGGCAAAGGAAACCCCTCCTTCTGCAACAGCTCCGCAGTTCACCCTTACTGCCCACATGTTCTGTCTGCAGAGGTTTACTCTGGCACTCAGAATTAAGCACAGGAGTTCAGCAGGAAGGCCAGCCCAGCAGAGAGTATGTTTGTTAAAGGTTAGGTGATGTTTGTGCTTCTTCGTGAGAGGTTAAGGTGACAGTGATCTTAGTTTTCCAACTATAAAACAAGAGTATTAACACCTGCCAATCTCATGTTATGCAGATAAGATTCCATGTTCCCTTTCCCTTGAATATCCTTAAGTTCATCCAAAACTAATGGCTGCAGTATCAATTCCCTGTTGATTCTTATGGTTCATGCTAGATCTTGTGTCTCTAGTAGTATTAGCAAGTTAAAGATAGCTCAGATATGTTTTCCCAAGTTGCAGCTGTTCCAGTGTAGGCTCAGGCTTTTCTACTTCACTTTATTTCAGAGAATAAGGGTGATGCAAAGGACCTAAAGGAGATCATATAGAAACATAACTCGTGTTCCCTCTTAACCTGGACAAGTTCCTCCTTTGAAACAAAGGGAAGAGAGATGCCATATGTTAACATATAGACACTGCAACTCCAATCCTTGAAGTGAGTGAGGAAGCAAGCTGGGAGAGTCCTGTGGAGTTATAACTGTGACAACAAAACTTGCGAGCAACAGAACTGAACTATTCTGAGATGAGTGATTCAACAGGTAGTTCAGGCTGACCTGAAATCTTACAAATTAAGATAAAGCCAAATCACGGGGACAGATTCTCTAGGAAGGGTTGCAGATAGAATTTTTTGTGGTTTTGTATTGTTTCTCAAGACAAACAAACAAAAAGAAACCAGGAAACTTGTGTCCAGGTCTTGACAGTCAACAAACAAAATGGCTTTGTGAAGCGATGAGAAACAGCTAACAGGAGAAACTCCCAGAACTCTCCGTAAATAACGTGTTTCTCAAAGTGACTCACCAGCTTCTCTGAAAAATCTCATTTTTCTATCGATAAAAGGTTCAGAGATATTGAACTAGAGCGAAACTTGACATATGTATTAGCACATTGCCTGAAATGGCAGCCCAGCTCTGAGTGTTAAGAACAGCACAGTGTGTGAGGACAGGCTGGGATGGGGCTTTTCACCACTAATTAAGAGAGAGGCAGAGGGCTGGCTGGCTTTCAGTATCTCACGCAGCACTTGCTGACACAAACAAGGGGTGCTATTTTTCACACCCTATGCTGGACATATCAACAAGGGAAGATATTTAAATCCTATTGAGTGACCACCATTTGTACTCCTCATTGGTATCTCTCTAAAGCAGAACAGAACAAGATTTCAGTAACTAATCCTTGTTTATTCTTTTTTTTAAGAATTGTTATTCAGAAAATCTATTCTGACACCATGAAAAATGCAGGGCAATGTGCGATGAGCAAAATCTCTCTCAATGTCTTCCTGGAATTACCACTTCTTGAGGCTTTTCAAATCCTGTGACTACATCGTATGATCCAGAACAGTTAAAAGCCAGTGAGATCTGCCATGACCCTATAGAAAGTTATTTTCTCTTCCAATCACAGAAGCTTGTTACATCCACAAACAAGAAATTCCATGCCTTGTTTCTCCTGTGAGGCACGTTGCTGTCAGGAGAGAATGGTGGGGAGTACAGTTGTTTATCGAGAACTTCTAAACATATTAGACTTCTTGGCTATGCTGTGAAAGAAGAAATGTCCACGCAGCCTTCAGCACTGCCCAAACAGGACTACTTAGGAAATACTAAGGACAGGAAAAGAATATAGATTACAAAGTATTTTCTTCTAATCTCTAAAATTTCTATATCTAAGCCTTCATGAGTCAAACGTGGTTTTTATAATTGCAGTTATCTTCAATGATTTTCTTCTCCTTGAACTTACTCAGTTGTCCTTGAATTCATCCTTTACATCCTGTTATTGTGGAAAAAGTATAACAGAGTGGTGGGAGCTGCCTGTGGTCTCCTGCCCTGTGTGTTTTGCCTGAGGGCTGAATTTACCTAGAGAAATACAACACCCCAACCCCTCTAGAAAAGGAGAAGGATCTGACTGATGGAAGTCAGGCAGCTCTCCTGATTCCCAGCAAACCCATTTAATGCCTGAAAGTGCTGCTGACAACTGAGTCAGAAGAGATAATATCTGACAGATTTTTGGGGAACTGTGTTTACATAAACACTTGCATACTGAGGTGAAGTTAGTTTGTATAATTACTGTATCTTCCAGCATGATACCTGCCTTGTTATTAATATTCATGTGTATTACACATTATGTCTTTTGTTATACAAGGGGAAATTTCTCACTTTCCAAGGCATTGTAATGATCAATAGACATTAAACACACTAATTTGCTCAACTGTGGGGCTGACCTACAGATCACTGAAACTGTTGACTTTTTTCCCTCAAGAACAGCAGTAGTCAGAGTTGTATTCACATAACTGCAGTCCACCACAGATACCCATAGTGACTGAAAAAAATGCTTGTGTTATCTGTTATTTGAATATTTGTATACTTTCTGTGATAACTGCAATTCATAATTAAATTAAAAAAATGTGTTCTTAAAGTTCTGTAAATGTTTGGCCAGGAGATACCATTTTACTGCAATTTGCAATTGTATGTTTATGGGATCATTCCATAAATAACAGCATCACAGCATGTTCTTACAATGCTGAAAAGTCTTCCCTGTTGTTCAAATTACCACCTAGAAATGATGCTCACTGAGGTATTATTATTATTACTGCTCCACAGGGCTATTGACCATTTCTACATCCCTTTTCTTTCACATTACGCTGCTCTAATAGTTTTCTGCATGGATTCCTTGACTGTATGACTGAAGACTGGATAAAGAAAGACTGATTAGCTTCTTAGTCATTTAATGGTGATATTCAATATTCAAGAATTATTTTACAGTAGCCATTTTTGAGGACTCCTTCCCTATCAAGTGACTTTTTTAACAGAAGGATGTCAGTTCCATCCTCTCAAAGACAAGTAATGACCTGTAAATATGGCGCATGCCCAACCCACTAAATTAGCACATACTCAGAAATTATCATCCTCTCAAAGATGGAATTTGTGTGTGCCTTCTTAAAACTGCACTTCCACCTTGTAGATGGCCTCCAGAGGATATCGAATGTACAGTATCAGACTTTTCATGACTTTTACGATGATTTCCAAGAGTAATTGATGTTCATTAACACTAAGCTTCTACAAAAATGTACTTCAAGTCCATCATGAACTGGCAGGAGGGTTTGTTGTTGTTTCTTTGTTTTGTTTATTTATTCCTTTATGGGTCCTATATGGCACAAAGTAATAGTGGAAGAGAAAATAAGGTAAAGAAAGTAATGTAAAGTTCTTAGTGTTATTTTGTATCACAAGCCTGCACACACATTCAGGAAGAAGCTATAAATGCCAGCAATATGCAAATAAAAAGAAAAAGAATTCCACTGCTTTTTATGACTTTGTGTGCTGTTTCAGGCAAGGAGCTATAAATCAGCAGCAGGATCATAGCAACAGGTCACAGAACAGGTCAGTCTAGCACAGACAGTATCTAGCACAGGCAGTATTTTACTCCGATATGGACATGGGTTACTTCTGTTACTGCTGGTTTTGTTTAGTGTGGAATTGAGTACTCCAGGTATCAGTGGCACTGAAGGTAGTGTGTGCAACTCCAGAAAGACCACTGACCCGGAAGGTGTGGTTTCTCTCTTTTTTTCCTTCCCTCTTTGTTCTCTTTCTTCCAGATGGCTCACGATTCATCTATTACTGGTGGAAGGAAGAATGTTGAATTTGTCTCTTATTTCCCTTTCTTCCCTTTTTCCTTCCCTCCCCTCTTTCCCTTTCTCTTTGCCTTTCTTCCCTCCTCCTTTTTCCAAAGCTTCAAAATCCAACCATTGCAACAGGATTTAGTCAAAGTGAATTTAGTATCCATATAGTATTTGATCATTTATTAGTGGATTTTCACTTGAGTCCACCAGTTTGCTTATGTAGGATCACCTTGGGTATTCTGATCTGAGATACTTGAGGTCCCTTCTTAGCCTCTGATTACATAGTCTCCTATGAAAAATGAAAAAATATTACCGTCTCCTTTCCCTTATGCTGCAAGTTAACATGACCTGTGCTATTCTACTTTCTTTCTAATGCAGTTTTTATGGGGCATTATTATTACTTGCTTTCATAATGTTTATTAATGTCATGTATTTTGACAAGTGTTCTAAGTCTACTTAACCCGTCTAGCTTGGTGTGTGCAACTTATTATTGATCCAAGCCCTTTGCTAGACCTTGAGATAATATTAGATAATTAGTGTTTGGAATGCGGCCTTTCTAAAAGCCATTCTCTTCAAAGGTCTTGTAGGAGTAAGACCTTATTCTCTTTTCTGCAGAGGACTATCTTTCTCAATCTGTTGCTGACAAGGAAAAAAAAGAACTATAAAAAGTATATATTCTCATTTTTGCCACTGAAAAGAAAGAAAACATTGTCATAAGAGAAAGAAGTAGAACTCTGCATGGGCTGCTAGGCAACAATCTGTGGGAGTAAATTTATTGGAACTTGTCAGAGCTTGACCTACCACATAAGTTCTAGCTATTCCCAAACACCATTCTCCATGCTCCTCAGAGTATATCATCGAAAGTTACAAAAGAGAATTGTCCTAGCCTCTTTTATTCTTCTCGGTTGTCCTCCACTGGGAAACATTATGCTCATACTGAACTCCTTAGTCTTGGATGGCATGTCTAGGATTTTTTTCTATATCATAAAGGAACTCTGTGGTGTGTACTTAAATAAATGATCTGATGATTATTATTCCATGGTTACGGACAGCTCCTTCTCCAAGTACTACGGAACATGTATGCAACATGTCTGTGAAGGTGACAAAATACTTCACCTGTTTGACTGGCCCTGCCTGTGGCAGGAGGGTTGGAACTTGATAATCCTTAGCGTCCCTTCCAACCCAAGCCATTCTATGACAAGGGAAGTGGGTTCATGAGACATTGCATCACTGCTGTGAAGATGTATCTGGCTCAGAATCATACACAGGCTTAGGACCTGTTCATTTCTTAAATAAAGATGCAAGCTTAGTGTGTTGCAAGTGTGGTGTAAGAATATAATTGAAATCAGTCAGTCATGCCATGTATCTTAGCAGCTGGTGTGGTTGTGTAGAAATGTTATGGTTAACCTGCAGGCAGATTCTTTTTTTGAGAAAAGCTAATAAATAAAAGAATTAGAATTTAAAAAAATTCGAAGTTGTGTCAGCACTGCCCACCACTGGATGATCCAGAACAGACCATGCTTTGATTACAGGTACCTGTGGACTAAAAATTCCAAAATTTCAGGCACCTGGCTTCAGGAAGATGCATTCAAAGTAGAACAGTTCCCAGTATCTCTTTTTAGAAAGATGAGGAGACTGCTTCAGAAGACTATAAAATTTTGGCTTGTCTAGCCAAGCAAAGTGGAGATTGAAAAGAGTTAGATGATTACTGTCAGTGCATTAGAGACTGAAGTGAATACCAAGTAAAATAGGTAGTAAAGCTAAGAGAAAAGTCCTAAAATGAGATGAGTGCGTGGGAAGTGATGAGTGGGAAAAAGCTGGCCATGAATTCATGTGTATGTTGGAAGTTATAAAAATGTTTTCCTTCTAGCAGAGATGCGCTTTTCTAGAAAAACCTTCCAACTGGGTCAGGCAACTACATGTGGTTGAAGGATTTTGTGACGATGACCTATGTAATGATTTCTTGAAGTAGCTGAAGACTGGATTCCTAATTCTCTTCAGCAAGTGAGAAAACTAGACATAATTTATCGGTTTGGAGATAAACTCCTCTTTTGAACCAAGCATTATCATGTAGCTGTTTCTTAATTTCTGACTTAATTGCAAGTGCTGACCTTCTTATAAAGATGCTATATAGAATGAGTGTGCACGGAAACACGGATCTAGATGTATCAGTTAGTTCTAGCGATACTGGGTTCACATAAGAGAAGTCTGAAGGAAAGGAGTGTTACATGCAGCCTATTGGCTAGACTTCCACTTATGGGGGGAAAGATTGGTTATAATCAGTGGTGTTTTGATTATAGATGATTGGGTGACCGTAAAACTGATCGAGCAATATGTATTTCTCCTTGAAAATATTCTATAGACATATTTTCTGTGGTTGCTTTGAATATTTCTTTCTCTCTTATTGTCCACTTGATTTTCAGAAAGGTAACAATCTGGTAATATTTAAAATTTAAAAAGATAAAAAAAAAAAAAAGCCCCACACATTTCATCATGCAGAGATTTAATTTATTTTTTACAAAAATCTTTATGATATTTAAAGTCAAGTTTCAAACAAAGGGCAGTTACAAAGACCTTTATTTAGCACTTTCAATCAAATTTTCTTTCTCCCAAAGAGTTACGCAGCCATTTGCTACTTGACATCCACGAGTTTTCAAAACATAATATACAAGGTTCAAGGGAACCGTGAACAGCTCAAAATGCGGAGATGTTCTGTGCTTGTGCTAAAAAGGTAGGAAAAGAAAAGGTGTACACATTTAATGTGTACTGTGCTCATGTAGACAGCATCTGCTATACTCATTCATCATCATACATAGAATTATGAACTACAGTGCAATTCTGTTTTTAACACCTGGGTTTGCTTTAGAACAAAAACTACGCTTATTTCTTCTTTCAATCAGCCAATTACTAAAACTTTTTTTATCCTCATTTCTTTCTTGTTCTTTTTGTTCTTTTCTGCCAAATAATTTCTGCTTGAAATTAGCAGTCTAGCATGTTTCTTGCCTCATCAGAGTCAGACGTGCAGCACAATGGAGTGCTGTGGGACTATCTAATGCAGGAAAGTGAATTCTGGCATCATCCTTCATCGGCAGAGTGCAAACATTATTAGGATTACTTGATACAGTGCAATGTTAAGAATAGTTTAAGATTTAGGCAATAATTGAAGAGCAAGCCATTCTGAATTCCCTGAATGCATGAAAGGATGAAGTTCAGGGAAATCTGAGATTGTACAGGGAAATGAAGATGAACAACTCTTAGAACAGGGAGTTATATTTCCTGCTCACTGCCTTACAAAGCCAATCTGTTTAAAACTCTTTTCAGATAGTGGAACCGTAAGGTTGCTTGACTTGTGTTTTGTAAGGATGATTTATATTAGGCTCTGTGCTAGATGGATCTTTGGTGTGAATCATTGCAGCTTCTTTGAGAAATAGATTATACCAATAAAGAAATAGCTCAAAGAAAAGGATATTGGTAAAATACTGGCTTCTTTCTTCTTTCTGTAGAAGAGTGATGGGCCTCACAAACAGCCTGAAGTTTTTGCTTCTGTAGTTAACATGGAAAACATGTCATACAACAAGGAGCTGTGTTAATTATCATCCTTGCTTCAACTGTCACTAAGGATTTAATAGATAGCTACGAGGTAGCAGTTCTTTAGCTGGTTTTCGAGAGTGAACTTCTGCACATTTAATGTTTCTTTCTCCAAGTACTGGTGCATTCCTGCTTACAAAAAGTAAACTTTTTAGGTTCTGTAAAGAAGCTGTAAAAGCCTGCATCTAGGAATAATTTATTCCAGTGATGTTTTTGGAAACAGTGTCAAATGTTGTAGGGTATTTACTTAGGGAAACAAAGAAAGAAGTCAAAATGTATTCTATATGGGCAGTCAGGCTGTGCAGTTTTCATGTATGAGAAATTCACAACTATGCTCTTTGAAAGAAAAAAAATAGTCCAAGAAAAGTGATTTAATCATAGCTTTCATTTTTTATAAATTCCTACTCTGCCTGATTTGAAGGCACAAATTCTCTGTTGTAGAATCTCTTAGGATGATTGGGTTTTCTGTGGTGAAGGTAAATTTATAGTTTCAGAAGTAATTAAATTCTGACTTAGCTTTCCAACTTGCTCCCCATATCATGCAATAGGAGCTTGCAAGAAATTTACAATCCTGTAAAATATTTGTTATTCAGTTGATTTAAAGGAGTGAGAGTGACATCAAATCCCTTTACAGACTTAATCTGTCATCAGTTCATTTATTACTATGACATCAGAACACTCATGTATGAAAACTGGAAAGATGATGTGTCTTGTAAGTACAACTGAGCTTGAAATGCACCAACAAAGCTGTTTTAATTCAAACAAATTAATTCAGATCCTTTGCACTCTGTTCTACAGAGTACAGGCTGAATGATCACACCACGTCTGGCTTCTTAACATATGAATCTGTTAATTAACTCTACTTTGTGTAGTTATGGATATATCAAACGTTTCAAATCCACATCTGTTAGTAGAACAGCAATAGCGGGTATCCTGATCTGTTTTATTCTTTTCATTTTTTCATAAATATAAGCAGAAATTGGTCACAGGTGGCATTGAAGGGGGACAGCATATGTAGAAAGCCCCAGCTGCAAGTACCTGCAATTCCTTATATCAGTGGTGGGAAATATCCCATACCCACCCACAGAACAAATCTTTTTTGATCCTACAGCCTGTGCCCAATAATCATATTAAAGAGGTGGTATATTCCCATTGTAATTGCATCCTTCCCTTCTTCATGGATGCAGCTTGGAGGTAGAAGAAAAACAACTGTTTTCTGAGGGTGTTCTGGCTTATTCTCACCATGTGCAAACTGTGATATTCAAAATCAAAGCACAGTGTTGCATTAATTTGGCCATGTGAGTAGGCTTTTTTCCTCCCATGATAATGTGTATGACAGAAACAGGAGAAACAACTGGGAAGAGAGATGAGGAAGGAGATAGAGATTTTCACACATAGTGAAGTGAAGATTATTTTTGAATGCCTGAGTTTAAGACATTTGTTGCTGTTGCTGCAGTTATTTTTGAGAACATTCTGCTTTTCCAGGAGTTAGATTTACTCAGAACAGCTGAAAAACAGCGATGGCAGCTTGCAGGTTTTTATATACTCCTCTCACTACTGAGCTCTTGCCATGAAAATACTGAAGGAAGGCTCTCTTGCTCACAGTGAATGACTGACAAATGGAGACTGATGTTGTCTCTCCTCCTTTGACTTCTCATTTATGAAATACTTGCTAAATAAATAACCAAACGTATTGATTTGTTACATCTTTTTCTCCTGAACATTTAATGTGATGGCTTTCAAGCTGATTGCTAGCTTTCACAGGAAGATTGAGGAATGTGAATAGACTAAGAAAATGTATGCAGTCTTTCTTAGTGCATCCACTGACCCTGCTCACCCTCACAGATACGGCTGTAGAACAGAAAGTGAGATTCTTTTAAATGAAATTAACGCACTTGTGTTCTCCTCTATGGAGACTAATGTTTGTTTAGATGTAGAGAGAAATAAGCATAATAGGTAAGTTCTTTTACTTCCAAGATGAAAGATGTTGGCCAGTGCCACTGCAGTAGAGATGTGTAAAGTTAAGCAAAAAAAAAAAAAACCCATGCCATTATCCAACAAAGTATTTGCTGATTAAGTCAGCTAATTTTGAACACTGAGCTTGCCAAATGTCAGCAAAACCCAGGCAGGTGACTTCAAACATTCTCATTTTAACAGGCCCTTTTTAAAGTGCTCTGTTTTTGTCAGATATCTATTTACTAAAGTATTCCAACAAACAGGAATTTCTAGGCTTTCAGATCAGCAAAGACAATACTTCTAATTTATGATTTACAGACAATAACATTGAAAATCAGAGGTGAATTTTTTACAGAACAGAGCTGGTGAAAAGAAATGTCTGTGACTTCAGCCTCTGCCTCTCACTACCGTAAGCCTGCTGATATTCTCCCATCACAGCACACACTGACTTTCACCACCAGCAGAAGCATGCCATACATACGGCCCTGCTAATGCAGTCAAGCACAAAATCAAGTTGGTCACATGAGTTAGTGTCACATGTTGGCTCCTGAGAGTTCACTGCAATATATCAGTTCAGTCATAACCTGTGTAAATTGCATGTGCAAGCAAAGCATCCTGTAGGTCCCTTTCCATAAATGACAAACTACCAGAATGAACTCAAGACAGCAGGCAAACCAGGCAACAGTTTTGCCTTTAGTGTGTGGCAGATCATACTGCTACACACAGAGAAAGAAGCGGACAATGAGATGAAGGTTTCTTCGAGGGCAAATAGACTTTTCTGAGCCCCTGCACCCCTTCTACTCCTAAGCTCCCCAACCCCCTGCTAGCTCCTCCCCAGTCTTCCTCAGGTGTCTGAGATGCGTTAAGTGAGCGCTGAGGACTCCCTTGATAGATAATTACGTAAGACCAAAATGAGCATTTATTCATAAACTGCAGTGGGTTTACATAATGCATCTTCTCCCCTGCCAAATGTTTTTCCCCTAGGATTAATGCAGCTAATGACTGCGTTACAGGAATTAATTATCTCTAGTTCCTTTTGGTAATATTTTACAATGAATTTGATATTCGTTTCTTAAATAACAGTCATTAAGTAGGACAGTAACATTTAGCTGCTGAATACCCAGTTTTCAGCCCAGCCATATTTTAGGACATCTGTCAGGAGTATTGACAGACATAAAGTTAAGCAGATGCTTAAGTGCTTTTTGTTAGGTGAGAACCACTGATTAGAATTTCACAGGACTGATTCATTAAGACACTAATGCATCACCAGAGAGGGAAACAGAATTTAACAACAGTTACGGTGATGTCTAAATTACTTTCTAGATAAGATTCCTTCCTTATTAATAGTTATTTTCTTCTTTTTGAGTGGGTGTGAAGTAATTAAACTTTAATCAACTCCAGAAATGCTTTTACATATACATATATATATATCCACACACACACATTTAGTAGGTGACTTAATGGGATCAGTTAGTACTTACAAGCTTAGTCCTAATGTATGTTTACATGAATAAGGAAATTATTTACTTTACTGATGACAAGCATCTAAACCTAATCCTAACTAGTATTTGGATCAATAGCAAGCCATTGGACAAAAAGAAAAGTTAATCAGCAATCTTTTTTAGAAGCAGGCAACATTAGTGTCTGGGAACCTTCACCACATGTTTATCTTTCTCTTTTCTGGTATAACTGGAGATCAACTACAACAATCCATCAACTTTGAAATTAAAATCCTTATGAGTTCTGGGGTATTCTAACTTGTCACTTCATTATAAGACATCAGAAACAGGGAGATAATAGGGGAGAGATGGAAGTGGTCTGTGAATCAGATCATCAATGTACAATCAGATTAAACACATCCCTTATTTGGGGAATATTCACAGTTGAGACTGTGGCTCCAGTGACTTTTTAACTTTTACAGGTTGGTCCCCCAAATTTATTCAGGCTAATCCTTTTCTCCTGATCTCTGGAACTCTTGGCTCTCTTTCACAGAGATCAAAAAATCCAGATTTGGTTCTCTGGTTCTCTCCTTGAAAACTGGCTTTAGTATGCTGCAAGCCCACCCTCTTTAAGCCACATTTGCCGTCATCTCGGGGCTCCCAGGAACACTCAGTGAGCTCCCAACTACAAAGACCTATCCCTCTTCTTTTGGGGAACAAAGCTATACGTGAATATAGATATTGTTTCTATTGTTAACTGCTATAGACACAGTAGTCAACACAGATTATCATTATCCAATGATAATGTTTATTTTAAATAATTATGAAAATATCTTATTTCTGTTCTAAATGTATACCTGGTGAATACTGGAAGACTATCATTTGCTCATTTAACTTGATTACATATACTCAAGCACTGTTGGCCTGTTTTCTTTATTTTTGCCTGCCTTCCTTAGCACCGGAGAAACTAAAGGTGGAGAATTAGGCGTTGAATGTGAAGATTTTAGATCTTATCTCACAACACAGAATTTGATAGAAAATGTCCTCTTGACTTCAAAGAACATTGAATTCTACTGAGTTGTATAAAATATCTGTCAAATCTGGAAAATTAACCTACTCATGCTTAAAACCCTGTTCAATACCTTAATCACTCATTTAATATATATAAAAGCACCATCAGTATTATGTGTCCTCATAAAAAGATGGGAACACCATCTATTATGATCATAACATTCAAAGCAGTAAAATATTTCCTACCTAAAAGTAGCTGTTCTTCTAAGACAGTCCCTGGATGCTTGCAATTTTGATTCTCTTCCTTTTAGTCCTTAGCCAATTATTAGCCAAGATTCCCTTTTTGTATGTAGCCATTTAACCTAGCATCAATTTTGTGTAAACAGAACATGCTGTTCATTAATTCTGCAGTAACTGCTGGGTTCTTCAGCAACGTATGAATGTTTGACAAAAGACCAAGTATGACAATTAAAATCGTGTCCTTCATCAAAACAGAGTGGTTGTAAAGAGCTCTTTCACTATTGTGTAGCTATCAATCAAACATAGTTGAATGTGAGCTAATAAAGATGTCACTTTCTTTCTGCTGCCTACAGTGAGGAAGAATAATAGCTGACAAAGGGCAGGAATGGAAACACCTGGAGTAGATAATTGCATGTTGCTTACTGGGCTCTCTGGCTCTATTCTGAAGCTTGGTACAGTAATAAGGAATAACGCAGTAACTGTATAGTCTAGGGGAAAGGAGGATCAGCAGGGCAGATTATTTTCCCTTTTTTCAAGTCCACCTGTTCAGTCTTTGTGTTTTGAACTGCACAGAAACATCCCCAAAACAAGAGATGCAGCAGAAAGCTACAGGCAGAAGCGCTGGCTATCCTGCCCTTTGTGCCTTGGTCTGAGCTTTAAAACCTGCTTTGAAGGTTGTAACAAAAACCAGACTCTTCATCATCAAAATATGTATTTTGATAGTATGTCCACAATTGCTGAGACTTTCACTGGAACAGGTTCCATCTTATAACCAGCACTGCTTGTCTCTACCCATGCAGGGGAGAGTCTGTATGCTATGGAGGGAGGTAAGATGTATTTTAAGAATCTCTGAAAGATGCTACAGGCAGCATTACCTGAGGAAATCAGGATAATGCTGGAGCTGGTGAACACCTGTGAGTTGCTTTGATGGAAAGCTAGGAGAGAGCTGGGACAAACAGATCCAGAAAGTTAAGCGTGTTCCTCAACACACTGTCAGGAAGAGTTTGGTTGTCACTGTGACTGTGGGAAGCTGACACAAAAATCTATGGAACTGTTTTCCATGTATAGATAACAACAAAAGTAAATTAAAAAAAAAAAAATCCCAAAGGTTTCAGAGAAGAAAAATCTGTGGACTTTAATTAGGAATCACTATCACATGGTTCTGGCTAAGCAGACTGTTATAATTCTGAGTTCTCACTTGGGTGAGATTTTTTCCCACAGAGATTTCAGTCTTTAAGGTACTGTGGGATATGTAACTGAGCTGGGGACTTCAGGAGACAGGAGGATATCACAAGAATGTGTTATAGGCTAACTGACCCAATAAGGCCAGCATGTGATACTGTTAACTGTGTGCTAGTTGCTATGCTGGCCAAATGTTAAGTTATATGGGAGCAGAACATCACTGGACTTTACAGATAAGCTCATATTAGGGTGAGATATGCTCAGTTACTTCCCCAACAGGACAAGAGCAAAACCTTTGCTATATTTTTGTCACTCAAAATTTACTCCCTGTTCCTGTAGCCAGCATTACAAGGTCTTTGAGCTCCAGGAGTCCAGAAGGAGAGGTTTAGGCTTTACAGCCTCTCTTAGTGCAGAGCCATTTGGATCAGCTGACTTGCTGGGGGAGGTAGGAGGGTAAGATCCCTACCACTCCACCTCACAGCACACACAGTTCTTACTTCTTCCCTTAAATGCTCAAGGACTTCTTAGGCAATGAATGTGTTGACTTACATCCTAGATGTAGCTTTTCCCATACTCGTATCTTTTCTGTGACACCCTATATATGCTGGCTTGTCAGACTTGAGACCTGTTTAATGCTGCAAACCCTGGAAATTTTAAACATAAGCAATTAGAGACACTTTCTTCATTGAAGTAATGGCAGCTAAAATGAGATGCTGACAAATTGATCAGCTCTCCTGCAGGTGAGGCAAAGGGGAATAAACAATAATAACAAAAAAACAACAAACAAACCAAAAACCAAAACCAACAACAAAAAAAAAAACCAACACACAAAGGTAAATAAAGCAGGTTTGCCAGCCTTTCATGAAAGCAAATAGCAAAGTATTTGGCATGCTGATTGGCTCTCTATCAATCTGCTTTCTATGTACCTACCAAATCACTGCAAATATTTGCCTCCCGGTGACAGGCAAACAGCAGGTCGACGCTGAGAAACAGATCATGTTGGTTTTGAACTCAAAATTGAATACCTCTTATTTTCTGGATGAAAAAAAAAAAAAGTAGAAATAAGATTCATGGAGGTCAAATAGTAATTATCACGGTAATTTAGGGAGCTGAGATTAGACAGAAGTTTTGCTGGGGTAGAGCCATAGAATAGCCTGAGTTGGAAGGGGCCCACAAGGTTCATCATGTTCACATCAATTCAATGCTGAGTTTATTATGAGCACTAACACCAGAACAAAGTATACCTTGTTTTTGAGGAAATTTGATTTGTGTCAGACAGGGGGAGTCTGCTTCAAGTTCAGTACAGGTTCTACAGCTATCTGGGCTCTGATCTTCTACCCATCGTACCTATAGACAGAGACAATATGTTCCTATGCTGTGTCCTCTGTGCTGTGCTGAATGTCCATAGAGAGTATCATAGTCTGTGTGGAGTTTTTGAGAGGACAAGAAGGTACTCATTTATAAATTAAAAGGGAAGAAGGAGCTCTAGGTAGGACAACGGTACAGAGAATTGCAGAACACTTGGGATACTTTGCTAAAAAATAAAAAAAGGAGAAAGGAGACCTTCACCCCTTGTCAGCTTTTCCTTTCCCTCCCTGCTTTCTGAGCATATTAATATTCTATCACTTCTCGTTTACTTGGTGACCTGCCTCATATGTTTTTGACACACTAGAAACAAAACTTTCCTCAGCTTAACAGGAACAGCTTTAGAGAAGTCTGCTAAGGCCAGAAAAGGAGCTTTGCTGTGATGGGGTATGGATGACACTGGTGAAGAAAAACAGTGTGAATGATTCATGCAGCATATTCAGATGCTTTGTGATCCTGAACTAGTGTGAGCACACTATTTGCTTTGCATTCGTAATGTTTCATTAGCCACCACAAAGATGAGCAAGGCAAAGTCATTAAGCTTAGTCTAATGTTGTTTTAACACCAATTCTTGGTTGTATTACCATGCAAAGACCATGACTACAAAGGACTTTGGTTGCTTCCATGAGAGTTTGCTTTCAGAAATCTCTCCCCACTCCAGGGAACGGTTGCTGGAGAGCAACTTTATCCTTCCATCTCCCAGCTCAGAAAATGTGATTGCATCATCTGAGATTTCAGGACAGAGGGATTTTGAGTCCCTAGGGCTGAAGAGATCTTTTTCAAGTAAACACAATGCAGACCTCTCATGCTGCCTTGCCAGAACTATAATGTTCAGACAGAACCAAGTTGAAGAGAACAACAGGTTCCTACCCATCCCTTTTAGAGTTGTCAACTGAAGTTATTACTGGAAGGTGCAACATGGTGAAGTCTGAAAGACCAGGACCCTGTTGTAGAAGGGAACTGAGCGTGGCCCTGTGGAGATTAACCTGCTACACAGAGAGAAAGCCTGGATGAGAAATTCTGGCAGAAAAAAATATATTCAAATTTTAGATAGAAATCTCACCCCAGTGTTGATTCACCCATTTCAGCTTGGCTAACCTTGTCCACGGCAGTGGGATGGGACTAGATGATCTCTAAGGACTTCTCTAATCTAAAGCGTTCTATGTCTGTTGACACTACTTTTAAAGGTGAACATTTTCACCCAGAACTTTCTATCATCTTTGTGAGAGATATATCTGTAAACAACTCTGCTTTCTCCCATTCCCTTAGAGTTTATCCCACCTTTGTTTAGCAGTTAGTGTGTCTCCTAAGTTTTTTGTGCCAGCTTTAATTTTCAGTTGATGTAGCATCCTTAACACAGGATCCCTTAGTCCCTGCTCTGTCTCTTGCTCTCCCTGAAATGAAAAGCATTGTTTCATCTTGGTTTAAAGAGAAACATACAGGCTTCGATGAGATGTGGGCTTGAGTGAATTAATTAAAAAAAAAAAAAAAAAAAAAAAAGGGTGCTGAGTTAAGTAGCACCTGCCAAAGAGAATCTCTGATTTTCAATGATGACTACGGGGTGAAAAGGACAGGTGATATTTATACATCAGGAAAATATGATCGAAGACTCTCTACCCCAGGTTGCACCTGCTGTGTTGCTCTTCCAGCTGTTTTAATGCTTGCTTCCCACTGGCTGAAGTGCAGGATGGTTTGAGAAGGCTCTTGCTGTCTCTGAGCGATGAGCCTAGTGGTTTTAGCTCTAGTCAGAGAGAATTAGAATTTCAGTCACAGTGTCAGTGAGTTCAGGCTCTGTGGACTATTCTACCCAGAGCACATTGGCGTGTGAGTCAACCTTGCAACCTCAGTGAAGTATAAGGTGGATTGGAGCAGGACCTGGTTATTTTCTCTGTGTACAGAGTGCAATTAATATGAAAGGTTCCTGAAAAGTTATGCCAGTTCTTGTAATCACTTTGCAGCATTGCTCCAAGATTAACTGTGTGAAATTTATGGCAATTCTGCTAGAAAAAAAATCGTACAGAAGTATCTGTGTTTTTCTCCAAGAGAAGTAAACAATTTGTCTCGATCCATGCTCAGTTCCATTTCAACATTAAGAGAAACAGCTTAAAGCTAGACAAAATGTTTGAAGGTTTCTGACCTTATTCAGACTTACGACTGTAGGAGAGGAATTCATTCCACTGAACACGCAAAGGGCAAACAAGTGTATAGAAAGCGGAGAAGCATGGGCAACAGACACACCATGGAAGGTTGTTAGCTCTCATGTAGTCTATTTCATACCCAGAGATCTCAGAGAGCGGTATGTGAAGCTGTGAACTGGAGACTGATAAATTCTTATTTGTTTTTTTGTTTGTTTGTTTTTCTTTGCAAATTACTGTCATGCAAACCTATAAGATAAAATTTAGACCAATCAGTATGCTGCTGTGGATATAATGACTGCTCCTTCACTGCTTTATGCTGTGCAAATAATACAGTCTTGTAGGAAGTTGAAATCTAAAATCAACACTGGATTTGGCAAGCAGGGCAGTAAACAAGCACAACTTGAGTTCCCAATAGGTGAATAACAATCAAGTTATTTAGCATTAATATACAGTCAAGCCTGGATCATAAACAGGAATTACTGATGAATGGAGAAAAGGAGACTAAGTCTCCTAAGGTCTAAGTCTCACCCAGGTCAGTGAAAACCAGGTCATGAACAGGGATTGACGATGGAAGGAGGGATATGACAGTGTGACCACCTCAGGGACATTGAAACAAGAAATCTGGGCTGTGAGGGAGCTGTGATAGATTACATTTGTGTAAATGTTTTGGATTCTTCTCACTAAATCTAGTAGCAAATACTGTTTTGGTACAAAGGTGATGTCCAAACTTTCACATGAAATTCTGTCTTCCCACATTTCCAGTTTTCAAGAGTATCTTTGAGGTCTTCCTGACAACATTTATATCAGCCAAGTATCTACCTCAGAAAGCAAACTTTGCTTCTGTTCCCAAACCTTAGTGATGTTATGTGCAATTCTAGGATATTTTTTTAGATAGAACTGCAGGTGGTTTGTTGTGTCTGTCATGATAACTTTGGGCCCAGACATCTTCCATCTGAGGTCAATAAAAATTTCCATAAATTTAAGAATTCTACTCAAGTAACAGATACACGTCTGCTTCGGAATGACATAAATATTAGATCTCCACATGGTGTGGAAAAATAAAGAGAAAAGGAAACTATACAGGAGGATTAGGTCATGTACAATTGTTTAAAACAATAGACCTTTATTTTTTTCTTCTGTGTTTGAGTGTTTCACACACTGAAGAAAGAGGCAGTGAGTTGTTTTGGTAAAAAATAAGTCTGCTTTCCCAATTTTACTCTTACAGTTCAAAGAGGAATCATATTGAAAACCGTATTCCAGGAGTACTGGCAGTTTATTTACCTTTGGAAATGGAAAACAGAGATGCATATGAAGCACCTCTTTAAACAATAATACCCTCCAAAATCTAAGGCTTGTTTTATGGATGGTGAAAAATTCCCTGGAGACTTTTATGTGTTGTATGAGAACATGGAACAATGAGCAAATGGAAAAAATGCAAAACATGAGCAGGACAGCACTTTTACAGGCAAAAGCCTCTGTTGCCTGATACTTCAGTTTTCTTTTAGTAAGATTACTTGACTGCTTGAGGTTTCATAAATGTTTGAATTTTTAATCACCATTATTGCCATAAGCATTGCAACAGAAACAACTCTACATCATCCCAATCATTTTAGCTAATATTGGACTTCGCAAGTTTAAAATTTGATCAGGAAGTGTCAACTCTATATAAACTGGAGGAGGAGGTCACTTTCCAAGTACAGTCATTAAAATACATTCAAGATCATGCCATTCAACATCCACTATTCTACTGGCATAAACTCTCCCACGTGGGTAATATAAATACAATTCATTTCAAAAATTACACTCCAAAAATATCTGTTATTAAACAGATCTTGTCCACAAACAAATTCCTTATCAGCTGTCCTCCCACCCCAGGAATATCTTTTGTTGTCCCATATCTCTTCAAAAACTCTTTCTTTGCAATTGTGTCTGGACAGGTCCTGTGAGAGACTAGAAGCTCTTTAATTCTCTCTTTCCTTCCTAAAGTTGCATAGACTTCTTGGTTTCTTAGTTCTTAGGGTAGGTGAATTCTAACAACAGAGAAAAGATGCACCATTGCTATCTCTAAACAAAAGGAGATCATTTTGAACAAGCAATGCTTCTTACAGATATAACAACATTGGCAAATCTGAGATTATATTTGCTGTAACTGATCAGTTCAGGGAAATCTCCATGTAACAGGACTGGTTTATATAGAAAATTCATTTTATTATGAAGATATCCAAGCTATCTGTGTATGAGTGATTTAAGTACTGGAAGCAGCCTAGGCATAACAGCATAAATCTGAGTACCAACACTGATACCCTGGTGTGATTAGAGGGTAGAACTTCTACTTAAGTAATGAAATTATGCCATTGTGCAAACAATGACAGAAGTTTTTACTCACTGAAGTGCTCAGTAAAAACTCCTATTGGCTTCATTATGTAAGAACAGCGGATATGATGTTAGTGATACATTCACCTACTTCAGTCTCTTGGTTACAGCAGGGGACAATAGCAGATGCCACTTGGAGAATATAAAACACGATGACTGTATGATGAAATTGTCTCAAAATACCCTCACATCCTCTGGGAAACAGTCAGTGAGAGACTTCCTGTACCAGAGGTGTAATTCTGCATTTAATAGCCCTCCATGGTTTTGTCAGCAGTGCCAAGGCTTACTCGCTGAGTTGTGAGAAGACATGGAATGTATTCTTACATTGGTATTTTAAGCATTAAAATAAACAATAGATTCAGTTGAGTGTAATAAGGTCAGTCCTTTTCTATACTTTCATGGATACTCTGTGGATTTCAGAAGGAGCTTATCAATCAGGTTGCCACATGGCTGGTTTTGGGACTGCAATTGCCTCTCCGGTTCTGCTGTGGTCTCACCAGTCACTGTTAGGACTATCAGAAACAGAATAGCACAAGCACAACTACAGTTGGCCAAGAGGGGTATTTCTGAGATGCGAGCTGTAACTGAATGAGACATACAGATGGTCAGAAATGCTCAGAGGAAATCAACACGTGTATCTTGGATTTTACCTGGAGTCAGTGAGGGTTGGAATGAGGTGGGAATAGTGAAACATTCTGGGAAGGAGTACTGCAAACTCTCTGCAATGATAGTATTAAACTAATTTAATAATTGGGTAAGGTTGAAATTTTTTTATAAGTCAACCACAAGTTCGGAAAGAAACTTACATGTACTCATAAGGCAGCACAAAGTTAGGAATAGCGAACAAGTAATGAAGTTCAGGAAATACAGGGGGTAAATATTGCATAAGTGAGTATGGGAAAAATAAGAATTGGACATCAGCGATTTAAATAGTCTCTTACATCTGTTTCTGAATTAGACCATTATTTCAAAGCAATTCATTCAGCATGGATGTGAAATACTTAGTTATTATAAGACTTGTTTTTCTTGTTCTTCTTTTCAGTACTAGCCTTCACCCCTCAAGGCCTATCTATTTTCTTTCTCTTCATGTGTAAGAAGTATTAGAATTATTATAAGGATATTCAGGGATGATTTACAAGTTAGGATATTGATGTTATATATTGATTTCTGTCTCTGTTCAGTTAGACAGGACTCCTCAGGGATAAGAAAAACCTTTCTCTGCTCTTTCTATGTGTTAGTTACAATGCTCCTATCAGAAAGCTTCTCATGTCACTGAAGATGTAGACACTGAGATTATCCTGATCTTATGGTTGAGGAGATGAAAGAGATGAGACCTTCAGTGAAGATCAATACAGCCAGGGGGAGCCTCATAATTCAAGGCTTTCTCTGTCTTTGATTCCAACTCAGTTTTTGTTATTTTAGGAACGATGGGATGAAAGCCTTGTTTCTCTGATATTTACATATAATTCCAAGGTACTTCTGAACAACAATGCTGCATGCATCCGCTACATGCTTTTGATCCAGTTAACTTTCTGTAATTTGCATAATTTTCCTCTTGTTTGAAATATAAGCAATATAGAGTTGCATATCTTGCTTCCTTAGTTCTTAAGGTAGGTAAAATCTAACTACTGAGACAAGATGCACCAGTGCTATCTTTAAACAAAAGGAGGTCATTTTGAACTAGCAGTGCTTCCTTCCTACAGATCCCTTGTAAGAAACTTAATTTACTTGTTGTTTTCTTGTTGCCTTTTTTTTTTTTTTTTTTTTTTTTATGTCATGTCACACATCAGTCTTGAAGTCCATGCATGAAAGCTGAAAATTGACAATAATGTACGTTTTTCCCTTTGGGGACTTGAAAATGATTTGCTATTAAACTGCGCATGGAAATACAATCTGAATTACGAGAGCAAACAAACAAAAATGTGTTAGATATCTTCTAGCTTATGATACAACATGTGTAATGAATAGTGAGGACTAAAACATAAAAGAATATATTGTGAGAGGGGAGAGGGAAATATTTGGCCTCTAACACAAATACGTTTTCAGAAGGTTGTTTCAAAGCTAGTACTTGAAATGTTCAGAAGCAATCCAGTGTCTTTAGGCTACCTGAGTATCTCTAGGACACTACACTTGCATAGCAAAAACAAGATCTTAGGCATACTGTGGTCTCTTATGTGCTCTCTATCTGTCTGAGGCTTTGGTCTCCTTACCAACAAACTTTACTTTCTGTTCATGTCTCACTCTCCAGCAGCCAGGGGTGTTTTGTGGGCTGTTACTATAAGAAGGAGCCTAATTCTCCAACAACATGTTGGCGTGTGAATATGAAACAGACAACTGCTCCCCGCTTTCCCAAGTTGTGTTTTGTTTCTATAAAATGAAATCTACCAATTTGAAACTTCTCTTCAGATTAAGAAGCTGACAAATATTTTAACCTTTTTAAAGAGTAGAAAGGACCTGGCTTATTAAATAATTTGCAAGTACTCCTACTCTTTTTAATGATCTTTGAATCAAGCTATAATTTTGGCTTGAGATGAAAAGTTTGATAATATCTAGCTGAGAGTAGATTAAATTCCTTGTACTGCAAAATGAAGATTCTTCAGATGTTTTTAAATGTAACAGGTTAGGAAATACAAAAAAAGGTGTAATTACTGTCAATCAACATTGTTCTATGGGAAAAAAAGGCCTTGTCACAAAATTTAATTTGTTCTTTGACAAGGTTGCAAGATTGTACGATGAAGGTATCTCTGAAACTGTAATGTTCTTAGAATGAGATATTGATACAACCAGCCCTGCCTTGGGTTATGGAACAGAGCTGATTGTGCTTTGTATTTCCCCAAGCTATTCTTTCTCTTAATCTATCATGTTACAGTTCTTTGAGGTGTTTCAAATGGAATTGCCTCAAAGTTTCATTAAACATCCAAAACAATCATAAATATAGTATATGGACAAGGAATTGACTAGTGAATCCTAAATGATACCTAGAAAATCACTAGCAAAGGTGTATCTCTTAAGTAGGTATTCTGGAAGTGATTCTACTTTGGGGCTACATTGTCATATATATTTCATCAAGGGGTAGCAGGGAAGTATGAAGTCATTTCTGATTGTGGATGAATCAGTTGGTTATTTGGCCTATACAAATGACTTCAAGACTTCAGGCAGCAAAATGGTATGTTGTATCATGGTGAATTTAATCCTGTGTTATGTACAGAAAATTTTTGCTGTTCAACCGTGTCCTGAACTTATCTTACCTGCAGACTCGGATCACACAGCAAAACATTTTACGGAGTCATAACATCAAGTCCCAGAAACAATAAGGAAGTCCCATCTATAGGAGACAACCTCAGAGAAGTATTTTATACAGTTAAAGTACAGAAGCAAGTGTACACTGGGAAAGATTGTCAAGCCAGACATAGTCAAGTGAGAAGTAAAGGGTGATATCTGCTTAAGCTTTGAAGTTAATTAATCACATAATGAACTGCTTAGAGAAATGGTGACCTCCTTACATCTTGAGGTCTACAAATCAAATTATGAGGCTGATACTGACTTATTGAGCAATGCTAAGACCTCTGGCATATCTCTGATTGGGAAGACTTGGCTAGTACACCCTTCTGGCCATAAATATGGACTGCATACAGCTCTTTTCAGTCTGAGTTCCCAGCATCGATTTGCTGGTGTTTCACAGGCTGACCCCTCAGCCTCTATGCATTCCAAAGATCTTTGGGTCAAGGAGAGGAGGGCAGGCAGCACGCCAGAGCACGATGCTTCATGGCAAAGGCTGCACAATGTGTATGGCATTGATTTCTAGATGTCATCTCATGAAGAATTTGATCTTTAAGTTGCACAAAGCGCTTGAATGCTTTGAGGCAACCAGTAGAGCTGGCAGAGGAATGCTCTTTTCTGTGGGGCTATCGTCAAACTTTTGAAACACCAAGAATTGTTTGAATTAAAGTGAGGGAAAACTGAGTATCCTTTACTTGCTCCTGAAAACTCTATCTGCTCTGGATATATTTTGTGGGAAAATAAGATATTTCTCATGAAAATTCATTCTAAGTCCATACTAGAAGAACTATGAGCATAATCTTTCAATTATCCTATGAAAGTAGTGATTTATTTTAGAAATATAGCAAAATAAGACATTGCTTTCTCACCATATGTGCATGTGTGTGTATAAAGGAAGGAATGCGTATATATTTTATATGCAAGTTATGTATTCACGTCCAAAACACACGCTCTGTGAGGCTGTGTAGACTTTTTCTGTCTTCCTTTAAGATTCCCAAGGCTATAGGATGTGTTCAGCAGGTGCAAAAACTACTCAGCCGGAGAAACTCAGCTCTATCACTGTGCACTTTAGAGTAGCTCAGCCTTTTAGTAGCAATGTTAAAGGCTGTACAGACAGCTACATTGTAATTGCTTCTGTTGAGAGTGAGAGAGCATTATTTCATCTGGAAGCTTTTGGTTTATGGCTACACTCGCACGCACTAAATCATCCGTTTGCCTGGTGATGAGCTACAGCAAGCAGCAGGAGCCTTCAGATAGCAGGGAGCTCATGTAAGGTTGTATTTGGCACCATCCAATGGCACGCAGTCCTGTGGGTCTTTATTCATTTCAATTGTGAATGCCATGGCAAGATAAATTCAGCTTCGTTTGTTCCTGCGATGGGAATGGTTTCTCGCCATGCTGTTACATACCCTCGTGGAGCCTCACGTGTGTTCAGAAAGGCAACAGATACTACAGCAGTTTCACAATTCGCCTTCTGAAAATGTCCCGTACTCAGAATGAAAAACACCACCACAAGCATGGAAAGAACTGGAAACTAAAATTCCTTTTTTTTTTTTTCATGGCACAACCATTTGCATCTGTATATTTTGACTGACAAATGACCGGTCAGTTTGGATAAAGCCCAGAGATCAGAACTAATAAATGTATTGGCAAGAACATCCATGGAAACTAGTTTATTTAAGACAGTATTGAAAAACATTTGCCAAGTGGGAATTTTAAATATATCGTCCTCAGATGCATGCACTGGGAAATCTGGAAGCCATTCAACCACATAATGAGCAGATACATATTGTATCATTTAAGTGAACAGTCATAGCAATGAAACTTTGATTGCTTGGTATTCTCAAAGTGGTTACAAAGCGATCTACTAAGCAGAAGTGATTCACAAGAACAAATCTAAGAAAACAGCACCCTGATCCTAAGGATGAGAAGAAGAAAAAAAAAAAACAAAAGAAAAAAAAAAACAGAAAAAGGAATTGTTGTGAGAAATGCAGATGAATGTTGCTTAAGAGACAGCAACGAATGCAGCAAAGTCAGAGCAAGCTGCCAGGCTGTGCCTGACGCTCAAAACCTCACAGTCTCAAAGTGGGCCTGGGTCTGCTCTGGAGGGTTCAGGGCAAACCTGAAGATGGCCATCACTGGTGGCTGCTTCCTCAGCTGAGCGTGGCTCCTGGCCCTCAGAAATGGCTGTAGCACCAAGCACAGCCCCAGGGAAAGATGGACAGGGAGTGAACACAGGCTGCAAAGTGTAGAAAGTGTAAAATTATTTCTTGGTGTCTCAGAGACTTCTTGTTCTTTTATTTTTATCTTTGTTCCTGCTAGCTCTGACCCTAACTCGCCTTCTTGTCTGGAAAGAATTAGCAGAGCTTTTTTCCTCCAGCTCTTCTCTACTGCATAGAAGCAATTCTGGGCCCTGACAAAAGTCATGGCTTCATTTTCTTTAATTTCTTCCCTGTCTTTTCCTGAATTATCTGTAGATGCTAGTATCCAAAAAGATGTGTTCTCAGCAAGGAGTTCTACAGCGCATCGCACCATTGATCCATACCTGCCAGCTCTCCTCCAATTTTCGGCTTCTCTTCCCCAGCCTTCTTAGGGAGTCAAAGTGGGCAAATGGCTGCTGCTCATCTTGCTGCAACCACAGTCATCGTACAGACCCAGTGGGGGGATACAGCAAATCTGTTCTGATTAGCGAAGGTAAGCAGGGACTCTGCCGTGCTTGTACCCTACAGTGAGAAGATCAGCAAGGTCAAGTTATATCCGAGAAATCAACCAACCATTTTTGGAGTGCCGGCCAAAATCCTTATGTGACCTGACAACGACTGGGGAGCATCAAAACCTCACTGCTTTTCTCTCTGTGTGTGAGGGATATTGGTTCAGACCTGCCTTTCCCAATACAAACATAGTTCTTTGTGCATATTATAAAAACACACAGAAAGAAGTGCTTTGCTGCCCATTTGTCCCATGCTGGGAAGGAACAAATTGAACAAACAAATGGCATATGTTAGTCACAGTGCTTCATACACTGCTGGAATGTGTTCAGATACTCTGGTGCCTTCTATTAAGATCATGGTAAATTAAATATAAATGGTTTTTAAGGACTAAACTGTGACATCTGAAATGAAGTTTGAATTACATGAAGCCAGACAATGTGATATCCATTAGAAAAAGTGTTTACTAGCCTTCATGAAGTACACATGTGTTGTGAAAACACTCATCTGGCTAAATCAAAAATGACTGAATAAGGTAATTCTGACTTTTTTTGTAGTGCTATTCGTATTATTTGAGTAGCCATGACTGTAAAGTTGTCTTTTTTTTACAGATACTGTGCATCCTCCTCTTGCACAAAGGGCAGATGTAATCATTTTAAGTGGCATCACTGAAGCTGGGCAGACAAATGACAGCTGATAGGATTGAGTGGAAGTGTCAGATTGGTCAAAATCTGCAAACATTTTTGTGAGAAAAAATGTTCACTATTTCAAAATTCTTTTCTTTTTGGAAGCTTTGCACCTATTTCGCTTTTAAGATTAATTTTCCATTGCTCCTGCTCTCAATATTTTCCCTGAATATTTTACACAATGGTTAAAGGGCATTCTTCAAGGATATCGACAGCATCATCCATCCTTTCATTTCCAAATTCTCTGACAGGCATTATGGCACTTTGCAAATCCGTCAATCCTTTTAGGGGGATTAGGAACAGGACCAGAGTTTTTACAGTCGATTTCCTCTCAATTCCCAGTAGTTTAACGGTTGTAATCCTTTCTCAAACCAGAAGGTGGCAAGCACTCGTAAAGTATGAGCTGCACCAAGACAAGAACGTCTCCTTTCCGATAAATCTCAGCCACCATTGCCATCTGCTCAGCGTCCAGCCTTGGGTTTTCCAGCCAGAGATCTCTGTTTAGCAGCGTCCAGTAAATCACAGCAGGACAGTGCTAAAAAGGGAAACATGGAAGGGATTGAAGCATTTCTTCCGTTATCATTCAAAAAAAAAAGAAAAAAAAAAAATCCCTGAGACAAATGTAGACAATAATTGTGCAGAAAATAAAGCTGACCGGAAAAATGGAATTTCCGCTCTGGCAAAGGGAGGGCTCTGCAGGGATGGGCTCAGTGCCAGGGCTGACAGAAACACGGGGCACCTGGAGTGAGCCCTGCAGCCACTGCCCCATTCATACGGCCATTCAACTGCAAAACGTGATGTGACAATTTGCGTGGATTTTCCCAGAAGGAAAATAGGCATTAACCTTAGTTATTGGTTTTCAGCAGTGCCTAAGCTGTGCAATTTTCTGCTCATCAATCCATCCGAGGAAACTGAGTAATTTATGTGCACAAACAACTACAGCCAATGTATTCCGGGTGCATTGGCAGGAATTTACTTCCTTTCTTTTCAAGAATTTTAAATTTCAACCTGTAGCTTATCCATGGGAAGAGATCCCTCAGGTCATCCTACACAGGGGGGAAGCTGAAGGGTGAATTAATACAACCTCCAAATCAATGTCTTACAAGAAAATAATATGCCTTCCACTTTCGAAATGTTTACATTGTTAATTAATTTTAGCACCTGGGCTAAAGACTTCGTGTCAGCTGGATTCTTCCTATGACATCCTATGTTTTATAATACAATATGAATCAATTGGTGGGGAGGAAGGTTTTCAAGCAAAACACTACATTTCTGAGCTTCTTTTTCAGAAGGCCTCAAAGCACCAGGAGGGCAATGCAGCCCTCACTGCCCATGAGAGCCGACAAGTGCTGATGACTTGAAGGCTGTGACAATACAGTCCTGTCTGACATTAATCTGGGGCTGGGAGTGAGAGCTGTTCCTGCCTCCTCATGACCTCCATTATTCACCGTCTGAGTGACTGCAGTGCTGACAATCCATGCTCATCCACACCAGCCCACGCCAGGCAGTCAGCAGGAAGGTGAGCTCGACCCCTTGCACTTCTGCATGCAAGTATGAGAGAAGTAGAATGCAAGGACATGCTGGAGAACGGGGAGCGCAATGCCCCTGTCCTCACAGTAGGGCATGGCTTCAGCTCTTAGGGCATGACTCGGCCATGTTCCAAGGAAGGAGCTTGTTGGGAGTTTTCTGCTTTGCAGACATATTGCAGTAAAGGTGCAGACTGAATCACAGATGGCTCTGAGGAAGGACACTGATCTTGTGTGCATTCAGTTTATACTGAGAATCCACATAAAACTGATTTATCATAGGATCATAGACTAGTTTGTGTTGGGAGAGGCGTTTAAGATCACCTAGTTCCAACCCGCATGCTATAGGCAGGAATACCTCCCTCTAGACCAGGTTGGTCACAGCCCCATCCAGCCCAGGGAGGGAACATTCACAACCTCACTGGACAACCTGTTCCAGGGTCTCACCACCACCACCACCATCCCTAAGTTGTTCCAATGTGCCTATCCTGTACCTCTAATAACTGAACCTGCATCCAGGATCATAACCTGCCCTGTCTTGCAGGCACACTTGGAATCGTAGAATCACGAAAGTTCAAAAAGACCACTAAGATCATCTAGTCTAAATGCCAACCCACCACCACCATGCCCACTAACCGTGTCCCTCAGTACTTCACGGGAAACATCCCAGTGCAGATGACTTCGTAGTCCTTCAGCTCACAGCTTTACCATGGGATTGGCTTTGCTCTGGAATAGAATAATCACAGCATATTTCACCTCTTGTCCTCTGGTTACCTCTCCCCAGGCTGCCAGCCCGGCACTGTTTGCACTTGTGACTCTGAGCTCAGTGGTGAAAAGCCCTGTGTTTATTGAGCCTGTGGGCTAAGGGAGCTCAGAGTGCAAAATTCTGCTGCTCTCTGCAAACTTCACACCAACCTACTGAGCTGTAACCAATCCACCCACAGCAGGAGGAACAGAGTAGGGTAACAGCTGAGATAACGCCAAGAGATACACTGAGGTCACAGAGGAAAGCTGTGATGAGTACAGAGGAAGTATGAAGCAAATAGATTTTAATTAGAGTATCATTCAGCCCTTTGGATATTTTCTAGGTGCAAAGACAGATTTAACAAGGCAGTTCCTTGCTAATCATCATGTGCATTAAAGAAGATGGGGCAGAATGAAGAATGAAAATCCTAAGGGAATCCTAAACAGAGAGACATAAATAGGAGTTTAAAGGGTGAATTGCATCATTTGCCCTGCTTACAGGTATCTACTCAGGCAGCAAAATGTTATTGCCTGCTGAACCCAGCTTCTGCTTAATTCTGCCAACTGGCAAAATGTTTATTATCCCACGTTTAATAGGTGTCACTGCAGACCCGGACTGCTAAATGGGTGCCTTCTTCTGGATTGGACTCAGAGTAAGCACGGACCAAGGTACAAAAATAATTAAAACAAGTTGCTATTGAATAGGATTTGCAAGTGAGGATTCTTGCAAGCAGAAGGCTGAGGCTGAAAAGTGAAAGCTGCAGAGGCTTTCTGACTTTTTAAGAGAAAAACACTGCCTCATCTTTTCTCCTGATACACACTGGTACTCTCTCTGCTCCTCTGCACCTGCAGAAATGGATGGATGCTCCAAGTCTGTTCTGTTTCTGTTGGAAGAACTGTGCTAGACAGCTCAGGAGTCTGCAGGTGCCAGCCAGAGCATGTTTTGCCAAGCAAAGGAGACTGCTTTGTGCCTCTGAAGGAAGGCTCAGGGGCAGGTTTTGCACTGGAGAACTTATCTACAACATAGAGTTCTTCCTACGTAAGACAGACAAACCATAAGCCATGCATCAAATACTGGTTCAGGGGAGCTCAACGAGTCCTCTCAGATGAATACAAAATTCACCTAAAAATGGATTTCCAGAAGAACTGACAAGTTGGTTGGTGTGACACATGGACTTTTTGCAGGTGGGTAAGGGGCAAGAAAGGACAATGAGAAAGGACACGGCCAATTCTTATGTCAGTGTTCTCAAACTGCAACCTTTCTGTTTTGTTTCTTTGCCTCCTAAATGGCATTTTTACCTCATTAAAATTAAAGTAGATTTTAATATTAAAACAGCTGTTAAATAATGTGAAAACAGAATAAGTTCACCCAGATTAAAAATGTATATATGTATCCTTTTTTTTTTTTTTCTTTGCTCCATTTCTCCAGATTCTTCCAGGTCAACTCTAACAAAATCTTTCCCCTACCTCTGGTCTGTCCATTACTAGGCCATGATTTATTTAGCTCTAAGCCTATGCTTAAAGGTGCGTCTGAAGCTTTTTCCAACTGCTGATATCACAGCGCTGACACTATGCTGTGACTCTCCTCTGTGACCCTCGTGCTTTCAAATGTCCCCTGCCTCAGACTTCTAAAGAATAAAGAAATAGCTGTGGTTAGTTTGCTAGGTCAAAAGCAGCCCAGCTGAAAACAGACACTTACGTTCCCCCCTAGCTATGCCTGCATCTGAAATCAGGGGATTTTCTTTTCAAGTTTCGTCAGCTTTCCAACTCTTTCAAGAAAGAGATCGAAAGGGGAAAGAAAGGAGAGAGGACTGTAAACCTTAATGTGCATACAGCTGTGACAGGGAGCAAATGCAGGGAAAATTCTCACTGCAGTTGGCGTGTCCTCCTGCAGCCCAGGCTGAAGCAACCCCTGTGGCTGCTGTGCTGTTGGCGGGTGTTCAGTGCATCGCAGCTGAAGATGCTCATGTGAACCCATGGGAATCTGTTCTGCCAAGTTCCTCGTAGCTCTGCTCGGTTCGGTCTCATTTTTATTTAATGCTCTTCTCTCCCCTACTGTGGTTTGGTGCGGCTCATTTCTGCAGCTTCCATGAAGATGCAAGGGTGAGAAGTATTGCGGAGTTAAGAGAAGAGAAAGTCTCTCCATCTCTCTGTCGTCCTGCTCAGACCCGAGATTTAGACAAGGAAGAATGGAAGATTCGCTCGAAGGCGGCCTGAGAGTCTGCTGAGAAAGGATGAGCCACAGCAGAGGAGGTGATTGCCACTCAATCCTAGCTCTTGCCCCCAGAGAAGGCACAGTTTGAGAACTATTGAATTTCCTAAGTCCAGTGAAATCCTGAAGTACAAGGCAGCAGTGTGTCTGTCAGGGGATTTTTCAGAACAAAGAGGCCACAAGAAATGGTTTACCCAGACTCTAAGATGCTCCAGGGTCTGCATTTTCACTTTACCTGTCTGTCACTGCTTGGAAATGTGTGCAGCCGTTTATTGCAATATTCATTCACCACCCATACAGCTGCTGAGGCAGAATCAATGCTGCACCGAGTTCTCATTAACTTCTGGGTGAGATGAGCATGCTCCTGGCTCTGCTATGAAAATGGTTGTGATTGCCCCCCCTCCACAGATGTCCCTATTTGTCACTGCATTTGCAAACATGACCCTGGAAGTCAGACTCCATTATAGCAACAATCACCAGTCCAGAGGGTAATTAACCAAATAGTTGTGTTTTTTTTTCCTTCAGCACCAAACAAGCAAACAGCAACAAAATGCATCTCGGCAAGGTAATTGAAAGAAACTCATCACTTTTAATGAAAGTTGGAGTGATTGTATTCTAAGCAAGTTAATTATATCACTGTATTATTGCTGCCTGACAGATAAATTTAATTTACAGTCAGTGGGGAGGTAACCCAAACTAGAAGCTCATTGCAAAGATTTCATTGATTTTTAATGGGCTTTGGATTGGATCTTTGAGCAGCTTTGCCTTCATGTTTATATAATGCTGATTCATGTGAAAATAGAGAGAATCTAATTCTACACTTAGTGCAATTTTTTCAGGCAGCACTTCTTAATGGTCAGCAGTGATCACATTAATAATGTAAAGTGAACTAGATTCCCTTCTGACAAAATATTCCAAGTAAAAAAAAAATATCTAAAATATGACAAAGTATTCCAAATATCCAACATATTGTTACTAGCATTATGTCTGCCCGAGGTGCAGTAATCACTTGTTGAAACTGGTGTTCCGATAAAAAGGGTGTTGTTTTCTCACTCCAAGCATTACTATTTTTATATTCTCATTTTCAAAATGCCATTTTTTCATTATTTTTCCACATTAAAGTCTTTATAAAACCTGTCTCACACAATAACTAAGAGTAGCATCTTCACTTTAAGTGCTATTTTTCCCATTTGAAGAACCACTCTCTCCTTTGGTGTTACAAACGAAAACACTACCTTCAAAAAGGAAGTAAATTGTCATTCATTTTCCGACTATTTTTTAGCTTTATTAAGGATTTGTTCTACAATTAAAGAAAGTAGGAAAAGTTTCACTTTATCCTTTATTTTCCTAAGGCAAAAATACTACTTTATACGAGGCAAGATTGAAAGGGAACCTTTTTCTACCAAAATCAATTTGGAAAAATGTTCCTTGTCTGCAGGGTATTCGATAGAGCTTTTTACTTCTTCTTCGTAAGACATTGAACCAAAACTCTTCCCAACCGAATGATGGATGCAATGCGTTTACTGTCTTCATAATCCACATGATAGCTGCAATCTAGGTGCTGTCTTGAGACAGTTAGATCCATCTGTGTGCTTCTGGGCAGATTTTCAGTTCTGCAGCTGCTCAGTAAGACCTAAGCTACTTTCCAATTAAATCACTGCTGTTTAATCTACAGTGTTTTTACAATACTGGCTTTGAGTCATAGATGAAATTTGTACATCTAGAGACCATCTCTTATAAAAATATGTGAAGTAAGAATGAACACCAGAGACAGAATTATCCGTGTATGGGATGGGATTTACAGAAGAGAGCTTCCTTGTGATGCTCAAACCAGCAAAATGCCTTTGAAAGTTTATTGTGGCTTTCTGTAATATCCAGACAGGATCCTATTCCTGCTCTGCTCCTACTTTTTCATGGCAAGTGTAAAAAGTAGAAAGTTTCTTGCTGTTGTTCGTGTACTTGCTGGGAGAGTAAAAAAAGTGAACTTCTGCAGCCTCTGCGCTAACAGACAATGGCTAGCAGGGATAAATGCCTGGCCTAAACTCCCTGGAATTTTAAGTTCCAGCCTCAAAAGCATCTGACTGATCCTTCACATGTTTACAGAAAGCAATGTCAAATATCACACAGATTAAATGTTCGCTCCCTGAGATGTGCAAGATTTAAAGTTCTCTTTTCTGCTGCAGTAAAAAGCACTGCAGCACCTCACCATTCCCCATGAGGGTTTGTCTCGTTGTTTCTAAATTGCCTTTTTATCACACCTGCTCTGGTTCAGAGGGGTGCTGAGCAGGACTCTCTCCCTGCCCCAGAAGGGGCTGCACTGCAGTTGCTGGTATTGAAGTGTTGAGCACACAGCTGCAAGGCATAGCCTCTCGCTAGAATTTCCAGTCCTTTTACACTTCAATTTCATGTTTTTGTTTTATACTGAAGAGATTCAGAGTTGAATCCTCTTATCAGCCCAAGGCTTTGGCTCAGAGACTGAAGAGTGTCTGCTCCCTGATGTTAGATCTGCTGTAAGGGAGGACTCAAGAGAATAAACATTTCAGGAAGGTGAGAAACTCAAAGGCAAACGTGTAAAGTGGCAGCCAGGAAAATGTGAAATGTTAGCAGGCAAGAGTAGCTCCAGCTCAGGGAAAGAAAAGCCCTATTGTGACCAGGAAGGCTCATCTGGGCTCTGTGACAGGAGGAGCTGGTAAGCTCTCATTGTTCCTTAGCCTATGGATTCTGGAGTACTGGGCAAGTCATTGGTGTCTTAGTTGTCATTGAATTCACCCTGACCTGGGTAATTTCATGGGATTTCGACATGTTTATAGAGGTGCAGAATAGCATACACATGAAGAAGAAGGATGTAGGTTTGATGACTGGTCTGGAAAAGAGATGAATTGGGGGAGGGAGGTGTTGTATGATGGAAGACCACTAAATCTTGTGTGGTGTGGGAATGTCTTGCTTCTGGCAAAAAAATAAATAAAACAAGAACTAAGAGGCATCTATAGTTTATTAACAGAGGAATGTTTAGAACAAAGAAAAGTATATACTTCACACAGTGAAGAGTTCTGGATCTCCTTGCTGCAGGATATGGGTTAAGCAGGCAGAAGAAGTTTATGGCTTCAAAAAGGATCTGGACAAATGCATTGTAGAAACATCCCTTGGGAGCTATGATCATCACTAACTCCACAAATAAGCAAACTCAAAGCAACTGATGGTTGAGAAAGCAGCCCTCTCCAGACTGGGAAAATACAGTGTTGCATTTTCTTTATTTTACTCTTCCATAGCAACAACATCCCGTTTAGGGGGAATGTTGGCCGGTTATATCCCAAGTTCACCCCACATTGCAAGTTTGAAATTCAAAGATGGATTTACTTCTATATAAGAAGTCATAAAACTAGGTCCTCAGAAAATGTGGCCTTAATTGATAGTCATAAGATTAGTTTGCTCAAATCCAATTGATCTGTTTTCAGTGATGGTCATTATTTTCAGATAATAAATACTGTATCAGCAACTTTGGTAGCCTTTTAATGCCTTTTCTTTTAGTACAATGCTACATGGAGAATTGCTTAACGTACCAAATTACAACAAATTTAAGCTACCAAAAAATGAATTTATAAGGCTGCTTAACGTATTCAGTGCATCACCATTTGCCAGGGAAATAGCACACTGGAGGCAAAGAAAACAAGACAGCGTATTTTCTTTATAGTGGAAATGCACTTTATCATTTGCAAGGAAATTCAATACAGAAAGGAGCCAAAGTCCAACTCAAGGTTCAGTCTTGCTATGAGATTGCGCAGGTGACCTCAGACAAGCAGATAACTTGCCCTGAAACAAGAATTAGCTGACTAACCTGACTCCCAGTTCAAGAACTGATTCCAAGCCCAGTTCTCTACCTGCTTCCTTTGTATAACATTCATCCTTTACAGACGATATTTGCAATTTCTACTTACAGGAATAATGAAAAAATATGAAAAGTTGTCCCAGTCCAGGAGAACACAGTCATAGATTCACTGGGAGTCAGGGACATGTTGCCATATTATAATACCTAAAAGGACTTTAATGTAATGCTTAGAAATCAACTATACTGTTAAGAGGTTGTACAGTGTACCTGCAGAGATAATAAGCACAGTGTCTTACACAGAAATTAATTATGAAGCCAACCCCCTAACTATTTTCTTGCAAATTAAAAACTGCTTGTTTAGATCACAGGAAAGTCTCCAGATAAAAATGTTCCACAATATCGGTGGCTCAGCAGATTTCCAGCTTGGATGCACATTGCTATTCAGCCAAAATGACTGGGTATTTTTTTTTCCATTTTGCCTGAGAATGATCCTGGCTCATGTTGAACTCTGAAAAAATACTTTGGGTATAGAGGTCTTTAAAGGCTGTAAAAGGGCTCATAACTGAGATCCAGTATATCCCAAGTGTGAAGGACTATATCATTAAACAGCCTTACAGAAGTTGCTTCTGCATTTGCAGGCATAGTTAAAGTGAGACATCCTCTTTTTTCCTTTTGTGGCCATTGCACACCAGTGACTTCCCTGGGACTGCTCCCTGCCTGAAAGCTTTCCTGCCTCAAAAGGTCTTCATCCCTCCCTGTGCCATGTGCCAGTCACAATTCCATGGGCTTCATAACTCTGTAATAACAGATGTATGAAATGATTCAATTTAAAAAGCAATTACAGAGCGACTGTAACTAGGGAATTAAGGTGGGAAATCACTATCTGACCTGCTGCCCAAGGAGCTGTAGCGTGGAATCAGTGCGTGCACCAGAGACAGGCTTACTGCAGTAGAGTTAGCTACAACCCACAGTAGAATGGGTGCACAGTTTGTGGATAACCAACAAGAAGCAGGTGTCCAAAGGGGGATGCAGAAAAATCATTCCACAGATAGGATTTTTGGTTACAAATCAGTGTTTGTCTCTCATGAACTTCATTCCTGTCTGTCATCGTCAGCTCTTCACCATCAGCATTTCATTGTGGTGACGATGATGACAGACAGTGCAGCACAGAGCTGATCAGGAAGGAAATTCTATTCCTAGTAAATGATAGCAAAATCTCTGCTAATATGAATTTCAAAGGGCCGGTGTTACACGCACTTCACTCATATTCACTCTGTTGCAAATAATTGGTACACGCTGATATGAGCTGAGTCATTTCATATTACATTACCTAAGGTAGCACCAGGGGTGGGAAAAGCAGCCTAACTCCATGATCCCTAAGAATACATAATCCACTTATTTACTGTGAAGGCTTAACCTCTAAGATTCAGTCCTTTCTTATGTTTTGAAAGCTAATCATTTTTTAGACTGTAAATACACTGCTGCAGAGGCTTGATCTGATGTCTGTTGTTCACATCTATACGGATGTTTGGATACCTGATGTCCAGCCTCATGAGATTAAGTACCTGTGTGGCCTGCTTCTACTGTAATGCAATAAAGAGCTTCATATTTATTTTTAGCCCTGATTGTGCTCTCAAAACTTAACTGGGCGGCCTTAGCCCAAGAGAAAATGAGCTGCTTGTTTTCAAAGCCCTTTTCCTTTTGCTGTGTACTCTTGGGAAATCTTCTGTCACTGAAAATTATCCACCCCTACAGACAAACTCTCCACAGGCATTCACTCTCACTGACCTTTCTTGGCATGTGGGAGCGATTCCAGCCGTGCTTTATGAGCAGCAGTTCTTCATCTTTGATTTGAATTGTCCAAGGGGATTTCTGCTTTTGTAACCCTCTTCCTGGTCTTCTTTTCTTTTGGCAAGGAGGAGATTCAAGAAGGAAACAACAACCCAAGAGCAAGGAGGTTGTGAATCAGCCAAACCTCTGGGAGACATCATGCACAGAGGAGGAGACACCAAGACTCCATGCTCAGGAAAACTGATATACTTCTGTTAGTAGTCTTGGGTCTCATTTGCATTACCATGCATTACCAGTACTTAGAGATATGTTTAACTTTAAGGACATGGGTGATTGTGGTCTGAAAGCAGCAATGTGGTTTTATCTGCTTATGTGCTCTATATTCTCAAAGGGAAACTGTTCCCACTTTTCAGAAACAAAACCTAAGAATGTGACTGGGAAAATGAGCCTGGGACAGAAAAATCAGACCAACAGTCTAAAAGATATAAAATAAAATAAAATAAAATAAAATAAAATAAAATAAAATAAAATAAAATAAAATAAAATAAAATATGTCACAGCCTATTGTAAAAAAAAATCATTTCTAACTAAGAAAAAGTGACTTGCAGGACTAATTTGAGAATATATTTGTCATAAGCCAGCTAAGATGAGCCAAGCTTTTTAAATCAGTCCATCCCTGCCTCCTTTGGCTGGTAGCAAGGAGAAAGAAACTTGGTGTGCAGCTGGAAGACTGATGCCAAGCTAATCGAATGTGCGTGCAGAGGGAGCAGCAGATGACAAGGACAGGATTGGCAGGATGTCGCCAGATTGTTTGATTAGCAATGGGATGGCTCAAGTGCTCCCTGTCCTACCAGGAACTTGGCACAGATGCTGACACGTGACTCAGTCCCCAAGCAGTTGTTCTCTGCAGCACTGTTTGAAAAAGGGCTCTGCTTCTCCAAAAACAGGAAGGGTATTAACAAAAACAAAAACAAGGATGAGAAAGAAAGGCTATGAGACTGTGTCTATAAATGTTAGATTCTGGCTATTCTTTCTGTTAATACCACCCAAACTTCAGCTGAAATGAAATATTTGACTTGGGATAAAAATCAGATAGTCTGAAATTTAACCCAGCAAAAGTAATATGAGGGAGCATTGATGAGTGGGTATTTTCCTTCCCCTACAGTTTCGCCATCCATGTTATTGCTTTCTTTCTGTGTGTCAGTTTAGACCAACCTGCCACAAAAAAAAATATTATTTTTTTCCTAGGAGACAAATATGGTGAGAAAGGCAGCAACACTATCTTCTAACACCAAAGTTGCAAATCTATTCTGGTGAAGCTAAGTGAAAAATGAAGCAAACTGATTTCAGAGACATATACGTAGGCCTATGGAGAAAGCCCCAAGCATAAAAACTAGCTCTCAGCACGAAACATGGGTAGCAATTGCCTTTGATTACTAACAGCAGGTTTTTCAGTCTATGGACAAATGTGTAGATTATGAGCAATTTTCTGAGGCATCTAAATCAGCATATTCAGATAGAAACAAATTTTTGATGCTATGGCATCACTGCTACAGTCCAAATTACATTGCGCAGATGTACATGTAAATATCTTACTTGCACTAAAGGCAGCTCAGAAAAATCAGGGAATCTGACATCTCCCCTGAGATTTTTAAGATAGTTCAAATGATAAAATAAGTAAGTTCCTCAGAAACAAGATGGGTGTTGGTGACAGTTTGTACATTCAGCACAACAAATAATCAGCTGCTATGAATTTGGATAACCCTGTTAAAGCCAACAGAACAGAAACAGTTTTTATCAAGTTACAGCTAGTCCAGAGCATATACATGAGACTTGTACATAACAATACTGCAGATATATGGAGAAACTGTAATGCAGACAGCAGCTTTATAGTGGGCTTTCATATGCCTATATACTTCTAAACTGTATGTGTAACTACATTCTTGTCAGTTCTTCAGCCTTTTCAGATGGATATGTTACTTCTCTCTAACGTGTCAGTTTTCTGACTAACCTGTCATAACAATCTATGACACCACTCTCTAACAGCTTACCACTGCTTTACATGAAATGTGAGGGTTTGTCTGCAGTCACACATAGGAATCATATTCCAAAATAAGAGTGTGGGGGAGACGTCTGTAAGTATAGATGTAAGCGCATACGTATGTATACGTAGACAGACACACAGATCCAAAATATCTGCCTGTGAATCATTGGAATTACAATCACAGAGAATGAAGCAGCACAAGATGGGATATTTCTCCTGAGCTGCACACTGTTTCTCAGCTTTGTGGAAAACTCCTTTTATGCTGTGACCACAAATGATGCACCATCAGTGGAGTGATACCGTGTTGCTGAGAAATGAACTGCTTGTTTGAATGGACTTTGCATTCGTTATAGAAAAGGAACAACTCCAGTTTTAGATAGATTCATTTATTTACTTTGCGCTGTTTCCATGACTCATAATCCTTTTAATAAATCAAACTAAAGAACATAACATCAAATCAGAGAATCATAGAATCTTTAGAGTTGGAAGGAATGCTTACAGGCCAAGGAGGTGCAAGGAGGTACAGGTTCTTGATTTGAGTCCCTCTGGAACACTTGAAAACATAAAACATAAAAATTGTTCAAAATATCATCTTTCCAAATTAATATGTGTTCTTGTTCTGTATTGTGCACACCGACATGACATGATTCCTGGAATTTCCTGCTGATAGAACATTTTTCCAAAGATGAGAAGAGATCCAAAACTTTACATTAGCATAGTTCAAATTCACAAGTCCATGGCCTCAGCCTACAGACAATGATGCCCCAGTCTCACTTGCAGCTATTTCCATTAGACGAGTGTGGCTGATGGGTCAGAATGGAAAAACTCATGGGAAAAAAGACAACTTAAAATCCAAAAGATAATGTTGGAGGTTTTATCTGTGCTTCTGACAATACACGGCTGTTAACTCTACTAATCTGGGCTTTCTCTAAGGGCTGGCAGGGAATTCAACATAACCAAATCTACTCTCTCTGAGGTGCGGGAACTTTCTGGAGCTTATAATGAAAGTCTGGATGCTCATGGAAATCAAAGCTGCATGCTCCTGCCCACAGAAGAGACAGGCAGCATTGCCACTGCCCTGTGGCCCCAGAAATAGAATGGAAATCTTTGAGGGACCTAAGAGAGAGGACTACAGCGAACACACAATCTGTGTTTCCTGTAAACTTCTTCATTTTCCCTCCATCCTACTTTCAAATGAAAACAGTCCCTACTGTTCTGATGTAGGGGAGAAGTCTTTCCTGATACATAGCTTAACCTTAAATGCTTAAAAGAGAAGGCAAACAGGTCCCAGAAAGGCTTATCTGCATCACAGAGGACACTAGTACCTCCTACCCCTCTCTTTCCAGTTGAAACTTATCTTGGATGTTTCAGAAAAAAAAGATGAAGAGAAAGAGAAAAACAGCCAAGCATTGTGTAAGGAGGTGTGAAACATGTTTCTGGCCTTTACTTTCATTCTGTGCTACCATCTCAAAATCTTTTCCTTGTTTCTGGGCATCCTGTGTGACCCTTGTAATTACAGTGAATGTCTCTCAGGCAACATTAACCCCTGCCCTGATCCATCTCTAACAATGATTGCATTAAAAACTTCACTGTGTCTGCAGCTATTTAATCATTCATCACCTGGAAAGTGGTACTGCTCTACTGCTCTGTGACTGTGGCCATTAGTGGTGACAAGCAAGGTCTTCCTGAAATTAAGAATATGACAGTATGAGCTGGCTTAGATTCGGCCTTTTACAGATACATCCAATAATGAAAACTCCTTCACATCGGTACTGTCCAAAGCCCGCTGACGTCAGTGGAGAGATCTGATCTCAGTGGGCTTTAAATCAGACTCTATAGCTAAGGCTTCCAAAGCAGCTGGGGGGATTCAGGCACGTATCTTTCATTAAAGTGAGGGTATATTAAAGCAAATGGAAGATATGTGTCTGAAATCCCCTAGACTGCTTTGAAAATCTAAAATACTGTGCAAGCTGTACAGCTTTCTCTATAAAAATAGCTGCCAAATCTAGCTTTGGTAAAGGCAATAGAACTGCATTAAAAGATCCGCAGAAAGGCCTGGTCCCTCTGATCCTTTAGGAAAACAGAGAGAAGGATGGCCAGAGTGCTTTATTTTCAGCTTTAAACCGTTCCCACGTCAAAGACATTTGCTCGAGCAATTTATGGGAATGGCATAGTAGCCAAAAGAAAAGTAATGCTACTCTTGTCTACGTAGATGTCACACTTATATGGCTCATCAAGCTGGGATCAGGACTGCAACATCTCTCGTGGACATTAAGGAATATTTGATGTGGGTTTCTCCATGAGCCTATGTGCAAGACTGATCTGGTTGCAAATTCATGTTGATAAGGCTGAGCCCAAGACAGCACCACCATCATTCCAGCAGCTCCTCTCAGGAGAAGTCTTGGTACAGACCCTTCTCCTCCTGTCCAGCTTTCATGGGGACACAGCACTGTACCTCAGCCCCACGTAAGAACTCCCTCTGTTTTCTGAGAAGCAGTGAGACAAGCCTTCTTTCCTATAGCCCACAATGACAATCTACTTATTATTCAGACACAGCCTCGCCTAATTACCTTGTTATTTTGTGGCAGGCTAGAACAAGGTAGCACCATTAAGTCAAGTGTCTTCATTTTAGCCATCCACTGCCTTCATTCTTGATTTAGAAGGCAGTGGCACAAGAGTGGTCTCAGTCACACACATCCCATACAGCTCAGGTTGTCGTGCCACTAGCTTACCTTGGTTGTGTATCTGCTTATAGACTTTTTTCTTTATTTCTTGCATTTTTGGACTACCAAGAACAAGTTACATTCTGTTAGAGTGACAAAGAGTAATTGCATTTTATGTGTTATTTCTTGATGGTAGAGGTACTTCAAACCTCAGATTGATTTCAGATTTCAAATATCAGAAAGTTTGATGCAGTCAGCTCAGGGTGTCCAATTCTGACCTGTCTCCTGCAAACACAATCAAAACCTTATAAGACTCAGAGCTCAGACAAATGATAAGCCAAGTCCAGGGATCTGCCCATAGTTCATATTTTTAGTGCAGGAAGAATTGACTCAAAGGGAAAATTGATGTACAAGAAGATGTGATAAAGCTGACGTCCAGATAGCATTTGCTCTGCTGAAATGTTACAACCTGAGCAAGACAATCTGTGAAAGAGGTAATTGAGCATTTGAAAAGCACCTGTTAATGACGGGTAAGATAACAACCCCGAGGAACCACCTGTCAGGGCAGGTGATGAACTCTCCCTCTGATCTGTTTCTTACTACAGTTTTCTCCAGGGAAACTGGTAGCACATTCACATGTCTTTCTAGAGAAAGTTCATAATAACAGAGGATTTAAATAAACAGAAGATTGATTTTAATGGAAGGTGAATCATTTGTGTTTCTTTTTTCTTTTCTCGTGCAGCTGAAATGTTTTATCTAGCTTAGATTATGAGGAATGTAAATAAATTTATGTTGAATGTTAAATAAACATTTGCTTTCTTTTTTCCAATTTCCTTTTCTCTTTCTCTTTTTAATAAATCTTATTTGGGATGAGATTATGTTCATAAAGGCTATTCATGTAGGACCAGAGGAGGAAAGAGATGCTGTAACTTTATATAGAAGTGCTCAAAAGCAGTACAAAAGAGATACTACTGGATACTACACAGTCACAACGGCATTCCTGTCAAACCACTGGCATCAGAATGCTCTGGGATGAGAATTGAGTGCTCTGTAAATGGACGCCCAGAAGCAGAGCTGTGCATTCTGTGCCTGCAATGACGTGGCAAGAAGAGCTGCACCAGATTAGCTCCACCCAGAAACAGACAGAGAAGCAACAAGGAGTGAATGAGTATGGAAGGAACTGTTGCCCATCAGAGCCTTAGAAACCTCATCTCCTGCAGAAGGAGGCAGTAATCCCTATTCAGCAGCCACTAGAGGAGCTGAGGGCAGCATGGAAGGAGAGGAATTGGCCCCCAAAGAAAAGCAACTGTGATTATAACATAGATTATATGATGATTGAAGATATTGACCAATACATACAGCTAAGATATCTGTAATATCTGACCATCAGCAGCTGCAATAGTAATTCAGAGATATAGGAACTGATGTAAATGACTCACGTGGGCTCACATAGGACAGTATGCAGTTTCATTTTCATAGGTTAGAGGAAAGTTGAAGCTACATTTTAGCAGAGGTAGGAATCACATAAGAGAAATTTGCAGGAGACTCGCTTGCTCTAAGCACAGTAACATAAAGGATGTGGTGCAAAATTGGAGGGAAATTAAAGAACCTGGCAGAAGACTGGAAGTGAGATGATCTTGGACCCCCATAATCTTGCAATAAGAAGACTAGTATGTTTATTATTCAATATGTTGTTTCCCTCTTTGGAATTTATAAGCAGCACTCAAGTATTAACAATTAAAAATAATTCCTAAGCCTTTCCTTTCTCGTACCAAGATCAAGTTTGGCCATATCTCTTCCACATACAGGACTAGAAGCAGAATATTTTGAGATTTTGCATCAGTCTTTGTTTTGAAGCACATTTTTTCCCTACAGTGAAAACAGCTTATTTGGCTCTGGTTGATAGTTTCAGCCAACATCAGCAAGTTCCCACATGCCCTTCATGCTCTCAAATCTTGTTTACTGCCCCACAAGCAGATGATGACTTCTCTACACCCTGCTTGCACTTAAAATTATCCCACCACTATGTCATGCTGAAACCTGAAGAGAAAAAGCTGCATCTCTCCCCACCCAACAGAGCCACAGCTGCAGACTCCTGGTGGCAGAGAGCAGTGCCAGCCCACTTGTATCACCAAGCCATTATGCGTCATTACGGTGCATCAGCGAATGGCAATGTCACCCCCACACATGAAAAAATAATGGCTTAACAGATGTGAAGTCATCACACTTTTGTCTGCTGCTATTGGAAGATAAACTAACAGCACAGAAGCAGATTTGTAGGGAAATTGTTCTGGCAAAGCTTCTTCAGAGAGCTCCATGCAGATCGGAAAAGATCATGCGAGGTTTTGATTTGTTTGACATTCTTTTCATTACAAGTTCTGTTTTGGGCTTTTTAAGAGGCAACATTTCTGATTTGCATTCCAGCTAGTATTAATAAATATGTGCTGGGATCATGAGAGCTCCCAGACACACCACAGATTTCTTTCCTTGTTATGGAGAACTAATGCATTTACCTGTGATAGCTCTGGGCCATAAATTGCCTTCAGCTAAAATTAAAAAAATATAACCAAAAAAATCCCTTTACCTTTTGCACTCTCAGGAACACATCTGTAATCAGTAGCAAATCCATGGATGACGGAGTACTGTGGGGAGACATTGCCACTAGTACTAATAATGGGAGACAATCACCATTAGCAGAAGGCTGTGTTTTATTCAGTGTCCCTAATAAACACTTTGGTATCACTTTGGTAAAGCCCCAATAACTTCTAATTAGAGAAGTCAGCCTAATAAAAAAGCATTCTTCATAGCAACCAATTCAGAGATTTTTATTTCTTTAGAATTTTGACATTATGGGATGACGTGTGTCTGTATAGAAGATATGGGTCATTAGAAGAGGACTTTTAATCATAAAATATGTTCTCCCAGGGACTTGATGGCTGAGGCAATCCAGCCCAGGACCAGCTCCTGAGCCATGCCTCGAACCTGCTTTATGACGCCAAGAAAATCACATTTCTGTCCCTCATTTTTCCCCTACAGGGAAAACAATATGCAGAGAGTAATACTTTTCTAGTAATTTGCAGCCTAACCATAAGAATCCTTGAGAATATGAGAAACATACATTTGTAAGATCTGCATGTACATCCATATTTACATACGTTGGCAGACAGAAATCAAAAACTCTGGCATTTCTGTCTTCCAGACCACTGGCTGTTCTTCTGAGCTGTATTTCAGCCAGTTAAAATTAATTCTGCAGAGCACACTCAAAATTAATTACAAAACAAAACAAAGGAGTCCAACAATACTCCCTCAGGCTGGCAGGAGACTCCCTGGGACCTCATAGTTTTTGTAGTCGTTCTTATGATGACAAGAAGCAACTTCTAGCCCTCACACAAGGCATAGCAAACACCAAATCCAACAGTCTTCTGCATTAACACAGACAAATCAATACTATCTCAGTGCAGCTCACAGTTCTCTAAGTGAAGCCAGCGTATGCTGGTGGTGATTCGTGCACTGTTGCTGAAACATTAACTCACCCCACACATTCTAACAGTGCTCAGGTGTATAATTATAGCCAGCCCCACGCTGACACACTGATGCTCTTCACTCTTCAGCCACTACAAGCTTCATGCAATGTTCTTTCTAATGTAGTGGGATACATCAGCCTATGGTTCAAGGAGAGTCTGACTAAAAAAGACCTAAAAAATTTTTACATAAGGGTTAACAGACAGTAGGAGCCCACCATCCTACTGACAGTCTCATCTATTCTGAAGCGCAGAAGCAAGCAAAAATGACCTGAGGGATGGAACACCTCCCTACAAGGACAGGCTGAGAGAGCGGGGGCTGTTCAGCCTGGAGAAGAGAAGGCTCCAGGGAGACCTGAGAGAAGTCTTTCAGTATCTAAAAGGGACTGTAAGAAAGAAAGGGACAGACTCTTTAGCAGAATCTGCTGTGATAGAAAATGGGAAAATGGCTTCAAACTAGAAGAGGGGAAGTTTAGACTGGATATAAGGAAAAATATATTTTACAGTAAGGGTAGTGAAGTACCGGCACAGGTTGTCCGGTGATATGGCTGATCCCCATCTCTGGAGGCATCTAGGGTTAGGCTGGACAGGGCTCTGAGCAGCCTGATCAAGCTGTAGGTGATCCTGTTCATTGCAGGGGAGCTGGACCAAATGGCCTTTAAAGGTCTCTTTAAACTCAAATGATTCTATGATTCTATGATTCTATGATCAAACCATTTGAGACAAGCAGGGATAGTTTACTGAAACATGCTGATGGTTATTCCTGAAAAGAATTCCAGGGGATGCTCTAGATTACTAGCAAGCCTTTACTTTGGAATAAAGACAAAGTAGGTCATAGTATGCCATGTAAAATGGTACCTCTAATAAATCCATGGCAACTTGAATTTTGTCTCCATGCTGTGGGCTGAATACTAATGTCTGTGTGCTGGAAACCACCCAGTGTGGCCATTTTGAATTTCTTGATCCCAGAAGGGAAATAACTCAGATGGACTTTTCTGAGATTTTCAGTATACATTCTGGCTTGGATCAGATCCAGCATATACGCACTGCACCAAGGCTGAGCAGAAGGTAATTCATTCTTTTGACAATCAGGAGAGATTCCAGCAGAGTTTGAAGGTGGAGAATGTCATTTATATTTTATCAGCAATGTATTTCTCCGTCCCATTACTCAATGATGCAGCAACAAGGAGAATTTTTAGGCACTATGTTCTTAGCCTGTTATATCATTTTAAAGTCATAAGCTACTTTCATCCCAAATAGCTGCCAAATTAAGTACTTTGATAGCTGAAATTACTTGGTGTCATGTCTTTCTCTCAGTAAGTTCATTCATACAGACATCCATGTTGCTATGACCAGACACTCATCAATACAGATGGTACCACAGATATGAAAATAAATTGTCTTCAAAACTCAGAGAGGGTGCTGGGGCCTGAAGCTGAGGAATATATGGTGTGCCACAAACTACGTTTTGGATATAGATCAGTGGCAATCCCATCACAGTTATAAATGCAGTCTCTGCTCAGGCACAGCATGTGTAGTATCATTCAAATCTGGAAGAGAATGAAAAACATTTGAGAAATCCAAAATTAAGCATCTATATCATCCTTACAAGCAACATACTTAACCCCCAGGTGATGTCAACTTCTGGAACAAAGTCTTCTCTGTTTTCTAAGAAATAGTATTGTGTACTTATCTCCACTTCTGTAACACCAAGAATGGGAATTCCATGGAAGGGAGGACTCATGACATTTGAACTTCCCCCTGCACACATTATCAGAGAGACATCCAGCTCTCATAAATGGTTCTCTGCAAGATCCCAGTTCGCTCCATTAACTCAATAGAAGTCTATTACTGCTACTATTAAAATCTTCATTTAGGTACCTCATTTAGAAAGTGATGGTACGAATAATTTTCCTTATCACTCTTTATCACAGCATGTGTCAATGTCTTTTTTCCAGACTGGTCAAAGTACATTTGCTAGAACATTTTTGCAGTACAGCACTATTTTGCAGGTATATGTAAACATACATTCTTCCAAAGCTTCCGGTATATCAATTTTAATGGAAAAAAAAAAAAAATCAGAAAAAATTTGATGAAAAGTGAAAGCAAATCTTTATTGAGGAAGATAAAATTGAAATGTAAAGTTCAGAAAGAGCTCAAACCACAGAACACAAGCTCAGAAGGGAAGTTATATTTGATTCCACACCTCTTCAGAAAAGCCATGGACAAGGACGAAAATCTTCCAAGGACTGAAGGGTCTGGACTCTGTTTATCTGGACAACTGGAACACCGAGGGCAAAAAAAGAATGTTATGAAATCCTTGGCAGAAAAAAAAAAAAAAAAAGAAAGGAGGTGGATCCTCCTTTCAGTACTTATTGTCTTATCCGACTGTACATGTAGGTAATTGAAATCCATTCTATTTTGCACAATTTTTTCTGGAAACCATCTAGCGATCTTGAGCCAATACATTTAAACCTCACTTCCACCTTCTTCTTCCCCTCAGTTTCCTGTTTTCTCTGGTCTGCATTCACAAAATACTTTAAAGCATGGAACAAAAGCTTCTAGGCATCCAGACCCTTCTCTAACTTGACTGTTCTGATCCCTTTTATATACTGTAATACTGATAAGAACATGAGTCTCCTTTGCCGGTTAATAAACCTCTCCTGCTTGCTTTGATGTTCTGCAGAGTGAGACAAGCACGTCGCCCATGATCTCATTAGGAATATTACAGCTTCAGCAGGCCCTCGGCTGTGCACAGAGAATCTAAGCAAACAGCAATCCCCTCCTGGCGTGTCTCCAGGCAAGGGATTTGGGAAAACCCATCAGCACCATGCAGCATTCCCAAACCACTTCCTGAGCCTGTGCTAGGAGTTCTTTTCAAGACATTTTATTTTCACAGGGAAGATGGCATGAGGGGAAAACACTCTCCTCTGATCTGATACATGCCAGAGCGTCTGGAAAAATTTCAGAACAGAGCAGAAAAAATTTCTGGAGCTTGTGCTAGCAGTGGTATCATTGTTGGGTCCTTGCTGGCCAAAATGGTCTCCCCAGTGCCAGTTGATAAGACTGCAATGAAAAATCTATTCCTATTTCTAATAAACTTGTGTTTATCCCGAAAACACAGCAGTCAGTGTTGCTACTTCACAATATTTCAGAAAAGGATGGACATGTTTTAGTCCGCTTTGCCAAGGAATCAAAATTAAATGTTTCACTGTGTATGCACACATCTTCTTACAGAAAGTGTTTCTGTAAATATATATATGAAGGTATACATACATGGATGTGTATGTATGGACACACAGAGAGTAAAATAGGAAAAGATATAACAATAGAGATATGCTACTCTGCTGTCTGCTCTTGTGGTTTCAATAACCTTTATCAGATTGGTGAGATCTAATGAACGCTACTTTCTAATAGATATTTGTTTTCAATGATAATGTAATTACTCCTCTTCTTTTTCCCCTAAGCAAATTCTTCGGGACTATTGAAAATAGAAAGATAAAACCCCAAAATCAGTCTCAGCTGCCTAGTCTAACCCATACTGGCAGATGTATAGAAATCCCTTTGACAGAGGAGGGAGAATTAGAGCTCTATTATAAGAAGGCAGCATTTGCATGAAGGAGAGTCAGCGTCCTCTTAGTCATTTCCTGGGCGCTCCTATTCAAACTATTAATGGAAGTTCTCTTTATAGATTAATGGCAAGTCTCCATCATTCAGCACCAATCAGCTATGCAGATCCCCATTCAGAACTCTGCTGGTTTCTCAGCTTGACAGCCTGAACTTTGGGTAGCATTGCTTGGCTTTTTACATGAACTTTATCAGGAGAAGATAGGTTCTGGCTCTTTCTCAGCTGTCAGTTTACACTTCCTGTGGCTTCTATTTACCACCATCTCACAATGGTACCTGAGATAATCATTACAAAGTCAGAACCCATGGTCACGCAAGTCTTTTGGCTACTCTTTCACCAGCAGATACTAAAACAAACAAACAAACAAAAAAAGGAACAGCCCCCAAACTCTTTGGAAACTCACCAATTACCTCTCCTGATACATGCCATTTGGAAAATGTCACATTAGCAGAGAATAAAGCTCATCTCATCCATAGCTTAGACTTCTGTTTGTGCTTCAGAGACAGAAGCAACATCAAACGTCTACTTTCTGAAAGAGCAGTTTGTTTCCCTAAACACAAATTTCTCTGGGCCTAGAGGATTTGAAAGCAATATTCAATAGATGATAGGTCATTTTAGTCATTTTGTTACACAAATGTAAATGACAAGATGATCTTTTTCAGTATTAAAATCACATGGGGGGAAAAAGAAAGCACAGTTCTTAAACTACGTAAGATTATCCATTCTTTAGTTATAACCAAAACTTGGCTATACGTTGAACTAAGACTCATTACTAGACACTTCCTCCTAGAGGGCAGAATCATCTGTGGGCTGACATTCACAGCTAAGCTCCAGGTAGAGACTTTTAGGTCAGCTTTTCAAAAACCTTTGCTCTTCAATAAGCAGTTAGTGAAGCAACCTCTTTGGAAAATTTTATTCCTATCAGATTTCTTTCCCTAAAGAAAGAGAATTGTGGGGTCTTATCAGAAATTTCTAATCATGTTTTCATTAATGTGGTTTGCAAGTAATAATAGGAAATATTCATTAAACATAGGGCCAAAGAGCTTTAACAAAGATAGGAGAGGCTCGCAAATGAAGGGGGAAGATAAGGGAGAAGACCTGTGAATCTTTACAGCTGAGACCAATAACAGAACAGCTGTATTTATTTATTTATTCATTCATTTATTCATTCATTCAACAAAGGGTGGGGAACAGGTATATTGGAGAGGCTGCTGGGGAGTATTTTTCTTCTTTTTTTTTTTTTTTTTTTTTTTCCTTTCTGTTTAGAAATAATGTAAAGATGAAGTTTGAGTCAGGAGATATTTCTGAAATAATAATAGCTGTCTTCTAGAAAATGTTTCCTTCTGTGCTGAGCTTTTCCTTCAGACTAAAGAGCTTAACCGTGGAAGAGGGAAGAAGCTTTCAAAAGCAGAGCTTACATGGCATCAGGATTTGTCACTGCTATTCAAGAGCAACGGGAGTTCTGGATGTTTTGTAAAGGTAATGGCTGCCAAGGCTTACTCTTATTTATTTAGAAAAAAATGAAACAAAATTCTTCCTTACATCTGAAAGAGACAGCTGATATGCTTTCATTTGATTCTTTCTTGTTAACATTTTACTTCTTATATGCCTTTAGCATGTTCAAAGGAGTTGATAGTCTTTACAGAGGGGATCCAGAAATCTTGCTGGCTCCTCCAGCTGCAAATGTCATGACTGACCATGGAGGTTCTCTGATAGAAAATTGCTTGTGTAGATTAGGTGCTGGGGAGCAGGGCATTATGCTTTCACATACTGACACCTTCTTGAGGGTGTGTCTTGAGTCCAGCTTTGATTTAGCACTTTCATACCCTCATAGGGAATCACTGATGGCTGCTCAAGCACACAAGGATGCATAAATCATTCAGATCTTTTAGCTATTTGGAGCTGTCAGTGCACCGACTGCACATCATCTGCCATTGTAACTCCTGCAGCAGCTCTCTGCTTCCTGTTGTGCTATATCTGATCTCTGGGTGACTCCCATCAGTGACAGGTAGCACTCAACTGCTAAAGGGCCCCAAAAGTTCGTCTCCTGTTGATGCAGGAAAGGAAAATACAGCAGGTTGTGCTGTATTTACTGTGTCACAGAACTGCTCTCACAACAGTAACACCATTAACTTTATCTCGCCTTGCCCTGACCTTCTCTCCTACCTAGATCCAGAAGACCATAGTTATAGTAGTGCTATAGATGCCTTTATATACCTTCTACTGCTTTCGAGGTAGGCTGTGACTTTTTCTCAAGCAAGTGGTTATCTCTTTATCTGATTTCATACCTGCCTGCATAGGACCTCAAGCCAAGGCACCACGTGAGTCTATGTTTGATAAAGAGCTCTGTAATTTGTGAAGAAGTAAGATTTTTATTGTGAGCATTAAAAGTAATAGAGCTAGGAGGACACCTTTTTTTTTCCTCCAGAGGTATGTGAAATTGAAAGCACTGTGTCTTGTGAAATGAATCTATATTAAGCATCCTTGTTTACCTTTTGCTTTGTCTAAGGGGAGGGGAGAAACAAACATAATTGTAATTGCTTTATAATCAGTTCTGAGCAAAGTCATGTATACTTGTATTAGTAAAGTAGATGTGTACTGTCCAGCATTTTGCTGAGAAGCAAAACCTGGAGAGTAAGAAATTGTGCTGTTACAGAGCAGGAGAAGATACTGGGCTCTCTGACAGCCTGTGTTTGTGTAAATGAGTTGTCTCCAGGCTTGTGTGCAGGCACAGCATATCAAGAGGACTACAAGACACATTTATTGTAAAGATAAGGGGTGTGACTTATTTCTCGCGGCTCTTGGAAGGCGTAATGTAAACAGGGCAGTGGATAGTTTAAGTGGTTGCATATGTATAATTTAATAAGGCACAGTTAAGAGCAGTTTGTTCTTGGAGTTACTATTCAATCTCTGACGTTCTGAGCAACACCTACAAGACAATGTGAGGCTACTGAAAAGTTAGCTTGTAGATGCAGGCTGTCTGCAATAAGTTACTCAGTGTTGAAAAATAAATGGAGTTTATTTTTATATTTTTCATTAACTTCTCATTTAGCACAACTTATAGCACTCCAAAAATTAAAATATGTGTTATCTATGTGTTGCTGTTAACACATTGCTAGGGTTATGTTAACACTTTGACTGATAGCTCTAAGTAGTTTCATCTGTGTTTAAACTCCTGATGGCACCCAAAGCATTCTTTTGTTTACTCTTTGCTATTTGTTCCTATGCTTATTTCTTTGGTGCAATTGGTAACGAACACTGTTAGGTTTATCACATCTTCTGGTCTTTTGAGAGAGATAACTAGATGCCGAGTTAATGTTCTGGATATTCAATTATGTTTTATTCTGTCTATTTTTCTTGGAGTTTTCACACGCTGCAGCAGATTAAACTAATGCTGCTAACAAGGATACCATCCTTTCTCCTCTCTAAAGGTAGCAACCAGGTCCTTCAGGAAGTCCTGAAACTTCTGCCATAAAAGTGAATGTTTTCCTTCCATTCTTTCCTCATATGTTTCCTTTTTACTTGTTTCTACTGAACTTTCAGATATTTCTTTGTCTCCTGTGCTTGGCATGTATGTGTTGTCAGATTCCCAGTGTTCAAAGATTTTAGCTAATAGTTTTCAAGGTTGAATGCCTAAGGCTTAGTTCCTGAATTCAACAGAGACAAGTAAATAATTAAGTTGATGGAGGTCGTCTTGCTGTTTGTTGCTATCCTCCCAAGCGGAGGTGAGAAAGTGAAACCTACTGGAGTACATCAGACCTGCCAGAGCCCTTGACCTCTTCAGCTTCATTTTAGATTCTAGGGAGATGTGACGCATGCAAACATACATGCTGTAGGCTCTTGCATATTCTATCCAGCCTTTCAATCATCACTTTTAGATTTAATATCTAAAAAAGCACATCATAGAATTGCTCAGGTTGGAAAAGACCTCAAAGATCATTGAGTCCAACCACAACCTAACCATACTGCCCTAACTCTAACAGCCCTCTGCTAAATTGTGTCCCCGAGCACCACCTCCAAATAGTTTTTAAACACATCCAGGGATGGTGACTCAACCACCTCCCTGGGGAGCCTATTCCAGTGCTTAACAACCCTTCCAGTAAAGAAGTTTTTCCTGATATCCAACCTAAACTTGCCCTGGTGCTACTTGAGGCCGTTTCCCCTTGTCCTGTCACCAGTGAGAAGAGGTCAACCCTACTCTCACTGTATGTAACTTTCAGTTATTGGAAGAGAGCAATGAGGTCTCTCAGCCTTCTCTCCTGTAGACTAAACAGCCCCAGTTCCTTCAGTCTCTCTTCATAGAGTATATTCTCCAAGCCCTTCACAAGCCTTGTTGCCCTTCTTTAGACCTGCTCCAGCACCTCCATGTCCTTTCTGTACTGAGGTGCCCAAAACTGAACACAGTACTTCAGGTGCAGCCTCACCAATGCAGAGTACAGGGGCAGGATGACTTCCCTAGTCCTGCTCATCACACCATTCCTGATACAAGCCAGGATGCCATTGGCCTTCTTGGCCACCTGGACACACTGCCAGCTCATATTCAGCCAATTGTCCATCAGTACACCAAGGTTCCTTTCCATCAGGCAGCTTTCCAGCCACTGCTCCCCAAGCTTAGGATTGTCTGGTGTTGTTATGACCAAAATGTGAGACCTGACATTTCACCCTATTGAAACTCATACAGCTAACCTTGGCCCATTGATCCAGTCTATCCAGGTCTCTCTGTAGTGCCCTTCTCCCCTCAGGCAGATCAACACTTCCTCCCAACTTGGTGTCGTCTGCGAACTTACTGAGGGTGCACTCAGTCCCCTCATCAAGATCAGTAATAAAGATGTTAAATAGAAGTGGTCCCAGTACCAAGCCCTCAGGGACACCACTCATGACCGGCTGCCAACTGGATTTAACTCCATTAACCACAACTCTTTCGGCCCAGCCATCCAGCCAGTGTTTCACCCAGCGGAGCGTATGCCCATCCAAACCATAGGCAGCCAGCTTCTCCATGAGGGTATTGTGGGGGACAGTGTCAAAGTCCTTACTGAAGTCCAGGTAGACCACATTGACAGCCTTACCTTCATCCACTAAGTGGGTCACCTTGTCATAGAATGAAACCAGGTTCATCAAACAGGATCTACCATTCTTAAACCCATGCTGACTGGGCCTGATCTACTGGTTGACCTTTAACTGGGCCGTGATGGCTCCCAAGATTATCCCTTCCATAACCTTCCCTGGCACTGAGGTGAGACTGATAGGTCTATAACTATCAGCATCATCTTTCTGGCCCTTTTTGAAGCATGTTTTCGTCTACAGTACTAGAGTGCTTTCAGAATTGGCTACAATGGGTAGAAGTTGCTGCTTATGTGGTGAATGTGAGCAACTTGGCCACTCAAATACATCAGGGCAGTGTGGACCCCAAACTTTAGCTTTGCTTTTAAAAAATACTGCTTCTGGACACGGTGAGCTGCTTATGTGAATTACTTTGTTCTCAAGCTCATGGGGACCTCATCCATTTGATCTTGTGTGACTGAGAGGCAGGCACAATGTATTCCTGTGAAAGAGGCAATTTGTTTGTATCTAGCCAGAATAATTGTCATCAAGTCTAAAGATAAATTCCTGTGAACAAGAGTACTGCATTTGTTCTGAGTACTAGAAACTGAAGCAGGAAACAGAACAGAATATTAAGCTGCTGTTCATGGGGATAAAACAGGAGATTCGGAATTGAGCATAGTGATGGATCATGAAGGAAATGCAAATGAGACATTATGTACGAAAGCAGTTTGAGCTGACGCAACCAATGTACATAAAAGACTCTACAAAGCAAAGGACCTCTTTCCAAGCGAGTGAGGCAATATCCATGTTAATAAAATAGGACTGTGAGAGTATGAACATGCTACTGAAAGCTGTTGGTTATGACTAAGAAGGAGAAACTGGCCTGGTTTTACATTCAATGAGCAACACCAGCTCTCACTGTTTGACAAGGGCAATGCAAATTAAATTTCAAGACACTAAAAGCTCTTCAAAATAGATAAAATTCATGAAATGCCTCTCTAAAGCCAGTTATGAAGAGATTTTTACGTGAAGCCACTTTATTTGGCAATAATCCAAATTATTACAAAATGTAAGTCATTTTGTAGTCACTTTGCTATTCTTGAGAGGCTCATTTTTCCCGTTTCAAAGGAAAGTTTAGTTTTGTTTTATTATTTATCATTTCAAGAAAGATATTAAGAGACTAGCCATGTAAGTAAAGTAATCCATTATGAAGATGCTGACAAGATATAGCGCGAGAGATAGCACTCAGGGTTGATTTCTCCTGGCCCAAATAACTCCTCCAGCAATTCTGCAATTTCCATGACAATGAAATATACTGTGTGAATGACTGTGATGTTATTCCACGGCTGATAAAAATATTCTGTTGCATCTTACTTTGACTTCCCCCTGGAGTTCCATGGTCATGGAAAACTTCTTTCAAAATGCATCTCAAATTATACACACTTCTTACAGGTGTACTTTGTCAATTCAAACCACTTCTCCCACCACTGTGCACATGAAGTGAAGGGTTCTTCTTCTCAACCCAGACTATCATCCCACATTTGATTTGCATGTTTGATTTGCATAATTTTTTTATCTGAACAGCTGTTTGTTCACTCACTCTGCTGCTAATGAGTTTCATCATCAAACCACCTGTTTTCTTTTTCCATGTTTGGTAGAAAAACTCTGAAAATTTAATCCCGATGACTACCAGTTTCAAGTAATGTGCTTATTAGCAAATATTGACCATAACGTGTCCTGCTGCATAGAAGCTTTGTTGAGGAAGGTTTTTGAAATACAGAGGAAAAATAGGAGAATTTTAAAAAGGATTAGTGTCCCTATTGGTGTTGGTATCACTGATGTGGGATTACAGCACCTGGATCTCCAGCTACTAAGGTCAGGAAAGGTTGTGAAGAGCAATGAAAGTAAATGAAGGGACTCAATACTGTCTTGGCTCATAAAAAGCTAGTCCTTTAAGATGACAGAGGAAATGAGAAGGTAGCTTTGACTTGTGATGAGCTGTGTCAATAACAGGTCTGTTAATCCAACAGGGAAAAGGTGCACATCTAATAAGTGGAAGCTGAAACTGGACAAATTGAAATGATAATTAAGGTATTTTTGTTGTTTAGATGGTTGATGGAATTTTTTTAGGGTGATCTTCAAGCTAGAATAAATTAGGGAAGTTCAGTGTCCTGTTTTCTTCAGCAGATTAGAATCTTATGATGATAGCTCCTACTGGCATTTAAATTATAATCATAAATTGCATGCCTATTAATACCATGGAAGTAATCTTAGAATAATATCCTGATGTTCTTTCCTTTCACAAGGACAATCATTTGTAGTCTGTGCATTCCAGTTCTGAAGGAATAATGACCTTTTTCATAGGTACGTGCTTATGGAGAACACACTGGACTTTCCTGTGTTCAGAGATCTCTTACCTATTATTCCTCATAGTGGAAAGATTAATCATCACTTTTGCATAGAAAAGAGAAAAGTTGGAGACAAAAATAGTTTCTATGGAATTACTGGTATTGCATCCCTTTCACAACATGGCCTTTCTTGGAAGCTTTACATACATGAACCAACTTAGTCTGACCTTGCTCTGTCTGAGCAATCTAATGAGATCACAGCTGGAGGTGGTATAGTTATGAACATTTGGTTATGGGAAAGTCTGTGGAACTATTTTTAACAAATAAAAGTGGCAAGTTTGCAAAAGCATGACGTGAATATCGTGTTTTCAGTACTTGAAGTTCCCTTCTCATAAACATGTGGAAATTCTAGGCATATAGTATCAAGATCTTTGTTCATTTCTTTTCCCAGACTGAGTGCTGCAAAGCTTTTTTCTATACAAGAAGCTAATGCTACAGTCCAAGGTCATGGAAAGCAAGGGGAAAAGCATTTGTCTGGCTATACTTTAGTGTCTCATTTTTTTTATTCAGTTTAATTCTTTAGCAAATTTCTAGCATCAAAGAAGGGAAACTGTTTCTGTATCTCTTCTGTTATCTCTGTACATGCTTAAAGTATCAGACTCTCATTATTTTGCACGAAAAGATGGAGAATAATAGTCATCTATGGACTGGGCCACCGAATGCAATTTACTTTTGTTTCTACTGTATTTTTATTTTTCATGTTATGTACTTACAAGAAAAAAATATTTTTAATAGTAACCCTACCCTTACCCTTTAGCTAAGCCACACCTGCAGACCCACAAGGCTTTGCACTGGTTTTACATTACTCCTGTGAAGGGAAACAAACTTGGTGTTACAAGGAGTTACTGAGTGTACTGATAAATTTAGTCAAAACGCATTAGATCAACCATAGGCACAGCAGCATACAGTAAGACTTTGAATTTGTATAAAATATCGGTTTGTGTGCTGCTCCTGGATGAATTTTAAAAAGCCCCCACAAATATCCCTTGTTTAGGGTTAGAGCTCTGTCTCTGTTCTTCAATAAAGTAATGCGACCATATGGCAGCTTTTGTCTATGTAATAAATTCATGTGAGCTAGCTCAGCAGTATGAGTAAGGCTGTAGTCAGTATGCAATGTGTATATGTTAACAGGCAGGATATTTAAACGTCTGTTTGCTAGACTAAAACATTGTCTTTGAAGGATCTGCAGAAGGTCAAAATTAACAGTGGAATTATGGAGTTAACTGAGTAACTACTCACTGCAAAACCTTCTGTCTCTCAGGTTTCTAGTGCAAGCATGTCATCTTGTCCCAGGTCAGAGACACCTTATTCCCAGCCTGTAGCAAGGAGGAAAACTGCTTTTTCCCATTTCAGGTTAGAACATGCCTGCAACTTCATCATCCTGGACTGGGAGCAGGTCATCAGTGACGTGTAGGACTAAAAGCTTTTCTAAGGAGCATTTTAATTAACCACTGGGGAAAAGCACTGGAGAACAAGGATTTGAACAAACAGGAATATCTCATTTCAGCTCTGATGGTGCTTTGCAAGCTGTGTTAAAGTGGCTTTCCTCATAAACCACAAAAATAAGGCAAAACTTGCTGTCATAGTTTTAGGAAGCCTGGACTGGACTCTGCAGTTTCAGGAAATTTTTCAGTGTGTGGAGAGCCAGAGTGGGAGAGAAACTGCCTTATTTGTACGAACCTAGTTATGGCACCGATAGTAGCACAGAAGGAGAATCTGCCTTCTCTCCCGGGCAGGTTTGTTTTGGTTGGGTGTTACTCAACAGGAATGCAGCTTGGTTGACTGTCTCAGTGCGCAGCACTGAAACCACCTCCTCCGTGCACATCCAAAATGTTTATAAGTGTGGAGAGGAAGTGGATTGGTAATAGGCCACAAGGTGAATAGCTTTGCCAAGATATCTCCTCATTTTCATGTTGCCTGAGAATAATTTTTATTTGAATGGATTTAAATGACATTTTTTTCACAAAGTATGTTTTTCAGTGAGAGATATCTATGGACTTTAATGGATGCATATGCAAATATCCAGCACAGCATTTGCTTTATTATTTGGGCAATAAACCAATACCGATCTTTTTAGTGACATTAGAATTTAATGCTATATGTGGAATGGACTGCATACTATAAAAAAGGCTCTGGATATCTCCACGTGGCAGTACTCTCGTACTCCTGGTTCAACCCCTTGGGTACAACGGAGGCACTGTGTGAGAACAGTTGGATGCTTCTGGTAATGTCTCTTTAGCAAATCATGTTGTCAGGTTATTCTTCTCTTTGGAATATCAAATCATGTTATCAAAAAACTTGATATTCCCTGAGGCTGCACAAGATTCATAGCACCTGGATATTGCAGAAATATATAATACAATTGTTATTGTTCCAGCTGTCAGGTGTATTTTTGACTTTTACATACAGGAGTTGAGGCACTGATTCTCATTCAGAGAATCGCGGAAGTGTTTGAGTAGGAAGAGATTCTTAAACGTCATCTGGTCCAACTCCTCTGCAATGAGCAGGGACATCTACAGCTCAATGGGTGCTCACAGCCCAGTCCAGCCTGACCTTGGATGCCTCCAGAGATGGGGTTTCCACCACCTGTGTGTTTAACCCAGATGAGAACAACTGTCAGCAGTGTTCTGTTGTCTCATTATTGGCTGGCACAGAGCTGAGCACCTCCAGGCAAGCAGGAAAAGAGGAGAGGTTTGGTGTTTTGTCATTTGATCCCATATGAATCTGTGTTTGCCATTACATTTTGCTACCCCAAATAATCTTGGAAAGTGTTACAATAAAAGAGCTTTAATGCCACAGGGCTGATATTTCTGTATTACAGGGCTGTGATGTGTTTCCTGCCAGCAGATCTCTGGGGAATTCTTTGGCTGCTTTCCCAATTTGGCTGCTAAATAGCTGATTCATTTAAAGGGACAAGAACACTGTGTGTCCTCAGGAGTGAGACATTCTTTGGAAGACATGTCTAAAGACCTCCCCCATTTCTCCTGTGGGTGTATTGGATTAATTACAGAGAATGAAAAGAGTACACTGATACTGGTATTTTGCTGTGAAAATGCTGAGTGCATCAGAGCTGCAGGAGCAGAGAGATGGCAAATGTAAGGGTTGCTCAAAGGGATGGTACGTATGTTCATGACTGAATTATCATCCCAGAAAAAGGCTGGGGTAGTTCAGATTTAACCATACAGGCAATTCTGTGAATAAGCAGAACTTCCAACCCTTGATTTCTTTTGAGGCTTTTTCTGTGGTCTTTGTTCTGTTTGTGGTTTTGTTGGTGGGCTCTGATAGAAGTTTCTTTATGGTTGTGGTATTTATAGTCACTCCCTCTGCTTGACCACACTGATAACTGATGCTATTGATCTGCAATCTTTCTGTGAGGGAGAGCTTCAATTGTTTTGTTTTTGGTTTTGTTTTTCTTCTGTATGTAGGCAATCGTTCTAAAAAAATATGTAGAAATTTAACGCCTTCAAAACCCCTGCCAGTCTGCCACGTTTACTTGATCAACAAATGAGGGAACTGGCAGCAGATCACCACAGTTCTGTGTTTAGGCTAAATCCTGAAGAAGTAACAACTATGATTTCTTATTTAGATAATGGTTAATCTGAACTGAGGTTATAAACATTTTTGTTTTGCAGATCACAGGCAAAAGTCCAGGTAGTGACAGCACTGTCCTCAGGTTACACGAATAAATGCTGCACGCTCACTTGGGAAAGGAGAAAGATTTCTGTTTATGAACAAATTGTTACAGGCTTCACATGCACAGAAAGATGATTACATCACTATTGCCATTTGCAATCAGCAGAGAACAGTCTCCAAAAATCATCTGATCATTTTGTGCCCTCTCAAAGAGTTTGCAAAGCCATTTTGTTCAATTCTAGTCTGAGTGTCCAGCCAGGGGTAGGACCTGGGCTCTCTGACCAAGCAGCAAACGCTTAGCAAGATCATTCTAATGAGTATCTGCATGAAGAGCTCATCTGCTCAGTGAGGGCTTTATCTTTTACTCTGCAGCCTATCTGATCTCAGAGGCAATCCTAACACAAGAAATGTGTTGGGTGTTGCCATGCAAGCAATACAGCTATATGAAGCACTGTGATGGTTTTACGCAAAATCCCAAAATAGGAAGCTAACAGGGGGAGCAGCAGACTACAGCTATGAAAAGAGCAGGATGTGGGGAAAGGTAGTCTGGGGGAGAAAAAAATACTGTTCTACGCATTTCCCATGTTTTTGCTCCTTTCAAAAAACCTCACAAAGCACATGCACTTTCTGTTGTCTTTGTTCTTAGGAGATGTGTATGAAGGGTAGATGCGGCACTGAGGTACATGGCTAGTGGTATGGTGGGGATGGGTTGATGGTTGGACTAGGTGATCTTAGTTGTCTTTTCCAACAGTTATGATTCTATGAAAACATGCCAGTGATCACGTTGCTCTATGTTATATATATAGGAGTTACTATACTCCTTAGCAGTGTGCTTGCCATCTTACTGCTGTGCCAGATGCCTATGGGTATGACATGGGATGTGATCTGTTGAGTAGTGGAACTCTCTGGATATTATGTTTATTGTTGCGACAGCGTCAAGAGGATGCAGCAGGAGTCAGAGGCCCAATATGCTGAGTGCAAAGTAGGCTCTCAGTTTTACAGTGAAGAACTTCTTCAGCAGAAATCTCCTTGTTCATCAGCAGCCATAAGCAAAGGATCCACAGGCTAAGGAGAAAGCAGTAAAAAGCATCTCTCCTTCTCCACTGAGAAAAAAATTAGATTTCACCAGTTCTCAAAACTGAGTTTGGGCTGGGAGAGACAATTTTGTAAAGTGCCAGGGGAAAACACTTCCATGGAGGGACATAACTGAGATAATGTAAGAGTCTAGTAACTGAATGAGGACAAAAAATATATATATTTTCATGCCATATTTGTTTTTTTCTTAAGCTATATTCAAGTAACTTTCAAGTAACTTTTTGCAATCTACTGACTCTTACGGATGTTTGTATTTGATACCAGATATAAGTATAAAAGTGTAATGTCTTTGTTATGGACGTACTCTTCTTTGCAAGCAGATCTCGGGAGATGGAGTTGATTATGAGGCTAGGAAAGCCTTAAGGGTTTTTCTTTTTGTTTTGGTGATTCCATTCTTTATGTAAAGTGGTTGCGGGGGAGAGAATATTAGAAATTAATTGAAGCAAGTGTAGGACTCAGAATCATAGTTTATGTTTCTGAAAAGGAAATTAACTGTGCATCATTAATATCAAGTCCTTTTAATGACTGTTAATGAAAATGGGTGTCTTCAATGCCACGCAGAGAGGAAAGCCCTTCAGGCTCTGTCTTAATGGCTTTCATAGCCTACATGGGTTTTAAACTTTGTTTCAAATATCACACTGCAAAGAAAAAGATTTGCTCTGGTTTTGACAGCCCCCTAGACGTTCCTGAAGTTAAGGCAAGATCTAAAAACTTTTCATGCTTAAATAGTGCATCATCAAATGTCAATTGTTTCATGTTATACCACATTTCTTTCCTGTGTTGCACCACAGATTTTACTTAACTTCACATTGTGATTTACTTGTCAAGCCTGAAAAGAAATCCTGACAATGCCAGAAAGGTTTCTTCTGTAACTCATTGCCTTTGTGCAAAGAGTTCTTCTTTACATCATCTTTATTGGGCATGAGCTAGCCTGAGATAACGTAAACTATTTAAATAGAGGGAAATTTTCCTTTAATCCTTTTTCTATGTCCCAGCTTGTCTACTTAAATGTCTTCCTTGGTTCTACTGCACAGTTCTTTATTCTGCCTTGGAGAATTGGAGAATTCCATATTCTTTAATCGGGGGAAAAAAAAAAAAAAAACAACCTTTAAACCTAATAAGGAATCCCGAAGGTATCCATAGAAGGTTCCATAGAGCTGTCATATTAGAAATTCTTAATAATAAATCATAATTCATATTTTTCTTCCTGGTCACACTGACATTTTATAAGCTTTATGGTAGCAATATACACATAGAAATACTTTTATCCCTTTACAGACATAACAGTAGTCAAATTTGGGTCAGGAAAATAAACTAGTCTTGAACCAAATATCATTGCAGTCATTCGTCTTATCAAAGATAGTACAACTTCTTGCTTTCATGATCACAGAAGAAAAGACGAGCAAGAGCCTGACTCCTTCCTCTAAAAAAATCTCATTTAAATCTATCATTTAAGCCCCAAACTTTTACTAAATATTTTTACAGAATAAAATCCCAATGTTTCTTCTCACTATTCTCTGTCACTATTTCCAGTTCTATGCTGTTTCAGCTGCTCCTTATGCTCATCGTTGAGCACAGCCACCCTTTAACACTAGCAGAAACAACCTCAGCCTTGCAACCCATGCATGGGGAAAGATTCCCTGTGTTTCCTGAAGACATCCTCAGTGTGTTTGTTGGAAACGTTTCTTCTTTTATGAGCCAGTTTCATAGACAATCTCTAATTTTTTCCTCTATCACACCTCAGCCCTGGCTGCTATAACCTCAGTTTCTAAGAGATCAATCCGCTGTTGTCAAGGATTCCTAGTCTTTGATTGTAGCTGCCAAGCTGTTTCATCCTCCACATCCTTATCTATTAGTCCACTCCAAAGGTTCTCAGTTTCTTTTGTTTCATACAGGTTTTCTGCTAGGAAGAAGTTCTTCTTCAGATGCGCACACATCTGCACATCATTTTTCATATTCAACACAGCAAGCTCTTCATGTAACAGAAGACAGGTTGATAATAAACTCTGAATTAAGTCCTATAAGTATTATTTTTCAACTGTGAAAACATGCGTTGTTCATGCTTTACTGTCACACATTCTCATTATCTTTCAGTTTCAGACTTGTCTTTCAGTCCATCTGACACAAATTACAAAGGACTATCCTCTTCATTGTGGCAAATGGTGTCTTTGATTCATTCCTATGAATGATAAGTCCCATCATCCATTCAAAAGATAAAAATGTCATCCTCTGAGTTACTGTGTAAAAGCTGTAGAGAAATGCCAACATCTATCAAATGCAATCTATGACATATTGTCTTCAGATTAATAAATCGCTTCATAGCTTTTCGGCAATGCCAGCTAACAAAATAATGTATCTAATAAGCATTTCCAGGAAAAAAAAAATTATTTACAACATCAAAAGCACTGCTTTCTACTTTTGTGCATCTTAAAACGCAAGTTGTCATGCTGGTTCCTGTATCAAGAAATCTCTGGGTTCTCTGAGGCAACTTCATATATGCAGTCCCTCAGCATTGACTTGTAAACTGGCAAGTCTTCCCACTACAGGGATCCTTGCATCTACTGAAGCATTTCTTTTTCTTTTCCCTTTTTCTTTTTTTTCTTCTGTTTAATATTCAATATTTTATCTCACTATCTAACATAATTTTAATCAGCATATTTTTCTACAGTGCTATGTATAATAATCTATTCAAACAAACAAACAAAAAACCAGATAGGGCCGGAGGGAATACTTATGAAGTTGCATTAGGGAAGAATCAGGGTGGTTATTAGGAAAAGGATCTGCACCATAAGGTGGTGGGTATGGAACAGGTTCCCCAGAGTCATGGCATCAAGCTGCTGGAATTTAGGAAATGTTTGGACAATACTCTCATAAGTATGTTTTGATTTTTGGTACTGAGCAAGGATTAGTTGATTTTTGTGATCCCGTCCACAAGGAAATACTCTGCAACATTGACTTCATTGGTACTTGGTAAATAAATTTTTCATACTAAACCAGTAATATTTGTTCTGAATTTCTAAAGGGAAAGTTTATTATTCAGAATGAGACGTTTCCTCGTAAGATCTATCCAAAAAATATCAAAGACCTTTCAAGTTGTAAACAGATCTAACCTCGTGTGTCTTTACAGTCTTTACAAGACAACATACACAACTCCAGCAGAGTATCCTAAGAAAGGTGGTGAAATCTCCATCCTTAGAAAGTTACAGAATTCAACTGAATACAGCCTCAACCACCTGATCTGACATTGAAGACAGCCCTGCTTTGAGCAGGAGGTAGTAACTAGTAACCTCCAGAGGTCTCTTCCAACCTACACATTTCTGCGATTCTATGATTGTTTCTACTCTTCAGTTTCTCACATCACTTCCTGTTCATTTCTGCCCACTTTGAACAATGCATGTCCTTTAGTTACTCCATGCAAGACACAACTGCTTTTTCATACTTGTTCTGATTATCATATAACTCCTTTAATTTTCTACGTTAATCAGTTTAGTTTCTTCTGCTTTTCTGCCTGGTTCCTTTGCAGCGTGATATAACAACCTATCATTTGCATAACTTCTCTTAATTCATTCAATTTTTCAATTGAATTCTTTCAGTTAAAACTATTGTCCAAATAAATGTTTGTTCATTGTTAGCATTTCATTTCTGTAGGTGATACTTTCGTTTCTATTTCTTCAGTATGTCCTTTCTATCAACATGTTGTTTCTGCTCTATTCGTTCATCTCTCTTATGCTCTGCCTTATTGCCCTGGTCTCATTCTTTCTGGATACCAATAATCTGTCCTTCTCCTTTGTCTGTAAAGCATCTTTTCAAATATCTGTGGACTTTGAATTATCTCCTTAACCTCATTACATGTCAAAACTCAGGGTTGTCACCATACCCATCCTTACTCTTCATGCCTTGTATTCCATTACTCTGCTGCTACTTCCACACAGAAATCACTCGAGTTATAATCATTCTGTAGTTCTGCATCCACATCACCTTTCTACCTTCTTCACCTTGGCATTCAGATCTGATATTCAATATGCCCTCTTGTAACAATTACGTAAGGAATCATGTGCACAGAATTCAGGGCTTTGTGTAATGCATAAGCAGACAAAATAGTCAGTTATCCTAATAATAACATTGGGGTTACTAAAAGTCAGAGGTCCATATCTACAACAGCTATGCTATAAATGGAAAGAACTTTGGCAAATCAATACACGTTATTAATAAAGAAGGAATAAGGTCGTAACTATTCACCTGCTTTTTAACTCAGGCCTCAAATGTCATGTTGAATTTCTACAGCTCTTCTTTTCTGAGGAGTTGGTATTGCTCATCTGCTGATGTTATTTTTTCAAAAAAAAATGACAATTTTAAGCAAACTGCCTTTTCAGGTGTTAAAGAGGAAAAAATAGAATTGAAGTTATACTATCAAGTATATTTACCATGTTTACGAACTGCCTTGAAATATTTTTAATTGTCATTAGACTTTTTTTTATTGAGGTAATTGATATTCCAGAGCCATAGTTCAGTGATTATTTTGTGTTTGTAATAAAAGAAGATAATATGGAAGATATTATTATTATAGGTAACAATAGAAGATAATGGCATCTTTTTTCCAATAGACAGAGATGGAATGAGAAGAAATTATTCCCTGATGTGCTTGAGAGAAGGAAGTGAGTAGGAAATTTTTTGAAGGTACACATTCCCCCACCAGCAATCCAAGTAATCCCACCAGGATATTAAGAGTTTCAATTCCTGCACATTAATATATGCACTCTGATTCACAGGGTATTAAGAGCAAGCATGCAATAGATCCTCTGCCTGGCAGCTGCTTTCTTGTGTCTAATATCTTACATTTTCAATGCAAATTGTACAAGCAATCATTTAGCATAACACATTACTCACTGATTCTGTTTTGACTTTTTACTGCTGGGACCTTGTCCTGTTTCCTCTGAAATTGGCGCTTGAAATTCTTTTCTTTTACCACCATCGACATGTATTCCAGAAACCTGATGCTGAAGCCATGACCAAGAGCATAGCTGAAGGGAAATCACTACTACAGTATTTTCAGAACTGAAGAAAACATTCACCAGATAAGCTCAGTACCAGTGTTCATAGCTTACAAGGATATAGACTATGGATTCAAACAGTGTTATTAGACTGGAGGCCACTTAAACAAGGGCCCTCACCAAGCCTGAACTTTTAGGATAAAACTAAATGCAAGCGCTTGGGGTATTTTCTGAAATAACTTTGCTGCCTGAACCTGGAAACTTCAGTTGTACTTCTAATTGGAGTTCTTCTAATTGAGAAATTTAATGAATTAAATGCTGTGATAACTAAAGGCAATCTGTAGTCCAGCTGTTAGTTATTTCGTTACTAAATTCCTACTTAGAGAAGAGAGTATGAGAGGCAGTTTGGGATTTGTCAGATAAGGGAAGCTGGATCAGTTTTCATCTTCATTCACACGCTAACGGTATCTCAGAACTGATGACAAAACAGGTCGCCACATTGAAACCCATGTTGATCACACTCAGTCACTTTGTTGTAATCAACATGTTTGAAAGTAATTTCCCCTGATCCTTTTCTTCTGTCAGAGATAACGGTGGGGTTTACCAGACTGTACTTCTTTGCATCCTCCTCTTTGTCTTCTTGATAAGACTGACATTTGATGTCTTGGAGTGACATTTGGATGTCTTGAGGTGACATGAAACTTTGCCTGATTAATGTAATCTTTCAGGGATAATGAAGAGTGGCATCCCAGTGGCTTCAGCCAGCTCCTTTAACACTCGTGGGTGCACCCAGGCAATCACGTCGGAGTAAACCAGGAGCAGTTCTGCTGAAACTTGTGAGCTTGAGTGATATTAAACATAGTGTGAATGGAAGAAAAGTCCAGCTGAAAAGAATGGAAGAATGAAGGGTTGATTATTCTTCACATTTATAAACTGTTATCTTTCCCTCTGCTATGCATAGGGCTTATGAGTGTGGGCGCCCAGTGCTCTTAATATGACTCAGAAATGTCATCCTGAATGAGTAGTGAATTAGGAATGTTTTTCCTTCTTTTTATTCCAAGAACTGAAATCATTTCTAAGTTTCCAATGTGAACTGTCTAGGAGACAATTATATTTCATTACCTAAAAGCTACTCATGGCAGTAACTTTTGTTTAAATGTAGAAATACTGTTACCACAACAATCATTTTATTTAACCAAAGAATACATGATAATATAGTTCGATGAGTACAAGGCAGAACTTTGACAAATTTAAAGACACTGATTTGTATTCCTGACACAACTGAAGCAGGATCTCTTAAGGGAGGGAAATTTCATGACCATTCTAAATGCTTTATATTGATTTTCTTCCAATCTTTGTCCCACTAGTTGCTGCTACATTCCCCATATCATTCTGTTAGTAAATAAATCAAACTTCCCTTATGTATAGACAAAGTTGTGCTGCAAGAGGTGGACATAAACTGTAAAATTTAGTCTCAACTGCTGGAATAGTTACAGTTTAGGATTAGATTTTACATTACACGCTGAGCTCTACTTCTAGGAGTTTTACTTTTGCCTAAACAGAGACAGGAGATATCCTCTTCAGTGAAACCAGAACTACCTTTGCCAACAATCTGAACTGTTTGTAAACAGTTTCCTTGCACTGGCAGGCTCACCTGAGCTAGTGTGTCCACTTGAGGCTGTCTGGTATGCACGTCTTGAGAAACTATGGTGCCACTGCCTCAGTTTTGTCATTCTAGGCAAATTCTATATTGGGTGTTGGATATTATGTGCATTCAACCCCTTAAAGAGCAAAAAGACTTTACTCTTCTTCCTTCTTAGTGCTGCTCTTGTGACGTGTCCATGAGCTGTTGGGTAGTCCACCTCCTGTACCAGAGAATAATTGTACATTGATTGTCAATGAAGTAACTCCAGAATAAAGATCACAGTCTCTTTAAATACTTGGCTTTAACATAGTGTGGTAGCGCATAGAATACACACCTTACAGGTGGGAATATTATGTGTTTATAGGTCACTCTCAGGGTAGCTATAACAGATGTCTTTGACTTGTTGACTAGTTGAATTCCATAACAAAGCATTTATTAAAATATTAACACTTTGGAAATGTCTTCAAATTTTGCCATATAAGGTGGATGTTTAAAAGGGTATGGCTTATGTTGATTGATGAGATACTGGAATGCACAGGAAATTACTGAGTTGTGTTTTGGTTACACTGAATTTCCCTCAGGAAATAAGACAGAAATTCCCTGGCTGCTATTTAGGGGAACTAGGAAAAATATGAGACAGATGTGGCCAAACTCTGGCTATCAAGTCAAGTGCAAAAGCCAAATACTTGAATTGTGTGGGTCTCAAACTGGCAACAGGGCTGTACTGGCATGGGAAACATTGGTTAATTGAAATCCCTGTCAACAGGATGAAATAAAACAGCAAGTACTGCTGAAACTGACATTGCTCCCTGGGACCAATCCTCACATCCAGACTCTGCAGCCTCTTGGCCAAAGGGGCAGCAGTGGAGCCCATACTCCAAGGCTCTCCAGTTCTAGGCTTGCTAAGTCTTTAGCTCTTGGCAATACAAAAATTTTGTTGCAGAGCTCACAACTGAAGAACTTTGGCTCATCTGTTCTTGGCCTGTGCATGCTATAAAGCAGGAGACTATTTGCTTTTACCAATACCATAAAGTCATCCAGCAATGGTGTCACACAGCACATATCCTCCACTGTAACCTATGCTGTGACCTCTCTGATGCATCATTCCCTTTTCTGGCAATGAGCTGTGGCCCTTGAGTGGATGGCACATGTTGGGTGCTGGCAGCATGAACTGAATTGCATCCACAGACAATCCATCCTCATTTACAGGTTAACTTTTCTCATTTAATAGCCTGCTCAGATGAACTGCATAAGGTTGTATATGAGAAAGGCTAGAAGTTGATGTGTGTCTGCCAACCAACTTCCAGCTGGCAAGAAACCTGAGTAATTACATAAACTACATGAGATGAGCTTGGAATACATTTCCTGCTGCTGTGCCTCTGAAAAGGGAAATAGCTGTTTCATTACTCAGGAGTGCTGCATGCCATTCAAGGGCTATAGAGTGGCATGTATATTTGGTTAGAATTACATGGGGCAATGAAAAGGTTTTTATGCACATGGGCATAAAAGCCACATACGCTCCTACAGGCAATCTAGTTGCAGCAAATTAAAACCAAATAAGCAAGCTGTTTCCTAACAGCAACTTACTGTCCTGGCTGATATCTCAGGCTTTTTACCAACATATGCTGTCAATTTCTGAAGTTCCAAAAGCCAAAAATCTATGAGATCTGGGCTAATAGCTCATTCACATTCCTTTCCTCCTCTTATGTTTGTGCTGCTCAAAGGCAATGCCAAACACTGGCAAGCCAGGAGCTGAATTTAAAGTGGAGCTCAGAAACTTGGTGTAGATGTCTCTATCAGCATTTAAAATCTCTTCAAACTCCTCAGTTTTCCATTATATCTCCAAAGCCATTTAACTGAACGCAGAATCTTTTCTTCCTGCAGCTGAGATGCTCTGTATTCAAACTGTCAAAGAACTATGACACCGTCACACCTAAAACCTTCAATCAGAAGCAAGAAATAGAACACTGTCAAATTAATGGCTGGAGCAAAATCAAGGTCAGTTTATTGCCCCTGGGTTTTTATTGTCTCTTTTGCCTCAGGAGAACAACACTGCAGCTGAAGCGGTGAAGGCCTTCCCATATGCCAGTTTTCCTTCCTTCATTACAGAACTCACTGGCTTTTTTCCACACTTCAGAAATATTCACAATCAGTAATGAAAAGAAAGAAATGCTTAGTTCTCAGCACTGCAAAGTTCCTTTCATGTCTTGCCATTTTTCTGAAAAGATCTTAACACTCAGAATAAAAAAGAATGTCTGTCATAACTATCATAAAACTCATCATTCTGTATAGGGTCCACTTTGGGGGCGCTTGCCGACATCTAAAATACAAGATCCTAAATTCCAGGTCACCAATAATGGCAAAAAAAGAAAATGGTCTGAAAGTACTTATATTTAGAGTATCAGTTTGGAAAATTTTCCAGTTAAGTATGAGTTGTTGGCAACTCTATCAGATTCCTACAGAAAAACAAACAAACAAGACAGTAACAAAAAGGCTCCTTCTGGCCTCTAAAATTTGTATATAAGCAAACAACATTAATCACCATAACATATCTTCATCTCCCACCTATGGGTATCATAGGTTCTGTGAAGTCTCTATGGCCCACTGTCTGTATGATACAGGATTACTAAGTGAGCTATTTGGATAAGCCAATACTCTGGTATCTCTATCTAGCTGCTGAACACTCTTTATGCTCCTTTATCCCAGCTGAATAATGCAGTCCGTATAAAACATTTTTACTGAAATACTGTTGCTTTACAGATCATTAAAAATACCCCATATTATCACAATAGGATTTGTACAATAATATAAGCAAGGAGAATACGGATTGTCTCTATTTTGAATTGCATGAAATCACTTGGCATCTAAACTGCTTGGTTTTGAACTATGAGGAAATATGATTTGACTTTGTTTTTTAAACAAAGAATGCTGCATATCAGAGCCATTTCTGCCACAAATTAAGGAAAAATGTATTTACATTTCAATAAAGACCACAGAGTTCCCAATACGGAAGTTTTCTCTTCAGAGTTACCTTGTAATGCTAGATCATCCATCCTACCATGAAGTTCAGAATTCATCCTTATAATACTGTGAATAGATTCTCTCTTATGAAAACTGCTGCTGCAGAAAGCTCTGAAACACTGAAAAATTCACATGCTGAGCTGAAACCACAGAACTGTGTTTCCTCTGTTTCGTGGGAAGCTGTGCCATGCAATGGCCCTTCATATTGCCATAGAGGCAGAATCTGCTCCAGCACAACCAGATGACAAGGCTGTTGGAGCCTTTCTATTTTTCCTAAGTGAAACATTGAATATTTAAGAAAATATCTGTGATAACCACAGCTTGCAGAGAGGAATAACAAAGACGTGCTCATTCTTTGTAATACAGTAGGACACAGTTGTGATGTTAGGACTTTGTTGTTGTAAATGCTGGTGAAACACTGGCGGAGAAAACTTGAAGGAAGAGAGCTTTTAGTCCCTTAAACAGAGAAGACAAGAAAATGGTGGAAGGTGAACTAAAGGAAACTTTTAAGAAGTGTGTAAGACATGCAAAATTCAATCAGAACTTCAATGTTTTGTGGGTTGCAGAACTCTATGAGAAATTTATTCCATATGTTTATTGCACGAGGAAACTGTATTAATGTTGTAACTCATCAGATATACCAGAACTATGCACAGCTAGAGCTTGGTGCAGGAATGACAGAAGTATTAAGCTAAATATGCATATGTCTCATGAGGGATGAGCTCCAGTAAAGTAGGCATCTCAGGAAACTCTTTTGCTTTATAATATTGCATGAGCAGAAAAGTAAGTTAAATTTATTACATATACATTCTGGGGATAATGACTCATTCTCTTCTGGAGTAAAGCAGTACACTCAAACATTACACTGAGAATATTGCTTTACCATCTACACTCTGTCAAACAGAAATATTTCAGAAATATTTATTGAAAGTCTTTTAAAACATTGACTCACGTATTCCTATTCAGTTCACCAAACAAATAGGCTCTGACTACTTTTAAAGACAAACAGCTGCGTGAAGGTCATAATGTTTAAGCCTTAGATAGCCGTAACATGAATTTGCCATAAATTCCTCTTAATTTGATTTTAATTCCGTTATGTGCATCACGCTTAACCTAATTTTTTCCAATCAACCATAGAAGAACAGCATGGAGGGATGGGGCATGTTAATGTTGATATAAAATCGTATAAGCTAGGCATCAGAACTTCCTGTATTGGTAAACGTCCATGTCATTGACTCTATAACCAAAGGCTGTTTGATTTGGTGATATGCTGGGTTGTGCTTTGTACTTGTGTATACCAACCTGATTGTCTTACTCCAGTAACACTGGAATGATACAACTGAAGTCTAGTGATTTAGAAGAAAGTGACTTGTCTCAAAGGTAAGAAGTTCCTCCTAGTCCTGTGAGAATAACAGCCCAAGGAAAGGTACAAGAGAAGGTACAACCATCAGCTCACTCCTTATTTAAAATGATTAAGGCCACAAAGGTGAACATTTGTGAGGAATAAATTGGTCCAAATCCCAATAGTTTTAATTCTACTTTTCATGGCATTCTTTTAAACCATGACAGATATTGATTTGATAATGTCTTGTCCCTTGAAAGCCTTTTCCACCCTGTTTTTTTTTTTTCCTTGTCAAAGAAATGCCCACTTAATCAAAATGAAAACATTGTTTAAAGCCCATGTAGTTCACTGCATTGACCCTTGGCATTTTCCCTCAGCCAGCTTGGCATGCTTATTTCAAGAAAGCCTGTATAGCCAAAGTCTGGATCTGCTCTGCTAGGGACACTGCTTGAGTGAGCAGCCAAGGGTCCATGGTCTGCAGCAGCCCAAAATCCTTGAGAGACCTGAAGTGTCCCAGGCTGCAGGAGGGCTTCTTCCCTGGCAATACTGCCTTGTAGCCATGTGCTCAGTCCAGGCAGCATGAAACTCTCCAGGATCAATAAGGAATAAGAAACTTAAAATCTTTGGGAGTTAGCTGGCCTAGATGTTTTGAACTGGCCTTTAAAGAAAAAAATCTGATTAGAAAGCTTGATTTAAGAAGATGTTTCAATTATGCTTATTTAAAAGAATAATCTTTTGTTGTTGTTTATGAGAATTCAAATTTTTGCTTTGCTATCCAACATTATTTTTCCCTTCAAAATAATGGATTTTCTAGCTATGCAGGGGTTACAATTATCCAGGCACTGGAACAGGCTTCTCAGGATAGTGGTGATGGCCCCAGGCTGCTTGAGTTTAAAATGCATTTGCACAACAATCTCAGTTATAGGGGTTGGATTTGGGGTGGTTCTCTGTGGAGCAAGGAAACTGGAGTCATTGATCCTGGATGGTTCCATCCAACTTGGGGTATTCTATGATTCTTCGGATTCTTTCAGGGGAGTAAAAGCCATTATGGTTTGACTGGTGCTAGAAGACTGAGAGGCTCAGTCCAGGCTCTACTTGCATAAGAGCGCTAAATTCTGTCCATGGTGTTTTGCAAACAGGAAGTACGGGATCTGTTTGTAATTTTGCAGTGTTTTGATTTCAAAAACTGTAGCAGAAGTCAAAGACCTGATAAAGACCCCTTTGTGCTACCATATTTGGCCAAATGATGGTTTCATGTATACTACGTGTGAATATTAGAAACTTATTTTTAGATGACAAGTGAGACTTAAAAGTAGTTTAAAAATAGCCAGGGATAAGGACCATGCTGTTTTTTTTTAGAAGACAAAGTACAGCTGTTGCATGAGCAAACAAAAACAAGTCTCTCCCTCAGAAAAAAAGTGAATTCCATAAGAATGTCAACAAGGTCATAAAAACAGACTGTATAAGAAAAATTGTTCTGATTTAAGTATGTGTGTCACCAAACTCACTGACTATTCTTATTCAGCTTGGTACCAATGAGAAAAGAAAGGCATCTGGCAGCACTGTTAGACTGCTGCAGTTCTGTGGATTTTGTTTAAGAATGTCTCCTCTGCTTGGCAGAAATTAAGTGGGAAAGCAAGAGTACAGAGAGGCATTGTAGCAAGGGCAGGTCCAGAAACCAGTCAGCCACTGGTGGGAGAGCTGATCTGCATAGAAACATCTAGTGAAGAAAGGATGGTTTGGTTTTGATCTTCTGGGGAATGAACAGCTGATGACATGAAGCATGTGTTGCTTTCTGTAGAAAGGTTTTCATTTTAGGAATTGTATTTGCATTAGTTAAAGAAGAATCTATGTTTACAAAAGCAGTAGGCGCAGAAACCCAAATCTGCTGGCATCTAGTGTAGCAAGCTATCTGCATGATCTACCTTTTATATAAAAAGACATGAGTTTTGTTAATCAGATTGTATGTACCTTCCAACCAGCCAGTCACTACTGCAGCACATTTAGACTAACCAGAAAGAAAGTCACTTTGATGTGCAAAAGTGGTGTTTCAAGAGACAAACTGTTTGACTTCTAAATTATTTGCAATTACAATTTTAGGCTGTTGTGATGTAAATGCATGGGAGGTCAAGTTGACTAATGGGAGATGGCACCTGAGTCATGGAGTCATGAACTAATGAGCAAGTAATTACATGAGCTGTAATTAGCTCCTCTGGGGATATGAAAAGGGCTAAAAAAAAAGGGAGGGGCAGGGAGACTTTTTAGAGGTATTTAACAAGAGGTCATCTTGATCTTTGTAATTTCTGAAATCCCAGGGTTTTGAGTAAGAAATTGTTTCTTGTTGGAAATGATTTTTTTTATTTTAACGCTACGTTTAATCAACTTACTTGAGGAGAGAGAATTGCTAGGGAAACACAGCTCAACAGTAATTTCATGTGGGTTTTTTTGGAGCAGCACAGGGCACCTTATTGAAACTAACACATTCATTAGGAACTTAGCTAAGCTATTATAAAGAACGATGAAAATGGTATTAGAAAAGCAGCACAAGAAGGAACTCAAGCCTATTGGGATTTTAAATGAATACAAAGGACTAGGATTGGTTTTTTTGACATAAAGTTAGCGCCATCAAAGCTAATTGCCCTGATGCACCTCTGTACAACCAAAAGAAATCCATCTCCAATCAAACTACAAGCCTCACAGCCAGTAGAATTCTGATGCCCAAAGGAAAATTTATTTCTCTGAAACACTAGCTGCTGCAGCATTGATGTGTAGCTTAAAGTCCATCGATGACAGAGCACACATTGCTAGCCAAACTTTTTCTTGCTTCAAACCCACAAATCCTGTTTTTTATATTGTAGGAAACGAGTGATACTCCTTCAAAAATGTAAGTAAACCATTTCAACTTCCAGACTGCAGATTCTCAAGTAACCAGTGAAGTTGTCAGTGACCAAAACAGGTACTTCTGATAAATGACCATTCTCAACCAAGTTTATTGTACTTCTTGGCTACAAAAAAAGTTATTTGTGATGCTCATGGAAAGTTTTAGTGAGAGACTGTAGGCCCAGCCCAGCTGGGCAGAGAAAGCTGTAGACACGAGTTCTTTGTCTCAGACAAAAGAGAAAAGCTATTTGCATTTGCCTGCATGAGAGGGAATTGATCTTCAGGTCTAACAGGTTTTTATTTTTCATAAACTATTTAATTCAGTGTGGGCATGAAAGAGTTTTTAATACTAAGTGATTATTTTGGTGCTAACAGCATGCCTCGGTGTCTTTTCTCTTGGGAATACTGTATTTTTAATAGGTAGTCTTTTTCAGAAGCAAAATGAGTAGTAACATTTGTAGTTCCAGATAAATATGAGTTTTAATTAAGAGCCCAATCCCCCCATGCCTTTCTCTGACAGTCCACAAAGCTGGTTTCACTTGAAGTTGTCATGTTCATTATAAATCTGCAAAATGAATACTCACAAGACAAACGAGAGGAAAATACTCATAGGGTACATGTAATTAGCACACAACTTATTATGAATTGTGATGATCTCCTTGATAATTAATCAGCCTTACAGATGATGTCTGGAGATGGTCCAGCCAGGAGACATTTCAACAAATAAGACCAAATTCCTACGGGAACAGAGGAAGACGTGCTAAGAAATAGGAAGGCAAAAACTGCAGGCCTAGAACAAACATTTGATAGGCTCTAGCCTCAGCTAATCAAAGATGGAATCTCAGGGTTCTGCAGGAGGACATCCATGTGCATCTTCATGGTTACGGAGAACATGCAGTGGAGCAGCTCTTCTGGCGTATTGATTTGCCTTCAGAAGAAAATGGTTGGATTACACTACCTGTACAGCAACAGGGTGCACTTACTTGTGAAGGAACGAAAATGAGATGATGTAGTAAGGACTTGGGCCTTTCCTCCATAGTCCAGGGTAGGAGAAGGACCCAGACTCTGCATGTAAGCAGGGTCACACTGCAGAAAGGGGTCTCAGGCAAAAGAAGATGCTGAGGGCAAAGCTCAGCATTAGCATGCCTCTGTTCACCTGAGTCTAAGTTGTTGTGATAGGCCTGAATTTTTTTTTTGAGTAACTGTTTACCCTTCTTGGTTTCTGCACTCTCCTTTAAAATGCAGCTGAAGTAGTGCTCAGAAGACTTCTCAGTAACATGCTGGAGCCCTTACCCAGGAAAAAAAGGGGCTCAGACAGTTGTGGACCCACTTGCACCCTGCCACCAGAGTGCTCCCAGTGGGGCGCATATCTCTGGGAGCTAGGCTACCACAGAGAGAGACCTCCAGTCACCTTGTTGCCTCCAGCTACCTCCAGCCTCTTGCAACATTTGATCTGGGCAACAGGACAACTCAAGACTGGCCTGAAAGGTATTTCAGCTCATAATTAATTTTCTGGTATTCAGCGCACATTGCGCCTTTCCACTGGCATCCACTGTGGAGGAAATTTGGCCATACATGGTTTTAAGTTGATGTGTTCCTTTATTTGGCCTCTGCATGCTACCAGTTAACACCACAAGTGTCGTCAGCACTGATGGTAATATGAGATCCAGGTCATTTAGGAACAGATAAGTGATCTCAGTCTGTGCCCGTGCTTAAGAGTGCCTGTGATTAAGAGTAACTGGAACTGACTTTAATTTATTAGTTTTATCTCTCCTCCTACCACGCTCTTAAGCACCTGCCTCATAAAATTGCTGCTCGATTGATTAAACACACACAGGCCCCTCAAGCTGTAAGAATGCTGCAAGATGGCAAAGAAGAGAGTGGCAGTAACAGTGTGTTGTCAAACAATCTTCCATCCAGGGGGGCACATATACAGATGAAAGGGCTGACCATCTGTCACTAGCAAATACCCAAACATTATCCAATGGCTCAGTAAAGCTCTCTCTGTCTCTCGTCTCTGATATTCATCAGTTATTCCCATTCTGTTTATTCTATACCATACATTTTATGTGTGCATGTTGCACTGCGATGCTGAGCCCATAGAAATCAGCCAACCTTTGCTTCATCTCTCGCAGAACAGATCAACATTTCTCTGTATTATGGCTTATTTACTATCACTGCTTTGTGCATGTGTGGCCAACAGTGCAGTGTTTTTCCCAAGCTTCCCTGTAGAAAAGTAGACTTCTGGTGACTTGTTAATCTCACTTTGCAAAGTCATTATGACAAAATGTCCTCTTCAGTATTTTGCTAGTAAATTTGCAATCCGTTACCACATCAGTGCAGCTAAAGATATGCTACTATTTGTATTCAACCTGCACGAAAGGAAAAGGAATGTGAGATATTGCAGGTTTTTGCATTCATGATGCTTTACACCTGGAGAGAGAATGATGCTGAAATTTGATTACAATTGTATTTCCTGCCATTGTCACATCAAACTGGTAAGCACTTCAAACATGTCCAGAGGACATCAGCCTGCTAAAACTTGGCATAGCTATACCTAGCTGCTCCCACTGAAATGATGTGACTGTTTAGTCTGCACAGCACTAATGTTTAGTCTGCACAGCACTAATGTTTAGTCTGCCACAGTCACGTACCCTGCTTGCTGGAGATTTTCCTGTTACCTCTGTACTAAAGAAGTAGAGAGGACCTTATGAATCACTTCAAACTTGAGGTCATGCCTCTGTGTCTGGCTGCTGCAAAAGCACCTGATGGAGCTGTTGGACAACCAGTAAATGAATTCAATAAAGCATAAGTCAGCTTACTAAAAAAATTATTGCTCTGCCTCTTGTCAGAGCTTTTCATGTGCTTAATGTACTTGTAGTGGAGTGATTTCGGTTCTGCTGGGGACAAACAGCCTCTCAGGGCAGCAGAGGTTTGGCAGCAAGCACAGGCTATGAATTATGATGCTCCAGCCCTGAGAGGAGGACAGCAGTCCACACAGAGCAGTCAGGGACAGGCAGAAGGAGGGAGCCCTGAGGTCTTCTGGAAATACAGGTCCAGCTCCCTGTCCTTCCCCCCAATGTCTCTTGCTCCTTGCTTGGGAAAGTCATGCAGCTCTCTGCACTTCAGGCCACTACATTCTTATAGAACATCCACTGAAAGTGTACAGGGCACACTGGTAATGAGGCCCAACTGCCTCCACACATGTGATATTCTTCCTTAGCAAATGTTGCCTCTGCAATAGGCTCACTGAATGGTGAAGGCTGACAGGCACCTCAGGTGTCTCTACTCCAGCCCCAGTCAGACCAGGGTCAGCTGCAGCAGGTGGTTCATTACATTGTCCAATCAGGCTTTGAATAGTCCCAAAGGAGACTTCACAGGTGAAGATTCCAGCACTACTCAGGAACCCTGCTAGCAGTGCCCTTAGGCTGGTACCTGGGCGTTTCATGTGAGTGGTACATTTTTACATATTCTTTAAGAGCATACCCATTGTTCACTCCTCCTGGAGAAAAAGAAGGAAAGAAAAAAAAAAGAGAGAGAGAGAGTGAGAAATGTTGGATTTAGTAAAGATTGTAGGAAGAGGAAAGTAAGATTTGTAAATGGCTTTTTAGACATGACTAAACAACTCTTCTCCTTAATATTTATTAATAATGATCCAGTTGCAGTTGGATGTGGTTATTTCACTGCCTTGACTTCTTGTCATTTTCCCAACTATTAAAAAAAAAAACAAAAAACAGAATGCACAATTGAAAGAGATACTGCACAAATTTTAACTTCAAATATTTTAGCTAGCTTTGAAAAGCCAAGCTTACAATGCAATTCAGTGCTTCTAATATTTGAAAAAGTACAAAGGTTTTAAAAAGCTATAGAGCAACAAGGCAGAAGGAGGAAAATAGAAAAGTCATAGGAAAAGCAATTTGCTCAATTTCTTGGTGGTCTAAAATGATTTCCTTTGTAATATTTTGAACAAGCTGAGCAATCTCTTCCCTTGGAAGATGAAAAATTACGTCCACAGTGCCTGCTTCCCTGCAAAATCCTTAAGATAGACTAATGCATGCATTTTATTTGAACTTCAGCACCAGGCAGTGGAGTTTTCCTTCCACATACTGATGGTAGGAGAAGGTGAGAAAAGTCATCTTAGCTTCTGGGACAATTGAGGCAAGTAAGGCCTTCGAATCCCACACAATATTTAATGACCATATCCAAGAGGTAATTATGCAGTGAGCCGGGCAGGTAGTGTCAACCAAACCACAGCCAAAGCGATGACAAAATAAATAAAGGTGAAAGGTTACAAAGACAGAACAAGACTTGCTATCTCATTCCCTCCCTGAATGAGGTATTTGTGAGGGAGCAGGCAGTAAAGTTAATTAACTGCACCTGAGATGAATGGGCTTTGTGGTGCAGTTTCCCAGTTGTCAGGAGAAGTCACCCTGCTCTGCATTTTTTCAGCTAATTGCAATTAGGAAGCAAGTGATCCTTCTCATCAATTGATTAGGCTTCCTTAATGTCAAGGGTATGAAGGCTACCTGACTTTCCTTGTTTTTTCCCCTGTGCTTTGCTGATAGTTATCCACCATCTAGCAGTTATTTGCGGTCACTGAGTTACACTCCTGTCCTTCCAGTCAGTAACAAAATCTCCTTGGGCTTTGCCACATGCCAGGAAACAATTAGCTGGTAGCAAGTTGTTGTCCAGTGTCAGTAAACAAAGTACTAGCAAAGCTGGAAGCAGTGATTAGTGGGATTATCCTGCCTCGTGGGCCCTGTAGGGCTGCCTGAATTGCTTACATCCATGTCCCCAGTCACAGGAGGCCGAAGCAAAGCTGAGTAGTTCAGAAGAGTGCACTGAACTTAATATTTTAAATGTATTTAGGATTGGAAAAATGCAAAATTTAGCCTCCTCAAGAGAGTAAAAGTGGGCAGATTCCCTTATAACAAGTTATTTGTGTGGACTCAAGGCAAAGGACAGGCAACCTGAGCAGTGTTGTGAACCCCTATACTGACTGAGGAGGTTTTTGACTAGCCACTGGGAGAAACAGTGGAGAGGATTCGCAGTGAGGGATCTGACACCATAGCAGCATGTATTCTCTCTTCTGCTGGGTGCATTTTTGTCCATTAAAGATGAGAATGGTTTATAGATTGAGATGAAAATTCCTTTACAGCATTAATAACTCCCTTAATTACAAGCTGATAATCCAAAAGCATATCCCACCGCTACCATCAAGTATTGTACTGAGCAAGCTGTCCTTCTGTGCCTGCCTTCTGGGGAGAACTGAGGGGGATGTTTCCACACGTTGCTTTTTATGACTGCAAGTAGACACGTAAAGCCAGCTTTGATAGAAAGCTTTATTGTATGCCTTAAAACTGTTTGTCACAGCAACTGTAAATATGAGAACATGGTGTAAATCATTTTATGGTACCAGAAGCATTGTACTTAAAAGAGTAAGAGGTGCTTATCTCCAGATGCTCTAAAATATTCTGTGAAACCTTACCTCTGAAACTTGTTTTACGCAGATTTCATCCTTACTGAAGTGGCCACTTGTTAATGATCTACCAAAAAATTTAAATTCTGAGTCAGGAATTAAATGAGAAAAATATTTTTCCCATTTATTACACATGGTCATTGTGCTCCTCCACTTCATATTATTCTCACACACAAAGTCATCACGTCTCATCTGTCTATATATACTTATGATCTTAAGTACATAATAAATGAGTAAGATATTTTTTAATCATTTCTTTCAGGAGCCTACGCTTTCTGGCACAAGTTCCTCAAATTCTCATGATTCCCAGCTCACGTCTGGAGATCTCCATACAAAGCAGCAGGTAACTGTAAAACCAAGCACTGTCATACTCTATACAAGCATCTTTGTAATCTGTTGCACACTTCACGCTTCAGTTCTTAGCACAGAAATTAGATAATCCTTTTCCATTCAGCTAGTCCACTTCAATAAAACTCTACGGTGTGTTCCACAGATTGTCAAATCCATTCCATTACAACACTTCCCATTTAAGGAACAAATGCCTTTGCTCGTTTCAAGTCTTAAAGCAGAGTATTTTCACAGGATGTGGAAAGCAGTAATGATGAACTAGGAGAGACGTGAGGACTGGGTTCTGTCTTTCAGAACAAATGTTCTGTCTTTATTCCTGTCCTGTTCCTCAGCCAGTCCATTCACCACTCTGCTATTGAATGTCTCAGCCCAGAAACTCTCATTTACTGTAGCAAATGAGCCAATAAATCTAACATGTCATAATCTCAAAGCAAAGCAAAAAACATGGGGCTGAATCTTCCACCAGAGTAAATTTGCACAGCTAGAGAATATGCTCTGTACAGTTTTGATTAATATCAGGTAAGGATATGACCAAACTAGTGCAGATCTTACCACTAAAGCTTTACTGTGCAATTCACATAGGTTTATTTGTGTGTGCTGATAGCCTGGGAGTGCTGGTTATAATGCATATAAAAACTGGGACTTCTTCACAATGATGCCTTCTTTTCTTCTCCCTGTAAAAGTCAAATTATTGCTTGTGTGCCTCTTCAGCTGTCATGTCTCCTTCCCTTGGAGACACATTTAAGAATACACTTCAGGGATTTTCCATGGCTGGGAGAACCTACTGCGTCAGCCAGGACCAGAATTCAGTTAACTGCCAAGAGGAAGTTGTATATGAATGAATATATGTCTTCGGAAGTAATTTTCTTGCCTTGAGTAAGGAGGGAAATAAAATATTCTCAGTACGGGCAGATCTACCCACCATATCCCTCCCAGATGTCTTTGTCCCAGTCATATGGGACTAGTGTCCCAAGTCATCAGTTTAATAGAATGATAGAATCATTTGAGTTGGAAGGTCATCTAGTCCAACTCCCCTGCAATGAACAGCTAGATCTTGCTTTTACCTGAGGGCAGGAGTAATGCAACACAAGCCATCACAGCAGGACAGATGGCTGCACAGACTCTTTGTCTCTACCTGTGATCAAACTCTGATAGAAATAGCCAAGAGAATGTGAAAAATATAGTCATAAATTCTCAGGGAAGGGAGGAATTGATTTCTTCAGATTTCCATCTCTGAGTAAAGTCTATACCATGATCCTGTCTTTCATCCCATCATTTGCCTTCTGGAATTTCTTCACCTCCTGGAAATACACTGTCAGCACATCCAAAAATGCTAGCGTTTTCTCTGCAAGACTTTGCTGTAGTTGCTTCTTGCCTTCATGCCAGATACCATATGCAATCAGGCTGCATTGAGGATGAAAGGTATTTTTAAAAAGAGAGAACCTAAAAATCTATTGAAACTCTCTACTAATCTCCACAGTTGTGTTACAGCTGTGCAATAATTTCTTAGACTTATTATAACTGAAGCATTTTATGACCATATTATGCAGTCCAGCAGTTGCCAGTGTTGAGTCTTCATTCACTTGTAAATGACACATCATCTCCATTTCCACATGCATAAGAAAATGATTCTATTAATATGATTACACTTCTGATGTTTCCTAACCAAGGCAGCCTGTCACAGCATCTGCAAATCCCGGGAAAAAAAAACACAGTTTTCCGTTTATTTTCACCCATATTAACTCCGCTGATTGTGTTCCAACTTCCAGGGAGGAAAGCTGTGTGGAGGAGGAGATGAGAAGATGACTGTAGTAGCACCTGTATCCCCTCAGATCAAGAGCAAATGTGGTTCACAGCAGAAACCTAATGAGGGAACAGAGAGGTAAAGCTTGAGGACATCTTTCCTCTGGTATTTTGCCTCAGTTTCCAGTGGAAACACAGATTTTCTGTGTTAGAAAAAGCATATGTTCGGTAGAGTTTAGCAGCTGTAGTTAAACCTTTCTTCCACTGAACATCCCATTTATTTAGAGCCCAGGCCTTTTGGTTTTGTTTTCTTGGAAAAAATATAGCCTTTTTTTCCATTTAAAGAGATTAATACCTTTGATTTTGATATGATACCTGTGAATGTCCATCTCTTTTTGTTTGTTAGTACTATTGCTTCCTTTTTGAGATAAAGGGACTATTAGATACCATAATGAAGATTCTCCAGATTCCTTCTTTAATTAGTTTTTTTTTTTTCCTAATACTTCATACTACTTTTTTTTTTTTTTTTTCAACAACCAGGCTGACCATCTGCAATTCGGTGTCTTTACCATTTCTATAAATGATCTGGATGCAGCACTTGAAGTCATACCAAGTAAGTCTGCAGATATTAAATTAGGAGGAGCTGCCTACTTCCTGAAGGGTGGTGAGGTCTTGCACAGAGACCTTGACTGACTAGAGCAGTCACCAATTGAATGAAGTGTAATAAGAGCAAGTGCTGGATTCTGCACTTGGGACAGGGCAACTTTGGATATGTGTCCTGACTGAGGCACGAGAGTCTGGAGAGCAACTCCAAAGAAGGGGATCTAGGGGTTCTGGTTGATGGCAAATTGTACGTGAGTAAACAGTGTGCCAAAGGAGGTTCCGTGAAGGTTCTGAAGGATAAGACATGCAATGAATGGCTGAGACCACTTGGTTTGTTCAGCCTAAAGAAGAGGAAACTGGGGGGACATTTCAGCATTTGAGAGAATGGAGATGGCTGTTAGAACTGGGAACGTGTGTAGGGCTGTAAAATGTTTCTTGGAAAAGGACATGTTTCCAACATCCCTTCTGCCTTTGAAACTGCATGGTATATTCTGAGCAGGATGTTGAGATGTCCTTGAAATGTCAAACCTACCAGACACTGGAAACTATTTAGAAACCATCCTTAATAGCAGATAACTAAACAGAAACTTTATTCCTTTTATTCAGTTCCATGCAATGAGGAAGTGGGCAAGCAAAATAATAGCATTTCATAGGACTAGAGCAGAAGTCCCAAGGCCCACAGACAGAACTACACTGTTGCATGTTGCTGTGTAAGGTCCTTTTACACTGCAGCCTCTGTTGTTCTGTACCTTGAGTTGCTTCAGGCACTGAGGGTGTATAGTGTTACTCTCCTTTAGTCATGGTTTTGCTCTAAGGCAATCATTTTATTTTCCTGATTTGTCTGCAAAGTAGAGAAGGGCAAAAATGTCAATACTGCTTTGTTTCAGAACTGCTCTCTTGTTTGTCCTTTATACTCCCTGTTCTCTGCTGATATTTTCCCCTCAACATCTCATTTGACTGCTTATTCCCTGAAGCTAAAATGCAAACCAGGCCCTTGTTCACCTCCCAACCTTCTTGGTATTTCTCTCTTTTTGTACAAATCCGTATCAACACTAAATGTTCCATCTTCGTATTCCTTTGTGTCTACCTCAATGCCTCTCTACCTCTCTACTGTTGAATTCCACAAATGGTTCTACCTTTACCTTATTTCTTCTGTTTCTAGCCCTCAAGAACTCACTGTTCTCCTTTCCTTTCCTACTCACTACTGTAATTATTTTTTCCAATTGATCATTTATGCCAGTATCAACAAATTTGCCAAGAAGCGTCACCTGTTTTCTTCCCTGTGCCCTTTATCAAACCTATACAAACCACAGGGAACTGAGTCAGAAATTTCTGAAAACCCCACAAACCATTAAGTAGGAAGATTTAACAGGCAGTAATAGCTGAAGCTTTAAAATATTCATTGACTTATTCATTACGAGGATGGAGTAATGAGGCCTCTAAGTGGCAAAAGCCAAACAGTAGAGGGTAAAGATGGAGAATGATTAATCAGGCTGTGAGTGAGGTAACAAATACCACATTTGACTTTCTTTATCAGGAATCAGATACCAGCTCTACATAAGCTACCTAAGACTGGTCTGCACCATGTTTATTCCTGCCTCTGCGTTCTGCCCCTGACCCTAATGGGCCACACGCACAGAATCACAGCTGGAGATATCTGAGAAAAACTTTTGGCAGCTGAAAGCTGCATGTGAAACTTCCTTATGCAAAAACATGTTGCTTAGGATGGACCAAGGCAGCCAAAATCCTACTAAACTCTATTTTGTAAGCTTAATTCTCGGTGGAAGCTCTGCTGGGAAGAAAAAAACTCAAACAATTGCACAGTATTTTCATGTGGAATTGTAATCCTAAAAAAGTCTGGATGAACACTGGTCCAAAGTTCCTTGTATCTAACAGGTAATTGCTGAAGCCATTGAATGGTCATTGTGGTTACATTCATTTCATTCTTACAGTTAATTTTTTTTATTACATGCTCAGAGTTTCAGTCCGGGTCTGTCTTCCGTGAAGTCTTGAGGGACTCGGACCTCTAGAGACCTTAAATACAGGCAGCATAACTCCCCAAAGATTTCCACACACAAAAAAAAACATTGTCTTAAATCAGCAAGGACTTTTTCCCTTAGAGAAGGCAACAGTGGTAAAATCAACATTAATCCTGCCTTGCTCCACTCCATTCTCAGGAGAGAAGTCCCACTGAGTTATAGTATGAAGCCAATCTTCATTTTACCTTGTCTCACTATCTGCCAGCAAACTGTGAAGACAAAACTACCTTTCTTTTCTAGCTGGAAAAAAAAAAGAGTTAATAATTTTCTGAAACTTAATGGAGGTTATTCGACCTGGCATATTAAATAAGAGAAGAAGAGGCATCCTAACCATCTAACCATCTTAGCGTTCTTGCTTTACTACTCTGTCAGAGGGTGTGCTGGTCCCTGGCCAAATGCTGCTCTGCACTGTCTTGTAGGTAGCAGGTCTGTATCACTGGAAGATCCACCTATGTAACAAGGTCACTTTCGATATATACAGAGCTCCAATACTACAAAAATTTCTTCGCTGGGCAAAAGATGAGATTGACTCAGCTGGAAGTTTTATTATTGGGATCATTATAGCTGCACATTACCAAGCCTGGTAAATCCCTGGTAAAATTAACACAGAGGAGAGAGATGTTTCCTGCTGGGCCATGTTTTCTATATATTTGGTGTCAAATGAAAATGGGTTGTCTTGCTCTTCTCATAATTGAATGCCAGCATTCCACAGTAGATGGTGCAAACCTGTATATTGACTATTTTCTCCTCCATAAACTGGCAATAGAGCTTTGAGGGATGCTGGACAGCCCTATAGCCTGGGAGTTAAATGGGCTCTTTGAGGTAATTTTTCGGAGATCACCTTCTCCATTTCACTCCCACACCCTGCAGCCAAACAATGAAGTTGCTCCAAGACACTACACGCTAAGAAAGAGACATTGTTTTATTGGAAGCAAAAAATAAATACAGTTCTCCTGCAACATTCTCTCCAGTCTCTTGCACAGTTGCTAATAATAAGGTCTGCAAAGCAAGTATTGGGGTTTAAAGGAGAAATGACAAGAAAGGGAAAGAAAGGAATGAAGCCTTTGGGGGTTACTTGCCCCCAGAATGATTTGCATTTGTTTTCTGTGCTGGGAACAAGCAGGAAAATCCAGTAAAGTCAGTGAATACGTTGTAACCCCAGTGTCAATTTTCTGTGGGGATTAAAGCTAGCATTGTTTTTTTTCAGCTTCCTAGTGATAGAAAATGTGTTCACCACTCTCTTCTCTTTCAGAGAGTGGAGTTTTACTTTTTTTGGATGATCTGTAATTTCTAACCAATTCCCTGAATAAGTCGTAATTATTGTAGAATCCCAGTTTCCTATTACCACCCAACACAGCTTGACACATGGAGATCAGCACGTTGACCAGCACACTGATACTGCTCTTGAGACTTCAGTCTCAGTAGGCCTTGGTAGCCTTGATTAATATACAACTCCATGTGGCCCCGCAGCTCAGTCTCTGTAGCAAACAGAGGTGCCTCAGCCCCAGACTCCACCACAGCATTCAGTGGGGCTCACAGCCCCAGGTCAATCCTTTTTGTAGCTAACCACACTCTGCCTCGAGCCTGCAGTTCTCGTGTCCTTCTGCAGCACGCCAGCACTTCAGGCAGACTCAGAGCCATCAGTACCAGAACACCTCGTCCTGGAGGGGCTCCAGCTCAATGCAGCCTGCAGTTCTCACCCCAACAGAGACAAGGTCTTCAGCGCCGGTGCCAAGGGCACAGCAGCAAGGGGCACCTTGAAGGTGGTTGATCCAGGCAGGCAAAGCACGCTGAGCACGGGGGAAACCAGAAGGTAAATGCTCTAATTCTGTCCCCTCTTCCCCTTCACTCTGCTCTAGCCGGCTCATCTTTCAGGATGTTGCATTATAAAAGCAAATACCTGGAAGTCAGCATGAAACACATCACCTTTCTGGTGTACGTGATCACTAGCACAAGCCCAGAGCTGGCAGTTATAACAGAACTTTTCTCAGGCAGAGCTCCTGGTCTGCTTTTTGCTCTACTTTTTTTCCAAGGTACAATAGCCTTATGTATTAGGTTATAATTGTCCCCCACAAGAGCACCACTGCTTCCTGCTCCAGATCTGTTCTTTCTGAGTTCATTTTTTTCCTCCTTTAAGTTGCAAATGATACCCACTGAGCTCTGCGAAGAGAAGCATAATGAACTGCTGTTAGGCTTCGTTCTAGAGATAAACAAAAATGGGGAATATGCCAAAAGGAACAACCTTGAATTGGCTGAATTGGCCACGTTACCTAAGAGTCATTTTCAGGAAAGTCTGTCCTTCAGGGCCTGGCTGAGTTCACACGCTGCAATTCACAGAACTAGTGGCATTAAGGGAAAGCATTCCTACTCTGCCTGCATTCAGGAGTGAGCAGCAGATTGCTGTCCTCACAACGCTCCCAGGGGATAGGCTTCAAGCTACTACTTCAGGTGGTTTATCGGACTTCTGCTCTGAGATAAAATGACAGAGTAATAAAGAGCATGCTGTTAATTCTTGCTCCTTCTGGATCACTGGGATAGTTTCTTTTTCTGTACCTTACACACAATTAAATGCTATTTCCAAAATCTGTTGTGGTTGCTATAGGTTACTAACAATAACACAAACTTCATTTGTTTAAAGAAAAAATAAATTCCAGCACGTGACCTCCAGAAATACTGTATATACATTTCTCTTCTAGCTTTTATAGCTTCTAATTAACTCTAGATTTCAGCGCGTTCATTTATAATTCACAAGCATCTCTTATCTGATTAGTTTAGCTCCACCAAGCAAAAGTGCAATTTCGGAGGGCACAAACAAAGTACAGAGATGGAATTTTTACAACTGCTTTCCTTTCTCTATCAGAATTCATACTTTTAAACTGTAAGGAGTTGGTTTTCCTTTTTTTTTTCTTTTTTCTTTCTTCCTTTTTTAATTTTTTTTTTAATTTTATTTTATTTTATTTTATTTATTGTAGGACTTAGTCATGATTTTGTATAACTCCAAGTTCAGGGATTAATTCAGGTTAGATCTTTGGTGATGCATGGCATGATAGAAAGCAAATGCTCACCAAAGCTCAGTCTTCTGCCAAAATGCTGCTGCACGACAAATGCGCTGTTTTCCAACATCATTAATCTTGCTTATATAAAAATATTCTATAACACTTCTTTACAGGCACAGACTTCAGTGTTATTTTGTGGGAAAACATTTAGAAACTGCAAGGAAGCTGTAAAAGAATGCAACCAGGATCCAGCTTCTGAAGACTAGAAAAATGACTAGATTGTTTTCAAGACTAGAAAGCTTCTAAAGTAATGGAGAAAAAGTGTTCAAGAGAAAAGTGCTCCTGGGGCAAAAAGGCAAATGATGACAAAATAGGGGCTCTTTTGCCATCATCTACTCGCTCTTCTTGGTCTCCTGGAGGGCTGTCACTTGAATGAGGCCAAAGGACAGACTGGGATCCATTGCTGCCACAACGGATGCTGGGGTGAAGATGGGGATGCCATCTTTTGTGGGGATGCCACAAGAGCTGGAGTGAGGATGGCCACCCAGTAAGCCCAGTTGCTGCTCTCCTGCTGCTGAGCCTGGTGGGATCACACTCTGTAGCTGAAAGAGGTATAAAGCAGTATATTTTACCTCCTATTTGCTGTGGAAATTTGCCTGTCACAGGTTTGCTGAAGGTGGTAACTCACTAAGCCACAAGCTCAGTCACGCGTTTAATTCTGAAGTGTGGTGGGATTTAATCTCAGTCCATATGAAGACATTAAACAACACCCACTGGCAAACCCATCATCCACAACCTGGAACAGGTCCTGCACAGCAGCTTCCTCCTCATGCGTGGAAGTGATTCCTCCCATCCAGCACATGCTTGGAGGCACATCTGAAGTATGATGTACAGTTTCCATGCTAACAGTCCTGTCTCTGAAAGAAAGCTGCTTTGGAACAGGTGTCTCTGAGAGAATTGTGAGGAGATGGTGACCCTAAGCTGTGCCTCAGCAAAATACAAATGCTAGAGCACAGTCCTGATCAGACCTCATCTTGCAAACATATGACTTTGGGCAGCTTTGCAAATGACTTGGCTATCCTGAGCAAGTCTATTTTAATGTCAAGAGGAGACCAGCCACACACTCACTCATGCTACACCTCCAGGTATGTGACTTCAAGAACTTCATCTTCCGGATAAAATAAAAGCGTCTGCTCTGAATCAGACAGTCTCCTCTACATCACTGCTAATAGTGGATTGCTCATATCATCTACCTCTGATTTCCCCACTACTGATAGCAATAGATCCCAGAAAATTAGGTGTGATTTAGGCAGTCAGCCTGCTCTAGAAGTTGCAGGTCTTCAACTGCTTCAGCTGCTGAGCCTTTTGGAACAGCTCGAGCTGTAAATATGTGCTCGATGCTTTTGCATTTTTTATTATATGCTGATGCAGTTTTTCTGTGTCCTCGCTAATTTGCCAATAAAACATGGCACACAGAATTCATGTGTTGTGCTGGGGACAAACTGTTTAGAAGACAGTATCAGAAAACTACAGATTAAAATGTTTCCAGGTGGAAAAAGCATAAGAATTGGAAGCAAGATGACTCTATAATCTGTTGTCCTGAGGGGCTCTTCTGATATTAAAAAAAAAAAAAAAGGTTTGCTTTCATCGGTGCCAAAGCCATTTAAAGGAAAACTGTTCATTACTTTATAATCTCGTGTTTAAGGGCAATTTGCATTTTTCAGAAGGAAACTTGACTCTCCATAAATTCAGATTGTTGGATTGGGGCTTCAACAACAGAACAGCAAATTGGTCATTGCTTTTGGTACAACACCATCTGTTAGTATGGATCTTTTTAAAAACAGCTTGTCCTGTATTTCACCCTTCATCTGTTCTTCTTTAGAGCTGCTCACCTTCAGTCCAAGGACTTAAAAGCACTGAATGTACACTACTTAAGCTTCCCCATTAGGACTATTCAAGGAAGAATGCAACAGGCTATGAGGAGCAGTTGACCTGCCCAGGTCTGCTCTGCCTGACCTTTAGAGTTCCTCCCAGTTGTTTGCCTCATCCAAAGCTTCATCTTTTCTTCTCTGCCACAGTACAAAATGCCATTCCTGCCTGGCAATGGAAGCGCATGGCCAATACTCCTCTTTCCCCACTCGAGTGAGGAAATTTTACTTGTAGATGTAACAAATAAAAAACTTTTTGTGTCTTTTTTTTTAATTTTCTCCAACACAATATAACATAACTGCATTCAGACAGCTGCTGTTGGTTCTCCTTGGACTTTTCCCAGCAACCCCATGCCAGGTCCCTGTGTGCCTCAGTGCAAGCATTAATATTCTCCTACTCCTTCGACAAACAGCAGTCACAAGTCATTGAACAAATCTCCCCGGACAGTTGACGAAACTGAGGGAACAGAAAACAACTCATTCCTCATCCACAGAGTCAAGAACTGTTCCTGAAAGGGTTTTGATTTTGGCTTTAAAAATGTAACAAGAGATCTTTGTTTTTACTTTTTCCACGGCAAGGATATTCACTCTAACAAAAATAGACAGGAAAGTAGAACACAGCTGATGTCCTTAAGAAGTCAACAGTCACATCAAAACGTATGACTATCTCCGTTCTTGATTAATGCCACGTGAAACGTGGCTCCATAGCTATGAGCTCTGGGCAAAAGCTGAAAACTTTCTCGAGGTGTTGCCAGCTGTTTTGTAAAAGCCAGAAAGAGTGCTTTTCACAGAAGAGGCTGCAGTATGTTTGCTAGTCACACAAGTGCTCACAATTCAGCAGCATCTATTCATGCTGCCTTGTGACTAACTGCATTATATGTACCTTGCAGGGACCAGGCAGCAGCTCCATGCCGTCATCTCTCTGGTAAATCACAATGATCAAAACTGAAAAGCCCTTTTCCTACTGTTTCTTTCTTTAAATGTAGTTGTTTTTTGAAGCAAGAAAAAAATATAAAGTGAGAGAGAGCTGAAGTAAAGATGTAAAGGTCTGGAGACACAGGCTCTGCCAGCTTACAGCAAAACCGAGCTGCTGACTCTAGATGGAAAATATGCCCATTTGCTTAGGCTGAAGAGTCTGTTTTGCTGAGGCCACCCAAGCCAGGTGATGTTCCAGTACCATCAAAAAGTGTCCTCGTGCTAACGGCAATGAAAGCCCTCAGCTAAAGTCGAGGTTTAGAGCACCCGTTCTGGGACTCTCTCCCCTTGTTCCACCACATCACCTGCAGCTGCTGGAGGCTTGAGCCACTGCACTTTTATAAAATACTACAATTCTGGAAAAGGACCAGAAAAACTACAGGAAAACTGTAGAAGGGGGGGGGGGGGGGGGGGGGGGGGGGGGGGGGGAAGAAAAAATAAAAGTAGAATTTCCTTTTTTCTTTTTCTTTTTTTTTTTCTCAGGCTATCCATTTGCAGAACTATGTCAGGGTTGTGGGATTACACAGGGCTCTGTGTGTGAATGCTTTCTGTGGGCTCTGTCCTGGAAACCTCTTTTTTCTTGAAAATGGGCCAATGGGCCTCTTTCTGCTTTGCACCGCATGGGGACGACTGTGACCGGGCCACACCAGCCCCCAGGTGAGTCCATGAGCATTTCCTTCAAGAACTGGCACGGTTCAGCCACAGCAGTGAGCTCTGTGAGCACACTTCCACCAGCAGCAGTCCGTAACTATTTCAGTTGATTCACAACCTGACGCCTCTGACCGCAGCTTGCAGGCACTGCGAGTGCTTCAGATAACACATGAAAAAGTATCAGAGTACAGGGAGAGACCACTGCATTATTTCTTATACTGAAAGCCCATAGCTACCTTTGGCGTAAAGAAAAAGTGGCTGTTTCCTCCCAGGTGTCCTACCCCATTTTTCTGAGTTCGTGGTCTTTCATTTTTTTCCCCCTATGGGTAAAAAGGACCTTATTTCTTAGCAGTGAACATTAATGATTCATGTCTCCAAGGGCCGAACTGGAAAATTTCCTAGATTATACACCTGCCTGTTCTAGGAGTACTAAATGTACCAGCAGTGGGAGGACTTACTCAGGCTCCTATTAAGCAACATCTGTGGGTGGATTTTTAGTCCAGCTGTTAACACGTGATTTATTCTGCAGTCAGATCAACCATGCCAATGGAAAGAGTAGGCTTCAAGCCTGCTACTAAAGGGACTGATTACAGTAATTACTGTCACCATGAAACATCTTGTGAATGTTGGCAGATAGGTTCACAGCCCCACATGCCAGCTGAATAAATGAGATCTTGCTACTTGCGGGCTGTCAGGTCAAATGATGCAAAGCAGTTTAGGGTAGGCATTCACAGCCTGGAGATACCTACCAAGATACTGGCCACATTCACAGTGACCACATCCTGCTACTTCTCTGGATTGTCACCATCTACAGGACCAGAATCATAGAATGATTAAGGTTCAGAAAGATCTCTAAGATCATCTAGTCCAACCGTTCACCTACCTCCAATATTGCCCACTAAACCATGTCCCTAAATACCACATCTTCACGTTTCTTGAACACCTCCAGGGACAGCAGCCCATTCCAGTGCCTGACCACTCTTTCTGAGAGGAAGCTTTTTCTAATATACAACCAGGAGTCCACGTTACCTGTCCATGTTACAGGAGGAATTAGGAAAGTCATGTTCTGTGGCTGGAAATTGGTCTCTACCATAGGGTACAGAACCTCCTTCCATTTTATGGTGGAATCATAGAATACCCCAAGTTGGAAGGGTCCCATAAGGAACATCAAGTCCAACTCCTGGCTCCACAAAGGACATGAAATTGGAATGCATAAATTAAAGAGTCGAGGGCTAATTTGTCACTTGGGAGATGGGGGATGTAGGGCAGTATTGACCTCCCTGATAAGAGTTAGCAGCACCGTGCTTCTGGTTTCATTCTGACCCCAGCACCCCATGAGGGCAGGGGCAGGCAGATGGCTGTGGTCACCTTTGCACTTGGAGGTCACACAGCACAGCTGGCAGAGCCATCACACTGAGTCAGGCTACGTACATACTCTTCTCTAGATGGGAACAAGAACAAACCAGATAAATGTGGTCACGAATCAACTTAGCCAGAATTTTAGGAAAGTTTGCAGTTGTCAGGCAAGGGAAAGGAACCAGAAGAATACATAAATCAGTGAGAGTGAACTCACCAACCAGACCTAAAGCTTGATACATTTTAATAGATGTTACTTCTAATTAATCAATTAATGTAATTATAGTGATTACAAATTATGTAACCAATTATTAATCAATTAATCTTTAATTAACTCATTTTTAAGTACTCCCATTTTAATTAATCGATCTGTACTTTGTTTGTGTATCTCAGCAGTGTACTCCATGACCCAGGAAACCCCTTCTTATCGCTCTCCTCCAATCTCATTTTTCCTGCCCTGCTTGCCATTAATTTCCCATTAACTTCCTTCCTACCCCTCCTCAGCTCCTCCACACAGCATGGAGCAGCCAAGGAAGAGGATCTCATGCTTCCCTCGAGGTGGAGAGATGATGGACTGAGGTGATGGACCCAGTCTACTCAGGGCCAACTTCAGAGTAGAAGAACTGCTGCTCAAAAATGCACTCAGAAATGCTAACTCTCCCTCTCAGACCTCTCAAATGCAGAGCAAACAAGGCTCAGATTGGCACAGCCAATGCAAAACCTCTCCTCCCCTCTTTGCCTTCTCTCAGCGCTTCAAGCAAAAGGCACTCTGATCTCACACTGATGCCATGATAACTGCTTTCCTGTGGCTTCCCTGCTCATCAGCCACAGAACTTACCTGCTGCTCAGAAGGCAGCTGCAGCTTTGGGAGCGGCTCTTTGTCACACTCACTGATTTTTGCTTTTTCAAAACAAAGTATTGCACTCATCCATGAAAGATGTGCTCTGAAAGGATGTTGCCCTCACTCCCCAGACTCCTCGCTGGTTTTTGCGTGAAAAGACCAGCATAAAGGCTCAACTAGCAAGAAAAAGCAGTTGAAAAGATCGATTTGCTAGGAAGCAAGCCTGGAGATGAGTCCTTGAGATGCAATATCTTGTATTCAAGGATCATAGAATCATTAAGGTTGGAAAAAACCTCTAAGACCATCTAGTCCAACCGTCCACCTGCCACCAATACTGCCCACTAACCATAGATGCCTCAGAAAGTCACATCACTGTACAAACCTTAAGTATTTTCTGAACTATATGAATTCTATTCTATCTATATGTTATTTTTGCAATCAATACTCATACTTTTGTATTTTAATTGCAGACATTGCAATGTACGGACAGTCAGAAGCACCAATCTGAATAAGTATTTTAAGTTCCGTTGTTAAAATTTAGTACAATGCCTAGTGGATGCTGCTACTAAGAAACAGAGTCACTGAATTTCATTGTAGCCTACTTCACATAAAAAGTATTTTGTCTGGGGGAGCAGAGCTGTTCCGCTGCACATACTCCTAAAAGGAGCCAGTCTGAATACTTGTATTTGTTCACTGTATCCGAGTATCAGAGTTTACCTCTGAGTGGAAATTAATTGGAGCTTAGTCTGGGAAAGGGAGAGGTGATGGTCTGTTCCTACGGCCAGCACAATAGATGGGAGCTCATATTTGTCCTGCCCGGCAAACTTACAGGCACTTCTTGTCCTCAGCAACAGATTTTCTCCTCAAATCTCACCAGGATAGACAAACTTAACTTCCTTGCTACTGAGTAGCGAAACAGTTCACTGCTTCATGGCCCAGAGGGTGACAGTGCTATAGCCAGAGACATACCAAGATTTCAATAGATGCATTTTTTTTTCTGAATGGAAGAATTCAATTCCACACCTTTTCCTCATCCACAGTTCCATGTCAGGTGCCATTTTGTCAGACCGCCCCTCCGCTGCCAGCTGTCACACAACAATAAAATGTAATGGAATATTGGTGGGAAGGTTCAACCTCTACTGCCATTGCTCCAACATCAGCCTCTGTTGCTGTCAGTCAACATAATGAAATAGGAGGCATTACTTTTGGAGCAGCTGTAGTTTTATTTGGATTTAGAAATTGCTGACAGAAACCAAACATGTAATAACAGTCTTGCTACAGTCATTTTTGTTCTCATAACAATCACTCCTTCCAGAAGCACTAAAGAAAATTAAGTACTGCAGCAAATGAACCATGCAAAATTATTTTACTACCATCAGTGATGACAGAAAGTATTTCTAACAGTTTTAAACGGTTTATTGCATGGGTGTAATTACACATGGGGCAGTAGTTCCAGACTGAGTGCATACTGTGGCACTATTATTTATTATTATTTAAAGATCTGGGGAGTATCTCTTGTTGCAGTAGTTAGTTGCTTATTTACTCATTAAAGTTGGTAAATTACATGCACACAAAAATACCTACCCACAATGATTGCAATTATGAACACTGTAATTTCATCAAATTGGATAGAAAAGCACAGAAATGCAATAATCAGACAAAGCCTAAACCTCAGCATCTTATCCACAGCTTAAAACCCTGATGGCCTCAGACAGCGACAGAGAACTTCAGTGACCTCAGTTCACTGGAAGCTGTACTCAGCTACCAGCCCTGGAGCTGAACAGGTAGAAACTTCAGTGTCTTAAATAAGAAGAATAGATCCAGTCACAGAGGCTTTTTCTTACACTGCAACTTGCTAGTGATTGCAGGGATCTCCACTGGGTCTAACACGGTTATGGGCAGAAAACCGGCTGTCCTCCCACCTCCCAATGAAGCTCATAGTTGGATATGGTTTATATAAACCCATAGGACACCCATAACTTCTGCTATCTCCAGCCCTAAAGGCCTTGGTGAGGATGTTGAAACCCTTCTGAGAATACTTTGAGCCATTCTATCCACTCACCAGAAATGTAGACACAAGGAACACTGAGTCAAGTATAGAATTGCTGGGTCACTTCCATGAGACAGATAAAGTCTCCTTTGAGAATATCATAAAGAATAAAATATATTCAAATTATTTATCTGGGGAAAACCAATTGAATGCCTCCAAAACCAACCCAGAAGGCCATGCAGCAGACAAGTGGTGAACTTGGCCTCAAGCCACACAACCACCCTTGCATGACAGGCTGTGCAGAAATCTCCTCCTTTCCTTTTGAACTGGATCCACTCAGAAGAAAACATCTTAAAGATTCAGTAAGCTACATAGTACACAGAAGAGACAGGCTAATGATCAGGAAACTCACCTGGGACTGAAAAATCCTTGGTAGCACACCATTCTTCAGGGTCTTTGGAAAGCAACGTGTCCTTAAGCAACTCAGTCCAAGGATATCCAGGGTCTTTGGGTCTACAGAAAATTTATTAATGCCAAAGCTGTCAAAACATGATGATGGAAATGAACACTAAGTAAATAATTCAACGCATACATTTTATGGCTAATTAAAGATTATAATCAAAAGTGGTAATGATTTTTGCAATCATGAGTTAAGTGTTTGGAAGGGAAAAGGAGCCGCAAAGGGATTTTTTTAGAATCAGTTCTGGGTTGTTGAAACAAGCCTGAAAGAACCAGCATATAAACAAGTGTTAATTAATCAGGCATGCTGATAGCTCAGTATCCGCATTTTCATAAAGTTCCAGACAACTCTGTCATTCCCTGTATAAGACCTCCCTCACACACTTTGCCCCCCACCAGTAAACACTGTCTCATTTGATGAAAATTTCCTAAGCTGGGTAAGGATCTGTTCATAAATAAGATGTTCAAAGCCAGTGATTTCTTCCACAGGAATGCAGTTTAACATCAAGATAAATAAAATATTTCTTTGATTGCCCGGATTGGTTGTCTAGCTATAAAAGCAAAGCACTTCTCTTTTGTTTCAGTTAGACATACCACCACCCTTCAAATGACTTTGTAAAGGAGGGGTGGGTTTGGAGGAAGCCTGAAAAGAAAGGAACAAGTCAAATGGATCCCGGTGCACTTTACAGGTTATGGTCCTTAGTAATTTTTAGAAATGGGTGAAACGTACGTTATCTACCCATACCTTTAGGCTCCATCCAACGTAAACAGGTCACCATTCAGAAGAGAATATCAACATATATGAACACAGGGATATCAGAATTCTCACAAGGGATGCAAACTCCTCTCTCTCAAGCTCTGTGGTTCCTTAATCTCCCCGCGTACCGAAAGGTCTCGAAGCGCTGCACATTCAACCACTGCACAGAACTCCATACACATGTAGATACCAACCAGTGAAAAGCAGCTGCATTCTTCAAACGATAGTTCTCCAAAACACTCATACCTACAAGTGAGAGGAAATTATACAAATGCAGAGTGTTACCCAGTTGATCTTTGGAGTACAATCCCAAACAGTGGTTTCAGCTACCTGTACTTGCACCTTCACACTTGAGATATTAAATCCACGTCTCCATACAGTTGCACCGGTCTCCATACACAACAGCAGAGTTTCATATACACAAAGACCCACATCTCAATTAATCCATTCTTGGGAAACCCTTTCCTGTTATCTAATTCCTCTCTGAAAATCTAGCAGCTTGTCTTCAGGTCACTGATCCCATTTACAAAAACACTTTCTAACAAATCTGAAGAACACTTCTTATTCCACATGAGTGTTATGGACAGTTCTAGGGTTATACTACTTATTCCATCTTGGCTGTATTATGAATTTTTGTAGGCAAGGCTCATGATGGAAAAGCCAAGAGTCTGCAAACAAAGAAAAATGCTACATAAAGAGAAACAAAAACCAGATAGTTTGCTTGTTCTGAGTCATTACTACTGTTTGATATCATTCTGTACACTAATTTTTTCTACTGTTCACAAGTAGAAATGTTTTAAAGAATTCTTAAGGTCAGCTTTTAAATGATTAACAGCTTATGAAGATTTGTATACAATTCTTTTTTTTTTTTTTTTTTCCGTTTATGTAAAAGGTTAATGAAAGTTAATCCTAAAATATCACTTGGTCAGACAGAATATGGGAAAAAATATCACGGATCTTCAGTGGATTTTGCTGGGCTTGTGTTTGTTTAAGAGAGAAATCACTTTACACAAAGGAACAGATGATTTACTCTTCCGCAAAAATATTTCTTCTTAGTCATTCAAGATTAACTTTAATTGAAATGGTATGAAAAATGGAGGAAGAAAGAATTTAAATGGCAAGAATAAAAATAACATTGAGCTATATGAAGAATATTTTAGTGGATGTTTTCAGCTTACTCATCAACTAGTTTCTAGATCCAGAATATATTAAATACGAGGTTTTCTCATTAAAAATCTGCAAAGCAGCATGCATAACATCAAAGTCAGATGATTTCAGGTGTTTGAATATCTTGCGTCCTAGTAGCTAAAAATGAGCCTGATCTGAATGCAACACGGACTGACCTCTATTGCAAGAAGATGGTGTATTCATTTCCACTCATGTAAAAGGAATGCAAATTACTGCTGATCCAAGAGAACAGTTTTTCAGAGTGTTTTAGGAGAAAAACTGTTTTGGAAGGGATCTCAAGACATCACCTGGTCTTTCTATCCTAAGACAAGATCAACTCTATCAGAACTGCCCCTTGCTGGCGTTTGTCCTATTTAAAAAAGGTTCATAACATTGCAGTGTGGGAATCAGCCAGTCAGAACGGCAAAAGAATACAGAATGGTTAACAATAATAATTTATTCGTTTTGAAATGTTAACAATTTTGTCTTTTCCTCATCTTTTTCTCAGTCTACACATACAGCACTTTGTCAACAAGTTAACAACCTATAATTGTGAAGAAAAAGATGCACCTGGAGAATTTCGAGAGGACATTAACCGTGTTTTCATTGCACTGCTGCACTGGCCTGCAGTCCCACAGTTACAACACTGAAAACTCAATCTATTTCCTTGTTACTCATGATCCTCCTGGTGATATTAAAGGCACAGCACGGTGGTTGACCAAGGAACAGTCACTCTTGCAATCAGTCTCAGTTCAAAGTAGAGAGAGAGGAACCACAATCACGCACAAAAGCTTGAGACATAAGAACTTGTAACCATGACAGCTGCATCCTACAAACACTACAGAAGACAGTAACAGCAATTCCTCCCTGCAAAGCCTGTGTTTACTCAGTTTCCTTTGTATGCATTGGCAGTCCCCATTTAAGTACAGTATCAGTACCACGACAAAACAGTTTTTAAGGTGTCTTGTCATCAGAGGAATGTTGTTGACCCTTCCCTCTTTTCATGGGGTAATACAGCAAGTATTTTCTTTGATGTGGATCCTTGAGGCACTGAACATGTGAACTTTCCAGGACTGCGTTATTTTATCTCAAATAAGGGTCAGGATTTGCAGGTAGAAAGGGTATGATCAACTAGTAAGAATGGAGGATTGAAAAAGATTGACATGGAAGACGGTTGTCCTGGTTTAGTTGGCAGTTATACAGACCTGATGTAGTGGAAATGTCATGACCTGAAACGGTGATTGAGCACCTGGTGGGAAGGCAGGGCCAATCCAGGGGAGCTCAGGTGCATGCAATGCTCCTGAGTGACGAGAAGGGGTGGAGCCAGGATCCATTCCCCTCCCAGACCTCATTTAAGGGTTGGCAGCGGAGGTAAAGGTATCTTCTGTGGGAGGTTCCTGTCTACTGAAGGTCTTCTACAGGTAAGCAGTTTTTCTTCTTTTGTTTCTGCATTTATAGCTGTTGTTTTTTGAGCTTGTTCTCATTTGCTGCAGCCTAGAGTTGTGTCATCCTGCTATTATTGCTGTATTTTCCATTGCGTCATAGCATTAAGCTTGCTTACAAAGATCTACTGTGATGTTTGCTTTTTCTGAGATTCCATGAGTTCCTTATGCTTCATATGCAGCTGATAAAGCATACCATAAGGACAGAAATAATTGCTGGTGGTAGAGCAAAACTGCATTTCAAAGTCCCTGTTCTAGTTAAGATGTGCTATGGGCTGGTAAAGCAGTCTGTAGTGTAGAATTAACTGCAAGGGTTGAAGCTGAATGCTGTAAATGAATTAGTCCTGGTACTGCTCACTTCAACTGATCATAGGCACCCATTGTTTATGGACAAATGTTGAGTGAGCAAAGATATACTCAGAATTACTATAGAGAGTTTAGTTGAGCACTCATTATGTGCTTTAATAAAATTATGTGGTGGTTGGGTTGTTGCTCTGATGTGTGCACAGATAGAGTTATGCTGCTTTTTATCTTCACCTTGGTAAATATACTTAAAGTGGTTTGGGATATTTTACTTTTTTTTTTTTTTTTGAGAAATTGCTTTTAGGATCTTATAGAAGGCACTGTTTGTTGACTGAATAGCAGATGTTGTTCCACTTTAATTTGGAGAAGAAATTTACTACCTGTTCTGTTGTTATCACAGAAGCACCATCCACTAAATTGTTAGGATGTATTTTTTGGGGCTGGTAATACTTGTGCTTCCTCAAAAGCAAGGCGCTAATCAAATTCACTTGTCGAAGGTGCTCCTGGGTGACTCTTTTTCACTCTGTGTCAGACCTTTAACCAGGGTGATCCACTTTCTCCAGATGCAAGTCATAATCTGTAAAACGTAGTTTCAGCATTTTCTTTTCCCTGACTCTTCTGCTAGAAGTTCAGGGCAAGTGTTTCAGGACAGCATAGGAGGACTGGATGAGGAAAAACTGCAGCTTGCAGTCAGAAGTAATGTTGGTGGAAAGGACAGTGTAGGAAAATCTTACCACTTATCTGATCTTTTCACAGCTTGTGTGTGGAAGTGTGGTGGGACCTACAGAAAGATGCTGTGTTCCCCACTCAGGCAGGCATGGAGTTGGCTTTCACAGCCTCCAAACAGTTTTTTCTGAAATGTTTTTGCTCTAAGGTGTAATGTTTTACTTAAGGTAGTTGTCCAGTCTTTAATTACCTCTTTCATTACTTCCAAGGGAACTAACTAGAAGCCAAATCACATTCATTGCATTTAAATTACTTGGATTGGAGAGGCTTTCTCTGGGTCATTTTGAGGTCTGGTGCTTGCAGTGGGAGGGATTCTGGAAGAACAAAATGGGCTTGCTTCCCAGACAGCGTGTCTTCTGATTAGTGCAGCTCTCCTCCACTTGATCCTTCTGTGAAGAGAACAGAATTGAATGTAGAATTCTGCTTGACGCTGTGTGTAAACAAGGCCTACTCCACTGAGTGCAGTTTACAGCTTGTAACTAGATGTTCTCTTCTGCTTCTATGAAATCATCTGAATCTTCACTCTCTCCTTAACTACAGTTTCTACTTAAATTGCTGTTGACTTAAAATGACACCAGTGTGAGCATTCCTCTCCTTCTGAATGGCAAGTGCTTGATCAGTGCTTGGATCTTGGCTTTGAATTCAGTGACTCACAAAAGTAGAGAGAGCAGAATTCAAAACCCAGGTACAGAATCTTGGAGAGCAGCTCAGTCTTCTGGTACCAAACTGCTGAAACCGAGAATATGGAAATGCATCAGCTCCTCAACACTTCAGTACCTTGTGTTAAATGAAGACTATGAGCTTGCTGCGGCAAGGGCTTTTTTTTTTTTAATTACCTTTTTGTAAAGCAACTAGCATGAGGGGCCCCTGATGGAACGCCATGATAATCAGTTGGGCTCTTCACTAAGACAGCTCTATGTAGTAATGCTGATCCCACTACAGTTGTAGGTACTGAGTGTGGCTCAGGGAGGAGGCACAGCTTCATTCCCTTTGTTTTGCTCCAATTTCCTTATGTGAGTCAAGTATGACTGACTTCTCTTGCTTGGCTGATCAGAACAGTTCAGTTTGACCCTAGTGTTGAAGCCAATTAGGCAGCAAACACAACATTACTGATAGAAATGCATGTTTTCTCAGATGGCAGCTATTGCCATGCACTGCCAGCCAAAAACTCCAGAGGAGAATGGAATAAAAGATACAATTTCTTTGCGCAACTTAAACTCTCCTGGTCACATTTACATAGGTAATAGGCACACACATATGCAGGCAAATATTTTTCAGGGTTACCTTTGCTTAGCAAGATGACGAGATGTTTGTAGCAGGCTTACCTTTTCAATTCTAGATATTAGATGTATTCTCAAATATTTTTATATTTCTGCTTTGGAGACTAGGTTTAGGGCTAACTCTGCCCTTATAGAAAGAATAGCATGCTGGGTTCCCGCTGCTTTGGTTACAGGTTTCCCTTTTCTAAACTGGGAGAAGTGTTGTCTCAGCTCAGTGGAAGTTCAGTCCTGCCAGGGACAGGGAGAAGGACACTGTAGCAGTGTCCCTTCTCTCTTTACTGCGCAGGTAGTGAAAAAAGGTGCCTGAAGGGGATGGCTTGGCCTTCAGTGATGTGGCCACAGTATGGAGTGAAGGATTCAGTGGGAGGTACTGACTTTTCTTTCAATAAGTTAAACAAAGCTATGGCTCTTGAGACCTGTGAAAACATCCTCGGTGACCTTATTTTTCACATGCTTTTGTTATAAGTAAAAGTGTTGCTGCCTGAGAACCTTCCAGACACCACCCCTAGCTGCTTAGCCTCATGCCAGGCCATTAATGTGGAAAGATTGTAACGTACCCCATGGTACTCGACTAGCAGAAGGCAGCCTCCCAGCAGTGAAACTTGTGCAGCTGTGGACCAGCTCTGTGATTTCAATGAGTGAGCAAACATCACCAACCCGGCAGGAGTTCTCTCTGAAGAAAGGGAGAGCAGCAGGGACTTGAAGCTTCAGCAAGGCTAGCATCAGATAGCTCACTTCATTGGTGGAAGGCATGTGATCTGTCTGTTGGTGGGCTGATATGCCAGCCGTTTAGTTTTCGCTATGTCACAGTCAGTGAAACAGCCGTGGCTTCTGGAGCAGAGCTGATCCTCCTTGCACAAGACACACAGGTCACCTTTGGTTTGGTTTAATTTTTGGAGGTACTTTTCTCACTAGGAAAACTTGGGTGTTAAATCCAGTTCTTGCTCATTTCAGGACTGCGTTTCTGAGGGCAGGCGAGGAATAAAAGAAGTTTGGCACATTAATACTGCCACTGATCAGTGGTAAATCATTATAAGAAGCTGACATGACCCTTGTTCCCTGGGTCTGAAACAATGCATTAAACACTTGAGTAATCTGCTCTCTTGCTTTAACAACAGCAAAGGAGAATAGGGAGGCTGGAAGTTAACAACAGCTGAAATTTTTATGAAGTTGTAAAGTGTACAGACCTAGACCTGCAGTGATTTAGTCACTTAGCATCAGTGAAAACTCGGTGACAAAAGCACTGATCTGCAGAGTCACGTTAGCATGTCTGACACAGATTACCCCACCTTCCCGTGTGTAAACTGAATGCCGTGCTAGGGAAATAAGTGGTGATATCATGGGGGTAAAATGGTAGTAAAGGAGATCAGTTCCAAGGCAACCCACATCCAAACGATTGCTCACTTAAAATGTGACCTTGTGTAGAAACCGCAGATCAGAACTTAGCTTGAAAGGACTTCAGACTGAGTAAGGCTTATTTTAAAAGCTGAGTTGTGATGCGCGTGTGTGTGTGTATATATAGTTGTGACTAAGACTACAGAGATTGTGACAGTGCTTGCACACTTTCTTAAGCAGAGACAACTCTCAAAATCTTCAGGTCTGGTTCCCAAAAGCATGATGTGGTTAGTTTCCCTGAACATAAGCTGAGACAGAAATCTGAGCCACCATTGAGAGAAGAAATTGCTTCAGAGGGATTAGAAGTGTTAGGAGATGTTTTTCTGGCCTTCAAGAACTGTGATGGGGAAGCAAGGACAGGCAAGAACAGAGAGCATGGATGTTCCCATGTGCACGCTACAACCGAAAGGAAGGTGCCTGACTTCTGAGTGATATACTATCATTGACCCCTAAAAAGCAAGGCAAAAGGTGCTACCTACCTGTAGAAGGTAAGAGAGGCAGGCAGTGCTGTGAATACACGTGCCCTCAAATCTCAAGATCTGATCATACCAGCAAGAATCAACTCTGGAGGACATATCCCAGATCAGTGTGGCTATGACGACTTATCTGCAGAAGACGCCTACTCCTTTAACACCACACCACTGGAGATGGGAGGGATTTGATATTTTTTTTTCCATTTAAATCTGTTTCAGAGGGAAGACTGCCAACTCTTCTAGACTGTTTTCTGAAAAACTGAAGTTGTCTCTTTTTTTGCCTCTGAAATGTCAGGAAGAGTTAAGGGGAAGGCTGGTTTGTTTTTAACACAATTTAGAACTTTTAACACAACTCTGGAGAGCAGCCAGTGTAAGAGAATTCATCTTTCTCACCCATTGTCATGTTCCATGATCACAATTGGAGTCAACTAGATTCACCTTCAGGTGGATATGCAAAGTTTTGTAAAATAAGAACAGTGTTATTCCATTGCTCATGACAGCAAAGATCATGAAGAGTATATGTGCTTTGAGCACATCCAACAGAGAGATGTTGCTTTCTATCTTCATGTCATCTGCACACTGGACCACATCTTAGATAAAGTAGCTGAATAAATACATCCTTCATCCTGCACTCAGGAGGGATGGCCTGTCCCAGCTCCTAGGGAGAAAATGAAATGGGATGTTGAACCAAGCTATGTTGTTCTTGAGAAGCAGGAGTGGGAGAGGAGACTGGAAAACAGATTGAGAACCTCATTAACTCCTTCTTCAGAAATGCACTCCATCTGAACCACTTGTAGGGATAAAAACACCCTCAGAAGTTGCTTTCTAAGTCACTTAAAGGAAGAAGCTGCAAGGGAAAGCCAAGACTGAAAGTGTTGTATTATTCTGAAGGAATACTGGCTGGTTTTGATGAAAGCGCTTGGTTCATTAGTGCCTTTTATTTTGAAGGACTACTAATCTCTTTCAAAGTTTAACTATCGTCTGTGAGCAAGGATCCTTTCACCTGCCAACCGAACTCAGAAGTTTAATTGCGTTCTACTGCAAATAAGGCTTCAGGACTGAAAGCAAGAAAAACTATTAGGCATGATGAAAACTGGAAAGGAAAGAAATAGAGGGTACGCTGTCACATGTTTCAGACTTAGGAACTGAACTGATCCATCAGAGGGAATTTACTAATTAGCAAGTAGTTTTTGACCATTAATTGGCATTAGCCACTCAAACACTTATGCTCCAGGGAAGAGGGAGAGTGCAAATATGTCTTCTGTGAATTGCTCTCTGCTGACATCTCCTGAACCTAAACAGATTTCTATATATCTGATAGAACAAATACCAGGAAAAAGTCTAAAATCATGACAGAATAGAAAGACTCCCTCTTAACTCAAGGGTTGACACTTAGTGCCTCTCTGAAATCCTCTAAGGTGAGAAATTATCAGTTCTCTTCTTGGTCTAGCCTTTTGTAGGAAGCAAAAACTCAGAATAAAAAAAGGGGGGGGGGGGGGGGCGGCAGCGGCGGCGGCGACTAAAAAGATCATGTAATTCAATGACCATCATAGCCTATGTTTTCTAGTAGCAGCTAGATATGTATCTATTTCAGCTCTCATCTATTTGGACAAAAGGTTTCCAAGCTGGTGCCTGTGGACTTAGTGCCCTGCGTCCCCCTTCCACCCCCCCCCCCCCCCCCCCCCCCCCCCCCCCCCCCCCATGTTGATGTTACAGCAAACTGGGGGCACCTAGCTGTGAGACATTGCTTTCTGTGTTCCAAAATTATTAAGAAACTGCTACCAGACAAAAGAGAGATTGTTTGCTGGACCATAACAGCTCAGGCTGTTTAACTTCCATTCTGAACTCATCCTGGAGGTCTGCCAGCAGCTCTTTATATCGCTGTTGCTCAAAACACTTGCACAGAGAAAGATACTAGAGCCTGATGCAGAAAGTCCTGCTTACAATATGAAATAGGTATGTTTTGTAAGCAAGAGTAGTTTATTCATGATGTTTGTATTTGCAACATTTCATTGTTCAAACATTACATATTTTACAGACTAAGACATTCTGGATTCACTCTGTCATACACTTGTTTCTGTGACAAGGGCTTTTTTTTCTGCAACACTCATGCAAATGTTCTTTGCTGTAGGTTGAAGTAGCAGTTACCATAGTTCAGGGATAGTAGATCAGTAGTTGCAGATTGCTGCACCATTTCAAACAGAGAGAATCAACAGACAGACTTTCACATGGTCCCTTCTATCTATCTGCATTGTCCTTGTTAGACTGGACCAACAGCTACTGATTTAGCTATGTTTAGGGAACTTGGAGTAACTCCTCTCAAAATAAGGCTGATGTTGTCCTTGTCCTACCTTCCAGCAATGCCTCCAGGTACTATGGTAACTTGATTGTCCTGATACTTACTGTCAGTTTTAAGTGCAACACACTTTTCATTTCTGTAGATAAGGATTTTCACAGGTCTGAAAAAAGTTAGGCATTCAAAATCCTTATCAGGTGTATTTGCTTGCATCAACCGCATCTTGAGTACTTTGCTATATATCTTAAATATATACACGGATACCTTTGCAGTCTCGGTCCGGTTAGGTTATTCCCTGGTTCTGCTGGATAAGCCTGTCATGGAACACAACGCACAGCGTGGCAGAAGCAGCTCTTTGTTCTGCAGGGAATGCTTAAAAAAGATAATAATAGAGAAGGATACATCTGCATTACCTAGAGTGACATCTTAAGTTTGTGAAGTCTTTCAGCTCTTGACCATTGCTGGAGTACAGTAGCAACCCCTGACATAGCTTGCACAGACCATAAAGCTAGCTTTGCAACAGACTCATCACAACACAGATATAGACAGAAGGGAGCTTATTTCCTTGATAACTAGCAGTCTGTTTCCAGCACCAAGACAAAGAGTGCTGCTCTCTGTATAAGAAACATGGGATTTTCAGGTATTATGGTTTGCTTGCTTTTATGAAAGCGTAATCGGAAAAGAGCAAAGCTTGGGACAGCCACAAAACAAGGGTGGGTGTTCAGCTTTCTCTTGTCCGTGTTCACCATGCATGTTTTTTTTCGAGCAGTGTTTTGCTGAGAACCAACTAAGAAAACTAAACTAACAGGTCCTCTGGTTAGTTATGTGGTTCACCCAGAACCCAGGGGCCTGTTGTCTTGCTGGGTTTGGAATGTGGCCTTGGTAAATCTACCGAGACTCATTGGCAACTCAGTTTATAGAAGGAATGCAGAGCAGCAGCCCCTGTCCCTGGTTCTAGATCCTCTGGGAGGACTTCAGAAATGATGCTGTTGACATCTGTGGGAGTGGGATCGTGTCTTCTGACCTTACCAAGTTTCCTTTGCTCCTCATTCTCTCTCAAATCACTTAAAAGCTGCTTATGAGAGCTTATTCGAACTTTCCAAATAATTTTCCAAAAATGTTTCCAAATAATTTTACTTCTGAATGTAGGCAGTCCTGGGAAACTTTCTTTATAATGCAAAGTTTGGGAAAGTTAAATGTTCATGGAAAAAAAAAATACAAGAGGGCATAATGCAAGATCTTATAAACCTGTACTGTAGCAGTTTCCATTAGCAACTGTTGCAAAGACAAAACATAGGATATATTGGAACCAGTTGCTTGGAGGTTTGAAACTGGAATGTAACAAGGATGTCATTCACATGGCTTGTTTGTGATTAGCACAGTAAGGAGTGTGGCCTTGTTAGACTACAGGGAAACACTGTGATTGGATGCAAGGAAAATACATATGTACAGAGAATGGCTAGCTGGTAAGAGGTGGAACTGAAGTCTGTGGCAAGAGAGGTATCTAACTTGAATAGGCAGTGCTAGAGCACTCATAATATCATTGGTTAGACATGAGTCAAAACTAAGGCCGCACATCTGATCTCCAAATGCAAAGACGTTCAGGTTCTTTGGGTCAACTCTTCTGGATCAACTCTTTGACTAATTCAAATAGTCTTGGTGAGAAGAGTCGGTGTTTGATCTCTACATAGGGAAGTTCAATGGTTACTTGAAAAGCCCTTTTCAGTTCCCTTTTCTTGAGGGAGAGGGACTTAATCCTGCTGCAGCATTTGTTTAATAAAATTCCAAGTGGCTTCTTGCAGTTTTGGGGCTTGCTTGAGATTTTAAAATGTTAAAGAAAACAGTGTAGAGCCCTTCGTTCTCTTTGTTAGCACAAGAAAAAAAATAATTCATTTTAGAATTTGAAATGAGAAGACGTACCAAGGAGACAACAGGCCCTGAGCATAAAGAAAAGGAATGCTTGCATGCTTAGAAGGACTGGAAAAAGCTAAAATCATACACAAATGTTTAGGGCGTTAGGAACTGATCTTTAAAAGCTTATCTGAGTTGAATCCAGGCTTTGAAATTCCAGCCCAGGGTCACTTGAATTTCTTAGTTAACTGTATCTAAACTTTCTTTTTTTAAAAAAAAAAATTCTTTTGTACATTCCCTTAAACTAATGGGGGTGGGGGGAAGGTAAAAAGATATGAAATATGCAAAATCTCTTGACCCAGAAGGTCTTAAACCTGTTTCTACAAATAATCTAGCAAATCCTTTTCCCCCCCAAAAGAGGTACAATGTATGATGAAGAGAACGAAAGGATTTCCAGCAACAATAGTTTGGAATAGATAGCAAGAATAAACTCAAAACATCTAACTTGAACTTTCTTTTCCACCAAGGCCAAATAGGATGAAAGAAACTGAAGTTACTATTCTGACCCTGCCAGCCCAATTTCTCTAGGGTGCCTGGAGGGAAACTCGCACACAGACATCAAGAGAACAGCAAGGCCAAACGGAAGAGAGCTCAGGTGACGCTTCTTGGACTCTCCTGCTCCCCTCCTGCAACTGTAGTGAAGCTGAGGTGTGAAGCAGCAAGTACTAAGTCTTGCTTTCACATAGCCAGTGTAGGCAGTGCTACCCCATTCACAAACAATCAAAGTAGGTCCTCCAAAATGGTCTCGTCCATCTGTGCCCTCAAAGCTTCTCACCTTCACACCTCAAAATAACCAACATACTTTGACGTGTTGGAGCATTGTGTCAAACATCTGGAGGCCAGAAAGGGCCTGTTCATCATCTCACTATGATTGGTTCAGTCTAACCACAGTCTGAATAATTCTGTGCAGGAGGAAAAGTTTAGGACTGGGTTTCCTGGGCGGAGATGCTATGCTGACTGAATATCAATTACCAGTGTCATTACTGCTTCAGTCCTGTAGTTCTTCATAATGCCACTGCCAGAATCAAGTACGTGAAAGACAAGTGCAGGGGAAGAAGATGATGTGTCTGAAGGAGGTATTCTCGAGCAATGCAGAGCTTCATCCACTGGTGAAAAGCAGAAAACATACAAACAAAATAATGTTTTGCTGACACTTTGCTGTACTGTTCAGTGCAGTTACATGAACAGACAACGTTTCCCATGGAAGATGCCAACTAAAGCAATGAACTGGGAGTCTGTATTGAGAAGACTTCCAGAGGGAGCTGCAAATCAGCAGCAGCTGGATTGGACTCAGAAGGAATGATGATTTTGATGGGATTATAGCTGAATTCGATTAAAATGTTTTCTTTGTTAAATATATCTGTTATTTTCCTAAATACCAAGAGGTACACTGACTCCTACTAGTCCTAGAAGATTTCAAATATGCTTTTTGCTCAGATTTAGGGAGTGTAGGAAGTGTCAGGTAGTACAGACGCAAGGGAGTTTAAGTACTTCTGCTAGTATATTGCAACACGCGAGTCCAGCTGACAAACATAACTTATGTATGAACTTTTAACCTGACATTTTCCCTTTAGTTTCAATGGATGGTATCAATTTTGAATGTATTACTATTGTAAGATTTACGGACGCTTGCTGAAGGCCACTGACTTCCAATCAAGAATCTGACAATATGGTTGCTTAGAGGCTTCTTCGCAGTCCTTCTGTATCTTGTTTCTTAAAAGCTTTCCAAGTACATGGCAAAGGAATGCAATGAAACAAATGTCACTTTGTTCTTGAAAACATATGGAAAAAGCTTTCAGAATACAACAGATGCTTGAATCTTCTAATAGATTTATCTGTATTCTTGTTTGTTTTGTTGACTAAAATGTAAAAGTGTTTTTTAAAAACAGATGTTAAAAGTCATATAGATGTACTTTAGTTCCATGGAGGTAGGACACTTAAAAACTGTAGCAAACCTGAACTTGTTTTAGCTGCTATTTTATATGTGAATGCAAAACATCCTCAGTGAAATGGTGTGTGTTTAAAAAAAAAAAAAAAAAGTCAATGTACTTACTGTGGTTCTGTCTCTGGCTTTCCATCCCTGGAGTTTTGATTGCAGCTCCCTCGGGGAGTACATGCCAGAGAGACGCATGGATCTCTACTTGAATCTGTTGTCATCCATTGGAAAAGTTTTTAATTAAATAAATTTTCTCAAGGGTTCAGAGAACTGAAAGGAAGGCAACATCCTTGGAGGGATTTTCTCAAAGGTAAGACGAAGTTACTTGATCACACCAGGATCTGCATGCTGACTTTATGTTTGAATTGGTATCACTAGGTATCTCTTAAAAAACAAATGCAAGATGCACATGTTTAGAAACAAAGTGCCTATAATAATAGTCACGCACCTCTCAGCCTGTGCGGTTTACACAGTCCCAGCATTCCTTCTTTGTGAGCTGTCACCTTACGGAACATCCAGAATAGTGTTTTCAGAAAGAGGCACTGGTTGTATATACATACTGTATATACAGATCATCAACTAACCTGACTAACAGCTATACCTGGTGATACCAACAGAATGCAGGTTGCATTACATTGATGAATCACAGGTTTTGGTGGTGGTGGTGGTGGTGTTTTAGAAGTGTTGGGTCATCTACATCTACATCTACATCTACATCTACATCTACATCTACATCTACATCTACATCTACATCTACATCTACATCTACATCTACATCTACATCTACATCTACATCTACATCTACATCTACATCTACATCTACATCTACATCTACATCTACATCTACATCTACATCTACATCTACATCTACATCTACATCTACATCTACATCTACATCTACATCTACATCTACATCTACATCTACATCTACATCTACATCTACATCTACATCTACATCTACATCTACATCTACATCTACATCTACATCTACATCTACATCTACATCTACATCTACATCTACATCTACATCTACATCTACATCTACATCTACATCTACATCTACATCTACATCTACATCTACATCTACATCTACATCTACATCTACATCTACATCTACATCTACATCTACATCTACATCTACATCTACATCTACATCTACATCTACATCTACATCTACATCTACATCTACATCTACATCTACATCTACATCTACATCTACATCTACATCTACATCTACATCTACATCTACATCTACATCTACATCTACATCTACATCTACATCTACATCTACATCTACATCTACATCTACATCTACATCTACATCTACATCTACATCTACATCTACATCTACATCTACATCTACATCTACATCTACATCTACATCTACATCTACATCTACATCTACATCTACATCTACATCTACATCTACATCTACATCTACATCTACATCTACATCTACATCTACATCTACATCTACATCTACATCTACATCTACATCTACATCTACATCTACATCTACATCTACATCTACATCTACATCTACATCTACATCTACATCTACATCTACATCTACATCTACATCTACATCTACATCTACATCTACATCTACATCTACATCTACATCTACATCTACATCTACATCTACATCTACATCTACATCTACATCTACATCTACATCTACATCTACATCTACATCTACATCTACATCTACATCTACATCTACATCTACATCTACATCTACATCTACATCTACATCTACATCTACATCTACATCTACATCTACATCTACATCTACATCTACATCTACATCTACATCTACATCTACATCTACATCTACATCTACATCTACATCTACATCTACATCTACATCTACATCTACATCTACATCTACATCTACATCTACATCTACATCTACATCTACATCTACATCTACATCTACATCTACATCTACATCTACATCTACATCTACATCTACATCTACATCTACATCTACATCTACATCTACATCTACATCTACATCTACATCTACATCTACATCTACATCTACATCTACATCTACATCTACATCTACATCTACATCTACATCTACATCTACATCTACATCTACATCTACATCTACATCTACATCTACATCTACATCTACATCTACATCTACATCTACATCTACATCTACATCTACATCTACATCTACATCTACATCTACATCTACATCTACATCTACATCTACATCTACATCTACATCTACATCTACATCTACATCTACATCTACATCTACATCTACATCTACATCTACATCTACATCTACATCTACATCTACATCTACATCTACATCTACATCTACATCTACATCTACATCTACATCTACATCTACATCTACATCTACATCTACATCTACATCTACATCTACATCTACATCTACATCTACATCTACATCTACATCTACATCTACATCTACATCTACATCTACATCTACATCTACATCTACATCTACATCTACATCTACATCTACATCTACATCTACATCTACATCTACATCTACATCTACATCTACATCTACATCTACATCTACATCTACATCTACATCTACATCTACATCTACATCTACATCTACATCTACATCTACATCTACATCTACATCTACATCTACATCTACATCTACATCTACATCTACATCTACATCTACATCTACATCTACATCTACATCTACATCTACATCTACATCTACATCTACATCTACATCTACATCTACATCTACATCTACATCTACATCTACATCTACATCTACATCTACATCTACATCTACATCTACATCTACATCTACATCTACATCTACATCTACATCTACATCTACATCTACATCTACATCTACATCTACATCTACATCTACATCTACATCTACATCTACATCTACATCTACATCTACATCTACATCTACATCTACATCTACATCTACATCTACATCTACATCTACATCTACATCTACATCTACATCTACATCTACATCTACATCTACATCTACATCTACATCTACATCTACATCTACATCTACATCTACATCTACATCTACATCTACATCTACATCTACATCTACATCTACATCTACATCTACATCTACATCTACATCTACATCTACATCTACATCTACATCTACATCTACATCTACATCTACATCTACATCTACATCTACATCTACATCTACATCTACATCTACATCTACATCTACATCTACATCTACATCTACATCTACATCTACATCTACATCTACATCTACATCTACATCTACATCTACATCTACATCTACATCTACATCTACATCTACATCTACATCTACATCTACATCTACATCTACATCTACATCTACATCTACATCTACATCTACATCTACATCTACATCTACATCTACATCTACATCTACATCTACATCTACATCTACATCTACATCTACATCTACATCTACATCTACATCTACATCTACATCTACATCTACATCTACATCTACATCTACATCTACATCTACATCTACATCTACATCTACATCTACATCTACATCTACATCTACATCTACATCTACATCTACATCTACATCTACATCTACATCTACATCTACATCTACATCTACATCTACATCTACATCTACATCTACATCTACATCTACATCTACATCTACATCTACATCTACATCTACATCTACATCTACATCTACATCTACATCTACATCTACATCTACATCTACATCTACATCTACATCTACATCTACATCTACATCTACATCTACATCTACATCTACATCTACATCTACATCTACATCTACATCTACATCTACATCTACATCTACATCTACATCTACATCTACATCTACATCTACATCTACATCTACATCTACATCTACATCTACATCTACATCTACATCTACATCTACATCTACATCTACATCTACATCTACATCTACATCTACATCTACATCTACATCTACATCTACATCTACATCTACATCTACATCTACATCTACATCTACATCTACATCTACATCTACATCTACATCTACATCTACATCTACATCTACATCTACATCTACATCTACATCTACATCTACATCTACATCTACATCTACATCTACATCTACATCTACATCTACATCTACATCTACATCTACATCTACATCTACATCTACATCTACATCTACATCTACATCTACATCTACATCTACATCTACATCTACATCTACATCTACATCTACATCTACATCTACATCTACATCTACATCTACATCTACATCTACATCTACATCTACATCTACATCTACATCTACATCTACATCTACATCTACATCTACATCTACATCTACATCTACATCTACATCTACATCTACATCTACATCTACATCTACATCTACATCTACATCTACATCTACATCTACATCTACATCTACATCTACATCTACATCTACATCTACATCTACATCTACATCTACATCTACATCTACATCTACATCTACATCTACATCTACATCTACATCTACATCTACATCTACATCTACATCTACATCTACATCTACATCTACATCTACATCTACATCTACATCTACATCTACATCTACATCTACATCTACATCTACATCTACATCTACATCTACATCTACATCTACATCTACATCTACATCTACATCTACATCTACATCTACATCTACATCTACATCTACATCTACATCTACATCTACATCTACATCTACATCTACATCTACATCTACATCTACATCTACATCTACATCTACATCTACATCTACATCTACATCTACATCTACATCTACATCTACATCTACATCTACATCTACATCTACATCTACATCTACATCTACATCTACATCTACATCTACATCTACATCTACATCTACATCTACATCTACATCTACATCTACATCTACATCTACATCTACATCTACATCTACATCTACATCTACATCTACATCTACATCTACATCTACATCTACATCTACATCTACATCTACATCTACATCTACATCTACATCTACATCTACATCTACATCTACATCTACATCTACATCTACATCTACATCTACATCTACATCTACATCTACATCTACATCTACATCTACATCTACATCTACATCTACATCTACATCTACATCTACATCTACATCTACATCTACATCTACATCTACATCTACATCTACATCTACATCTACATCTACATCTACATCTACATCTACATCTACATCTACATCTACATCTACATCTACATCTACATCTACATCTACATCTACATCTACATCTACATCTACATCTACATCTACATCTACATCTACATCTACATCTACATCTACATCTACATCTACATCTACATCTACATCTACATCTACATCTACATCTACATCTACATCTACATCTACATCTACATCTACATCTACATCTACATCTACATCTACATCTACATCTACATCTACATCTACATCTACATCTACATCTACATCTACATCTACATCTACATCTACATCTACATCTACATCTACATCTACATCTACATCTACATCTACATCTACATCTACATCTACATCTACATCTACATCTACATCTACATCTACATCTACATCTACATCTACATCTACATCTACATCTACATCTACATCTACATCTACATCTACATCTACATCTACATCTACATCTACATCTACATCTACATCTACATCTACATCTACATCTACATCTACATCTACATCTACATCTACATCTACATCTACATCTACATCTACATCTACATCTACATCTACATCTACATCTACATCTACATCTACATCTACATCTACATCTACATCTACATCTACATCTACATCTACATCTACATCTACATCTACATCTACATCTACATCTACATCTACATCTACATCTACATCTACATCTACATCTACATCTACATCTACATCTACATCTACATCTACATCTACATCTACATCTACATCTACATCTACATCTACATCTACATCTACATCTACATCTACATCTACATCTACATCTACATCTACATCTACATCTACATCTACATCTACATCTACATCTACATCTACATCTACATCTACATCTACATCTACATCTACATCTACATCTACATCTACATCTACATCTACATCTACATCTACATCTACATCTACATCTACATCTACATCTACATCTACATCTACATCTACATCTACATCTACATCTACATCTACATCTACATCTACATCTACATCTACATCTACATCTACATCTACATCTACATCTACATCTACATCTACATCTACATCTACATCTACATCTACATCTACATCTACATCTACATCTACATCTACATCTACATCTACATCTACATCTACATCTACATCTACATCTACATCTACATCTACATCTACATCTACATCTACATCTACATCTACATCTACATCTACATCTACATCTACATCTACATCTACATCTACATCTACATCTACATCTACATCTACATCTACATCTACATCTACATCTACATCTACATCTACATCTACATCTACATCTACATCTACATCTACATCTACATCTACATCTACATCTACATCTACATCTACATCTACATCTACATCTACATCTACATCTACATCTACATCTACATCTACATCTACATCTACATCTACATCTACATCTACATCTACATCTACATCTACATCTACATCTACATCTACATCTACATCTACATCTACATCTACATCTACATCTACATCTACATCTACATCTACATCTACATCTACATCTACATCTACATCTACATCTACATCTACATCTACATCTACATCTACATCTACATCTACATCTACATCTACATCTACATCTACATCTACATCTACATCTACATCTACATCTACATCTACATCTACATCTACATCTACATCTACATCTACATCTACATCTACATCTACATCTACATCTACATCTACATCTACATCTACATCTACATCTACATCTACATCTACATCTACATCTACATCTACATCTACATCTACATCTACATCTACATCTACATCTACATCTACATCTACATCTACATCTACATCTACATCTACATCTACATCTACATCTACATCTACATCTACATCTACATCTACATCTACATCTACATCTACATCTACATCTACATCTACATCTACATCTACATCTACATCTACATCTACATCTACATCTACATCTACATCTACATCTACATCTACATCTACATCTACATCTACATCTACATCTACATCTACATCTACATCTACATCTACATCTACATCTACATCTACATCTACATCTACATCTACATCTACATCTACATCTACATCTACATCTACATCTACATCTACATCTACATCTACATCTACATCTACATCTACATCTACATCTACATCTACATCTACATCTACATCTACATCTACATCTACATCTACATCTACATCTACATCTACATCTACATCTACATCTACATCTACATCTACATCTACATCTACATCTACATCTACATCTACATCTACATCTACATCTACATCTACATCTACATCTACATCTACATCTACATCTACATCTACATCTACATCTACATCTACATCTACATCTACATCTACATCTACATCTACATCTACATCTACATCTACATCTACATCTACATCTACATCTACATCTACATCTACATCTACATCATCATCTACATCTACATCATCATCTACATCTACATCTACATCTACATCTACATCTACATCATCATCTACATCTACATCATCATCTACATCTACATCATCATCTACATCTACATCATCATCTACATCATCTACATCTACATCATCATCTACATCTACATCATCATCTACATCTACATCTACATCTACATCTACATCTACATCTACATCTACATCTACATCATCTTGCAGTTGTCCCCACCCACCTCCAATCTACGCACATGCACACTCATTCACATCCACCCACGAACATCTACGCACATCTACATGCCCAATCATCCACATCCACCCATAACTACAATCGTCCTCAGTCATCTGTATTTACAAACATCCACAATCATCCACATCCACGTCCACCCACAACTATTATCATCAACGAACATCCACATCCACCCATATCCACAACCATCCACACACACCCACATGCATCCGCAAATATCCACATCTACAAACATCCACAAACCTTTACATGCCCAATCATCTGCAGTCATCCGTATCCACAATCATCCACATCTACACCCGCAACTACTATCATCCACGAACATCCACATCCACCCATATCCACAAACATCCACAGACATCCACAATCACCCACAAACATCCACAAACCTTTACATGCCCAATCATCCACATCCACCCATAACTACAATCATCCACAGTCATCCGTACCCACAAACATCCACAAACATCCATAATCATCCACATCGACAAACATCCACAATCATCCACATCCACCCATAACTACAATCATCCCCAGTCATCCACATCCACAAACATCCCCAAACATCGACAATCATCCACAAACATCCACATCCCCAAACATCTGCAATCATCCGCAAACATCCACATCCACAAACAACCACACACTTGCACAAATATCCACATCCACAAACATCCACATTCCCAATCACCCACAAACATCCACAGCCACGTCCATAATCATCCACATCCACAGTCAGCCACAAATATCCACATCGACAATCATCCACATCCACATACACCATCATCCACAATCAACCACAAATATCCACATCGACAATCTTCCACAACCATCCATACACATCCACACACATCCACAATCATCCACATCATCCACATCCGCATCATCCAAATCGTCCACATCATCTACATCTACATCATCCACTTCATCTGCATCTACATCCACACCATCTACATCATCTAGCTCTTTAAGTAAAAGCTAATATAGTAAGTATTACTGTGGTATTTTTTCAGTATAAAGTAGCATAGTATAGCCAATCTGTATTTATGGATAGACTAATTAAAGGCACTGGAAGAAAACGTCTGACATTTAAATAGAAAATAAGACTTTAAAGTAAGAAAAGTGCCTAAGCAGGAGATGTTGAGTAATTAATTGTTCCTCGATTAACCCCAAATCCTTCTTATTTTGACAGCTTTATTGTTATTTTATTTTTAGCACTTACCATTCAAATTTTCCTAAATCCATGCACAAAGTACTATGACGGGAAGTCCTCTTTAGGATGGAGTGAACAAATCCACAGGGTTGTCATCATCACTGCACAGAAAAATATGCACAATACAAAGTTTGTTGGTCAGGACTGCTTTTTTTTTTTTTTTTTTTTTTTAAGGCCTTTAATACATCCAATTCCCTATGTCTCTCCATCAATTCTAATGGGACTGGGACTGTAGATCTTTGTTACTTTGTCAGCTGCATCTGGAAACCAGGTAGCCCAATTATAGCACATACAAATCCTGCACGTGCAGGAAATAGGCACAGTAACTGCAAGCAAAGTCAACAGCTGGGCAACTCTTGTGCAAGCTCGAGGATGTTACTCATTTGGGTAAGTGTGATGAAGAAGTGCAGGTGCACTTTATGTGCATGATGCAGATACTTGCAGCACTAGGGATATTATCTTGTTACACTGATGAAGTTAGTGCATTTGAGAACAGCTGTTGAATGAAGTGAATGATGTCAGGCTAGATGTACAGAGATACATAAGTACTCAGGACTCGTCTGAGATGCTGCTTAACCTTTAGGTCTCTTTTTCCCATGTGTTCAAAGGGGTCTCTACTTACAGATCTTTCACTGATTTCACACTTCTTGCAATGTTTTAGAAGTACTGGAAATTATCTGCCTTGGATGGCTCTGGGACAAGAGCCCAGTTTCCAGATTCTGAGCTCATTGCTGGAGCCAAGAATCTGTACTTGTCAAGGTCCCGAGGCTGCGTTGTTAGGCCAAGATCCTTGCAAGACCTATTCAGAGAGAGTTCAAGCAGCGGCCTCAAAGAATCACATTTTGAGAGCTTTCATTCCTCCTTCATAAAACAACAGTGCTCAATAGCACTTAATGTCCAAGGAAGTTCTCCATGTTGATTTGCACTTTGAAAATCAAGTGTCCTTCAGTGGAATTATATTTGAAAATGAAAGCACAGCAAGACCATTTCCCTTAGGAACTAATTTCTCATGTCCATAACTTAGGAGCACCAACACTGCGGTAGCCACTGGGTTAGATAATTGGAAATAGGGATGAGTCTTTCACAGAAAACCAATAAAAAGGCTGACTCAGCCTGGATTTCCACTCTGTGGGTTCATCTTCAAACTGGAAAAGACTTGAAGTATTTTTCAACCCATTAATCAGAGAAAGTAATTCATTGCTGTGTCCATCCCGAGAAAAAATAAACCTACCCAGAGACATTGTGGATGCCCCGTCCCTGGAGGTGTTCAAGGCCAGGTTGGATGGGGCCTTGGGGGGGGGGGGTTGGTGGACTTGCCTGTGGCAGGGGGTTTGGAGATTCACAATCCTTGAGATGCTTCAAGCGTACAAAGAGGTAGAGGACTGTAGTTAGTTTGAGGAACGGTTGGTTAAATTTGGCTTCTTTTTTTGTTTGTTTGTCTTAATCTGGTTTATACTCCAGACTTAAGAGTAGGATTCAGTGATCCTCATGAGTCACTTCCAGCTTGGGATATTCTGTGATGCTATGGTTTTCAACAACTGTAGTTTCTTAGTGGTGCCAAGGTAGCCTGAAATCTTAACTAAATTAAGGCCCTGTTTACCCTTATGTCAACACACTTCTGGTAAGCTGTGTTATCTCTTAGCGACTTGCACCATTATCATTTAGTATGTTGAAGTCCAGAACCTTGTGCTTCCATAGGACTTGCAGAGAGGGAAGCTGAGAGAGCATGCAACTGCAGAAGACTATTTGCATTTCTCTTCCTTTCTGAAGACATAGAGAATCTTCTAAGAGAATGAGTCATTAACACTAAAATAGAGGTAATCAGCAACATAACTGTATGAAAATGGCACAGTCAGTTTGTTAATACAGTCAGTGTGCCAACTCAAACTGCTTTTCCAATCTTGCTTTCTCAAACATCAGAGCGGTAGTGTAGGCTTGGTAGCCGTTACACAACTGTAACTCTTAGCACTATTTAAACTTCCAAATTTTTTTTTTTTCCTAGTTGCACTTTTCTTTGCCTTAGGGTCTAGTCCTTCCCTGCATCTCCTCCGTCGAGAGGGGACTGGAGCATCCAGCAGCAGCAGGACGCTGTTCTCCAAAAGCCAAGGCTGTGTTGCTGGCTGTTTCAGAGGCCATCTAAAGCAACCTCTGCAGGAGCATTGGTAGCCATCAGTACTGTTCCCTCTATTCTACTTTTCTACTGTCACCTCTGCTTTACGCAGTGACTTGCCGAGCTGCACTTTGGCCTGAGGAACTCTGCCTTACTGCTTCACAAGTTAATGAAATTCCAGTTTTATCTGGAAGGAGGAGGTAGGCTGAGGCCAGCGTTTTCCACATTAGCCTTCCTTGAGCAGCGGAAGAGGCTGTGCTAACAAGTAGTGTCTGCATCAATAATGAAGTGGTCCCCCAACCCAGAACGCTATTCTCATGCAAAAAATACCTTTCCGAAAGTGCAGTCTTTCTTACTACAGGATCAGGGCCTTTCCTTTGTGCCCTGCTTTCATTGTACAGGCGTTTTACAGAAGACACCCAAGTTTGCATTTCAAATAGAAAAGATATGTTTTTGCAAAATATCATAGTGACATAACATTTACGAAGTCATGGCTGAAGAGCAGGCTGCACGTATTTACTACTCACAGGTTTGACTGCAGCAGTTTTTCAGTGTCTGCCTCCATCAGAGTACTTATAACACATTAGTCATAATTGGGTGCAGATTCAGTCCATGCATTTTCAGATCCAGTGTTTTTCTAAACTTAAAACCACTGCAAATTCAAGCACAAAATAACCAAAAGCCACATATAAGCAATTTCTCCTTGTCCTTCCTGCTTTTGCCAACCCATCCACTGGGAGAAGTTGGGTATCTCTGACTGGCCATTGGCATTCTCTTCAGCTGCCTGCATCCATTGTGGAAGTGGATTTAATTGAAGCTCCCTCAGAGATCATTTGTTTTCTAATCCTCCAGGCATTCCAGCCCTGGGACCCCATATTTCTTGGTTCTTCCTTCTAAACCATACATATTCCTCTTCTGGTATCCCAAGGGTTAGGTCTTCTGCTCTATTCCAGATTCAGTCTATGTGCCTTGAAGCACTATATTAACCTGAAAGGGTTGCAGAATGGACTGGATTTCATACAGAATTACGAAATTAAATGGTTAAAGCAATCCTGAAGAGAAAATTGCACTATCCAGATTCAAACCAATATATTCAGTGTCATTTGAGACTTGAAAAAAGCAGAATACAGCCTTTTAATTTTTCAAGGAAGTGCTTTAAGAAAAAAAAAAAAAAAAATCACACTTATAGCCAAAATTTTATATTGGATGCATCATTGTTGCATCTCAATAGAAAAGCTCTCATTAAGTATGAAGGGCCAGATACCCTAATAATAGCTTGCTTTGAAGAGCAAAATGAGTTTAAGTACTCAGCATGCTCTCTTCTAATCAGGAATGAAGGTTTAAATGCAAGGCTTCCTGACAATCTCAATTTTGTAGTGCTTATATAAATGAATCTGTAGATATGCATATGTTTTTTTAATTTATTGTGTGGGTGAAGGAATGCATTTCCTAGTGATATAAAATAAGATCTGACTGCAAATGAAAACAGGGCTATCTGCTCAGGTGAAAAACATTAGGTGATCACATCAGAACGCTCCCCACTTAGAGAAATGCTCTGGGAATTATTTGTCCCACCAAAGACACAGATGATAATCTTTTGCCTTGAATATCGCATACAATTATTCACGGATACACAGTCAGCACCCAATAAAATAGCCTGGATTCAGTTTGAGCTTTTAGAGTGCACTCACGTAAATAGCTCCCAAGTTGAGGTTCCCATTGGGCTTGTCCCCTCAGAAAACTGAAGGGGAGGAAGGACTCTCAGGCATAGAAGATGGTCTTAGTGTCTCCCACCTTTAAACTTGCCCGCTTCGCACTCTACAACCGACCCCACTCTTCTGTCATCTCTCTTTATTCGCTACAATCTTTATAACCGCCACCCTTTTTATTCACTCATCCAGCTAAATCTTTATCTAGCTAAACCTTATCTTTGTATCTTTTCATATTTGTTCGGTACCTTGGCCTGAAAAAATTACGTAGTTTCTTCCCCTCCCCATCTATATTGAAAGCCATCCAAAAACATGTTGCAAAGACAACAGCTGAAACAAAATCTGATCTGTAGCTTTTTTTCTCTTACACAGCTGCAATGTCAGGTCAATAAAACTTTCAGTGAAGTAGATATGGATGAAGTGTTTATTGCTATGTTTGGGCTAATGGAAAAATAAACAGTAAGAATGAGGAACATACGGCACAGATATTGCAGCACTCAGAACTATTTCCCACCTTAGTTCCTAATATGCTGAGCCAAGTCCTTTCCAGCTTCCCAGAAGCCTTGTCAGGTTTAGCTGACTAATCTTCTGGAACTCTTCTAAGGACGAAGGAACATGCCTGTGGTCAGTCTGTTAAAGTAACTCAGGAAAAAGCAGCGGCAGCTCCACAATGTTCCTCCTGGTTAATGATTGGTCAGAACAAGAAGGTTGACTGCAGGGTCTCTGATCCATGAACATTTCTGTAGTAACTAGGGTCACGGTACATCCTGTAGCACATTTTGAAAGCCCAAAGTCAGTAACCCCTGAGTAATTGGGACTGTTACTGAACAAATGACACGCTTTAAAGCAATAACATTATGTTAATTACCTGGGGGAAAATCTAGGGTTGAAAGTTTGTAGCAACAAAACAGAACTAGAAATTAAACTTGGGACAATCCATCATAAATTCAGTCCAAAATCCTATGTTTGGTCAGTTTATGGTTCATCGCTAATTTGAGCTCCGGAATGGGTCCCTGGAGAAATCACTTCTGATGTTTCCCAGCCCTGGAGTTGTGGAGTGAAGCCAGGTGGCAGCAACAGCGCCGTTTCTGCCAAGAGGAGAGGGGGAAAACAGGGCTGCCAACCTAAACCCCCCTGACAGGGCACGTGGATGTTTGCAATGACATGGTAGTAGTGGTACAGGCTGCCCAGGGAAGTTGGTGTAGTCACCAGTCCTGGAGGTATACAAGAAAAGGGTAGATGTAGCACTGAGGGATACAGGTTATTGGGGATGGTGGGGATGGGTTGACAGCTGGACTTGGTGATCTTAGTGGCCTTTCCAAACCTAAATGATTCTATGATTGTATGATTCCGGAGGAGTGGGGGAGATGGGGGCAGCTTTGGGTCAGCACTGCACCAAGCTAACACACTCTGGTAGACTGTGATCTCCAGCCTGAGCCTCTGCTGCTCCAAAAGAGCAGATGCTGGAGCAACCAGAACGAGGCTTACCTTCAGTTTGCTGCTGGGGGATATGATGCATGCCCGGGATGGGAAATAATCCAGACTTTAAATCAATTCTCTGAAAGAACTATTAGGTGTCTAAGAACAAGAATGCAGTATTATTAAATGAAAAAAATAAATCCATGCATTCTCATTAAGAAATTTAGTCAAACCTGCCAAATCAACATTGTAATATCAATATGAAATAGCATACACTCTCATTCCCAGATCTCATTTTCTTAAATTTTTGTAGAGTGAGAGATGAGATGGTACCAGAACTACTTTGACAGACCATAAGAAAAAATATATATATCAGGAGTCACCTTTTTTCAAGGATTAATTATTCACTATAGTGAGAAGAGACTACAGCAGCCAAAGATTCTCCCAAGTCCTATTCATAGTGAAGATGATACTGCACGGAAATTTAACTTGTATAATAAGCACACGCTGTCTCAAAGGGTTCCATTGCCCTTAGGCCACAGCCACACAATCCCCCTTTTGCATCTGCACAACTGCCACAATGCTTTTACAGTGCTACAGATATACCTTCATCTGAAAACTCTTTGGAGTACTGGTCAATATACAGGGCAGTACTTCCTACTCTCAATTCCCTGGAAACAATCAATTAGACAAAAGAGGATCACTGTTTCCCCACTTTTCTGAGTTTGAAGGTAGTAAAAAAGAATATCTGAATACTTAATATTCAGAAGAGGTTTAGTCCTTTTTCAACAAGCTTGAATAAAAGATAGATAACAAGATAACATCTTAGTGGCAGCTTATTCTAACGATCAAAGTAGTCCATCACTGGGGAATAAATGTTCTACCTAAGCAAAAACATTGTTAATCCCTAAAGAAATGTGCTAGCTAGAAGAAAACATTACTTAAAATTGTCCTACTGTCTTGGTTAAAAATAAAGAAGGCAGTTTATATCGTTATCACAGACTTTCAGCCAGGTATACAAGAGTAAGAAACAGCTTGAGTGAAAACTGGGAATCAACATTGGTTTCTGCAGTTTGAATATCTCTGAGGCTTTTCCCTTACTCCACTATATAGTGGCGAATAAACTCTGAGAATTCTGTATCGCAAGCTTTTTCGCTCTGAAATGAGGCATAAGAAAAAAACTGACCTTGTTTCGATTTACATAGAAGATTAATCTATCTTCTCCACTTCATAGCCTTTGTATTTTTACCTTCTAACCCAAATAGATCATTTTTATATTAATCAATCCTTCTAGTTCTCCTCTAGCTCTCCAGTGAGGTCGCTTCTCACCTTTCTGAGAAGTGAACCATATGAAAGAGCTCATCTTTTGATGCCCACACCTGTTAGGAGTGGCATCTGGAAATGCCCCATTTCTCTGTTTACAGTTTTGATTGCAGCACTAAGCATTAGAGCTATTTCTCCTTCTATCTCACTTTATGCTTTAGTGAGGTAGTGCACCTCTTTTTTTCCCTCGTAACCCTGGTTTTATGAAGGAGAAGCTTCTGCTACAGAAAAGAACATCAGGAAATTATATATATATTATTTATTTTATATATATTTAATATATATTTTATGTATGTACAATAAATAATACATCTCTATATAAATAAAATATCTGAGATGCCTGGTGCAGATTTCTAATCACTTGCAAAATCAAAGGAAAAAACATAAAGGACAGTTCTGGATTTTAGGCCTTATTTACTGGGACCGAACTAGACCCAATTAAGTTTATACAAACTACAGAATGATGTGCAGATGAGAAATACTTAAAGCTCTGACTCGAGGATGACTGTAGCCAGAATTTCTTTTATTTAGAAAGCGAATGGAAGGATAGACGTTTAGTTGAATAATATCATGCAAATGCTATGAGCTTCTGAAACAGACTAAAAAAAAAAGTAGACTTCTGTCCTACTATCATAGCTTTCTAATCCATGTTCAACTCAGCAGAAGTACAATCCATACAGCCAGAATTTGTTCTTTTGTTCTTAGTCTGTAGGGAACAACCCATAGCAATACGCTATAGGACTGAGTTATCAAGTGAGTTAAGGACAGAGTGAAATTACCCGTAGCGTAGATGTACAGAATTTCCACTGTATAGAAGATATAACGCATAGTTCTTCACTACTCATGTTCTAGTCTAACCAAGAAGATGCCCTAATATTAATTTGAACTTACCAGATTTATGTTTATTGTTCCCGATGCTGATGCACTGCATTGCTGTAGGAAGAAAAGAGAGAGAAAGATGAGCTGATACCCATGAGAACAAAGATAAAGATAAATTACCAAGAATAAATTATCCAGTTTAATGTATCAAAGTCTATTGGAAGTAATAGAAGGAACATTTATCAGAAGGTTGGGAGAGAACACGTGATCCTTGATTGTCAGCCTCTATTCATTTAAAGAAGATGTATCATTCTCTGGGGGGATTCTTGCATTTTATGGGGACTTGAACAGTTAGTCATTAGTCATCATGTATATCTTTGATCCTAAATAAACCATAAATTTAAGAATAAACTTTTAAATTATACACATATGGGTTTTGATTCAGAGGGGCAGCTGGGGACATGCCATAGTTTGTTGATTGAGTAGCATTGCTTATCTACCCGATTAGACATTAATCGTCTTCCTGAAAGTCAGCTATACCGTTCAGTTTTATTACATAAAGCAAGGTGGATCCAAAGACTCAATGAAGTTACCAGTTTCTTTTCACTGAGCTTAACATCTATGTCTGCTGCCTTCAGTACAGCAAGTGGTGATGCGAACCATCTCACAGACTGCTCTGTAGCCCTAGAAAAAGAGCAGAAAAGGCTGAAAAGGATGAATGACTACTGTACATGGAGAGGACAAGTGACACAGGGACTGTCCAGCTTGGAAAATAATTAGATCTGTCATTGTTAAAGATCCTTCCCTGGCCCTCATCAGACAAGATAGGAAGCTCCCTATAGGGAGCTGGGTGGACCCACTGACCCTTTTCTGTACGTCTGTACCCAGCCTTTCTGAAGAAATCCACACATCTCTTCCTACAGTGACCCAGGAATTACCCAAGAAACTCTGTTTTTGAGCAGCCTTCTCAACTGGCTTGCAATAAAATTTTAAGAGCAATGGGAAAAAGACGTTGCGCTCTTTTTTATGTGTTTTCAGTATTATTTCTCTATTTTTATGTAGTTTCAAAATGCAAGGTGTACTTCCTATGAATGTCTGTCATCATACTGTCATTATCTTCCCCTATGCTCACCCTTAGCAAACAGAAAATAAATTAAACTTGTTATAAACACGATATAATCATCGCTGAAGACAAATGAGGAAATTGTTCCCTGCTACACATGGATAAAAGGTCCCTACTCTAATTAGTTAGCAGTGCATAAGAGAAGAAAAAATAGCAAAAATACAGCAGAGGGTCTCAGAAATGAACAAGAGCATGTAATGATGTTTAGATGCCAAAGTCTTTGCATAAGGGATTTTTCTGGGCAGAGAGAAGAGAATTGGTGCACTCCTGCATCTTGTCTGGGGATGCCTGTGAAAAGTCAACCCATCTGTTCATTTTCCACTCTTACTGATTTATGAGCAGAAAAATACAGGCTTCATTAACGTGCATCTCTGTTGGAAGATACAGCTAGGAAGCTGTGCACCCAACAAGATTAAACCTGATGTAAGCTTCAAGCTTTCTACAAGCAGTGTTTTCATGTCAAAGCTAAGTCTGGGTCAAGCAGCTTGCAGTTCTCTAAGGTTCATCTCAGATTCCCGATTAAGCATACCCGTGCTTGCCAGGCCAACGCAAGTTAGAAGCACTTCTCAGAAAACTTCTGACTGCCTATTTTCCAAAGCACACCTGGCAGAGCTGTACTCCTGAGCTACAAGGCAACAAAGGGATAGAAATGCCTCTCCTTTGGAATTTTTCTAAAAAAAATTAATGCACACGAACTGAATTCTCTGAACCCGATGTGCTCTGGATCCCGTCTGAAGAAACATGGAAAAAATCCACAGATTTCAATTTTGTACAAGTAACCACCCGTATTATTTTGAGTGTTATTCATAGAGTCATAGATTTATTGTTATTGTTCTGCTTGATTGTAACTGCAACAGACATGCTATTTAGTAGCCTTACTAGCATTACAAAGAGCCATCCTTTGGATTGCTTTTTTGGCTTTTTTGATTAATTACATTTACGCTGAAACCTAAAGTGTGTTAAAGATCTTCTAAGCAAATGCATCCTTCTATCAGAATATATGCCAAATTACATTTCTTTCATTGGAACACACTGTTTTCAGAAAAAATGAGCATCAGAAATGGTGCATAGGAAGTTTTCCATAGTGAAAAAAAACAAATGATGCAAAGTGTACATTTAGAGATAATATTGGAAAAGCTGAGATCTAAAGTAATAGATTTTCAAAAATGCTGTTCTTGGGGAAATCTTGAAATCTGGAAGTCCGCTCTGATTCAAGAATAAAGAATGCCAATATTTCAGAACTATTCATGAAGTAGAAATCTATTCTGGTTTTGTAGCTCTCTTGTCTGTAGAGTTTGTCAAGTTTATCAGTGCCGGTAGAGTCCTGCATTCGGTTCCACCTTCACACCACTTGAGGCTATAGAAAAAACACCGATACCCTGGAGTGAGCCACATACACACACTGGACTCACAGAAATCATTTAGCTTCAAGTCAGATGTGTGGGAAATAAACTAAATTATGTAAAATATCCCTGCAGTATCCCTCCAGTTATACCTCCTTTGGTCCATTTTGAGATTTAGATCCATGTTTAATAAATATTTAAGCATCTGCATTGCTTAAGCACAAGTAATAGTGCAAACATCTACTCATGGGCTCAAAGTGATGCATACGTTTACCTAATTAACACAGAAAATCTTGACTAAGTGGTTGTTTTACAGTGTATTTATGGAGTTTCCAGAATATCCAAGTTCCCATCTGAGTGGGAGGGAAAAAAAGAACTACAGGTGATACAGTATGATTTGCTTACAGAATCTCTGCACTGAGATTTTTTTTTTTTAACCCTGTAACACTCCTTTGTGAAGACAAAAATGCAGATACAGTTTTCTGTGTTCTTGAAGGCTTGTGCTGTTATTTTAGTTACTGTACTTTCCACTAACCTTGGATTAAAAAGGAATCATTTCTCCCTATCCTAAGTCCTCCCTATGACAGCTTTACTGCTTAAAGTTTTGTTCCTTTAGTCACTCTCTCTGTGCTAAGCTGATGACAGCTACAGGGAAGGAAAAGGCTCAGATCTGCAAAAGACAGCTATTTGAAATTCTTAACATTCTCTTTCTCATAACCCTATTACACTGCTGTCAATTTTTAGCCAGCCTTTACTATAGTTTATTTCCAAGCAAATGCTATTTTCAAGGAATGTACCCAACTAGCAAATACGAAAAATGAAACACACTGTTCAAAGGACAAGGTCAGTGGTGTTACAAGTTTTAGACATTTGCATCAGCTAGCAACGTGCTGCTAGCCATGGTGGCCTCACCAGCTCAGGACAAGGGTGAACCTCTGGAGACTTTCCATTCCTGACTGCCCTGAAAGGAGTGACCGGCAATACATTTTCCACTTGTCTGGTCCTTCTGCCACCTGAGCAGATTTCTGTACACAAGTAACCAGAACTTTGCTAACCTAGTTCCAAAAGCACTCAGAAGACTGTGCTGTTTAACGATCTAGTCCTGGTCAGCGAGCGCAAAGGATTTCCACTGTTAAAGGCAGCATCTTAAGAGAGCATTCCATATCTTTCATGACCCAGCCATACTGCTGCACAGGAACTGAATTCACGTGAGACAGCGCTGGGAACATCCATTACATCTACTCTCTTGAGCAAGCCTAGTCCTGTATCTTCAATCGCTCAAAATATTTGGTAGTTCTTCCCCATAGTATGCTTAACAAAAAGGCCACAATAGCACAAGTCATCCTAACCGTGACTCTGATTTGGCCATGCAGCAGTTCTGCTTCCAAATCAAGATGAAGTAAATTGTAAAAGTTATGAAAAAAAGTACTTATGCTTAATAAGAAACAAAAATGCAAACAGCACTTCTCCAACTCCCAAGAAAGTTGGTTTTTACTGAAATCATATCTTTTGTCTTTTTCTTAATTTGCAAATTTTAGGATTCTGGGTTTTTTTGTTGTTGTTATCAAGTTGTATAGTTTCTGCACCTTTAACTTCATTTATAACACCTCCGCAGTATTTTCTAGCATGCTCTATTCAACTTGAGAGCTTCTTCCCACAGAGTCAGTTAGGCCTTCATACATTTAGGAGAAGAAGGAGCTGGCTTTCAGGGTGCGTTGTTGTGCAGACTACTACCATATTTCCATTTATTTTTTCCAGTTAAGATTAAGTACAAGTGGAAAGCTCTACCTGCAATTGATGGGCTGCTGTTGTATTTTTGCATTGCTAAATCTAGTTAGTAGATACTGTCCCAAGTGCAATAAAATATTGTGACACCTGAACTTTTAGCACAGACCCATAGAGACCATAAAGAGGCAGAGTTAGAAGAGGACATGTACCTCCAGGCACTGGGGGTTTTCCTTGAAGCAATGTCTTTTTACTGCCAGCTAACGTAAGGGAACAGGAGCCTGTTACAGATAAGCCAACCTTATGGCTTTTGTGCCAGCCAGAAGTTACGCTCCTTTTCCCTCCTCCGTACAAAGCAGCTCTAGCTCTGGTGCACATTTGGCCTTGTTGACCTCGGCCTGCAACTACTGAGAAGAGGGAACCCAGAGGTTAAGTAATATGCTGTCTGCTCCCATAGCTACAGCTGACATGCTAAGGACCAAGGTAATCTCCAACAGAGTTTGAATATTGAATATTAATACACAGCCATCTTTTGAGATGGAGGACTGTTGTTGAAAGCAACATAAAACACTCCGGTGACATACCTCCTCCATACAGAGCAGCCGGTCCCGTTCCTGTCTGGTTCTTCATCAGGGGCGTGGAGTTCAGAGGGGGAAATGTGAGAAATCAGATCAAGTGCCAAGGTTTTTTCTGCAAACGTTCTTCATAACAATGACTTGAAAACAGTCAAACGCCTTGAGGAAATACAGAACCATCAGCTGTTACAATACGTATCAGACGTTACCTTACAAATACTACTATTTGCTAAAAGTCATTCCCCAGACGGATCTGAGTTTCCCTGTTTTGAACGAGGAAAACCAACAGGAAGGGACTGAAGCAACCTTGACCCTTTCCTGTTTCACCATAGGAATGAGTTTTCATCCATCTGAGATCCAACTGTCCACCCACCCAGACAGAGGGATGTACAGCTCAGCTGTTAACTCCACAGTCTTTCAGCAGGGGCAACGGTTGTATGCCACTGGGGAAGCTGAGCATGGGATGGGAGATAGAAGACAGAAAACATTTCTGGAAAAAACTGTCCGTGGCTTTTTCATTGTTTGTACATTCTAGTTGTCTGGGGAATAATACACCAAAAAACCTTACTAGCCAGAAAACAGCAATAAAAAAGAATCTTCAACTTTTTGATCTTTCCCCTTGATTTTACAGTTTTCTACTCCGTATTTGTTGGTTAGAGTGGCAAAGTCCTTCATCATACAGCCTCTATGGGTCATAAAGGGGTAAAGGACAGATTATGAGCAGCAGAAAGGTACTTTCAAACGCTTGTTTTGAAAGTTTACTGTCATACCTCAATATGCAACACAGTCTGTCAGAGAGGTGAACAGCAGCTTTTCTCTCTGGCCTTTGAGGTGTTATCTCCAGTCTCTTAGCCTCTCCAAGCAGTCATGCCTGAGCTGCTGGGATGTAGCTCCAATTACACTCCATCTTACTTAAGAGGAGATGGCCTCCAGCAGCTGCTCATGCATGCCCCTACAGCCATCTGTTGGGAAGGTCTGGGTAGAACTAACCCTGCTCTGTAAGAGACACTGCACTCAGGGACCTATCAATATCCCTTTAACAGTCCAACCCTAGCTGATCTTTTGTATGAGGGCAATGCTGCCTAAATCTGATAAAGTTGCCCCTCAAAACCTTTCTACCAACATAACAGAGAGACAGGTCAGTAGCAGACAAAAAGCCTAAGGCTGCAGTGGTGGTATCGCTACTGGGGATTTGCTTGTGGAGCTGCAGAAAGCAGAATATTCTTTTCTTTTCTGTAGTCAGGTAAGGATATACAAGGGAAAAAAAAATGAGAACTCACAGGTTGAAATAAAAACTATGTATCAAGACAGAAAATACAAAGTAAAAAAATAATAGTAATAATAATATAAAATATAATATATATACACACACACAAAACTATTGATGCACAAGCAGCGGCTCACCACCCACCAACCGATGCCCAACCAGTCCCCAAGCAGCAGCTGCCACCTGCCAACTCCCCACCATTTTTTGAGCTTTTTTTCTAGCATCTTTACCACACTTTCTTCCACAAATACTGTCCCATGAAGATGGATATTCAAGCAGCATGTGCTGCTACTTTTCTTGAGCAAGTACGGGGGTTTGCCCCTAAGAAATACAAACCATAGGGACACATCAGCTGCATATATCCCTCCGTAGATCTTACAATCACAGCTCTGCAAAGATCTTCAAAGTATAATTTTCTTCATGCTTTATAAATCTCTGTATCTTAAAATGTGCATAATTGTGCTGTCTCTGAGGTTTATTTCATCCGTTCTAGAAGAAGTTAAGAGATCAATGGTGAAGGAGCCTGCTAAGAAAGTGGGAAGAATTAAGGCTTTCCTGTACAAGTAAAGCATAGCCCCTAGGTCATGACTTGAGATCCATTTTAAGTTCTTTGGCTTTGTGTATTTGAACCTTCCATCAAATACCCCTGTGGAAAAAATGTTCTGCGCTCTCTCTACCAAACCTGTTCAATGAATTACAGAGAACAGCCCTGGTTTCAAAACAGGATCTCACATACTGTTCAGCCACCAGAGACAGGTACTAAGTTTCGAGTCTATTTTGGCCGCAGTTTTTGTGTGCTTTTGCATATTCAAGGGTATAATCCTTGGCCAAACCATTTCATCAAATATCTCAAGGATCTAATCCCTCCCTTGCTGAATGGTGGCAGAACTCCCACTGACACCATGAAAACAGGATCAAGCTGTTAATCTTTTATGCAAAGCATAGATGTATTTTTTTTTTTTACTCTTGAACTGCAAACACCACCCATCTCATTGCATTTTTCTATTGTATACTGTTTAGTATTTGCCCAATGTTGAGTTTGCTACAGCTTGTGTTTAACTCCCTGAAAAAAATATAGAGAGAGAGAGGATCTGTAGAATTCAGAGAAAAAAAAATCTGCCAAGAAATTTGGAGGCCAGCATGAGAGGTTTCATGGAAAAGAAAGCAAGACAACACTGTGTTAAAGGAAAAAAAAAACAGTAAATTGACCCAAGTTGAACTGACTTCACTGAAATTGTAACGGTTTTGGCCCATCCACTGAGTATTCAACCTATGAATAACAATAGGATTTTAATATACTATATTTCACTGATGTTGTTCACACAGATTGTCTGGATTTTGAAATCTAATGACAATGTAATTCATAGCTAACCTATCCAAACCATCAACGGTTCAGAATAAATACTAAATTCAGTCTGAAGTTGAAAAAAATTTGCATATTTTAAGAAGTCTCTTGGAATGGCATATAGCAAATATACCTTAAAAGAAAGTAGAAATTTAGGTTGAATCGTGTATTCAATTATAAATTTTGAGTAGTATCAATTAAATGATTTTAAAGTTTCAACTCAAATTCTTTTGCTGGACTTTCCGATGCATTAAAAGCAAAGCTGCTTTGGGTTTTTTTGTTTGTTTTGTTGAGTGTATTTTTATGATTTTTTTTTAGTCTACATCTATGAAAACTCAGAAAATAGAGACTGATAGCAAATAGACAAGCTGAGATGATTTTTCTTTCTAAAAGTAGTATATTTTATAATAGCTGATGTTCAAATTACTCACCAAATAGTATTTTATTTTCTTTGCTGAATTTTGTTCTGAGTTTTCAGTTTAACACGTCAAGCACCAATTGATATTTCCTGGCAAAAGTTAGAAACTATCACAGCATATAAGAAACCCACCCCAGCTGTCTTGGAGTGATATCTGCTGGGTAGCATATGGATCCATCCTATGGCACTTACAGTCTTCTCACATTTATGGCAACAGAGACAGTCAGAAATACCCAAGGAAACAGAATTTGCCAGATTAGTAACTTTAAAAAGTTGTATGAGGACGTTTGGAAGAGCAGCCAAATGAAAGACAGGAAAATACCCACCAGATGGCTGCAGCCAGCAGCGCAGTGGGAGTGCCCAGATGTCACGTACCACACCTCCACATCACATCGTGCTGGGGCTCAGCTCCCCCTGACAGATGACTTATGAGGTTTCATCCCTGTCCTCTGTGAAGTGGGCTTTCCTGTCTTCATTCCGCAGCTTGGCTCTGATTTTCAGCTAGGATAACTGCCCGTAGATCTTGTGCGCACTGCTGGCAGTGTTGTACAGAGAGTGATTTAAAATCAAATGGCATCTTGTTATCATTCAGGAACTACTCCATAAAGTCTCAGCACCATGAGTGTTGGTAATAGTTTACCTAAGAAACTAAATCTGTGCAATCCCTCTCCAGCTGTCACAGGCTTATTTCATCCACCACAGAGAAAAGTGATCCCAGGTACATCAGCGAGAACTCCTGTGAAACGCACTGACTGCAATTGACCCCGCATCCTGCCAAGTCCCAGGAGTGGGACACAAGGTCGGTGTCCCCTCCTGCTGTACCAGATGCCATCTTACCTCTTCAGAGGACCTTTACCCACAGCATTGTGGAAGCCATCACATCTGCCTATTTTCTCAGCATAAACAAAGCCCTCGTCTAGAAACTGTTCTTTCTTCTCTCTTTCACTGTATTTTGTGGATAGATCACGTCCACAGTGAGGTTTTTGAAATGCCAGCTGCTGAGATTTTAATCAAGCACCTGGTTCTGTTCAAACTGAAAAATCATTAAAACAGTTCACAGGTCTCTCTTCCGACTCTTAAAAAAAATGATTCTTTAAGCCTCTGAATACTCTTTCAGGGCTTTTTGCATCCATACAGAATGGAGATCCCCTGAGTAGGCCACAGATGCAGAGAGAAAGTTGGGGCATGTTTGTCTGATGTCTGATCACCAAAGTCAACTCTCTTTTGAAAAGGAAGTGAAAGAACACAGCTGAAACCATTCTGTATGTGACACCATGGTCAGTACTTGTCCCTTTTATGTGTAAAATGGCAGTGTTACTGTCTGACTCTGCGATTATCACAGGGATTTCCCTAAAGTCACTAGTATTGCCTTGGAATAAAGTTATCAGGGAAAGTGAACAAAGCCTGCAGCGTGCTTTGAAAAGGGAAATCACAGCTTTGATTTTATTTTAGCTGCTATAATAATTCGCCCATAGCTCAGTAAATAGTCCCCACCTTAGTTTATGGAAAAGTACAGAAGAGCCATGATTTGCACCTATCCAGCTGCAGAGACATCAGGTTGGTCCAAAGAGGCTTCATTGCTCTCCTCCTAGCACAGCTCTGCCTGGTGACAGCAGCATTCCCTCTGAGAATGAAGACACTGGAAGCACGTGGCTGCCCTTGGCAGGACAGCGGGGTTTCTTTCTTTCCTTGTTTGTCTTATGGAGGCTGTTTCCAGAGGCTTGGATTTAATGCTGAGATCCAGTGTCCTTGGGGTATTTTCTTACTTACTGGAAAGGGAAGTTTATGTGTATTTTGGGAAAGCATGTTTTGATTTAGTTTGCTTGTTGTTTCTCTTTTAGGGTCTATTTTTTTTTCCTCCAAGCAGAAAACTAAAATTACAGGCTTCAAAGGGTCCTGCAACTGTACCAAACATGATCCAGATGCAAGAGTGAAGAAAACATCTACAATATGATCTAGCTACGGTTCAACCAGCCACAACCGCCCCATCAGCCTTCTCAGTGCCTCCCTTTGTCCTCTATCACAGATGAATAAAGCGCCTGTGGGAAATGATTTGCTGATAAAAGTAATTGTAATTCTTCTTTCCAAAATATGTTTGGCAACACAGAAAGCTATTCTGATCACTGTACTCAGGCTGCTCCCAGCATTAAAAAAAATAGCTAAAAACAGAAGCCTTAAAGCAGGAGCTGGTGCAGCGCTCACTACAAGCAGAAAGCAGCAACAATGGTGAAGAGAACGCTGTGGGGCATTACCCTGGGAGCTGCATGGCACACTGAAGAAGGTCCTGCCCCAGTGTCCCTCTGCATAGTGATTAAAGAGAGGTCATAAATTCCATCACCCTTAAGCAGAAGCACAAGAACATTTGACAAGCAGAGCACTTGTTTGACAAGCAGAGCGCTTGGGAAGTATACCAAGCAATATCCCCATGGCAGGTTGTTGTGCACCCTTCACCTAGAAGTGCCCTAGGTTTGTTTTGCATCATCCCATGCTTCCAAAAAGTTGAGGTCCTGATAGCATCCACTCTGCTTATTTACTGAGATGGAGGGATGAAAAGCAGAGTTCATTGTGTACAGCCTTCCCTGCCTGGCTCCACAGCTCCCTGCCTCCAGCTGCAAGCTCAGCAACACCAAGTCTTCAAGCTCAACAGAGCTCTGTGCTACAGCTGTGCCCTGCAATGTAGGAAAGCACTTCCACTAACTTTTCCTGTCAGCCTCAGCACTTAGACTGCTGCTGTTCCCCTCCAGGGAAGCAGAGATTCCACTTAACCTACTGAAGCCACCTGCTCTCCCCTCTGCAAGCTGCCCATCTTCTGTAATACATCTCCCTTACAGAGGAGGTTTGGTCCCCTAGGCCTTGCTCACCAAAGTCCGTTTGCATTGTCAGGACAACAAGCTACATTTCATGAGGATATCCCCTCCAGATAGTTCCAAAGCACTTTTCTCATGGCATAGGAGTCATAAAACAGCATGTTTTCTTAGATCCTATTCCAAATAATTCTTTGACTCTACTCGTGGTAAATAAGACCCATGCTTATCAAATATTTCTGTTACCCAATATAATCACATGGACAAAGCCTGCCTGGACACACGTTCTCATTCAGGCAAATCTAGGGACCCACTACATGAAAAAATTGAAGTGCAGCAAGAGTACTAGAAGACAGAGTACAGAGGTCAGCTTCCCTTATAACACTGAGGATGCCCTCATCCAAACGGTCCCTAACCCAAAATTTGACAGTGTGGAGGTAGATCAGGAAGAATGGTAGGATTTAGTTTGTTTCATATCCTGGCCAACAAAGGTCAGCTAGAGAGATAACCAAAGATGTTTTACCTGTGCCATGAGGTGAAGGACAAATGGAAGTTGCTGCAATTTCCCTGTCTGGGAGCAGCTACAACACAGTGCCAAAGTGAAACAAGGATCCTTTCAAGCCAGGATAGAAACAAGCATGATAAGTTAAGCACTGATTGCATTTTACTTCACGTTTCCAGGCACACTAAAAATACATGACCAAATAGGTTACTTCAGTGTGGAAATTTCCATTTTCGGCATTCTTCCGAAAAGGAAAAAAGAAAGAAAAAAAACATGGAAAAATAGACAGCTGCCCAAAGGCTATCTTATTTGCATGAGTGCTTCCCATCAAAAAGAAAAATTAAAGCCCTTTTAGTTCAAATTTAACATTAGCAACATCCTTGAAAACTGCCCCAGGGTGCAGAAATATGCATAAGTGTTTCTACTCTGGTGCCAGAAGTGATTGTACCTTCAGGAAATGCTTTTTAAACCAGTTTCGCACTCGCACTCAAACTATTTAAATACCTGCTTGCAGCTCCCATGCTGGTTTTTGTTACAGACTCCATCATAAATGCTGAACCCCAAGCACCTCTCAAGCTACATCCTCAGGAAAGCTTGGAAGTCACGCAGGGACAAGGGATGCTCATTTCCAAAAGGATCTGTCACAAATCATACACCTCCTACTCATATCTGATGGCTTTCTGAAGTCCCCTCTCACATAATAGTGGCATTGTAAATCAGATGCCTGGGATGCTCGAAGAATGGTTTGAAGCTCTGTCTTCTTAAGTTCCATAGTTTTCCACTGTTAAGCTTTGTATAAATGTAAGGTAAGAAAGCTGTTCTTCAAGTTTCATTATTTCCCCACTGAGAAGCCACAATAAGTTTTCTCTCTCTTCAAGCAACAGCTTACGACACAAATCTAAGTCTGTTATTTCTACATAGTTCCTATTCTTATGGAACATTTTCAAATGGCCGCATAAGCACCAAATTTTAGAATAAGGCATTACAATAAACAATAAAAAAATTCTCTCCTGCAGTATTATACTTTTTCAAGAAAAATGTCATTTTTTGTGTGCACAGCTCTGATTCCTACAAGGATTAAAATGAAAAACAAAAACTAGCGATAAGAATAATGGGCAAAGCAACGGGTGGGCTGTCTGTTGGTGTTTTCTGGTAGAGGCAGGAGTTGGTCTTGAAGCTCTGTTTCAATAAAGATGTGAGCTGCTGGACTCCAAACGGAACAATCAGAAGAAATTCTGTGGTTAAAGCTGTAGAGATCCTAAAGGTCCATTATAACCTGAAAATCTGCACTTGATGCCTACACTGCTGTGTTAGCTCAGAACTTGCGCTCAGTCTCAAGCTCTGTGGTTCACATGATGACTCCAGTCTGAAATACACCACGCATCTCACCTGACAGTCACACGTCTCCATGAAAGGCATTGGACTGTACTTGCCCTCTAGCTGGGATGCATGTACCGTACAGAGGATTTAGACATTATGGTGAAGATCACAGTTTAAGAAAAGGAAGACAGAAAAAAAAAGTTTGCCTGCACTTTGTAATCAGCTCTGCTCCAAATAAGACAGTATTATTAATTGATATTCCTTATCCCTCACAGTTAACATTTCTGTCACTTGACAGGAGCACATTCACTGTCCTGTGGACTAGGCAACCTGTCATACATCAAGAATAACAGCTGAGAAATGGGAGCAGTTAGAAGATTAGCAACTATTTCATGTTTATTTCTAGGATATGATTATATAATTATGTGCACTGAACAGACATGGAAAACAACAGCCGGAGCACAGAGAGTTTGTGGACAGAAAAAAATGACTATATTTACAGGGCATATTGTTAGCGATACCTAATTTAATCTGTCAGAGTGACACTACGAGGGACTAATTAAAGCAAAACCAGAACAATAACTTGTGCTCAGGAAAAACATTGGGGAAAGCATGGACAAACTCCAGCAATCTGCAAAGAGCTCGTGTCTGCCAGCGTGAAGAGTTCTGTGGTGGTATATTTTACCTTCTTTAAAGCAAAGTCTTTTCCACCAGGATAGCTTTCGAATCTCTAACTGTGTAGCTGAAGGATTTCAAAAAGATTCAAGAAGTATAAATGTATGGGTTTTTTTGTTTGTTTGTTTTTTTATGTAGTCCTGAACACTGCCCAAAATTTCATATTTATCACATGTATTTGCATGTTCTGTTGGCACAGACTCAGGGGTGCTGACCAGACCAGGCAGGCCACATCAATAAACACATAAAGGAGAAAGGCATTCCTGCTGTACATCAAGCAAGAAGAGCTCTGCATTGCTGAGGCTGTCATGTGTCAAGCTCTGGGAATTTCAGTAAATTAGATGCATTCTCACCAGAGGCTGTTATTTTGAAGATGCCCTAAAAAGGCCTGATTTAAAATTCACTGGAGTTACAGTATTCCAATACTGCTCATTACAATAGGAGTTCATCTAGTTACCAGGCTTCTGTCCACAAGTCCATTTCTGACCACTGTCGTGCTTGTTCTCATTGTTTCTGGCTGGAGCCAGGTACTGTGGAATGACTGTTTAGTGCTCAGAGTAGTCTGCAGAGAATATGAATTTGCAATTGCACATTTTCAGTGGCTAAAATTACTTCACGTTTGCCATCACCAGTTGGCATGCAGAACCTACAAAGCCAGGCAGCAAACCCAGGATGCAGGACTCAATGCTGCATCCCAACACCCACCACTTTGTCCCATCAATCAACCATTGCTCATTGCCAGCATGGAGTTTGTCCACAGAGCAGTGCAGCAGTGCTTATAGCTCCAGCTGGGAAGAGCTAGGCCCTGGCAGGGACGACTCTATCCTTTCCTGCCGGCAGACCGCCTGAATGGCAGAAAACAGGCCTGATATGCTGTTATAAGCATGTTAGGCTCTTTTCAGATCTGCCTAGTTTTTATTCATCCTGAGCTGACATCCTCAGGGGCAGGAGGAAAGCCATCTCTGAGGAATAGTCAGAAGCTGCTGACTATACTACCCTCGGTCGGATAAATCACTTTTGAGGGGAAGAGTTTCATAACAATCTCAGATATGCCTAATGGTTCCTCTGCAAGTCTCTGGACAAAGCCTGAGACTGGAAAAAAAAAATGAAATCATTACACAAAATTATTTGTACTGCTGCAGTGCTTGAGATCCCCTGCTGAAATGACACCTTGCTTTCATAAAACGGTTCAGATTGGAGGGCACCTAGAAGATCACTGAGTTCCAAACCCCTGACATGGGCAAGGTTGCCAGCCAACAGATCAGGCAGCCCAGCACCCCATCCAAGATGGTCTCAAATGCCTCCAGAGATGGGGCATCCACAACCTCTTTGGGCAGCCTGTTCCAGTGCCTGACCACCATATGAGTAAAAAATGTCATCTTAACACCTGATCTAAATCTCCCCTTTTTAGTTTAAAGCCATTCCCCCTTGTGCTGCGCAAAGCTCTGCCTGAAGTATTCGTCATTCCAGCAGAAAGGACCCTGGGGCTAGAAGAGGTTTGGGGCCAGCCGAGATAAGAGATTTCACAGTACCACATGAAGCAGGTAATTTCCTAAGCCTTATTTTTATCACTGTCATTATTAAGTACATTACCAGAGCCCTCGCCAGCACTGTAAAGCATGATAATCTCCTTGAGCTATGCTTCAAGAGGCATATTATACCCCCCACCAAACTTATTGATTTAAGTAAAGTATGCATGCTATATTTATTTACGATTTTCAAGGCTCATGAATGCTATTGTAATTGTTTTCATAACACAGATCAATAAGTACAGTCAAAACAGGCCCTGTCTGCCTCAGGGGACAGCCATTAAGAGTGACTGGGTAGCAGCTATTTCAAGAGATCTTTCTGCCCAGCAAACAAAAGAAACCTGCTTTAAGCCCTCCTTGGGAAAAAGCCTCCATTTGTAACTCGGTCCTTGAACTGTTTTCCAAGCAGAAGACAGCATAGAGCTCTCACTTAGAATTAAGGAATTGAATTTACGTGGCAGTATTTTCTTTTTTAATGTTCTACGTCTTAAAGCATTTGAGAATTATCCATATTTAAGAACGCCCCACTCCATCGTTCTTGCTGAGGTTCACGTATCTCTAGGATGCAGAGATCTGCCAGATAATCCCCAAAGTTCTTCATGCAGGAAAATCTTGATCACTACACTAGTGGACCATTTGAAGTAAAAAAAGATACCAAATTCTAATAAAATAAAGGAAAAAATCCTCCCGTCTTGCTATACTGGGGAATTCTTTGAGCATGTTTATTGCTTGCTCCAAGATTAAATATGCCTTCCTATTTATGCAGCAAACTAGCATATTTCTAAAGACATAAATAAAAATATCAAGGTAAAATACCGAGTTTATCAGCATAGTTATTAAGATCTCTTTCCACTTAGCAACCTAAAGCATACACAGAGTAATTTGTAATCAGCACTTCTCAAATTCCGAATGATCCATTCCTTCAGCAACCTTTCCTGCTTCCTTGAAAACATCTATCATGGCTTCAAACCTTCAACAAGGGAAGCCAAATTCAAAAAAAGAACTTCTCGGCTGTGCTTTTTTCCTCTCCCCCTCATTCCTCCACATCTCCTGTTCTTCACCGAGTTCATTATTCTGAAAGACTATCAGAGCTACAGAACACTGTGGCAGGACCAGGCACAGCGCTGGGAGAACATCTCACATAGGTGGGATCCAGCTGGGTAAGGGACCAGCATGGCACAGGGATGTGACCACTGGCACAGCAGCAGAGCTGCCAACACTTGTTCTCTCTTTCTGGTTACACCTGTTCCTCTGGCCACCGATCTCCTCCCTCTCCAGGCATCTCCTCTCTCACCCAGGCTGCACTCCCCATTTCTCCCTGACACTGAATCTCTCACCTCCTCTCATCTCCTTCTGCTCTACTGATCACTGCAGTACTTGTGAACCTTCTCCTCCATCACTAGTCAGTTCTTTCTTATATTTCTGCTGCTAACTAGCATTAATGAGATAAGTTGTGCTCACTCAAGCCTTGCACACGCATCAGCTAGTTTAGGTTAATATATTCTCTTAACCACATTGCTGACAGGCTGCAATACATCATTTTAAATCAAACTAGCAACATACAGTGCATCTAAGGATATCTCATAACAAACAAATGGACCTACAATTTTTTGCGATGACCATGCAAGTGAGACACCTTCTGGTAAGGGTACCACGGAACAGAGAGAGGCTCACAAATAACTGGTTGGTTTTTTTTTAAGCAATCCATGCAAACATACTTGATACAAAAATGAGTGCCATCACAGAAGCAAAATTCATGTACAGACAGAAATCCAGAAAGTCTGTGCTATTCCTACAGACCTACCTTTCCTCTGAACATCACCACGTGGGCAGTTCAGATTCTTTCCCCACCCATTGGAATGACGCTTCTCTCTTTTTCCTGCACCTTTCTTAAATTCACATCAAATCCAAAAGGTAAAGAATAAGTAAGCATCTGAAACACCCACAGGAGAGCTTCCACAATGGCTACAACACCATCTGCCACAACAAGATGTTCTGTGACCTCTTCTGTTAGATTTTCATTTGCTCTTTCTTGGTGTTGTTTCCACTAATCTCAAATAAATAATATTAGACTGAGAGCATATGGTGAATCTAAGAACCTAATACAGACAGCCAATTCAATTACAGTCAGTAGAACGGGTGGCTTTACAAGGCAGAAAGGTAATCAGTAAACAATGAGATATTAACAGTAGCTACTGTGGGCCAGACCAAGGACCCATCTCCCACCAAAAGGCATAACTAGAGCTATACCAGAGACTGCTCTGGGCTGCACCTTGTTTGTCTTGGCTCAACAATGCAACACCAAAAAGGTCACACTGCAGCACATCGCTAGTCTGATTCTTTTTCAACACTGTAAGCTTTCCAGCTTTTATGAGCACACATTCTGAGAACAAGGAAGAAAGAAATGCAAGAGCTTTGTTTTGAAATCAGAAGAATTTTCTAAGCCTTATTTCCCAGATTTGCAATGAGTAAAAATACATTCATTAATTAAGTTTGATTATGAAGGGAAGGTCTTGAAAAATAATAGTAATAGCGTACAATCAATAAATACACAGAGTGGTGTGGGTAGGCTGGTATGTACAGATTGCATAACAAGAAAGATTATCACAGTGGAAAGAAATAATCAGAAATAAATGAGAATACTCACCTGTATCCTGGGCTCACAGAAAAACTCCAAAGGGAATGATCTCCAGGAACAGATCCTTTCCTGGTGGCAGTCAGCCCTTAAATCTAGGTCTAGGAGAGGTGCAGCCAGGCTACACCCCTTCTGTTCACACAGGTGAATTGCCTTCACCTGTGGTCCTGTGACTGACTCAGTGCTTGCCTCAGGAGATCGATCAGAGGTTCAGGCTGTGATTCAACAGTTCCTATACAAATTCCAATCCAAATATTTTGGTAGGGTGCTAATGAAAAGGCTCAGGTTAAAAGTGTCATCAATATAAGCTAAAGGGGCTGCTAAAACATGTCCTCATTCTTGCATTTATATTGCCAGTACAGATCAAATAAGATCATGCTGACTGCAATGTGGGAGCGGGACAGGGGGAGAAATATTATAAAAATCCAATCCTAAGCAGCCAAAATGCAGACTACGTTGTTCCAGTAGAAACTGACGCATACACAGCACCATCATGGGAATCATTTTACTTGGTTTGACAACACCTTAAATTATTAGAACAGGCTAGTTTGGTGGATAGGAAGTTCCAAAACACGCATCTGCCTCCTAACCTCCTCCTAGCCTTGTGAATATATTACATATACTGGAAGATTCCATTTGTCAGGTTATAAATAGGAAAAGAACAGATTCTGACACACTGCTGACGCTTACGGACATGACTGAAAACAAGAGCTCCCTTGCACTGTAGTTAGATGATTCAGTCATATTACCTGTTTGGATTCTCAGGGTCTTGGAGACCACAGGATCTGAATGAAGGAAGGGAAGGATGACACTTACCTTTTTATCAGTGGGAGACGTCTTTTCAGAAGTATTTTCTACCCATTTTTCCTCCATTGTAGTTTTAAAGCATTCTTAGCTCTGATGACATCTTTTTACCTTGCGGGTGGTATCTGCTGGAGATTAATGCCTACGTAATAGAAGACATTACACATCAGAGAGCAAATCACGATGATTTAATAGTCCATTCTGGCTTCACATTTTCTGAGACTGTTAAAAAGAGGAAGAAGAATACCTATGACATCATAAATGAAGTCCTGTAGTCATTTACACTGACCAGGATTCCTGGACACTTTTATACAATGGTTGATGAATGTCAGAAGAAAACAGTACTCTGTGTCTTGGGAGTCCACTGGAGCAGGACTCCCGGTTCTTCAAACATCCTCCTGTCTAAGGTGGCTTCCCTTAAGGAGATACTGCAGTGAAGGGGGTTATCTGCAGCCTTAAAGAGATTTAGGTGTTTTGCAGGTGAAGGAGAAAAGCTTAGAGCACTACAGAAGGGAATAAATATAACTCCTACTTTATGAAAGAAAAAGGTGGTTGGTAAAACCTTCTCTCCTTTCCTCTTCTCTACTCACCATTTTTCCTTTTGTAACAAAGATTGCAAAGGTTGGTACACAAAGCGTTGCGTGGAACAGCCCATTGTGGCTCTAATATTGCCCAAAGAAAAGCTGCCTGAACTTTTAGACTGCAGAGATCTGACAGTTCGGCCAAAGGGTGTTTTTTCCTTTCAGAAAAATATGTTTGTTTTGCTCAGGTAAAAAAATAGTATCAACAGGATTTCTATAAGTAAACTGACTCTTTATAGACTTCTTTTGGCTGAAGCAATAAGTTACTGAGGTTTGGACCTCTTCTGGCAAGAACGCAAAATATGTTCATGGAACTCAACGAATTAATAACAGGTAACACCAGGGCCAGAGCTCCAGTGCAAATCTCCCAGCGTACAGGAGGGAGGACCCCTCTGGAGGACGAGCAAACCAAGGGGAACTCGGATCAATCCATTCCTCCCATCTCGCCTTCTAGGAACACCCACAGGCTGAAAACTGCACAGGAAAAGAAAGAAATACATTAAAAAAAAAAAAAATTAAAGCTAAGTAATGTTTTCTCTCCTTGGTCTCATGAAAGACGGCTCTTGTGGCTGGTCTGCAGCCCCGCAGACAACACCAGAGGGCTCTGTGGCTGCACTCAGGCAGCCCCGCCACATGGCACTGTGCTCAGCAATGGATTGATCCTGCCCTGCTTCTTCTGAACCCGCTTGCTCGTGGCACTCCTTCTCCCTTGGCCCAGCCTGGCAATGAGACCTCCCTTCTTCTGTTGCCGCTGGCTGCTCTGTTTCTCTACGCAGCTTGTCTGCGGGACTGGAGTGCTCCTCTACTGCAGTGGTGGGGCAAGCGAGCTGGTGTGGAACTGCAGACTTGCCCAGGGGGTGACATGCCTCACAGATGCCACATTTGAAGTGCTTGCCTTGTCTTCTGAATCCTGCTTATTTCTTTCTAAAGAACTTCAGAGCAGGCAGAGCTCTCCGTTTCATTTTATCTTCTATTCTGAGTTCACTGACACTTCAGCTGCAAGCAGAGCCTGCTACGTGTGGAGTCTGCAGTGCATGACTAGGAGTTGTTCCCACCTGGGTCTGATCCTTGTCCCCATTTGCCACTGCCGTTCCCATCCCATCACAATCCCAGGTGCTGTAAGCACCACTTCTGCTGCAGGAGCTGCAGCCTGAGCAGGGATGGGGTGTTCTCATTTCTGCCATCAAGGCTTAGCTGATTTTTCTCATATCTTTTCATAGAGCTCGGTTCCCAAGGAGCTTTGTCAAAAAGTTTATAGTAGGATCACTCACACCACGTCCTGGCCAAGGAGAGGTGCTCGTCGGGGATCCGTCCACTTGCATGAAGGGGGCTGGGCACACAACTTGCCCTACCTGTCACGTGGAACTGGACATCAGCCAGGGCTTTGTTTCACTGTTTCTGTTTCTTGGCTAGTCCACTCTCTTCCTTTTAACTGGTTTTGTAGTTCCAGGAGTATGCAAAGAGGGAAAATACCACACTGAGTTTATCTACCCCGTCTCTCATTCAGAGTCTCCAAGAGAGCTAGCCAGGTCTTGAGATTTGAGTTGATTTTTGATTGTCTGGAAGGTCAGACAGCAGCAGGTAGGCCCTAGGGCACATCCTCGTAGGTTAAAATGAAGAGTTTGTCCTCTCCTGGGACAGCGCAGGGGTGAATTGGCTCATTTTCACATTGACCCCTCCTATATTGCACTTGAGGTGATTTTATCTCTAGAAAAAAAAGAGTAGTCCAGGGTAAATCTCCTCTGCCCATCTCAGTGGGATTTGTTCCGGTGAGAACAACTTCCCTCCTCACTGAGGAGCTCTGACGTTCATCAAGGGACATACACAACCCCAGGTATGTCAGGCATCTACTGGCAGGCCCTGCCTGCCTGCCACTCCATCCCACCAACGCATGAGCCATTTTCCTCGTCTTTCTCCATAAATTCATTTAAATCTCTGTACTGCAAGTCTTGGGAGAGGATCACTGGAGTCTGCTGCGCTGCTTGGAGAAGTGCATCCTTCTTGTGGTCCACAGCACCAACTGCAGGTGGGTCCAGCAGGTTCCTGAGGGATGGGTGAGGGGTACTTTTGCCCCATGGCCAGTGCAGAGATAGGCACAGCCAGACGGAGCAGAGTCCTGGCCCCTTTGCCAGGACACACATCCTGGTCAGCTGAGTCTCCAGGTGGCAGATCAGAGGAGCCAGCTGCACTGAAATAAATTAGACCTGTTTTCTGCCTCTCACACACAAATACAAGCTACAGATGAAAGACATGCTGGAAGCTGCTATTTATGAGGAACAGTTTAACACAAGTGACTTATAGACCAGGGTTAGGCTGAGATCCCAGATAAGAGAGGCATGGGGCAGTCATTGATTCCTAGACATACATCTCAATGCATGCTGATGAGAAAAATGCTGAGGTGAGCTCAGATCTACAAGGAGCAGAGGCAGTATTGAAGTGCCTCCCTCCATGTCTGGAAATAGCCTGCTGTGGGACAAGGAGAGATATGAGACTGCAGTGAGGGATTGGGGAATCTCCTGTAGTGAACTTGTTACCAGAAAGTCAAACATTTTGCCACTGCCTTAGCTCCAGCTCAGCCAAAATCATCACAAGTGCCTGGGAGGGGAAAGAGGTTTGTACAAAGCCAGAGGGGCAAATCTAAGGGAGGTTGTCCTCATGAACATAGTCGAGTTCAGGTCACTGCCACCCCTGGGCTTCCTCAAGCATGGAGGTGGTCAGACAGAAAAAGCTGACAAGAAGCAGCAGGTCCTTGTATACATGTGGAGAACAGCAATGGAGTTCCCTTTTCAGAGCAACAGCAGATGGGAAATCCATGCTCCGAGGAGCTCAGAGGCTCCCCAGCCTGCCCTCCCCACAGGCACAGCCTCCACAGCTCCCGACGTCGCATCCGTGACCGAGCTCTGCCTGCAAGAGACAATTCCATTTCAGTGCAACAGATTCAAACTCTAATTGAGTTTTGTCATTTAAATCAGGGCAGGAGCAGCTCTGCCAGCCTGCAGCCATGAGGGCTATTTTTGAAGAGAATTGTCAAGCGGGCCAGGAAGTCAAATATGACATTTTTTAACCATTCTTAAGTGTGTGCCTGCACGTGTGTGTGCATTTCCCTCTGCAAGCAAGAAACAATCGCTCCCTGTGCACAGAAGGAGTCCAGGTTGCTTTAATTGTGTGTATTGAGATGGCTTCTTTGTGGCAGCTGAAAAAGAAAGGAAAAAATCCTCAGCTTACTTGTGCTTTCTTGCTTTACATGACTCACTGCAATGGAGAAAACCCTCTTGCTTCTTCTCTTCACCCCATCTCATCTCAGACACCATCTATCTTCATGCCAGTCCACTGCTGCTTGCACAGTGCAGTACACTCCTTTATGTTCCTTAATTCAAGTGCATAGTGCAGAGGTAATTTGGAATATAGCTTTTCCCCTTCCCTTTATAAAACAAGGAAAGACTGTTTTAGCATGAGGACATCAGATGAGGAATCAGATCCAGCTTTCATATTCAGTACTGATTCAGATTTCTGGTGTGACTCGGTTATTCACCTTCTCTTTAGGCAAAAGTGCAATAAAACTCTGTCTTTCATCCTGTTCTCTCTCCAGGCAGAGTCCAAGGCTTTTTCTCCTCAACAGGATTTAGTACAGTGAACCCCCAATTACATTTCCATTACAAGTTACATTGTAAATCTCTATTTACTATCATTTTCTTATGTCTTCTAAGTATGTGCTTTTACAGAGCTAAGTGAGCAGCTTGGTAGATGCTTTGATCTCTATTTTACCAGGCCTTTGCAGTTAAATCTGTGTTAGGAATAAAAGTCAATACACCCATGCTTACGTAGTTACAATTTCATCAATTTTTTTATTAAGGAAATATAGTCATGAGGGTATTTTGCTGTTTTTTAATGTCCTATAGATAGAACAACTGGTATGTTTATATGTAAGATCCAAATACTTCAACAAAGTATTTCCTTGGAAAATATTGTTTGTATAAAAGCTTGAATTTTCATAGAGAAAAATTAATATATGTCTATCATAATCTTGTGCTATAAAAAATGTTCTCAGTTACCATAAAGTCTTGCTCTGAATTTCTCTCAAAGCAGTATTAAGGATTTATCAGTTCCTAATGACCTCTATAGAATACCCAATATCATACAATGTACTTCCAGGCCTTCTGTCCAGCCAGTTTTTTCCCATATCACTTTCCACTTACCTGCCTCATGCTTTGTCAGTTTGCCTATGAGGAAATGACAGTGGACAGTGTTGAAAGTCACCTGTTAAAGTCACAATAAACAAACCCACAGCTCTCTCCTCATGCACCAACACAGCCCTCTTATTACAGAGGCTATCACCCCTCTGTACAGTGAGGAGCAGCAAGGTCTCAAGTTTAAGGTTACGGCACCAAAAGGCCACTTTTATTTTCCCAGTGCTTGAAATTGTTATTCCTGGGATGAGTCAGTTCTGGCGGAAGGAAGGTAGATGTGATTCCTTCATTTCTATTTCATATTAGTAAATCTTCTTTACCCTAGATTTCAGACATTTAAATGCATTGCAATATTCTGAGTTTAAAATTGCACTGCGACCTTTAGAAGAGAAAAGGATTCTGAGGCTAAAACATGAGTTGTGCCTTTCCGAAGGCAGCTCATTTCCCCATGCAGAGCTCTTGGTGTTGTTAACAAGAAGCGTGGTTTTTATGCTCTGCTTCATGAAAACAGAAGTCCAGCTGTGCAGCCCTCTCTCCTTGAGGTAGATGAAATGGGAAATTGGCCCATGTTTTCCACCAAATGCAATTGATAGCTTAGTTGAAAATTGGATTGTCTTTAGAACAGAAATCAAAGTGTGCAGAAGTCAATGGAAATATACTTTTTGGCATCCCTGGCCTTGGAGTATCTCTTTGAAGATGGATTCTTCATGAGGAGAGCTGTAATGGTGAACTAGGCCCTGAAATTACTTCCTTAGTCTAAACTCTTAAATATTTTACATTCATGCTAAAGAGGAAGACTCTGTCTGCCACACTTAGCCCTTCAAAGCCATTTCTCTGCAGAGATACGAAGTAGCAGAGTATATTGATACAGTCTGATTTGGAGATCTGGAAGAAAACTATGCATGTTTCTGGAACTGGTTAGCATTGCTTGGTTATCACAGATTACCAGACCGGTGTGTGCGCCACCTGAGTTACAGCAAGTGTGCACACTCATACCTGATGGGACCAACAAGATATAACTTGGTTTGCTGACATCCTGGGGGAGAGCCCAGCCAAAGTCCATCAGCATGGATTGGAGCACATCCTGAACACAGAGAGGCTGAAAGCACTAGGGATGCTCAGACTGGAGTTGAGAAAGCTGGTGAGGAATTGGGTTGTTCTCTTTCGCTACCTGAAAGGAGATTACAGAAAAGGCAGCCATGCTTCTCCTGTAGAAGCACAATTAAAGGGTGAGGGACAATAATCACAAGGACATGAGGAAAAAAAAAGCTCTTCATTAGGATTAAGCACTGAAGCAAGGAACCAGAAAGTCTGTGGACTCTGCATACTCAGCCCAAAGCCCTGAGCAACCTGACCTGCACTTGGCATTGAACCCACCTCGGGCAGGAGGTTGGAATGAATAACTCCGGAGGTGCCTTCCAGCCTTGGGTCAGTAGCTCAAGAGGGAGTCGGCATAACTCACATTACTTCAGATTAACACTGCATACCCAAAAACTTACTGAGGCTTAGAGTTGCACAGAAACTCACAAAGCTGAGAAAAGAGCCTGAAAACATTCTTTTAGCTGGCACTGAAGCTTCAACAACATTTTTGAACTAACTATGTAACTAATTAACTGCAGTATTCTTACTAATGATATATGAACATTCAGACATTTTTAAACGAGCAGAACATTTCAGAATTATGTATCTGTAGTTAACTTGACAGTGTCTCTGATAGCAAAGCTATGCTCCCTAAATATGCAGAGCTTTCTTCAGAGAAGCAAAGTGTAGATACACTGGTGTATTTTTCTCTTAGGAGATATTTTTAACAGACATGTATATTGGTTAAGGAAATACTTGGAGATGAAATGCTGATTTTTCTCAGTAGTTTGTAGTATCACATGAAGCAACAAATGCCAGACGAGCTGCGGATTTATTTCTGAAAAGAGAGTATAAAATGTATATAGATCAGTGCTATTGCAAAGATAACTGCTTGAAAAGCTTCTCAGATACAGAGCACTCATCCTTTGCATCTGCTGCTGCTTTGTCAATAATTTATCTGTAATTAATTATTGAGATATTATTTTTTAAAAATATAAGTAAAATCTTGACAGCACAAAACTCAGAATTGTGAATTCATTGTTGAACTGCTCAAGCAGAGACTGAGTAGAAAGGAAGATGAATTCTTACTAGCATGCAAATAGATGAAATAATGTAAAAGGGAATACGGTGCTCAGGAAACATTTACAAATGTTATTTTTCAAGTGTTCTGCAGGATGGAAGTCCCCATTTAATAATGACATTTAAAAATTGTCATTAAGGCCTTAATCCTTTAATGTGCCCTATATGACTGACTGCTGTCCAGACGCTGACTGAGGTCAGAGAGGAGGTGGGCTTCAGTGAGGAATTGCAGTACCTCTGCTGAGCATCACATTGATTTACAGGCTTACAAATCCTTCATGCCCCAAACCCCGGAGACCACAGAGATTTTCAACCAAGTGCAATGTGAGGAATTCAGAAAAATCAATGGGGAAGAAAAAAATCTCAATGGCATTTCTTTCAACAACAACTCAGATTTCTAAGGATTTTGTAACAGCAGATAGCAAAGGGAGGGTCACAGGTACCAAGTAACCAACCAGCATTTTTTACATCAATATATATTGAATTTATACTAATACATATTTAAAGAACTTACCTACTCTTAGCTGAACTGCAGAAATTGAAAGCTGCCGTGATTCCAGCATCTTGTAATGCAGAATAAAAAGGGATATCTTAAACAACATTTGCTGGAAATGGTCTGCACAAATGTATGCAGGAAATTGACTCCTCTCACCTGGGAGATGATAGTTGCAAGCAATGAAATTATCTGACCATAACTTTAAGGAAATCCTAGTGGACTTCAAAAGAAAGCTTGCACTGCACTTTCATGTCAGTACAGGTGATAGAACTTGAACATGGAAAATCCTCATTAAAATATTCATTAAAAGGAAAGTGCTGCAAATTCTGCCTGATATCCTACATCCTTGGCCCATTCTAATTAGCATGGCCAGTATTTTAATCCCAGGAAATATGGGATGTCTGTGGATGAATGTCACATTGGCAATAACACAAAAGAGTTAATCACTTTGCAGGATATTAGTTGGGATTTTTTGTTTGTTTGTTTGTTTCTCTACGTACAAATTAAGTGCTTGAAGTGAAGCACTGAGATTTGTTGTAATGGAGTTCAGTGAGGTTTATTGCAAGCACAGAAAGGTTATATTATAGCTACTGTGCTCAGCATTAGAAAAAAGATAAAAGTATAGCTCTGTATAGCTTTTGGAGCAGTAAACTTTTGACAATATTTCATAAGGAATGAGTGGTGGAAGACCAACAATTGCACTGGTACAAGTCATTAACAGTTAACTTATCAGATTCCAGCTGACACAAAAGTCAAGTCAAGCAAGTAAGCTTCCAAGAGGAGCCATATGCGTATGAGGCTCATCCTACAAGTAACTAGGGTGATTCACTCACAAATATCCTGATGTCTGATAATTTCCTCTTTCTCCAAAGAGATGATATTTGCAACTAGGACACTCATTGCTGAGATTTTGGTTGGAAGACGAAAAGAAAATTGGGACTAATGGAAGGTTCAGCAAAATAAGTATTGTATGTCACTGACCTCCATATATAACACTGCTCTATTTCTGTGATGCAGTGAATAAAATGCATAGACTCGTGAGTCCCTGATCCTACTCTGGTTTTATCATTAACATCTTTACAGTTACCAGGCACTATAACCTAGGCATATAAGTGTCAACAGTTGAAATACTGTGCTGTTTTACATGCCAGTGCTACTTTACAGTTGGCATCAATATAAGAATGCAACCTCATATAAGTAGACAAACCACCCGAAAAGAGAGAAAGAAAAGGAAGCTGGGAACCTTCTGAAAACCAGAGAGGGAAGTTATTTCTGCGTTGCTGGATGACGTGGGGTGTTCAAAGTCATGTTTCTGTGTACAAAAAGATCATTGCCATTCCTGCTCCAATTCTCACCTTTGTGTTGAAAGATTTCTTGAGCTCAACTACCTCTCAAATATGGAAAAAAAAGATCTGAAAAGCCAATATTGAAGTTAGTCATCTGTGTTCCCTCTGTTGTCAATGGAAAGGCATCCTTAGTGTGTCTCTCCATGGCAATCTGGAGAAGAACTGGCAACATGATGCTGAAACACTCAGTTTTTCACACCTTCACCCTCATCAGTGGTGACAGGAGCTGTGCAGTGGTCAGATTCGGGGTCTATAACAAAAGAAGCTGCCAGGTACACAGCCCCGGTGCCCCACAGAGCAACAGTGCAACAAGGCATCTACCAAAACAGCCTGATACCAGTGCTCGATTGCAGGAGAAAGTAACAAGGGAAATTAAAAAAAAAAAAAAAAAAAAAAAAAAAAAAAAAAAAAAGGCAAGAGATGGAGAAAAAGAAAAGGAGCTCAGCAGAACTTCTGAGCCTGAGTCATTCTTTTAATAAAACTTTCTGTAAAGTCCAAAAACTCAACTACATTTTTATCTCTGAGCCTGAAAAGATGAAAGCAGCAAGGAGCAGAAGGTTGTAACTTTCATGTTTATACACAAATACTTCGAAAGAACCTGCCTCCACCAAACACCTTCATTCAGTACTTAGAAGTACAAACACAAATTAAGCAGAGGCTTTGAAGTCCTCAGCTATGCAGAAGTCTCAACAGAACAAAGAATTCTGAGCTGAGGCAGAGGAAGAAAGGTGTATACGATGTTGGAGAAGCATTATGAGAAGCAAGGAGACATGGAACGATGTGTATTTTGGTCCTCTGAATTTTCATTCTTTGAGGAGCCACATCTAATATATTGAGGAATTTGGCATGGAAGGCCAGAAAAGTCCCTGTCCTGACTTGGCAGTGCGTCACAAGTCTCTCTGACAGCCACTGTTTACCTCATGCTCAGATCAAGCCCACTTGTTGAAGACCAGCGATGAAAGCCTGAGGGTAGATGTGGCAAGTAGCGGAATGACAAGAAGAGCCTCTGCTCATCATTACTAATGCTGCCACTCACAGGAGGAAATGTGGCTGCAATTTAAGAGCCAGTGGCAGCACTTGCTCAGCTGAAGGCTCCAGACACTGTCCACAGAAGCTCTTCCTGGGCAAGGTGCCAGAGGCCTAGCAATCGTCCCATAAACCCACACCTTCAGCAGCTAGACCCCGTGGTGCCCCCAAAAGACCTCCAAACAACAAAGCTCAAAATACATGGGATCCGATGGACTCTGTCAATTCCTCAACTGTCCCCATGGGCCATTGCCCATCCTATCCTTATGGTAGCCCCTCTGGCCATAAAGCCCTATCTTTCTCAATTAGCAGGTTTGGCTTATCAGCTATACTACACCACAGCTCCAGTCCTGCACTGTCGAGACAGACATCACTGATAGTTGTACAGATCTTTCAGTGAGTATAAACACAAGAGAACCAGAGGACAAGAAGTTAACCTCTGATCAGTGGAGAAATGCTACAAATATCTAAGTAGGTAGAAAATGTTGAAGAGAAAGTCAAATTCCAGTAGTGCTGCTGTTCATGCAAGAATCAGAACATTGTATCCCAGATGGAAAGCTAAAACAAAAACCTGCAGAAAGGGAGTTTTTGTACTTGTTTTTGGAGCCTGAGGGCTCCTTGTTTTGTGTACAGAAAGGCAATATTGACTTTGGCAATACAGTGTACACCCTGCAGGGCTCTGAGCTTGTTCCTGCTGCCCCTAGTTTGCTTCTTCCATAAATTCCTCTTAGCAATGACGGACCTTTATTAAAAAAAAAAGATCTACTTAATGAGTTTTCTCACATATGTTGAAGAGCAAAAAGCAAATGCTTAACCTCTGACATCAAGGCTGAATTACCACATGGTAAGTAATGAGGAGCCACTGCTTACTGTTTGCTTTCAGAAAAGTAACCAAGTCAACATTTCAGAGAACAATTAGCACTCCAGCTGGTTTCAGCACTGAAGTATTTTTTCTTGGAGGAATCAAATAGTTGAAGTTGTTTTATTTTTCCCCTCAGGTTTACAGAAAAATTCTGCAAATGTAAGTCCACAAACTCTCCTGAGAACCCAGATGTTGCTGTTAAAATATATGTTTATGTATACTTATATGACATTTAGCATTTTTTATATATACATGTGTATATATAATATATGCATACATATATACATATAAAGAATAAAAGTATATCTAAGTGTATATGAAAGAATATACTGATTGTGTTTTTCAACCCAAAAATGATTATTTGTGCTTAAGTTGGCAGCCTTCTAGTTGTACCCATCTCTGGAGCATAGGGACAATTTAGCACCATGTTTATCCAGTTTCTCAGCTCCTAGGAGATGTGCTTTGTATTTTTTTCTTCAGGAGGCCTGCCGTGAAAAGCTCGTTGCCTTGCTTCTAATAGGTTAATAAGCTTCAGAGAGGAATACTGGGCCCAATGACAAGAGTTAAATACCCCTACAGTCAACATTTCTGTGGAAGACTTTAATCTCTGAAGTGAAATTCTTCTACCACGAATGACAGACTCTGCAGACTTAAATTTTACAAAAAGTTTTTCCTCCTCTCAGTGGTGAGCTTTTGGTCCTTATAACTGTTTCTAAGTCAAAATTAGATGAAGAGAAAACTTTCCTAAGCTTGGCATGAGAAATGTTGTGTCCCAAGTTGCAGAGAAATATTAATGAATCTACTAATGGGTAGAATAAGGAGCTTTAATGACTTACATCCAGCTGGCTGGAGCCATACAATCTATGAAGGACTGAAGGAAGGCTCCCAGAGGATCTTGTGATGTGCTGATTCTCAGATAAATCCTTGGACGTGTTTCCTGGGAGTGCTCACAAACTTAGTAGATTCAGGCACCAATTCAAGAAAATTGCCTTATTCACTTTTTGCCACTGCCAGATATTCAGAAGTTTTCAGCACCCAGCAGCCAGAAAAACAGAACTTCCAATTTCTAACAGTTTTACAAGGTGCTTAATTTTAAACAGAGTTCTGAAATCCTCAGAATAGGCTATTTTGTAAGTGCTTTCCAGAGTTACACAGTTGCAATCTAGTACATTGCACCAGGTTATCAAGTGAAATCCAGATTCTTGGTATTCCAAGCAGGAAAAGACACTAGGTCCACGTGCAATCTGCAAAGAGCTTTGTCACACAAACTGCATTTTATGTCTGTGTAAAGTCCATTTCAGTTTTAGATGCTTTGTAGATGCCAAATAAGATTAATGGTTGCCTTTCTTTGCTATTGACTTCTTTAATTTTATTGCCCTCTGGCACTTAATGCATCTGCTTAACCACAACAGAAAAGAAAGTTGCCAGAAGTTTTTCAAAGACCTAAATACATAAACAACCCTAAAAGAGATCAAGTTCACTGGACAACGGAAGGCCCTAAGGAAACAGTCATGTTACCACTGGAAGATGGTTCTAGCCATTGCTGGTTTCTTGAAAGTTTCACCCTTAATTAGCCATCATATTGCTATAGATCTGTCATTGCATTTTATATCGGTGTGCCACAAAATACGCTTTGATTATTTTACTCATATAATATTCTGCCAGAATATGTGAGATGACATCATTAAATGAAGTCTCCCAGGTTCTTAATATTGGATAATATTACTAGGTTCTTAATACTGGATAATATTACCATGGGGAAGCATCACATTCTGATGCTCTGAGGCAGTCTGGACAGTAGAGCAGCAGCAAACAGCAGAAAGCCCAGTTCTGTCTCCACCACCTGCTCCAAGCAGATGTCTCCAGGTGAAGGGTGTGTCCAAATCCCTGGAAGCCTGCAGACGTCCAAAATCATGAGGCACACCTCAATTCACAACCAGACGTAGCCCCTAGAGCATGACACCAGACCAGGACAACATCGTGATGGTGTGAAAATACCTCCCGAGGAACCTCTATAATTTTCCCATGTGATAAATGTGAAAACACACCAACTATTAGGAGTTCTCAAAGCCTTAGGGTGTACATTAGCTTGTTTTTCCTCTCTGTTATGCTGTTTGCCTGCAGCCCGTTCATGCCATAATGATCTTCCCTTGCTGGTTGGGTGGCTAGTGCAGGCCACTGCAAGATCTGGATGGATCAGCTTGGTGGCAAAGACTTAAATGCCCCAATGCACATTAGGTCCATGTTCCAACACACACAGAAAAGCTACACAAGGGTTTCAAACTAAAGCCTTCTCATCGTTTTTGTAAAGGTTTGGGGTTGTGCATTTTTTCTTTTGTTTTGTTGAGCTGATGCTTATTTTTGCAAAACCAGAACAGACCCTAAAATATTCCACAGTTTATCTATTTAAATCAGGTCAGACCTGATCCCCTCTCAGGTTGTCTCTCCGATTGGCTATTACTGTCACTTTTTAACTCAGACTTTAACACTTCCTGCCCTTACATGGTATTAAATACAAAGGGAATAGATGTCATCAGTGATTTTGACCTCTCTGCACTACAGCTCCAAGCAACTTAGATGCTTTCATATTTCTCTGTCTTTGTCACTAAAACAACAGGTATAAGCAACCTGTTCTTACTACCATGTTAGAGAGGTGTGGTCCACCAGCACACTGAGAGGCACGGTTTAATCTTCCTTAGATCTAGAGCCATGTTCATTACAGTAGACTCCTCCTTTTACATTATGTTTTTTGAGGTTTTTATGCTTCATCTTGGGATCTAAACTGATTTGAATCCTGCCACTGGCCTTCACAGAAAACTAAAATCTCTTGAGTTCCTACAAGAAAGCAAACCTGATGTGATATTCGAAGGTAGAAAGCCAGGTAGTCCCAAATGTGTTCTTGCAGTGAGTGGGAAGAAACAAATTATGCAGCTGAAAGGAAACCAAGATAATCTTCCTGCGGTTTAAAGAATCATAAGTCTGGCGCCAACTGTAATAGATCAGTACAATCAATGGCACTATTGGCCTATCCAAATGGAGAGGAGATTTTCATAATGCTGCATAATGATAAAAGACTGGTTGATTGTTGGATTTGTCATCACTTGTGGTTTCATGTAATGAAGAACATAAGAAATACCTCAACATTTTCAATAACAGCATTCCAGGTTCTAGCAGACAGCAGTTGAGCTAACTATATGAAAGGTCCAAACGAATAAATTAGTCTCCTCCAAAGCTTTTGTCAGTTAGGAATTCTTGTATCATGAAGTAGGATAAACAAGCAAATTTTGCTACCTCAGGGCTTTCTGCTGATTAGTACCCTTGTGTCCCCTGAATAGTCTGAGTCTGCAGATCTGTTAGAGGGCCAAGCCAGCTCTCAGCTCCACTTCACAGCCTTCCTAAAACACTTTCTATAGCAAAATAAAGGCATCACTCACTATGAGAAAACTTCAGCATGCAGCCATTGTTGCAGCTTTGCTGCCATTCTAGCACCTGGTTGGTTTGTCCATTTCTGGAGATCAGATTTTCACAGGTTCTGGGAGACTCAGTGGAAAGCTCAGCCCCAGGGCTCCCCTTATTCCTTCTCTCTGTCCACATGGAGATTGGATGAGCTCCCCAAACCTCACTCCTCGGTTCCTACTAACCCCTTGGATCCTCTGAAATCAATCCATGCCAGAGAAGGGCTCTCAGCTCGATTTTCAATCAACAGTTGAGATTTCCTTGCATCTTTCCCCATACCCTGAGGGATCTGATGCTATTTACCAAGAAAGAACCAACCCTGATGTCTTGTACTGAGGTGAAAATATCTCTGAATTATTCTCTCTTGCCTATGATGAGATATTTAATATTTTCCTTTTCTCCCTGGAGGCAACAGACTAAAAGATGAGGAAACAGTGACAGGTGCAATTAAAAAAAAAACACCAAAAAACCTAAGCAAACAGCAGGATGTACTTACCTCCATGAGGTGGAATCTGTTTTTTCTCAGGTTTGCACAGTGCAGACAGCAACGATCTTCAGCTATGACTGAGCTCAAATAATAATGAGTGCAGAAAGACCGTAGCTGCTCACTGACCAACCCATCTCCCTGGCTGCAGTTTAGGGACTGTGGATATGACTCACTCCATTAAGGCTGTGGTCCATTTAATTTTAATGCTGCACAGTGGGTTTTGTTCTACCTGTGCTTCATCCCTGATGTTACGTACGTATCTCCAGTGGAGGCTGTTCTCTTGCTTTGTTCTGTCTTTATGATACCTTTTACCAGGCAGAATGTAGGCAATGTAGAAAAGTTTGGATTAAGTCATCTCAGAAGTAGCACTTCTACACCATCGAAGCACTCTGAAGCGACTTTAGCCCATATCAGAAAACTATTGCGGCTCTAAGCCTCCGGCATATCAGCTTAAAAGCATTTCCTGTGGTCTCCTCATTTCTTTTGAGAATATCCTGTAAGTGATGTACAACCAGGGAACAAATAGAATTTCTCAGAGTGCTTAGTTTTCACTTTGGCACAATCTGTAGCGGTTATGTTCCAAAATCCTCATGGGAATTGAATTATCCCAAGTCTTACTGTCCTGGACCCCTTCATCTGATTTAGCTACTAGCTAATACACTCAGAAGTACAAGACGCACACACAGAGAGAGTGTGACTGTACAAACTCTGCTGAACAAAGCAGCTGTAAGTTTTCAAATTCAAGCATGCAAATTGATATTTACATTAGCATGAAGTCCCAGTGCTAGCTGTGGTAGTTTTCTGCAGGTTTCCTGCACAGATTGTCTCAGTGCCATAGCCTTCTTTCATTTTTCTTTCCTTCTCCCTTTCATTTTTTTCTTATCTTTTCCCCAGAATGCCCTACATCTTCCTGGAATTCCTTTCTGTGACTAAGATCTATGGCTAGGGAAGTCTGTTAAAGAAGAATAGTCTCTCCCTCTGTGCTTCCTGAATGGTTGTCACTTGCATGAGGGGTGAGCAGCCCATATCAAGGATCAAGGTGCAGTACAGCCTGAATGTTTATTCCAGCTCTTAATGCTGTTGATTGTTAGAGATCGTTAGTGTGAACCTTCTTCATCCCTCTCAACCCTTGCTAATGTGTCACTTCTCATTGGAAGGTCCCTGTATTATCCCTATAGAAACAACCAGGACATGAAACAATACGCACACGAAATGGAATAACCTTCTGAAAGCCTTTCATGAGGCTGGGAAATGCTTGGGGTGGTTGGAAAAAGCTCTACCACTAAAATGAAGTTCCACCATTCCCAGACAATCCTCTCCCTTACTTATGCCTGCTCTTGTAATCGCCAGGATATTACAAAATATGTCTGAAACAGCTTTGGTTCATCTGTGGGCATCTCACTCTGTGTTTTTTTAAGAAATGGTCAATCTCAGTTTGTTTAGTACTCATTCATTCAGCTGAATTTTGTTATGGATCTAGAATACAAATTGAGTCTCATGCTTAATACCTGTGAAATTCTAAGAAAGAAGACAAGACAGAGAAAACTCATTTTCATAAAGCAAAATTTCATAGCTTCCTTGCCCACTAAACATTTATTCCTCAAAGCTAATAGAAAAAAAAAAAAAGAAAAAGAAAAAAAAAACCAATAACTTTGATCTCCCCTCATTGTACAGAATTGATCTGGATTACCATAAAGCCTGGACAGTACAGCAAATTGGACTGGTGAGAAAGTAGTTCAGATTTTAACACCAATAACACATACCTGGTGGCACATTGTGGACTCCACGTAAACACCGCTGCCAGTCTTCGTGAATTGATGGTAAGATAAAGGCCTTAAATTTACTTTTAACAGTTCTGTAGGCTCAGGGGAGCTGTGGGAGTTTAAAAGATAGATGCTTTTTTGTATGAAGTCCATCATCATCATTCATTTCAAAAGCTGCAGGAAAAAGGAAAATCTCATAGAAACACAACAGAAATGATAGTTTAATGATCTGGTAGGATGTGTACTGCAAGAAACCAAAAACACAAGGAATATTTAACAATGGAATGATGAATATTGTCTTACTTGGGAAGAGTTGGTACATCTGCATCCTGATGCCAAATGTAAATTACAGCAAGGCAAGGTGTGCAGTGAATGGTTTGGTTTGGCATCTCTGGATCCAGATTTGGAAAGTAAAGCAGCGCATGGACTTCACATGGTGAGGAGGCCTTGACCCATCTCTGAATAAAAAAACGAGAACCAGAGACAATAACATTTATTTCCCAAAACCTTTTTCTTCATGGTATCTTTAGATGCACAAAGATTAATAGCTATGTTTTCGTTTCTCTCTTCCTACCACTTAATTTCAGTAGTATCTTTATAGCATTTGTAATAAGTCTGGCTATTCCGAAAGGACCTGCAGATGTTTATCGGAGGAAATTCATATGCATTTACTTGTTTGACAATTTTAGAGAGGTTTTTCTTAATCTCATTCCTTACATCAAACTAATCCACAAGATTTGGCTTGCTGGTTTAAGAGTTGCTGGAAATTTTGTGCAGGTGATTTGAGCCATTAAAATGAGCATTCTGCATCTTTAATATCTAGGGAACAAGTAGAAGCCATCTGATAAAATATCACATCAAAGAAAAATATGCAAAATTCAGCTCAGTTTCCCTCCACTGCTATACCTGCAGTGCACTCTATCTGCAGTACTCTACTGAGTACAAACTCAGTAGAGCACAATCACATACACTTGCCTAAGCAGAGAAACAAAAAAATACAAGTGGATTTGAAGGAAGTTATCTCAGGGAAAGAGGGGCTAATGTTCATTTCTTCTAAACTCCAAAAAATGCCCTGCTTCACTCTTCCATCAGCAAGAGGGTATATCGGAGAGGTAGGTCACAAAAGCACTGTGACTGTCAAGTTTAATCTCTTCACAGCTCCATCCACATTGCAGTTTCCTCAGCATATCCAATAGACTGACTGAATAATTCTTTTTTCTTTTTTCTTTTTTTCTTTTCTCTTTTCTTTTTTTTTTTTTTTTTAATTTTTAGGAAAGTCATTAATCTTGGAAGATTCAAAGTGACATTAGTATGTCCAGTGATGGGGTGAGATCTATAACCAGGCGAAATACGTGCTGACTCTAGAGATGGAGAAGAATGTGAATGAAAAGCTGCTTAAGACTCATTTGTGATTTATGTATGGACAGAAGTACAGAAACTGCTTAGATTCTGTTCATCACTTCCCCGATGTCTTTCATGGTGTTCTTCAGCATGGTACAAGCATAATGCTTAGGTTAGTGCTCCTATCCTGGATGCATTTATTCTTGAAAACAAAGCTCACATTCATATTTGTCTGAAACTATCCCAGAGATTTCATAAATATAGAATGCAACAGGCAGATTAGACATATGTAAAAAATTCCCTACAAACTTACACAGGGTGATCAATGATGTCCACAGTGCTCTACATGGACATGCATGTGGTCTTCTCAGGTTTTCTTCCCTGGCAGGAAGAAAAAGAAAACTAAGGCATTCATGAAAGAATATGCTCAGGTATCAGGGAACAAGCAGTTTCTTAGGATCTAATGTCAGATCAGGGTTTTGAGAGATCTCTGAATCAGACAAGACATAGTAATTGCCATTTGAAAGACAAGTGCCCCAAAGAGTCCTGAACAGAAGAGGTTTAGATACTATCAGGAGACACACACAAAAATCCTGCCACCAGAAACAGCTCCAAGTCAGGGAAATTTCCTAATCAAAATGTTCAGAATGATACCATAAGCTAAGACATATGAGGGAACAGAATGATAGGCAGCTCAGAGCCAAAGATAAGTGATGAGTCTCTAACCACCTAGATACAGCTGAATAGCTGAGTACCGAAAATCACACCAAATACAGTGAAAATAATGTTTCCTGATGTGCAGGAAAAATCTCTCTCCAGTGCTCCTCTGCGTGTCCTGATCCCAGATGAAAGCAAGTCAAATGCCCATTTCACACTACAGTCACCCCAGATCCATTCAAAGATGCTGCCCATGTGAAGATAATTATTCACAGAATAGCAAAGTCTTCTCCCCTAAAATGTTCCTGTACTGAGGGCTACTTGTATTCTTTGCCTGATTCCTGGCAGAGGCCTATGGCCTCAGAGTTTGGTAGAATGGGAAGCTGCAATAATGCCATGCTGACAAAAGTACTTCCTGCTCTGCCACTGCAGAAAGGAATGGTAACACGGACATTCCTCCGGGAAGGGAGCAAATCTCACACCTTCTTACTGCTAAGCCATATAGGCTGTAGCAAATTGAACTCTTGACATGGGCTCCGTTAAATTCAGCCTGAAGTTCTTATCTCAGCACATCCAGCTAGGCAATGGAATAGCTAAATGCAGAGCTGATCTTCAGCTTCCTAGGGACCTGGTAGCTCTGCTGGAGAAGTAAAAGGGCAGAGCATGTGCTGTACAAAGCACACATGCAATCTCCACAGCCTTTGGTCCGTACAGAAGTTTTCAGCACATTCTCTTTGTTCAGCAAAAGGTTCGTACATATGCAGGGTCAAATACTTCAGTTTAAAGAGAGCTGTATCAGCACTTGGTCTCTGAAAATAACGTAAACAGTGTTTTGCTTAAAGGGAAAAATAAAAAGGGATGGGATGGGATGGGATGGGATGGGATGGGATGGGATGGGATGGGATGGGATGCTGCCCTCCCCTCTGTTGTAAAATTCATGTATCTGGAAAGTTACATCCAACTTTTCTTCCAGAGTGGCCCTTGGCTTTAGGAACAAAACTGCCTGGAAACCATGTTCTTGTTGCCACAGTTTGCAGCACAGTGGTAAATGTAAATGATGAGGTCTTGAGTGCTCTCAGGTGCTGAGAGACAGCTTATCTCTCTGTCCTTATCTAGTGACCTAAAAAGGAAGTAAGAAAAATAGATGTACTGGTGGCTGTTTCGTTCAGTGCACATATTCTTGCTTGCACTTCCCTCATCTTTAAAGCATTTTATAGGCATACAAAAACCAGAAGCATTATGTCTGGATTGGGTAGACTGCTTAGGTGCTTCAACACTGTTTATATTGGACTCAGATCTTCAGCTAAGGCTCCTCATATCCTGGATGATCCAGAGAATATTATATTCTAGTTCACATTGCACAGCTGAGGAGATTGGCAAAAATAATCTTTGCTCTGACCCGTACACAGCTACACGGTAACCCTGATTTTTGAAGTCTCTGATTATTATAGCTCCTCTCTTATGAAAAACAATTTGCCCTTGGAAGTATTTCAGACCACCCTCAGAAAAAGTTTCTGCAAGACTAATATATACAGATACGAGGATTTTATTTGCTGCTGCACAATTTTATGAGTGTGTACCGCAGAGCCTAACTTCGTGGCAAGAAGATTTATGGTGTAATTACCTTAGTATATTATTGTACAATTTGCAACTAATGGAAAATAAATTTACTGGCTACACTTCAACTGTCAGAAAGTCTGTCTGCAGAATATTATGAGAGTGGAAGGAATAAGTGCTTCTCTTCATGAGTGGGAATGCTAAATGACAGGCGTCGCTTAACCTGATCAAACATTTTAAGCTTGATCCATATCCTAATAAGCAAAGTTCGATGCAAAGAAAATTAATTATGGCTCATAAAAGAATCAGAAGCATTTGATCTTAAGAAGCAAATAAAAAACTGCCCAGTACACCCACACCCGGGAGAGTTAAGTGGAGTCAATCACCTTTCAAGCCAAGTGTAAGAATTAAGAGTTCCACATCCTCTTTTAATTGCTTTAATTGACAGTGTTTCCCAATGGACTGATGTTTCACTTGGCCTTTTCTTTTTCCAAGTTGGAAAAAATGCATCTGATAAATAATCATGTAATTAGATTTCCAGTTCAGTGATTGATGTCTAACATCCAGTACTTAAGAAGAGTAAAAGCAGAGACTTGTCTTCACTTTTCACATAAGACCTTTTGATGGAGAAAACTTCATTCCTATCAAATGTTTTGCAACTACATTTCTCAGTAACTTTCCAGATCAGTTCAACTTAGATGTCTGGTAGTAAGCATCCCTTTCATTAGAAGCAGAGAAGTTAGAAGCAAGAAGTTGAATGGAGAAGGATGGAAGAGTTCAGTAATGGTTTCCAGAACCACTAACACTCTAGCACCTTAATTTAGCAGGATCCCAAACTCAAGTTCCTTGGAAACCAAATCAAAGTTTCCTGTTGCAGTGGAGATGCATAAGCTGCTACAACCTGTTGGGCACCTAAGTGAATTTAATCTGCTAAAAATGAGAATTAATGTGATTTTTTTGTTGTTGTTGTTATTTATATTTTGAAAGGACAGAGGGACTGAAACAGAGCGGACAGCCCAGACCGTGCCAGTTCCTTCCCACAGTTTCTACCCATAGTTCACTGTGTTTGGGCAATCTTAATTAATATCTCTGGAATCCTACCACACTATTGCTAAATAATTGGTAATATAATATATCCACATCATAAAAACTTCCTCTCACCTAATAAAATTCTATCTTTAAAAAAAAAGAGAACACAGAACCACCTATGTTCCATACTGAAAACGCAATGAAAAGAAGGTTGAAACAATGCTGTCAGACTCTCATCCAGGATCATGCACAGTATCAGCATCCTCTACTTTATAGTACATAACAGAGTATTAGACTAATAATAAAATGATGCTGTATCCCATATCAGTAAGACCAGTAGCAAATTTTTCCATCCTAACTATCTAAAAAAACTTATTCAAGTCACTTTAAATAATTGGCTCTCATCTCATCCCACGTTCAGCAAATAGATGCTAACCACTCCATGTGCTAATATGTTTTGAATTTAAGTGTAGCGGTGACTATCTGTTCTTTGAGAAAGTTTCCCTATACAACAGGAATATTTGCATTGCCTTCAGTAAGTTTTCAATAAAGACCCTTCTAAAGGCAGTAAAGCATTTACCTTGGTTTCTCATTACTTGTCTACCTCTCTCCAGGCTTCTGAGCTCTTCACACATGCAGACTATTAAGCAGCAATCACAGATCACATGCATCACATGCGTGGGAACAGAGACAATCCTAAATACTCATCGAAGAATTCAGATATGAAATTCCCAAGCAAAACAAATTGTTATTAGATGATGATGATAGTAATAATAATCATAATAATAGTAGCAGCAACATGACTTCTATTTGTGTCTGGGTACAAGTCTGTGTATTCCTTTATTATATATTGTAGGTATATTTTAGTGGGATATACATAAGTGACAATGCTTCTACAACTTCTTGTCTCCTCCTACTGTAAGTTAATTCAATCTCACGGTATTTTTCAGGTGAGGGATCATAACTCATACAGAAGAAAGCACAGCACTAAGTTCCATTACCCTGCAATCTGAGACATGCTGGATACTGAAGCATATTTTAGCATGCACGGTATGCTACAGGGGTGTGGGAGCCTGTGACCTGAGACATTTCAAAGCTGTGTAAAACAGCCTGCTCTCCCATGCTTGGTCCTACACCTCTGCAGCCAGGGAACTCCAGGGTGCCCAGAACATCAGCATCCAAGGTCACTTCTGCCAGGATACACATCTCTCTCATTACTACCCTACCAGAAACAATAATAAATCATTTAACCTCTTCCTTGTCTGAGTTTCCTTTCTGTTAAAGAAGCAATGGCTTCTCGGTGTTTCTTCTAAAACAAGTCTTCCATTCAAATGTGTATGCACAAAAAGAAAGGCCTTTTGTGGTAAAAAATGGAAAATATTTTAGAGAGAAGGATCTTCCCTTCGGTAAGCTTATCGATGGTGATTACATCGAACACATTTTATCTATCAAGGCAACCAAAAATTACACGAGCCTAGTGCTGAGGCCTGAAACAGGAAGCCAACAATTTCCTAACTGATTAGAGTTTGAACAGTTTTAGCAAGAGTCACTTGCTTAAAAGATATTTAAGGATCTGTTACAAGTCCCCATGGTTCTATAAACTTAACTGTGACGAGCATGTACAAATACATGAAATTCTTGGAAAAGATTGGATTGTTAATGTGGGCACAGAGATAAAAACACGCATTCAAGTTGCGAGACTTTTATGTGCTGCTTTTCTCTGAGTTAGTTTTCACAAAGCACTTGAGTTGGGTTTCAGAAAGGGAGTGGGTCTCTTTCTCGCTCCACTGAGCTGGGGGCAAGGAAATGAAAAACAAGTGATACCTCCCAAAGGGTTAATTTCTTTTAAACTGCAGGTTGCTGTGAGGCAGCCTTTCATAAAGCAGTCTTTTCTGCTTCCTATGAATTTAAATATGGCTCTTAAAAATAATGTGAGTTTGGGGGGTGAATAGATCTAAATAATCTTGCCCTGCTGAAATTATTCACTCAACATTAGTCCATTCCTGAGCATGATACTAACAAGCATCGTGCTCAGATAGGGAATATCCATGTATGCAATACTGACTTGAATGCCAAATATCTGAGCCTCCTGCTTTAACAAGCTGTACCCTAAATGAGTGCTATTATAATAATTATGTCAAATAAACCAAAGCTGACTTTGAAGATCTGATTACAAAATGAGAGCTCAGAACATAAGAATTGATGAATTCTGCTGCTGCGCAGAAGCTCACTCTGTGTTAAACCCTTGTAAACATTTTCTTTCTGTATTGCTTATGGGATATTGCAAATGCCAAAAATTCTGTGCTTCTTTCACAATGCAGAGCACTCTTGGCTAGGAGGGGGTCAGCTCTGGCTGTAGAAATGGGGAGGCAGGTAAGAGGAAAGCTCTGCATGCTGATGTGGCTTCTCAGTCAGATTTCAAGGGGACACCCTTTGCCCACACTTATCTTAATGGACCACATGTAGATTTTCTCATCTGTGCAGTGAAGAGGTCCAAAGAGCATTTGTATATTTGCTGCCTCTTGGGCTAACCTGAGCTATAAGACTCAGCAGGGGGAATTTTCATCCTCAGGAGAGGAAATAAGTTCCCTTTCTCCTTGGGTTCCTTCGTGAGCAGGCTTTCTTGTGGAGTCCATGCAGCCCACATACAAGCTCCATAAGATGAAGCCTGGAAAGATGAAGAGTTAATAATCTCTTGACCAAAATAGCTTTATCTCCTTTGTCTAACCGTGACCCAGTAGACAATGCTGTGGTCTGTGGGGATTTTATTCTGCTGAATCCCTGATCCAGACTGACTTCCTAGCTAAGGAGTAAATCAGATTCATACTCAGAATATGTTGCCTTTTTGACGACCCCACTCAGTTCTCACTGTATCCAATAGAAAGACAGCCCAACATCCACTAATCTGCATTGACAAATTTTGGCAAGAACTCTTCCACATGCATACCACTAGACCACTAGAAGACCCTTTTGTTTACTGTTACATAAACCAAGTCATGATCCAGATTTATTGTTGCTGTGCAGAACAGTGATGGTGCCCAGCAAAGATATTTGCACTCTCTCCTGCTTATGTCCTTGATAAGGTGTATAATGCACTAAAGATTTTCATCTGCAGCCCTCTCCTACCCATAGCTCTCTTCTTGAAGAAGTTGCTTGCTTTGATTGCTTTCATGGCTCACATCTTTCATTACAAAAGGGTGACCATCAGTTTTCAGTCCTATAAATCAGTGACCGTCAGGCTTTCCTAGAACCTATAACTCAAGCTGAGGAAACACCTCCACGAGAACTGTCCTTGACACCCAGTAGCTGTAAAGCAGTATTACGTACCAGCCTGGTCTCCTGGAGGAGTGAGGAATGAAGACAAAGCACGGCTCAGAACTGTGTTGGGGTGACTGAAGTAATACACACACCAAAAATGGTGGGTGCCAGAGAAAGGCCGTGTGCTTTCTCATCCTACGTGCAGCTGTATTTTCATTTCCCATCCATTATTTAATCAAGTGAATCCAGGGCAGTACATATATGCTATCCAGGAAATTCAGTTTCCCCATTAGGAGGCTGTAGCTTTACAAACAAAGGCTGTCAACTAAAAATTATCACTTTAATCCCTTTTTTATTATCATTATTTTGTTTTCCAGATTGCAATACTAAATTCCCTGCTGTTGCCTTTCTATTTTATCGGCCCAGAGTGAGTCTGGTTTACTGCAGACAGCTTTTCTCCTTCATCTCATTCATGTTAGGCAGACGCCAATAAGTAGCAAAGGAAATTCTCGCTTTGGACACATGCAAACCAGATCTGACTGGCTGTCTTCCATAAAGTTCCCCCATGCAGATGTCTTCTGCATTACCAACATGATAATAGGGGATGACCTACATCTCATGCACTGGAAGTTTGCTAGGAGCTGCAGGGACAGCACCTTGGTAGTCTGAAATAAAAATTAAAACTGTCCAAGTCCATCATCCAGCGTAGAAATCCGGCCTCACAGATCTAATCAAGTTATGCCTGTTATATTTCAATGGACCTTTTTTCATCAGTATTCTCTCCGTGGTTTTCACTCCTCCCTCAGCTGAGCATTCCCCATGTCGTCAGGGCCCTGTCTGGCAGTGATCCATCAATACCTACTTTCCGCTGAAGTCAATACACCCAAGCCACACTAAACCAACAAGTTTATATTACTTGAAATGAAATCCCAAAGCCATCCTCTCCCACTTCCTTCGGGCTCATGTAAATACCCAAAAACATTAATTAGGCTTTTTTTTCTTTTTAATAGATTAGTGAAACCGTACTAACAACTTGTATGGACATTTCTGTTCAGAATCAACACACTTTTCATGCACTGAACTTAAAATATTGTTTTGGGAATGGCAGAAGTGAAACCAACTTCAGATCTGCATAGTTCTAAATTACTCAGAATTTGCATTTGCAATCCTTTGTTTCTGCTGTAGATCAGACTCTTAATTCCCTTTCAGTCATTTTGCTGCTATCCAGAAGAAATAGGAGGTACATTATTTTGTGCATTACCTATACTCAGGAGAATATGATGTACTGAAATGCAAGTTAAAGTAAAGCAAAAGGAATGTTTGACTGATAGTTCATCCCTTCTCTTTTATATATATATTGCTTCAATTGCAAGTCTGGATACTGCTCATTGGACTGTTGCCAGGATCCTTCCAGATTTTGCCTTCTTAATTGACAGAGATTTCAACAGAAATAGAAAATATTAAACAATATGCTGTTTTTCCCCAGGCCCCATACTCAGAGAAGTTATAAACCAGAGCCCAGACTGCAAATGAAGTCCTCCAAATTCTATGGTCACTGGGTGTCTGACAGCCCTTTTGCAGGAGATTACTAAACCCTGGGGATTGGCTGTACTCTCATTACACGCTCTCTGCCTAACATTTCCCCCCCCCCCCCCCCCCCCCAATAGCATCCAACAGATGCTGCACTCCTCTAGCTCCAAAGAGTTGCTTCATTTGCTGTGCTCCATTTAACAGGTGCAGTCTTCCACCTCAGAACCTGCTGTATTCAGTGAATCAAGTGATCCCCGTTGATAAGCTGCAGTTCTTGAAGTCCTTTGAGAAAGCAAGATGCTACAGAAATATGACTATGTCCCCCAATAATCCAGCAGGGCTTCATGATCTCCAACTTTCTTTCTTGTTTCTGAGTCACTCCTATCCTGAATTTTTTAACACCCATAAAGACCTTCTGTTTCTACAGAAAAACCACTATCAGCCACTATTATATCTTCCCAAAAACATCCCCAAAACTCTCATCTCCCTCAAAATTCAAGGGTGAATGCCATCTTTTAATGAAGTGAATCCTATGATTTGTTCTTGACAAGGTAAAAAGGTCCATGACTCATCTGTTGCACGTCACCTCTTCCCACATCCTACCAAACCCTTCCTTCAAGTTATTTGAAAAGTCTGTCCCAGGAAAAGGATCACAGAGCTGCCAGAGGCATGAAATTGATTTTCCAATTAAAGCGATGGCTCCATGACAACTTAGCTGAAGGTCTGCTCTGGTATGTTTGCACAGCACTCTGCACAGCAGAGCCATGACACATTTTAACACTAGATACTAATGGGATCAAAAGGATAAGCAGTAAGAGTCAAAATGTTTACTGGCGTTGGTCCATAAGGTTTTCAGCCTGGAAATATAATCATTATCACAAGAAATCCTTTTCCTTTGTACTGGTTCCAAACTTATACGTTAAAAGTATCAGCAATATTGATTATAGCATTGCTATGAAGCACAGAGCAGGTCTTTAGCATGACACTCACAAGAAAATAGGAAACATCTTTCTTCCAGTTCCTCTTTCCTCCAGCCTAGGTCAGTTTGCATTGCTCTCCTGATCTATTCATCATTTATCCATTGCCTTCCCATGAAACATCCCAAATGAAATTGAACTGCAGCTCCTGCAAGAAGGAATAAATTAAAAAACAGGAAAGAAGAAACAAGAAAAGAAAGATAAACCTCTGGCTTTGTTCCTGCACTCACTCTACTTAATGTTACTACAGCTCCAAGACAAGGTCCTTCTTCACATTGCTATGCCAATAGTTGCTCTCAGCCAAACTCCTGTCCGCACTGAGTGGCCAACACTGAAAGTCTCAGAAAAGGTTACAAAATTGCCGTAATTGCATAATAATTCCCCTCAAGGGAAGTCTGTTCCTAGTTACAGGATGTTAGTAGTCAGCTTAATCATTCACGTACAGGGCTAATGGAAAGCAAGGAGAAGAACACCCATCCGCAGTGTTTCGGTGAAAGAATCAAAGAGATGCTTAAAAAGCATCTTGCATCCCAAACACATTTTCTTGTTTTTAAGCATTCGTTCTGTTCCTCTCAATAATTCATGCCAAGGTGATCAGGGTCTTCAGAATTTGCACAGCCAGAAGGCAGAAAAGCTGTGGTATGTACAATCTTAGGCAAGCACTATGCAAGTTTATGTATTTTGGACACTTATGTCCCCATAAAAGACAATGCTTTTCCCTTCCTTGAAGGCAAAGCTTTTTTCTGAAGAGTGATTTTTACATTGCCAGCAAAGGCTTACCCAGCTCCTCCACTTGGGAAAGCACTCAGACAGAGTAGAACCAAATGCACAGCACTCTAGACAGTGCCATTGCAATCCCATTGAAGAAGATACCAGTAGGTTGGTGGTTCCTTCTGAAACCAACAATGTCTGACAAGGTGGAATCATGCTTATATTATTTTATCATGGAGTGCAGGTTTGCCAGCAAGCCCTCAACGTAAGCCCTCAGTGAAACTCCGTTAACCTGGAGTTCTTTCCAATTATATCACAGAAAGAACAAACTAAAGCTGCCATATCCTGTCCCCTGGGCTGTCATATAGCATAGAAAACGAGCACAGCTGAACTGGGCTGGACAAGCAGCCCATCAATCACACTGCCTGTCACCAACAACTGCACACATGCACAGCCTCCAGCTGTTTGTGTCCTGCATGCACATCGACTTCACCCAGCAGCACCTTGCAGCAGGGAATCCGACAGCAAACATGCCCTGAACGTCATGACCTTTGCTTAAGGTGATGGTAAGTAACTAAGACTTCCAAGGGAAATCTGAAAGGCTCAGATTACACACAAACTATAAAATGAGTAATATGCACTTACGCATCTTAATGGGACTGCCAGTGGCCAATTTGGTGCACTTTAGACCCCTATTAATAGCCGGACTCCACAGGCAGATGAATAAAACACACTTCTCTGGAGTAATAAAACAGCAAGGGAAAACTGACCGGTGATGGATTCTGTTCATCCGTGTTGCTCAGTAACGTGTAACTACTCCATAAACATTGTTGTTGCTTTATCAGCTCCTTCTGGTGTTATCTGGGGCACAGAATGTTAGACATATTGACCAGGTGGTGCCTTTTGTGATAGGCCTATTAGTACATGTCCTTGAACTAACACCACGTTTTGCAGGTACCTCCCAAGCAAGTGACTGAAGGAACACTGCATCAGGGAACGGAGTGGCAGGAGAGCAAGGGAGGGAGGGAGGCTGAGTTTCAATGCAGATAAGGAGTTGCAGCTCTCATACCCAAACAGTAGGAACAGAAGTGGCTCACCTTGAAGCAAATATAGTTGGACAGATTTCACCCTTCGAAACTGGGCTGGAGTTGACTCCCATTTCAAAATCTGCCTTTTCTTCCCAGGTGGGTCCAGCCCCACTCCAAGTCCTGTGAAGCTCCCTCTGAGTCAGCTCTTTCTTCGCCTTCTTGTCCAGGTCAGACCGCCTTTGCTCTCTCAGTCCTGACTTCTTCAGCAACCCCATATGGCACTGGTGACTGCAGCTCCCTTGGTTCTCTTTTCCCCGTGCTGCAAATGTAAGAGTAGCAAGGGAAACCTCACACAGTCCCCAGGGTTATTTTTAAACTTATCTTGCTGCTTTGTTGCAGAATTAGAAAATGCCTTCTATTTAAAAAAAAACATTCTCATCAGATACATATTTTAGAGGTCACTGCAGTGCATTTGTAAATAGTAAAGGATGTTCTCTGCAGGCATAGAGACAGCTAGCAGCCAGAGTGATTCTCCCCAACCATTTTCTTACCCCTTTTCCCCTTCCCAGCTGCCCTCAGCTAGCTGCATCACCCACCTCCTCTCCCATGCTTCATCAGTGTGAGGGCTCAGCTTCACAATTTTCCAGCAGAAATTAAAACTGAGCTTACACAGAGCTGTTCAGCTGGGAAACACTCCGCTTCTGGTTTTGTGGCAGCCGGTGCTGTTACAAAACGGACACAGTGACCACCAGTTCATTTCCCAGTGATCACTAAGCATCTTGGTTGGAAAACAGCCTTCCCCAGCAAGTGCTCTGGAAGGTGCTCTCAGCTCCCGAATGCAATCAGGGCTGAAGTTTCATGCTTATTATGAACCTAGTGCAATTAGTACACAGCAGTCATACCTGTGATCCTGCAGCATCAGTATCTCCCCAGCTTTCCCTGGGTTTCCTTTTTCTCTCTTCCTCCCCCTCAACACTGTTTTCCTTCCACTGCCTCTAGCCTTAGGAGAGATCCTGCTTTGTTTTTCTTTCTAGTATGTTATTCTTTCTAGTATGTTATTGCCCTCCTCTTGTCAATTCTCTTCCCTTTCTTCAACACGCTAGCCAAGAAATTCCTGACAGTTTCTCTTCCCATCTTGTGTTTTGCTGTCATTGTCATTTTGTTTGTGTGCACGCGAGTGTGAGAGAGAAATCCAGCGACATGGCTTGAATCTGACACTAACTAGAGGCAGAATGAAACACTCCATCTCCCCTTGCAGCAGCTGCTTCCCTGAGAACCAATGGCAGAGAGCAGGTTCACAGTGCTGGGAGCACCTGGGAGAGCCCCAAGCTGCGCTGTGAAACACACAACTCACCCCTGGATTTAGTGATGCCATACAGCTGCGCTTCTACCTGCGTGTCTCTGCTGTTGATCTGTGCTGGTTTTTCACCTTTACAGTGGATTGAATGAAGAAATGTTGAAATTTTTCCACTTTTCCCCTTATTCCCTTTCCAGATTCTCTCCCCACTACATGTACTGGTGTGTGTTGCAGCCTATCTCCCTCTTGCCCTAAGATGTACATCAGCAGCTGCACAGCTGGTACAGTGCCAGGGCCAGAAGCTCTCCCACATTGACCAGAAATTTTAGCTGACAGGGATCTTAGGCAAACAAGAATGGTCGTTGACATAAATCACCCATTTTTTAATAAAAATAACCACCGAATCTTACAAACTTTATCCATAATCCATTACCTCTGAAACATCCCTCACCTTCTTTATGACTCAGCATCTGGTAGACAGCTGAATCCAAGATCCTATAGTATCACATTAAACCCTTCTCCAGAATGATTTGTTCATGCATTTCCTAGCACTGAACAAAACCACAAAGAGTAGTTGAGTAAAAGAGGCCATAATTCACAGTATCATAGCAACAATGGAAAAGTATGTTCTTCCTGCTTGTTCATTTTGATTAAGAAAATTATTCAGAAGGCATCAGATGTTTGGAAAGAAATCCATCTTGTGGTTTGTTAATCGGAAGAACAATACACTCCAGACTATTGAGGGAAGTAGCTTTCAAAGCTGAAAGGCACTGCCAATTGCTTGCCATAGGAAGCTGATAAGACTTACAAGCACTTGTCAGCCTGACATTTCACGCTGCCTATCAGTTAGTACTCGCATCCAGAAAGGTCCTTAAGTATACACTTAATTTTAGGCATGTGAGCACTAAACTCAAGATGAGTACGTCTGGCCTTCAAGTTGAGTGTGTAATACTTTTAATATTTTTAATTGCTTTGTGGAAACCCAGCTTAGATAAGTAGCAACGTGCTTACAGGCTTAGCAGAAAAAGGGAGCTCAGTGCCTCCCCTCTCACCACCACCACCTCCTTGCCCTGCACCCCACCCAGCCCACCTTGTGGTGAGACCACCACCATCCCCTCCCTCCTTGGGCTCCTGTGCTGCTCCCACCAACTTCACAGTACTTTTCGAGATCCTACCTTCCCATGCAGCCATCTCCCGTAGTGCCACATCCTTGGGCTCACTCCCATGCATGAGCACCTTGAAATGCTTCAGGAATTGCGCTGAGTAGTTTTGCATTGTCTCTTTTTTTCCCTAACCTCAAATGCTGATATTTTACCTCTATCATAAGCACATGCACATGATGTTCCCAAGCACTATGATGTCTCAGCTGAGGAAAGGCTGCATTTCAGCTGTCTTTGCATAGCTTATCAATCGGATGTTACTCTGGGATTCCTGGTAGAGTTGCCCCATCAATGTTAATTGTTAGTAATCTAGTATAAATTATTCTTTGTTTGCACAAGGATATCTCACATGGCAGATGTTGCTAGATGTGCTAGCTGTCCATTTTAGCAGAACAATCAGCTCAAAGTATTAAAGGCAAGTACGTTTCTGTCCTACTGCATGGCTCGATCAGCACGGGCAGGTGCATTTTTTTCAGCATGCCTTTCTTTGGGAAACAGGACAGTTAAGGACAGGACACAGTCATAGAGGGATGGTGAGCAGATCAGCTCAGTCTTGTTCATTGTTCAGGAGAGAGAATAACTTCAGTTCTTCTTCTAGCTTCTGGGAGATCCACTGGAACACAGTATCGTTAGAAGGACGCATGTTTTATAAATCAGCAATGGCAGATAGAAAGCAATTGAATTAGATCCCCAAAGCTTTACTAAGATAGATGATCCCTGGAAGTACAGCTAGGATATTAAACGTAGTGAGAGTATAATTCTTAATTTCTCGGCATCTGTGAGAATAGTTACCAGCCTTTGGGGAGTATTGTAGTGACTGTAGCTGGTAGATCTCTAAATGAGACAATATTTCCTTTTGATATTGCATCATTAAGATAACTGATTCCTATACCCAGCCAAATGTTTCATATAACTCTTTCCTCCTCTTTCTTAATGTGTGCAATTGTGAAAGAGTAGCACTGGAGGGATTTAGTGGTTCTATCTCTTTATGAGTCTGAACTGTGACATGGAGAACTCGGTGAGTTTATTGATTTTAATTTCTTATATTTGGGATTTATCCTCTCAGTTTTTATTTAATGGCTGAGAATAATCACAGTGTTGATATAGGACGTTGGCTACCCACGGGCAAATTTCAGAACCTCATTTCTTCACCTGCATTTGTTTGTTTGCTTCTGGATGGATACCAGCTGCCGGGCTTTGATCCAGGCTTTGATCAAGAGTGGCTAAAGGGTGCACTGTGAGAGAGCAGTCCTCTCTCAGCCTCAATAGCCAGAGCTGAGAGTAGCAGGGCCCTTAAGTGGATTTCCCTGAGCATCAGAGTGAAAGATCAGGCATTCCTTTTGAAGATCCTTTGTTATTGAAATCTAGATTCTGATCCTTGATTTGGTCTGAAGACCCTGAGCCACAAGGCAGGCAGTATGGTCTCCTAGAGTGTGGAGGGATTTGAGAGACTAGGTTTGCTATCTGTTGGGTATTTTCTTTTCTTTTTTTTTTTCCCTAGGAAACCAGTTGGAATGGCCCTAAATACAAAGGATAAAAAAACATGGTGAGAAAATCCACTTTTTTAGGTTGTTACATAAATACCAGCATCCTTCTTTGTAGTAGTGAGAAAAACCTTACAGAGTTATTGGTCTAAACCAGACTCAGCATTTCTTGGGCTATTTCAGTATAGTAGAGATTGCTCAGCCAGGTTGATTCCTTCCTGGAGCATTTAAGGACTGAGCTAATAAAGTGCTTTATGACTGAGATTTCCTGTGGCAACACAGGGAGGATAAGCTATGAAACAAGAGATGGAGAGTATCTGTCATGTTTGGAAGAGGTGTTTTCTCCTGTGGATGCAGCACTGAACTTTGGTGCCAGGAGGATTCATCTCTGCCAACAATTTGTTGTTTCCCCTTTTCCACTTAACTGTTTTCTTTCCCATGGCACTATCCATGGGGAAATTTTATCTTCTTCAATTTCCTCCACATCTATAAGGCAAGTATTTGTACCCTATTATGTCTCTTCTCTGCATTCCAGCATGCAGAGCTGTAGCCACAAGCTGGACACTGCTATAAGGTACTGCTTGCAGAGAGAATTAATTGCCATAGTTTGCTAGGAGTAAGGAATTCTCATCATGACTTTTGCACTTGACTATGCTGTTCCACTAATACAGGGATTGATGGAAACCTTTCTTTAAAGACTGCTCTCTTTCTGCCCTTCCTTGTTTCTTTCTGTCTTTCTATCCTCTCTTCCTTTCCCTTCTTTCTTCCTGCACTCAAGGGAGGTTGTTAGAGCTTCCTCCATCTTCTGCTTAGAGACGGGATTAAAAATAGCCACTTAAAGGGCAGGGCTATGTCCAGTGCCCATTTTCAGTTCCCCCACCCATGTGAAGGGCCGGCATACATTCATGACCACTCATTCATGGACACATTTCTTTCTGTTGGGAGATTTCCTTGCCCGAGCATTCTATTTTCCTTGGCTCAGGGCATAAGACAAGAAGGAATCTTTACATGGAAATCTCTCACCACATGTCCTAGCAAGAGATCTACTGCATCCACAATTGCAGTCAGCACTTGGAATGTGGTGACAAGTCCTCATTTCATGACCAAACATAGCTTTTGCCATTGCTGAAGGATAAAGCAGACTGTAACAACACTAAACTATGGTCCCTTATCTATTGCTTTCATCAAGCTGTCCGTTTGTCTGTATCATCTGGAGAAAAGCAGTGTTGTCTGCTTCTCATGATGCCAAGTTGCCTGGCAAAGGAGTTTTGTTGTATTTGTGGCATTTCTGCTCTTGGACTTCCAGCTTATAATTTAGGCAGCAGCGAGTCAGTGTTTTGCTCTTTGGTTCTCAGCTTCACAGTCTTTTTAGTCTTGGAGAAGAACTTCCTAAAACCCAGAGATGTCCATTGCACACTGATCCATAAGCTGCTCAGTGTTTAAGCTTTGCTTTCTTCCAAGGACCATTTAAATGAAGACAAGGCACTGACTCGTCCAATGGCAGGATAATGCACATGGGGACAATTCTGCCACTTTTTCTTCAAGCCCAGATGTCACACCTGAGACCTGTGTCACCTTAAGCATCTGGTCAAAAGTGCCACAATATGTTCTTCAAGCAGTAGCTTTGGATTAATCCTAGTATTAATTCATCCTGAAATCAACCACAGCATATTTTAATTAAACAAAGCACAAGCAGTTCTCAGAGCAGGGGGGGAAGCGATGAGGATGATTTTATCCTTCCATGTCAAATGCAGACTATGACAGGTGGAGGAATCCTGGGGAATACTAATGAAATGAGAAAGGATGAGATAGGTTCCTTCACCGCCTGGAATGCCTGACCACTTGGTTATCCTTCATCCCAGGTAGCTCTCAGGATGTTCAACAGCGCTCGCTTGCTTTTGCAGCCATGACCTCAATCAGCTCCTCCCACAAACTGGTTGCATGCTGGCTCCTATCCAGCTCAGCACTTCTCACACATGAGGATTTCCTCAGACAAAGCTGCTCTAAGTCTCCCTGCCCCTAAAACAAAATACTTCTATTTCCAGTATCAGACTGAACGTATTCATTGCCCATGGATCGAACTACCACGTCTACAGTGAATACTACCTGCTGATTAAATTCAGATGTAAAGTATCTTTTTCACTCTAGGACTACAAAAATTGCAACTATATAACAAGAGCCTTCTCTTCACTTTTTTTTTTTTTTTTTTTTTTCTTTTTCGTTAAGATTTGTCTCTGCTGATCTGTTTCTAGAAGGGGTAAATTACCCTTTAGCAGCCCCACGGTAGCTTAGCTAAACTGCTTATTGTGCTGACTAAATTCACTTACGTTTAGTTTGATAGGTCTCCGCTACACTGCGCAATGTAGATATAATTCAAGACAGTGGAGCATCATTAGCCTTTATGATTGCACTTGAATCAGATCGTAGGTGGGTTCATGGGCTGAAGTCCAAGAGAAGCAGTTTGCTCCAGGTATCTCTGCAGAAAGATAAAGCAGGCAGCTGGATAGTGCAACAGGGACACATCGTTCTGGGAGGGTTCTCAGAGGGGCTTCAAGTAGAGCAGAGGAAGAGGTTTGGTAGTAGAGAAACAGCTGAGGGCTGAACAAAGGGAAAATAACCACAGTCAGGAACACTCTCATGGCCCAGAAGTCAGATATCCTTCTTGCATCAAGCCCCGGTACCTTATGCCACACTTTCATAGAATCATGAAATCATGGAATGGCTTGGGTTGGAAAGGACCTCAAAGACCATTTAGTTCCAACCCCAATGCCACGGGCGGTGTTGCCAACCACTAGTTCAGGCACTAGATGAGGTTGCCCAGAGGACAACCTGCTCACAAGACATGCATGAGAGAAGCAGCTGTACCCATGCACCAACAGTGATGCTTCCTTAATGAGGTCCTGCTGGGACATGCCCCCACCCCTGACTCCTCCACAGAGGTTAAGCCCAGAGCCCCTGCCCTGCAGGGAAGACATTTCCCTGCACCACCAGACCAGACCAGACCAGACCAGACAAGGGCAGCAGTCATGCAGCAGGTGTATTTAAAATGCTAAGCACTGATTATATTGCTCCAACAAATAATTGCTCCAAGACAAAAAAAAAAAAAAAAAGAAAACAGAAAAAAAAAACAGATCTAGGAGATACAAATCTAAGGAAAAACAAACAGCCCCTTGGTGCCCAACATGACAGAGCCAGATGCTATCAGAGGCACACAAAAAAAAAAAAAAACAATTCCTTTATTTGACCACTGTTTTACACTCCCCAGTATTTACATCTGTGCATTTCATCCACCTCCCAGGCAGCCTGCAGCCCAGCTCCACATCATGCTGGGAAAGAAATATTCTTCCTGCGCAAACAAAACCAGGAGTGAGTTCTGCTCGTGAACTCAGCTCAAAACTAACCACATTTTTATTTTATTTTTATTTTTTTAATGGTATGGAAGATTTTTTGGCAGATGAGTGAGTTGCATCAGCATAAAGGGAGGCTAGAACTTGCAGAGATAACTGGCAGCATCTTAACAGCCGGTTTAAAGGTGAAGGATCAGGGAGTAGTGGGCAGCAAGGAGATGATCTTACCTCATTTTATGGTACCTTGGGCCTGTAAACCTGGTGAGGCAGAGGCAGTACTTCAGCACTTCTTGATCTGAACCTGCATGTATAGCAAAAAGAATTTATACATCAGCAGTAATAAATTATGATCTATGAGACGTACAATGCAGTTTCTACATATAGGAGCATAATATAATGTACATATGTATATAACATACAATATATTGTATAATTGTATATATATAACCTACTGTATATTATGTATGTGTGTGTGTGTGAAGCAGCACATGGCCACATGGCTGGTCGTATCATGAAGCCCAGCCAGCAGCCCCCACGGTGCCATTAGCCCTGCTAATTAAGGAGTGAGTCACAGCCTCGGCCATGGCTTCCCCCTCTTCCAGAGAGCTCCAGTGTAAAAGTCCAATGCTTGCTGTCTGCATTCTTGGAGTTTTTCTCCCTTTCTCAGTCTTTTCTTCTTTTTAACTAAGCAGCAAACCATATGGTGCATCGCCATCTGATTAGCTAACAGCTTTGGAGCCTGTGGGAATTACTATATCCAATGCTTTTACAGCAAGTGTTTGCACTACTTTTACCTGCCACTCTCCACATTGATTAATTCCTGCCCTCAGGATTTTATTTACTTTACCTTTATAAATAAATTTTTATTTACTTTTTTTTTTTTTTTAACTTTCAATCCACTCTACCTCCTGGATACATGTGAGCAAGAGAAGTGTGGGTTGTGTTGTGTTTTCTTTCACTTTTATTATGTATTAAAAGAAGATTGATAATAATGGCTGTTTAAAACGGGGTGGTACAGCAAGAGGACTTTCAGTTCACTTAAGATAACCTACTTAAGGCTACTCCTGTCATATTGTGCATTTGCTTGCTTGTTTTCTTGTCATATCTTTCTGAAGAAGTCTGCTGGGCAGCAGCTCTGGAGCCTGCAGGATGATGTCTGCAGACCAGCTCTCCCCCACTTACCTCTCAGGAAGTGTCCCTGAAGGAAGGCGACTGCTGATGAGTGCCGTCCTGAGGAAGAGGGCAAGGTGCCTCCCCCAGGCTCTTACAATTCCTCCCACACACAGTGTCCTAAATCTTGGTCAAAAAGAACGGTGACTTTACTCCAAGCCTGCTTCTTAGTACATTCTAATACTGAAATGTCTAAGTGCCTCTTCAACTTCTAAAACACTAATAAAAACATGAAAGTCTCATAAGCACAGCTGTTACTGCTTGGCCACTCAGCATTCTAGGCAGAACGTTGCTCAGGAAGGAAGATTTAAGCATTGCAGACACACTGGCAGGAGACGTTTGTCCAAGGTGTAGACCTTCCTGAAGCCAACAGCAATACATCAGGGATAAATTCATCTGTTGGACAAAGAGTTTGACAGTCCTAGCAGGCTCTGGCAGGGACCTCCCAAGGACTCAGCGCTGACCTAATTTTTCTCCTCCTGGTATGAGTGGCAGTAGGCTCACCAAGCACAAAGTGGGAAAGAAAGCTTTGTAAATACCACGCTCTCCTCAAGCAGAAAGATGGAAAATTGCTGGCTTGGATTCATTTCAGAATGTGTGCAAGAATCGGGTGTAAGCAAGATTTCAAATTCTGATGAAAAGCAAAATAAGCCAAAAAATAATAATAATTAAAAAAAAACAACACTAAAAAATAGCCTGATTTTAAAACTACATGTAAAATGTAAATATGCTTCAAATTGAAGTGCCGGAAATATAGTAGCTTCCAAGCAAGTTATTGCAAATAAGCCAAGTGTAATTGCCTGCAGAGTATCCAGGATTTGTTGTTTTATTTGTTGATGTTAAGGAAAAAGAAATCCAACAAATTGGGAGCATGGTGCAGAGAGAAACTTCCTGGGTCATAAAGTCCAGACTTCTAGTATCCCAGGCACCACATAATTGACTCCTTTACATCTGAGTTATCTCCGGTCTACGAGATGGATGTGGAAAAAATATAAAGCAAGAGAAGTAATACTAGCAGTCAGAAAATAAAAAATGACATGTTTTTTTTCTGTATCATAAACAAAGCAACATTAGCAGTGGGAGCAGCTGTAAACACAGCAATCTGAATGGCTCCAGTAGATAAGGCAAAGACTAAAGGATCGTGAAGGATCTGATTAATTTTTAAACAAGTGGTTGTAGTCTTAATACACCTCTTTTACGGGAGGGGCTGATGGTCCCCAGGACAGGCACTGATGGACAGGGCTGCGGGTTGGGGGCTGCTGTGCTCAGGGTTTTCTCTCCCCTGCCTGGCGCTGTGTGAACGTGATCTTGTGTTCAACCTGCGGTGATAAAATTCCAAGCGCCGTGCAACCAGAGTTACATTAATACAAATGGGAACACAGCTGTGTCCTGCAGGGTTCAACCATATCTGACTTTCTGACTTACAAAGCCTTTCCAGACCTATGCTCAGGACAAAACTAAATATACAGAATTGTTAAACAGATACTTGCCTGGAAGAGACTGAGGTTTGGAAATCATTGTTTAACTGTGGCCTGCTAGCTGGAGCATTGCTTTAGGCATTAGGAAAGCTAGAGCCCAGTCTCTCTATAACAAATTTTCTGGGTTATCTTTGGCAAATAGAGTCATTATCGCTTTCTCTGACCCAAATATGTTGATGTGGGCGCATAATAAGTGTATAGCAGAAAAATAAGGAAAGGCACTGATCTCACTCTTCCTTAATCTCAGCTTTGTTGCATTCTCCTCACTCTCTGTGCACTGCTTGGGGCTTTTGATCAGCGTTCATTTCCATAAGTTGTTCCTGTTAAGCAGGTGGGTTCATGTGGGAGCTGGCTGTGTCTCTTTTCCAGCCCACAGGGGAGATGCGAATCAGCCCCATGTCTTTTACAGGAAGGGAAAGGAAAGGAGATGCAGACTGCACCAGGCAGAGAGAATTGATTGCAACCAACCAGATATAATTACATTGTGGAGGACATTTAATGTTTCATCTTGATCACGGCTGTATCAGGAGAGGAAAGAAAATCACAATATGAGGGAGAGAGGCTGCAACTTTTCTTGATTTGAATTGTAAATTCCCACAAGCAAACCCATGAGTTACTTTCAGACAATCTGAACAGAATGTATGTGACCCAGATTGCAGGGAGAATCGGAAAGCTACTCCACCTGCTTGGAGACAACAGTGGCACTAAGCCATGATGGCAGGTCCCCAGCACAGCAGGTATTTAATCCAATCATGCTAATGAATTTCTCTCCTCCCTTCGCTCCTGGGTAGCTACAGTCATGCTGGCATAAGGCTCTTTGGTTAACCACTGCAAGGAGGAAAGAGCTTTATATCCCACAATCTTAAATAGCTCTTTCCTCAAAGCCAGACCTTTTAAAAAGCACAGCATGGTTTTTGGTAATGATCGGTGTAATTGAGGTACACACACCTATACGAAGAGACTGCTAAAAAAAAATTTTAGTGTCGAAAGGAAAAGATGGCTCAGAGGCTCTGGCCAAGGCTTTACCGAGCTTTACTACACACCAAAGCATCCCCTTATAACTCCGACTGAACCAACAGCAGCTCAGACACCCACCTCAATCCAGACCTCGTAGCAAAAAGGGAAAAACTGTCCCAACAGCTCCATGTGTTTATCCTCCTGCAGCCTTAAGGTGCCAAACAGCTCTCAGTTTGCCTTGATCGTTTCCACCCTCGGCCAACTGTGATCTGGCTCTACATATTAATTATCACAAAAGAAGTGGAAGATTTGCTCATTGCTCCAGATGATTAATCAGCTAGTCAGACATAACACCACCCATGCTATTGTGATTGCAGTCAAATAATGAGGTTATACACACTGTAATCATAACCACCATCAAACACCAGAGGAGCCTGGTAATACAAGCAACTTGGTCTCTTCACAGCTCATACAACCAGAAATTATCTGCAGTTGGGAACCAGGCCTTCAGGACAGTCCATGAGGTGCATCCTGCATTATTTAACAGAACTGTCCTGTTTTGCTTTACATATACGTAGTAGGTAAAGGCGCTGTCTACCCACTGGCCTCAAACCCTCTCAGCCTCCAAAGCTGCTTTCACAGAATTGTAAAGGCTGGAAGAGACCACTAAGATCACCAAGTCCAGCTCCAACCCACCCTCCCGTGCCCACTAACCGCATCCCTCAGTGCCACACCTCCATGGTTGAACACCTCTGAGGATGGTGACTCTCCCCCTCCCTGTGCCAGTGCCTCACGGCTCTTTTGGAGACTAAACTTTTCCAAATATCCAACCTTCAAAACACTCTGTGCTCTTGTGGGAAGATCTTACACACACTGCAAGTTTGATCCAAGCCTTTGAGCTTGATCTCACCACTCAGGACCAGCTATACAAAGAGCATTTGGCTATCAGCCTCGTAGTGCTAATTCCCACCTCCTAGCACTGAAGCCAAAAATGATGTGGCCAGAGCCCAGAAAAAAGGATTTAACATAGAAGCAGCATGAGAACTTACAGTCATTATGTCAGCTGTAAAAAAAGTCTTGCTTTGTTTTTCTTCCAGCATGTATTTTGCTCGACGTGGGTGGTGTTCACTTGTGGAGCAGCTCTTCAGCAGCCTGTGGGAAGCTGATCGGTCTTCTCAGTGGGGCAGTTTGGGTTCAGGAGGGATAATTTAAGACAAAGGCTATCAGCCGGTTGTCCATCCTAGGAAAAGTGGTTGAACCCTCCCAGGGGCTGCCTTCCAGTGGAATGAGGAGCTGCTTGACATAGGGATCTTTTCTCGGGTAAGTAATGAGCTGTATTGATTTTCCTCAAAAAGAAAATTGGACTTTTACAAACAAAGCAACAAGCTGCTTGAGTTGCTGAACTGATCTTGTGACCACTGCAGGCTCTTGTGCTTGACATGAAAGAGAAGAAAAAAGTCAGCAGTGTTTATCTTGTGAGGGCAGGTTTCTCCAATAAAAAGCAACTTTCCCTTCAGATACATGTATTAAGTACAGGACCGGCGTGCCCTACGGAGACAACAGACTAGTTTGGAAAACAGCTGCACAGACAACCCCTGTACTTGTTCTTGTGGCTGGAGGTCTGAGGTCTGCAGCAGGAGCCCACATCCCTTTCCACATGGTCTCTTTGAGGGGATCATATGGGTGCTCTCACTGCCACCAGATGCCACTCCAGCAAGGTGCTATAAGCTGTCCTTTGGCTACCCAAGGGCACCTGGTAGCTCACTGCTGTCACCCAGGGCAAAACAATCCCAGGGCAGTCCTTGAAAATGACTCTCCTCAATCCCAACCTGACCTCCTGAGAAAGTCTCACTATGTGGCAGAGCCCATGGGTTCTCCACTGCAGAGCAGTGGATCAAGCTTTTCAGAGCTGACAGTTGACCTGACAGGAGAAAAATATTCAGCCTACTTCCAAGCTCTCAGCAGAATGGGATTCCTTCCCTAACACCTCTCCAGAGGTCCTGAAGCTTGGCTTTGCTATAGCTGGCTTGGCAAAGCTTCGTTCCTACCTGTCCCAGAGCAGCGGGGAAAGACACAGGTCCTTCAGAGCCGCTCACCCTGTTCTGCAAGAAGAGGAGCCTCTAGAAGCCAGGTCTAGCACCTTGATTGGCAAGGATGGGCCAACAGCAAAGGCAGATTTCCATTCTGTAGTCAAAATGGACCATAGCAGAGCATCTGAAATAAGAAACCTCATCATGATGTCCCCAGAAACCCAGCCCTAGCACAGTGTGTGCTGGGCCCCAGCCCCCTGGGGGCATCCACTTCCCCTGGCAGCAGCATCACTTCTAGCTACACACTGCAAATCCCACCTGGAGCCCCACCAGCACCACAGCAGACCCAGTGCTCCCTTGATGCACCACTCCTAAGGCTTTGCCGTGCCCCAAAAGGCAGCTGACACCCACACTACCACCAGCTCTCCAGCAAAGCAAGAGCATCCCAGACCTTGCGCTCCAATATCCAAGAGCCTGACTGCGAAATGCTATAGCACCCAATTACTCTTGATAGCTCAATTCAGAGATCAAAAGATCTCTGTCTCTATTTTCAGTGAGACTGTGGACTCTGGTACTAAGCAGTTAGGGGCAATAATTTCTCTAATCAGACATGGGCACCAGTAGGAATGCACCATGCTAGAGCTCTAGCCACTGTTTGCAAAATTAGCAAACTGAAGGGAAAAAGAAATCAACAGCAGTAAGCTCAGCAGGGACAAGGAGTGTTAATTTTGTGTTGGTAAATGGGAATTATCAGAAATGGAAAATAAATAAAAATGCAAATGGAAAGTAATAAAAAAGCGCAATTAAAAAAAAGCAGCCAACATGGTTTTCTGAATCAGAAAGAAATGCAATTATAATCACAGAACAGTGTTTTCTAATATTTTTCATATCAGTCATTTCTGTGTTTTATTTAGCACATTATAAAATCTGGAGAAATATGACAATCTCTCCAGTAAGCCAATGTTTCATTATTTAACTTAAAGAGTGGTGAGGCACCGGCACAGGTTGCCCAGAGAGGTGGTGGTGCCCCATCCCTGGAGACACCCAAGCTCAGGCTGGAGGGGCTCTGAGCACTGATGGAGCTGCTGGTGTCCCTGTTCAGTGCAGGGGGTTGGACCTGATGGCCTTTGAAGGTCCCTTCCAAATCAAAGGATTTTATGGTTTAATGGTATATCTGAACTAGGTTTACATGAAATAGATTTCGGGATGGGTGTAAAGAAGAGGGGCACTCGAAGCTGCTCAGCTGACCCCACTATATCAGCCCAAAGTAAAGCAGCACTGAGTGAGCAAAGTGCGTGCCGAGGGTAAGACTTCCGTGGTAGACAATAGGAGCGGAGAGCATGGTTCATTCCCTCCCAGACCTCTCAGCCCTTCAAGGGCAGGTCTGCTAGGGTCAGGGATCCCTCTCTGCCTTCCCCACAGTGTCTGAGATTGGCATCACCACAAACATTGCCTTTTCTGGGAAAAAAAAAAGAAAAAAGAAAAAAAAAACAGTGACAAATTTTACTCCGTGCTTGAGATGCCTACCGTCACCCAGCCACCTTCACACAACATCCGACCTCCTTCCTAAAGAGGGATAAAATAAGAAAAATCTCCTCTTCTTCCCCTGCTCTCATCCCTTTAATAGTTTGACAGAATTAAGCTGAATGCGCTGATTATTTTCCACGTGCATTAATCATGGGCAAATCATGTTAGAGAAGGAAAATGCACAGCCTGCTGTTCCCTCTCAGCACCCTCCTCTCACCCTGCTCCCAGAATAGCCTTCAGCCTGGAGGGCATCCTGCCGCTGCAATTAGCAGTGCGAAATGGGGAAGAGAAGAAGATGGGAAGATGCAGGAAAAGGACCTTTTCTCAGAACTTAGACATGGCTTTTGGCTTATCAGAGCAAGCAAGAAAAAACTGAAGAGCACAGCATACTTGCACACTTGTGCTCATGAAAATCCAGACTAGTGATGAGCAATTGCTGTCATCTTCTGTGGTCTTATTCCAGTTCCTGGCCAGAGCTCCACTCCTGACCACTCCCCATCAAGCTGGCCAGGAGGTTCCCTTTACCACCTGCCAACACTGAGCGCTCCAAGTGATTCAGCTTGCCTTCCTGCTGACAGCTAAGCTGCATCCCTCAAGCCCTGGATCAACCCATCACGTCACCGAGGAGGTTTCTTGCAAGAGCATCATCCGCTTGGCCGGGATTCTGGAGGCAAAGTGAAACTGCATGTGTCTAATTTAGAGCTGTGAATGTCACATTTCAGGCTTGATTTGGCCACCACCGTAGGGAGGCAGCTTGAGCTACCAAGCATGGGCAGAAGCACAAGCTCTGATCCTCAGCCTACAGACACCTCCAGAGAGAAACCCTGCTGTGAGCTCTCCTCCCTAGCAGCTGCTGCATCACAAGAAAGGGTTCTGCCAGGAAGATTTTCCCTTCCCTTTTTTGTTTTCTTTTTCTTCTTTTTTTTTTTTTTTTTTTTGCCAAAATCCATGAGGGCACTGTCACTTTAAAAACATTTTCCTCCAAAAGAAAGCAGATACAAAGCAGAAATAACCTGGCAGAAGGGATTTGGTGACAAGGCCAGGAAGCAAGCAGTTAGAACTGGGCTGTCTCCAGATGCACTGTGGCCATGCCATACATTAATAATCTGTGACATGCATAAAGATGGGTGAGCATTTGCCTCTGAAGCCGGCTGCTTCGTGCATAGATACAGCCTTTGAGAACCTCAGGAGCACGTTTCCAGCCCCTGCCTTTGCAGAACAGAACCAGAAGGGGGGAAACCCAGAGTTCAAATAAGAAACCCCAAAAGGCTCCTAATGCAGCTGAGCACACACATTCCATATGAAAGGGCAAAAGGGTTAAGATGTCAGCCCATGAGGAGAACTGAGTGCACAGCACCTGGGTCCTTCCCAGGTAAGTGCAGAAGCCTCTCCTCCTGCAGTCAGAGCCTGAGAAAGGCCAGGCTTTGGGCATGTTTTTGCTGAAGGATGTTTCTGATCCATATCTCATAAGGATCAGGCTAGCATCAGGTAAGCAACACGACCTGACATCTCAGATGTGCAGCTTTGGTTTTCTGGGCAAACAGAAGCGCGCAGCAATCTGCTGTGACAGCAGGCGGCTCAAAGAGTATTTACTGAAAGATGGATTTTCCTCCCTGTCATGTCCCAAACAAAGCAGTCAGGCAAAACAAAGCGATCACAACAATTACGCCCAGTGACAGATCTAAAACACGTCACAAGAAAAATGCCTTCTGGTGCTGTTTTGTGGGTTTAGTGAGGGGCAGCCCAGCCGGGCTCTGAGAGTCTCCCAGCAGTGATTCGATCTGCTTAAAGCAGCTTAAAGCAGTATTGCAGCTTTCTCCCTATGATCAGGTGTGGTTTTGGCTGAAATGACTCTTCTCCTCAGGAATGAGAATTTCTCTGAGGATATCCAGCTCACAGGACATGGGATGTTCCAGGGTCTACTTAAGTCCCATGAAGGTACCCCTGGGCCGGCCACCTGGGGACCAGTATGCCAGGCAATGGCACAGTGCATGCTCTGAGCTGCCAGGTGAGAATGTACTTTGCTCACTGCCCTCAGCCCAAGGAACTGGATAGATATAGCAGCCCAGCCCTCCTCATTCCACCTTACACCTCTCTTGCTCTGACGCATGAGACCAAAGGATTTGTGCAATGGTCTAACCAAGGTGAGACCTCGAGACAGCCCCTTGGGAAATGCAGCTGACACCTACCGACCTCCTCCGTTAGATCACGTATTACTGACTCTTGATGCCACCTGGACCTCTCAGTCCCACCATGACATCACCTACATTTTCACACAGGCAGAAGCAGATGAACTGAATTCCATCGATCAGGACTAAGAGAATATTTCCCCTGTGGAGCCATACTCTGCTCCAACTCACACAGAAAAGCCCCCAGTGCCATGCTGTGCGTGCTCTGTGGGCTGGTGGCCTCAATTCCACCTTGTCACCACATTCCCCTGCTGTAAAGGCAGCAGGCAGGACTTTCCCTGTCACACGGAAGATGAAATGGAGCCATCAGGCAGGGGTGGAGAAGTGTGCGTTTCGTAGGGTGTGTTTTTCTGCACTGCTCAGAGTGCTCAGCACGTTTCAAATAAAACACACTCACATTTGTCAGCTCCAAAGGAGAGAAAATATCCCCTGTAAGATTTTAGGAGACCCACAGGACTTCTGGATCACTGCTTGGAAAGGGCAAAACTGTAGCAGAGATTAATATTGTATTAGTGAGAACTTCAGACAGAAGACACTCCAAGCCCACTTGTACACTCTCTGAGTTAATACCAAAGGGTACCCTGCAGGTTTCAATCATTCGCAGGGCTTTAGCACCGGCATCTGTGTTTGCAACCTGAATTCACTTTGAACACGGTGTTGGCAGCACTGCTGCACGGCTTAGGAAGGAAATTGCTTGGGAAGCTGAGGCAAAGAAATATGTGAAAAGGATGAAAAAACCCACCTTGTTGCGTCTGCGAGTCTCAGGCAGGGCACAGAGAGAGAAAGATGGCAAAAAGGAGATGAGTGGTTGCACGGAAGGACAGCTCTGCTCTCGCCTCTCTTGCAAGGATCACTCCTTCTTCTCTCCCATCCACTGATATTGCTTCTGCTTTAATAATAATGATAGTAATAAATGAACAGAATTGAACAGTGTGACTCCTCTTCTTGAGCAAGCAGACACCATCGCCTATGGGAACCCACAGCTATCCACATGCCATTTTCCTGATTCTGAGGCACTCTTACATACACTCCAGATGGTTCCAACTCAACAAAGTGAGAACCTGCATTTCTGCTGCCTGTGGGCAATCCCTGCTCGCCCGCATCCCCATTTCTCTCCAAAGCTGACAGCTTTGGGCTGTGCCCACCCATGGCTTTGGGTACCCATAAGCACATCTGCCATAGTGAGGTCCCTATCTCCTCCTCTTCTGACGTGGTAGCTGTGTTAGACTGTTTGGAATCACATTTGGTTCACATTCTCTAGCAGATATTCAAGATAATATTTTTAGAAGAAGCTATAGTGGTATTTGCAAAAAAATAGCCTTCTTTGCTTTTATCCCAAATAGGGTCTTTTCCAACTTTCTTTTCCCACTTTAGTCATAGTTCTAAAACTGTTTGCATCAGACAACCCAATCCTGGAAGAACATTAATCAAACTCCTTGGGCTCCTGTTGCATAGGAGTCGGATGGCAAAAACACAGTCAGTTCAGCCACAGCCTACTTCTCTTACTGAGCAGATGGAGCCCCAGCCTGAGGACCACGTATGGGTGATAGTGATCCATTCGTTGTGCCACTGAAGTCCATGCAGGAAGAGGAGCTGCCCAGCACTGCGGGGAGCCCTACCTGTACTTTGCAGTTAAACATGGATTGACAACCTGGCATGAGAAGGAAAAGCCAGCTGCAGTGCCAGATGCTGACCTGCCCTCCTGGCTGTGTCATTCCAGGGGCACTCACAGATTTGCTTTGGGAACCATTTTCTCTGGCTGGCTGGAAGCCTGGCAGGGTGAGGTAGAAGAGAACCCTGCCAGCTGTTGGGGCTCTGCTGCCTGCTGCCAACTGAGCCAGAGGAGACCCAGCAGCACAGAGGTGAACGCTGGAAACAAAGACAAGTTTGGGTATTTTCTATCAGATCCCTGGAAAAAGGGCCTGGGTTTAATAAGGTGCTGCAGCAGCATCCCACAGCAAGGGAGGAATCAGAAGAAGGGAGTTTGGCTCCTTCCCTGCATCCCTGAAGGTGCACCCACACATGCTGCAGTGTGGAGATGCCCATAGGCCCATCAAATCCTCTGGTGATGTTGCAAGCCTTGGGGACACCCCTGCCACCCCAAGCAAGGATCCTTGGCCCCAATGTCCGGGATGGCATTCAAAGTCCTCTTAGGATCTCAGACAGCTCCCACAAGCTATGCACATTGTATTACTTCTGTGCCTTGCACGCTCTTTTAACATCAATCTGTGAGGATCACCAGCTATGGCATATAAAGGGACACTTCCATCTGATGTGTGATGAGGAATGAGACCTCAGAGGCCCGGCATTACCCTGTGTCAGCCACATGGAAGTGGCATGACCCTGTGCATGGTGCCAAGCACGGTCAGACATCATCCAGCAAATGGGACATAAAACCTATATATCTTCCTCTATGCTCTAAATGGCTGAACAGAGGCCATGGCTGCCCATCCAGCATGCTCTAACTTGCATGAAAAATTCTAAATAATTTAACTAAGTACCCTTGTGCTAACAAACGAAACCATATCTACTCCTGCAGGAACAGAGTGGATTTGTCACTCTAGGTTATAAAGCAATGCCAGGCTCTTACAGATAGAGCAAGGTGCTGCAATATTTATAAGACATTTGAATTTGGTTTCCGTGGAGTGTGACATGAATTCCTCTCTCTTCCATAGGGAACTTCAGTAGGCATGCAGGTGGGCAGCACCTTCAGCTCCATGCAGATCTTTGGTTTGACCAAACCACGGGCTCTCTATCAGCCTCCTCTGACCAGCAGGTATATTTTGGCTTCCCTGAAGGCCTAGCATCTGATTTCTGACAGTGACACACAGAGACCTGGGCAGGGTGAATGTAGAGGTCACAGTCCTAATCCTTCCAAAGGCAATAAAGCACTCACAACACAAGTCAATAAGTAAATAACCCTACAGCACCAACTAACCAGCACAAAAGGTACAAAGGCACACTCCAAGGGGCCCATGTCTAATTCACAAGACCATTCACACAGTTCATAATGAATTTCCAGAAGCTCTGGTTTACCACTGGCCTTTTCAAACTGTGCTGCAAACAAAAAGCCGAGGGCTGAGAGCTTGGTTTTGCTGCGGTTTTCCTTCTCAGGTCTGACAAAGAGGGAAATGCCAACTGCATTAAGTTTTATTGTTTTCTCCCCCAATTAAGCCACAGCCACCCACGCAGGGCCATTCCTGGGGACCTGCTGGCTGGCAGCATTGCTGCCAAGAGCAGCACAGTTGTTCACATGGCCACATTCACAGTCCTGCACTGAGATCACCAGCAGCTGCAGGGGAAAAAAAGCACAAGGTATGCAGCAGGATTTCCTATCACAGGGAGAAAGCCCATCCCCACCACGAAGCCTCTCAGCTGGCTCAAGAGGGACATGGCAGAAGAGCAGAGAGACAACCACTCACGCGGGACCTGAGGTCCCACAGGGACAGAGCTCCATAAGAAGGATGGCCATATTCCCATGCAGACTGATAAGGATCCCAGAGCAATGTAATTCCCATCTGCAGGTGACGCTCCCTTGCAGCTTGGGTATTTAACACAGTCCCTGATACTCAGAAGATGCCCACACAAACACCCACTGAGCCTGCAGTCTGGGGGGAAGAGGGAGCTAAATATTTAATTTCAGGCTATTTCATCAAATATTTAATCTATTTAATATTAATTAAATCTTGGTCTGGATAAACAACAGCTAAAAACTCACCTCTTCCTCCAAACATTTGATAACTTGGAGATGACAGCTTACACCATCCCAATTGAGATGGCAATGAATTAGGGCTTTTTTCCACCTTTAAGATCTTAACAGCAATGGCAGATATCTAACCTCCTTGTTGGCCTCCTCCAGCCCTCTAAGGCAGGATCTTTTGTGTGTGGATGTACAGTTAACACCGTCTGGTTTACACCAACATTTCCACACCCTGCTTCGTAACCTCTCATCTTTCAAGGACTTCATTTGTACCCCCCACAAATGCACACTCCCAGGCAGTGCAGCGGGAATCCATGAAGCTAAGCTGGGGGAAGGGGAATTTTGGAGTGAGATGGTGGTGAGAGAGGGCTAAAATAGGAACAGATCATTTCTACCCCAAAGGATTTAATCCACCTAACACCAGTCCATGAAGTCAGCTGCCACCATTGCACCTGTAGCCACAACTGCCTTATATTACAGAAGGAAACCCTATTTGGACCGAGGTCCATTCACAACTGTCACATCAGCCAGAACTCATTTTCTAATTAACCCTGGTAGAGCAGTCAGCAATGAAGGATTGCCCTGCACACAGCACTGCTTACCTTGCTTTCCTCAGCACACATCCTGTTGAGCAGAGCAGCTTTGAGCTTCTTTTCCTCTCTGCTGCGCTGCCTTAAAGCCATCCCACTCAAACAGTGGGAAAAAGCAATGAAAACAATTATACTGCTGTTCAAAATGGAATGGATGCATCTCCATCGTCCCAAGACAGCAATGCTGAAGGCCCTGATCCCAGTGGAGATAAAGCCTTCAATGTAAGCAAGTCAGGTTATTCCGCTCACACCAGTCATTTTCACTCCTCTGGGCCCACAAAATCTCAGGTTTAGAAGTCAGTCTTTGAAAATAATAAGTGCAGGATTGGTTTTAAGTAGCTGAATGCTTTGCAGCAACTCAGTGCATGCAGATGAAGGCAAGGCAGCCTCCAGCAGGCATTGCTTTCTCGGGGATGGTCGTGGTGGAAAGCCCTTTCTTTTTTTTCCTGTAGAGAGTAATTGAAAAGCAAACAGGAAAAAGGCCATAAAGTCATGGCCCAGCAAATCACCACTGTTTCAATCAGCAAAGGAGCAATCAATTCTCCATGTAGCAGTTGATTAAAAACAAAAGTTTCTCATCTCTGGGAGCAAACTCTACAGCAAGCGAGTCCCACAGCTCTGGAGGACTGCAGGGCTGCTCCTGCCAGTGCCACATCCCAGCTGTGCCAGAGCCAGTGCAGGTCAGCTGCTGCAAGAATGGCGAATGGGGAAGGAGGGATGTTTAGGTCAGCTCACCTCAGCTCCTGATGAGCCCCGCTTGCACTGTTACTCTTGCATTTGACTTCAAACACATTTTTGAGAGCCTCTCCTCCTGATTGGAGCAGTGTTGAAGGGAAACACGTGTTGGTGGAATTTCTCCTCAGCACAGAAAGCAGCTCTGGCCCCAGGAAGTCCCCGAACATCCCGCAGCCCCCGAGCTTCCTGGGAGGGGTCCTTATTCCTCTGTGTTCCCCGACATCAAAGCTATGCAGGACTTCGGAGCCCTCCCATATATATGATGTCCCCTAACCTGATCAATATGAAGTTGACCACCACACAGAGAAACCCAGAGCCAGCTTAAGCACTTTGAAGCCAGTAAAAGCCAGCGAGTTTATGGCTTTGCTAACAAACACCTCTGCCTCTGCTCAAGTAGTGGAGAGGCCTTCTTGTTCCGTTTCCAGTTTATCCTTGCATTGCTTTGTAGAGTTTGGGTACCACACCCCCCTCACCTCAGAAGCCCCTGGTGTGAGATGTTGGCTTCACACACTGGTGGTCCCATGTGGGAAATCAGCACTGCTGAGGGACTGCTCAAATGCCCAAAAAGGTTCCCTCAGAAGGAAGGAATGTTGAACAACCAGCTCATATGTCAGCATCTCCATTCAGCATCTCCTGCCATCTCCTGCCCCAAGCAGAGGTTGAGACCTGCTGCCATGAAACAGACCCCATGCTCAAGCCAAGGCAGATCTGAGAAGGTGGGCATGGCACAAGTTGGGAGAAAACCCAGAAGCCATCTCTGCATCAGCAGGGCACAGGATGGCAGAGGTAAAGTGCCTGGGCCCAGCTCCCTCTCCATGCAGAGAAGCCCAAAATTGGCCGTGGGGCCCAGCACAGCCCCATCTGCTGCACAGGTCCATAGGACCCACAGCCCAACCCAAGGGAGGTGTGATTTAAGGTGCTTCCCACAGTCTCACCTTGACTTCTGAGGCTCAGCCCGCTGCCCTTGCAGTTCACAGAGCGGTCAGCCTCTGCTCCATTTGTGAGCTGAGTGCCGCAGGGCTGGGCTCTCTGCTGAGCTGGCAGTAAGGCTCAGCAGCTGCACAGACCTGGCACCTCGCAGAGCATCACCACAAACCAGCTGCACAGTGAGGTCTGCAGCAGGAGCATTGCCACAGCTCCACATCTGCCAGGGCACTGCCCGTGACCCAGGAGCAATCTCTGCAGACTTTGAACTTTTCCAGTAGTGAAAGAGCAAGGATTATTCAGAAATAAAATAACACAAAGAGCCACAAGGAGACCTTCCCAGGCTGTCTCCCAGCCACCTGACCCAAGAGGAACACCATGGGGCGCCAGCACCAGTGAGCCCTGGAACAGGAGATACTGTGTGGGGAGGGGCACTCGTGGCACAGCACAGTTGAGGGACATGGGCTGAAACCCACAGGAGCTCTCTCAGACCTGAAAAGTGCAGGATTTGCGAGTAGAGGGACTGGGACCAAGTCCAACTCTCCTTGCTTGAGTCACCGTGAAAAGGCTCCTCAGTGTGAGCGGCCCCTTGTGCCTCAGCAAATGGGGGCAAAACCCCACAGCAATAAGTGTGAGTGCCAGCAGAGAGAAGCATCAGGGAAAAGCTCTGGGCAGGCTGTCAGCTGGCTCTGCAGGGAAAGCCTGCAGCTCACCCATTGGAACACCTTGGATCTGGGCCTTGCCAGCTCCAATGCCTCAGGGCCACTCCTCATCCATCACAGCGCCTCCATGACACAGCCTGCAGGGCCCTGCAGCTTGAACACGTCCCCCCAGCCAACAAAAAGGGCTCAAGACAGATCTGAAAACAAATACCCAGCAGCTCAGGGAAGTAAAACACAAAAGAATCAGCAGGTGGCAAAGGCAGCAGGATGGTGGAAATTGAGACACCAGCCACAGGGATGGTCAGGCAGCTCTGCATGGCAGATGAAGGAGTCACTGCCTGCACCCACTGCAGCTCCTGGAGCATTTTATTTGGCTGTGTTGAACCACAAGGGATCAGGAAGAACATAACCCTAAAATCGCCTTGCTTTTGCATTCAATGAAAAGCCAGGAGCAAGCAGCCATATTTTAGCTGCACACAGTGATAGCTCACCAAAGCCCCAGCCCCAAACCCAGCAAAACACTGGCTGTGCTAGAGACTCGGCCAGGAGGCCAGCAGACAGACAGAAGTATGGGGAAGTGTGACTGATAGCCTCTCAGTTGCCAACCCCTACATCTCCCCGGGGATCTGCTTGGGAAAACCTGTCAAAGCCAACAGGTGTACCAGCAGGCAGAGGAGACAGCAGAACACCTGCCTCCATCACAGTCTCCAGGCCTGTGAACCCCTCTAGCCACGTGGGCACTCCTGCATATATGCAGGAACGTCTCCTTCCAGCCCAATCACTTCTAATCCCATCTGCGACCTAATTACTACAGACCTGCTCAACCAATGAGCTACAAAACTGCTGCAGCTGGGCAGCCCCAGCGAGAGGCAAAACCAGGGCCAGGCTGCATTTCTGAGGAGCAAATCACATCTAAGCTCTTTTCTCTAAGAAACACATGAATGCTCTTACCGTGCCATGAGGGGGGGGGATGGAGAAGAACAAGAAACACCAAGGACTCATTTGTTGCTCTGCCCCTGCGCGATGAAGCGAGCCATTGTTCCCTACCTGCTGTCACAACGCCTTTCAGGAAGCACCACTGCTTTTCCCACCGTGTTCTTTAACAGCATTGAGAGCAAAGCTGTCCGAGAACCGGTGAGCAGCTGGGAAGAATACAACGCGGCTAACAGATGATTCAGGAGGCTTTCACGCTCGACCTGTAAACACTCTTTTATTTATTAAAAATAATCATCCATTGTAGCAACCCCTGCTTGTGTTTTCTGCTTTGTTTTTACAAGTAAAGCACAGTTTATTTGCTTTCCTCACCTTCCGAGGATTCAACTCTGAAAATGCAAGTGAATGTAAACACTGCTCTCCAGGTCCCAGGGTGCATCCGGGCACCCTCCGAGTGAATGCAAAGTCAGAAGAGAGCAAAATCAGCAGAGCACATCCCAAAGTAAAAAGTCGCTGCTTTAAAGTCTCTTCCTGCGCACCACGCAACCCTACAGAAGGCAAATCCATGCTATACGTGAGCCTTAAACGTTGCCTTCTCCAAGCAGTTCCTACGATCTGTCATCGCTGAAGAGCCGTATGGGTGGCACTGGGAGGCTTGCAGACTCCTTTATTAAGAGAGATCAGGAAGGTTTTCCTTTTAGCGTTCTCCAGGAATGTCCCCATGGCAGAAGGATGTGACATTTGTTCTGTTCAGGTTTTTAGTTGTGAGCAGAAAAAGCTGAAAGACATCTCAGGAGAGGAGTGTAAAAGCAGCATTAACTCCCTCTCCTGCTCCAGCCTCACAATATTTACACTTTGTGGTTGTTTTTTTTTTAACTAAAAAAGCACTCGCTTACACTATAAAATACTGGGGAACCTGCGGGGAAGTTCCCCATTCCAGAGCTTTGCCCTGTGTAAGACTGAAAGAGGGATGCTTCAGCATTTCCTAGGGCAGATGAGAGAGGCAGATTGCAAACTTAACTCTCCCTCACTCGGAACGGCCGTGTGCACAGCCCCAGCGAGCCCGCAGGAAATGCAGCGGGAGTTGAAACAGCAGAAAATCAATAGAAACAAGACAGCGTGATACACGGAGCGCTGACGTTTGCTTTGAAACGTTATCTATTTACAGTCGGGGGTGGGGGAACCGAGTTCGCATTGAGCACGCTTTGGCGCTTCGATACGGTGTCATATCAGCCAAGGGGAAGTTGCTGGGAGCTTGGCTGGGTCCCAAGCTCTGCACGGCGTGAGAAAGAGCCCTCAGCAGCCCTTGGGTGCCCACCTACACAGCAACCGCCCCGCGGCTCTGCTCCCGCTGGTAGGGACAGGGAAGTTACAGCTCAGCCTTATCATACACGGGCAGCACTGAATTCAACAGAATCAGGTAGGACAGAGAGAAAAGGAAAAAAGAAAATAGAAAAATGAGAAAAAAGGAAAAGCTAGTCTGGCAGGGAGCATGATCCTCAGCTTTATGGCCAGAAAGAGAAAAAAAGAAAAAAAAAGAGAAAAAAAGAACAACAACAGGACATTGGAAATGGGAACGCTGGTAATATTACCCACTTGCCAGGCAGGGGAAACTGCTGTAACTCTTTGTTGGTTTTGAGTAAGGGGGATTTCAGGGAGTGGGGAGAGAGGGAGTTTTCAGGTGTCAAACATACTTAAAGCATTCACAGTTTCAAAGCTGCTTGCCTTACAAAAATTAAGACGTTCAGATTCGGAGATACAATACCGTATTTTACAAGGGGGTTAAAATTAATTACACATACAATGGGATAGGGGGGTGGGAGGGGGGGAAGATACAACAAAATAAAAAGCCAACACCTCTGAAGGGCCATACTCCCTCTTTGCCGTTCATCTCACGGAGCTGTGCGCCATTTGTCTTTAAAGAGTCAAACTGAGCAGTCATGAAAATATCCACTGAGAGACTCTGTGACAAAAGGAAAAAAAAAACCTCACAAAGTAAACCGAGCGAATGGAAAGCCATCCTCCCCTGGGAGCCGAGTGCCAGGCTCGGACCTCCACTCGCCTGCCGCTCCTCGCTGCCGCTGTTGGGCATTTCAGTGGGCTCATCTCGGGTTTGGAAGGCTTCCTGCTCACAAGCTGAAGGAAACCATCCCATGCAAGCGCAACCCAAGAGAGCCATGCCTTACTCTCTTGCAAAGTCTTGAGTTATTAGTCCTGCCCATCCCAGTGGGTCCTTCAAACGATCCTTTTCCTCTCTATCCTGCAGAGGATCCTTTTGAAGGCCCGTCTGAAGTCGTGGTTGAAAATGGTGTAGATGACGGGGTTCAAGGAGCTATTGCAGTAACCGAACCAGAAGAAGAACTTGAAGAGGGTGGGAGGCACAGAGCAGCTCTTGCAGACCGCGGTCAGCGTGTAGGTGAAGAAGAATGGGAACCAGCAGATGACGAAGACCCCAATCACCACCGCCAGCACGAAAGTGAAACGTTTCTCCCGGTTCTGCCTGCCCCTCCACCGGGACCCTTTGGTGTTCCTCTCCTCCTCCGTCTTCCTGGGCAAAGTGTCCCCAGGCTTAATCTGGCTCAGCTTAGTCTTGGTCTTTCCCCGCAGGGGTCTCTCTGATTTCTTGGGCTGGTTGTTCTCCTGGTGCTCAGAGGAGGAGGTTTCCTCCATGTCTATGCCGTTGACCTCTCCCTCCTGCCCATCGCCAGCTCCGGCCGCTTTCTCTCCATTGAGCTGGGCTGAGGCAGGCAGTTCCTCCTTGTCGGCCAGGCCGTTCTGCTTTTTCTCCGGGCGCTCTGGCCTTTTGTTCAGCGGGACCCTGGTTCGCCTCTTGGCTATCTGATAGATGCGCACGTAGACCAGGATCATGATGAGACACGGGGTGAAGAAGGAGCCGATGCTCGACGAGATGATGTACCACTTCTCGTCATTGATCTTGCACCCTGCCGCCCACTGGTCCACCTGCTGCCCACTCTTCTTCTCTATGGAGATGAGCGGCGGGAAGGAGATGACGGCCGAGATGACCCAGACGATGAAGATGATGCACTTGATGCGGCGCGGGGTGCGCTTGAGGTTGTACTCGATGGCTTGTGTGATGGACCAGTAGCGGTCCAGGCTGATGGCGCACAGATGCACGATGGAGGAGGTGCAGAACAGCACGTCCAAGGCCAGGTAGATCTCACACCAGACTTTGCCGAAGTACCAGTAGCCCATCACCTCGTTCGCCAGGGAGAAGGGGATGACCAGCGTGGCCACCAGGATGTCGGCCGAGGCTAAGGACACCAGGAAGAGGTTCTGGGGGGCCTTGAGCGCCCGGCTGGTGAAGACAGCAATGATGACCAGGACGTTGCCGAAGACGGTGAAGAGCATGAGCAAGCCCACCAGGCTGATGAGGGTGACGGTGGTGTGCAGGGGGTACGGCATGCTCCATCCCAGCCCGGCCCCGCTGTCGTTGAAAGTCCCGTTGGCGCCGGAAGGCGGGTAGCCCTCCTCCTCCTCCAGCTGCCGCTGGTACTCCATGGAGGAGAAGAAGTGGCCCCTCTCCGTGAACGGGCGCTCCGGGTTAAACATCAACCCCGCTGCGCGGACACCCCCGCCCTTCGCCCCCTGCCCCACCCGCGCCGCTCCCGGCTCTCCGCGGAGCTCCGCGCTCCTACAGCGGCGCCGCCCGGGCGGGGGCTGAGCGGCGGCGGCCGGGGGGGCGTGGGCGGGCGCGGCTCATGCCGGGCGCGAAGCGGAGCGGGTCCGGGGCTGCAGCCGGCGGAGGCTGCTCTGCTTCGCTCGCCGCGGAGCCGCTTTATAGCCCCGGATCAGGCCGGGGCTGCCGCGTCAGCCCCACGTGGGGAACTGCCCCCGGTGCGCGCACACGCACATACACACACACACGGACGCGGGCAGACGCGCCGCTCGCACACACACACACACCGCAGCTTCGCCTCCAGTGCCGACAGACTCAGCCCGGTCCGCATCCTGCACGCTGCCCCCCCGGCACCGGCAGCCCCGCGCCCACCCCCAGCCCCCCCCCCACGAGCATCGCAGCCCCGCGGCGCGGTGCCGCCCCGTCCCGCTTGGGCACCTCTCCCCATGCGGCCGTGCCCCGGGGGAGCACCCCCTCCCTCTTCCTCCCGCACACCCACACGGCCGCGAGGCTGCTTCGGGCCGTCGCGAGTGGGGGGGACGCGAGGCGGGGGGAGCGGCCGGGCGGCGGCGGCCCCAGGCAGCGCGGGGGGGCAGTGGCACCTGCTGGCCGCCGCACCGCACTGCACGCAGCGGCCCTCGTGGCCGCAGCACCCACGCGAGGTCCCGGCCCGCGGCAGCCGAACGCCAGCAGCCGCAGCCGGCCCCGGGGGGTTCCTCCTACCCCTCACCCCCCAGCTCCCCGCAGGCTCTCGCAGTCCCCCCTCCACGCATGGGGATGGGAGGCGGGCGGCAGCCCCACGTCTGCCCCACGTGCTGGCTTCATTCCCCTGAGTTGCAGCAGCATCACAGAACCTCGTTAACAGCAAAAAGCAGTGGTGGCACACCGTGGGGCCCCCAGTTCTCAGCATGCACACAGTGCTGACCCACACAGCCCCAGCTTTCACGCTCATGGGCTCTTTGCTCTCACTTTTAGATGTCTCTAAGGATGACCAGGGTTCAGGCAGCTCTCAATTAATCACCACGCCAGGTGCTTGAGCCAGTAAAGGTAGTTGCAGTGCAAGAAGGAGAAAGCCCTGTTCCCTCATCCCCACACTGTGCTATAAGCAGTGACATGAAGCAGGGCCTGAGATGTGGGGTGTGGGAGCTGCTGGGCACAGCCTGCAGGGCTGACATGGGTGTGAGGGCAGTGGGGGAGATGCCCATTTTGCAGATGCCATCTACAGAGAGTGCCTTCAGGTCTGTAAAGCGAGGCCACGGTGACACACATACACACACACTCACTTTCCTGTGCACACCGACCTCCATCAGACTAGGTGCAACTTATAAAATCTGACTTCATACCTCAAGGCACGTGGAGACAGAGGGTGCAGAGACTCACCTGGGGCTGCAGCGAGGCTGGCAGTGCTGTACTGGGACCTTGCACCTTTCTGGAGCACTCAGCGCGTCCTCATGAGCCACATTCCTCAACCCAGGCAGAGCATAGACGTAAATGATGAAACCACAACAGCTGCTTCAATTTTCTCTCTCCTTTTGTAGCTGGAAACCCCTCAATCCACCTGAAGCTCAACCCAGCCACATCCACTCTGAGCTGTGACATCAAGAAAGCAGAGCTGGAGCCTCAGCAGCACCTGTAAACACCGCAGTAGCATCATATCTCCCTTTCAGCCTCCATCCAGGTCATCTCACAGCTCTGCCACAATGGTGGGAAGCACCAGGGCTGGCGCAGACCCCCCAGGATAGCCCCCAAGCACACCCACTCCTGCAGGAGGGCTGTGATAGGAGTCCATCCCACGCATTACGGTAATTTGTTATAAAGCCTCAGCACTCAGAGTCCTGGGATTTGGTGAGAAATGAGTGTTTGTAGCCGTGGAAGACTGTAGAGAAAAAGCTTGGGGGGGGGGGGGGGGGGGGGGGGGGGGAACAGTAAATAAAATTTTGATATCAGTCCCCTGGTGCTGGCATGCGGTTGCTCAGCATTTGGATGCGTGCTGCTAACAAGGCTGATGAGAGCAACCAGGGCTCTGCAGCCCCAACTCCATCAGCATGTGCCAGTGGGACAGCCCAGGAAGAGGTTCGCACCCCGAGAGCTGCAGACCCAGGGCACAACCAAACCGGGCCACAACAAACACTGCTTTCCCCCTTTTCCTTTGCTCTGATACCTCAGAAGGTGCCGTGGAAGAGGCGCAGACCTCCAGCACACAGCCCTGGCCCCAGTGGGTGCATTGCTGCCCAACAACACCGTCAGCCAAAGCACTGCCCCACCGCGAGTGCTGTGATTCATCTTTTCCCTCTTTCAAAGGAAAAAGAAAACACACTTTAAAATGAAAAAATCATCACAAGTGCAGCAGGCCTGGCCACCCCCTGTCCATCCCTACCGGCTGCTCGGGCGCTTCGCCCCACACACACATACAGCCCCACAGCCCTCCCCTTCCCCACCCACTGCTGTGCCACAGATGTGCATTTTGCTCTTTTCTTCCACCTCACGGCAGTGCCTTCTGCAGAGCTTTGCTGTGGGGTTTGCCCAGCCTCGGCTCTGGGCTGTGCTTCCCTGAGTTATTTGAACAGATGGGTACAGAAGGAGCCAAAGGACAGCACCCCGCTGCCGGCTGTGCAGAGCAGCACGCTGAGTATCACCGACCATGGCAGATCCTCACTGCCCTACACTGGCTCAGACCAGCGTTGAGACAGCCCCCATGCAACCACCCGCCCCTTCCATACTGTTTTGCAAACAGCTTTAAAGCCCCGCTCGTGTTTGCCCATGAGCCACGCTCAGGTTGCCAGCCCTGTCAGGCAGGATTCTAAGCAGCAGGTTCGGTTGTGCAGCCCAATGCTGACAGCCAAGGTAAACATTGCCGTGCTACCAGCTGCAGCGTGGTGGAGCTTGGGGCACAGGCACAGTGCTCATGTGAGCTTCACATTCATCCACTGCTTTACCCCCCTGTAAAGTGCCACTCAGGCACTTCATGCTGAGCAGGCAGGGTGAAGAGAGATTGGGTGCTGTCAGCTTTCCTTGCAGCCTTCCCTCAATCCCATGCAGCAGGTGACCTGCAGCTCAGAAGGTCACCTTTCACCAGCAGAGCCAGCCCATGTTTCAGGCAACACTGAGGCTACCTCTCTATGAAGCTTTTTGTTTCATAACTGGGAGAGGTTTGCACTCAATTACGCAGCTGAGAAGCCATAACTCATTCCATCAGGTTGCTCTCCTTTGAGCCACAGCCATCATCTCACATCTACCCTTTGCCTCCCTGCCCTTCACCATCTCCATCCAAAGCCATGACAGCAGTGCTCCCGGCTGCAGACAGCAGCACCCCGAGGCTGCAGCGCCCACCTGGCAGGTCCCCATCTCCGGTTGCCATGGGGAGAGAACCTCATCCTCCATCCCTTCGCCCCCCAGGCGAGGTGCAGATGTTCAGCACCAGTGCCCCACGCACACCCACAGCGGGCAGGTTTGCTCGGTTTAACCCAGCTTGGCCGAAATGAACCCAGCGTGGCAGCGCTGCAGGCGGGGATCAAAGCACTCCGGGTGGCAGCAGCGCTTCTCGAAGGCTGAGCCACACTGAGCACAATTGCCTGGAATTGCCGGGTTCCCAGAAAGCAGAGCACGTTGGCGCAGCTCCACGAGGAGGGAGGCAGCCAGGGAACACGGGGAGACTCGGCGCTCCCGTTTGCTACTTACTTCACCATCTAGTGGCAAAAGCAAATAGCGCTGAGATATCGCGCAGGAGCTGCAGCTGGACCCGCAGGGAAGCTTCTCTCTATGTCAGCTTCTGTCCCTCCCTCCTGCAGCAGGGGATGGGGACAAGGATGCAGGGCAGCATCCAGAGCTGTGCTGCTCCCCCAGTCCTAAACCACAGCCCTGCACGAAGCCCCCTCTGCCCGGGCTGACAGCCACCCAGGACACAGTTCAGTGGGCACGGTGGTGATGGGTCGATGGTTGGATCAGATGATCTCAGTGGGCTTTACCAACCCTGACTCTTCTCTCCAGAGGTGGGGCTTCCATCCTTGTGTGTGCAGACCCTGCGCGCAGCGCATCACAGAGGGGAATCCATCATCCTTACTGAGCCCGTTCCCTCCTTGGCTACAATACGATTAACCCCGTACAGATTGCAAGGTACAACATTTTTTTTTCTGTAAGGCTCAAATTAAGTTTAAACACCAGCGTGTGATTTATTTGCTTATTCAGCTCTATGACCTGCTTTTCAGCAACACGAAGTCGCTCTCTCCCCAGGAAACATTTATCCTATCTGGAAATTGTATATGAGGGCGCTAATGTGTGACCAGCATAAAGCGCTCAGAGAAGGCAGGCCGGTACACAGGATACTGAGAGAAGAGGAATAATGCATCCACACTTGGGCCTTTTTGATTCCAGTTTTCTTTTTCCCCATGGACACCCAAGGCAGCAAGGTAAATTATCGCCACACAGAATTAAAGAGCAAAATAATCCACGACTTGGTCTGAAGCATCACTGGTGAAGAACCTTTTCCTGATACCCAACCTGACCCTCCTCATCACAGCTTCATGCCACCGGGTGGAAAGGGAAAGCAAATGTGAAGAGATGCTTGATCTCCCAAGAGATGGTGAGTACCAAACCCTTCCGTAACTCCAGATTCCACTGGTTAAGCCCAAGCAGTTTGCTGGGTGACACCCAGAAAGAAGTGGAAAATGCCACACGGTGCCTGAGCGTTACCAGAGGCACATCCCAACTGCACTGACAGGAAAACTGCAACTGGAATCAGGACTTCACCTCACCCTTCCAGTTCAGCCGGGTTAGAGGCGGCCCCCAAAACTCCAGAAAGGCAGCTCACTGCTCATTTCAGCTGGCTTCAACCAACAGCCCTGCAAACCTTCCTTAGCCACACAACCAGGAACTGAGCCTGGGCCACCCCGGAGGGCTCTCAGGTCCCTGAGCACCTCGCCAGCACAGCCTCAGCAGCTGAAAACCACCTCTGATCCATCGGTACCATCTGGTGTGAATCGCCCTTCAGCTGAGCTAGAGACACGAGTGGTAGGAAGCAATGCTTTCATACGTATCTTGAGAAAATCTAATTTTTGAAAAATAAATATTTATGGGGAATTAAATGTCTCTATGAAGTGAGAATGACACTTTCTCATTAATATTTCACTAACCATTTAATTGTGGAAGCATGTGGGTTTTCCTAAAGCAAAAGCGATGAGCATTAAGTATGGCGCATATTCCAGAGCTCTGAGTACTGCTTAGTGCTGTGTCATCCCATGAACTAAGGCATTCTTCCTAAAAGGTCTGGACAAAAATCAGCCATAGAATTTCTGAATCCAAACGCATTCCTATCTGAGCCTCAACAGACACCCCAGGACAAACCATCCACCCTGTAGGTGTTCATACACCAAAACTCTCCAACACACGGCACTGGGGAGGGCTGGCTGCACAGACCCACTCACCACTTGGCCCAGCTTTCTTCTAGGGGATTTCCTCCAGCTCTTCTCACCCTTTCTAGGCAAACTTCCAGCTGCCTGAGGCCACTGGGAAGCTCTCTGGTCCCCACACCAGCACCACGTGGAACTCCACATCCTGGCACGCTGGCACAGCTCAGCAGACCCAAAAAGCGCTTTACTTGCAGACTAAAAAGCCTGACACCAGAGCTGCCTCTTACCAGCAGCTCCCTGACCAGCTGAACTTCTCGCCCTTTTTCTTGCTGGCAAGGGCAGATGACTCAAACTTCTTAGTTGTAACTTCCCACCCAGCTAACATACTTGGCAAGGACAAAAAATGAAAATAAATTGAAGGGCATCCAACAAAGCTGAGGTCATAAACAGGGAAGAGTTTTGCAGTGCTGTTCGTGCCATGCCTGCTCTCAAGCAGTGTTTTGAGATTTTCTTGGGGAAAAAAAAAAGAGGCGTTTCTATTAGAATTGCACATATTAAGTTTGGGAATCACTTCACATAGCACAGCTGTAACAACGCAGGACAAAAAGCAAAGCGGCCAATTGGTCAACTGAAGAAACTACCAAAGGACAGCAAATAAAGGATTCGTTACGAGCTTCAACAAAGAAATACTTTACCAACAGAAAGGAAAGGATGGTGTTGTGGAAAGAGCTTTTAAAATGGAACACTTGTGTGCAATTTTGTAGATAGCATCTTACTCAGAGGGAGTGGGGTAGATTGATCTCTGAAGACTCTTAAAAGGTTTTGCAGTGGAAAAATAGTTGCAAGGCATACAAGTCAGATAATTAACTGTGCAGCCCAGGCTGCCAGCTGCTCACTCAAAAACTCCAGATGGCTCCTCCTCTAAAACATCATTATTTGATCTCGGTAATCAAATTATCTCCCACTCTTACAATCCTAAGTGAGGCAAGGCTCCTATGAAGAGATGATATATTTTATTCGACTGAAACGGCTTGCAAAAGCAAAACAAATCAGCTTTCAAGGCACTCTGTCTCTTCTAATTGTATCAAAGCTCACCATCTCCAGCCCTTTAACACCTTTTCTTTTCCTGGCATAGGCTGCTGTTGCCACCACATCCAACCCAAAAGCACTATCTGTGTTTGCAGGCCAAACACCGAGGCACAGAAATGCATAACTTCCCAGTGGCAGTTGGGACACACCACTGGACAGCAGTGCTGGGAGACTCAGTGTCCTCAATCATGTAGGCTGGATTCGTTACACCAAAACGCAATCCCTTTGTCTCACCAGAGTTGCCCAACTGACCACCTGCGTACTTCCTGATGCCTTAATACAGACCTTAGGATACAGCGTGCCAAGAACATAAATTTTCTTCCCTTTTCACTCATTTGGAGCTCTGATGTGTTGCTCTTCTGAAGCCAGGCTCATCTGTGGATGCTCTTGAATAGAAACTGATCATGGCTGGCGAGGTCCCATCCTGGGAAGATGGAACCCAACCAGTGCTGTGCCGACCTACAGCTGCAAAGAAAAAGTGAACAACAATACTAGAAATTTCTCGATGCTTTCAGAAAACGTTGAGCTTGGGCAGTTTAAAAAAGCCAGCTGAAATACTCAAAGGCACATCTTCCCAAACCACGCTCTCTTGCTACTATGAATACAGTTATCAATTCCAGCAGTCTTTAAATCAACATACCCGCGTAAAGTTCGGCATCAACTTTGCCTCTCAAACCTACTTACAAGAGATGAGGAAAATCAGCGCTACAGCTGATCAGAGGAAACCATTTATTATTGCAGTGGGTGGTTGGCATCTGAAATCTAAACCCCAGTCGGATCATTTGGTAGTAGGATTATTCCCCACCAAAATTTTGCACTAAGCCTTATCACCCACTCAATTCCAGTTTTTCTTAACAGCTGCACTTTCACGTTGCAGGCTGGAATGCAAAGAACAAAGCAGCTTGCTAAAGACCATGAATGGGGAAAAGGAGTCGCACCTGGGCTGGAAAACTATGGAGAAAGGTAACAAGAATTACCCCAGAATGGATGAGTTGTTGTTTGAGCATCATTAAAAAACAAAACTAGAACCATGACTTGATGGAAAGCCACTCCTCCTCAGCAAAAACTGTGAAGAAAAGTAAAAAGCAAATGAAGAGGCAAGATCCTTCATGAATTTCTCAGAATACAAGAACTGGGGACTCTCCAAATGAAATCAGGTGGTGTGGTTTGAAACAAGCAGAAGGAAGCACTTTTTCACCCAGCACATAATTATATTGTAGAATTATTAGACACAGGATGTTGTAGAGGCTAGAAGTAAATAGATTTAGGGAAAAGAAATAAAAAAGAAAAAAGCACTTCTGTGAATTTGCCAAATTTATCAAGGGCTACTGAAGCCGATTCTCTCTTGGCAAGCTCAGCAGGCTCTGGCTGGCAAGCTCTGAGCAGTATTCCAGAGGTGCAGGAGAGTGCCCTCACAGCCCCAACCACCACTCAGCATTGTTAGATGGAGAGAGGTGGGACGCAGCCATCACCATGGCACGGGACAGCCACTGCCGGGGTGCAATGGGGAACCCCTTGGATTCACCGTGCTCAGATCCCCAAATCACTTACAGCAACAGGGTCATCCTCCACTTGGACACGGACTGTTGGGCAGTCGGATCCGACTCCATACTACCACAGCAAGTACTTTGGAGCCATCCTCATCATCTCCACATCTAAAAAGCTGAAGCCTTTGTATTCTGATTTCAAAGGATATCAGCCTATTTCTTTTGTTCTCAGGACGTGACATAAGCATGGCCTTCTTCACACAGCACCCATCTTAGTGAGCTGTACAGACCAAAACAGTGCATTTCAGAGCTCCGTCACATCAGCTCTGACATACCACCTTTTATTAAGCCAGAAGTTTAAATGCAGGAGGCTGCCTTGTAGGCAGGTATTTTATACTTACTTCAATTTTGTCATGGCTCAAGTGCATTTTGCACTAAAGCCCAAGATTTATTTCCCTTTTCAGAGAGAAAGTTCTGTAGCTATTCTGCTTTATGCCTTCCTGTACTGTAGAAAAGGAGAGTAAAAGATTTTACCAACATCTGCTTTATAAAGGTGTGTAATTTATATCTCCTATGAATAAAGTCGTTACTGTTTCCTCTAATTGCTATGCATGAAAAAAAAAAACCCTCTATTATATTTAAAAAACCATCTTGTGAAGAGTTACAAGTATTTAATGAGGAAGCATTTCTTGATCACTTGGGGCACTGCAAAAAGACAACATACAGCCAGCTCATGTTGGACTAGAAATACTAGAAAACTTCCAAAAGACTCAGTGGCAGCTCATTTACAAATATACTATTTATAATGAATGCATTGATACAGAATGACTCTTATAAAAAAGCAAGGCAATCTTTTATATAGACATAACAATCAACATTACAATAATTCAGATTAAAAGTACATTTTTGTAGACTGTTTACACTCTTGTTTAGCTTTTAACCACAAAATTAGCGTGGTCTGGTATTTTTCCACAGTAAAAGTCCTGTGCAGTCCTGGTTAAGACCTAAACATCAGAATATTAAACAACGTTTTCTGACCTTCGCCGACATAAAAACAAAAACCACTTGTAGATACTATTGGTTGTCTGTAATTGTCCTCACCATGCCTTGAAGTTTGTGTTGTGCAAATTACTGCCAACTGCACATGTAATTAGAAGCTATTCTCAGCATGCCGATTGGATACAACTGAGGTGTGATTTGACCATACCGAAGTTCTTAGTTGAATCCAGATATGAAGACTCTCCAGCTAAGTCTGTACTGATTCAGAAACTTAAATTCAAAGCAAAACAAACAAAAAACACTCTGATAAAGCTCTGTGATTTTTAAATAAAAGCTATTTTTCCCAACTCCCAGGATCAGAGATGATAACTGAATTTCATGTGACACAGTGGGTGTTAGTGCTAACCAGCCAGACAGTTGGAATACTACTTTACTAAATCATGTACAAACACGACCTTCAAGAAGTCTGAACATGCACTTTCTCACACAACATTAGCAAAAGATGGACAAACTGCAGGGAAAACCTAAACCCAAAAGAGGCACTGAAGCAAATATTTTACAGCATAAATCTCTTTCCAGAAAGGGGGGTATGAATTTAGAAGTCTCCAATAGCAGCTGACAAACTACAAAGTGCCAATCGTACAGCTCTGTGGCCCAGCTTTAAACGCAGCCCTTCTGCTGTGTTTAGACTAGAAAATTTGTTTAGGAAGTTAAATACAGGACAAGAAGAGACAGAACTTTAATGGCTTTATACTATCTAAACGTAAAGAAAACATTTTTGCAGGGAATAACAGCCTTCTATTTAGCAAATTTAAATGCAGCACGACCAAAATGAGTCATAATGGCAATAAAACCTTCTTTTTGTTATTTAGCAAATCCCTAATCTGTTTGATGCCTTACCAAATTTCCGCAACACTATGTAGTCTATAGTACAGTAATTCAGCTTCTGCTACGTCAAGGCATGATTCAGGACAGTGATTTTATGGAGCATATGTATATGCACATATTTTTATGTACACTGGTGGAGACACATTCAAAATAGATATAAAGGTCATTATTTTCACCCAAAGTAAAGATTGTCACGTTTTACCCCTGTAAATTATTTGGGAGATAACAGTAGGACAAGGGAGACAAAATATTTCATATGAGTATTTGGGAATGACCCAAATACTGCATTCTGTTTTGCAAGAAGCCCTAAAGAGTTCATCTCACCATTCTGTCAATGCTTTCACACAAACACAGATACACATATACATGTATGTATGCATACATACACTTGTCAGGATGAAGTTATTTCCATTCATATTTTAATTGATTAGGCCCAGCAAAGTATTTAAACGCACAGAAATAAACCAGCACGTGCCCAATGCCATCAGGCATTAAATGCCATTTGGAAACCACACCAGTTAACAACCCAGCATCCTGGCAAATGTAGAAGTCTGTTACGATCAAAACAGCTGGATTTGTATGGCTCTATGAATAGATCTGGATATAAATCCACGTGTGCACACAGATTTATATGTACCTACTCCCAGTCCATTCCACATGGTTCACACCTAAACTTTGGGATAATTTTAAAGAACCTTTCAAATTTTCCCTTCAGAATGTGTAACATTAAACTTCTAGAAGAGGGCTTGGGATTATCTGGCATTGCAACAACCATACTAAAACAAAGAGAGTTTGAAAAAATATCCTGTTTTTAATAGAGTAATGAATTAAAACACAGCTTTATTTATCCCTATAAGTGTAATGAAAAGAATACTTTGTTTTTAAGCGAGTGTAACGAGCACTATTTCGGTAGCCAACCCATCCACAAGAATTTCTGTGAGAGGGGGTGAGCTGCAATCATACAGTCATGAGCCATGTACCTCAACAAGGTGAATAACCGACGTATTTACAAGCTAAGCAAATTTAATCCTGTCAGCTCTTATAAAAAAGAGATTGAGGAGCAGACATGGAACGAGACCAAGATGCCTGAAAACACAAGGGGTTGCCACTTCTGTTTCAAAGAACCGTATTAAACAAACCAGTTTCCCCCAGTGACCTGAGGGCACAGATGTGGGTTTAGCAGTATATTCTGGTTAGATTACAGTCTTGAAATTATGCATCACAGCATCTTCATATTCTAACACCTTAATGCTGAGAAAGATTAACTTCAGGCAGAACTGTAAGAAAATAGCCTTTTATAAACTAAATTCTAAACTGAAAAGCTACAGTAGATGTAAAAAAGAAAAAAGGAGGGGTGGGGAGAGGGAGGTGGGGGCAGAGAATGATTGTGTGAGAAAGAAAAGAATATTACTTAGTAAAATCCAGTGACATCTACAATAGTTTTACAGCACGTTTAAGCCCTCTAAGGTTTTATATCTCCACCTGCCTTCCATTTAAAACTTACTCCTTGTTAATGAAAAAGACATAAGACAAAACAGAATGCAATGCTGGAAAAAAAAAAAAAATAGATCAAGGCAATACACGTAAGTAAGCATGCCTGAAAGCCAGAAATAACATTCCCCAAGCTTCTGCACGTGAAATAAATTTCTCATAGCATCAGCTGATTTGATTTTGTTTTCAGAAGATAAAGTCCTCTAAACCACACTACCCCAGCAGCAACTCCAGCGAGTATGAACTGGACAGCTCTTTAGTAAACGTGGAATGCAACCGCCTCGAGCTCCTGCCCTCCTGGAAAAGGGCAACTGGCCCTGCAAGTGCAGCAACAGCATACATTTCCCTGAAGCATCTTCTGCCTTTCGAGCAACCAAGGATGTTGCAGTAAAACTGAACGTCCACTACTTACAGTGTTTTCTCTCGAGCTATCGACAGCGATGCACAAATGAAAAAGGTGCCCCTTTTTGAATAGATCGGTTTAATACTGAAACAGATAGGATGAAGTTAAAAAAAAAAAAAAAGAATAATCAAGATACTGAACTGAATATTTTGAAGCAAGTGCCCCAGCTGTGGGGAAAAGTGCATTTAGTTCAGCAGCAAAACAGCACAGTGTGAAGATATTGTGCTTGGACACAGAAGTTCCATAATGGAAGGAGGTACAAGGCAAGTCAAGATATAAAACCATAGTACATTGTTACCAACTTTAAAACTTACATACATTGCAGTGTTCAAAAGTAAGACACATTCATTTATTGTACAAGGACTATAAGGAATCCTTAAAATTGCCTGTTGTAGTTTATGACTCAACAAAGTAATAAAAATGTACATATATATTATTTCCTTGCCACTTAACTGTACTGTTAGACCTCGTGGAATCGTTACTTCACAAAATGAAAACCACTTCTGAGTACACTCCGTGTTTTTACCAATCTGAAAAGGTTTACTTGTGCTAGAAAAGACCAATCGCAAAAGGCTCAGTTCAGATATGTTATGCCTGCAACTGATAATTCAGGGAAGCAAGACTTAAAAGAATTCAAGCTTTTTTTTTTTCCTTTTCTTTCGTTTTGACTGCATCCTTTCCACCTGCCAGTTGGTTCTGATGAGTATATGTCTTTAGTATACAAACCGGTTGATAAAAATTCATCAGCAGAGGCATATAAATTCTAGATATGATTGATTAAAACAGAGCAAATCAAAATAAAACAAAATCCAGTGATTTACTCTGACTGTAAACAATATAAAAACACCATTTGCTTCAAATCTCAAAATAAGTTAAAAGAAAATCCCAACCTCAGGACACGTGACCCTTTCAGGTTTTGACATAAAAAAAGAGGGATTAAAACAGAAAAGTTCATTATATAAAGGTTATACGTTTCTCTTAACTGAAAGTAAATCTAAGCAAAACTATCTTTGTCCCTTAAATTTAACTTTGAGTTCATTGGCAATTGCTTTAAATGAACTGGCATGTCCAGATTACTCAACTTCCATCAAATTCAGCAAAGAAAACTTAGACAAGCATTTTTACAGATAAAAAAAAAATCTAAATGGCTATGATTCCTCTATTAGCAGAAACACATAATGCAGTCTTAAATTTGCCGTTTTATATTATTTATATATTTATATATATATAATATAATATAAACCACATATATTATATTATATATACATATGCAGACAATTAAAACATTAATGCAGTTTGTATTTTGTACAGTGTATTGGACAATCCGATTAGCATCAGACCATGGCACGGTATGGTCCCTGCATCTTTAGGAACTGAATGATGAAGGAGGGTCCTCCTGCAACAATCTGAGGCGGAAGGTGGCTGAGCGGGCAGTTCTCAATACTCATTATTGACAGTTTGCTGCAAAGAGCCAGCTCAAAGGGAAGGCTGTGCAGATTGGGGTTGTCATTCAAATACAGTTCTTCCAGATTCTCCAGTGTACCTGGTTAAAATAAAACAATACAGAGAAGTATGTTTTGGTTCACGCAGTTTTTAACTATTAGACAGAAGCTTTAAGTCCACTTGGAGACTCCTCGCAATATAAAATCTAGAGTCTGTTACTCATCTAAACTCCTGTTTTCAAGCCCAGTAAGTTTTCTGTTTGCAAGCATTCGAACGAGAGCCACATCTGCTTTAGTTCTCCTGTGAAAAGGGCCATTAAAACATCTCCTGTAGATAGCAATTGAAAATATGCAGAGTAAGAGAGCAGATAGGGATTTTACCTTAACTGTTCAGCCCAGCACACTGCAAATGCAGGCAACGGTGAAGAGCTGCCAAATTAGAAGGGTCTAGAAAACACTCATACTACATGGTACCTATTATCTCTAATAAAATATCTATATCATAGCTTTCACATTTATTAGAAGCTGAAGATATAACTGTGATGCACCACAGGAAGAAAGGAGGAGAGAACACAGCAGTGCATTTAGTAACTCCAACAAACCCATGTGAGAAATTCCTTCCGAATTCAAATTTTACAATGTCTCTACTACAGATACTGGAATACAGACTAACCTGATGTTTGAACATAAAGTTTCTAAAGATTTCATTACCTCCACAGCAATCAATCATAAAAATAAGAATGCAACACTGAAATACACTGCAAACATACAAGTGCTCCTCACAACCCTCTCCCATCTTCCCATTTATTGCACTATAAATGTCTTCTATGCCCTGATAGTCCTCTCCCACAAGAGAAAGAGCAGAAGCCAGGGCTTGATGTCTGACTGAATAAAACAATCCCATTCCTCCCCTTCTATCCTTAGATCTCTTCCATTCCTACTCTTATCTCCTCAAGACAAAAAAAAAGCAGTACCATGCTTTACAAACAGAATTGTGTGCAGAGGGACTATCAGCAGAAATGTTTGCTTCAGTCTACAATTTGCACAAGATTTTTGTCTACACCATGGATTTACAATGGAACTTGTACATTTTCTTTCTAACGCTGACCTCTTTCCAAGAATAAGAATAGGCTTATGACATGATCAGTACTATGTAGAAAATGGCATCTCACCATTCCAAGTTAGGTGTGTGTTTGGCAGCTCTTTGCAGAGCAGCTGAAAAAAAAAACTAGACCATTCATTTCAGTACAGTTCAAAGAGATAAAGATCACACACTTATAGTGCTGTTTCAGTGGCGCATATTTCATGTAGGGTTGTGTATATCTGGAAGCTTCACATGAATTTTGTGGTCTCTACTTGTGAGTACAATAGATGTTTATCTTCTGTGCCAGTAACTGCTTTGGTTCAGCCACACTACACAAAAAGAAAAGAAACATTAAAAAAGAAAAAGAAAAGAATCTTACCAATTTCCTCAGGAAGGTGTGTGAGAAGATTCTCTCCAAGCCCAAGGTGAGTCAGATTGGTAAGGTGACCGATACCTCTGGGAAGGGTGGTCAACTGATTATTAGTCAGAACCAATTTCTAAGGGAAAAAAAACCCACATTTTTAAAAATTAACTTAACTCATGTCTTCAAGTAACAGCAAATAATAAGATATATAGCTTATAAAGTGATGAGCTCTACCATTCTGCATCTGAACAAAAAAAAAAACTTCTGCTCTGCACCATTTCAAACCTTTACTAAACACAAAAATAAAATAGTGCACAGTAAAACATACGCCTTCTATCTTAAATATGAAAGTTTCATGAACATGACCGAAACCACAGAAGCTATTCCTGTGGCAGAAGTGCACTCATAGTATAACATGGTTAAACTCTTGAAAATTTGTTTGTTCAAAATTAACAGATTAATCTGCGGAAAGAATTAGTGGGGACAGACTGTAGAGGAAGTCCTGTAAGATTCTTAACTCTTGGTTCTATATCCAGTCCCAAATAGTTTCCCTCATCAAACTAGCTGTAATTTAGTTAGTACAGTGTAAATAAAGGACACAAGATGTTTATCTCTGCCAATTATTGTTTCACCTGCAGATCCTTGAGGTAAGCTATTTCATTTGGCAAGGATTCCAGTTTGTTTTCCTCTAGATCTAGCTCTCGGAGTTTCCGGAGATTTCCAATTCCATGGGGAAGTTTTTTTAGGAGATTATTTGACAATATAAGAACCTTAAAAAAAGAGACAGAATTTCAGCAATGCAGTAAGTAAATAAGAAGTCAGGATGTGTAACAAGACAGGAGCGTTTTAAATTATCAAGTGGTGAAGTCCAAGACTAGCCTACATTCAAATTATGGAAAAGATGTAAATCTATCTATCTATCTATATATATACACACACACACACTTTTTTATTCTTTACTGATACAAATACATAATTCTATGACATAATTATTACGATTATTTTACATAATAATAATAAATGTAAGCCAAACACAAAGTACACCTTATTTGTTCAAGGAAAGTAAAACTATTTTTGCCTGTATGTCCCTATTATCTTGTTACCCTTTCTCACAGCTATTTCAAAGCCATGTTTTACACTGTTTGTTGTGATTGCCAGGTCCTCCTTGAAAAGCACCGTGCTTCCGTTTTTCCCTGTGTTGGAATAGCAGCAAGTACATGCATGGATCAGAGCACCTGAGCAGTACATTGCAAAGATATTCACTGACTTTCTAAAACAGTCTCCTACTACACACTCACTTTTCCTAGAGTACTATCTTCTTTTGTTTCTCCTTTCTAAATTGGAGATCCTGTGGTCGGGAAATGTATTCTTATTTGCAATGTCAATTAGCAGTTACTCATTAAGCCACAAGTCATACTAGTACACGGTTTTTCACCAAAGAAGTCCAGTAGTCCTCAGAAAAAAAAAAAAAAAAATCAAGCTTCATAACAACACAGCAAGCAGAAATGTAATCAGTCACTGTGTAAACAATAGTGTTATCTAGTGATTTAACAAGGCACAGCATGACACTAGTGTGTGAAAGAGCACCAGTGCAGACACTCATCCTGGCTAAGCCAGCCAAGGTTACAGATGCTGAGGATCTAACTACCCCAGTTCTCACTAGCTTCATGGAGACTGGAAACACTGAGGGCGGGAAAGAATAGAAAACAAAGCTGCAATGAAAGTGAAAATCAAAGTGAATAAAAATTAAAAATTTCGCATTAGCACAAGCAGTATTATGGTGGCTTTCCTTTATGTGCTAAGATACATAACGGTTACAATAATAATGCTATAATCTCAAATCAAGAAACAAAGGCAGGAACAAAAAAATATTACTTTCATGCAGCACAGCTAACTTAGCACTGCTGTGGGAACCTTCACTTTAAAGTAAACATTGCCCAAATTGCTTTTTGTATTTGATTCCTTAATTACAGAGAAAGTTAGCACTAATGGCTTTGTGGACAGCACAGCTCTCCAGCTTCAGCAGCCAGGAGAGCACTTGCAAATCCAGCTGTCAGGGGTTAACACCTTCCCCATAAAATCAGCCAGAGCCTTAACTTAAAGAAAGCTGAACTGCTTAATAGCTACTGCTCTGTCATATCCTTTTGCCACAACTCTAGGAATTATTAATCACTCAGAGCAGCCATCGCACTGGAAACCTGCGATTTCAAACATGGTATTTGCTACTGTCCTTTAACAGACTTTTTCCAGTGACTCACAGAGGCTGTGAAGTCCTCTAATGACATGTCAGAGCTACCCGAACAAGGACCTCTGTCCTTACGTCCCTCCAAGGTAATTATGTTTGATTGTCTCTGCTGGTGTTACCTTGGGAAACAGGACTAAGAGACAAGACAGGTCTACTTCATGATTCCCACCTATAGAGCTCTTCTTCCTTCAGGGTTGAGATTTCCCACCCGGCCGCTTACAGGGCTCACAGTGCAGCCATCTCTGACTGAGGACCATTTCATTACATTTTTCTGATCCCCTTTGTTTCCATGCTGGCGTCCCCAGGAATCAAACTCAGCTCAGTGCCTCAGTGCCATTTCATTTCCAGAACTTTCTGTTGAAAATATTTTTCTTTCTACACAGTTGAAAATATGTCTGCACTTAACCCTCTGTGCACAGACATCCATCTAGAGCCCGAAGAAGAACGTTCAAAAAGCCATTCACAACAACCACAGACAGATAAAAGACATCTATTCAAATAGCATACCTGTACATATTTATTTGGCCTTATTTGACCAAAAAAAACCCCATTAATTTAAACCTAGAGTAGAAAATGTCTATTGGTAGAGATTCAAGTAGTTGTTTGATCATATTCTTCTCACCTCAAGAGAAACAAGCCCAGACACATCCTCGGGGATCTTTGTGAGTTGGTTAGTCGCTAAATTCAGTTCTACCATACTAGTCCAAGTGCCAAAGTCCAAGGGGAGAGAGGTCAGCTGATTGTCCTGAGATTTAACATAGCAAACAATTAGGGTTGGCATTTACAAGAGACCAACAAGGCATTCAAGTGATTGAACTACAAAACAAAATAGCAGCTAATTACATTAGAATAAAATGGTGACAATTGGTCAAATATCTTTTAATTCCTCAGAATTGGGAATGCTTATTTAGAGCTGCAGAATTTATTTTGTGTTACCAACAAGAACTGAAATGGAAAACTTAGAAGTACATAATTCAAAACATTTAATGTTCCAGTAGTTAAAACATTTTTCATTTCGCTGCAGAATACAATGGAGAGAAAAAAGAACAGCAAATTCACCATAATGTGAATCCTTTATCCTATCAGCAGTGCTGAAATATTAAGAATACACAGAGCTTGCTAGGAAAAAAATACACATATATACACAAAAAAATCCTCCTCTTCCAATCTGTTTAAAAAATAAAAACTAGATAAACAACATAAGCAAAGACATTACTCGAGGCTCTGACTCGGCTGAGCTGGGGCACAAGGAACAGTCAGTAATGCTTCATAGCTCAGTCTGAAAACAATAGACACATGGGGCTTCGGGGAGTAAAGAGAGACAAAAAAGCACAAGGGAAATATACCTCAATGGCTCAGAATAAAAGCATCTTAAACTAAACATCCTTGTGCTCAAAATGCTGCTATATTTGATCTAGATCAGACACTATGAAGTAATATATCTGTATGTATGTCATACAAAGTCCTGGTAAATGTGAAATTACAGATGGCTAAACGATAAAAAAAACGGTAATAAGGCAAATTGAGAATCCACATATGCCAAAAAATATTTAAAAAATAGCTGCTGAGCACTACTGCTCAAACACACTTCTTTTAATAACTTCTTTTAAAAACTTAAGCCCATTCATTGAAAGATGTCACCTCTTTTCCCAGGTTCTCATCACTCTGTGTGTACGTAGCACACACATAAAGGTCCTCTTTTGTATGTGCTCTACAGCCACTGCCAAAATCCTCCAAACTCAGACTTTGAAATAAAATATTCCAAAGATATTTTACATAATTTTGTTTTTAGCCTAAACTGCAATAGTGCAGAGAGGAGGAAAGAAATGTGTTACTCTGCATGCTCATGCTCTATTTGAGCATTAGAGAACTCTGCAGCCCACTTTGTTGCTGTTCGCATTCCTGCAAACACGACAACTGCGTAAGCAACAAAAATGAAGGCAGATCAATAACAGTGTGACAGTACATTTTTTAAACTAATCCAGAACTGCCTCTATATCTAAGGGCAGCAGTGTCTACTCGATCATGATAAATTCGTTTCTTAAATCATTATGCCTGCCAGAATTCATGGAATAGGAAACAGTGCTCCTCATTGATTTTACGAACAGTAGCATGTTTCTGTGCCTCACCTTCATGTTCAGCTTACTTAATACTTTAGCTCTAGAGAAAATTCCAAAGGGGATTTTATTGATGCGGTTGTGCTCCATGTTGAGAGAGTAGATTGTGGAGAACTGGGACGGGCCACCCACAGGATAGGACTGGAAGCAGTTCCTGGCCAGCGTTAAACTAGTCAGCTTGACAAGGCTGGATAAAAGACCCTGCAGAGAGAAGAAAACCACCCAGGAACTTAGGACAGATTTATTTGAATACATCTCTTTTTCCTCATGGGTCTAATTAGAAATGTTGTCCCCCAAGTCTAAATGAGCATTGCAACACTCAAACCACTGTTAAATCTGATAAAACTTCCAAGAGCAGCAATCTCCGCTTGCAGTTGTCAGCCTTCACCTTGTTTCCCCAGTTCTGCTTATATACTGCCAGATATAAAAAAGCAAACATAGCACACCTGAAAGCTCAGGAGGTTTTGTAACTTTCTTCTCCTCCAAATGGAATTTTTTAATAACACATTGCTACCTCTTGGGCAACTCTGAAGCAGACGGGGTGGCAGGCAGGCAGCAGCGTGCCCATCCTCATGTCCAGGCTCTGAAAGACCACAGCCCACGCTGCCCAGCTGTGCTTCCCTTAACCTTTACGTCTGCTCACAAATGACAGCGAGGCCCAAAGAACCACCAAATCCATCAAACACCACTTCTCAAAGGTGTATTTGATACTTCAGATTCCAATCTCTGTAATTTAATAACAACCCAAACTGCGAATGCATCTGGTAGAGGTTTCCTTTTAGGCTACAATGGTTCCAGATAACTGGACAGTCTAGAGAAGAATGCGGAAGCTTTTGGAAATCCCCCCCCCCCTTTTCTTTTTTCTTTCCTGTTTCCAAAATATCCCTAACTAGTTATTACTCCACCTGTCTTGTCTGCAAAAATGAAAAAGTAAAAGCCTGGAGCCCAACTGGATAGCAATGGTTGCCCACTGAATCCACAGGCTCACTGTGCCCTCTTCATAATCTAAGTAGACTCTGAAATTTCAGCAGCAAGGATCACAGAGTTTATGTTAGATACGTGCCAAGCACGTTGCTGGAACCATAGGGATGAATAATGAGAGCTAAATTACTGCTGAAGTGTCACCTTGGCTTATTACTATGCCAATTTGAATTCAGCTCCATTTGCTTAAGTATTACAGAAATTGGAGATTTATGCGTGGCATTACATACCATAAATAATGCAACATCTGCAATCAGGAGAGAGCGGTAACAAGGTAATGATTCCAACCCTATTTCCAATATCAGTATTTCTGAACTGCTCTACGTGCACGGTAAGAACTTTAAGAATATGGTTTTGTTGCTGTGACCAGGGAAGGTTGAGTAATTTCTCTGTTCTACGTTTATTAATATTACTGTAAGTAAAATGAGATTTAATAGGAATTTTCTACATGTCACGGCTAAAACATTTTAGCACTGAAATATAATCCTGGGGGCATCTCAGTAAGTGTCAATGAAGCAATTCTCCCCCTAAGAGAAAATAAAGGATTGTTAAATCAGTATTAGTCATTAAAATCTAATCATTAACTAGCATAATCTTTGATTAGGAAATACTCCTTCTAGCTGTACTTTCTTTAATTAACTGATATTCTTTGTCCTAGGATTAAGCAGTCCCTGAGCTCTGTCACAAAAACATTTAATGGCTTCAGATGGATCTTGGCATTTCCAGAAGCCACTTTTTAAAGCCTGCATCCATGCAAAAAATATTAGAAATATGTTAGCTAATACACTCTAAGAGCCTAGAGTAATTAACCACATTTGAAGGAAAGTAAGAGAGCTTTGGCAGTGCAAAAAGACAATGCTCTTATGTCTATGAAATCTGTGGCAGTGCTGCCTTCTCCCAGTCCATCCTTTTAAGATAAAATATTTATTGGGCATTGTGTCAGCAACCTCAGTTATGTTTGGAAATTCCAAATTTCTTTTACAAATGCAGTTCTTTATACTATAGCAAGGAATGTTTTATTTTAAACAGATTACAGTATGCATTATACACTTCTGCAAGTTAGCAGCTTAAACGTTAACATATTGTTGGCAAATACATGAAGAAGGCAGCATAGTCTCTAAGAGTTTTGTATTAGGATTGAACACATTTTAAAGCAAGTAGTCACTCCCACATTATCTTTCTGTGATTACACTGTAGTTGCTTTTATAGTACGTATGGGTGGGATGGGCTAGCTTAGCTCTCATATTAAAAGCAGCCTGGTGGCACTCACTCATTTGCATTTTCTTAAATGACAGTTTTATCCAAACACTTATTAAATTCTCTGCTTCTCAGGGGTGTGTTTCAGGGAATTCCTGAGGAATAAAGAGGAACAAAGATGCACCCTCCACCTCAGAGTAAATGTGTTGCTTGAACAGACAGAAAATGTGGCTCCACAACTTCTAAATCTACGGTCTTTTTTCTTTGCTCATGCACTAAAGCAAGAGAACAGGTAAAACAATCAAGGGCAGCAACCATGAAAAGAAAAGCCCAAAAACTGATTCTCTTCTCCTTTCTCCTGAGATCCTTGCAGAGTCACTGCAAGCTGAAAAACTGTACAACTTTTTATTTTTCATAACTGATGAAACGAGCATCAATGAGTTGCTGGATGATGCCAGAAGCATGTCAACAGCATACTCTTTTACTAGGTTAAAATGAGAATGCTAAGGCAAAGTAGCAGGCTTTACCACTCTTTCAAAGGTCATTCTTGCCTTAACAAGATGCTGATAGAGATATCCCTTTTATTTTTTCCCTACTTCGACGTCCTCCCCACCTCCATGAAACACCTTGTATCCAGCTAGAATGATGGGAAGCTGGGCTCCTTATTTAAGGTTTCTTGAAGAGACTCAGGACAGCAAATACAATCACACATGCTACTCCCACTTCTGACAGAAGCTGTATAACATACGTTCTTCCACACAAGTTAGATATATCTAACATGTACAGAATTGTTATTTTTCATGTTACACTTGTAGGTTAAGGAGGAAGTTTTTCCACACAGAGGGTAGTGAAGCACTGGAACAGGTTGCCCAAGGAGTTTGTGGATGCCCCATCCCTGGAGGCATTCAAGGCCAGGTTAGTGGCTGGCAACCCTGCCCACGGCAGGGGGGTTAAAACTAGATGATCACTGTGGTCCTTTTCAACCCAGGCCATTCTATGATTCTCTGATTAAAACAAATTGTATTTCTCAGAATTGCAAGGCAAGATGAAATTATTTTATAGGTACCAATGCCTCTAAAAACAGAGACCCCTTTCAACACATTCTCTCCCAAATCCACTCCATCTCTCACCTCTGGTAAAGTAGAAATATTGTTGTTCTCCAGGTTCAGTTCATCAAGTTCACTGCATTTTGCTAAAGACTTCGGAATTGCTGACAGCCTATTGTACCTCAGGCCAAGACGACTTAAACTGGATAGATTTCCTACAGGGAGAAAGCAGTGATTAATACGTCATTATATTAACACCAAGGAACAGAACAAGGTTTGATTTCTGATTCTTCTGTTGTCTCACATTCTACACTTCAAAGCTTTTCAAAGGGTGAAATGGGGCTATCATTCCCAAACAGGATGCTCATAGTTTACAGTGCTCTCCAATGCTAAAATCAACTATGCAGTAGAAGTACACTGCTCGTACCACGTATTCTTAACTTGTACATGATCTGGTGAGGAAGGAATGTCTACATCATCTTCAAGAAGTATTCTCTCTCAAGATTTTCCAGATAACCCAAAATATCATTACCATCCTCCAGAAGCAACAGTCTTTAAAGAGAGAGAGAAAAAAAAAATTCTTCCAAGTTTTTCAAATCACACTTAAGGAAAAGCCTGGAGGATGTCCTTGAAAATCTGGACCATAGGACATTTTTCAGATATATTTTTGAATATTGCCAGGCCAACAGTTTCAGTTGACATGAATGTGAGTTTAAAAAAAAAAAATTTAAAGAAGCTTGCAACTTAAGGATGTCTTCAATGTTTCTAGTACTGGAGCATTTGGTACTCTCCTGCAGGTAAGAAGGTATTGAATTTCACTGAAATGTCAACCAGTACATAGTATGAAGAACAATGCAAAGTTTTCTGGCTCAGTCATATATTTAGAAAGCATTTGTGCACAAGTGCCCATTTGAGTAGCAGAAGGTTCTAAACAAATCCACATCATCAGTCCTTGCAGAACATTCCCTGTTTTATATTTTTACAGCCACTCACGGGACAATGTACTTCTTCCACGTATTGAAGTACCAGGAAGATAATATTAGGAAAGAAATAGAAGATTTAACAGCAGCAAGAATAATCAGAAATATTTTTTGTAAAAATATGAAGGGAGATTTATACATATAGTCTAAGTAGTTATGCATTAACTGCAGGATATATTAACTTCTATGCATACATACTTCTACAGAGGTTATTGGAACACGGCAAAGGAAGAAACAAACGTAGTGTATGAAACTTGGAAGCAACATGTTAAACTAACAATACAGGAAATAGAGAATGAAAAGTAATGCAAATGATACAATGAGGTCCACAAGACAAGGGAAGAAACTCAGCAAAGGAACTGACAAAATATCTTTCCTGAACTTCTCTGGACTGGTCAAAATATACTGTAAAAATAACCCTGCATCACTGAGTAGCTAGACTGGGAGCATACCTAATAAGAACTGAACTTTGGGAACGTTTGATGGTTTCATAGCTACTAAAATGGAGATTCACGAGAACAGTGAAAAGGAAAAAAACACCAAAAAAGCCTTCCATGTTAAAAAAAAAAAAAAAACCCAAACCAAGAACACCTCCAGATCTTACAAATCAAGAGAGAAGAGAAGTTTTCAGTACATACCTGATAGCAACCTAACAAGCTTAGCAACAAATTTCACTTGGTACTGTCAATAATGAAACTAAAACTGAAACAGGTACCACAGGAGCTGCTTACCCAGTTCTATCCCCCACTGGGCTTTTGATTTTTAAGTGCTTTCTTTCCAAGCAAGTACGTAATTTGCTTTTGCAGAAACAGCAAAGTATTCCCTTCGTCAAAAAAGGCATTTAAAATCCAAGGATAGCAATATTGCTCTCCAGTACACAAATATTCATCTTCTGATGTTAAATCCTGGAGTACATATACGTACAAGAGTAATTAGGAGCTGTTTTGATCCTATAATTCACCAATATCGATACGCGTACTTGTATGTAAAGTAGGATATTTTATGCCATATTCAGTACAGTCTGTTTGCATAGGAACCTATCCTCACTTCGAGAGATGCACGTTCTATTGTAAGGAATGGAGAGTGTGAGGATTCACTGATCTAGGGATGAACAGAGCATACCCTGACCACACTTCTCTGATTTAGCATCCAACAAACACTTCACTTACTAAGCAAGTGACAAGCTTTACACAAATAAGATAATGATTTATTCTTTTTCAGCACATAAACCTTGAGCTAGGCTCTGGCATTGATTTCTCAGGCTCCCCCCAGGAGTACGAGCAGGGCACGGCTCTAGCAGCCAGCACGCTGCCAACTGTTGCTTAGCAATACGACGTCGCTGTGCCGACTCCAGATTGCGAGCACAGGTTGTATGGCTACAGCTCTGCTCTGTTCCTACAGCAATGTGGCATTTCAGAAAAATGCAATGAGGCAGCCATCACAGAGTCAGACCCTTCACTCCTCATTGGGAACGTACCACAGTGAGCAACCCTTTCATTTCCAGGCATTCACTTGCGCTGCCCAAAATTGCACTGTTGCTAGAAGGGGCCCCAGAGTTGCTGAAGAACACTGCCACGTCCCTCAGCCAGCCCTGCAATCACTTCGTTGCCCCCGTGGCTCCTCTGCCTTCTTCAGTTCGGTTACTGATGTCTTATACAGAGCCACATTAAGCTCTCCACTGACACGCAGTCAGGTTGCATATTCTGCAGGGTGACTGTTTGGCCAGTTAGATGATGAGGATCTTCTGCAGTTGTGTTCCTGTTGCTGAAACCATACCTCAGTGGTTGCTCTTCAGCAGCAAGGTGGCAGGCAGGGTGACTCAGAAGAAGCAGAACTAGGTGTTCACAAATGGGAGTGTCTGATAACCACAATTTTTTTCAGCTACTGGCAGAAAAAAAAAATGCAACTAAAAACTCTTCCAATTTGTTTTCTTAGGAAACCCACTTAGAAAAAAGCACTTGTAAATTCAATCACCCCATGAAAAGATACTTCTAAAATATCATGCTAAAGACTAACTAAACCCTAAAATCAAGCCAGGCATAAGCAAGTATAAGCAGCTGCCCCTGGGAGTCCCATTTCACATCGCCACCTCTGCAGCAGTTCTGTTGGACTTGATCACAATTAAGGCACACAACATCCAGCAGCAGGCCTCGCATCACCCAGCATAACTTCTCGCCTCTCAGTGCTCAGCTCTGGAATGACCTAAGTGCAGAATTCCCTGTCATTTCATTGGAGAGAAGACTAAATTGAAGCAGAACACCATGCTTATCAACGCACTTTTTAGAAAGACCACCTGAAGCAGTTTTCTAATTAGGAGCAACACATCTCTTCTGAATGTTTCAGAATCAAGAGAAACGGGCTCTGACGCATCAAATAAGATAAAGAAATCCAAACTCCTATTCCAAAGTCCTACGACCACCTTCAAAGGAGGTGAAATGCTCTCATGTTTTTGAAATTCATCATTCTTCCTCTCCCTCCTTTAGTGAAAATAATCCTTCAGCTCCCCTGTCCTCAGATGAAGGGCCATTACTTGGCACAAAATTCTACTGCATCTTTACTAAAAGATGGAGTCATTACTCTGATTTATGCAATGTAGCTCATCAAGCTAACTTGCTGGTTGCTTTTGCCCAAACATACAGATCCATGTGTACGATCCAGATCCAAAATCTGTTCAATAGAAAAAAAAACATTTTGCAGGTAACATTAACAGACATTAACAAATTGGACTGACAAGAGCTTGCACCTCAAAAACCCTTAAGATTATGATAAAAGGCATACAAGCACTTCTTCCTGGAACAGATATTTCTAAGAACATACTACAAACATGGCATTACTAAGTACTTTTCTGATCTGATAAATACTTTTAGATTTTTATTTGACTAAACCCTGCAAACAGCAGGTAGTCACCTGATAAAGAGCTTACTTTCTATTACTATCTATCATTTCATAGAGCTCGGTTCACTTGATTCCCTGAGGAACTTTTCTTCTCGGGAAGATTAATTCTCTTGCATACAAAAGGTACCAGATGTCGTTGATTAACCTTAAAACACCACACTGAATTAATTTTGTATCAAATAACTACGATGACAGTACAGAAGACAAATCCACAAGAGGTTCGGTGAGCATGTTAAAAATTATTATAAAACCCAAAGCAGGTGGGAACTAGGGCCATAAAAACTGAAAACTTCACAGGAGGGACTGGGCAAGGTAGGGATGGCCAACTGTGGACAGAGATTAAACACTGTGTTCAAATATTTCAGCAGTGCTTGGAACCTAAAATAGCCGCAAGGCAGGCTAGAAGATGCCTGTATCACACTTTGCACTTATTATGTATTAGTTTTTCCAGATGTCAGCCATGCTCCATGACAACTGTTGAACAGTTTCACAGGGGAAAGGAGCTGTTGACATGTTTAATCTAATCTCTTGTCAGAAAGCAAAACGTTTCTCCTGATAGCTATAGAGTAAAATGAAAGGCTTCAGATAAAAACATTTCAATCTTCACTTGTGCTCCACGAGCAAAGGCCACTCCACACGATGTCCAGCACTGCTCCAGCAAGAAGTTGGTCAGGAGAGATGTGAGCTGGATGTGAGCTCATAAGCACACTACAGAGGAACGCAGAACAAAATCCCATAGTTGTTCTCATCTGATCTGTGGGCAACTCCTCCCTGAACCAAAGCCCACAGATTTGTATGGATGTAAACGCACTTTACCCAAGAAAGGTCAAATCCTTTCTATAACCTGCAGGGTTAGAACGTTCCTCATGTTTAAGATATCTTCTGTATAATTACTGATGCTTTAGGAAAACTGCAGATGGGGAACAAAGGTGATTTAAGGGGTGGGGACATTAGGGTAGTAGTAGTATAGAAGAAAAGAGAATCCTTCCTAATCATTGCTACCAACTATCAAAGCCAAAGCAAGAAATGTAGTCATATTTTTCAAAATGCAAAGGTACGGTGAGCTTAAGACCACTGAGCAACACACAGTTTGACTTACAGACTCTGGATTTTACTGGCTTAATAGCAACATGATTTGAATGTATTGTTATTTTTCTTTCTGGCCACCAATGCCTCCTGATGCATGAGGACGGTGTAGGAGGCAGATTCAGGCTCCCGACTTACAAAGTCCATGAGGTTCACTGTTTCTTGTTCTGCTCAAACCAAAGAGTATTATCCTATCTAGAGGAAGCCTAGAAATTCTCTAAAAAGACATTCACCTATTAAAAAACTATCTAACATCACTTCAAAATGCATCTCTACCATCCTTATCGAGTTAAATGCCATTTGGAGAGAGCAAAAAGATTCCTGTCTACTTTCAATCTGACAGTATCAACCAAAAGCAAGTCTCCTCATTATTTCAAAAGTAAGACAAAAGCATGATCACATCACCAGGTGTTTTTAAACAATTCAATACCAAAATCATTCAAATTCAATACCATAATCACTGCAAACTGCTTGTGTGAAGATGCTGGCAAAAACCAAGTGACAAAGGCTGAAGTACTGACATGTACCACACACAGCACCAGTATAAGGCAGAAGAGCACAAAGTTAGTGACATGTTTCTGAAAATTTAGCTTTCTTAGCACGTGTTCAAAATGCACTTAGCTAATAGACCTGCTTGTCTCCGTTCTGATACGTTCCTTTGAAGCGCTATTCCCTCATGCCTGCTTCTTACATATAGGATTATGGGCTTTTATTTTCCCTACAGTACACAAATCACTCTGAAAATGCTGAGCTGCAGTTATAACCCATCCCTGCATCTTGCTGCTGTGTGATAGCACATGCATTCACTAAAATAAGCAGTCCCCTCCTAGTCCTAACAGAAAATACACCCAACTAAAATACAATATAAGAAATATTTTCCTAAATATAGATCAAATCAATAATCTCAGAATTAATGAGCCAATAGAAGCAAGTTTTTTTTTTTTTTTAACAGAAGAGTATGCATGAATTCAACTGTAACTTCTCTCTAATTTCATGAAAAATGTAAATCACCAAGAACAACTTATACTCAAATCACAAATAGCTTCTCTCTCAGAAGCACCCAACAGCCAATGCCAATGGAAGCAGTTGAGGAAAGGGAAAGCACCTCCTGACAGCGCTGCAGGAGCCTGGGAGGATTCAGCAGCACGTGGCTCAGTGACTGCCTGCATTTAGCAGCGACTGATACAGTTTTCTTCTGCAAAATTGTCAAGCTGTCCTTTGAGCTTTGGCATCCACCCCAAGCTCTGCAAACACTGACGCCCAGGCGTTACCTGCGCGCCGCATTAAGGGCAGTCTGCTCTTAATGCCCAAGCAATGACGTTTGGAGGCTGCCAACTCCCAGCTCTGCCTTGTACACTCCAGCTGTGCCCTTAGAGGACGCAGTGAGCTGTCATGTCCCACCTACCACCTCGGTGCCACCCAGGATTTTCTAAGCAGTTTCACTGCTTTCTATTGACTAAACCTAAAAGCGAAGCCAGCAGGAACCAGTAGCTCCATTCCCTTTATGAGAACGCTATGAAATCCAAAAAAGACCTACAACAACTCAAAAACTAGAACAAAAGAGTGGGAGGCATTGCTTTCAAGGAGGTAAAGAAGGGATAAAAAGGTTACTGTGATTGCCAAATAGTAACAGAATCCAATTAAAAATGCCTCATCAACAGCACAGCCCAAGAAGAGTGAAATCTGACCAGACCTCTCATTCTGAGACTGGAAACGGCCTTGATCCTGCAGAGCACCAAATGCTCAGACCCCATCTGACCAAAGCGCCAGGTCAACAATGCTTACATTTTAAGAACACAAACACTGCCATCAAAGCTGGAGTCTGTACGCGGCTCCATCGGGTTTTCATTAAGACCAGCATATTTTTCTGAAGTTTCAGAGTAAGACCTCTGAAGCTTTTGCTAAGCCTGTTATACTTAAAAACCCATTTACAAGTAGTTCCACTTTCTACAGAAAAATCTTCACGAGGACTTGTGGGGACTGTAAGCTCACAGCAACAATTTCTATGATCTAAGCTGTGCGAGTCGCTGATGTCCAGCCCTGCTCACAAGGGATCCCATTTTATCGAGTGCGTGGCAAAGAACTGCAACAGTGCTCTGAAAGGTAAATGAAGCTAAAGCAGCCAGCAGCACAGTTTGTGGTGCGATGTCGACCAGTGCAAACGGCAAAGATTCCCCAGAGAACATTTGCTTTCATGCAAGTTGTGATTTCAGTTTCTGAGCTCTTCAGTTGAAGCGAAGGGCATGAATTGCAGGCTCTGAATGTGCCTCTCATTTTCCTAACCATCTTTTAGGAACGGTGCCATGGCAGACACTGGAAAGCGTGTCCAGTGACAGAATTTTTTGTGCTTTTAAAGCATCATTTTGGAACATTTACAACTGACTATTCTTTTTCTTATTAAAACATCTGTTGCCTTAAATGTCTATGAATATGCTACATTTGACTATAATCAAGCTGCAGACGTAAACACACAGAAGTGGAAAATTACAAAATAGTTGAAGAATCTGATTTTTTAAAAGTCGAAGTTCTGTTTTTGTTGAACTTCCCTCTCAAACGAGCACTGCTGAGCTTTTAAATAAGAAACTGCAAACACATTTATAAAGAGTGCTAAAATGAAATCTTCAAACGAGAGAGCACTCAACGTGCAATTTGCAGCACATTTTCTAAGCTAGCTGGTGATCCAATGAGCAGTTAACAGAAACACTTTACTCCACCCAAAATTTCCTCTCTTTCAGAAGTCCAATTACTAACTTCAATAATTTATCTCCTTCGATATATCTTTTGGACTTTTCCTCTTATTAGTGTGCCAGGTAAGCATACAGAGATAAGACACCAAAAACACAAGCATACCATAATCCACACACAGAGCAATCTGCAACAACACAACTGAGAAGCTAGGATCCCACTACGATTTTGATTCTAGACTTGAGACTCTTGGAATGTACTAAGCTGTTCCACAAAGCTCATTTTTCTTGCAGGAAGTGACCTAATATATAAAGTACTTCACAGTTTTCAATCAACAGAAATACAGATATGAATGTATTAAGCCAGTATCTATAAAGCAAGACATGAGGTCACTTCCTGACAACTAATAGCTGAAATTGACATTTGTTACTGCAAGAAGGCGTGCTTCTGAAGTGTGAGCTGAAACAAGAACTTTGTATTTTTACAGAGTGGATATGTTGGCTGTGCTACCTCTGTAATCATTGCTGATGCATAATCCCTTCCCTGCCACTCCCCTGCATGTCACCCTCCAACATCCCTGCCTTCCAACGCCGCCTCGTTCCACCACAGAACTGGGAATTAGAAAACAAGCTTTAAAACAAAAAATTATAAGAATATTGGCACATTCAGAAACCTTTCAGTGGGAAAACCAAAACTTAATTAGAAGCACAGCAGTAAATTTAGGCATTCTGCAAGTATGAGTGCTTTTTTTTTTTTTTCCTTCCATCAGTAGGGAAGGAAGGAGCTGCTGAGGCTGGCCTCCAGCAAAGGTATTGGTGCAGGAGGAGGGGACAGCTCTGGCAGTAATGGAAAGTCTTCTCCGTTCCAGGAGGCTCACAGGCTCAGAGTATTAACTATTTACAGCGTGCCAAAAGAGTTTGGTCTTTTTTGTACCAAGTGTGCAACCCCCACAGCACTTCGAGTAAACTGATGAAACAACTGACAGTGCTTCTACATGCAGCACACTGAAAACTGGCAGTGCTAAGTGTCACGAGCAATGCCGAGCGCCAGGCCGACCTCGGTGAGAAAAGGAAAGGCCAAGACCTGAGAGGGAGCGTGAGGCTGGAAGACGTGCCAGCCCAGCCCCACGCAGCGGCAGCAGCCGTGCCCTGGGTGTTTTTCTCAGTGCTCGCATTCTCTCACTGAACAATCGTAACCACAAAGTAAGCTGTAATACAAAAATCAAGCCACAACTTGCTTTAATGTTGAACCAAAACTGTGATGACTAAGAAATAAAGCCAATGTTGCTGAACTGGCTACGGCTGCCTTTTCTGTAACAGGCAGAAATGTAGGTTGATCGTTATCATTTACGTTGGAGTTCAACATTTTTCCCTTTAAGCTTCCAAGTCTGGCTGCTCCGGAGCTATTTGTGGCACAAATACTGATTTCTGACTTGAAGTTTTCACTTCAATGTTCAGCTCCTACACACGTTCCTCGGTACAAGCAGGGGTTCTCCAGTGGCACACACACTTAGCCGGTGCACAGAGACAGGAGAGTGTGCTGTAATTATTCATCTGCCTTCAGTGGTTTGCTGAGCTGCACAGCGGTGATGTTCAGCTCCGATAAGCAACGTAAAAAGACAGTGTATACATTTAAAAATAATTGACTTCAAAACCTTATGAAAACACTGTGATGAGAAAACAAAACAAAGAAAACATGCAGAAATCCAGTTTGACTAGGTGCAAACTCGACTCAGGGCAAACAATCTAGGCTTACAGTAACTTCCTAGAGAAACAAATGAGTCCAAACTTGAGAGTCAGCAATCTCCTGTGTATCACAAATGGCTCAACTGCTTAAGTAACTCTGTCTCTCTTACCCAGAAATCCTTCCCATAAGCACAGTCACACAGCATATTACAAGCAAGATCTTCCAAGTCCTCTGAGAAGCTCAGTGACTGCCAGTCACTCAACAGCTGGGTACATCTTCCTACCAAGCAGCAACAACAGTGGTCTATAAGCACTGACGATGGAAATCAACTTGCTCACAGAATTTTTTCCCTTAATTAGCACTTTATCTAGAGAACTCTCGCCCTCAGTATGAAACTGATAGTATACACAAGTGTTTTTAAAACAGTTTATGGTAAGATTTACAAAACCGATACAAAAATAAAGGCTGTGCTTACGAAGTATGTAAGTCAGATACAAACTCCAGATGGAATAAGACCTCCAGAGATTAAAAACATCATCAAACCAGGAAGGAAATTTAGATACATTGAATAGTTCATCAGTTTAAACTCTGTTCAAGTCAAACTTTCTAAACAAGAAACCAGAGCAACTCCACACAAAGATTTCTATCCATAAAAGAATACATTCAACAAAGTTCAATATTAAATATTGTCTAAGTAATAACGTCCATTCTTTCGAGTACGTTGTGGTGACAAATAAGGGCTTAAAATTATGACTGTCTTGGTTTTTGTCTTTTCAAAACCACAGCACGCATCTTTTTCAGCCATCTGTTTAAAACAGATTAAATTAAATAAGTCAGATTTTGTTGTTTCATCCTACACGAGATTCTGAAAATGACCAAGAAAGCATTTCTTTCAGTCTATTACTCCCAACCTATGTCGCAAACACTCCACCGTAGTGCAGCAGGATTATTTTATGGACCAGGGACGTTTTTGATTGTTTTAAAGTAGGATTGTTTAAAGACACAAGCCTTCTTTCTAATTTCAAGTGTGAAGGTGCCTTGAGCAGAACACCAATCATTCTACAGCCATGAATCAACTTATTCTTAAATTCGCTCCTCTTACCAGGCATTTTGAATAAGCCACCTATTTTCCCTTCCCCAACCTCCTGACATACCTATGGTTTCTGGCAGGTCCAAGAGCTCATTGTGCTGCAAGTCAAGGTTGGTGATCTGCGTGCAACTTCCAATCTCTTCTGGAAGATGTTCAAGCTGATTGTGCGCTACATCCAGCGTTATGAGGTTACACAGCTCACCTGAAAGCACACAGGAAAACCCAAACATTAAGATCTCCAACATACATGTCTAGTTCCACACAACAATTGAGAGTAGCAGAAGGATTTCATTATATTAAAAAAAAATAATAACACCTATTGCTACCATAAATTTATAAAGTAAGGCCTTAGGGGATCATAATTTTATCAGTCAGCTGTAAAACCTGATTAGCAATTTTTAAAAACTTGGATAGAGCTTTTTATAGTCTCTGAAGAAACTTTATTTACTGGTGTTCTTTTGACAGTTCAAGCTGTAGAACATAGAAATATAAAATCTATACTGCACACCTGTTTCATGCTGACCAGAAACGTAGAACCTCAGAGTGAGTGGCTGTATTAAATTACAAGAAACCTGTACTGTACTGCTTGTACAGTATATATTACCTTTAGACAAAAAAAATCAGTACTTAAGAGACAGCAAAATTATTTGGCTGACATTTTTCATCCCTCCTGGTCATCAAAAAAGGCAACTATAAAACTAACTATACAGATTACTACACACTGCATATGTAAGCATAGGTATAGCCAGTGAAAGTTTCAAACAAAAGACATCTGTTAAGCCTTAAAAAGGACCAGACTTGCTTCAAGCTCAGAGCAGCTTTACACTGAACTGTTTCACCTCTGACTTTTACACACCAATCTAAAAGTACAACGAGGCACAGCTCTCTAAGTACAGTACTTCCACCTATTTTAATGACAAATGCACTGTGTTCTGAGCAACAGTTTGTTGGCTTTAAGAAAATGTGTACATGCATGAGCACAGGTGCAGACATTTGTATTTTTTTGGAGCTGACAGATGTGAAATTAAGGCAAGTGGTTTGAATGACTTCAACTCTATTCAGTAAAGATCGGGTCACAGTTTCTGTGTATCAGAGCATCACTCAGACAGTAACAAACTTGGAAGAGCAGCAAATTCCTTTTGAGGGGTGATTGTCTATTTTTAAGTTTGATATCTTTGGCACAATCCTCTAAGGATTTTCCCACAGGCCTGCAACTTCTGATGCATGGACTGTTCACCCAATAGGTCAGTGTGGGATCACAAACAGTCATTTATTAAACCGTAACGGATTTATGAACTCAGACTCTGTGTCTGAGCCGCAAGTGGCATTTATCCACAATTCTTACTACGTATCATAAGACAGTTGTTAAAGACCAGCCAAAAAAAAAGTTCATGGAAAACTGATCCTATTTCCTGCATTTATTGATCCAAAATGGGATGTTTTTTTCTAGAGATTAGGCACATGAAAATGTAAAGGTGACACTTAAGTACCACCTCCATCACTGCGCGTGCTCACCTCTCAGGTCAGCATTCAAATGGATTTCAGGTCAGCCACAGAGTCTAAAGTCAATCCTGCTGCACCCAGAAATAGGCAAATAGAAGACAAAGGCTGAGCAAGATTTAACATTCTGTGGTAGCAGCATCTGCTTGATACTCATGAAAGCAAGTGGGCAAAACATAGGAGGAGGAGGAAAAACCAGAGGAAGGCTTTAACTCCTCTTTACACAAACCAAAAAGAACTCCACACATCTTTAATAACATAACCCAAACATTTTCAAAGCACTTGCAGGCAGTAGCCTTCACATCGCGACTGCTGAATATCAGTCCTGGTGATACTGGTTTCATTTGTTTTCACTGCAGACCTAAAGCAATGATGTCAAACTCAAGATGAGGCACAAACTTCATTTCACCACACCGATTTCTCATTTCCTTGACTCTTCCCACTCTACATCTGTTGAAGAAAGACGTGGATTTTTGCAGTAACATTTGCTGCACTTCCCTTTCGCACCTGCCGAAAACTTTGACAACAGTGAGATACACATTGCCACAAACATCTCATAGTTAACGTTGGGAAAGAGAAGAAATATAGAGACATCTGTGGTTATTTAGCCAGCTAACACTTTGGTTTCATTTGGACAGGTACACTTAATATTTCCGTATTGAAGATGTAGACATGGCAAATATATTTAATAAAAGTATTAAAATAGTTTGGGGATTGCCCAACAAATTTTAGGTTTTAAAATGGAAACCAGGCAAGAGTTAAGGCCCGATCACACTCAAGTGATATTGTATGGCTCTGTAAGGAATCTTGCTCTTGGACACAGCGACAATTGTGGTTTGACAGCATCTCACCAAAAAGTCCTTCTCAGCCTACAGGCAGGAGAGTGGGGAGGAAGCAAAATTCTTACAATACTTTCCCTGAGATTGCTGAGACAAAACTGATAACGTACAAGTTAATAGAATGCATGCAAGGTGAATTTACCCTGTGACATGAATTCTTACATCAGATATGCTTCTCTTAGCAACGGTAAAAATATTCAGGCAATGTGGTAGAGGCTCACCTGCATACATAAAGGCACACAGAGGTCCAGCACTGGAGGGGGAAGTCCAGTGGTGCTCTGTCACTTACCGTGGATGCAAGGAAGAACACCTGGGGACTGCAAGACTTACCATGGGATCTCTAGGGGTGGTTAAAGGGAGGAGTCAGTGTAGTCTGGGAAAAATAAGTGTGGGAAAGAAGGAAAAGGAAAAAGGGTCCGCTCCTTTATAAAGCAACGCCAGCCATGCCCTGCACCCAAGGAGAAGAACCTGGCCTGCCTTCTTGCTAACTTCGCTTCACTCTTTAACTATGTCAGGAATCAAAACTAAAGTTTTCCTAAAGGAAAGATTGCACAAGCGCAAAAAAACAAAACAAAACAAAAATTGCTAATGAGAGGGGCACTCCAGACATCATTCATACTAAAAGGACCAAAAAATTGTTCCATTCTACTTTATCACATTGATAAACTTTGCTGAAACATGATTGTATCTCAACTTGCTTAAGAAAAGAAGTGCACTGCCCACAACTGGAAAGAAGCCTCACCACGCAGCACCTTACCACTTTACCCAGTTCCTGCCCCACTACAAGTAATGTCCAAAACACACAGATTTTAACATAAGAGTAGTGAATAAAGGATTCTCTACAGCCCACTTGCAACTGCACTGTAGAATTGGAAAACAAGCTAGGAAGTTTCACAGTGCTGGGGTTGGACTGCTTTTTTCCATTTAGTACTATATTTTGGTGCAACCGACATGAAAAAAAGAAAAAGCTATCTAAATAAAGTCTGCCAAGACAGCAGGCAGAAACTGCACGTACTAGCTGGTTTGGTAATAAGTTTTAAATTAGGAGTAATGTCCATGTGAAACACATAAAAGAGATTGCCCTTAAATAGTCTTCACGGAATGGTTAATTACGCCATTTTCTGTAGTTCTTAAAATCTTACAAGATACAAATGGCAGACAGTTCACATGCACTTTTAAGAGAATGTTTTTGTAGTCTCCCAACTAACTTCTGGTTAGAAACATTGCTAAAAATACAGCTAAGTGTGCAGCTCAAAAAAACCCTCAGCAAGGTGAGATGAGCAATCACCTCACTACTACTGAGAGGTACACAGAGTTAACACAAAATGTTACAGCATGACACAGCTAAATATACCTCCTGGAAAAACACAGCCTGATGAAGAGACAGCCCAGTGTTTTCCACCCAGTGAGGCAGAACAGCAGCCCCATAACAGCCAGCCTCAAAAGCCTGTTGTGACATGAGGACCAAGCTACTTGCCCTGACTTACGTAACCCAGCGCTCCTCTTGGCCACTTAAAACCAGCGTACAGCTGCATTAAAAAATATCAAAGGGCTCACAAATTAATAATAACATAGGCAGACAGTATAGGGCAGTATCAAACAGGCTTCGGTGCCTCCAACCACCAACTCACCCAGTAGGCAATTCTGGATGGCAAATGCAATTTGTAACAGAACCTGTTTTCCAGCAGATTAACTCCATGCCTGCCCATGCTTAAGCAGATTGAAAATTGTGAAATCCTTCACAACATGATAAATCCTAGGCCAGACAGCAAGAGGATAAAGACTGGCAGAAAGCGCGAGGAAGAGGAGGACGCAGGCAGTAACGGAGGTGCACACTGGTGTGCCAGTGCTCTGCCTGCAAGCCGGTCTGTAAGGGCAATTAGCTGCAACCAGCTGCACCGTGAACTAATTTCATGTATTTCCCATTGCTGTGATAACTGTTCATCTCTCACTAGGCTCCCTGATCTGGGGAAAAAAGCAAGACTTTCTTAGCCTGTCTATAAATCTATTTGAAGTAAGTGTTCTGATTTTAGAAACAAAACAATTACAATTTCAGAGCCTTCTACCTCACTGTAAGGGTTGAGTGCATCATTATAACAGACAGAATGGATTTGTTGCTGCACATAACCAACTGCTCAACAGTTAGGAAGTCACTGTTATTTTGAATTATTATTGACAACACACAGCTTACAAGGAAGAATTAGAGAGTAGATAGAAGGAAATCTTAACAAGGTCAGAAATCACATGTCAAAGTTAAAATATTCATATAAATCAGTAATAAGCAGGGTACAATATTTACAATTTGCAGAATGTGTAACAGAATATTGCTATGGGAACCAAACAGACAGAAGCTAAGCTGAACCGAAAAGAAACCCTATAAATCTGGTCTAAAACAAGCTCTGACAAGACAACAGCAAAACCACTTCTTATTACTTTCAGTCATAAATAAAGAAATACAAATGAAAACATGTTCAAACACCGTTATGAGCGCATGAGACATGCAAAAGGGCTACACACGGGCTTTGGGATGGGCAATGTGGAGCAGCTCAGGATGCTCAAGCCCCAGCCCTGCAAAGCAGAGCAGCCACGGAGTAGCCAGGGTCTCAGGGAGACTGAGCCCTGCAGTGCTGGGCATTCAGAGTGAGGAGCAGCACAGCGCTCTGACAAATAGTAAGGGCTAACCACGTAGCACTGCATTAGCAAGGGCAGGCATAGAGAAGTTGAGTATTCCCCTCTGTTCAGCACTTAAGAAGCACTGAAGAAGTTCAAATAATTGCAGTGCTGATATTAAAAAACTGCTGGACTTCTAACAAGCTGTCAGCGTTCACTGAAATAACATCCAGGGCATCAACCCAGTAAAGATCAAAGAGGCAGGACTACTTCATCATTACCATAAAGCCAGTGCAAAGAAAACGCAAGGACAAATCTGACCAGCTGACAACACAGCACCAAGGCCCTACAAGGGTCTGACAGGAACTGGAACCCAGACTCCAAAGCTGAAGCTAGCCAAAAGCAAGTGGTTCACCCTCCCTGCAGCTCAAGAAAGCAAGCAGGACCGCATCAGTCATTTTCTGACTCCTTGGGTACACGTAGCAGTGCCTCTATTTATTACACTCCTGTTCACAGCTCCAGGCTTTAACCACATTAGAATACAAACATATGAAAATATTCTCAACCACTGTGTTCACAGGTATAAGCATGGCAGGCAAACCCAGGAACACAGCTTTCAAGCTGCTGAAACAGAAGAAGGGGCTTTTAGATAAAGCCACAATAAATATTTCTCTATATTGTCAGATCTGCTAAAAAAGGGGAAATGAAATTAAGAGCATCACTGAGAAGCTTTGCAACTAACCAGACATTGAATAAGGTGGCACTAAGCTCAGTGTGCGATAGATGTGAAGTAAGGCAGCTGCACACATCTGGTTTGCTGCCTGTGCTACTGAGAACAGGTGCAAGTCTTGTGAAAACGTTTCAAAGTCGTGAAGAAACCACAAATGATCTAAATATTGGGTAGATGGGGGAAGGGAAGAACAGAAGAGAGCCTTAAGAGACATTCCAAGTCTGGTGTAGGCAGATTCCCTGAATTACAATCTAAAAATATTTCCCTTGCAGAACAGCCCTGACCAGATTCTCCATAGAATAAAAGTTGCATTCACAGACAGAAAACACAATATTTTGAGCATTAAGAAACTTGCAGAAGCTATGTAGATGCAGTTTCAATTGTGTGGACAACAGTATTTTTATTTGATTTCTGTGTAAAAAAGGAAAAAAAAAGTCAAACACTTGTACAAGATGCAACAGTCTTTGCAAAGAAAATATCAACTTGATTATGCAAAACGAGCCTTTCAATATAGCGTGGGGGAATGCAATAAAATCTAGATACAAGAAATGCAAAAGGCAAGCTCAAGTAACAGCCTGCAGATTGAAGCATTTGCTTGGCTTCAACCCAGAGCAGTTCCTCTGGCTTTCATCCTTCTCGTGCTCACTGTCTGACTCACGATAGCATTCGCATTCTTCCATTCTAAACTTCAACTTTTGATCTCTCTGGAAAGGACAATTTACCAGATATGGTGATGAAGGCAGAGTCTACCTTGTGACCTCACTTCCACATTTATTCTTGGAGACTGTTTTGGCAAAGCTTCCACATGGAATCCTTCCCATTAACACTTTTTCCTATGGATGCGACCAGAGATTCAACAGCAAAGTGAACAGGTAAGTTCTACTTTTGCACTTGGAATGTATACATGTTCAACAAGTGTAGGGCTGAGCAGCAGAGTTAATCCCGAATTATTCATGACTATAAGGACAAGAGCAAGGTCAAACACTTCAGAAGACAAAATGACCAAGCAACAAAATGACCTACTGTAGGGAACCTGCTTTAGCAGGGGGGTTGGATTTGATGATCTCCAGAGGTCCCTTGCAACCCCTACAACTCTGTGATTCTGTGAATTCGACCAACCTGACGTAAAGTGAGGCATATGGGGGGACCAGGAGAAAGGAACGTCTAGCTTCACGCATGGGGTGATCAGCTTCAAACAATCCATTCATGGTCAGAAGCAGAACTTGGAAGACCAATTTATGAACTGTAAATGGCATGGAGATAAGGATGACAGCTGAGCACTTCTGAATGCAAGAGCTGGAGTTTATTACATGAAGCAATCAAAAGCTGTGCCCAAAGCAAACTTGTGGACCTTGTCAAGGATGAGAACAGTTTAGGTCAAGCCCCTGGACAAGGAGTCTATTGAGAATTCCTAAATAGAAAAGCTGCACCAGACTCAGGAAATCCCCAATATGAAAACAGTTTGGACCCAGGAAAGGGGTCAGGTTAAGTCTCATATGTACACTTGCCCTGGTTTTATGCAGACATTTTATTAGGGCCACAGTTGGAGCAGGATGCACTCTTACAAGAAAGAATAGGTACACAAAGAGCAACATAGAGCAGCTTTGCCATCAATACACTAGTGTGAATAAACTCTCATTGCTAAGAAAAAGTTAAAAAAGAAAAAACCATACACAAACACAACAAAAATTGCTTCAGGAAGGTGAAGCATAGCTATTGCTACCAGGACTTTCAGTGTCACACAGGATTTTCTGGACAGCAGGGATGAAAAGGAGGAAGAAGATTCTGAAACAATAAACCGATGCATTTTCAGTTGTCCTGTAGGCAGTAACCCATCTTTCCTCAAGCCACGTGCAGTGCATTTCACCTGCTGTCATATAACCCGTGCAATCCTACCTGTGAGATTTCTCAAGCTGATCTAGCAGCTGAGTGCCACCAGAAGCAGTGGTCCTGCAGTCTCCTGCCCCAGGCCATGCTGGCTCACTGTTCCTACACCAGTTCCACTTTGAGTGAAAACTTCCTTGTACTCAACTAACTAAAGTAACAGAAAACGAAAGTAGAGAAATTACGAATATTTCTGTTGGTTTTGTGAGAGAAATCAGCTGACCAGGGAAACATTCAGATGACAGAGGCAGGATCGAGCACTAATTCAGCCGCTTTTCAACACAGCTTTTAGCTAAACCTGCAGAACAGAATGAGTTAAAAAGAATATTCTGAATGCTTTCAGTCAAACTCATTATTAAGCATTTTTAGCTCTCATTTAAACAAATCCATTTATATTTTAAAAATAAAACAGTGCCTATCAAGACCTCAGTTACTATGCAGCCTACTAAAAATCACTTGCATTAAAAATATAGAGGCAATATATACATTGCTGGAAAAGCGGTAAGGAAAGTCCAACAAATAACTGGTAGCAATGACTTGCTATGCACCTAGAGCCTGAATTTGCTGAGTTAATAAAAATCTTATTCCAAAGTACAGAGAATATTTTTACCATTTACTGGTTTACTGTGTGAGCAAATACGGTAAGCTATTATTTGGAGTTAAGAAATCTTCTGAATACTGGAAAGACTGGAAAATTTAAATCATCACTCTCTCTATTACAAAGCAACTGGATGCAAGGGACAAAGTTGGTACCATACTCTGAAGGGAAAAAAGACCAGAAATGCACGTATCTGTTCACTAACTATAGATGATAACACTTCCTCTTTCATATAAAGACAGTCTGAATGCAAAGCAACTTTTCCCCCACTCTAGTCGCCTCATCTGAGTTTGTACTACCTGATGACTAAGGACACCTTAAAGTCCAAAACAGAACCAAATACTAGATTGTATCCCAACAGCTCCATGCTTGAAGGTTCATACCTTATAGATCCTTATCAAGACACTACCGCACTAACAGTCCTGTTGTTTCATAGCAGATTCCACTTCAAATCTGATGGATTACGTGTTGTACAAATGTTTTGTAAAATATTTTACCTTCACTCAAGCTTTTAAGAAATGCTTTAGCATTAGTTTCAGGTTTCCCTGGAAAGAATCTCCTTCTAACAAATAGCAGCACTTGCCAGCAGATAAGCATTTCTAGAACCTTATTTTGAAATCACATGACCAGCAGCATATTTTCCAGGAGACATTTCTCAAAGAAGGAACGTTACTGTAGGATTGGAGAAGACCAATTCCAAGTTTAAGAAAGGAGAAAAAACAAGGGGAGATTGCAAAGGGCACCTGAGCGCTATGCACAGCACTGAACCCCAGCTCTCTGAGGACAATTCTCACTACCAAACAGCCACAACACCCCACCTTGCAGGCCTCAAGCTTGGGCTTTTCTTTTTTTCCTTTTTGTTCAGAACAACCTTTTGCAGCAGGTCTACCAGCAAAAGCAAACCATGGGTTCTTTGCACACTTGCCCACCAGGATAGCTAAACCAGCACATCACAGCTAGGTGCTGCAAGACTCTTCACAGAATCACAGAATGGCCCGGGTTGGAAGAGACCTCATGGATCATCAATGTCCAACCCCCCAACAAGTCAGCAGGTCACATAATCTGCGAGTTTTCCAAAATACAAAGAAGTAGATGAGCTTACCATCAGATATGTGAGCGTTGGGCCTTAGAACAATGGGGTGTTTTTGAAAAGAATTTGAAATGCTCCTCGTGATATTGCTTTATAAAAGATAATGGCCTCATTTTACTTCCTGCTTTGGAGCAACGAGAATTTCTGCATTATTTACAAGTTGATAATACAAGAATGTTTACTGTTAAGTTCAGCTTGGCATGTAATATTTAGAGGCTGTGCTATAAATGTACAGATTAACATCATCAGGACTGAAAAGCCCAACAGTTTTTAAAGCGTGCACACAAAATGTGGAGAACTAATGAGCATTTAAAGAAACAGAGAAATTCCATTGGAAAGAAGGAAATACATTTCTCAGCTGTGTCCAACGCAAACATTTCATCTTTGTACCAGAACAAAGATACATGAAAGTGAAAATCACAGAAGTGAAACCATCTCATCTGTTTTCACCACTTGAGGAAAAAGGTTTTCAAACACTTATTTTGTATGTTTTGGCAGTTATAACTGTGTTACTTAAGCTTAACAATTCTTCAGTTTTTCAACCAGTTTAATTACAGGCAACCTAATCAGAGAAGTTCACTCTGCTTGATGTCTGCAGTTGAACATGGGAATACCCCACTGAAGCTCAGCAGGGCGACAGTCTCCTTGTATTTGTGCTTCTAAAACACCTTCCATGCTGAGCTGCTGACCCGTAGCAATAAAAAGTAACACACACATGCATTCATGATTCACTTATCTAAGTTTCTCCACCGAACTGTTACACATCACCTCTTCCAAGACTGCTGCGACCAAGTACATACAGAAAGGAGATACCTAAATGGAAACTTAACAGATGAACTCAACAAACAAAATAGCTGAGGGACAAAGCACTCCCAGCAGCAACAATATCTGCAATATCAAACACACCTACAAAAGGTTTTCAGAGGGCAACACCAAGCACTGGAATGCAACGCTGGAAAGCTTTTTCCTCACACGCTGCTAATTTAAACTTCTGCAGAACTATCCCCAGCTGAACTTCATGGGCTGACTCTTTGCTGGATTATATTTAATAACCAAGCCACAAAATGGACATGGGTAAAATACTGACAAATGCATAACATAACTTAAGAAGCTAAGTCAGTCACAATTTCTCCAATGGATGCAAGAACACACAGCGTGTTTTGGTTGCAAACATCAGCCCCGTGGTTTCCAGTATGATTCTTCAATTAGTGAAAGATTCAGAGGCCGTGAGGTTTAAACTGAAGTGTCAAATAATAGGTCAAAATTACCATTCCGTAGTTCTCTCAGGGGAAATTCCTAGGACTGCTGAAATGCCAGTGCCAACTGAGAAATCATTTCATCAGAAAACATACCATGTTAACTATTTAATTTCTGCTCAGTAAAAACCTGTTTTTGTGGCTATGATAGAATCCATTCCATCAGCACCTGCAGGGAGCCAAAGACTGACACCAGCAACAGTACACTTCTTCCTCCATGCTGTACATGTTGTCTGTACTGCACGTTGCTGGTAATTTGACAGGTGTTTAAGAAGTTCCAGGAGTTCCTGCTATCCAGAAAAAGTGATATCACATATCTTCCAGATCAAAGTGCAGGAGGAGACAAATACTGCTGGCTTGAAAAAGATCTACACAAAAGCATTTCCCAACCTTCGTAAAAGTTAGCAAACATAGCGACCGACTTCAGTAACACATACCCAAGCCAGTGCAGAAGTGTTAACAGGAAGAAGTCCCACACCCATTTTAGAAATAAATAAATGTAGGCACAGGAATTTACTCACAGTGTTACAAGGGTTAAGCATCTTGCAGGAGCTTTTTCTCCCCACTTAAAGAAGCTGCTTCAACTTTCTTCCATGCATGAAGTTCTGTGCCCCCTCCCTAACAGCACTAAGCAGTACTTCTATTGTAAAAACTGGAGCCACACAGGGGGAAAAAAAAAAGCTTATGATACACTCTCCCTTTTATGGAGCACTTAGGATATTGAAATACTGCTTGAAAACAGTCTGATGAAGAGACGTATCCCATGAATCTGAAGCTATTAGGAACATCTTAGTAGTTATTGAAACACAGCCATTCCAGCACACTTTCTGTCATGAACTATTTAAATCAATACACCACTTGTATATCATTTCACTTAACCATCTTTCATAGTTCTGTAACAACATTTGGAAAAAACAAATATCATCCATTAAAAAGTCACAAGAATCAACAACCCATGCATACAACATTTGGCCGTATTATACTAAGCTTCCACACATTAATATATTCAGAACTTGGAGAAAGGAGAGGCTTTCACAGATCATTAGCTTGCATTATTAACTGTTATGGCATCCAACAGCTTGCTCATGGTAATAGCATGTAGCACCTTTTCTACCTTCTCTTTCCATGGTCATATCCCTCTGCAACATGCCCATAATGTGTTTATAACTTGCAACAGCTCATAAATGATTTATAAAGAAATCTGAAAGTAAGATGTGCCCTTGTATCTTTTCTTTTTCTTTCAAACCATCTGGGCTCCAAAGACACAATATGTGGAAGCACAACGCAAAGATGAAAACAAGATCAGGCTGGCTTTAAGATGACAGATGAAGAAAATGGAGGGTTGCTTTGTATGAAAAAATATGTCCAGGGTATTGATTACTCTCAGTATAAGCCAACATTGCGACAGCACGATCAAGACAATAATTTTATGCACGCTTTAAATGGAGCAGAGCACCTGAAAAAGAGGTAGTTTACATATACCTAACTGATCTGTGAGATCAACTCAAGTACAGAATGAAGCCTTTAACCAGTGCGATCGCTTACCAATTTCAGCAGGTAGTTGCTTGATTTTGTTCTCTCGTATGCTAAGCATGGTGAGTTTTGACAAGTTTTTGATATCCTTTTCCACAGTAGTTATACGATTAAAGCGTAGGTAAAGAGTGGCGAGAGAAGTCAGTCTATACACCACCGAAGGAATCTCTCTCAGTTTGTTATGCCGCAGGTCAAGCATGCGCAGTTTCTTCAAGTTATCAAGAGAGTCAGGCAAACTGGTGAGTGAATTCTCACTCAGGGCCAGTGTCACCAGGTTCACAAGACAGCCCACCTCTGCTGGTAGAGACTGCAGTTTGTTACTGTATAAATAAAGTTCTGTTAACTGCGTTAACTCCTTGACAGCTGATGGAAGCATGTGTATAGACCTCTTGGCCAAGTCCAAGCGCATTGAATTCTCTTCCCGGCATTTGTTTAGCTCTTTGATCACTTCAGCATTGCTGGATTTTTTGCGGGTACCTGTGGCTGGATTAGGTCTTTTTATCGTATTGTCCACTGAAAAAGCTACCCCAGGCTGCGTGCTACTGGAGTCTTTCTTTCCATCTTTGGCATCTTTCCCTTTGGTCTTGGGCTCCTTCTCTTTGCTTTCCTTCCCAAATCCTCCAGAGGCTTTGGACTCCTTCTCCCTTTCTTTTGACGACGGGACTTTTGGATCCTTCTCTTTACAGTCCTTTTCTTTTCCTAGATTACTGCTCATGATGACTCAACACTTAGCAAGCACCACATGAAATCCACTTCAGAAGTTAACAAGAGCAATTCACTGCTGTGGCTACAAGGATCCTTAAAACATGCAAGTGTTGAACCAAGGGAGGAGCTTCAGAGGTGCGATACCCATTTGCTACATGTTGGTTCTGAAGGCACTCTTTTCCTAATCCTGGTCTCAGGAGATTCAGCTGTTAGAGATTAGAAGGTCAAGCGCTCCGTATTAGTACTTCTGTAACACAGGAGAGAAAAGAAGCCAAAGTTAGTGCAAATATAAAAACTCTCTTCCAGTTAAGAGCTGAATGCTTCTACTTCGTGCCAGCACTCGCTCAGGTTAATATTTGTCCATCACTTAAACATCAACAGAAAAAAATGAAAAACCCAGTGTTAATACAGAAATACTACACCCATGGCTCTGAAGACCCAGTGCAGAAGAGCTATAGCAATTAGTATACATGAGGAAAAAAAACCCATAATTCTTAAACATACTATAGCCTTCAGTAGTACATTTCAATTGTGAGCCACCCTCTGATGTCATCGCTAGTTCTCAGCACAACACCCTGGCCACAAAGATCAACGTTCTCTCTTTCGTCACGTCAATAAAGATCTGCTTTAATTTTAAGCGCCTGTCTCTTCAAACAAACCTATACAGCCTCATTCTTTCAGCACAAGAGAGCCCCGATTCAATCCGCAGTGAAATCTTACGCCGCACTGAAATACAACAATGCTTTGAGATCTGCCTTCCGACCTGCTCTGAGCCACAAGCTGTGCTCTGCTTCCAGCACGGGACAGCATGCAGCCAGCAGTCACCTGCAGAGCTGGAGCATTTCAAAAAACCTAAAGTTCATTTTCAAATAAACCTACTGAGAAGTCAACTGGGAGCTCTGAAGGAATAGAACACGTTATTGTTCCAGACGAGCAAAATTAGGAAGGAGTTTCTCATAAGGATATGTTATAGCATGTCCTTTAACGGTACCTTGACCTTCCCTGCCAATGGCTATAATGCAGACTAATTGAAGAGATGTCTGAAACCTGCAGAGCTCCTTCTACCTTTCTACAAAGTCACCATCACGTCATGGACAGTAGCACAGATTCACGTATGAATTCAGAACGCGAGGCACCCCCCAGGGACTCCACAATTCTGAATACTCCCAAGAGGTTTTTGAATGTATCTCCATGGAAGAAAAGGACAATCAACAGCAGCAAGAATTGCACGTTCCCACATCAGCCCACCGTTTAGCCTGGAACTAACTTTCCTTTGCAGGGCCGCATTCATTGAAAAGAGTCCTGCTGGCAATCCAGAAGGGCCCTTTGCTTTTCCCAGGCACAGGAGCTGTTAGAACCTCCTTAAGGCCACCACAGGAACTCTGCCTCTTCCCTGTCATTCCATCCCCTGCACAAGTTCATAAAGCTGATTACCAAAATCAATTCAATACTGTTTTGCATGCTTGAACCATTAGCAAGAACTAGAAATACAAAACCTTTCCCAGCCCTCTGCCTGTATTCATTCCTATGGCAGCATCACACAGACCGTGCTACAAACCCTACAGCAAAACCCTGCTGCTCCCAGTAACCGTATCGCACAGCAGTCCGCTGTAAAGGCCTACAGCAGCCTGGGAGCAGCAGCTTTTAACTTCTCTTCAGCATGGAGATTCCCAAAGCAGCATAAGCTGGTTTCTTACTACATACTTCAGATTTTATACCCAGCTTTTACACCATCCATTAACCTGTCCTAGTCTCAAGATTACCAGCCTCGCAACATTCTATTTTAAAACTTCTCTGTGCTATATAATTGACATGCTTGCAAACCTCCGGCAATAGGAAATGCAATGGCTACATGCAAAAACCCAGCTGACAGCAGGGTAAGAGCCTCCAGTGGCTGTCAGCTGGCCTTCAGCAATAACACATTCTGTTTCTAAATGTTTGTAAACTCTGCTCGTGTAGCAATGCCCAACAGCTACAACACAGATCAGTGTTGCAAAGTGAGAAAAAAAGGAAAATGTTTTTAAAGATAAAAAATAAACTTTAAAAAGGCTGCTGTTTTCAGTTCAATTGAAGCTAAGAGACAACAGTGGAGACCTGGTGAATGTCTCATGGGCAACGCAGAGCAGGTTTTGAAGGAGACTGAGAAAGGAGAGAGCTGGAGTTGGTGCTGGTGCAAGGAGCTCAGCAGAGCAAACAGGTTGTAGCATTTCTCTGCCTCCACCAGCAACATGTAGTTCTATCTGGGAAAAAAAAAAAAAGCACGTGTGGTGCTCCCTGTTACAACATGCTGGCACAATCTTTCATTTTCTATTAAAAAACAAACACTTTTGCCTATACAAAAGCATAAAAATTGATGAAGAAGGATTAAAATCATCATCCAGAAGACAAAGACAATTCCTGGCACAAAATGGCAGCAGTACAAAGGGCCACCGCCAGACAGCTCAACCTTCCCTCCACGTTCAGGATGCCAGAAGGCAGCTTGCAAGCAAGCAACAGGCAGCTGTGGCTCAGTAACAGAACCAGGAGCAGCACACAGAGTGCAGCACGCCTCCAAACGAACACCGTGCCAAAGCCATGGCAGCAGGCTGACAGCTAAACGGACTGCACCTGCAGCATTACTCTCTCTTTTCCGAGGATTCTGATTGCCACCCAAGACCACAGAACACATCCCAAATAGTCTTTCTGGGTGGTCATGCATGGAGCCAGGAGATGGACTCGATGATGTTCACAGGTCCCTTCCATCTTGGGGTATTCACACAGGCATCACCACACAACTTCACTGCTGCTGCCGACCCCTCGAGCCCACGAAAGGTAAGCACCTATGTAAGGTGCTATGTAAGCTTACCCACATGAGCTCCTGGAGCACACGAGCACTACCATGAACTGCACAGAGGAAGCCGAGTGTTTTTCAAAAGGTTATTCATATTTTTCAAGCCCTTTTCATTAAAGGACAAGAGTCACCATCAATTCCAAATGACAGCCAAACAAGCACTCATTGTACTTCCAAAGGAAGGCTTCTTTTAAAGATATTTTTAGCAAAAGGAAACTCAGTGAAATTAGCCAGTTCTGCCAACCACTTCCATTTTCCAATGCTGCTCAAACTGAGTTCCTGTCAATATTAACTGACATAAAGCCATTCAGCTATGATGTGCTGGAGAACTTGGAACATGCAGTAAGGCTCCTGCGTGGTGCAGCACATAAAGGAAAGTGCAACTTTTAGAGAAGTTAAGGAATATAATCCCTTTCCTGTTCTGAGTATCCTTTATTAATGTAAAAATCTTGGTAAAGAGATACAAATAACCAGCCCCAGAATTTTGATTCATCCCTCCTTGGGCCTGGCACACAGAACCCCAAGGACTCCTATTCTCCTAACAACTGTAACTGCTGAAGTTACAGAAATAACTGATTGTAGCCTGAACGTCTCACCCAACTCAGCTGCATGAAACAGTAACACACCTACCTCGTACATACTGAAATATACAAGTAACTGAACACAGATTTCTGTATCCCTGAAAAACACAATCCAAAACATTCCAGCAATGATTGCTTTATAAGAAGCACACTACAGTAGAAACAGTAACATTTGCAATCAGAGGAGAAGGACTAAACCAGCCATCACCTGCAACCTGGTAAATAAATACTGTTTCCTGGATGTTATCTCATACAATACTACGCCTGAGCAAAAGGATCTCACCCAGTTGCTATTCAGGGAAGGCTGTAAAAGACAGAACTGTGTCCTACCTGCCACAGCAGAGCAATTTTACCTCCCTACCCACACCAATACATATACAGACACACACACACGTTATATGTACACGCACACTGCTAATATCGCCTCCCAGGTCAGCAAGGATTTCCCTCCATCTTTTAAGTTTGTGTTTATGTGAACAACGAAAAGCTATTTCTAGTTTTAACAAGGTATTTAAAGGCAAAGCTCTGGTTCTAAAAGCTAACTACAGACCCCTCAGCAACTCCTTAGGTTCCGCAGATCTCCAGTAGGCTTCATTCATACATTATGAAAGCCAAGACCTCAAGAGGAAGAAATACAGAGAGAGAAATGAGAAACATATATATATAAAATGAGAAGTTATTCATGTCATAATGAATTTATCTCATGGATCAGGAATGATTTTTCTCTTTGTTCCGGTTGTAATCAACCAATCCCAAGGAGGCACGCACCACAGCTTTGGCTTTTCCATCCAAATCACAAAGATGACCGAATATTAAACATGCCAAAGAAATAAGGAAACAGCAAAAACAGAGTTGGCAAACAGCGACTGCATTGCACAGCCATTAAAAAAAAGAAATAAACAATAAATTTGAGGTGGCAGCTCTGCTCTAGGAAATTCTGACCAGCCAGAATGGGTGGCTTCTACCAACAAGGCAGAGTTCACACGCTACCGAGCAACTGCAGCAACACCTGCTCACACACAAACAGTGCATCCAAGAAAATCCATCTCTTCAGGTACTTGCCTTTCACTTAGAAACTGTATCAGGAACATCGCATCGCGTGCTACACCACAAACACAAATAGCCCATGGATGAAACTTCGAGTTTAGCCAAAGTGGCTACAAAGACTTTCCATTCCCCATACCACATATGCAAAAAATGATGGCCGCTACTTTCATTTCTAAACCCCAAAAGCCGAAGCCAACTGGTCCCTTGCAAACAAAGCAAATTCCCTCCTACGATTTATGAGCTTCAAACATCTGACCTACAGAGTTTTCATCTGTGTCAGTGCATTTGAGCTCTGCTGCTGCAGCTGCACAGACCAGCCCGGAGCAAAGTGCTGACTCAGTCAGCAAGCGGTTGCACTGCTCCTTTCACACAAAACCTCATTTCGAGGTACAGAGACAGCAGAACAATGAGCCAGCATGCAGCCACAGATCGGAAAGCAGCCCAATCTGTATCGACGAAAGGAGAGCTCCTGAGAGATGCTGGCCAGACACTGCTTTGTTCTTCTTCTTCGGACAGAAATCTCCTTTACGTCAGAGCACGGGACTGTCAACAGCAGCAGCACAACACTGCAACGGTTGCCTTATCCTACAGAGAAAGGAAACTATTAAACTCACCTCCATCCCATCAACAAACAGTCAGCAGATGGTAGCTTGCTGCCTGTCCGTCTCCCCTGCTTTCAGTACACCTGCAGGTGATCCCACATCCCCCCACCAAGTCTCCTCCACACACAGCTCAGGGGCAAGCACGGACCACAGCTGCCCACCAGGCCCTTTGGGATATCCTAATTGCTAAAGGACCACAGCCAAGTCCATTCTGCCTGCCTGCACCTTCCATGGACGCGGAACAGCTGAGCAAACCTGAGTTTGCACTTGAACAAAACCTGCAGGTATGGGGAAATAACCACACCACCAATAGGGCAGAGCAAGGACAACAGATCATTTAGAAAGGTCTCTTTATGTTTTACTCACGGTTTCTTAAATCAGTAGATTAATCCGTAACTGTGGGCACATAATTACAAATCAATTTGCACTTACAGCCAAAGGTACCGCAAATGAGCGACTCAGCTTCACCAGGTGCTCAGATGCCAATCGCTTTGCACTGCAAGAACAAGGCACATCTCCAAGGACATCCCACCCCAGAGTCTTACCCAGCCCAGCTCAGCAGCAAGCACCCAGGCACACGGATGGTGGTGTCGCTTACAAAGCTTCTGAGCTCACCTGTTCACTCACTGTGTGCTTGCACTCAGTGCCATGTCACATACCAAAGTCCAGATCTATCACGACAAAAAGGCCACCTGCTAGCAGATTGAAAACCATCCACACCTTATGTTCCTACGGATAATCTTTTGTGCCCTGCCTTTGAACACATCTAGCTAGTACAAAAATATACATACCGTGATTCATGCTGCATGCTCCAACACTACTTTTAATGAAGCATTTGCTCTTTTTCTCCTTTACAGGAAAGAAAAAAAAAACACTAGTTGTTAGCCAAGTTACAAAACGCCATTTCATGTTTGCAGAAATAGATTCCAAGAGCAAGTACAAAGCATTCTGCTAATGCCATGAGGCAGCTTATTTTAAAAAGCAAAGAGGTGCCAGTCCCCCCGCACAGACCTTTGGGGCTGCACGTCCCATTTCCAGGGGTACTCGTGGTGCCAGCAGGCAGTGCAACCCTGCCTAGGATGTGGAACCTGAACATCACAACCTGCTCAATAAAGCATGCTTCCTGGTCTTAGCATGTGTCCCGAAAACCAGACATGCCTAAAAAGTTATCCAGTCATCAGACAAAGAAAATCCAAGAGCAAAACAGGAATGAATTCAGTTAATATAAACTAGGACTGAGATATGTGTAAGAATAAGCAATAACCGGCATCTCCTTTACCTGTAGGTTATTTCATTTCTGCAGCTATACAAATCCTGCACCTCTGGTCACACACTACCTTCCATAAAAGCAAATGGTAGAATCTAGCCACTACACTCATTTGATCAAAGGTTACTTTGTTGTGGCAAAAGCTGACATCTCCCCACAAAAAGCTCTGCTGTTGCCATCACGCAGCACACAGATGCCACCGTTTCTCATCGGCAATTGGTGGTACTTAGAAGGCAGAAGTGGTCCATCACAACTCCTCAAGTCCTACAAACAGGACAAAGTCTGTCACACACTGCTTTGCTACAGACAGCACAGAAAATGTCATTGGTCTCTGTGGAGGGGACGGTGCAAGCTTTAAGGCAGCATCACGGATCTTTTCTCCTATTCATCGTCTCCTCTTTGCAATCAAGACAACACATCAAAATAAAACCAAGCAGGAGACAAAACAAGAATGATGGGCAGGAGAGAAAGTAAACACATGATGCAACCATGGAGTAATGTGTTCTGTATGAACTTACATTACGTTATCTTACAGAAATAGGAACAAACCACAGATCTCAGCTCAGCTAAATCAGCATTTCTCTATTACTACCTAGGGTAGCATCCTACCCAACTTTCTACCAGCAACTCAATTACCTTACAAAAAAGCTAAATTATTGGTTTTGTTACCATTTCTCCTCATTTCTTTGTCTCTGAATTTGATCCAGTAAGTTTGCTCATCTTTTTCAACATGCTTTTATGTAATAATTACGACCATTTTGCAAAGTTCAGTGCTGGATGACTCTCAGTCCTTGCATTTTCTGACCATAATTAGTGACTATAAGTCACAAGATCCCTTTGCAGAGGGTTACCATGCTAGGAAAAGAGCCTATCTGAAAATCTACTTAAAAGGCACTTTTAACGTAATTCTGAAGATGAAAAGGAGTGCAGTCTGCAAAAATACAGAACATGAAAAGCCAAAGCCACAATAAGTACATATGGCAGTTTGTTACTGCACGCTGTCTGGCCCTCGTTAAATTTTTTTCTAGCTAAGATAATTTGCAGTTCTTGATGTTCAACTCAGAGAAAAGCCTGGATTTGTTTGAACACCTTGTATAAATATAACTCGTGTAGAGAAAAGGACATATGCAGTACGATTCACTTTCCAACCAACATACATGAGTTTGGAAGACAAGCAAATGCCTGGTAGAGTCCAAAAAGTACATATTTACCTACAAGTTTCCAATTATAAATCTCCTTGCTTTTAAAAGTCATTAGCACATTTTGCAGCTAACTTGCTCTCAGAAAATAGAACTCTCTGAAAAGATCTGCATTCTTCCCATAGAAAAGGGAACAACCATTACTGGAAACAAATTCACTCCCATTTAAATGTACATTTCCACCTCATTTACAACTAAATGAAAGAAAAATTATTTGAAAACTGCTTAATTATGAGCTGGAGTTGTTTCCTTCAGAATGACATTTTTCAAAAGTTCACATTATTTAAAATTACAGGGAAAAAAAACAAGTCAGAAATTCAGAAGTTTGAACAAAAAACATCTATCCATCTTCTCCCACTCCTGTTTAACCAGCATCTTCGCAGTAAGATCTTTCTCTTTGTTATCTGACCACGTCAGACAAATGCACTGGTCAAAGCAAAGTGATTCGGGCTAACTTTTGTACTCTCCTTCTCTCTGTGTTCTAAGAGAATGTCGTGCCTCAAATGTCATTTGTAATACTCTTCTCTCTTTTTCCAGCAAACACTTGCCCTGTCATGATGCGACAGATCACTTCTACTTTCCGAGTGTTCATACTGAGATGTAAGAACCACTGATCGCCAAAGAGAGACATGACATTTTTTCCCTGTTGTACGTGTGCCTGCTCCAGCTAAGTTCTCACTTGCAGATGCATAACGTATTTCCACCACGTGTATTCTGCTCACCCGGATTCCCCACAGCCTCAGCTGGATGCTGCACTATGCCATTCCTGTCCTTACCCCATGTTGCACAGCTCCAGGACTAAACCACTTCCACATTCCAAGGGACAGACCGGCGTCCTGTGACACCGCTGGGAACACAGCTGCAGAAATACAGCAACTCCAAGATACCTTGGGGAACCTGGTAAATTAGCAGCATCACACAAACGTAGGCTCATTATACATCATGATAAGGTGACGCAGAATAAAATTGCTCCCAAGGCTTTTCCAAAGCTTTCTAATGTTCCCCCCCCCCCCCCAAGAGCAAAGCAAAATTAAATATAATGGCACAAAGCAGTGGAAGACTATTTAAGCAAATAGATGTATATTATGGGTGGTTCAGGTAGCACCATGCGGAGCTATACACAGCCAGTGCTCTCTGTGGTGAGAGCTCTCTTAAGTGCACTGACCTTTTTTAGACTTCACTCCTCAAAGCAGATGCTTACCAGTCACTGTCTGCCACCCCTTGAGGCTTTGGGCTGATTGTTTTATGGTTCTGGTTTTTTTTTTTTCCACTGTTTGGGGGAAAAGATGACAGAGGGACATTACGTGGGTCAGGGGGTTATAAGACCAAGGGCTGCTAAAAGCACGGTGTTCGTACTGAACATAACGTTAAAACGATTTCACAAAACCCTATGGTGTACTCTTGTTTTACGTCAGGGACTTGCAATCTGCTAAGAAGTCGCCTTGTGCCATGCTGAATTTCACCACGTTCACTTCTGGCCACTTCAAAACCTGTAATAAGAAAGCTGCAAGGAATTCCTCTGGCAACAAAGGACTGAATATTTCATAAACCCTGAGCCTGTTTCACCTCCTCAACTCCTACACACCTATTTCTTTTGATATAAGGCATTCCCACAGAACAAGTCAAAGGCACAGTGGCTGAACAGACCCTTCCTATATGGCTGAGAAGTGCTCTTCTACAGCCCTCCAGGCTTTCTGTGGGGTCACAGCAACTGTGTCAAGGAAAAAAAGCATGAACAGCCTGCCTGGAGAGACAGGACGAAAGGTAAAAGCCTTAAGCTGAGACAGAAGAGGTTCAGGCTGGATAACTGGGACAATTTCTTCTCAGAGCAGTGAGGCACTGGCATAGGGGGCTCAGAGCGGGGGGAGTCACCATCCCTGGGGGTATTGAAGAACTGTAGAGATGTGGCACTGAGCGATGTGGTCAGTGGGCATGGTGGGGGTGGGCTGATGGTTGGACTGGATGATCACAGTGGTCTTTTCCAACCCTAATGATTCTATGACTCTGTGAAGCAGAAGCATGCCATAAAACATAGGCCTGGAAGCAGCACACAGGAGCTGGAGCAGGAACGGGGACAGGGCATGGAAGGGGCCAGAAACCATACCTAAGAGGGTATCACAGATATAAAACTATCAAGAGAGCAACCATCTCATAAGTGTCATTCCTGCTTGTGCACAACACTCGATGAAGGGGTCTTACAGAAGGCAGATGCATGCAGTAACTGAAGAGCAGTAAACACACGCTCCGACAAGCACAGGCACCCAAAGCACCAGAGGCCATCTTGCTCACACCTGGTTAGTTTTAACTGCTTCACACTGCCAACCTAATTGTCATAACTTCTTAGAAACAGTAATTTTATTCAGTTTTTACTTAAAAAAAAAAGAAATCAACATTTAACACTAACATCATAAAAACAAGGACAACATTTGAATTTCTCATACATGTATATGGGTGGGATTTTTCCAAGACTTAGGTTTTAGCTGCTATTTTTTGTCTGATCATCAGGACATCTCTCAGCTAATGAGCTGGATACTGCTCTGCTCATAACAAGCAGCATGGCTAAAAGATTATTTCACGCACTATCAATTCTGGAAAACATGATAAATTGGGTATCTTCACAGGAACAAGATGTATTCCTTCAAAAGGAAACACAAAAAAAGAGAGAGAGAAGTAAACCACCGTGGTCCCTTCCAAACAGATTCTTCAAAATCTGTTCAGATGAGGCATTAAAAAAAAAAAGAAAGAAAGAAAGAAAAGGTCTTCAATGACATTTTTATTAGAAATAGTGAAAAACATGATTTCTGCTTGCCAAAAATCAACTGCATGACACTGCCTTTAGCATGCTCAAAAGCTCTGTCTATTGCACAAGCAGAAAGTAGCAGCAACGTTCATCTAAAAAAAGTCATGGGAAAAAAGTCAGACAAACTGAATTAATACTACAGATATTATGCAATAATAAGCTTCATCGCTTTCTGATGAATTAAATAAGATAATGGAAATGAGAAAAATTGATGAAAAGACAGCCAGGCTGAGAGCTGCATGGAAGCTGAGAGCTGCTACAGCAGAACGGAAAGCACAAACCTTGTTCTGCATGCCTATTTATACCAGATGACATCCTTGCACCTTATTGCCCTTCATAACAGCAAACAGATGTCATTGACAGAGGTCTAAATAACTCACCAAGGAATCACCTGATCTGTTTGTGAGCATCTTGAAGTTATAAAGTAAAGGAGTAAGGCAAATGCAACCTTTACAGCTCCTCAGGTACAAGGCAGAGTCATCAGACATGCTTGTCTCCACTATCAACATCCCATGAACACTACGAGGACACAAGGAAAACAACTGGAGATGTGAAAAAGAGCTCCCCAACAGAAAGACAAAGAATCTGAGCCTCAAAAAATATGAATATGTTAATTATACTAATTGATTTTAACAAATACTTGATACCTGCGCATTCCTTAACCATTCCCCAGGTAGTAGGAACAGAAGAGGAAAAGATACAGAACGCCACTTCCAAGGAAGATGGAGAGGACAGATCCCTATGGCAATAAAGACACTTATCTGGGTTTCCCCTCTGGAATCAGAAGTAGAAGTAACTGCAAATAGTGACTGTGTTTGACTACTGTTGCGGGGACCCAATTTCAGGTGCTGAATGAAAGGGCGGAGAAAAAGAGCAACTTAACCAACAGTGATTACTTGAGTGTAGCGATAATAAGGTAAAACAGAAGTGTAACATTTGAGTATTTCATGGAAGTTACAAAACACTTTTTTCCAAGATCAACAATGTGTATGCATCCTTGCACTCAAATCACAGGCAAGCATGAAACAGTCCAAGTTCTTCAACTGAACTGCAGTAGGAAGAACAGCCATTCACCATAGTTAACTTCAAGAAAAAGATACTGAAGTCTGAGAATACTGTAAGAAAATTACATTTGGTCAAGGGGTTATTTTGAGCCACTAAAAGCTGCCATTTAACTGAAATTTAACTATTAATAATCTAGTAGCTACAATGTTTTCTTCAGAAAACAAAAGCAAGAAGAGGCTGCAGCCATAACCCAACTCCTACCCAACATCGCCTGGAGCTTCCCTTTCGTTTTTCAAGCACCAGGTCAACAGCATACTGCTTAGCTTAAGGGATGGATCAAGCACAGAGCTAAAAGAATTAAAAAGAAAGACAACCCAGTCCCAAACCACAGGGAAAGTTTCAGCTGTTTCCAGAGAGCAAGTTACAATGATGATGCCTAAGTCTCAAATTCTTATTTCTAATAAATAAGCACAGAGATAAAGGAGCAAATCTGAGCAGAGCGAAAAAATGCCATTTGTTTCAACTATAATGTCCTTTCTTAGAAGCTTTCGTTTCATTGGTCATTATTTCTAGATATTTCTTCAAATATTAGAAGACCTGCTTATAAGGCACCTCACTTCTTCAGAAATCACTACGTTCCATCATTAAAAAAAGAAAATAAATAAACTCAAGGAGCAGCCCACAGGTGAACGTGGCAAGCGTCACAGCCCAGCACATTGCAAAATCACCTTCTTTTCTCCCCTCCTCCCTTTTCTCTTTTAATTATGACAGAGTCAGCATACGAGAACACCTCACACCGAAGAACAAACCTTACAGACAAATGAAAAGCTTGATTTAAAAGAATCAAATCAAAGTCCTAATGACTCTGCCCTCTGATCAGAAGGTTAAGCTTTCACAGAAAGAAAAAAAATTCTATTACTTTTCAAGGTTAGGCATTTTATTTACACCAGGCTGTGAGCACTACACAGTGCTTCAAAGTGTGTACTGCTAACACCCACAGCCAGGCAGTGCTCTCAGATATACAGTGCCCCGATCACATCAGATGAAGGATCGTACAGCTGTCCCCTTGATCTGATTGGTAACAGCATGCAGTGCTCAGGAGCTGGTAGTCAGAGTTTGACAGCAAGAAAAATCTGAGTTTGAATGAATATTACACGCTGGAGCTGTGGAATTATCATCCCTATTATGGTAAACCTCTTACGAGAGCAGCCACCTTAAAAGCAGTCAAAATCTGAGCAAAAACGAATGTTTCCAGTGTTAAACTCTGACCATTTGCTTCTGGTAAGTGAAAAGCAGCACGTGTTTGTAGTGAACGAACACATACACACACCTGCAGCACACATGGAACGGCTGACAAAGTGCAACTGCAAAAATGTAAACTTGTTAACAAGTTCCATAGTCTCTCATCTAGTCCATAAAACAGTTTATACAACACCAAGTTTAAATTAAAATCATAATGAAAATAGATAGGCAAGGCTGTCACCCTCCTCATCCCGTACTGCTTGAACAACGTGCTCAGATGGTAAGCTGCTGACAGCGAGACAAAGGTCTGAGCGCTCACTTCATACTCTGTGCTGAAACAGGCAGCAACCTGAAAGTCAGCCCTTGAACTCCTACAGCCACACACAGCCTGTACACGGCTCTGCAGCATCCTTGCTCACGAACCGGGATAAAGTCATGGCTTTGCCAGTGAAAGAGCACGAAAGAGAAGTTCCCATCATTATTTAAAGCCTTCTCTAAGCAGCAGGCTAATAATCAGTCTTTTGAAGCCAGCACTTGCAATACAAACCCTCTCCTGTTTGAAAACTCTACCTGCCCGATAGGCTCACAGACCTAATGGCTGAGGGCTCCAGCATTCCAGTTACCAGCAGAAAGTTGGGGCACACACCCACTCATTCCTGGCCAAGGTGCACGGAGGCTGCACACCTTCCGTTGTCCTGGGACGTGGGAATACAAACAAGCAGCTGCAATGAGGAGCTTTCCTGCTCTGAATTCACACCGTCTGATCTTGCATTAACTCATCTGGCCATCACAAGATCACACATTTTCAACAAAGATTACTCCAACTTACTTTGGAGCATTTCTTATTTGTTGGAACTCCATTTGCTGTATTTAAACTGCTGATTCAGGATCTTCAAAGACAAAGAGAGGCCAAAAATGAAAATGAACAAAACATGGTGGGAAGGTCAGTGGATACAACCATAAAGCATGCCTTAAATTACCACAGTACACAACCAAATATATTCCGTATTTCTGAAATTGCTAACATGAAGCACTCTTAAGTGTGGAAAAAAAAGATTTTCATAGGAACTGGAATTCACAGGAGGGAAAGCTGTGACAGATTTCTGATTGTGAGGCTTTACACGTTGAGGATAACACAGAAATGTCGGCCTAGAGATAGGAGTTGTACGTCCTCATACAACACGCATGTTTACATACACTTTTAAACTGAGATGCCAGCTGACTTCTTAGAGCATTTTTAAGAGGATTATCCCCTCAGATTCAAGCGGTTAGGAAGAAAAAATACTTCCGAAGAAGACGAGGTGGGTCGTATTTGAGGGCAGCCAATCCAGGCAGGAAGCGTTCTGGGCTACAATGAGGGTGAAGGACAAGAAACAGAAAGAGCTACAGAACCAAGAGGTCACTTACACACGCACTACAACCACTTCAGGATCCTTGCAGCCAACACGACCACTTGTTATCCGCACCACGCGCTGGGAGAGCCAGCACGTCACTGCATGGCTTTAATTGCTGATAAGATTTGGCAGCAGTAACCGCTGTGCACCCACCAGCTTTGCTGTGGGGCCGCAGCAGGAGCTCCCTGCTCACCAGGACACGGCTGCACGCCGGCGCTCGGCTCCACCAGCTCTCAGCAGGGAAACCACAGCACCTCATCTCCATTTCTGCCTGGCAGAATCTGCCCTCTAATTGCTGTGCCTTCTTAGCGCCAGAGGGATAGCACGTATCACCAAAAGGCCAGAAGGTTAATTCAAAGCTCTGGAAGTCTACAAGATGTCTTCAAAACTGTAACAGCAAGTTTAGAAAGTACTTTGATATTTTTAGTGCTTTTGACACAGAAGGCTTCACTAAAACAAACGTGTATCTGGAGAGATGAGAGAAGCTGCTACAGAAGAAACAAATCGGCCCCTTATTCTCATCTCCTTTTTCTTTTTTATTTCTACACAACATGATTTTGGGCAAAACCTTCACGTTTTCATTGCCACCGTAGGGCAGGAGCATGGAATGCAGCTCCCAATTCCTCCGGGCAGAGCAAGCAACGGCAGCAGGAAGAGTCGGGGCAGAGAGCGGCGCACAGGGAGCCGCAGCCCCAGCAGCAGGACAAACTGCTCGCTAACGAAGGCGTGTGCACCCCATCTGCTTGCTGCAGAGGAGCTGGAATCGGTTCAGAAGCATTCCAACAGAGGCATGCCTTCAGATGGGTGATGCAAACGTGTGATCTACGCTCGGAAGCATACCCCGATGGCTTCGAGAGAACCAAGCACACGTATACTGCGGCTGCGGGACGCGAACCGTATCCCTATCACACACTGTCACTGCCCGTTAAGAGAAATCTTTCCAGTCTAATTGATTTCTTCATTAATTCCGATTTCAGGAGAAAGTTCTGGCCTGCACCCAGCAGCTAATTGGTTCAATAAAGAGAATCTTGGTTTGGAAGAAGAAAACCTAACGCTGCAGTCGGAGCGCACGGCTGAAACCTCTCTGCCTGCTGGGATGGGAGCGGGGCTGCTCCCCAGAGCCGGACACAGAGCAGCACTTCTGAGAGGGAAGGAAGCAGACAGCCTGAGTGCAGGGGATGGCTCTGATACTTCTGTGAAGACCTCTTCTAGAGACGGGCTGAGAAATTACTGTTGTAAAGATGTACTTAATAACAGCCTAAAGCACATACAATAAATTCACGGATGAAGTCATGAAAAAAAAAAAAAAAGAAATAAAATAGGTCGTTGTATCTATTATGTGGATTTCAACTCATGGTTCTAATATTTAAACTTCTGTTTCCTTCCTAACAAGGCCTGCCACACACAATATGCTGTCAAGAAAGCTGCCAAACAATTGTTTGAATATTCCAAAAAGCAAACATGGAGCTCACCACAGAAAAACAAATCCGATAGCCTGAGATCTGCCCCAAACTGCACTGCACAGGAGTTCAAAGGCATCGGGGGGACTTACCAGAACAAAACTCTGCTGCACAACCACAAGTTCCCATGCATCAGAATTCCTATTCTTTAGCAACACATTTCCCTCTTTAGGAAAACCGACCCCCAAACACCTTAAATTCACTGCAATCCACGTGGCTGTCAGCGTTACAAAAGTCTCTTTAATAAGAAATATATTAGGTTTTGCAAACACTGTACAATACGCATAGCCAGTAGAATTTTTTAATCTATTAGCAAGGTAATTGCCACAGACAAAGTCTGTTAACATTTGAGCTGAGGCTTCCTTTAACCCGTTCATCCTTTCAACAAGAAAACTACGCAAATCACTTCAAGCTATGCATACTCCATAGGATTTTTTCTTGGCTTTAAAGCCTCTGATTGTACCATCACCGGTACAAGGAACTGTGAAGGCAGAAACCCCACACCCTAACTGTGATGTCAGAAGCAACCAACAGCAGGATGGGTTTCCATTACGAGTCCTTCACGTTCTGCCACTATCAGCACTTTGCAGGACTACACAGATGGATTCTCCAGTTGAGTTCCTCGATCAGGAGATCACTTCTTTGCACTGTTTCTTTTTATGAGGACCCATGTCAGACCATTCTGTAATTGTGTTTACACATTTAGCCACCTGATGCCTCCAGCAGCCATACAGTTTGCTTGCAAAGCCATTTTCTCTCTGCTACGCTCAATGACTCCACGCAACTCAACGCTTCTGAACAGAAGTCAGCATTTATGGAAATCTGAAGAAGAATCCTCTCTGCGTGGTATCCCTTAGAATTAAAAGGGAGGCACAGTTCTGCTTTTCTGCAGCAGCTGACTCAAGGCAGGGGGAAGGGAATACAAGGACACCATCCAGAAAGCACAAAACTACCATGGCAAGTTCAGAAACACAACTGTTCATCAAATGAGAGCTAGGATTACTCACTGACTGGGGTTGTTCACCACTGAGTTGGGGAGGAGAGAGGGAGAGTTTATAGGCTGTAGGGTTTTTATTAGTGCTTTGTTTTAAATGAGGATGGAATAAACTCCAGTATTTCAGACTGGACCAGGCTCTGAGCAATCCGAAGGGGCTGTAGCTGACCCTGCTCCTTGCAGGGGAGCTGGATCAGATGACCTTTAAAGGTCCCTTCCAACTCAAATGATTCTGCGATAGTAATGCATTAGATACAACATGAACATAAAGCGAGATGGAAGCTCAGTTAAGAATCTGAATGTTCCCACAGCACAGCACAGCACAGCACAGCACAGCACACTACTTGGTGCCTCCAGCTGCACCGTATGCCAATTATTTGCAGATTTCCTAGGACTTTCACTGCGGTGCTATACAAACTTTAAACCACAGTGACATACTGAATCTTCCTCTCTTGTTCAACTATACAGGTACGTATATATGCATATACACACAAATAAGCACACATATGCAACAGTTAAAGCAGTAAATATTTGGTTTTTTGCTTCAAATGTTTTGATACAACATGAATATTTCCCCTCAGGACAACGATCAATAAACACGATTAATGCTGCGTATTACAAAATAGATCATAACCAAACTTTCAGCAACAAAAAAGCACAACAGTGACCATCTCATCACCCAGCAGACCAGACAGCTCACATGCTGTGGCACACAGGCTGCCATCAGTGCCAGGCACTGCAGAGAAGCCTTGCAGAGAGCCAAACCCTGCCTGCCAATGCTGAGACGACAGGACACAGATGAGGAAGGAGAAGTCCGAGTCCCCATGACCACTGCTGCACCTTGCCTATGAATAAATATCAGGCCTCGGTCTTCTTGGCTGCCAGTCAAGCAATTCTTCATAAAAGTAATAAATATGCTTATTTTTAATTCCTTGTCAACACGCAACATCCCGATGGCTTCTTCTGGCCATTTAAACTGTCATGAACCACCCCTTCAATCTCTTGGTTTAATACTAATTCCTATTAGAATGGAGACAATGAAAGTGTAGATCTAAACTCACATCTGCGTAATACTTCTAAACTTGAAGCAGACAAAGCACAAGCTCTTGGCAGTGTGTTAAAATTGCTGTGTTGCAGTAATACTGTTTGCAGCACTACGCAGTGACACCTAAGAAGTTGAGCAGATCTGTGGTTTCTTGCAGTAGTATCACTGTTTCAGAAAACTGCATTTTCTTAGCTATAGGTCCAACAAGGTCACTCATCGTATCAGTACTGCTGCTTCATTATGAGCTAACAAGAGACAAACTAACATCAGAGCCACACACACACAAGACACAACCATGTCTGATTCAAACACATCTTGCTGCAGTTTTCACAAGCTACATCACATCAGATGGCTGTGATTGGTTCACTCTGACTAGCCAAAAATACGAACAGTAGCATAAAACCCTGCCCTTCCCTACATTTGACACCTAACACGTTAACAACCAGGTGGTAGAGACGTGAAGTGAATCCAAACCTTTAAAAGATGCTATTGTACGACGATAACAACGTCTCTAGGCACCTACTGATCAGTAGAGTTGGGTAAGTGTCACTAATCACTGTCCTGTTCAACAGCTCTGTAAGGCAAAGTCATGACAGAGAGGTGATGGCAATTTACCACCAGTTCCCAAAACCAGACTGTGGTTTCAGTCAGTCTCTGTGTCGACACTTTCCAAGGAAATTCAGGCTGCTTTTGGTGAAGTTACTCATAAGCCACCGAGCATTTCAGCACCAGAACAACGATGGCACAATGTTTTGTATTCCTTACACATAAAATATTCCCACAGACATCCAGAGGAGTTCTGCAGATAGAACACGCGCAAAACCAAGTCTCAAGCAAGCATGCTTTGCAACCCCAAAATACAGTCCGTTTAGAAAGAGTTGGTGAAAAGCGGCCCAACTGCTCGAGGTTACGCGTTGTTGGCGGTGGGTTTTTGCCTCCCAGTGCCTATCCCAGCATGGGGGCTGCAGGAGTGGGAGACCAGAACACGGGCAAGTGAAAACCACATCTCAATGCAAACGCATTTCAGCGTTTTATAAAGATGTGCTTTAGAACCTCTCTGCAAAGCAATCCCAGCCACGAATAGGATCCGGGCTCCAGAAAGAGCCTATTTTAAAGCCCAGCAATCAAAGCAGAGAGCGAACCGAGACGTGCTGCAGTATTTACGCAGCCATTATAATGCAAATACGGAAGGTATTAGAAAGGCCATTTGCATTGGTGCCCAGCCCTTCAGCGCAGCACAATGCCAACAGAAGAACAATTAGGATGCATGCCTAACACAAAGCCTCCGACCACAGGGGAGGCAGGTCCGGATACAGTATCTACGGCACCGCCGGGCTCCGTGGAAATGGTGCCTTCTGCAGCCTTTCGGCGTCTCGCTCCTACACACAGCGTGGTAAGGCAGGAGGGCACGTGGAGGGTGAGCATGGGAGGGTAAGCACGAGCCCAGCTCGCTGCGAGCGCAGCCGCGTGCTGCCGGGATGAGCCGGGCCTGCACACACACACACACACACACACACACACACACACACACACACACACATACACACACACGCCATAGCTGCGTGCTTTCCCAGCGCAATCATTTTCGTAGCAGTAAGGGAGGCGGGCACGCGAATCAGGCCCTCGCGTACATCCACTCAGACACAGACATCCTTCCAGAGGGAAGCCAAAAAGCAAACCGCGATGTTCAAGTCCCTCAAGTCCTATTGGTTTATTTTATATGTCCACCTCGACAGCAAAGCAGCACTAACGGAACCAAGTACATACACGTGCCAGGTTGTTTTAAGAAGTTCTATAGCCACTCATTGCAGCGTGCACCTGCACCAACCCACAGCCCCTCACCATACCACTATCAGCATGCCCACCATCAGCTCTGTCACACTCCGTATTTCTCCCGTACAGCAACACAGACCAAGGGCTTCAGCTGCACAGAGCTTAAAACAGGCCAACATTAACCACGTGCTACTGAACTATTCAAAAAGAAATCAACACTGCACAACTACAAAGCGTATCCATTACCTAGAGGTTAAGGATGGAAAAATTTGCCATAATTAGAGTCCCCTTTTTACCAGGGGATCATTGTTTCACTGTACCCGAACTGCCTTTATTGAACAAAACTTTGTGTCAGGCAAGGCTCAGATTTAATAGCACATTATTTGCATTTCACAATACAGTCAAGCCCAAGCAATGCAGCAGAAACAAAAGCCAAGCAAATTAAGGTCAATGGCTAACACTGCAAACATTACCTTCTTGCTATACATTTTATCTGGGTGGGTTTTGTAACATACCAGGACTACTGTACCAAGCAAACTAAAATATGTCAGCAGGGGGATTTCAGTGTAAACAAGGGCTCTTCTTATCTCCACAATCTAGCTACAACTGGCTGCTTAATCTTCACTGCCGTGTCCTCCCCAGCCCTCTCTCACACAAACAAACCCACCAGGAAAAAAAAAGGCAGAAATATCTCTGCCAATATGCAGAGCTGCATTCAATACAAATAAACACAAGATATTACAGCAACAGAGGAAAGCAAGCAGCACTTCCATTAAAAGAGCATCCAAAAAGCTCTGCCATAAAATATGTAAATATATATTAAAAAATAATCTAAAGCAAGGAATGAGCCTCAGAGCACTGTGAGCAGAAGGGAAAGCTGAGCAGTGGGGCTAGCCACGGGCTGGGGGCTGCCTGAGCACCAGTGCTCACCACTCACCCACACGAAGCCTGCTGGGGAGCTCACAGGGATCCCCGAATGCTGGAGGCAGAGCCCGGGCCCAGGAGCACAGCACAGTGCCTGAGCTGAGGGTGAGCGGAGTGCGGGGCTGCAGGGCAGAGCAGTGCGAGGCAGCTCCTGTCCTCCATGCACACAGCAATATAGGAGTTTTCCTCTTCAGACACCAAGGGAAACTGCTAGAAAAGTGGCTCGTGTTTAGCACCTACCCATACTCCGTACAGCGATGCGATGGAAACATCTGAAATCTCTTCATGCAGTTTCATCTCCTTATCACCCAGCAAAATCCTCCCAAAAGGGAGTGCAGCTATTTGCACAGCTTCCTCAGCCTTGTCAAGCACAGATCACTCCGATCCCTCGCAGCAGAACAAACAGGGGATACTTCTACACAATTAACATGCACAAGCATTATGTATGCATCCAAGCACATGCATGCACCTATTTCACTGGCATTACACAGCACTGGGAGCAGCTGGCCACGGTGACAAGCAGGGATCGCCATGCAAAAACACACATTTCTAGAAAGCCACAGCCAAGAAACAATGAATCCAAGGGTTTCCTAAAAGGAACACGCACGGTAATCTTCCGAGAAATTCATTTCTGTATGTGAGCTAAGAGCATGTGAAGAGAAAGCATCCATAGGCTGAAGGAATCCCCCGTGCCACGCACAATTCCTCGAGCAGAAGGCGCCGTCAGGGCGATCTCAGTGTCACACAACAAAGAACGTCCCCTCCCGCATCTCCCGCCCCAGATGTGGCACAAGGGGAAGGGAAGCTCCCGGCAGACTCTGCCTGCATCACCCCAGGATCACTCTGTGTTTCCAGAAAGAGCAGAAGAGGGGCACGGCAGAAGGCAGCATCCTCACTGGGGATGTGTTCCTCAAAGGCTGCGGGTACAAGGAGAGCTTTGTCTGGAAGCATCGCGCTGTGCTACAAGGTTAGATAACAAATTAGTTCTGCTTGATGTACACGTTTTGCCTTGCCACACGTACACAAGTCCTGATGGCTGGCAAATATTAGCCTGAAATTAAAAGGTATCCAGCCTCACATTATGAAAATAGCCTTCCATTTTCCTTATCCAGAACAAAGAATAACCGCATAGAAAACCAAAACAGTCAAGCTCAAATCATTCAAAAGGAACTAAGAGGATAAGGGTGCTACTAAAATTAAAATGTATACACAACAGCGTATTAATAAATTCATAGGATACAGCAAATCTTCCCCAAAACCAGCCTAGGATTATATCGAGATCACCATACAACATATGTCTGAGATACGGCTGTAAATAAGCGTGATTTAATTTGACCACCACCTACTTTAAGCCCTCAATTTTATAAATAGAAGCATCCAATAACGCCTAGTGATTAAAACAACAGTTCAGAAGGCAAAAAGGGAAACAATAAGTAGAAAGTCAAAAGTGAAAACAAGCAGACAAGAGAAAACCAAGAGCCTGAATCTAATTATTAAAGGCAACAGTCCAAAAATGAAGACTGAGTGCCGCAGCAATGACACCACACGTAATCACAACTCCTTATCAGTAATGTTCTGCCTCAGAAGTGCCTTTGTGTACGCACACGTGCACTCTGCACACCACGTAGAGCTTCCACAGCCCCATCCCAAACGCATCCATCAAAAACCACCACTGACACTCCAGCACTTCGCGACGGCTTTGTCACAAGCCGCGATTTTTGTTTCATTTCCACACCTACTGCCCTATCAGCCTGCCAAGCAGCAGCGCTTCGCGGAACTTCAGCCCAGCGGATTTCTGCACCGCACCGCTGGGCGCTGCCACGGCCCTTCGCCTTCCCCGAGGCTCCCACGGCTCTGTGCCCGCCTCGCGCAGAACCGCCGGGCAAAAACACGCTCCGAACGCCGCGGAAAGCTGTCAGCGTGCCCTCAGTGCCACCCATACGTACTGCGCTCGGCGCGCCGCCTGGCCAGACGGGAGGGCGAGGACTTCAGAGGGATGCCGGCCGGCCGCCCGGAGCCGCCACAAGCGATAGCCGAGCGCGTGAAGCACGAGGAGGACCCCGCGCCCGTACTGGGGCAGCACCCGGCCCAACGCCCCGAGCTCCTCCCTCCCCACAGCCCCCGGTACCGGGCAGGAGCAGAGGTGAGGCTGGGGAGCTCAGCTTCCTCCTTTCTTTCTTCTTTCTGTGCCGCCTTTGGGGCAATGCCACCCCTCGGCGGCACGGCGGAGCGGAGCACCCCCTGCCCAACACCCGCCCCCAAGGCTGTCCGCCCCCGCCCGGGCCGGTACCCGCCGCCCGGGCCCTCCCCGCCTTTGTGCCCGCGGCCTCCCGCCGCCAGGCCCGCCCCGCCCGCTGTCAGCCGCCACCGCCTCGGCGCGGCCCCGCGGCTCCTCTGCGAGAGCCCCGGCCCCGCCGCGAGAACCCCGGCCCCGCCGCCCGCCTACCGTGCGGCTCCGCCATCCTCCTGCGGCGCGCCCGGCCCCCCCCGTCCCCGCCCGACCCGGCCGCCCCTGCCGGCCACCGTCTGTGCGCACCGAGCCGTCACGGGACTCCCCGCCCACGGCCCTCCCGCGGCACCATGGAGGCGGGCCCGCTGAGGCACGGAGCGGCCAACTACTTCCGGGTCACGGCGCCGCCGCCATCTTGGCCGCGGGCAGATGCGGCCCGGTCGCCCCTGGCGACGCTGAGGCGCTGGCGGCCGTCCGGGGCCCGGGGCACGGCCTGGCGGTGGCAGCGCGAACCGCGCCCCGAGCCGCCCCGGTACCTCACGGAGGGTTCTCGGAGAGGCTTCGCGTCCTGGAGAGCTCCAGCTGCGTTCTCCCTGCGGGACCGGAGCAGCCCGCGGCTGGCGGAGGTCCGGCCGGCGCTGTTCCCGCAGCACACAGCCCGGGCAGGCTCAGCAGGGTTGTGCGCCTGGGTTACCTGGGGTCTGCCCGCTCCCCTCGTCTCGTTTCTCAGTTCAGTATGCCTGCGTGCTCTTCTACTCATAAATGCTGGGCAGCGTTAGAAGCAGGATTGGCCCTTCTGTATCGTGCGGCGCGGGGCCGAAAGCAGGTGAAACATAGAACTGAAAATCTGAAATAAAGCACCCAGCAGGGAGTCAGCCAACAAATGTACAGTTAGCTCCACCCTTCTGCTGCAATCCCTTAAATGTGTACTACGAGATTAGGCCGATACTACAGTAATGCTTGTGCCAACAATCAACGCCGACAGACGTTCTGCAAAGGCAGAGTTCACACACGCAAGATTTGTTTTTAATCTGCACAAATGAAGTAGTTAATTTTACACCCTCTCACTGGATGCCGGGTAGCTGAGCTCCAGCCTAACCCCAGCCTCTAGCAGCACTGTTTCTCCCCAAATCTTCCTTGACATAGACCTGAGCCAGGGGAGAAGATGAGTAAGGCAGGTCAGCATCCCAAGCAGTGTTAGTTATGGCTCCCTCAGCATCAGATCACACCCGCTGGCCCGTATTTTGAATGTGGTAGTACTTACTGAGGCTGAGTACCACTCCTTAAAACAGATCCACAGACAGCAAGTCAAAGGCTGCTCAGTCTCCTTTTCTATAGGAAAGCCTATAGAACTGGGAGAGGCTCTTGAATTACTGCCATTCACGCTGAAATGAACAGCAGGGCAAATATAATTAACAAGCATTTCATAACTGCGTGTGTACACAGTCTGAATTAAGGTTTCAGAGGTATTTCATTTGGACATTGCCTAACTTTTAAATGCTTGGCTTTGCAACCGTAATAATGTTCCTTTAATGCATGTAGCTCCTAAAAGGACTGCTGTGGTGCAGATCACACAGCATCATGGCACTTCCCTGGGTCCCCAGCAGTGCTGGTACCTCCCCATGTCTGACACAGACCTCTGCCCCCCTGCCTCAAAAAGGAGCAGATAACAGCAGTGACTGTTATCCTATATCTAGAGCAGCAGCAGAGGGGGAAGAGTGCTGGAATTTGGATTATTCAGTGGATTCGTAAGACCACTCCTAAGGCTATTTAGTATTTACACAGTTGTTTCAAGCATGTTTCTACAAAGCACTGTGATTTATTAGCTAGCTCTTACACAATGAACTAAAATACTGTAATTAATTTGTTAAGCTTGCTTAAGCTGACCACAAGATCAATCCAGCAACTTCAAAACCATCTTTGACTGAATTCAGATACCTCTGATATTATAGCCTCACTTGCCTTTTCTTAATTTAGTGGCTGCCGGACTAATGAATTGACCTTTTCTCTCTTGTTCACGTGGCCTTTTCACTACCTCCTCCCAACTGTAATTTTATTTTTCCATCTAACTACAAGCAAGCCCTCTCCTCCCCCAGGCAGGCAGCTGCTGCCGCCTCATCCCAGGGCACTAAATTCTCTCTGTGTCTGGGGCAGACCAACAAGAGGCAAATTCTTTGCCGGCTGAGCCACAGTGAAGGCCAGCCTTGGGTAAGCCCTGCTTGGCTGCCAGCCTGGAGAGCAGAGATGGCCCAGCCAGCACATGCCCCTCATCCCGCAGCCTTCCCCAGTACTCCACCACCTTCCCCTCTGCCTATGCCCAGCTAACACCTTCAGATGTCTACCACCCGCCTCTAGTTTCTTAGCATCCAACAGCGCTTCCAGCTCTGGTTCCCTACGCCAGCTCTTCATTCAGTCTCCTTTGCCCAGTTCTTCTTCTAACTTCCTATCCCCTGTGACTTTCTCTGCACTGACAAACAATTCTGCTGACTTCTGTCCCTCCCCTGCTACTGGTTCCTTGCACAGATGGTCTCAGCATAAACCTCCTCTCATTCCTGATTACACTTTCTTCGTGAATCTCAGCCTCCCTCCACCTCATCTCAAACCTCCAAATTCCCATTTTAAGGTTTTACCTTCCTCTCATCTACACCTCACTCTGCCCAGACTTTCCCATCCTATCCCTTTTCCTGAATTGTCAGTTTTTGAGAAACTTGGCCTCAGTCTTTCAGGCAAGGGTTGCAACGTGTTCACTCGTTCTGTGGGAAAGAAGAAAGCTTTGAAGGCTTTGAAGACAAACACCTTTTCATTTTTGTGAGCATCATATTCGTCATGAAAATAGCATAAACCTTCATCATGGTTTTTCTGTCTTCACCTTAGATGTAATCCTGGCTGTATTGCCATGGTCACAGGTACACAGAAAGTGGGGAGGCTGGAAGAGCTGGCACAGCCTAAAAAGGGGAGAGAGGTGAAGTATGAGGCACAGAAAACGTACATACACATCCAGAACCACTGGCAAAACCTAGAAACCAGCACTGGGACAGAGTGGCCAACAAGAAGATCCACCACACTGAAGAGAAAGACTGCCCACCAGAGCGAAAGCTTCTGTTGCAATACAAATAAGGACACAAAGAAGGGGAACCTCAAAATGTGGTTCTCTGCTGAGGGAGTACAGTACAGCAAAATGTTACTATTTTTACTCTGTTCCTTCTCTGTGCTCAGAGTCAGGTCTGCTCAATGGAGTGACAAGAAATTCTTTCTACACTTTCTTGCTGCTGGTTCTACACAGCAAACACATATGAAAAAAAAAAGGATGGAGTTTGTTTAACATGCCTGTGTCCTCACAACCAAGCTGCATGGTTTAGGGTTGCAAAACTACCAGGTAAAAACAGTTCTGGGCCTGTCAGCTTCAACTTTAAACTCATTAGCACTTATGTACGTGTGTCAGCTTTAGAAACACATTCTAGGCCCTATGGGGGCTCTTCCAGATGGATCAATCCTGAAACATCCAGGATGTCATGCATGAGATTATTCTGCCTGATTTACCAGTAAAAGTGACAATTGGTTTTCAAGTATGTGCTGTGTCCTAGCTGCCCAGGGCTGGCAGTTCTGCAGCTTATTTAGTGCAAGCAAAAACTGCAGACCCATCAGGCTATCAAGCAAGCTAACCTTCAGTTATACAAATGGAGAGTCAACCAGTTCAAACAATTTATCTTTCAAAGTCAACACTACAAATGAAAGAAACCAGCAAGAGCTTTTTCATTCATAATAGACAATAAATTGTATTCTTTTTTAAGTATAGATATTCTAGGTGCAATAGTATCAGCTGACAGAAACTTCTACTTTTCTCTACAGTAAAAGATGGGGCAAATTAAAGACTTCAGTTGTCTGTACTTCAAAAAGGGAAAAAAGGCCGGAATGAAAACTCATTTAAACCGAAACAGATGCTGATTATTCCAGTCCAGTCAGGCCATCCAGAAAGAAACCAACATTTTTTGACTTCATTTGATTTCTCTGCTACCTGCTAACCTATTCCAGGATAAGCCAAAAGGATGAAGCAGGATGCAATAGGACACGCTGTGCGCTGCTGGACGAGCTTCTCTCAGCTTGGGCCTGCAGCACCTGAACCGCAGTAGGCAATCTGCCTAGCAGGGACAGCATAACTCTCAAAGCTAAGGAGCAGGGAGGGTTTGGTACTCACAAAAGCGGGTTTAAAACTACAGAGGTTAAGTTTGCTCCACAGTCAAAATGATAAGCGTTTGTCAAGGCATTCTGGAACATACTCTGATGAAATCACTTTTTCCACTGACCTCACAGGGACCCTGGGGAGTTGAGCTCTCCGAGGGAAAAGCCACTTCCTCCCAAGGAAAGTGTATTCAAGCCGAACGTGGCCGCGGGTTCACCAGCTTCTCACATGCCACACATTGCAGTTGGACTCTGATGCTGTAGCAGCACTGCAGATCTGCATGCCTGCAGGTGATACATGGCATCTCCTGTCATGGTACCTGCTCCACCTGACTCTCACGTCAGATTTCTAAACTTGGCTGCAACCAGTGTTCTGGTGCAGCAAGGCTTAGATTTCATTCCCACTGCATGTTGTTTCTTGCCTTCAAAGGTCCAGGAACATAAGTACCAGGCTGACTGGTATGGCACGGTGTGCAGGAAAGCCCAAGTTTTTCTTTGCTGAACTTCATAAAAGGCTGTATCCTGCCACTGCATTGTGTACAAGAGCGAGCAGCCTTCCCTTTCCCCCTCATCCTCTGTGATCTTCCAGTCCTCAATAGGCACAAGCATAGCCTGTCCTGCAAAAAAGAGAGCCTGAAGCCAACCAGCTTTGTAGTTTATCATTTCTAGCTGATAAAGGTGCAGAGCCAAAGGAAAGAAGCTATTGCAGAAGCCAAAAAGGGGAAAGGTCTCTGGGAGTGGTGGCCCCAGGAAGGCTGAACAGTTTTATTACATGTTTTTCTTAAGATTAATGGGTACAGTAATCTCAAGAAAAACAATTCTACTGTGTCCTAAAAGTGACTGGGAGTGGCAGCACGTCCATGCTGAGCTGTGTGAAAAGCCAGTTGCCCCATGCCCAGGCAAGCACCATTGCCAACAGGTTAACCAAGGCCAGAGGCAGCAGCAGCAGCTTTCCGTGGGATAACATCTTGTCGTTGTTGTGAGCCTGCTGCCTGAAACGTGGAAGAAGATGGACATCATCAAGAACAGGAGAGTCCCTACGAAACAACATTGACAACAAACCATCACTACCAAAACAACCCCCCACCCGCCAAAAAAACCCACCGGTACCCACAACCTTCCTTCATGTTCTTTCAAACAGAAAGGTTTTCTTCAAAAGGCATTTGGAAATGGAAAATTGAGTTGGAATAAAATATGTGCCTGTTGGTCCTAATAGCTGCAGCTCTGCTATCTATTTTCTCTCCCTCTTTCAAACTGTCAGCAGGGACTGAGTGTTCTTCTCGAGCCAGGGATGGATTTCCTGAATGGTGACAAATAGCAGTAAAGCCTGAAGTCAATTCCACAGCGAAATCATGATATAAATTGCTCTCTCCTGCAGGAAAGAGATGGATGAAAAATGAAACAAATCAGAAAATAGTATGAAATTAATAATCTTACAGCTATGAGAAGCCGGAAAGTACAACCCCAAAAATGATGCTGGCTCAGTCAGGGAGCCGAGCATTACAAGGAGCACACCTGCAAATGAAAACCTCAGCTGAGGATTTATGAAAAAGTAAAATAGAATCCTGAAAGGTAGACCTGTTCAGGTGTACAATGATCTTCCAGGAGGACGTCATGAAACTCCTTCTAAGAGGAGAGAGGCAAACTAGGCCAGAGTGAGTGCCAGCAACCCCAATATTTTGTGTTGGTGTAGGAGCACACAGCTGCCTTGATAGCAACCCGGTGAGCTAGGTGCTGCACAAAGCGTTGGTCTGGCTCGGAGACTGAAAGACCAGAAAAACAATGTGCATTTGTCACTGACACGGGGAAAGGGGAGAAAAGAAAAGCAGCCAACACACTGCCAAGTCTTTTCAGGCCATACGGACAAGGGGAGCGTTGGAGAGATCTCAGAAAGATTACCTTTTGCATCACATTAATATCTGGTTAGTTGCAAGCTTGGTACAGAAGCGTAGAGGTGTCTGAAACGTGGTGGAACTGCCACGGGGACGGTGCAGGGCGATCTCGGGACGGAACTGACGTCTGGTAATGCACTAAAACAGATCCATAGGGATGGGCTGGAGAAAGAAGGCTCCTGGAGCTGAATGCGTTTGATGCAGAAGAAAACAGAGCTGGGAGACGGAAAAGGAAGGAGTGGCACAGACAAAGCGACAGGCTGAGAACAGTCCTGCGCTGTGAGGACAAGGGCTTGGTTATTCAAGAGTTTTCTTTCCCTTTCTTGTTTCCCAGGGGCAGAGCCAAGTTTCAAAGGATGATCATACAATCATTTGACTGTGCTAAGAGCTTTGTGGCCGGAGTTTACCATGTGTTAAAATATTGATTCTATTTCTAACATACGCTTTTGACACGGACATTATTTTGTCTGTATAGAAGACCGACTTCTGCATACAAAAGCTGGGACTTCAAAGCGGGATCCAGTGATGCTGGATAAATACAAAGTGACGTAAGTGAAGCACAAGTCTCAGATTTTTTCCACTCAATTAAATAAAGATAGCAGGAGAGACACTGAGCAGTGCGTGGCGGTGAGAAGCTGGAATAATTAAACAATGATAATGACAGACGGTGCGTTTACGGGCAATTACAGCATGCCTCTGCTGGCACTTCAGGGCACAAGGCCAAAGACTTATGCGATTGAAACCACACAAGTCGTAACCTCCTAGAAAAGCCATTCTGGAGCACCTGGCCTGGGAGCACAGAATGGGGCTCCTGCACAGCCACAGGACAGCAGTCGGCCCCTGCTTTCCCTGGATGTTATTGGTAGGGATAGAGCAGAGAGAGCAGCTGGCCAGAAAGCTGTCTGCAGCCTGGGGAACGCATAGCCAGGTGCTTGTGCTTGTATCCATAGCGGGGAGAGGCAGAATCTTTGAGCTGAGGAAGGATGTCTCCTCCTGGTCTTGATGTGCACTGCTTGAGAGCAGCACCGCAACAAACAACAACAGATTTAAAATGCTCACTTATCTGTTAACAGCATTCCAAAAACAAGGACAGGGTTAAACATCAGGCTACCAAGCTTAAGGCCTCGAACGCATCTGTGATTTCCTCAGGGAACCACAGAGGTTTTCTGCTCCTCCCAGGATGCCAACACACCTCCTCCTGCCGCCCTGAGGAGGGGCTCTGCACCCTCCCTGCTGCTCAGCAGCTTAAGGGGACTGCATGAAATCTGTGCATATATTTGTATGCATTATTCAACACACGTTAGTCATGCTGGTACACTACGTTTCTGACTTCATCAGCACATACAGAGGTGAAACAAGCTCTAGATGTTCAGAAAAGTAGAAGAGAGACCTCCCTGAAAAGCAAACAGAGATAGGTGTTGTTAAAAGCTTCTTAAACCGCCAACAAAGTATTTACTTAAATTACTCAAGCTCAGAGCTGAAAACTGCTCTCAAGACAAGCAATTCTCTCAAAAGGGGCTGTATTTTTAAACACCCTTTGGCTGAGGTTGTGTGGTTAGAGGGGACACTCAATGAGATCTTCCTTTATAAAGTAAGGACTCAATCCAGGCTTTCTTGTTGTGTGAACAACGAGAAATGGAAAACATGAACTTGAAAGGCTCAAAAAAAATCAGGATACAAATAAAAAGCATTTAAAATGTATAAAGACAAAAACCAAGACTTGTAAACAAACGGGACCGGCTTCACCTAAACGCTTTTTTCTTCTGCTTAGAGAGAATGTTCCTCAATACTTAAAATAAATACCGCTTTATGTATGCAGTGGCATATGCAGCAAGCGGCTGCCACGTTATGAAACTCTCTGGATTCCAGCAATGCACATCTCTGCTGTCTGTCGCACTCAGAATATCTGGGAGGAGGAGGAGGAAAACAGGCTTATCATTTATACAATTATTGCTGGTTTTGTGGTCGTGAGGCTTTCTGCAGAGTACAAGAATAACTTGTTTGCAACACCAGTAAAATAAGGACGGGACCTGGAGTGTGCTGTCCTCCTCTGGGAGCTCACCCAGTGTCAGGCACCACCTGGCTTCACCCCAAGGCCAGCTCTCAGCACACAGTGAGGGCACGGCTTCAGGCCTGGGTGCCCCCAGGGCCACACACCGATCATGCCATCCCACTGTGCCATAAGAAAAAGAGCCTGTATTAGGGTACAACAACCCCCAGGTGCAGGAAGTGGAAAAAACAAACCCAAACCAATGTAACTACACTCTCCTTAGCAGAACAAAAACGAGTGCTCCATGTACAACTGGAAAACTCACACCTTTTGTTGCTCCTCTGTGCCATGCTTTCCCCTCCTTAACTGCAGCTAATATCACTCTCGTGGATGAACACCAGTCTTACTCAAAGCCAAAACCATCACTGCTTTTCAGGCACCTTGAAAAGTATGGCCCGTGCCTCTCCCTCATGCGGTGCTTCCAATCCTGAAGATAAGACCTGTTTTCTTTAACGGAAAGAAGTTTCATAAAAGCAGACTTAGCAGAGGCTGCTGAAAACAATCCTCATAATCACTCTGCCTCGGTGCTACCAGCCTTCTAGATTGGCTGCCAAGCCGGCATTTGACTAACTAAGAAAACAGGTTCAGCACAAACCTAGATTCCTCTCCTCAAGCACTGAAATGCTTAAGTAGCACATCGAGTTGACCATTGTTTCTTATCACCAAGCAAACAAACCTCGTTGGCAGGAAAGCTGCGTTTACAAAGCGACTCCCTGCATGACTGAGATGGGCTCTGGTTGCTACAAATGCCAACCCTCGCAGTCATCCACAACGTCACAAAAAAAAACCCTTTCCCATAGCTTGATTTCCACGTCTCGCTTTCAGTTCATTCTCTTTTTCCCCGCAGAACATATCTGTTACCACACAAGTAACTGCTGGTTTCACAGAGCACGACTTCCATTCACAGCACGCTGTCTTTTCCATTCATTTCTAGAGTTAAGATGGCAGATGGATCGGTTAAAACAAACTACCAAATCACTGGTCTGCAAATTGTATGTAATGTGCAAAACGCCCCATCTACAAACATTCAGTCTTCACAAATGAGACCCCAATCCCCTGTCCTTTCCCATCCTATCAGTAGGAGATACTAACTGGCACACCAGCCTAGCACACCAAACAGACTGCTTCTCCCACCAAAACCAGGGAGAACACTTCTGTGCCCTTCAAAGGCTACGGAAGGCCGTCCAAAGCAAGCACGTCCATTTTATAGTCTCAGCAATGCCAATCTGCAAGTGGAACGCATGAATCACAACAGGCCCACTCCTGGGCCGTCCGAAACCAAACCAAAACTGTTATCTTTGGCCCACTCCACAAAAGGCAGGAAGCCGCAGACAATTTTCAGCCTCTGCAGGTCGCTCTGCTGGCCCCAAATGCAACGAGCAGGCAAGACTTCAAGTGAAGTGGAAGCGGGCTACCTGAGGGACCGCCGGTTTCCTACTGTAGGTTGCCTTAGAGGAAAAAGGAAATAGCTCTGGAACAATGCGGACAGGCTTTAAATAACTGTCAGAGAGGTGCTGCTTACTGGAAGTTGAAGGTTTATCCCAGGTCTTACCGTAGACCCGATAACGCCTTACGTTCCACAGCAGACAGCAGAGGGAAGCACATGGCCAGCATAGGATCATAAGAAGCCGGAGTTGGAAGGGAGCTTTGAAGGTCATCGGGTCCAGCCCGATGCACCAACAGGGACACCTACAGCCCCGTCAGTGCTCAGAGCCCCTCCGTCCTGACCCTGGGTGTGTGCAGGGATGGGGCACACCGCCTCTCCGGGCAACCTGTGGCACTGCCTCGCCGCCCTCATTGCACAAACGTCGTTACCTGCAGACCCTCAGAGTAACACAACCAGCACGTACGGGCACGCAGGCAGCCTCACTGGAAGATGTGGGGCGCAGCAGCCCCGGAAGGCAGGCCGGGCCCGTCCCGAGGGCCGTCAGCCGAACCGCTCCGTGTCTGCGGGCGGCTCCGCGCACGGCTCTGCGCCGGGCTGCCACAGAGCAGCGCCAGGGATCCTCGGAAATGCAAATCCCCGCTCTGCAGGGAGGATCCCAGCGCACCGGCCGGGCTGGTTTGGCTGCATTTATGCCCTCAACCTTCGAGGCTTTTAGCGGCGTTTCCCTTCTAATCCCGCGGCGCTGCCCGAAGACGAACTCGGGAACGCGTCAGACCGGGCAGAGCCCATCTGTCGGGCAGCACCCGCGGGGTTCTTATGAAAAGCAGCGATCCCCGCGCCTCGTGGCCGCGCCAGCTGCACGCACCGGGGCAGGCAGGCCGGCCGCAGCCCAGCCAGCGTGCCCTGACAGCAGCCGGCAGGGCGCCCCGCTGCACAACCCGCCGCTTCCCCTCCAGCTCCCACCGCGCAGTCGGGCGGCCAACGCCTCTCTTCCCCCCGTTAAGGCCTACAACTCCCGGCGTGCACCGCGGAACGCCGAGCGTGTGGGCGCGGCGCACGCCGGGATTTGTGGTTCCCCGGGCAGCCCGGCGCACGCGCGTGCGGTTGGAAGCCGCCATGCCGGAGGGGAAGGGCGCGTTCCGGGAGGTGCTGCCCAAACAAGGTACGGCCGGCGGGCGGGACGCGGCCGCGGGCACCGCCGCCGGGCTGCTGACGCGCGCGCGCGCGCTGCTCTGTTTCCTCCGCAGGGCAGCTGTCGGTGGAGGACACGGCCGGCATGGTGCTGTGCAAGCCCAAGGTGCTGCCCCTCAAGTCGGTGTCGCTGGAGAAGCTGGAGCAGCTGCAGCGCGCGGCCATGGAGGCGTCGCGGCCGCCCGAGGGCACTCCGGGCCCCCAGCCGCGGCCCTAGGCGGGGCGCCAGGTACCGCCCGCGCGCCCCAGAACCTCCTTTCGTCCCGTTCTTCCCGCGCAGTTACACTGCGAACGCGGCTCCAGGAGGCGGCTTTCATCACGGAGCGCCGCGGCTGTGCCCCGGGCGGCTGCAGCGGGCCGAGCGCCTGAGGCTGCGGCGCAGCACCGAGAGGGACGGGCACAGCGGCGCTGTCACACGCTGTGACACAGACCCATCGCTCTTGAGAAAAGGCTCGTTAAGTCCGCACCGTAAATTCGTACCATTAGTTTAATTACTCCAGCCTCCAGCTGCTCCCAGGGGGCGGAGGGGCAGCGCCGAGCTCTGCTGCTCTGCGATGGCAGCGACAGAGCCCGAGGGAACGGCAGGGCAGGGGCGGGCAGGGAGAGGCTCTGCGCCCGAGGGCAGCGGGCACAGCCCTGAGCTGCTCTTAGAAACACGCTGGGTGAGCGTGGAGCCAGCAGTTGGACTCACACCGTGTGGGTCCCCTGCAGAGCTGTCCTTCATTCTGTACTTCCCACCCATTGTAACACAAAGGGCTGCTAACAGAAGTACTGTGCAGTGCATGTGCTTCAGAGATTGGAACAGCGCGAAAGCAAAAGGCAGGAAGGCCAGCTTCACAAAAAATATTTTTAATATGTTTTTACCAGAATTTTTCACGTTTCCAGTTACATAGAAAAAAGGACCGGTTTGGTACGTGCTGGCTGAACATCTACAACAGACCAGTGGAACGGGGGCGTTTGTCCCATGACCCAGCTCTTCTCTTAGGCTCCTTAAGACAAAGAAACAGCTATTTTTCCTCCCAAAGCACGGTATTTCAGCAGCAGCAACGAAGGGGATCACAGCAGCTTAACCTGACCCTTCTAGAAAGCTCTGTATAAATCAGGGGTTTTACAATGAAAACACTGTCCTTGAAAGAAACAGCGGCAGTCAGACGTGGATGCAAACATGGAATGATTGGTCATAAACATATGGCACTTACAAAAGGTAGCTTATCTGAAGGCACCGCCACAACAGTTGCTCTACTGGATGCCCCAAGAAAGAACTTTTCTTTCTGAAATTTATAAAACTATTAAAAAAAAAAAAAAAGATCTGTACCCAAAACGTGTGCTCTTAAAAAAATAGGAACTGTGCTAAGCAACTCTTAGAAATTTGGTATATCATATATGCATATACATACATACATGCACACGTGCCAAAAAGGCCTGTGTGTCTGTATATATATATATATAGAGATACCTATCTTTTTTCCCTTTCAACTTCTAAGGCTTCAGCAGTTGGTTCCAACATTCAGTAGCTTTCTGGTTTAAGCCGGCCTCCGTCTCCTTCACTCACAAATCGCTTCCTGCCCCTGTGAAAAAGCAGAAAGTACATTTTCAGCAAGCTGTTAGCATCACTGCTTCTGCTCATCTGTCACTGTGAAGAATCTTCTCTTGGTCTCGGGAGTCAAATGTGAGGTGTATGAGATTGAGCAAAATGACATTCGTGCTCACTAGTAAACTAAAGCATCTGAATCCTACATCTAGCTTATTTCTGAGAAGCTTTTCAAATTTCTGCTTCCCTTGCCTTTTAACACTGAACATTACCCACTATTCATGCTTCCAAAAGCTGCTAGCTGGAAAGCCTACAAATGACATCTTTCTACCCCAAACTGAAATACAAGCCCAAAACGCCTCTCAGTATATTCATGAGAGCTGAAGTATAACCAAGCTTTTGTCGCAGCAGTGACTTCCAGCCCTACCAAACCCACGTGTGAGTTCATATTGGGACACACACAAACTGGGAAATACCTACAGACAGCATTATCTGATGTATAAAATCAGGACTAGTTTTAGCACTGACATTCACACATCCCCCATAGGAAATGAAACTTATAGGTTGTATTCTGACCGATAATACAGAATACTGATTAGCTATAGTTAAACAATAACAGTTAAACAATACTAAAACAGCAAACACTACTATAATATATATCTCATGGTTGTCTTTTTTTTGAATCAGGTATGTAGAGCTTTTGCCACATCAATGCCTCGTTGCTTTTTGACAAAAGCATTGCAATCGCTTGTCTACTCCCAGAACTCTATTCATTCCGTTTGCAAAACTGTTTTAAAACGTGTTTTTTTTTCCCCTCCAGGTTTGTCTGCATGGATCATTAAAACTGAATCTTCCATCTCAGTACTGAGCTGCTCTCTGCCAAGCAAATGAGCAAAGCTGAGCAGAGAGGCAGAACTTCATCTGCTGCAGCAGACAGACACGCTGCCGGGGACTCCAACAGGCTTACTTTCCTCACATATGTACCCACCCTGCTCTTTCTGTTCCTCCATCTTCCCTGGTCTCTGTACCAACCTGTCATACCCACGTTATAAGATCCTGCTTCCAAACCGAGCACCAGCACCCCTTTGTAATAAAGCAAGTACCTTGAAGGACAGAGGTCTCTCAGTGGTTTGGAGATGATTCCAGCCTGAAAGCATTCCTCCACAAACCGCTCAAGCACAGAATAGGAGTGTGGCACATCCAGGTTAATATCTGGTATTTCACAGTAAACTCGTTCGTAGCCCTGTAGTTTAAGAATGCAAAGAATGATTTGGTCGTTCTACAATTACAATCTGTAAACATCTTTTTGCACTCAGAAAATGACTTTTTTTTTAATGCAACTTCATGTATTCTTTAAGCAGTTTCAACAAACTGAAAGCAGAATACCTACAAATTAGTGGCACAGCAAGGTATAATACCAGCCAGTCCCAAGAGCTGGTGTTACACAACAACACATCTATATGAATACACTAGCTGAGTATTTCAGCTTCTTAAGAAGTCAGAAATCCAGACAGTACAGAATGCATATGATAGCCTAGCTGCTAATAACACAAGGAAGGAGGATTAATTGCTCTGCCCTGTAGATAGAGGGCAGGCCACAGATCTCAATGAGAGATGCAATAAATTACAAATAGTATTTAAAAGAAACTAGAAGCTACTTAAAGATCATACCCAGCATTCTTTAAATGCCATACTTACTCTTTTCATTTGGTCCATAGTAATCACAGAAGACCTCGAGAGAGATTTCAGCAAATCCAGCATCATTTTAAAGGTCTTCTCTCCAGTTGACTCCAAAACCATCACAATTGCCTAAAACACATCATGCAAGGTTTTTAACTAAAAAGAAAACAGTGGTTCAAGTACACGTTGTGTAAGCAGATCAAAGTGCAAAAAAAGAGTGAATGTATTACTGTGCATTTTCTGGGGAGGCAAGTCCATTTGCTACAAGTAGTGTTATTATTTGAAATGAAAGTCTGATAAAAAGTTATTTGCATAAAGATAAAAGGTATTAAAAAAAAGAGAAAGGACTAGACAGAGTAAAGAGCACTGCCTAGTTTGAGGGGTACGTAACTGTATCTGCATGGTCTCTGCAGCACAGATGGCAATTAATTTTGTATCTAGGATTTTAGAAGAACTCCTAAGTTTAAAACATACCAGTCTCCACAGACCCCATCAACCAAAAGGTGTCTGCTTTCCATTTTAAAATAAGGAGTCAATTTATTGGCAAGTATTTTATAAACTTCGAGTGTTTGGCTTTCCTGGTAAACAACCATCTCAAGTACAAACCAAAACTGTCTACTAGATACAGCAAAGATCTTTCTCGTATAGACTGGTTCTGAATTATCTCTGCCTTCTACAGAGGTACTACATGGAACAATTCCACCCTGAAAAGGAAACTATAACCTAAAAAAAAAAGCGACACGCACTACTATACCCAGATGTCTGAAATCTGTTGTAACATATAACTAAAAGGAAATAAACTCCAATACAGCCTAGGGCTTTTGCTGGTATTCCTCAGCAGAAAATAAGCTAAGCTCTTATTTTTCAGGTATCAGTAATAGTCTGAACACAGCTAATTACCCAACAAACATAATGTAATTCTGGATCTTCCCAGAGGGACCAGCAGCTTACTTGTTGCACAGCATACACACAAGTGAGCACATAAACCATTAACTTCACATGAAATAATTTAGTTATTTAAATAACATCAAAACTTGCAACTGAGCTTCAAATTCCAGTTATACGCATACCCACATCAAAACAAAACCTGTTGGTATTACTGGCAGTCATTAAAGGGACTCATTTCTCCTTACTTCATATACAAGTTCATGGTGAAAATGGGGTACTTCCAGTTCCTGAAGGCAACGTTCAGCTTCCAGCAGGTCTCCAGAAAGCAAGTACTCTTTCAGCAGCATATCAATCTATTGCATTTTAAAACAAACAAAAAACCCATCACTAGTTAGATATAAGATTTAAAAGCTGTCCACTGTTTTGGTGATCTGTGATCAACCTAGTAGCAAGCTAGCTCCTGAAACCTGCAGCTAGAGTTCTAGTAAATGTAATCCAACTGACACATGAACAGCAACCTGAAAGAAAATGTAAGCCAAATACCTCTCTCTGTAGCATAATACAGATGTGCTAGCACTACAAACTTTGCTCCAAGTGATAACTGTAAGTTTATCTTCTTGCCTGAACTCTTTATCATCTGCTACACTCACAACTTAAGAGATTATAATGTTACTGTTTATTTTAAACCTTCTTCCTGCTTCGTAGCACAAATCTCTTAAGTTTCCACAGTCCTTCCTGCCTCCTTTGTTTTCAAGTTACTGCTGTGCTTTTAGTCACTGACACCAAAAAATAAAGTAATTTATTTTGTTTCATCTCTAATATTACTTCAACATTTTGCACTATCAACTCTTTAAAAGTTAAGTGCTTGAAGCTTAGCTTAAAGCAAGAATAGATGTACACTTGCAATGCAGAATATGAGCCAGAACGTTTCCTCCACTGATTACTAGGGATATATCCACCTCCATCCACAAAATGATCTACATTAATTTTCAAAACCTACTTTGTATAAAATAAAATGAAATAAGAGCATTAAAAAAAAAAACAAACCAAACACCATTTAGCTGCAGGATATGCGTATTTCTCTGCTGCATCCCAAACAAGATAAGCTTAAACAAAGAGTATACTCTGAAGAAACTTGTAGAAGTCAGCTACCTCTTTAACAAGGTGTTTCACAGACTGCTGGCCACCTCCTGAGCCCCACACATTGTCTATACGCTTTCCACCCTTTGTCACGCTCAGCAACACAGTAGCTCGGTCCAGTGCAGCTCTAGAAAGCAAGGAGAGTGTTTTAGGAAGTTAGGAAACTTCATTAAAAGACACCAGTAACATCCACAGCAACCCCCCCACCATATCTATCACTTTTCTTCAGTCAAAGTGATCCCGACTGGGAAGAGGTCACACCACCTCTACGCTCTTGGTTATACTGCACTCAAAACAGGGAACAATTCTGCAAAGGCAGTAGGCCCAAATCATCAATTCAAAGGAAAGAACAGTTTCTTTTCCAGAGATGAATTGTATCTGGATGGCTCCAAGAATGCAGCTTGGCATGTACACCTCAAAAGAAGAGGTTTGAGTTGCTTCCACGCTCAAGAGTGGCTTTTGCACTGAAATAATTTGCTATCTAAAGAACTGTGAAACTTTAGAATTCAAGCTAAAACAGCACTTCAGAAGGCAAATACGTAGTTGCAAAGAGATGACAAAACTAGAATAAGGTGAGAAAAAGAAGAAATGACAGATCCAGTTAAGTACTATCCAGCTAAAGAAGGACCAGGTATCTCCCAATCCTCATATTAACGTTAGTGAAAAAACAACTATTCACTGAGATTTAACAAGCAGCAAAGACTGGCCAAGAAATTGCAGTGGCAGCAAAACATCCCAGATGTGCAATATGCGGGCTGAAATCCTTCATACCACAGGAGAAACTTGTGTAACAGACTACCAATTTTCACAACCTTAACCCCCAAATTAAGCAGCTAAGCAGTGGCCTTCTTCCTAGAAATATGCAGCTTTAATCGTAACAAATGGAACTTTTATAAGCTTTAGGAGTTCAGCACCTCATTATCCCAGTCTGAAACACTTATGGGAGAACAAACAATAAAAAAACCATGGCCAGTTATTACAATGTCTCTTCTCTCGGACATTCTTTCAAACGTCCCACCCCGAAACTGAAAACATGTATTGATGAATATAGTGCCACAGTCTAGGAAAACACACTGCACAAACTTGAAATCTTTATGAGGCAAAACATTCAATCCCTTGTGTATTTCACAACATCTTTACAGCAGCTGTCCTGACACTATTACTCATTAGTCACATTAAAGCTTTTTCTAAAGACAAAACCTTTCATAACCACTTCTTTTTTCAGCTCAGGCTCCCCATTCAAACTTAGGTGGGACAACAAACCTGACAAACTGACCAAAAACGTATCAATATGTTTTGAAGGCGCTTCCAGTGTTCCTTAGCTGACCTGAGCTAATCTGGGTTTTGTTGTTATTGCAGACTGTGCATTTCTGATGGCTTGAAATTAGAAATGAACTCAGAGAACCAAATGGTTTATCCCCAAGTCCCAGATTCCTGATTTTCTTAGGCATTTGCAATAGAAAACCATAGCTATAGACTGCAAGAAACGTACCGAGCTTGGATGCAATCCACAGTGCCTTTGTAGCCATCTATGTAAGTACTGCTCAAAATCCCATCTCCAACAGCTCTTGCAATAAACTGGCCCACCAACTACAACAAAACAGAAGCATTTTGAAGTAAAAGTTGAATCTGAAAACAGTTTTAAGCAGACAAATATAATACGCTTGTTTTTCATATTTTATTTATTTTTATCTCAAAGTAAAAGCATAGCCTGGGAAACTGGATGCAGGGCTTCCAAACAGGAGGACGCTCCATAGCTATTTTTCAAAACACAGTCTTACTTTATTTTGCTTGATTAACTTTAGGCACAATTTAAAAGGAAAAACTTTTGATGACCAACATAAAAATCTGCCAATATACCTGTGGTGCCCTGGGAGAATCCAACACCAAATCAGGTAGATCTTTAAGCAGTTTGTCAAATGACTTTTCCACATCAGTTTTGCTTACTACTGTCCCACAAAGGTCGGAGATAAGCTTAGATGTCATCTCCCTGTGACTAGCCTTCCCCTCTAATGCCAAGGAAACAGCCAGCACTGGCACACTGTATTTCATTTCACCGAGGTTTAAATCCTTCAGCATCTCCTAAAATAAAATTTGTAAAACAAAACAGATTAAGATCTCACCATTTTAATGTTATAGAAATATATGTTATTAAGAAATATTTACACAATTACATATATGCTTCTGCCTATGTAATGAATATAACTGCTTAGGTTTTCCTATATACATTTCTGGTGAACACTCATTTGCAGCGAGCACTTGGGACTCACTTGTGCACAGTAAGTTTGCCCCCTAAATTAAGTGTAAAGGCACACGACATACCGAAACCTCGTTAGTATCTCCATGTTCAAAATACTCCTGTATGATCGGTGTTAAAGTTTTTTCAAATGCTCTTTCATCCAGAGGTAAAACTACTGTTTCATAGACACAATTCTCCTATTTCAAAAGGAAACAAAAAACAAAGACTTTTGTAAAGAAGTGTTAACAGCATCAGAACACAATCTACACCTCTAATGCTTTAGTTCTCATAGTCAGTATTCCACCACAAAATATCAGATTATGTCTCTATGGTTGAAGTGTGGACAGTGCTGGCTAAACGTCATACTTCTTGTATTTTGAGGTTAGTGTTACTGAATTCACCGTTTGGTGACAGTAAATACTCTATACTCTGCTCCTAGCATTCTTCTGACACCGTGTGAACACAGAATCAAGTACCCCGGCACTCAAGGGAGGGTGACAGAAACTCCTATCCCAGCCCAGCACAGTTATCAGTTCCACAAGATTAAACTTTTAGCAACCCTCCCCCTGCAACCGACACTTCAAACCGTCACTGCCAGCAAGCCTCCTTGTTTGCCCTCTTCCCTAGAGGGCCTTTGTGATCAGACAGGTGACAGCACGTACAGATCTGACGGACAGAGAAAAACACTTCCAGAATATCTGTAAACCATGCTATTCCCTAAGATTAAAACATTACACAGCAACTGGTCCTGAAGAGTTCCAGCACTGCCATGACTCCCCACTATGATTCAGTTCCTCAGAGACTACAGAACATTTGGAGCAATATTACAGATTGCTGCAGTCTCAAAGAAATTTCCAACTAATACTTACAGAAAAGAAATATTCTAGGATCAAGAATTACAGTAGGAGTCCAAAAGCCTATTCTTCTATCGTATCACTTTGTTTACAATCTTAGAAAAACTAAGCAGGCAGGAGTTTAGTGCTGTTCTCAATTTTCATACAAACTTATTTTATGCAATCAACTTCATTTTCAGTAGTTATCTCTGCTAATCTGTAATGAATTGGTGGAAGAAGTGATTCTGAAAAAAGGTTCTGACATACCCACAAACCATCCTATCAGCAGCTATGGCTACAATAAAAAGCTGCAGCTCAAAGGACACCACCATCACTCTGCTGTTGATACACAGGCATTATTTATGGTCTCACAAATACATTTGTTACAGCAACATCAGTAATCTGTGTCTATAATCTCAGAGATTTAATCTGATAAAAAATTTATTGAGGAAATGTCGCTGTAAGGCAGAATCTTTCACAATATATCCTAAATAAATACATGTAAATAAACAGAAAATCCAGGTCCTCAACTTCACTTTAACTGTTTGTACCAAGAAGATACAAGATATTGTATCCGCAGTGCTGGGGATGCAAAGAAGAGAGAAATCCCTAGAAGATAATGTCATGAGCTAAACTCCCAACTGCAGTCTGTGTTGCACTTTAACGTGGTGCCTGCCTGCAACTCAGAGCAGCGCTGCAACATTCACCTCCGTGAGAACCAGCAAGGAAAGAACACACCTGGGAAAAGCACACAGTCTAGTCAGGCACAGAAGGAGGACTTGGGTGTAAGACCTGTGCATGCTATATACTGCAACACTTCTACACCAGTCATCTTTAAGTCAGTAATCCATTCTTAAACCAAAAACAACGAGCGCTTAATACAGCTGGTCAAACATCCATATAATTTGTGAGGCTGAACATTTATTAATATGAGCATCACAGTAATTTTAATTAATATAAAATCAAAACAAGCACTGAGCAAAGAAGTTTGTTTGCCTACCTGGTCATCATCATAATTAGGATCCTTAATATCTACTTCTTCCACATCATACACTTGACCTGGTGTTCCCCAGACTCCCTTACCACCTGCTCCACCTGGCAAAATAGAGAACTGTGAGCAACTAAGCAAGGACAGACAGTTTACAAACGAGACTTTGAACTCAACCCAACATTCTTTCACACACAGGTGCACTTGCAGCCACTGACTGTGGCAACGTATGCTGAAAATGGCAGAAGTGACTGTATGGCATGTTCAGCAACTAGTTTTTTCATCACTTTCCATTAAGATATTAGAAGTAGTGTGCACAGAAGTGCACAAGAATTACTGAAGGTTGAAACAACTGTATTTTTAAATATAGTCAAGCCTTCAGTTTACATTAGTAACAGTTCTGTGAACCACTTGACCACAACAGTTCAAGCCTGTGTATTCAATTTACTAACAGAAGATACTTAAAGTCTGAAGTTACTTAACAATACACACATTTTCTTCCTGGTAAGATTCCACTTACTATTAACTCCTATCGCCACTACCTAAGAACAAAATGGCTGCACAATGACTGTGGGTTGTGAATACAATTCCCAGTAAAAACACCACTACACTCCGGACAGAATCTTTATCACGGTACTCTCATCACCAAATTACACCAACCTTTCTTTGGAAGACCTCTTCCTTTCCCAGAGCGGGAGCGCCTGTCCAGGACTTTCCCCTTCGGGCTTGTTGGTACAACCAGCCCAGCCTTCTGCGTCTCTCCATTCTCACTAACAGAGTCTCCTCTCCCAGAATCTCTAGAAGAATTCTTCCTCAACCGCCTCTTGGCTTTAGCATTTATTTTGGCTTCAGTAATTGAAGTTGCAGGAATCCAATTGCCATTGATTTCAGTCTTTCGTTCCTCAGACCCACCATTTTCTTCATCACCGGAAAACAGAGCATCACTCAGATTCTCGACTTCTTAAAAAAAAAAGACAAAGTGAAATATCTCTTATTGTTTTGAGCTGTTTTATGTTAAAGTACCAAAACACGCTGCATTTAAAATGGATAACAACATTATATAGTACTCTTATTTCCAACAGATAAATGGTGATGTTTTATTTAGATGTGTCTGCACATCACAGTAATAAGGAGTTCCTTATCCCCCTACACATACTACCCACAATCTAAACAGAGCTTATGTTAATAGTTGGAAAGCAAATGAATAAACCATTTATGAATAGGTAAACCACAGAAAACTCCACCCTTGTTAAACAATTTATCAGAATTCCACAGTGCACAAGGTCTATGTGACTAGTTATCACTCCACCCACTCAGCGCTTGTTTTGGAAAAAAACAACTGTCAATGCAGTGTATTTTATAAGAACTCAATGACATTAACTGAATAGTCACCAAAGTGACTTTTTAATTAACTTCCTAAATCATCAACCAACATTCCTCTCGTACGAGGAATTTCAAACATAGCTCACCGTCTGGAAAATCAACGACTTAGACACACAAGAACGTGTGTATGAGATTGCTTTAATTTCTGTTTTTGAAGTTAAGAAAGAAGGAAAAAAAAGCAGTTGAATACAAAACTTGGAGAGTTTGAAAGCAAAGACTCAGAATACATAAAGTATTCTGAAACAACATGATCTCACTTCCCTAGGGATTGTTCCTTATTGTCTGCTAAGTCAAGACTGTTTCTAAAAGTCACCACAGTTTATTCCTCACTGCAGTCTTATGTAAGAGGTAACTAACTAGCTTTGTCTCCTTTTAAAACACCCTCTGTAGAATGAAAAAATCCCTCTCACAACACTCATAAATGTTTCAGAGCACTGAGGAGTGCAATAATGTCACTCCTTTGTGAAGTCAGATCCAAATTTTATACGTGTATTAAGGTCTTGTTTCACAAAGAATCTTCCCACACAAACTCTATGGATCAGCAGAATGTTTTAAGTGACAAAGCCTTTGTAATTTCTTCATCTTCCTCAACTCATGAAGATGAAAAATACATAATAATAAAGAAAAGCAATTGAGGACCTGTTTTACATTCCAGTTAGCACGCTGGGAGCCCTCGCAAATTAGAAGACACATACAAAGGCAACAACCTAAGCTCTGTTACGCAGTCTCCTTCTCTTGCAATCAGTAGGCTCACAAATATAACTTACAGGCCCAGCTCAAGGGTGTACACCGATGAGACACACAGGAGCTGCTTTTCCAGCTGCGCCAAACCTGCTTCACAGAAAGGTTCACAGCCATAAACCCAGAATATGGGGAATATTTTAAGCTGCAATTTGAACTAAGCTGAATATATTACTTTACCATTCCAATACACTCTAATTAAAAATGTCCACTTGACAATAGCTCTCAGAACTGTACTTTTTTGTTTCAAAACAGGCTCATGAAAATGGGTTTTGAAAGCAAAGTACACTAATAAAACATTTCCAACCTCAAAGTGTTTGCCCATATCAAAGAGGATACTACACTACAAAATGATGACAGCGTGATGCAACTGCCTCCTTCATGATCAAAGAACCACCATTTAGGTGTTGGAGTACACAGATGTGAATGCCATAGCTGAACAATAATGCAGTCACTCCTGTATAAGCTTCATCTTCCCACTCAATACTCCCACAAAAGTATTCCCTTTAAGCTTGCAGCAAGCTAAAAAGAGAAAAACCACGCACCCTGTACAGAAAAGCATCCCCACAACAAGCATCCTCAGTTTGTTTAATACTTTAATACTACAAAGCAAGATTTGCATAAAACTAGCACAGGGCAAAAAAGCAAAACTAAAGAGAACAGGTTTCCCTCCATGAATTGCCCAAAGAGCTCTCCTCAGACCCAGCTCATCTCAGATAACTGAACTAGAACTCTAAGCCCAGCCCAGCCCAACCTCCCATTCATTTCTCCAGTTTAGACTGCACACTTCACTCATCACTTAATTCTCCCTCAGTTTTCAAAGGAAATGGTAATCGATTAATGAACAGAAGCCACTCCTTGCTCTGACTCCCCAGGAAAAAAGGGAGGCTACAGCACAGTCTCCACACACCCTCCTGATCTCGGGTTTGAGACTAAATGAAATCCTTCACAGCCTATGTGACTTAAAATTGCACACTGTATTATATTTATTTATTATTTAATATAGTACTACACAACTTGGAGCTGCAGCCTCTTTCTTCACAACACTGGGACCTACTGCTCCTCCACTATTAGTTACCTCATTACTCTGGAGAAAACAGATTACTGTTATACTAATTTTGAATACTTTTATTTTTTAAAAATCGTTTTTTATAAAATGCATCCATCAAATGATGTGCATTTTTTCAACTTTTCATTTTTGCATCATATCACATACACACAGACATACAAGCAAGAACATGTCCTCTACACTTTAAGGCTTTGCTTGCCATGTACTAAAGTTATCCAAACTGTTCTTGTTAATCTACTATTAAGCCTAGCAGACAGTTAAAATCTGTGGTGCTCCGCAGCACCAAGAAGAATGTTCAGCAAGTACTTCCCTACCCACAAATTTCATCTGATCAAATTAGATCAGTTTAGATATCTCACAGCTTCTCCTCCACTACCCAAATGTAATCCTAAAATACTGAAAAGCAACGCACTACAGTGAACTACCTCTGGTTTAAAGTGAAGAGTTCATAGGAAGAGTGATACAACTTCAGCTGTGTCACACACCACCTTAACCTGTACGTATTTTTTTCTAAAAATAATTTTAGAACTACAAAAAATCACTGGTATAGAAAGGTCAGTGCAGACCATCACAACACGAAATTGCACTAATTGGACTAAGCATAATATAACACTTTTTATATGGATGAAGTTATCGATTTCAAGACAGCATAACATGCATTCAGTAATGCTTTCCCACTGCAGCTCACTTTAGCCAAGCCTGTCTTCTAATCTTAAGCTAGACAGAAAGGTAAGGCTGAACCTGTACTTCTTAAATATACCTTCATCCTGCACTTATGAATTTATTTTTGTCTTCAAATTTGCACTAATGAAATACCATACAAGGAGTCCAGGGTCACTATTCAGTAATTTATTAGAGAAATGTTAAATGTATGATTGCTTTTAAAGAAGGTTCAAAATGAACGTAATCAAGCAGGATACTGTAATACATACATAGACGAAATAACAATTCTGTAAATATGTGATGAAGATTTATATAAGTAGTATTATTAAAAAATTAACAAGAAATGCAACTTACAACAGAGAACAGCTCTGGTCAGATAAGCAATTTTAGGTAAAAAGAATACCAAATACATTACTTACCTACTGTGCTAATGTAAACATGCTGCTTTTCTATTTCCATAGCTGCTGAACAGAACTGGCAATGAAATGTAGTCTTAACGTTTTTCCCTTCAAGGCCTAAACAAAAATGGAGAAGCTTAGGGGGAAGAAAAGCACTAGACTAAATCCTAAAGGAATAAAGAGCTGCAAAGGCTTCACCCACAAAAAAAAAAAAGAAAAGTTTTTAAAGTTATAATTAACTACCAGTATCCACTGAAAAATTCCTGGGAAGGTAAAAGATGTAACATGAGAAAGCACCACCCTTAAGCACATCTATTTAAGCCTTGATGTCTTAGCACTTGTCAGTTCTGCTGCTTATAAAGGTGGAACCAGAATAAAAGCCACTGCATTTAAGATAAAAACCCTCCATATGCAGCCTTCTTAAGTTGATAAGTCACCTCTATCAACTCAAGACTGTTCACTTCTGCAGAGCAGTTATCTATATAAGCATACATTAATGTTGTAATTGCATCCATAAGACAAACAGTCCCCAGGTTGAACTATACTGATAAAATGATACCACTTTATCAAGTTCAGACAAACCTTTAGAAAACAAAGACAGTTTTAATTCCTCCCTTGAGGAACACGGTTTTTATATTTTACACTATGTCGATGTACAGCTGTCAAAGTTTCACATGCTTCTGTGCCAATCAGCAAGGGATACAGTCCAACACTTCTTTTTTTCTGTCACTCTCTTCCTAGCAGCTGCTATTCTACAAATGACCACAGGTAACTGCAAAAGATCACCATCCATCTTTATGTACACAAAATTAGTGCAGCCTCATGATTCCCCACACACCTTTTTACCTGCGAGATTTTCACTAATCCGTCTGTAGCACTGCAAATATCACTGCTATGTGTCCATCTCACAAGAATTCAGTGGCACTTCTTTCCCTTTCTTACCTTTTCCCGCCTTGAAAACTGCTTACAGTTGAGCTGTCAGATTGTGACACCAAACGACATCCCTCCCTTCCGCTTTTCTTTCCTTGTTTTCCCCTCTTATGCCTACTTTCCTACCACAGAACTATTAACTGCTCATGATTCATCACAGACCGTTGAAAATAAAGTAACCGTTTCAGGGCACAGCACTGAGCTCTCATGATCTGGTTATTTCTCAACATCTGCCTCAACAGTTAACAACTTATTGGACTAAGAAGTCCTCCCCAGCCCACAGTTTTTTAAGTAGATACACTCCTGACTTACCTCAACCGATCATTCAGGAGTTCCCAGCGTTCCCAGTCACTGCTGGTTGCAAGCCTTCTTGTGCAGACTTCAGTCTAACCGGAGCAAATTACCTCGTAAGAACAGTTTTGCCCTTCCTAGTGGAATGTTCCATCTGTTGGTCCACCTCTTGTAAAAAGCAGACAAAACACAAAGCCTCCGTTAAATAGCAACCAAGAGGAAGGCATTCACCATCAGTAACAAAGCTCTCGCTTTGAGGCATACTTTTTCCTCACGGAGCCCTAACTGAAACCCTCCACATATGGCAGCGTAACAGTCAGCACAGCCCCCATATGCCGTGCCGCCGGGACGCAGCACCCCGCTTTGTCTGTAACTAGGACGTGGAATAACCGAGCTGCACCATCCCCGTTGCCATGCCGACCGTGAGCCGTCCTCAGCCCCGCAATGCCTCCTCCCAGCCCGGGCTCTGCCCTGCTCCATTTCCAGCACGTCTGTTTGATCACCGTACGGATAAAATCCGTTTACATCTTACTGAGTTACGCCACACGGAGCCGCTCAGCACCTCCCTCCCGCGCAAAACGCCCTCACGGCGCTCACACGGCTGCGGCCGCCTGAGGCACCGCTGCGGGCCCGCCCCGCGCCGCAGGCCCAGCGCCGCCACAACGCGCAGCGCCGCGGCCCGCGCCGCCTCACGGCCGCCCGCCGCCCCCTGAGGGGTTACCTCAGCGATGGGTCCGGGGAGCCACTCCTCACCGCGGCGCAGCCCGGCCCCGGACACCCGGCGGGCAGCCTGCCGAGCCCCCTCACGCCGAGGCGGGACCGTTACCGCCGGCGGCTCGGCTCGGTTCGGCTCCGCTCGGCTCGGCCCGGCCCGGCCCCGCCCCCAGGCCGCGCGCGCCCGTCTGTGCTTGTTTTTGTTTTCTTCCCCCCAGCGACACGGCCGAGAGCGGCGCCTCCGATTGGCTGACTCCCACCCGCCGCAGCAGCCAATCGGCGGGCAAAAGGAGCGGCGGGTGGGTGGGGCATCGCCCCACTGGAAAGGAAAGGGACGGCGGGGGGGGGAAACCATCTCGGCCTCGTCGGCGTGGGGGCGGGAAGGGCCGCTCGTGTGGAGAGCGGGCTGGGGGGGGGGGGGGTGCTCAGTGGGGTTCTTTGTGTAGCTGCATCCATTGCCTACCCAGGCTGCTTGCACAGGGCTTGGCCGCTCAGTAGCGCGTACTCCCACTGTGAAAAATCAATATTTGTTTTGTGTTAAACAAAACCACGAGAAAACTGGTCTATCACGTCGTTTCCACGTTGCTAACGGGGGAGGGGGAAGGTTCAGGCCCTTTTTGCTTCACACGGCCCCTCTCTGCCCCCTCCTCTGTGCGGGCGTCCCAGGTGGGCAGGGGCTGCCTAGGTGCACCACAGCCGGTGGATTTTCGGAGGGTCTGTCAGGAAAAGCTGCTAACACACGTTCCTCTGGATGGATAACCAAGCCGTGTGTACCCATCCGCTGCCTCCCAGATTTTCTACTTCAGATTAGTTTGCACTAACCCTGTTTATTCTACACACAGTGCCTAAGGCCAGGCACCTGATTACAGGTGACAGCCTGTTTTATTGTCAAGCTCTGCCTCCGCTCAGCCCCTCCTAAAAACACCGTGAGCCGTTGTTCTCCCTTTGCAGTTTGTTCCTCCTGAGAGCCCAGCAACCTTCAGTGCCCTGAGCAGCCATTCTGCCTCAGTGCTTGCGCACCGCAAGGTTCTTCAGCTGCCAGCGAGGGAATTACAACATTACGACTTGACTTTTGTTGTTTTTGGGTTTTTTACATATTATTCCAGTGTACTTCTACCCCAAACCAGACTGAACTGCAGCCAAACTTCCCTTGTGTAAGAGCTGCTGAGTTCACTTATTGGCCCAGCTCGGCATGAATCATCAGAAGGAAGTTTAAGAACCAAAACAACAGCGATCTTTTAAAGGACCGTGCGCCGTGATTGCTGTACTTTTAGTGATAAACACTTCCCCCACCAGACACGATGGAAAGAAAATCTTTCTTGTTTGTGGTGACTCTGGGTTCCAGCCATGTTCCAGGCAGGACAGCTTAGCATGCTCACACAAGCCTTTCTTCACATAAGGATCAGCCTCAAAAGATTTTGTTTCTCTCATCAATCGAAAAATAATTCCTAATTTTCTCTTTGCACCTTCGCTGCAAAGCATGCGATGCTACAGCATCATCACTGAGATGAAAATAGAATCTATCCATTAACAAAGACTGTGGAATTCAGCTTCCCCACAGCAAGACAGCAGAGGAACTGAAAGAGATTCTGCAGTGAGGAGAGGTGACGGAAAGAGCGGTGATACGGTAACAGGAACCAGCACGAGGGAAGATGCAACCAAATACCCCCTCAGTGCATCCTGCCCCTTGCTACGACCTGTTCTATAGCATTCTGTAAAACTGCTGGAGGATTTTCTGGTAAAATTTAGGGCTGGATCATTTCCAAGGCCCCCAAAAAGCTGTCTGATTAAATCAAAAGAAGAGGAAAGCTCCTGAACCAACCAGCATACCTCCAGACAAGGAAACGGTGTGTTTTTCCTTTCTTCTGCTGCCTGTCTCTACTAGCAGCCTGGTTATCAACCACTGAAAATCTTGTCTAGATTTGACAGTACAGACTTTCTGATTTCTAAAACACTGTCATCACCTGAAAAAGGACCAATGTGCACGCACGATTACTTGTATCCTCCTGTTGTATCAAGCAGACTACTCAAGATATCACCATTTTGCCTTTTTTGCCTCAAAACCTTAATGTTAAAAAGACATAGTCCATCACATATTAATCTCCAGGCTGTAGGGAGCAGCTTGCTCCTTCCCTGCTTCCCTCCCTGGCTGTATGAACAGCACTCGATCCCCATAAAAACAAGAGGGCGGAATCCCAATCCCCCCTTCCCATCGACCACTCAAACTCAGGAAAACAAGAAAAAGAAAAAAAACCAAACCCAGTTCCTGGGCAGTGCCCAGCTCCCACACGAGCTGCAGTGTCTGCCTGCAGCCCAGGTTACCTGCACTGGGAGCTCCGCTGTGCCACGCCGTCCCTCGCCACGCAGGAACTGCGGGGATTCCTTCCCCTCCTGCCCTCCCACCTGGAGCAAACTGCTGGGAGAGAGGCGAACAGGTCACTTCCCAGCTCTCTTCCTCCCTTAGCGCTGGCTGGCTTGTTTTCAAACTCTCCCCTCCCTTTCTCACATGTTGGCCAAGCCCTCCCAGAACACCCAGGGGAGGGATCCGTTGGCTGCAGCTCCCCGAAACACGTGGAGAACCCTTCCCCCAGCCTGGGGTCGGGGGCACCCACACCCTGCACCCGCCTGCTGCCAGCCTTTGCTTTTCAGCCCACTTCAGCAAGATTCACGCTGTTTATCTGCCCTCCAGCACCCAGAGAGCAGCGAAAAGCAGAGGCTGTGTTTACTTAAAAACATCACCCAGCATTTTCTTTGCGCTCCTCAGTGTGGGTTTTTTCAGAGTTTTGCTTTCTGTTTTGATTGTTTTCAAAAGCCAGCACCTGTGATGTTGACACCTCGGTAGTTCTGTTTCATTACAATCTACTCTTCTGCAGTGACAGTTAAAATATAGATTTCCACACATAATGCAGACAGCAAAAGCATACCGAGTCTGCTAAATCCATCTGCTCTGTTCACTCGCCTGTCTCTTGGCCTTCTGGTTCCTTTCCCTTCCTTGCACTTTCATTTGCATCTTCTGCACTGGCTTCAAGGTGCCTTCTTCAAATGAACTGCAAACACAGCAATCCCATTCCTCACCAGTCAGCATCAGCTCCATCAGCATCGTGGTTGAAAGGAAACACGCCTTCACTTTTTTAATGCTCGTTAATTAGAGTTGCTTCTGAACATCCTCCTACAGCTCCATACATGAGCTGGCAACAGTGCTGCAGCTCCATCCTGCATCTGCAGCCTGTGCCCAGGACAGGCACATGGGGGGGGAATGCAGGTCATACCTGTCTGGGTTTGGAAGCTCCAGTGTCACTTGCTGAGATGGCTTTGGACAAACATTTTCATGAAACACGGACTACCTCTGCCATGGCTTTCCAGGACTTGTCCGTGACGGTGCACAAAAACCTTTCCCCCTTTGTGTTTCTGAGTGCACCTTCCTGTCAGGCAATTTGGAATTGGGTTTGCTCTGTAAAACTGTTTCGGGCATGTCTCCTCTGTGTTACAGTTGTCATCTGTTTATTCTTGTCTCAACAAAGACAGTCGTGCCTCTGAAAAGACATTTTACTGGGAAGGGCTGAACTTGTGAAATGTGCAAAGAAATGGAACATTTGATTGGCCATAAAGAGTTCCAGATAGTGAGTTCATGTAAAAGCTAACAACCAGAAACATGTAATAGTGTAATACTTCAGAATAATTGTCCCTTTCTTACTGGTTTACTGTGGGAGAAAATCTTCAGGAGCCACTTATAACAAACAAGCTGTGTTATTGCCTTTTAGTTATTATCTGACAAACTGAGGCACTGTGATTAATAAATCACGTGCCTGCTTTTTGTGTGTGTACAATCACATGCTCCATACTTATATTGACAGAAGCTTACAAAATATTTACCTATGTGCATAGGACTGGCAGGAACTTTTGGGCCACCAGGTCTCCTATCACGGGCAACATGTGATGTAATTCCTTTCTTAGACTGAATGAGTTCTGTTCTCAAAGCAATTCAATACTTTGCATGCATGACTGCAACTGGAGGCTGTTCCTCCCAGATCATCAGATGGTTAGCAGCGATCAAAATGTCTAATGCATCTTTTTGCTCATTTACTCTTTACCAGCACTGGCCTTTAGCACCACTAAGTCTTTCCTCACCCTCCTTGGGAGAGACATCCTCCTTGGGAGATATATTTAAAGAGAGAAATCCTCCTGGTTGCAAAATCAAGCAGGAGAGCCTCTCCTTGGGTACACCCAGCTTTCACTGCAGCCTGGGCTGCACCTTTCCCATTGTGTTCTAGGATTTCATTGCTTTTCTCGTGCTTCCATGGTGTTGGCATCTTGGTTATTCTGTGATGGAAGTGTGAGCTGCCAGTTTACATGTAGGAAAAGGTTCAGACCTATGACCTTCCCCTTCTGTTAATTGTTTTCCTTGCAGCTGGCTATTTTTTTTTTTCTCTATATAACATTTCAAGCCTCCTTTGACCTGAGGTCACTTTGCATTTTCTGTTGTCAGCAATTTTCACCAGTTCTCCACCAGTGTTTGTGCCAGGCTCATTCCCACAAGCCAGGAGTGCTGCCTAACAGCCCCCATAGCCTCCTGCTAGGCTGGCAGCCTCCCACCCCTCTCACAGCAAGTTTCATTGCATTTACACCTTGTCCTAAATCTCTTCTCCCTGTTCCTAGGATCTTTCCATGTTGCACCGTATGGAATCTAAATCCAGAGGGGTGAGATCCCCCCCAGTTCCTTCACTAAGCAAATGCTTTTCCTCACCTGAGAAAGATGAACAGGCCTGGTAAATGCATTTAATCTCATGCTTTACCCCCCTTTCTTTAGCTACCCTTTCCCTTGCAGTTTGTGCTGGAGCTTTCCATACACCATTAAGCTGCAGCGTTCATGCCTGTTCTTGCCCAGATCAGTTCGCTCGGTGTGCTCAGGCCGTGTGCTCTGCTCTGCTCCCTGGCTGCAGGGATGTGCTGGAGATGCTGGGGCCAGTTCTGCAGGAGCTCTGGCATGTGGGTGAGCCCGTTCCGCTGCCTGCAGTGCACGAGGGATCCCTGGGCTTTGCTTCTATCCTGCCTGTGAACATTTCCCTTGCCCATCCCACCAGCCTGCTCATCTGCAGCCACACGATTAACATCCTCACCCTCAGTGAAAGCTAAAATGAATTTGGGTTTTGCACATACCTAATGTATATTCACCCCTATGCCATTCTTACTGGAGAGCCACCTCTCTCTTTTTCCTCTTTCCCCGTTTTCCTCAGCTATATGCAACCAGGAAAAATGTTTTCCCTTTTTATTAATGCCATTTAGAAGAGCAAACTGCCTAACTTGTGAAACATAGTCTTTATAACCAATCGGTTATTTTGCTTTTGTAAAATAATTCCTTGCAATGACTGCTTATTCTCAGTATCATTTCTACATTTGAAATTGATTTAATTGCAGCCCGTGCTTTCCAGTTTTCCCCTTGCTGGGTTTTATCTCCAGTGAGGTACTGTGTGATGAACACTGGTCCTGGAGCTGCATCCCAGCAGCGCTGGGACACGAAAATCCTCAGGCTCATAGAACAGCTGATAAGATGGCTTAGTTCTTGCTATTTATTTAAATACATCCCTTGGAAAGCTGAAGCTGTACCAGCCATGCCTGTCTTCATCACAGGGATATAATATTTTAAGCAGAGCTTTTGCTTATCATTAAAAAACCTGAAGCATCCCGAGTCTTCCATTTAAAAAAAAAAAAAAAAAAAAAAACAAAAGAAAGAAAAAAAAACTTGACAAAAGTGGATATTTCTGATATTTCTAGGGTAAATATCAGCAAGATAGAATGGAAGAGCAGGTGTAGATTTGCTGCTCCTTTTGGAAATCAATTTTTGCCTTAAAATATAGCTGCGTAGGCGGCCCTTTGTGATAGTTCACCAAAGAGGTATTTTACATCTGCAAGGCCTGGAGCCTCAACTGAAGCTCACCTGTCTCATCACTTTTCCTCTCCCTGTCAGCCTCTCCTTCTTGGTCCCACCACGCTGCCCCAGAGTCCCAGCATGGGATGGGAAGATAGAGAAGGGACCGTGTACAAGGGCTTGGCTTTCTCAGCTCAGTTGCTGCGAGGCACATAAGTTTGGCACCTGGTGCTCCCTCTCAGCACAGCTCTCAGCACAGCTGCAGTCAGCACAGTGCTGATGTAAGCAGAACCACTCCTGCTCCCCTCCAGTTCCTGCACGGCTTGTTCCGGGCCATCCAGCTCCAGGAGAAGCTCCATCCTGGAGAAGACATCCATCAAGGAAAGTCCAGTGGGCTGAAGGGAGTGTGCTGGAGGCAGAGCCCACACCACATCTTGCCTTTCACAGTGTGTGCTTCAAGCTGTGGCTGCTGCCGATGCAACAGTGTCTGGGCAACAGCCTCGAGCACAACAGGCCCTGTGGTGTGGCACGGCAGTGCTGCCCCAGCCTCCATTAGCCCCCTAGGCTGGGTGCCCTCATGACAAGGCCTGGCACAGCACAGTCAGCACCGCGGGGCCGGGTTCCCATCTCCCATGCTGACTTACTGCATGACCTAGGGCAAGTCACTTAGCTGCTCCCCTTCATTTCCTGACTCTGCTAAAATGCCAGGGATAATAAGTAACTTTGCATGAACGCTGTGTAGCTTTGAAATCTTCAGATGAAAAGACGCTGTATAATTGCAAAGCATGTTTAATAATGCTCATCATTCGCTTCCCTCTGAGCTGCCCGTCACTCTCAGGCTGGAGCGCTGCAAAAGCCACCAGCATGCAGCCACCAGCAGCAGGCTTTGGGGGAGTGCAGGATTCTCCCACATCCAGCTCCACCTGGAAATCTGACCTGAGCCCAGGTCGGACAAAAAGCCAGAAGCTCCGAGCTCCTTGCAGACAAAAGCTCTCTGGAAAGCATGGGGATTTGGGGGAAGGGATTTAAACAGCTGTGTTGACAACACAGACAGTAGGGATCTGATTCAAGTTGAGGGGAACTACGTGAAAGGCAGCAGGGAGACACAATTAAAGCAGTGATGAGGAGGAAGGAGAGGGGAGAAAGGAAGATTACTCAGGCTGAAATGCTCCCAGAGTGCAAGCAGCCACAGCCACACATCCAGCTGGCACCGGCCTGCATCCCCCTGTGCTCTGCATGTCCAGTGTGCTCCCCAGTGCAGTCTGCCAGGGCGGCAGGGGCCTTCTGGGGCCTTTCAGTATGAAAATTAATCTGGACTTTTACCAAGGGAGCCGTTTTGTGCAGCGCTGCAGATAAAAAGAGATGAGGTTGCCTTTGTAGCCAGGCCTGCAGAGCTCGCACTCAGCCAAGGGGTTATTTCTATTTGACTCACTAACACAGCAGTAGCTGGAGCCGATGCCTGCAGCTCACTGCAGCCCAATGCCTCTCCCTAACAGAGGAGACTCTGTGCACTGCTGGCAGCTCCTGTGATTTTATCGCAGTTTTTGAGCTTTGGGGATTGTATCTTAAAATCCCAGCTCCTTGAAGCAAGGGAACTGTAGCTTTCATTTATAAACGAGTTACGTTCCCAGCTCTCAAGGATGAAAGATTTGAAAATATGAAACTAATGTCACTTAAAAAATTGGGAACTGAATGAGGAGATCCTGCATTACGTGGCTAGTAAGAATTTTTGTTTAAAGTTGGGAAAAGAAGTAGCTGGCAAATAACTTCTGGGCAAATGGGGCAGGGCTTGGGCTGACTGCTGGCTTCTCAGGATTTGGAGGTTGCCAATCTGCCTTTGAAGTCTGCAGCCATTCATAAATCCTTACATAACAGCAGCAGCCACAACGCAGTGGAGCTCCAGAAATGCTGACAAGAGGAAAGCGGTGGGAAAAAGATTATTTTAGCAACCTATGACAATGCAGACTGAGGCATTAATATTTAAAGACAAAAGACCTGGAGCTTTAGCACCCTAGCTCCTCTTAGAAAGGAGTGCCTTTTTGCTCTAGGTACTCATTTTGCGCCTTGGTAAACCTCTCATAGGCAGAGAGGAATTGAGAGGCTCCACAGGGTTACAGAAGGACATTGAATGTAACTAGATACACCTCGGTCCTTTGTATTTTAGGAAAACGATTCTTCTCATTTCAGTGGGCGGCCATGGCTGAAAGCCTCCAGTACCCAACAGGAACAGATGTGAGCTTCAAACACCTCATGACCGCTGCTGTGCTTTATCCCAGCTGCATCTCCAGGTGTTTTCACACTGTCACAAGCAACAAAGATACAACAGCAGGGCAAGCACTTGTGTATCAGCTGTCCCATGCCAGCCCATGGTACACACCTCTCACGTGCTCCTTCAGGGGGAGCACTCACTTGTTCAGACCACCCGCAAGCTGGCTTGAGCAAACACAATTTGCTTCTCACTTTGCTTGGCTAATGAGAAGCAATTCATGAAAGTGAGTTTGTGAGCATGCCCAGAGTGTCAAGAAGAGCAGCTCTCAGGAGGAAACGTACCCAAATGGCATTTCTGACAGGTTTCTTTCACTTCATGTTTTTTATTCTCATCTCACTGGGCCCTGCACTTTCTCATGCTGTGAGGCACTGCTTGCATTTGATGCTGCATTAAATGGGTACTTACTTAATCTCAAGCCTCCAGTGGCTCTCAATCCAACCAGACTTGCTGCTAGTTTGGGGCTCAGAGCCCGTGTAGGAGGTTTGGGAAGAGGCAGCAGTGTATGCCTCTGCAGGAAGATGAAAGCAGAAGAGCAGGTGATACACAGCCTGTGAACACACAGCCACAGCCACCAGCCCGCTGCTGGGAAATGCCCACAAGCACAGGTCCTACTGGCCTCATTCAGAGCTCCTGGGTCCACACACAGCTCAGCAACAGTCGCACAAGAAAAGAGATTATTTACATCTTCCTGTTGATCAGTCGGCAGGCTAATATCCAGCATACTGTGTTTGAGTTAACCTGTCCCAGTTTCAGTCAGCCGGAAGCAGGCCCTGGAACAGCCCAGACAGAGCAGTGCCGATTGCCCTTAGTGTAAGGACAGACCTGGGCTGATCCTCCTGTTTGTCTCAGTGCATATTCCTTCTGTGGGCATCCCAGGTTAAGATCTGCCTTGTTTCTGAAGATCCCATACTTTTCAGTGGGGGCACCTTGGGGAACACAGGCACTGTTCCTCTCATACACTTCAGTGCACACACTGCTTTCCACTGCAGTGGATCCCTGCATCGGGGAAGTAGCAGCCAACGCGGTAGGTAGGGATGTTAGAAACACAATTTGGGCATGAACCAGAAGAATATGACTTATTATAGTAATACTGGCAAAGTGTGTGCCAAGTGCATAATGCTAAAGTCCAGGTGAGGCAGTGCAAGCCTTGCTCTTGCACACACATGCACACACACATAGGTGCATCCCCATGCCCTGCAGTGTGCCCACGCCTTGGGAGCTGGGTGCTGCTAAGCACTCACTAATAGCACTGCTGTGAAACTGGTCATCACAAGCACGCAAATCTCTCCTCATTTCCCAGCACAGGTGTGCGCAGCATTGCCTGGCTACGCCCCCTGAGCACAAGGTGAAAGTTTGCTGCCAAGAACACGCTGCTCTGTGCTGAAGATAACCCAACTGCAATGCAAACACAACCAAGCCGGAGTAGAAACCCACAAACAAAACAGGCTTTCTGTGCCCTCTTAAAGACACAGAGGCTGTGTTTGAGGAAGGTGGAACTCATATACATGTACTCAAACAACGTTATGGCAGCTTACAAACAGGAACCCTCACTGCTAAGAAAGTGGGAAGAAACCAGGCTGGAAGAGCTGCCGCCAACCAGGGCTGCACAGCTGGCGCTGTCTTACCTGGATGAATATTAGCCAGTGCTCTGCCTGGCAATGATCTAAAAGGCTGGATACAGCCTGCCCTATGGAGCTTTCTAGTGCACAAAAAGCTTTTGGACATGCCCACTCATTTAGATCTGACCCAGTTAATTAAAAATTGACGTATGCTACTTATTTCAGCTTAAATGAAGCTTACTTCTAGTAGCTAAACACTGCTCCTGACAGAAGGCTCTTTAAGCAGAGTCAGCCTGATACAAACTGAAATGAGAGCTTCCTGGCTTTAATCATCACAGGTATCTGATCAGAAATCTCACCCTGCAGTAGGCTGATGCAATTGTGTGCAGATGAGCCCCAACAAGACACCTTCGTGCATGGAAAATGGGTCCTGCTGGGCTTGCAGCTCTGACGTCTGCTGCCAAGCTCAAGGTTGGTTGATGCCTGTGGGTATTTCTTTAGTGCAAGGGAAAAGGATTCTTTTTGTTCCACCACTGCAGTACCCCATCCCACTGAAGATGGCCCAGAGAGGGCAGGGACGATCCCTGGGTTTGCACAGTCCCCATCTTCTCCATAACATGGGCACCTTACCTCCAGGTGCACACTTGTGCTCCCCTGGATTCACAGCACAGCATTGCATCAGACAAGCCAAACACATGGGGAGCTCTCGGCGTATTGCCACAGATAAGCAGAAGTTGGTGGAGGGAAAGGTAGAAAAGCAAGCAAAAGCAAACCTGTTCTTTGGGGCTGTCCCACTGCCACCTGCACAAACACGGCAGAGTTCCTGCCACACTAACACTGATGTCCTCGGCGGCCTGCACCCTGCAGTTTGGATTTCTGTTAGTTAAGGACACGTGATGCCCAATAAACACTTAAAAAATTGACTTCCCTGATTTTTAGAGAGAGATTCATAGCTGTGAAGAGATGATATCACAATCACATGTATGAAGGTTTCAGAACATCCACAGCAGAAGAACCGAAACCATTTGCGCTTAAAATACATTACACGTGTGCTTTGGCTGCAAAACACTTACTTAAAAAACATTAAAGTGCTGACTTGATGAACTGGAGAGTCAGAAAAGCAGAGTGCCATCCTTAATGCCAATGACCCATTTCCCCAGCTGTTCAATGGCAGTGCGCCGAAAGAGGGAGTTTCAGCAAAAGAAGAGCATGGGAGAGAGGGAAACAGGCAAACCGAGGGACGTGGGCTGAGATGGGGTAGGGAATGCTTAAGGCATGCTTAGCTTTGCTGGGGAACGTTATTTTCTATGGTACTCTCAGAAGGATGAGAAGACAGTCTGGATGGAAACAGAGAAAAGCCAGTGGGGACAGCCAGCCTGCCAAATTTATTTTGAGAAAATAAAGAGAAAAAGGGAAGTGGAGTGCATATCTGGAGGGACAGCAGGTAGTAACAGGTAGGAGGTATTAGAACAATTAAAAATAATTACAGAGTGAAACGCCAAGATGTGCTCACTTCAACTTCAGCACCTGATGACTGCAGTTGCTGGTGGTGTGTGGCAGGAACCACCTGGTAAGAATCACAACTTCTAGAAATTAGATTTAACAGCAAACACTTTGGCCTCCTATTTTCACCTTACTCCCCCAAACTAGCTTTCATTCGTTGTGATTTGCAGCAATTCCCTGGAAAGCTAGAAGCACGCTGTTGCTGGGACAATTGCCCACCACTACTTACGCTTTTTAATTCTCTTTATTAAAATCTTTCTTTTTAGGAAACACAAATTGCAATCAGTTACACAGATCAGTTAATATTGATGACAGTTCCTACATAATTAAACAAGTACTAACAAATTCCAACTGTTTACAAGCCAAAACTTAAATTAACAAGATTATATAAGCTCAATAAATAATACATCTGGTCCAGTTCAAGTATAATTCAACAAATCACAGCCTTAATCCTTAGAGAATAGAAAAACCCTGAATGTAACCAGCCTAACACTAATTTAGTGTTAAAGCCAATGTGAAACTTTGTCTAATCTTATGGGGCAAATATTTAATTGTTTTATTTTATACTTCAAGGGAAGTAAGTTACAGATTGACATTAAAGACTATTTGAGATTAATACAGATTTCACGAAGATGAGAAGCACAGTCCCTATTCAAAAAGTGCAGTCTTTGGTTAAGATGTGTTGAAATGGTTTGTATATATTAAGGAAGCTCTTTTTTATTATTATTATTATTTTAAATATCAATATATTTTTGGCTAGACCTGAGCCTGCTTTGTGCTATATATATAAAATGTATATATAAATATATATGTATTAATAAACAGCGTGGATTATAGTGATGATGAATTCTGCCAACAAAAAAAAGTAAAGATTTAAAATATAACAAACCAAAAGAAACAACACGTTTTTACATAAGCTGAGAAAGGCAAGCAACTGCCTACAGTGGCCTCTTTCTCAGCAGAATAGGTAGTAGAAATCGAGGAGCTGAGTGCCTGTCAGCATTGCATGATGGCCTGTTGGGGAAGGAAGGAGATTATCTCTGAGATCTCAAAGTGAATCAGGCTGAAAACTGATTGTAGGGGATTGGCAGGCGTTAGTTGAGACTTGAGATTGCTTTAAAGTATTGAGTTCTAGGGTGAGAAGGGACCTCCTCAGAAGGAAAACTGTCCCTTTGGCTGTACCTAAGATGTTACAGATTGCTGCTGTGTCAAGACAAAGCTCAGAGGAATGGGGCCACCAAACCATCTCTACAGATGTCTGGTTAGGTCACATCTGTAGGGTTGGGCACGGCTCCTGCATCTCTCACTTGAGACATCCCCAAAAGAGGAAACTAAGTAGGGTAGAGATGCCACACACAGCGTCCTCCTTCTACTTCCTTCAGCTGCAAAATAGTGGCCTGGGTCCTGGCCCAAACAAAGGACCTGGAGCCACGACAGGCCCCTGTGATCCCTGGTCAGAACTCCTTCTCCCAGAGCCTTGGATGGAGACCAAAACTTAAGTGAGCACATCTCGATCAAGGACTGAAGGATACTGAGGTCCACTCTGTCAAGAAGGAATTCTGCATATCTAATGCAACCAGACAGGGAAAAAGAAGGTTAAATATGCAAGCTATGAATAATGGGAGTGATCCTGATTAAGAATTTGAGGAGGGGTGAAAATTAACCTCCTGGGCAAACACTCATTTTAGCAGTTCTGCTGCTGCCAGTCAAAGTCTCATGGTTGCCTATTGTTTTCCCTGCCTGCCTGCATCCACCTGTTGTCTGTTTTCTGAAAGTGGGGTTTAAAGCTCCTTGGCCTGGGAAAGTCTTTGTTGTGGATTTGTGTTGTGCCTGTAATAAAGGCAGTGGACCTGTAGCTTCTGCTGCAATACAAATAAAGAATAATAACAGCGATACTTTTCTCATTTGAGGTTACCTGGGTATAAAGTTGCTGGAGGCATCTGACTTTGATATAGAGTCAGCTATGTCTCACATCCCATTACACTTAACCACATGGTCTAACAAGCTGCCATTAGGGCAGTGAGAGCCCCAGTTTGATAGCGGGGTTAGCTTCAAAAAATCTAATGCTTGCATTTGGAGTGACTTCCTTCCCTCGTGCCCAGACTGTGCTGAAGGGCATGAGGGGAGCTTCACATTCAGATGATACATGACCAGCTTGAGAGCTGTGCCTTAGAAGATGGTTGCACAATCTCTGCTGCCATTTTTGTAATCTTATAGCTTGCAATATAAGCTCTTGCCCTAACAGCTCTGTGCTCAAATTTCACTGCTATGTGAAAAACAAACAGCCAAAGGAAAGCCCAACCTTTGAAGGAAAAAAATCTTTGCAATTTTTTTTCTTTTCTTTTTTTTTTTAACTTTGAGAAAAACAAAAGCTGTTTTAGATGACAGATGGACCCGAATCTTAAAAACACTTCAAGTATGGATAAAGAAGGATTTATGCTGCAATGTTTTTCATTTCCCCTTGTCTTTTGGATAGGCCACATCTGAATCTGGGATGCAAAGAATCTCTCAACTTGTGAGTAACAGGAATTCCAAATATGAAATCTGAACCCACCTCTGGTAAAAATGAGTGGAAAGCACAGGCCATGAAATGGAAGAGGGCTTCAGGCAACAACGCCAGACACCTCTAAGACACGCTGCCTGGCCACAGGATACTGCAGAGAACAAGCATGACTGCTGGCACAAGAAATAATGGAACGAATACTTTGGTGGAAGTGGTTTTGGCATTTTAGCCACTCTGAAATAGTTTGCAATGTCCATGCCATCCTTAGGGATGACGGGAACCTTCTGGGAAACTATTTCCTCTGCACGACATCTAAGCAGGACACCTTGCACCAGCAATTTTTACTGACCATACTCTGATGAGTATGAGAGCCAGGCAAAGAACAGAAACATGTCTGCAAATCCCCATCTGCCTAGATTGCATGGTGCACTTCATAAAAGCAAAACTCTGGGATCAATTCTGGCAATGGTTTGCATACACATTCACTATACAACACAAAGCCCCATTGAGATGAACCAGAAACTTGTGCAGTGCATTTCAAAGGGACTGTGCAAAATGCTAAGTAACAACTGCACAGAAACAATAGCTCGTAATAATGCCAGAGCTGCTGGTGCATCCTGTGTTCTCAGTGCAGCGCTGCGAGCCATGAGTTGTGACATTCACCTTAAAAAAAATCAGGGAAATAAAACACAAAAACAATATTAAAAGTCTGGCATCTTTCCATGAAAACCAAGAAAATTCAACATCTCCAAGCCAAGGAAAAGCAGCTCTGAAAAGAAAACAGGAAGACTCCAAAAGCAGGAGTCTCAAGGAAAATGTCTAAAAGCAACATGGTCCAAACACATGGCACTTTAAAAAGCCTCCCATGAGAGTTTCAAGTCTGTAAGACTTAAAGTTGGCACTCTTTAGATTCGTCAAAGAGAAGAGTTTCAAACACAACAGCATGTGGAGAACACCCTGATCACGCCATAGGAAATGCTGAAATCCAGAGCTGCCAGCACGTGTGTTTGAATTGCTCTCGCTGTGCTGGGCTCAGGCTATAAGGTCCCTGGGCAGAGACTGCGGCTCCCTCTGCATTCATACAACACAGTCAGTGCTTAACAACACAAATATCTATCATTTCACCCAGCTCTAAGACGCATGGAGATGGATGCTGATGGGGTTTACACGATGCCATCTACAGATTAGTTTTAGCACAATGGCTTTAGATGTCCTATGCAAATCCTACTCACTAATCCTACTCACTGGGGTAATGAGCAAAATGACTGCAGACACTTTAAGCAACATTAAAGCCTATTTATAGTCACATCTCCTTTCCTTCCAGCGTCCACTGGAGGATGCTGAGTGCTTCTAAATACTCCTCCTGACCTGATGTGTCACATCAGAATTAAAACCTGAAGAATCCCTGAGAATTCTGATTTAATCTAGGAAACCACTCCCAACGTGCAGAGTGTGAGAAAGAATTGCTCCACTTGGTACAGATATGCCAGCTTTGCTTCACCGTGGGAAACAGTTTCAGGCATTTTGGTTTTTAATGGCACTCTGGGCATAGGTGCATGGAAGATGCTCTTTATTTCCCCTCCTCTGTACAGTGCAAATTGACAGTTATATCAGAGAAAATAAAATTAAAAAATATATCAGCATTCACTCATTATGGCTCTTTCAGCTCATCCGCATCATATTTTTTTCTTTGTAAAGTGAGGAACAATTCCAGTGTCATCCTGAAGCAGGTGGCTGTCTTCTTCCTTCATTTTCAGGCTCTCTTCTGCAAGCTGGGACAGATACTTCTGCAATCACAACAGAAACAAACCATCTCTATTAAAACTGAGAACACTCAACACAGAATGCTCTACTCCTCTTCAGAGCTCTTACACAATCCCAGCACCTCAGAATGGAAGAATATACACAGAACTCTCCTTCTGGTGAATATTCAAGTCAGGTAAAACGCTTAATCCATAGATTTGAAAGTTCTGTCATTTACTCTTGTGCCACAAGGGGAATTGCTGTCAGAATCAGAAAGATCACAACTCCCCATCAGTCTGTGTAACCAGACCTCGCTTCTATTTGCAAGCAAACTCACAGCTCCTGTATGATATAGCGCAGCAACCAACCCCACTGAGTCAACTAAATTATACCAGGGTAAGACTGCTGTGTAAAAAAGTAGATACAGATTCTGAGTCATAATTTAAAGCATATATATTACATTTTCAGCACTTCCAGTTTAGACATGTATCTTGTGCACAAGAATATTTGTATTAAGAGACAAACCAAACTCAATAATAATTAACAACATTTAGCACTCTGGCTAGAGTATCTGTGTGTATTGTGCTACTCTAAGAAAAAGCATTTCAGCATGATTTGAAAATACAGACAAGGCCTGTGAGGCTTCCAACCTTCTGAAAGCACTGTTAGTAGAAACGGAAGATGAACCAATTAATGTAGGTTGGAAAATGGTGCTCAAAGTATTTATTCACGGTCAACAGATGTAGAAATAGGTGGAGAGAAGCTGCTTCATCAGCAGCTGGTCTACACAGATACCTACACGGTTATGTAAAGGTGGTCATACTAACATTATCTAGTTGCAGGATTCCTCCAGAGTAGAGTTTACTCTTGGACCTCCATGAGAAATAGGAGGAATGGGAAATGAATGTAAAGAAATGAGGGGCTATGTTATGACTGCCAGGCTGTCTCACGTAAATACAAGCTGTGGATGTAAAAGGTACATCTGAAACAGACACAGTAAATGTAAAGAGTAGGCGTAACTGTGACAAAATGATGACTGCGCCCCCGTTAACCTGACTTGGGAGTAGAAGTTACACAACTCTTGACTGTGGCTCCCAGGTACAAAATTCCATGTGGCAGAAGGCCAGAGTAAATGTTACAGGCGTATACAAAGATATAGAATCCATAAAGATTACAAGGGGTCTGTACATCATGAACTGTAACAAATCCCTAACACTTGTTGGATCAAATAACCCATACATTTCTGGGTTTTAATGACTACCCACCAAAATAAGACTGAGGTTTATCCATCACCTTTAGCTGATGTTAATGTCAGCTGTCACCAGTTTTGAAGTTCACAAATCAGACATTCAAATGCATTTATAGGAAAATAAAAGTCTAGGAAAAAAAATATGTATATTTTTTCCTTTAAATACAAGTTTTGATAAATACTGCATAAAGCTAGGGGTAAACAGGATAAAATGCTGCACGGAACTGCCAAAGCTAGCTTACACCAGATGAATCTGACAGCTCGGTGTGATACGTGGAGGAGGGAAGGCCGAATGATAGATCTTTGGGACATGGAAAATGCAGTGGATTGTGAATATAAATATCACCTGGGAAATTATGTATTAAGCCAAAGAGAATGGAAAAGGACAAGAAGTGTGCAAGGCTGATGAGGAAACAGTTGAAATTTGTTCACTGGTTGCTGTTCTTCAAGGGCAACACAGAGAGATGAAGAGGTCAAGGTGACTACTTTACTCATCACCTAAGTGAGGTTTTTGGAAGAAAACTGTTAAACAAACTGTTCAGTTTTGTGTTAAAATCCAAACACTGAATATATATTCTGGATGTGGGTCCAAGAAGGTCGTGCAAAAGATGACATGGGGCAAATCAACCGGAAAAGACTCGTATTCATGAAAGCATTTGGGACAACGATGATGGCATCAGACAGTGGCATTTGTCACATGGGCAAGACAGCAGAATGACATTCTGCAGAGCAGTCCCATAGCTTCAGATGCAGCTAGAGTCCACAGTTCTTATGTTGCTGGATACACTCATTAAATTGCACTACCCTAAAAGACTGATGTTTCTTGCAGAGTACATAATTAACACGGTTCTAGAAACACAAAGCAAAAACTTGCTGAACTTCCATTTGAATGGGCAAAAGTTGGATGGTTATTTATCAGCTGTATACTTCCTCCATTTAAGAAGATAAGGCTCTACAGAACATTATGTTTTTATTAACATATTTAACAGATTTAATTTTAACAGTGTTTGCTGTCTTTGTGCTTTTATCTCAAGTCAGAGTTACATATCTACTGCAGTGCTCCTGGGAAACATATAATGGGAGAAAAAGATTTTTTTTTCCATGCTCTCTCAATTTTATGTGGACATTTTTTTCTATGACTGACAAAATAACTTCAAAAGTGAAAATGGCCATTGGACTTGTTACATGGGGCTGGAGTTGCAACCTCTGCTTAAGCAAAGTTTCTTTGGGACACGTGCATGGGATACAGGGCAAGTACTGAGTGCTGCTACCTCTGGTCAATTTCTCTGGATTTTCTTGAAAGAAGCAAAAAAAGATATGTGAACTGGGCACCTGCTCCTTGAGATTACACTTACAGGAACCATCATTAGCAAGGACAGCAGCTCTACAGGCAGTCTTTGATAGTCAGAGGTCTGAGAAGAAAATTCTTCCAGAGAAACCACGTCTCATTAAAAAAACTTTTCAGAAGGGCTAGTGCCTATTAGCCAGCTAGGAAAAAATGACTATTATCTGAAGAAAAGCAGAGCTCCAGCATTTGCTCTGGGCAGAGGGAAGGAACAGAGAAAGAAGGGACAGTCATATTCTTTCATGCTATTTTTTGTGAGCATGTGAATTCCAATAAAAGCGTCTAATAAGAACTCTTAACTGTCTCAGAGCATCCTAATAGAAGTGTCTTCTGCAGTGTACACACCCTACACATGGGCATGAACTCAAGGAGATGTGATGCAAGGCTGGCTCCTCCACTGAATCCTTAGCATTAGGCACGATGCTTGTGCTGCTGTAACTGATACTATCAACTGTACATCTGAAAAGTGATAAAGGCAGGAAATTTCATTTAAAGGCAAGTGCCCGTGGTCTCTTCATGCTGTTATCAAGGACTGATGGTATACACTTATGGAAACCACACAAGTGATTACATGCCTCTACATATCCGTACAGAAATTATTCAGTGGTGGTGTTCTCTGTGGCTGAACTGCCATGTTGTTCCGCAGCACAGGGAGGTGATGTCAGCAGGTCACAGCAGGAGAGCCTGTGCATCAGAGTACTGCATGCCCAAACATGCTGCAGGAGTTTATGCTCATACCAAGCAAGAATGGCAAAGTTATTAAACAAGTGGCATGTTCAGGGCTCCTGAAACTAAGAGATAATAAAGGCTGCTGCTGGGCTCACTCCCAACAGCTCAAACATCTGGGACCCTTAGCAATGGGTAACTAAAGGTTTGAGTCACTTGCTGAGCTCGTAATAAGGATCCAGTGTGTATGAGAAGATACAATTATCAGCTGGCCCCATTTTACTTATGATCCCTAAGTTGATGGCAGGGGCCTGGCAGTCAAAAATTAGGGTGTCAAGTATGGAACTACTGAAAAGTTTTGTTTACTTAAATTTCACTCTGAATTCTGCCCATGGCACAGAAACTGATTTTACTACCACCACTATCTTTATCTTATACCCGACCCACCCCAAAATCTAGTTATGGGCTATTTTCACGTGTGTTTTTACCTGAAGATTTTTGTAGTGGACAGTACTTCTGCAGTGATTTGTCTTTGCCGTCTCTTCATTTGTGTAGAAAAGTCCACAGAGCTTGCAGTAAAACCCAGTTCTAGGCACCACGAATTCCACACCTATTAAGAAATGCTGCATTACCTTCACATGTCAGTTGTAAACCTTCCCCTCCAAGATAAGCTAGTTAAATGACATAGATATGAAGACTGATCCTGGATTCATAGGATGGCGTAGGTTGGAAGCTATCTTAGATATCATCAAACTCCAACACTGTGCCATGGGCAGGGCAGCCAACCACCAGGATCAGGTGCCCATGGCCCCATCCAGCCTGGCTTTGAAGCCTGAGCTGCAGTATAAAATCCTGTGCATTGCAAATGCACCTTGCACTTCTCTCATAGATATCATACACACGGACCTTCTTCTCACAGAATATTGGCTAGAAATCTCACTGTGTAACCTCAAGGGCCAGAACAGCTATAGTAGTTATTAGCAGCAAATTCACACTGACGTCATGCAAATTACTCTTAAAAGATGCATTCTCCCAAGTGTCTTACTTATGATCAGTGTTTACACAGTAAAGCAAATACTTTTTGTAATACTGAGAGTATAATCACCACTTTTATGACAGGCATTTTTCAAAATTACTAAGTATTTTTCATACCATATGTCTTAACAGTTCAGCTTTTTAATTCCTAGAGAATTTCCTGGATGATCTTTTTGCCCTCAAGATCTCTTGACTTTGATCAGAGTTTCTATCACAGCCTCGCCAGGTCCCTTGAATGCACTGTGCCTGTGGGAGGTACACAAGGCTAAACCATGCTAGTTTGCTCTTCTTTCTGATTAGTGCAGAGATTCCTTGCATCAGGCTCAGGTCTGAGACAAAGAAGCCCAAGGGAACTGATTTCATCAGTGACATTTAACATCTTTTGCTATTCATCTGGAAAGAAATCAGCAAAGGTCTACAATGAAAAGCTTGTTTCTTTCAGCAGCTCCCCTTCTGTCCTATACGCTGCTCCTTCACTCTCCTCACATCTGTTCTGAGAAATAAATAGAGCAAGTAGCCTTAAAGTGACATCTTGTTGTAAGTTCTAGGAATTGCAGTGGGAGGCATCTCGGCCATCCTCGGCCTGAATGTCCCAACGTACCCAGGGGAATGCTGAGCTCGGTGAAGACGTCTTCTTGTTCCCAGCCTGCCGGAGAGTTCCTCCTCCTAGACTCTACTTCTGGGTATTCGAGAGATCTCATTTCCAGGTACCTAGAATTTGCTTAACAAATGAATAAATTTATTGAATGAAAACAGTTTATTAGTTTAAGCAGACATCTGTAGAATTCTTAGAACACTTTCTGGCTGGAGCTATGAGTGAAGCTCTTCCATTCAAATAAGATCCAACTCAGTGCTACTTCAACAGCTGACACAGTTAATTCTATTTCTCCCAGATCATTTTTCTATTTTTCGTATCATGCTTGCTATGTGTTTGTTTTTTTAATGTATATTTTAGATTCTAAACAGATCCATAATACTACACATGCCTCTGGCCCAAGCACAGTTGAATTGCAGCCCCATAGCCACCTATGGCGCCGCGTGACGAGGGACGGAGCTGGGCTGGCACATGGGCAGCAGCACCTGCTGCGAGCAGCTCCCCTACTGCATACCCTCCCACAGCAGGACCCCCATGGCACTGCCGCCATCTTCTTCCTGGAGCCACTCTCCTCCCCTCCTCAGCTCCCCAAGGGATGGATTCTGCTTTATGACTCCTGGCTATTGGAAGGTTTTGACTTCTGGCCAGGAAGGAGAGGTTGGATTCCTGCTGATCAACATAAATGGACTCAGACAAGATTTTTTTTTTCTTTTTCCACAGAGCAACAGAATTGCAGATAAACTGGTATAATTCCTACTCTTCAGTTCTTACATCAAGGGACCAGTTCCCTTAACCTGATGGAACTTCCACTGCATTGCAAATTTCACCAAGATAAGGGCTACATTTTCTTATAAAACAAATAAATTTCTGCCCAAACCAAACCTTTCCTGCCTTTCAAGTCTGCAGTTCAAGGTTCTGCAATTTCTGACTATGCAAATGAATTCTCCTTCATGATTTTAAATGTGCATATCACATGACTTAAAAGAAAATAATAAAAAAACCTGACTGATTGGCTTTCAAGTTAACTTTTAAGACCATTCCAAGTTTCCAAATGCACCGAAGAAATCCTGAAAAACTTAAGAGCTTCAGTTGGGTATTCTTAAAACACCCAGGGCCTTTCTGGCAACTTAAGTCTCACTTAGGTTGATTTCTGGGCTTTTGAACTGGCAGCTGCATTTGCAGAGAGCCTAGAGCTTTGCACAGCAGCTACCACATCCATGGCAGATATGTGGGACACGCTCTCCTGGAGTTTCCAGGCTCCCTGCTGGCAAACTGAGATGCTGGAAACATCAAAAGCCTCTGCTACTGGAGCTCGATGCCTATGAAGTGGGCAGCCAGGGGAGCCAAGCTTGCCATCTCCAGTTGCAGGATATGGCATAGCAGATTATCTCCAAACACACAAAGCCTGGAAAGCTGTCTTCAGGCCAGAAGGCGAGTACTGAAAGGTGAACCAGTTTCAAGTCTGTTCAGGAGGGAAAAGTCAGCTCAAGATCAGATACTCACACCAAATGTTCTGCAAGAAAATGGTACTCATAAAACTTCCAGCAACTTCTGCTCACAAACCCTTCTCCAACACACAGGCTCCAGCAGCAACCAAAGAAGAGCATTCCTGACCTATATGGTCTATTCCGTTTTCCACTTTCACTCCTTATGCACTATGCATTTGCTCAAATTTCATTCGAAAGTGTGACAAGGAGCCAACCTCAATTTCAGACATTCAAAATCTCTTTTCTTTTTTTCCTGACAGTAAAATACTAATAGACAGCTATGATTACATTTATTGGCACTATCTCATAGCATGTCCTATCAGATATATGAAAGGCAGCACGCAGTAGATAAGAGGAGATGATAAGGCAAGTCCTGACAAAAGGCACGTATTTGTGTGAACAGGGACTAAGAAGTAACAATCTGCAGATGATTTCCATGTTACTAATGCCTCAGTACAGTGTGTAAGAATACCCACCTTGTCCAGGAGCCAGCCAGACATTACGGATACTTTTCTGTTGACCTTCAGTGACTGTCACTCATTTCATTGACAATTCAAAATAAATTTAGCAGAGCACTGAAAGTGTTCAGTTAAACTCATGTGAACCTTGACATGACAATTATAGCAGCTTATGCCTTTCAGAAAGCTTGCAAGCTGCTTATCATATTTCATTTACACTATTCAGCTAAGAGCCTCTAATGGTTTAGCTTGGCAGAAGGCACCAGAGTTCTTTTACTGAGCTGCTCCAAGGACAAGACTTGATACTATTAGCAACATTTACTCTTGTTAGCAATAAATTTCAGCCCACTGTCAGAGAATAACATGCAAGGCTCCCTGCAGGCCGAAAAGAAAAAAGCAGTAGTTACCCTCTGGACACTCTTGGCTTCCATGTCTCGTTTCTTCACTAACATTTTTTACAAGCATTTCCATAACTTCTCTGCTCTCAGCTCCTTGTGATCCCATCTGTTTGTAATCATCTATAAATGCATCAGGGAACTGGAGAGCCTCTTCTTTTAGCTGAACAGAAGGTGTATGCTGATCTTCAGGCTCTAAATGAGTGTCAGAGCCTTTATCATTTTTTACTTCCTTCTGCTGGTGATCAGGCTCCTTAGCAGACCGGTCTTCTTGCGACTCCTCTGGCTTCTGCTCAGGGTCCAGATTTAGGCTTGATGCTTCAGTTACAGCATCCTCATTATCATCCTCCTCGTCATCCTGACAGATGCTAGAAGCTACACTGCCCTTTGCTGACCTGTAGTTTGTTTCTAAAGGTTTATGGGTAAGTTTCTCTTCATTCCTGGTTAAGCGGCTATGATCATTTTCCAGTTCTAACATGGTTGTCATACAGGAACACATTTCTGTAGCAGCTTTACTTTTTTGATCAACTGGTACAATTTCTTCAAGCTCAGTTATATCAGGCTCCATAATTAGATCATCTTCTCCCACTTCATCTACTGTCACTAATTCCTCCATGTTAGCAGGATACCAGGTCTCGCCTTCTATCTCACTTCCACTCTCCCAGTCTTGGTCCTGTCACAAAGATGTTAAAAAACGAGAGATCAATGGGCTTTGAACATCAGTAACCAGGAAACATTTTGATCTGGCCATGCCTAACCCCTCTTGTGTTTTAGTTTCAATGGATGGCATGCCTCGATGCTATGATTTTAAACCTTATGCACACATACAAGTGGTATTTTTATAATGATAATATGAACTTCACTTTTGGGAGCTTCTATAGCTGCCTTGGAGATTGCAGTCTCTCCAGTCTCTCCCTCCTCGCTTTTCTGTAAGCAGAAGAACAATGCACAGCCTGTCATACACCTTACTACACGACTGACTCAGCTACACAATCCCCAAGGAAACTAACCTCTCCCTTTCCTCTACTTCTGTTCCAGAGCAGCCAGAAATAGGAACCATAATGAGAATACACTGAACACCACTCCAGCCCCTGTGGCTTTGACTTTTCTGGATTGAGTCCTTTAAATTCTTATGGTGACTGAGAAAATGCAACTACCTTCTGTAGCCATTTCCTTCCACGTGCAAGAGCCCTCTGCCAGAGACTGTGTTGGCAGAGATTGGCTAGACCTTAAGAAAAATCAGTTTTACAGTTATATTCCAAGATTTATAATCTGATATGCTTCACATAGGAAATTATAGACATGTAGGATGCTCATGCTATAGTACTGGACTTAAGAAGTATCAGGATGTTAATGTACATGCTCCTTTTCATAGATAATTGGTGCAGTTTAGATTTTTAGCTCTCAGAATCATTGTGAGAACATAATTTGTTAATAATCCGTATTCTCCTCCTGTTTGGCCATTTGCACACTTCCCCTCCTAGAATCCTAAAACAGCAAGAAAACTCTGGGAGTTGACACTGTTCTTGCCAGGAGATCGGTTTTCTACAGCAAGAGATATCAATAGCTTCCATATCTGATCATCAACCCATGACCCTACAGATATGAAGCTGGAGGAATTCCAAGGACATTGCTGTTCCCAACTGTGATGCTGCAGAAGGGTTGTTGTGAAGACACTATTTAATTAAAACCAGAAGCAATCAGAAGAGGCTACTATCTGTAGACCATCTAAGGCCAATGTTCTGAAAAGTTTTCATCGTTAGTCGTCCCCCTCCCCCTGCCCCCCTTCTCCACCAACTGACTGCATCTCCTATTTTTGGGCACGGTTCACAAAGTTACATGGTTCACTCGGGCATACATTACAGCTGTCAGTGCCAAGGGCTATGCATGCAACGCAATGTACATCGGCAAAGAGCAACTAAAAAAAGAGTTCTGGAGACTTCGGGAAAAGGTCAAGATAAGGCAAGTTAAATTAGACATCTCCCTTCTGTTGCCCCTCTACACACCCTTCCAGAGGTCTTTAATATTTCACTTGGGAGAATGTACTACCAAACTTGGGTTTTCACTTATTTTATCATGGAAGCTGTACCAACAATGTGTCACCAACCTTCTCATTTCTTGTGTTTTCCAGCGTCTCTCCAGATTCTCCTCCTTGTTTGTCAGCTGAAGGTGAGCTCTTCTCTGGATCTTGCTCCTCTTTACCAAGCTAAAATAGATACAACATATACACATATAGCAATACACAGTGGCGCTCTATTATGTTTCTATTTTGGATTTAGGGAAGCAAAGTCACTCACAAGGTCACATTCTTTATTTCTAATGTTTATGCAAGTCAACTGGACTGTGGGAAAAGACCCAAGAATTGGATTCCATTGGAGAAGCCGCACAAATAAGAACGATGAAAAAGAAACTGAAACAAAACTAAAGACATGTAATTTATATCATAGAGATGATAGTTGGAGACAGGTGGAGAACAATGTGAATTCATTAAAATTTCCAGCCTCCATTCCCCTGTTCTTTACCCACGTCTGTTATTCTTGGCTCAGATACGGTAAAGAGACCAGCAGTGTTAAAACCCTACAAAAGACGTTAACCGTTTTGTTTATTGATGCAGGATCAGCTGAGAATGTGACTACTTACACTGCTGATACTTTGGAAGAACAAAGCCACGGTATTACCTGGCACTTATTAAAAGAGGGGTGGAACATGAGTATGATGAGTTCAAGAGCATTCAAACCTACTTTTGCCCTTTAAAATACATTATTATCAGGAGCCCCTGGGGAGATGTGCCTTTCACCAAGCCAGCTTAAAATGACTTGAAAACATGCAGAGGGGCATGCAACACTGATGATTCAGGAAGCTGCCTGACCTTTCTGTAAGTGAAAGAAATCTCCCAAGGAACCATCCGTCACAGTGAAATATCAGCCAGAGGAGAAAGATGACAAAAGGTGGTTACAGAAACACATTTCTATGGCGTGAGCTAGCACTGCTGCCCATTACAGAGGCTAGCTGAGTTACAAACCCAGATATTTCCACCAACCTTGCCCCCACACAAGAAGAACTTGTGCAAAGGTCAACTAAAACTAGCCAAAGACAGTTCAAGCAGCACAAGGCCATACTCTAGAGATGGATCCCTGGTCAGTGAGGCAGCTCTGCAGCCTCCTGCACTGGATCCTGGTGAAGGGATGGAGGCCACGTAGCACTCAGGGGCTGGGGAAGGCACAGTAGCCACGAGCTAGTAATCATAATCCTTTAGGGAGGGAATATAATCATGGGCTGTACTGGGACAAATGCCGTATCCTGATCTGTTGTTCCTGTCCACTCTTCCTTAGTGGAGAATCAAACCCACAAACACCACCACTTCACAGACTGGGAGTATTTCTGCAGAGATCCCATAACTTTACAGATGAGCTGATTCAGTGATTCTACCATGGGAAGACACTCCTCCAGCACACTGAAGTGAGCAGTGCGAATTATCCCTGCTGCAGATGACCTCACATTTAGAAGACACCAATTGCTGTACTGAGCTGACCAAAAGAAAATGTTCCGTATTGAAAGTTCATTCCTCATTTTAGCAGTATAACAACCTATAGCAATAGCAGCATAATTACATATATTGTGCATCCCTGTAAAATTCCTAGGCAACTTAATTCCTAGATAATTTGATTCTTATCACAGGGAGCAGAAGAAGGTAACTATGCAAAGGAAGCAGCCATGGGGGCTTTAGCACAGATTTGGAAGACAGAACAGCAGATCAATTGCCTCTGCACAGGCAACCCACATGCAAACAGTAGATGTTCATTTGGTTTTGCTTTCAGTTGCCTCTTCCCCTCACTGTTTACCCAAAAGGTCGGCACGTGGCAGAGAAAGATGACATCCAGGTACTTAACACTACAACAGAGTAACAGATTTGCAGAGATCTGGGCAAAGACCTGGATGAGGTGACCTCCCATGATCTACTCTAGGAATATATTCCCTAACCCCATCACGGCAAAACATTGCATATTACCAGCACCACACCCCAAAACAACTAACCTGAAATACTTCAGAAAATATATTACATCAGCATTTACCTATTTCTCACGTACGGTTTGGGATCTCTATTTACCTTATTCTCAGGAGGTTTGGTTTCCTTCGCATCACTGCTTTCAGCAACAGCATCTTCTTCTTGGTCTTTTTCAGCTTTCTTCACTTTATTCTTATCGCTTTGTTTCTGCCTGGAGCTCTCAGAGACTTTGTTATGCTTCTGTTCAGCCGTCTCCTCCCTAGCAGCGTCCTCGCTGTAAGAATGCCTGTGTTCCCTGAACTTTGCCTCTTCCTTTCTCTTAGATCGCCCAGAAAACTCCTGCCTCTGAAATTTGTCAGATTTTGACTTAGAGGCTTTTCGGTAATAGTCATCTTCCCTGCTCTTGTAGCCAGACAAAGGGTGGAGGGAGCCAGGAGAACCACTCCTTCCATATTTTTCTCTGTGCCCTCTGCCTCCTTCAATCCGTTCATCCAAGTCAAATTTGTCTAGCTGTCGGGAATAATGTTTCCTCTCGTGTACCCACGTGTCAGTCCTGTCTCTCTTCTCATCCCCATTCTCTCGCCATTCTCTGCTTTCTCTTTCTTCTTCCCGTCGAGAATACGGGGACTGATCCCACGACTCTCTTCCATTTCCCCAGTCGGTCCTGCTGGTCCCCATCGGGCTGCGGGGTGAACTGCAGGAAGTAAAGCTGGGAGTGTGGGATCGGGGCGACAAGGAACGGCTTATGGGGCTGCGAGAGCGGGGCCTCTCTGTGCCATACCTGCTGCAGAGGGAAAAGGCAGCTGTCACTGGCTGTAACAGTGGGCTGCTGAGGTCTTGTGCACTGCAAACACACTGGGACTACCCTGGTGCCTGCACCCCTGAGGCCCCAGGCCTATCACAGACATGCACTGCACAGATCCGTCTAGAATATGTTCATTTGTTCTTAAAAACATCTCCTAGGTGTTTAACACTGAAACTGTATGTATTAATACCCTTACAATAATCCTAGCATTAGCTAGGGTCTATTTAGCTAGACAAAAATGAAAATGATAAACTATTTAAAATAGATACTTTAAGGCTCTGATTATTCTCCAGCTTTGCTGGGAGGTCCAGAAAGTACTAATGAAGCCAGACAGATCAGAAATATACCAAATACACTTCCTCCTCTCCAGTGTCACTGCAGCTCCAGCCTTTATGCTTTTTGCTATGGAGGGTGGAGAGGGGAATGGCTTCATTTGTGTGTTCTTCACATGTCAGGCATATTTTCTGAGTCATCATCATCAGTAGTAATGAGACCATTTGTCTTCTTAACGAGTACAGTTTTTCCATCAGAGCTCACTACATAGGTTCTGCATTTACTATTGTACCCACTTATATTTTTACAGTGATTTGGAATGCAATCCAAAATAAGAAAGGCAACGAGACACTCGAGGGAAGCACACAGACTATGCTCATTACACTTTACCTGTCTGCCTCACGCAGCAGGTCCCTCTCCCTCTGTGAGTGGATGTCCTGGATGATAGCAGCAACGTTCTTACCTGGTTTCTACATCAGACAAAGACACTGTTAGCACGCTGCACTGCTCTCCAAGCTATTATACAAGATTTGCCCTTTAAGAAACAGCATGCATGCATCATTCTGTTACACTAATGAGAAATATTTGGTTTCAGTGTTCTGGTTATAGCCTTTTCTGCAACTGGTATCTCAATAGCATGATCAAAGCAGTAAAATGAGACAAATGGAAAATTTGCTTTTAGCACTGTCTACTCATAATCGGCTTCTGGAAACTTGGCTTTGAAAAGCAGCTTGTACTTCCTTGATACACACTCACTGCAGAGTATATAACTGGATGTAAGATGACGCAAATCAGACCCTTGTTCTAATACTTGAACGAAGTAGATGCATCTGCCTATCTTTTTTTACCCTAGGAAGGAGCTGCCTTAATTCCACACTACAATACGGCTCTAAAAGACTATGTTCAGATATAGGAGTTACAGAGAAGCTAAGTGCAAGAAAAATGTGTGCAAGAACCGTTGATTACTTGAGGTTCAGGATCACCTTCAAAAGATGCAGACTCCAGGCTGGAGTGTGTGCAAACCATCAGCCACGTGGAGTGTGCACAACTGAGCAACGTAATCATGCAGGAACTCAGAGCGGTTCAGAGTGGTAAGTAACTCATGCATGTTCCCCTTTCATATCACTGTATTTTTGTTCATTAGTTTGTTTTTAACAAGGAGAAAGAGTTTTTGCTCGTGAAGAGAAAACCAATTCCACGATCTGAGAAACTGCCAATGGAACTGCTGAAAATGTTCCAGAAATCCCACACTCCTGAGTAAGTTCGCTCAGCTTCACGTTAAGATGTGCAATCTCCACCACCTTACTCTGCAGTGCCTCAGTACCACAGTAACAAAGAATATCTTGGTTTATGGAGCAGCAATTCCTTCAAGTTTCCTCTTACTTGTCTTCCCTTAATGCTCATAGAATGCCTTTTAACTTGAAACACTACAAAGTTATTTTATACAATTATTGTGCTGTGTTGGGATAATATAAGGCTTTTCAGCTCTTCACTGCTGATTCCAGTCCAAGTCTACATGCAGAAAGCCTATTCCTTTAGCATTACATACAGCAGAACAGAAGCTGCCATAAATATGCTCTCAAGAGTACTGGTTTTTGGAGATCACTCAGATGTCCACATCAGAAGTGCCAGAGAAAGGCTACAGAAAGTCCAAAGAACAAATATTGATCTGTTCTAATTCTACGTGTGTATATATATATATGCATATATTAGGTTAGGTCACTGTTAAGACAGAAAAGCTAATCAGGATGATGCTTAGTCCTGCCATCGCTGCTCAGCACGGAGACTACATTATGTCTCGAGTGTGCAAGCAGTGCCCTAGGCTCAGTGCTTGTCTAAAAGGATGGCACTCCCTTATTTTTGCTGACATGTTATCTTACACATTGTTTTATGTCTTAGTTCAACCAAGAAGTGTGGGCTGCTTAGTTCAACCAAGCAGCTTAGTGGGGAAGAAGCTTGGGAATGGATTTTTGAAGTAGTGCTATGAGAGAACCAAAGAATGGGATCTCATCTAAGAATTAAAACTAAGTATAATAGATCATTAACATACATTTATTAGTTTATCGTTCTTCATTTCTTTTCCCACAATATTAAAACATTAATTAGAAAACAGCAATCAGAAAGACTTTTAGATGTATTCTCATGGACAAGCTACGAAAACTCATGAATTCTTACCAGGAATCTGATCTTACCTTCAGCTGCAACTCCTTGTATCTTTTAGACATCCTAATAAGTAACTTGTCATCGTTTATCATAGCAGGTTTTTCTTTGTAGTACTGCACCATGGCTTGTGCTGCTTCACTGTAAGCCATTTCCAGAAAGGCCTAGCACAGATGGGGAGAGCTTTAAAATCTACTACATCATTACAAAACAAAGTATAAGAGAGAAATAGGGATACTAAGGTGATTGCTCAGCCTCGTCTTAACTAAAAATAATGGTTACAATCCAGCTATGAAAGCTGATATGCAGCTTTAGAAGCTGGCTAAAAAAACAAATAACTGGAATTCAATCTTTTCTGATATACAAAAATAAAACACCTTCTCATCACCTCCTCACTGGGGCTTCTACAGGACAAGTAGAGTGTGAGCAGCCAGAACAAAGCGAAGAACTAATAATAATAAAACAATATGAACTAGCATTTCTATTGGCATGAAAGATGCCACTTGATGTAATTATGCTTTAACTGTCCAAGGGAAAAAAAAAACCTCAACTGAGTGTTACTGACTGCATTTTGAAATGTTAACACTGCTCACTGGCATGGATTCTACTTCCTTCTGCACCGTCTGCTATGGATACATGAGAGATTTTCCAGTCTACCATGCCTACCACCACTGGTAGACACAACCTTGAAGACAGAGCCCTGCTACAACGTGGGGCAGGTTAAAAGACTGCATGGGCACTGTCTCGTTGAGCACGCCAACATGCCTTTATGCTTATTTACATCAATACTGTTGGCTCCAAAAGCACAGTACCTGATTAGTGGATTTCATGAGGATATAGTTGGTGACCTTCCCAAACGGAAGGCCCAGGTTAATGACATCGTTCTCTGTGCAGCTTCCCTCGGGGAGGTTGCAGATGTGAACAACTCGACCCAATGTAGATTTCCTCTGGGGAAACTGGAAAAAAAAGCCCAACTTAAAACCATGTTTTTATCTTAGATATTCCAACCACTAGAAAAGATCTTACATTTCTGCAAAAGAAAAAAAACAAAACCTGAAATGATCTGTTCTACACACCTGTTTTTAAGGACAAATATCCTTAATTAAAACCATCCTGATTAAAGCATTTTCTTTCCCATTCATGTTTTTAACTGAACTGTGGCTTGCAGTGGAGTCCCCATCCCTGCAATACTGGGAGAAGGTTTACTAGGAGAGATGCTCTATTTCAAATGGGAGTAGTGATATGGCTGAAGAAGGTAACTTGCCAGGCCAAATCTAAGAGAGTAAGGGACTTCAGGGCCCTGGCACGTTCCAGCAGAGGTCTGGGCACCCAGCACCAGAGAGAGTTTGGAGACCCCTCAGTGCTCAGACGTGTCTCTGCAATGCGGAGGTCTCAGTCATGCCAGTAAGCTCACTGCAGGCCCAGTATCTGTCTGGTACTCCAGCCAGCTCCAAGGCTCTTCTGCCAAGTCACGCAGCCTTCACTCTGTCCTTCTGCATCTGCCTGTCCCACTGATGGCTCTGCGCCTTCCCCACACATGAGGGCACCACATATTACTGAGTAAAACACCCTTCACAAATACTTTGCCAGCAATACACACACACACACACACAAATAGAGCATTTTCAAGCAGAAGTTCACTGCAGTCCCTGCTGGATTTATGGATGTTAAAAAACAGTTTAAATGACTATAGAGGTCTTCAGGATAGCAGAGATTGAATTCAAACCCTCCTCATGCTCTCATGGAACAGATTGGGCTGCGGGTAAAAACAACAGTGTTCATTCTGCAAGAGGACACCCCAGCTGTACCTGAGGTTGGAACACCTGCTGCTTTCCTCTCTCTTTGCAACACCACATAGTCAGAGACACATTTCTCTTGAGAGCATGCTGACCATGGGAGCATGCAGAGAGGCAGAGGTCCCAAACTGGAGTGGCACAGGCACATGCTGTTGGTGCAGCAGTCACTTCCCAAAGGTGGAAGTCTATTCTGGGGTGCTGGGGCAGGTCCCAAAGAGCTGCCTGTCTCCCCGATCTGGAAAGCAGTCTCTGCGCTCCTCATGCAAACAGACATCAGCGTATACTGAGAGAGAAACATAATTTACCTCAGCTAATGACATGCAAGCCTTGCTCACACAGGATTAAGTCTTCCCAGAATACTTCCCTGTTTACGACTTCCGCTGTTAGAGCTTTATTGCAGAAGTAACTCTACCTTCAGTTAAAATTGTGCCATTCAAGGGAAGATGCAAATCACGTAATCTCGTGGGATCAAATTCACCAGAGCCATCACAAATGTTTGGCTTGTCAGCAAGTTCACAAGTTACAGAGCTAATGTTATCTTATTTGCACCTTCATCCCATTACCTTCCCTCCAGGCTTTATCACTTAACCGCTGGTGCGTTTTTGCTGCAGTACCAACCTGCCTCAAACAGCAGTCTGCTATTCAGATCACAGAGACCACTGAGGTGCATAAGGCAAATCAAACAAGTGCCACGGTCCAAACCAAAGGGTTTTCTCTAGCACAAAAATAACAAAAACCTGACCCTGAAGAAAGACGGGAGCAACTCAGCTCCACCTGAATAGAAAAGCAGTGATGGCTGAGTGCACCTGGCAAGGCAGCATGTAGCACACATCAGGAGAACACAACCTACAGCTGGCAGGGAAAAAGGAAACCTTCCTGACTGCACAGGAGCACCTCATGTCACCTGGAACCTCCTGTTTGTTTTGTCAGATCTGTTAAGAGATGGTGTGTTAAGCATATATACGACTAGAAAGACAGCTGTTCTCTCCCTAGGCTCCAGGGCCCAGGCTCAGACATGAACTCAGCAGTACATTAAATCAGATGACTCTAAGACGTTACTACCTCCCCAAAATTGGCAATGGCTTGAATTGAAATGTCACGTCATAAATCTGCTATAATTCATGACTAAAAAGTGGTCAGACACTCATACTGCAATCAGATGAGCTGTACCAGACAATATTCTTGTCAGCTTATTGAAGTTAAATTGGATCCATTCACTAAATGAGCTGTAAAACAGACAGAAAAGGAATATACAACTTCTATATCCACACTCGGGAAGTTAAAGGAGCCGTGGTATATCTAGTGCAGAATGTGATTTTCAGTAAGACTTCACATTAACTTTCTTTGATGTCTTCAGAGATCTACCAGCACAGTTGGACAACTATTAAAAAATAGTTTGTTTAAAAAATAAATGGTTGGGTAAATTATTTGCTGCATAACAGTGAAGGGCATCTCATGCAGTTTGCCATACTCTTACATCAACCTAATCCAGATTATTTTTAATTGAATCTTTTTTTCCTCCCCATTTTTGGGGATCTCTTACTTTTCAAATCTTTTATCCACTTCTTGAGCTTTTCATAACTCTTTCCTAAAGATAATAAGAAACCGACAGTCCCATTCCTCCCCTGTCAGTGGCTTTCCATGTCTGAGGGAAGGCTCGTAGTGCTCTATTTGCCTTTAGAAGAGGGACTGAGTTATTTGCAGACAGAGAGCATGTATCAAGCTCTCCCAGAAATCTGAACACTTTGTTTATGATTACATGCAGGGTCAAGTATAATCTCCCACTGCTCAGTTAAATGGCACCAGCTTAGCTGAAAGTGAATACTGCTGTGCAAAGGTGTAATAAATTATAAACCACCTGGGTTGCGGGGGGAGTGACAGCTGGTAAACTCTAATTTAACACCTCTAATACAGCTCCCTGACCACTTCCCGAGCTTCTGAAGAAAAAGGGGATTTGTAGTGCCCAGGAAAGCCAAAGTTGTTGGTTCTTTTATCTCTCTTAGCGCCGCAGGTCATTCAGAAGGACTTCTGCAGGCAGCTTAGATGATAAATAGTGACAGATTCTGAGGAGAAATGATACTGGTATTAGCAGTAATTTCATTTGTTGTGAGGTTGACAGACATGATGAAAAGGAACATTCCTCCACAGCCGCCGCGACTCCAACCTTTGACCTTGGAGGCAGCCATCTCAAGCAGCTCTGCTCTTTGCTGCCCTGCACACGTGGTGTCTGTGACAGGCAGAAGCCAAAATCCCTTCCAACAACCCCTGTCATAGCAAAACCCCACAGCACAAAATTGATTGGATTACACAAATCTGGGTGATGTTTTGGTAAGCAATGCCAATGTGAACTGGAGCGGCACAGGGATGCAGCTCAGCCCGTCCTTCTGGAGTGCCTGAGCCGACATCAGGATGTGTACATAAAAGCTAACAAGGTGAAAACTTGAACCCCCGGATTACTGCTGCTATTCTATGAACAACCTAACATTACTCCTCGATGTCTCCAGCTCTAATAATAGCTTTCTTATATACGTTGAGCTTCAGCTTAACGCTAATGTCTTTGTATTTTTACTCTGCATATGATTTGCAGTTTCTTGGTTTTTTCCCCTTCTTATAAAACCCTTTGTTTTCTCAGTTTAAAAGTCACATTTAATGTTATTATTATTATTATTATTTTGGTGACACTTTTTGCTGATTGGGATGGTAATTCAAGTGCACACTTAGAGGAACACAACTGGGACCTGTTCTGAGTACGGGGGGGATAATAAACTGAAACCACAGAAGGTTTATGTATACTGAAGCAAACTTGTTGAAAGGTTACCAGTGGCAGCAGACGATATAAATAGTACACTAAAATAAACTAAGAAAAAGCTAGTCCAGTATAATGAATCGAACTGGGACACCCAAGCAAATAAGCATTAGCGGAGCTGCAGCCACTGTCTTTCCACCACTGCTACCTGGGAGGAGGACCTCAGCAGAGGGTGATTGCTACAGATAAATAACTGAAGAGATGCAGGCCTCTCACTGGAATCGATATTTAGAGTAAGTAAAAATTAATCCAGCTTTTCACTCCTAGCTGAGGCTGATTTTCCTGCTTCAAAAAGGCTCAGAATATGGGGGGGAAAGCCACAGGATACACACACAGCAATATGCCATTCTCTCAAAATCCCTCTAACAAGCAAACAATTTCAGCACTGGAAAAAACAACAACAACAACAACAACAACAAAAGAAGCACATCTACATTTGTTTTAATCAAAAGCATAAAAGAGCTGCATGTTAATTTAAATGACGGGCTGAATGATTCCATCATTGCCTAAAAGGAAGTCTTAAAATGACCCATTTTTAATTCCAGTAAGTAGAAGTGGTTTCTGCAACAATCTCTGCAAGGAAATCAATTTCTTAGATACTCACTCTTACCCCTGATGGAAGAGAAGGAAATGTAGCACCTGGCTGGCCAAAGGATCTTGCTGACGTAGTGATAAAAGATGAGCCGACATTTGGTGGATAATCTAAATAATGGATTACACAATTTTGTGAAAATCTTGATTCATATTATTATCTTGACTCAGTAAGCAATGCCCCATTTACGTAACAATTCATGTCATCATTTCAACACCACTGCTTCATTGTACTGTGGAAACAACTACTTGTTGGAAAGAAAAATAAGTTCCTATTTTGAAAGGCAGGTTGCCCTTTAAGTATTTCTGCATATGATGTCTAAAATCTATTTTACCTGGAAACCTGCATTATACATCATTTGATATGCCCACTTCTCCCCAAAGACTGAAACCCCCCTTTCATTAAAAATAGGTTTTTTTAATTATTGTACATGCAACCATTCACCTTCAATACTAGATGGACTGAAAATTGCTGCATTATTTGGCGATATATGCAATGTTCCATCTGTTGAACTTAACACACACCGGATACCAGTGCTGGAAAAGAAAAAAACAACTTTAGGAGCATGCATAACGTGTCGTAAAGATTAAAGCCTATTTATTAGATTGTAAATTCCCGGTATAAAGCCATTGAAGTAAGGGATGCTCTATTAGAAATTCAATTGGAAAAGCATCTCCGAAATAATACTTACTTATCTGAAAAAGCCATACATTTTTGGATGTGAAGAGTTCCCTTTACGTGCTGATCCCAGTCCTATGTTGAAACAAAGAGACGATGAGCACAGGAAAAATCCTAAGACAAATTGCTGAAAGATTGCTTCTCGGTTCAGTTTACCTTATCCTAAAGCCAATACTGAGATGCTGAAGATCTAACTGTATGATACTGCAGCCAAGCGTACTTTTATCCACAGCATTTACTCATTTGTTATTTGTAGACTCAGTTACCAGTTACTTAACACACAGATAGCTTCTCTGTATTAGGTTTTAAATTCTGCATGTTGATTTCTATTAAATCAGGTAATTTATTTTGAAAAGCTCATTTTAAAAGCTCTGAGCATCCTCAGCTCCTGCAGTGTCCATAACAAGGGTGCTCATCACACATGGCAGCAAAGATAGTGATCGTCCATTTGAGTAGATGAACACATTTGTAAGAGAAGTGCATTCAGCTATTTACGTATCTATGGACCAAATAAGGCAGTGTATTAAACACTAATAAACAAGCCAACTGAAGCTCACTGTAATTACAACTACACCACCCTTCTAAAATGTTTAATGAAAAACACATATGTCCAGCGTGCCCTAGGTGGGGGTGAGTTCAGACCACTTCTGTAGCTGCAGTAGCCATAGGAAAGCCTCTTGCAAGCAGCTGCTCAAAGAATAAAAGGGAAACATGAAAGAACAAATATATTCAAATCTCCCAAAGCCACAAGGCATGTATGTATCAGGTACTATTTCAGTTGCTGGCTACCTTCCTTTGTATACTCATGCTGTTGCAATATATTTGTCAGGCCACCACTGGCATGAAAACACGTGCCTTTGCAGTGAGGTGCTGGTCCTGCAATGTGATGGAAAAGGCCACAAGGACCTGTGGGACAGAGCTCACCTAGCAGGCAGAACGACCCCAGGCAAGGCCCGTGGATGGCAGTGGGGTTCAGAGGCACACACGTGGCTCTCTCCAGAGCTGACATATTCACCATGATCTAGCAACACAGGCTCTCTGTACAACAGGCAAGTTTCTGCTCAAGGTTGAGTTTGAATTTGGGGCTCTTTTGACAATATGAGTGTGGTCAAGAAAAAGCCTTAGGGCCCACAAACAGATAAGATCTGGGAGCCCAGTCTGCACCCCTTATGCTGGGTAGCATCTTTCTTCCAGGCCAAAGCCACTAGGACAGTGAGTCCTTTAAGTTACTGGAAGGTGGAGGACATCCCAACAAAGAAATTAGCAAAGTCATTTTATGGAAAAGTGCTATTTTGTTCAAGCAAGTTTGCACAAAGCTTCTATCAGGAAGGCTTTGGGATCAGAAACAGAGACAGCCAAATGAAACTGCAGATGTGCAATTACAATACAGGCTGGAGGAGGTGGGATAAGGTTCAAGCTCCTCCTCCCCCCTGATTCACACCCATCAGAGATGGGAACCACGCATGCCTGGGTCTGGCATTTCTCACGCCAGGACCACAGCCTCCCAGCGGCTGACTGCTGCACACACACATGTGGAACATTTTCACAGTGCAATGCAGAACAAAAACAGATCTTGAAACCCCAGCAGTTTCCACTGAACAGATTTACAGTCCTGCCCTACTACAGTCCTGCTACTCCAAGCCCTACAAAACTCTGTGTTTCTCTCTGTGATAGAGGCTGACCTGGCTGACAGACACGGCTATGCTAGAACAGGCAGACAGATAAATCACCTGACAGACGGACAGGGAAACCCCTCTGAACGCCACGGGTGCTGGTGAGCACGTTAAAATCACTCACCTTTAGATCAAAGATCTTCTTGTCGCAGAGGGAGCAGACGTGGGGGAAGTGGAGGGGAGCCACGCCATGGAGGTCGTTCAGCTCGTGGGGCTGCAGTGACCTCATGGGCAGGTCGGGCGCACCGGCGCTCAGCTCCTCATTCTGCCTCAGCCGAGGGCTGCCGAAGCTCTGCTTGCTATTGTTGAGCCTGCCGAATGCTGGGGCAGTGGCAGTGCTAAACTTTGTGTCAGGTGTCGGTTCTTCAGGGTTGTACAGCTCGTTTCTTATTTCATACGGCTGCTGGCTTGCTGATGGCCACATGCTGTCACTGGGCAGGAGGTCAGACTTGTTTTGGCTGGAGAAATTCGGGATATTTTCCCACTGGTTGCTTGTACCTGTGCCATGTAAGATGGGGCTGGGATCTCCTTTTGGATGAGCACCAGTGTGTGGGTCGCCGGGGAAGGCTGGTGCTGCACCATAGGCATCTTTCTGGAACCCTGCTGGAGTGTCATGCTTCAGCGGGCCAGCGGGGCCAAAGGGCCCCTCATAGCGAGCCCCGACTGCTGAAGGGAAGCCGGACTGATCCCCTTCTGAGGTGTAGGCCTGTGGGGCGGTGACATTTTGCTTGCTGTACTCATAAAAGCCCCCAGCGGCGGCAGCGGCAGAGGGGCCCACCTTGTTGAGTCCAACGACCACAGGCTGCTGGCTGGAGGTGGGAGCCATGACACCTCCAAAGGGACTCATGACGATGGCGTTGGGGGCCTGGGCCTGCACGGGCCCCAGGCTGCCCCCCGCATTCTGTGCGGGAAAGGCAATGCCGCCAGAGGAGAATCTTGTGCTAGTGATGCCAGGCCCTGGAGGAGGGCCACCTGCAGCATGTCCCGGAGGAGCACCCATCACAGAGGGGTGCCGCAGCTGGTTGAAGAGCGGCTGGGACATGGCCACTTTGGAGAGCACCTGGTTGAGGACTGTGGCAGCAGCCGGGTTGTTGGTGACGGCGGTCTGAGCCAACTTCAGCCTGTGCAGTGTGAGCTGCGCCTGGAGCTGGGCCAGCTGCAGGCTGGCCGGAGAGGGGAGCAGGGGGCTCGGGGCACTGACGGAGAATGGGCTCTTCTCCAGGAGCTTGGCAGCGCTGCAAAGGATCAGGATCAGGATCAGGTTAGCTGAATTCACTCAAAATCTGACTGCGCTCACCTCCTTCTATAGCCCAGTACAAGACAAGCTGTCACTGTGATAGATTTACTCATCTAAACCCAGAGGGAACAACGTGGTGGTCAGAAATGCAGTCATAATCCAACACCTTTGCTTAAAACTCTGCTGTTATACCATTTTCAATCAAAAAGTTATGAGGGAGACGAGTACATCCGAGATAGCTCTTGAAAATCCTCATTTTATCCCTCACGGACCCCCTGGATCAGGCCTTCAAGATCAGGCCTAAGTTTCCATATAATTCACACCCATAAAGCAGACCAGGAGAAGAGGCAACACAAACTCTCCCAGAGCATCCCCAAATCTGTTTTTTCATTGTTTTATGCAACCTTTACCCTCCCTGCTCAGGCGCACTTTGTGGTGTTACCATTACGTTTGGTGGGACCAGTACCACCTTTTCCCACAGAGCAGGAAGAAGTGAAGAAAGGGACATCAGATGGGACTGTAAAACCAACCTGGTAAGAACTTCACAACTAGAACGTCAGGCAAAATTTCTGCAGCGTAAGCTGCTGAAAATCAAGGTCTTTATGCTATCTAGAAATTAGAGGTGCACTGAGTGCTCTCCATTAAGTCTTACACGTGGGGTAAATACACAGTAACTAAGTTGCCTGCTCGAATTCCAGAAGTAGTAATATAAGACATGACACATTGAGGAGTATGGCGGTTCCTGGCACTGGAAAGCACCTTTAGGATATCTCCTCTGCTCACACCACTACCCCTGCTCTCACTATATGAGACACTGCAAACATAAAATGGGGGAAGAAACATCACCACGAGTGAGTTAAGTCTAACAAATCTATATAACCAAGTGAAATGTTATAAAGGAAAATATGAGGCAATGCTGTGCCCACCCTGCCTTTCCTGCCCCCCACATCCTTCTACTTCCAGCATCACCAATGGCAGAGCCAGCCTGGTGCATGTTTACGTACACCGTCCTATAGCCATGCTCTCTCTGCATGTCACACCAGATACCGGCAGCCATTTTCATGCCCCCACCAGAATAATGTTAGCCCTCACTTCTTCCACCTAAAGGAGCCTCTGCTCACAGATGGCACAGCAACTCAACACATTACGGACGGCTGCTGGCCCTGAAAATGAGAGCAGAGAGCACTCGAGTGGAAGGGATGCGGTCCAAAGCTCAATTAATTTACATTGTCGAACTGTTTTTAGAGTTTCAATTTAGGCCTTTCAAAGCAGCAGGGGCTACGCATCAACCGCCATGCAGCGCTCACTGTTAATAATCGGCCAATTTGCTCAACTGCATGGATGAAGTTGTAGCTAATGATAAATGTCTTGTCAGCATGCTACATTCGAAAACCGCAAATTAGGAAAACATCTGCTTAAATCCAAAGTATGACTAAGAGAAAATGAATGGGTTTCGTGTTTAACGTTTCACTTCCACCAGCAACTGCAAGGCACATCTGTCTCCAAAAATGCAAAATGCCGTTTGGATAAGTGCATCGTTATGTAATGACGAGACTCACTGTCAGCACAAGCTGCCACCAGCATGCTTCTGCGCTGAGGTGCCTTTTGTTTTCCTGCATGGTTTCCATCCCTCTTTCTGACCCTCATTTATAGTAAGGTTTGCTATAAATCTGACCACAGATGAAAGTTGGGGTGAAAGTACAGCCAAAACAAGAGGGAGGCTGCAGGAATCACAGCCTGCAGGGTGCTGAGGGCCCCCCAAACCTGCTGAGAAGACCCATGGAGAGCACGGGGCTTAGCAAGCAGAGGAACCCACATCAGCACAGCATGCACACTGCTGTCACTGCCTGGGAACACGGTGTACTGTGCCACCAGCATCTGCACCGCACAGGACTCACCGCACTCACAGCTACTGTTTAATTTTATAGCTTCTTGTTACTTCTGTACATTAAGCAAGCTGTAAAACTGTTTTTAAAAGCTTTATAGAGCATGCAAATACGAACTGCCTGGTGGCCCTAAAATAAAAGGAGAAGTTGGCAAACAGCATGTAATGTTTCCAAGCTCAGAAGCTGCAGAGGACTGCTGTTCCCAGCAGCCTAATTGTGCTGTGCTGCAGGCCTGTGGGGCAGCCTGCACATCCCTGCTCTGGTGGCTGCCTGCTGGACATGGGTCCCTCCCTGTGAATACAATCCAATGCTCCCACAAGCCCCCGAACTCCCCCAGACTTACTGCACAGCTTGTATTTTGTTTGACCCCAGCACACATACAGTCACTGTCAGAGTACCCTGGCTTACAAGCTTCCACCCCAACCCCACAGGCCAGTGGTGGACAGCTGGGGGCTGTGAGGAGCCACCTCACCTGGGGGGAAAACTAATGCTGAAAGAAGGAGCTGCAGCTCCCCCCCCCCCAGCCTCTCACAAAGGGACGGAGTTAGCGAGAAGGGTCATTCCCATGCACTCCTAGTTTTGGGAATGGCCCTGGCTTCAGCTGTCTGGTTTGCATTTCCAGATTTCAGGGTACTTCAGTTGCACGCTTTATCCTCCCACAGCAGAAATGGAATATTTTAGCATCTAATGAAGCCAAAGAAGGAAAGGCATGGTTGTGGGGCAGTGGGAAAAGCAGATGTGCAGATGGGAGGTCGGGAAGACAGTTGTGTATAGAGCATCTCTCAGAGCAGCGCCCAAGTTTAAGGATTTCTGTTACGTTATGAAATACAGGCTGTAAGAGGCATGCAGGACTGACACGCACAGCTTTTAAAATGTCTTTCCCTCTTTCTGTTACACAGTCGTGTTTACACACTCGATAACACCACTTGGCAAATCATCCCACTGCAGTTTTACTAACTCATCGAAAACTGCAAACCCAATGTGAAGATGGTGTTTGGCTTTGGCATTTCATGGGGCCATTCACATCTCGTACACACACAGCTCCCACCCCGGCTCGTCCCCAGGTTACTGACACACAGCCCCTGGCTGCTCGAGGTGGGGGCTGCTGCTAAACGAACCTCACTCCTCACTAAGCCTGCAGAGGCCAAAGTCAGCTCTATCCTCCTTGCAAAACATTTCTCTTTGTAAGGTCAGCAACGTAGAAGGTTAACAGAAGTGGTTCTATTTGTTAACCAAAAGCCACGCAATCAGGAGAGCTCCTGCCCGGCTCTGGGAGCTGGGAGTTGAAGATGTGCATCGCCTGCTACAATACTCATAACAAAACTGCAAGCGTTGGCAAGGCCATATTGCTATAAATCAATTCTGTCCATCTGCTACCCTCATAATCCTTATTATGCTTTTAGCATCCAAGAGCTCTAAGCAGCACACAGGGTCGGAGGTAAAGCATCCAGACCGCTGGATTATTGGAGTAATCCTGTCTGCGAGAGCGGTGAAAAGGCCGAGCCCAGAAAGCATCGATCACAACAGACCAACCAGCCAGATATGGTTCCTAAGTAACAAAATTCAGGGTTTTAAAGTGCTGCCGGGCACCGCCAAGAGCTGGGAAATAAAACGCCAAACAAAACTACTGAAGTTAATGATCTCAGCTACTTATTTACAAATTATTTCTATCCAGAAATGTTTGAAGTGCTGAACAGGGAATTAACTTGAAGTCTTCCAAAACAGCTCAATTCACTGCTATGAATCTTACACAACATCTAAGACTTTGGATCCCTTGCCCCCAACCCTTCTGCCTTTATGTATAACTATACTGACTCATTAAAATCTCTAAAAGGTAAACCTGTTATTATTTTCACTGCAAAATGTATTGAAACGTGCACTTTTCCCAAGGCCTCTGTACTACTGTGCCTATTTCAGAACTAAAGTAGCCAAGGATCCGAAGGTATCTAAGGAGTCCAGATGTACGACTGCTCTTCAATAACCCGTACTACACTGCTGACTACTTGCAACAGCATGCTGTTTTCCATCCATTTAAAGGGTTTCTGAACCAATAACAGGAAACTCACAATTTTTAATTCAATACCCTCAAACACAGCAAAGAGAACCATTTTCTGATTATCCGAGCACAAAAGCAACAATATACTGTTATGCAGAAGCGTGAATATCTTCCCTGTAATGTATCATTTATTCAAGCAGCACAGGACTGCCTTCTCTAAACTCATCCAAAGCAATTGCTGCTGCGCTAAAAGTGAAGCAAAAAAACTGAAGATAAACAAATCACATTCAATGTAGACGAAGCTGAAAAGACATTGTGGGTACAACCACCTTCAAATAAAGAAACACACTCTATGTCAGCACCTCAGGGAGCATGTGTGTTTGTACCCCAGGACAGAATTTGGCCTCCTGAACTCCAAAGAACTGAAAAGCTGCATTTCAAATGCTGGTAGAAGAAAAGACCAAGCTCAGCCATCTCAAAAGCATACCTTAGTAATAAAGATAAGTAATTATTATTGCAATGTTTTACATCATGTTGTTTTGCTGATCTCATTAAGAATATGGGTTTTGCATTCATTTTCACTTGTTGAACCAAAGCAGCACTTATATCCCGATGAAGGCTGTTGCACTGGTTAAAAACGGCCACAACCCTTTTCCTGTACTACAGATTGCAGCTGGCTGGTAACGAATGGCTGTTTTCTTTCTCCGCATCTCCACAAGAAATATTTCCTTTGGTTTCCAGTGAAATGACTTTCCTGGTCAGAACAGATGAGGAAGCCTGCTGAGGGGGGACAGCCGTCCACTTTGCTTTGAGCTCTGACACCATCTGCAGCAGAACTTATTTTTTGGCTGAGTTTTGGTTAGAATTGATCAAAAAAAAAAAAAGATTATATTTTGGAGTAAGTTCAGCTAATGACGAGGAGCACTAAAAGCCTTAAGCCACTTTAACATGTTTATAAGCTGCAAGTCAAACTGTTCTTATCCCAAATAATGATATTTAAAGCCCTCTATTATACTACTGAGGGATCGAGTAAAACTCCAGCCAAAGTATACATGTACTTTGCCAAGAGAGTTTTGCATATTTTTGGCAATAGTAAACTCTATTATCTGGACAAACACCCAATCCAAACACCCAACCCAACAGTTAGCTGCAAGATGAAATGTAAAATGTTTTCACAGAGCTGCTATGCTTGAGGTTTATGAAGGCGATGGGAATTAACTGCCTGACTCTGACCAAGGGTCCTTTGCGCTCATTTGAAACTTGCACAAAAAATGTTATTTGCCTTTGTTTACATGCAGAGAAATTGGCCAGTTTCACTGGCAAAGCGACGACAAAACCTGGGGACAAACACAGCAGCGCCCTCTCGGATACCGACGGTAATCACAGACACAAAGCTGGAAGCGATGCGAGGACGGCTTGACTAACTCTGAGGCAGCATCAAGCTGAACTCAGTGACTCCTGATATACTCATTTAATCCACTCTTAGCAACCTACCTTGCTGGGACTTCTCCAGCCTCCTTCTTTTTCTGCACATCTCACACATTGCATTTGTTTGTAATACCCAACTGCCTTCCTTCACAGCAGTGCAACCCAACCCCTTTCCTGAAGCTGTTGCCCCTCTGCAAACCAGTGACATTGGTTGGGAAGGATCGCTCACGTCCCGCTGCTCTGACTTTGCATGGGGATGGCCAGCTCAGTCCCTTCCATTTCTGATCGTCCAATGAACTTTTTGTCATCGTTTCACGTTGCCCTCATCAATATTGCATCCAGGTTATGCCAGATCCAGTTTGTCAGGATTACTCTGGATTCCCATGCTGCCTCCAAAGTACTTGTAAATCCTCTCCTCTTGGCACTAGCTGTAGATTTAATGGGTGCTTTTTTCACCCAAGTCATCAATGAAAGTATCAAATAGACTAAGGGCAGTTCCCAAGACGGGAACCAGGACCCACCTTTCCATTTTTCCTCTGAACACTACTACCCAATACATGTCCTCCACCTTGCTGATCTGCCTGTGCGCTGAAGAGACCACACTCTTTTCTGCTAGAAATAATATTAAAACAACAACAATAATAATACTGTTCTGTCTTACTTAGAGCTGCAAGAGTGAAAGTCTGGATCAAACCACAGTGAGATTTCTCATTATCAATTCCTGTGGTTCTGGCAGAGATATTTTGTACCATTGATTGAAACAGACTTACACGTTCTGTTTTCTTTTCAGTAACATTTGTTTCTATTGGCTTAGCCATTTCCAAATATCAAATCCAATACCACAGACAGCAGTTCACACCTACAGCATTAGAAGAATCAGATATCCTTGAATTTCATAGTGGTCTTTGCACTTCCCCTCCCTGTCACTGCGTATAGTTTTTCAGTATATTTTTTACATTAGAAATACATCTCTTATTTGCATGGAAGAGCAGACCGTATATTACAGTTCTTTCTGCTGTCCTTCCTGAAATGCATGTCTCTGGAAGTATTTAATTAAGCAAAGTTCAACTGCTCTCAAATAAAGGATATAACCAGCAAATACACCACCTGAACCCAAGGTTACGGGGAAGGATTTTCAGAAGCTGCTGAAGTTGCTGTTTTGTCCCAGGACATTTAAATGCTGTTCGGTTCCGATGACACGTCAAGGTCTCTAAGGATTAGCGCGCACACAGCACTGCTTTGTATTTTAAGCTCCTGTACAGAGCCAGACAAATTGTAGCCGTATGACAAATGTAGCTTTAGTGCACCCACCTATCTGCAAATGCTTCCCAAGGAAACCTAGTTCTTTCTTTACTGAACTTGAAAGAACGTATTTAAAAATTATATTTTAAGCGTGCACTAAAAATTGCCAGAAATAGCTGTGGCACCAGAGCTCCAAATCCCCCGATGGAGCAAGGTCCCCAGGCAAGATAGATGCTCTTAACTGTGCTCCCATGATGAGGGGCTCTAAGAGTCCCCATAACATTGCTGTGTCAGCACTCGTGCCATGACTGAGGGAGGAGATGAGTAGAGCCTGGGGCTTGCTAGAGACTGAGGGTCAGGGAGTAAAAAAAGAAAAAAAAAAACACAACAAGAGAAAAGGTGGTAATATAAAGCCATGGGGATAGCAGGGAGGTTGGGACAGGCATTATAGCAAGGGCAAAGCCTGGTATCAGGCTGAGCGGTCCCAGCAGAAGCGTCTGAGCTACGGGCAACAGCTCTGCCGCAGCTCAGTGCTCCTAGCCAGCCCTGCAAACAGAAGAAATGACCTGGAAAGCTCATCATAATGAAAGGGAATAAAGGCAAATGCAGCCTAAAAATAAAATAAGTAATAATAATAAAAGTCAGAAACCTCTCGAAGGTTTTTTTTTTTTTTTTTTTTTTTTTTTTTTTTTTTTTTTACACAAGGACAAATGCCCAACTGGAAAACAATCCTTGACATATAGTAGTTCCTAGAAAAGACATTACAGTAATATCTCACCATACTTTCTGCCGATGTGTTTTCCACATGACATTGTTAACCACTACAAAAATGATGAGTCTGAGTGTCTCGATGTCTCGCAGTACTTGGAAGCACAGCAGTTTCCATTTGTATGTTGAAAGTAGAAAGTGTACCGTGGTAGACAGATAATTCCTCAACTGAATAAAGACTACCTATTTCACAGTAATAGAAGACAATATAAAAGCCCTTTTACAGAAGTAATACCTTCAGTTTGTAGATAAGAGAATGACATACAGCTGCAAAACGCTGAAGTTCTAAGAACGACTTTTTATTTCTACGTAGTTTCATTTGTGCTCGGGAAAAGGACTGTCATTTGTGAAAAAAAATAAAATATTCTAAATTACCTTTTTTATCCATTCACCTTGCAGCATTAACTCCAATGACATATTCGAGAAGTTCAATGAAATACTGTGTTAGTAAATTAATCCTCAAGGAGAGCACTGGTGGGCGCTCCCAATGCTAGCAGTGCAGGCGGCAGAAGCCACGCGCGCGTCTGAGCTCCTCTCCTCACACCCTGGGCCAGCTGAGAAGCACTGCCAGTAACTGGAAGTCATCAGGAACATAATTAACTAAGTCATCGTTTTGTAATTAATCGATATCACCACCTCCTCTAGAGCTGTTACATGGCACGTGTCACTGGGCACGTCGGCAAGGAGCGCGTGGGTCGGGCGACGCAGACCTCACTCAGCTGGGACTGAGCGGGCTGCAAAGCCTTGCCGATCTCCGTGCAGCAAGAGCACTGCTCTCACATCTCTTTTCACTTATATTTAATTTAAACATAAAACACCAAAGAAAAGCATTCTCTTTTCATGAAGCCTTTGAAATCAGACTTAAATATTAGGCCGTAATATTTGTACCGTTACACACAAGGAATACGCGGCACATTTTGGCCTAGAAGCTTTCATTATCAGTTTTACTGTGGACATCGCTCACTTTTTCTTTAACACATCCACACTTCTGAGATAGAGAAATTCAAACGGGAATCCTAAAAGATATGTGGATGGTTTTGTTTATTTGCCTTATATTAAAACGCAACAGTTGGTATGAATCAGACCTGAGCGCGTCCCTCCTGGCAGGACACAGCCAGAGCTGCTGAAGCCCTTTGGCTTTGAGAAGTTAAATTTGCACAAACCTGGAATGGGGACCAAAAGAGCTTCCCGCAAAGGAAACAAAACTGAGATAGGTATTTTATGTTAAGTAACGTCAATTGCTTTATTCTCCCTTTTTGCCTGCCTTCAGTATTAATTAGTGGTGACTGACAGTTAATGCGTCTTGAGCACCACACAGAAAAATTGATTAGTGCACGAAGAGGGAAAACAAGAATCATTTTCTGATGAAAAATATCAAGTTTCGGAGAAGCACATGCGGCAGCTGTGAGGACAGAAAAAGTGTGAAGATATTAACCCATCCTCTCCATTCAGCTGGCTATTTGTCCAGCTCTGCTGACCAAAGTGTCGGGGCAAATGGGCAGCCACTGCTCTCTTGCTCAGCAGGGCATTATTTACATTCATCATTGCTTGCTCTTTTTTTCTATTTTTTTTTTTAAACCATAATGCACATGCCCTGCTCAGAGCTGTGATCTGTATGTGTAGGACTAAGGTAAATCAGGTTTTAATTCATCCTGCTGCCTTGCATATTCTACATTACAGTGTGTACTACCCATTATCTTTTAATCTTATAACCCTCAGACTCAAGTTCAGTTTTGTTTGAGGGTGAAGATGTCCAAGAAAGTTGTGATCAATACTGGCTTAAAGACAAGAGACATCAAAGAGGTGCTGATTTTCATTAAGATCACCTTATTTATTTCCCATGTTTTATTTCTGAAAATAAACACCTGTTTTAGTGTACTAATCAATTATTAATATTAGTTATTAAAGATATCTATATAAAGCCATTACAATATATAAAACCATTAATAACACCATTAATAACGCAGTTCCGATTTGTTCCTTCTTTCCGCTCCAAGGAACTCTACTCACAGGCTAATTAACACATTTCCAAACTCAACCCTTGAAATATTTTGGTTTTTTGACCCCTTTTAACTTTCAGAAATAACTCTCTGCCCACTGGTTGTAAATAACATTACTATAATTCTGCTTCTGGTCTCCGCACAGAGATTTTGAAGCTTATTACAGGGTGGTTAACCATGGAAAATCAATAGGATACAATTAGGTATGGAATGTCTCTTAAAGTGTAAGAGCCCTGGTATTAGAAAAAGCGAAGCAGCGTAAGAAGCTACTGTTCAAAATAGATCGGATCATTGAGCTGAAATCCAAGTTAGCTGTCACGGCAGCCGCACGCCTGTTTCACTTTGCTATGGAAAGCGCTGTGCCTTAAAATCAAATTTTTAAGGCGACCGAGAGCCCTCACTCTGAGCACGCGTCACTGCTGGAGCCGGGAGCGTTTTGGGGTGCCGCACGGTCTTACCTTTCTGCAACATGTAGGGCTGCGGGCAGCCGCGAGCGGGTGTGGAGGAAGCGGGACCGGGCGCCGATGTCTGCGTTACGCACATGCCTCCTCGTAACATCCCATTGACATTCTACCTGCTGTCTGCACGCCGGCTATTTACAAGCTTCCTTCCACAAAGTCACAACTTTAGGAACGAGGGGAAAAAAAAAAATGCAAGGCAACCCAGCCCAAATGAAGGAGTGGAAGGCGGTCACGTGGCCGCCGGGAGCCATTCTTGTTGCATTACACGCAGCAAGTGTGGATGGCGAACAATATCAGTTGATGTTTATGCCATATGGTCCCAGTCTCTTCACATCTCAGCACCAAAATCCCACTTTTGCACTGTGTAATTCCATGGGATCCTATGGGGGACAGGGTCACAGCCTAATTAGGCGAGCTGCGGAAAACATGAGCCACGCTAACGAAGACTGAAAGACAGGGAGGGATGGACTGACACGGAACGAGCCCTTGCTCTGGGAGGCAATGAGCATTACCCAGATAAAATTTTAACAATTTCACTCAATACTTCATGTTTTAACCACTAAGTGATTGGAGGTTTCCGGCAACCCAAGGTGGCTAGGGAAAGACTGTGGTGGTATTTGGGATAATGTTACTGCTACCCTAGTATCTCAGAAACAAACTTCATAAATTCAGGAATGGAAATCCCTTGTCCAGTGCTAATCCAGTGCCCCAGACGCACATGAATGTGGAGCTGTGCCTGTGCTCTGCAGTGACTGAAGCAAAGCAATGGCAGTGCTGAACCCGCACAACCCATGCTTCTCAAGCTTTTCAAGAACAACTCTTGCACCTGCCTAACATAAAGTATGCTACAGTTCATATCTGGATATCGGAATTATTGATCTTTCCAATATTTCATATTATTCAAGGATCAGTAAAAAAAAGAAAAAAAGAAATTTGTCAGGAAAAATGCTATCATTCTGTTTCTGCTTATAACATTCCATAGTGTACCCTTCAACCAAGAGACAAACTAGCTGCTCTCCCATGCCTGGAGACCAAAATAAGTCAAATGTTCTGTTTTTTGCCTGGGGTGCATGGCCCCATTAACCAGCCACAGCTCTCTTCGCAGCAACTCATCTCGTGGGTCACGGCAGCAGCTCATTAACCCTGCATGCTGCAATTAATAGCATTAGTCTTGGGAACATTTCACAGTAGCAGAGCACTTTGTACATGACTCGGTCCTTCTATGGAAGATGTCATTCCCAAAATTACTTTGCACTAAAGCAAACTGAATGGGCTTGTGAGTGCACACATCTTACCTTTAAAAGACCGTAATTCTGCAATGATTCACACACACACACAAAGGAGCCCAAAGGGAGCTCCACCCAGGTTTTCTGACCTCCTTTCTTGCCCTCTTTCTTTATTTCTTCAAGTGCTATGTCAGAGCGCTTTTCCCATGTCTCCAAATGACAAAACCACTGCCTTTCCTCCAAACAAACAAACAAACAAGCCATGTTTTTCGGAGATGAAAAAGACTGTCTAAATGGGGGAAGGCACTTAACAGGTGGCCCAAGGGTGTCCCTCACACATGTGACTCCCATCAGGAAACAGCGGAAAATTCTAGGGAAGAAGGCGGCATTAGTAAAACCTACGGGGCTTTATTAAAGCCTGCCCCATCTCTGCTCTGCAACAGATGCCCTCACTCAGCCCTCTGCATCTGTGTTGCATTAACAAGAATGAAGAAACACAAACCAACTTGCACTTGAAGCTGAACTCTCCATTTCACGTAACCCTTAGGACAGCCACGTGAAGCACATATGGCGAGCTCAGCCTGGGAACCGTGCGGGACCTTCCCAGCCAGGAGCAGAGCTAATCCTTACCGCTGCCGCACGTGGCTCAGACTGGGCTGCAGGCTGCGGTGCTGAGCGGCAGGCACGGCTGGTGCTCACCCCAGCAGCAGACGGGCTGGCATTTTTTCCACCACGTCGGAGCAGGAAGGAAAGCGAGGCGAGCAATGCAGGCAGTCTGCTTTCAGAAAGAGCCACCTAGCACGCAGGCTGCACGCCGTCGGGTGTCTCCAGAAGGGGAGAAAGTTCCCTCTATCCGCTCTCCGCTTTTCCCTAACCTGCATTTTCATCTGTCATCAGATACTCGTGTTTCGCTTCACACCCAGGGGAAGAACTTGCCCCAAAACAATGGCGTTGCAGTCTGGCAAATCTCATTCCTGTTGCATATCTTCGCCTCATCTATCTGATGAGCTGGAGAAAAAAAAAAGAAGGAAAAAAAGAAAACCAGAGGCTAGCTCTCCTTTCCACTGCAGAAGGACCTGCCATCGAGAATAAATCAACCAATGGTTGTTATAACATGCCCTTCCTGCCTTTGTGCTACCTTACCTAACTAAAAATGACCAAAAATAAAAGTTACTTGTGGAACTAAATCCCACTGAAAGAGATCAGAGGTGGTGAAGGCTCTCAGCTGGTTACCCTTCAGCAGAGAGCCCCTTGTCCCAGGATAGGAACAACATGCTCCTCTCAATGCCCACATTGTAGGCACTCACATGGGCTCCCAACCACCTGATGCCTTCTGCTGAGGTAATTCAATGCTCTCACGGTCTGGTGAGACCAGAAAGGCTCCCCCTGGCTATCTCAGAATATTAGAGGAGAGATGAAAAGATCATTCAGACCATTTGTATCATGAAAAAAAAATGCACAAATGAAGTAATGCAGCTGAGAACAAATTCTTGCTGAGCAGATGGCACACATAGAGAGAAATCATCAAGTCCATGGCAATAATAGCTCTGAAGATGAGCTGTTCGTACTGTAGAGCAGCTTTTCAGGAAATTTTATTCACTAACCCTCCACTCGGGGGATTGTTTTAGGCACAACTTTCTAATTCAGAGGTCAATCTCTTCACACAAATCCCGTAGCACAATCTCTAGGCTCTAGATAACCTCATGCGCTTACAAACATCTTTTTAAAAGAGAAAATGAGCATTAAAAATAACTAAATAAACAGACTTTGTTCCCCGCCTGTGGAGCTTCTGGATCACAGCATTACCATTACAAAGCAGCACCAGTGCGTCATTTGGAAAACATCCTGAAAAGTCAGATGTGTTGATGCAAGCCAAGCAGCGATGTGACAGATCAATTTGAATATTTAAACAGCAGAATTCTAAAAATCTGGACAGAGATCTCCAGCTCTGGGAGCATCCCCACACAGAGCAGATTATTCAGTAAACATCACAACCTGAAATCCAGATGGAACTTGAGTATGAAAACCTCTCTGCCGAAACCCCACCTACACGGTGAGGGGAGGAAGAAGCTTCTCCGTATTCCACAACAATGAGCTCTGTGGACATGTTTTCTGTGACACTGCATGGAGCAGGATGCTGGCAAACACCACCGTGGTTGGTTTCGCCATTGGATCCACTATAACAACCCAATAAGTTCTTTTCAAGGAGCTTAAATCCAGCCTAAGATTTAAAATTAAATACAATTAAATATGCAGCAATAGAGCAGCATTTTCTTCTCTCAAGAAAGCAGGGTTGGAAAACAGAAAGTCTGTCTTACAGATCCATACCTCACCTAACACAGACTAGGAATGTTCCACAGAAGTTCGGTGACTCCAGAATTTTGGGGTGCCTGGACATCAACTTCTTGGCTGAGCCACAAACAAAGCCACCCAAAATCCATAAATACTTTTCAACAGGATCAAGAAACAGTGACCAACCTCATTAGTCATCAAGGATTATGGGTGCAACTGCTGCTAGTAGAAGGTAAAACAGGCCCACATCAGACTTTCTAACTTATTTTTAGGTTAGTTGCTTGACTGTCTGCAAAGAGGAAGGCTTCAGAATGCTGGCAGCATCCAAGGGCAGTTGCTACAACTGCCCATACTGCACTGTGTGGCTCTCAGGACCAGCCACTGCTTTCTGTTTTAGGGCTGTGAAACCTGGCTTTGTGAGAGTCAAACCATCCCCTAAGTGTAGCTGGATGAGACCTCAGTCTCGCTCCCATCTTCAGGCAGAGGACAGTGAACTGCTCTGATGTTTGTTTTCCTTCTTTTCTCTCATTCCTAACTGGGTTTCACATTGCAGCCCGCAGTGAATACAGAGTTTCGTTATCGGACAGGAAAGCAATTTGGTGCATGGATGAAGTGAGCACGGGTGTTGAGAATAACACTGCACAGATCTGGAGTAGCTTCTGCAGGGGCCTGGTGCTTGAATTACCTAAGATCCTCCAGCACTACAGATCTGTCCCAAAGTTTCCCTCTTGTCCAAATTATTAAGCCTTAGGTCAAGCACTGTGGCCCTGATTCAGCCTCTCGTCTCTGTGTCAGCAACACTCCTCTCATCCTGATTTGTCTATGGAAGCCAAATCAAGCATCTCTGGCCCTGGAGTTCCTTCCTTCACATGACCATCTGAAATGCAGTGATTTACACAACAACCTGAGCTGCCCACTCCAGCATTAGGATAGGCTACCTAGACACGACTAACAAAACCTCATTAAGGAAGTATTTAGCTGGCTTTAGTCCCATGTGGTCACGCATCTGGAAAAGAAGACTATGCTCAGCCAGGTTCTCACTAACACAGGAAAGTATACTGAGAGACCTCTTTCCCTGCTCAGCCACTTCCACCAACACAAAGCACAGATTTCGTACACATTAAGAGTAAGTACTGCAGAGCCACTGTTAACTTGAAGCACTAGGGTGGTTCACTAGTTTTCTCCCCTAGAGACAAGCATGGCTGAATGCATAGGATCGCTACTGCTCAGCCCCTCAGCAGCTTTGCTGGCTGTGCAGAGGTGCACTAAAAAGGTCTTCCCCTGTCTTGTATGTCCACGCCGGGGGTGTGATGGAGACAGACAGTCCCAAGGGCCATCTGCCACGCTACATGTGAGCATCACATTCTGCTGCCCCTCCGCATGCCTGGCTGGATTAACCGATGTCAACAAGATAGTGTCACCCTTCCTTACACGGGCATTGCGGGCGGCCGGCCCCGTATGCACCATGGGGAGGGAAGGAAGCATGGGATGGGCACAGAACACACTGCAGGGCTTGGGAAGCAGCACTGACCAGCTTCTGAACTGCACTTGACCCTAGGAACAGAGCCAGCACCTTGCCCTGAGGCAGAGCGGAAAGACAACAGCCCACTGTCTTGAATGGCACATTGTCTTGAACAGCCAAGGCAATGGCTTGGGTGCTGCCAGCCTTTGGGGCTCCCTATCTCTCGTCCTCCCCAGGGTTTGTGCAGCTGGCATGGTGAATGCTGCAGCATCAGCAAGTGATGCTGAGGAAGACGGGCTCAAAGCCCTGCCCTGCTGGGGCACCTCCAGGTTGTGTGTGCTGTGCTGTGTGTTCATCACAGGTACGTGAAGGCAGGAGGGAACACACAGGCTGTAAGGGTGCTTCTCTCACCCTAGGCATACCACAACTGCCCAGGGGAAGCCTGGTTAGAATGCATGTACTTCCATCTGAAAGCCATACCTTAAAGGAAAACAAATGGTACTACAATATTTTCACATAAATCAGCACAACGTACAGGTGAAATGTTGCAGGAGAACCCCAGGAATAAGGCTAAGATTTGAAGACTGACCCTAACATACAGGGTGAGCCATTTAATAACATCTTTGCCCCCGTTCTCTCCAGGAAAACATGCTGATATAGGCCAGGAAACCTGAGGAGCAGCTCATGTGATGCGGACTCCTGACATTCCCCCAGACGTGACTAAGCTGAAACAAGTGGCATTATCTGGTGCGCTTGAAAGCAAGGCAGGAACAACACGATCATGTGGCTTTTTTTGGTACCACGCAAAATGTTCCCATTCGGATGGCGGTTCGAAGTGGAGGATATTAGGAACAAGTCAAAATGTGCCCATGGCTTTTATAGCCTTGTCAGACGGAACTGAGAATGAGAGTGCTGAGAGTTAATGAGGACCCAAAGAGCAGCAGTTCTGTGAAAAACGTCTGTAACTGAGCTGCCACAGTACCCCACTACAGAAATAACCATTGCAGAAAGTACAGCTCTAGCTAGAAATAGAGCCTGAAGGCCAATTTAAAAACTTTTACATCATTATGAATATAGTGATACTCTGAAGCTCCTGCTTCTAAGCGTAGAATTAAATCGCAGCTCATCACTAATCATATTATCCAATCATGGAGCTGAACACATACGTGAGCACTGCAGTATGAAAAATGGATGCAAGGGAAGTGAATACAACGCTGCGATGCACTGAAGGCTGACAGCACATCACACACAGCTCCGGTGCAGCAGCTCCTCTTACCCCCAGCACTGCTTACTCCTGTACTCCACTGGCAGGGCCTTGGGAAAACAAAATATCTCGGGATTACAAAGGAAAACTTCTACTTCTGAAGCAAGAAGGTCACCATCTGAAAGTAGTAGGCCGGGTCTGAGCTCTGGGTGCAGAATAATTCCTCTAGCAACAAAAAAGCAATGACACTGGCCGACTGCTTAACGCCAAGCCCTTTTAAATTGTTTCTTTTTTTTTTCTTTATACATATACAGAATATGCGTCTGAACTTAAAGCCTCTTGAATACAAACTGATTCATCCTTCTGTATAAGGAAATTTGTCCTTTGCAATCTCCTTTCACCCCCTCAGCCCAGCAGCTGACTGGCTACCCACTGGATGATGCTGCCACCCGCTGGCTTCTTGGTTACCAACAGCATAAAGGGGAAAAGAAAAGAAAGCAGAATAGAAAAAAAGAAACGAGAAAAAGAACCCGACAAAGCAGACACTCAGCAGCGTGGAACCTGTTCTGCTTCTGCTGCGGGAACAGAAAGTGCCTGGGCAGGGCACTTCCACTGACAAGAGCTGATGAAAAATGAATATGCACAAAACACGAAAACCTCTTTTGAGGAAGGTGGAACTGCGGGGAGTTCTCAGAAATTTCAACCAAATATTTGTACTGAGAAGCAGCCCGAAGGGGGGGGTGGGTGGGATGACTGACAGTGCAGCGCAGCTGCTGCAGCTGGTGCGTATGCAGACATTCAAAACCGAGCGAGGCGGTCAGATGGAGCAACTCGGCGCTCAGCTTACGCAGCACGAGAGCATTGCAGGTGCACAGCAGGCCCTGAGTGCAGGAAGCCGTGTGGCCAATGGCCCCCCAGCGTGCTGGGCAGCACACGCTGCCTGCCCAAAGGAGGCTTTAATGCAAGGGACGGAGAGGTCTCTGACAATGTCATGTCTGAAACGCACCTACGCAGGGAAATCAAAGGGCCTTCAAGAGGAGAAGCAAAAGGAGCAAAAAAGACAAAGACATTGCAATCCAAAAGCCTGGCTCTGTTCCTGCCGTCAGACCCACGTGGGAGGCGTCTTTGCCCATAGGATTAGTGCCTGCAATATACCTCTGTTCACACAGATGCAATTACGTTTCTGTATGAGTCAGTAAGAGGCAAATTAATTACTTAAAGGCTGAAAATCCTAGCTCTGCCTCCACGGATTTTATCATCAAGCCAAGAGTGCCCAATGGGAGGGCAGAGGGAGAAGCAGGAGGAGCTCCTGGAGAGGTGGGATCTCCTGGGGCCAAACGAGGACAAACACTGTCATCATGTACCACAAACAGTGCTAACATCATTCCCTTCAATACAGCGACCATTTATTTTCTGAATAGAAATGGTAATCGGTTAGAAAAAAGAAAAAGGCTGATCTTCCCTTTGGGAAATCCTTCTGCCCAGGCAGCACCGCGTGAATGAGGGCAGAGCACCACTAGATGGGGATGTCCGATCTCAGAATGCCACGGCAGCAGGAGGAGCCTCACGGTCACACTCCGCTATCAAACCCTCAGCAGTATTGAAAAGGACAAGCAAAGCCCACTCGCATTCTCTCAATCTGTCTGTGGATCGAGCAAAAGACAGATGAACCGACTGAACCTGTGCAAGGCACAGATAAAGATACGGCAGTACAAGAGAAAACAGGTAGGAAATTGTATCAGGTCAATGTATGCATTCCCAAACTGAGCTGAAATAGAAGTTTCAGTAGATATCCAGAGCAGGCTGCTGACCTCTGGACAGGTGCCCACACCTCGCAGCCTCCACCTCCCTTCCTCTTTCATGCCTCCCTCACGTCTGCCTGCCCTCTCCTCTGCCCTGCAGCCCTCATGCATTCTCTCCATTACTGCTCAGCATCCGGAAGCAACATTTTGCCCCTTCTCTATCAACGTTTCCTTTCAAGCTACAGCTACAACGTCAACACATATCTCCTGTCTCAGTTAATGGGACATCCATCCCTTCATGCCATCTGCATGGTGTCCTCTCTTCTAACAGCTCAGCAGTTCCCAAGACACGAAGGATACACTCTTAGTCTTCACCTTCAAACCCTTCACAGCACTGGCAATGCTCTTTTCCTTTCCACTCAATCAGCTTTGGATCCCACCTGCTCCTCCCAAGGGCAATGATCCTCGCATTGAAAGTGAAGGACTCTTTTTCCTCCATCTTCACAAACACCAATAAAAAAATGGTTAAGAAGAACAGGAAAAATAGTTTTAAATGCTTCCCTCAGCCCAAGGTGCACGATGTAAGCTTTATTTCTAAAGCTGTCTTTTTGTTCAAAGTTAACGTTCAATATGTTTTGCTGTGGCTTTCAACTTACTTAGAAAATCAAGGCAAATATGGAAAGCACTGCTGGCTGAACTCCTCACCCACCATCTATTCTTGCCGAAGATGGAATACTTACTGATTTCAGCAGTACAGACTCAGATGCTGTTGGGAATTTGCTGTAATGCATCTGAGAGCTGAGGAGATGCCATGTATGTACACACAAAGCACGACCAATACATGATTTAGTCCAAAATTTGCATATGAGCAAGTGCACAGTGATAGACTAAAACCAAATAAAGCCGCTGTGATTCTTCAGGAATAACACAGAACTGATTTAGGTTCATTTTCCGATTTATTACTAAAACATGCTTGAAACACATATATACATAAGGAATGACCTCCTTACTGCAATTAGCTCCTCAGATATGCATCCAATACCCACTACAAGACCAGGTCACTTGCCCACAGCTCCCACGGTCCCTCTGGCTGGAGAGGGGTGTTCTGCCATGAGCACCGTGCCAGTTCTGCTCAGCCCTCCCTGCAGCCACCTCTGCTGTGGAATTCCTTCCCATCAGGTATGAAGGAAACAATTCAGTGCATTATGCTTGAGTGTTCCAGATTCTGGGTGGCCACTCCAACTTTCTAAAAGAGGAGCTGTATGTGAGCATCAGAGGGGGCTTTAACTATAGCTCCATGAAAGATCCTGCACAGAGATCTCTTGAGGAGCTGTGGACAATACTCCCAAAAGGAAACCCGAGACCATCCTCGGAATTACAACATCATCCACTACAGCAAGGAAGCATAAAACAGCTCATTAGCAGCCCTATCAAGTGACGGACCTAAAGCCAGCTCCAAAGTGCCCACACCTGTCTGCCCACACTGCCAGCCAGAAGGCCGGATTCCACCGAGGAAAGAATCATTATCCCAGCTCTACATCTGGATGTGGGACAGCTGCAGAGCTTCAGGGCACCACAGGTACACTGGGGCACACAGCATGGGCCGCAGTGACAGCAGAAGGGCTCTGACCACGTGAGAACCCCCCAGAATGGTTGCATTTCACACAACCTTTAGAAGGAGAAACTCTAAACGCCATTAAAAATATCAAGGACAAGGAATAGCCCAGCAAAAGTTATACAGTGTCCCAGAACAAGCATTTCCAGTGTATCTTGTTCACCTGCAACCCGAATAGCCTTCCTATTACTTTGGGAGCTTACTGTTGGCACCCCCAGTTGTTCCTCGGACAGAGCAAACTATTGTAATAATGTGACAGTTACTGTGTAACCGTATAATTCCCACCTAAATGTCAATACCACAGCAAAAGGCTTAATGATGACAAAGCTGAGCAGAACTCTTAGCACTGAGCCAGAAAATCCGGCTTTTCACACACCATCCTTCATGATGATTTGAACCCTTCATTAATCTCTCAGGATCTGTTTTGTAGACATAGTGGGATTTCTGTTAAGATGCCTTACATATGCTTCACCAAAATGCTTTTTTCCTGGACTACAAATAGCACAGCTACATCACGTGGCACTATAAAAGGTGGGCACAGCCCCAATTAGAAAAGAGACATTTAATTGCGGTGGAAATGCTCCCAAAAGGCAGAGAACTGCTGGACAAAGGATCGTATGAGGGTACTGAAAAGGCTAAAAGAGAAATGCAGCAGAATTTACTGCAGTAAACTATGCAGTAGAACTGTGGTAACACACAGTTGTACGGAGCAGCACCACAGGCCCTGTGTGGCAGAATATAAGAAATCACAACATTAGAAGAAACACAAGGCAGAAGCAGCCTTTCTCATCCTTCCCTAAACAATTCTTACCCTTTCAATGCAAGAATACAAAACTAGGCTTTTTTTTCTCTGCATAAAACTAGCCTTTAATTTCTGATCCCAAATCACATTGCACCTAAACAGCTGAAGACAGGTGGGAAGCAGGCTGGGGGGTCTCCTCATCACTTCACTGCATTCCCCGCTGCCTAGAACAGCCCTTAAGCCAACTGTGCATGGTTTTGACATAAAGATGCGTGAATACTGGAGGATCACTTTCTCTCTCTCTCTCAGGTTACAAGGCCTCATTGAGCAAAAGTTCAAACAAAGGAACCCAGAAGGAAAGCCGGGGTGGCAGCACCCACATATAAGCACCCTCCTGCTTCTCTGTGCCCCTCCAGCACCCAGCCAGCAGCACAGCCATCCCGCCCAGATGGTACCTCGCTGGCAGAGGCGTAGGGCTGACTCCTGATCACACCTGCAGCCCTCCCTATAGGATATGGGTGCTGAGAAACCCCATCAACTATGGGCTAAGGAATGGACGTTGCAGCAATGAGTCACAGACTGTGGCTCCTTTGTGTGTGTAGGAGGGCAGGCGTGGGCAGGAACCTACTATCCAGGTTTCCTCTCCCTGCTACAGCATTCCAATGCTTTTTCATCATTTCCCACTCAGTGTTCTACCATATCTTGTAACAAACAGAAAATTTAAGGTTTCCCCACTTCTTAGAAAAATGCTGCTTAGTAAAGAAATCTGCTAAAAGGATGCACCTGCAGCTGTCTCTTGAAGATAATTACCTTATGAAGATAATAATAATAATAATCAGAACTGTTAGGAACATCTACACGTTACTGTAGCGCTTATAGGACCACAGCCTTAAGGATACCCTCAGATCTGCAATTCTAATGCCACACAGGAGAGCTCAGGGCTGCACCCACCTGGCCGTGCACTGGCTCTGGCTCACACACCATGTGCTCATCACAGAATCTGACAACCCCAATGGCTCTTTGGCATAATAACTTAAGTCTTAACCAATAACCTCCTTCGAAGCAATATACACTCACCCATCTTTTGGTTTGGGTTGAGTTCTTTTTTTTGTGTGATACAGAACCAGTGTCCAGCTGTACAGTAGATGGCAGTAAATCTTCAGCAGGTCACAGCTACAGACTCTTTAGCTTCCCTCCACAACTGAAAACATTTGTGAATACATTTGTGGCTCACCAACCTTTTCCTTAGGTGTGCACAAATATGGCTTTATTATTTCACACCTGGCTCATTCTTAAAGCTCTTCTATTAAGAAAAAGCACTGGGATGCTCATGCAGTTGTGCCCTATCAGATGAGGACCGGCTTGTTTCAATGTAATATAATCCAAAAACATATGAAACTTAAAACAGAGGATTCTTAATCACAGCTGTAAATGTGTTGACACATCCAGGGCAAGGAAGGGAAAAAACTTACTTGGTGTTGCTGACAGTATGTCAAATAGCATTACCAGAATGAGAAGCAAACTGTAGCATGTGACTTGGACACCACTTTGGAACACAGAATTTTATCTCAATTTAGATTTTCTACCGCAGAAAAACAACCCCTTGCTGCCAAGCCTGTGCAGAGCTCTCAGTCTCACTTCAGCTCTGGAATGCTCATGTGTGTGCATTAAGAAAGATGCTGTTTTAAAAAGTTTAAATCACTCCCCGTCCCAGTGCTTGTAAGGTACACTGCTAAGTCATGTTATACCTATGGATGTCAGCTCCCAGCCTCCTTACAGGCTTCATGCAGCCACAACAAGCTAACAGAGTTACTTTCATACAGGATTTGATCCAGAACACCAACTGGAATAAGCATTTCCAGTTCCCTGACTGGTGCTTGGATCAGGTCTGAAGTGAATGATGTGCTGAAGCAGCATTTTGAGCAGGTTTACCATCATTTAAGTGGCTGTAACTTCAGTGAAGTTGCATCATCTACACATGAAGGAGTCAACCCTGCAAGTGCCTTCTCCTCACTATCAACCACATGAGCAAAGCTCCTCTCCAAACACAGTTATGTTTCAGAGACTCATAAAAAGAAGTACGGAAGCACAAAACAACCTCTTTCTATATCAGGTGATACTAATTAAATTAGATGAATATTGTTCTACTTTGTAACAGCACACGGAAATCTGCTTCGTATCACATCTTTCTTTCAGACAGCATTCCAAAATAATTTGGCTGCCAGCTCTCACACTCCAAAAAGGGTCTTACAAACCACCCTGCAACCATCTGTAGGAACCTCACAACTTCCATCCTGCACTCGAGCACCGGCCCTCTGGGAATCCTGGGCCAGCATTCCAGATCAGTATCCTGGCATCTGCACGGTGCAGTGTGGAAGTGTGAAATCATCGGGACTCAAAGCCTGACCAGAAATGTCTTCTGACCACGCTTCAATTATATAAAAGGCAATCAAACCGCTACCACAGTTCTGTTTCTCATGAGCAGCAGCTGAATGGCTTGAAAAGAGCAATTTGCCTGCAGCGTTGCAATTGCCTCTGCATTGCTGCAGGGTGTTGGATCATTAAGGGCAGTGATTTACGCCACAACCAACAAATAGCGCTGCCCTTGTGACCGCTCTCTTCAAGAGCAGGACTTGCAAGCAGCGAGTGAAAATGCTTACACACAAAACTCAATAATGTTGTAGACTTGCTTTTGCTTTCTCATAGTTTTGAAGTGTTCCATACACATATCTGACCTCTTCTACTTCTGAAAAGACCTCACAGGAGGATCTACTGCAGAAACAGAAGGGAAAGACACAGCTATCTACTAACAGCGAAATATTAGCTGCCATGAAGATGGGCCAATGAAATATCTGGTCAGGTTGGATTTGTTCAAGCCCAGAAACAAACAGGTTGAGAAGAAACTATTAAGAGGCAGCAAAAAGCCATACTTTCTGACAAGTCATCTGAGGGCAGCCAGGGCAACAACTGCTGAAGGTCCCGTAACAAGAGGTCTATCTTTGGAATGGTGAAAAGAGCTGAGCCCACTTCAAGTTGATAAGAAGAGCATGCATGAAGATAAAGTGAGCACTAGAAACGTTGTACACAGAAAATGTTAATAGAGATTCTCTTTATCATTATACTTTTTAGTGTATCCAGAAGCAAGCAACTGAGATCAGGATGAGTACTAAGAAACTGCAGAAATGGAATGGAAATTGCAAAGTAACTGCAATAAAAAATACACACGTTCATGGCTGTCTTTACATGAATTTAAACCACAGATGCGATACACTCATTAAATATGGACTACAAAATACGTTAAAAAGACTGTATTCTGAAAACGATGCTTATGTACGTAGAACACACGGTGTAGCTGCGGACAACGATGTGCTGACTACCTACAAAAGCCTCACCCGTTCTGAGGGACAATGCTTTGTAAAACCGTGCTGTTCCCTGAAGGTCAGGGGATTTGCACCTTCGCCGCCTAAGCCTGCTCAACCTCGGATCTAAGCCCCCTGTTACCACTGTGTTAGACACCCGTATCTTCTTCTTCTCTTCCTTCAGACGTTTGCAGCATTGTCACAAGGAAGAAGATCTTGCCTGAAGCCTGCAAATTAATTATTTATGAAAAAGGGGAGTATGCTAAAGGTTTTAATCTTTTCAAGAAGCCAAACGAGAGCGCTGAGGTTGCGCTTGTGAGAGGTCTCAGAGATCTGAATTGCAGCTCACCCACTGGGCTGACTTAGGGCCAGTGCTTCAAGTCTCATGTCCCGAGCCAAGCCACCACCTTCACACTGCTTCCCAATGCCTACATCCTCGACAAAAGCTCAAATCACGCCATACCGCTGCATCAATTTCAGCCTAAAGACCCACTCAGCTCAGTTTAACTTGGCATTTCTCTTCACAAATACTGAAATGAAAGCCTAATTAGACAGATAAATTTAGGACTTCACTGTTGAATTTTTATAAAATCCCCACAGAAAATGTTTCATTATCTTTCAAGCAGCATCACCACCTTTGGTTAGAGCAGAAAAGCTGCCAAAGGAAAAGCTGTGATACACTTTAACAGAAAACCTTGTGGTTATTTGCTTGCCCACTTATTCACCCTGGGCCACTGAAGCACCTATTTACTGTTCAGTGGGCTAATGATGGGTTTAAGTCAGTGGAATAACTCAAATAACCACTTCTACTGCTTCCAATACAAGCTACACCAGCATTTTGTGGCGGATTTAGGCCCTTGTCCCTACAAGTCAATGAAGTTTGGTAGTAGGGTATTACATTTACACACCTCCTCCTGAGCAGTGTTTGCTCCACTCTCACTGCAGGATAAAGTGTTCAGGAAAAGAAAGCAGGAATCCCAGCGGTGACATGCACACACGCTCAGTTTAGAGGAGCTAATCTTCCAGCACGAACAAAATGAGCCAGATAAGCATCTCTTCACACTCCATTAAGTTATGAGCCTCCTCAATATTAAAGACAACATACGACAGCTGAGTCGTATGCAGTATTTATGTGATGTCCCCTTGTCCAATGCAAATGCCCTTAGAGAGCCTAAAGATCTTGGTCCTGAGAGGAAGCGACAGAGAAGTCTGCGAGCCTCAGGCGGCCAACACGCATGATTCAGACAAACTCACAAACCTGTGACCTTTCTAATTGCACCTCATGGCGGGCAGCTTGCTAGCATGTGGACAATTCTATTTTTGGCATTGCTGCAAGTTAGCCCCTGTCGGAGAGCCTGGAAGCCAGCATATCTGAACCGTCAAATATCACTGCATTCCTCACCTAGCGCTCGCTTTGCTCTAGCAAGACAGACAAACCAGAGTCACGCCCAACCTGGCTGGGTTTTAATTATGACACAGGTATTGGCAGCGCAAAAGGGCACTACGGAGTGGCACGAAGAGCCAGCATTCAGTTCTGACTATCGGTGATTAAGCTGTTCCAATGACTTTAAAAGGAATGGAAGAAGGATTCCGTAGAGAGTCCTTGCTTGTGAACAGTAATTCAAAATAAGGGATGGAGGAAAGCAGTGAGGAATAACAAGACATTTACGTCATACTTCTCCCATTCTAAACCTTTCACTGCCTCCCCAGCTGGATAAACGCAATTTAAGTTTCTCACCTCTTCCTGGAAATTGCTTATCCAGACTTTTTCTCCTCCTTGCAAGGTTTGGCTCAGCCCCAACCCTCTGCCTCATCCACCTTCTTCACTCCTCTCCCAGTGCTGCACAAAAATCCATTTTGTGAGGTTCATGGCTGGGAAGAACCACTGGGTTACACTGCATGACCCCGTGCCACCCAGCTGGCCTAGCCGTGCATTTTGCCTAAGCACAAGGCAGCCTAAACAGCGCTGCTGTCTTGATCTAAGTTAGTCAAGAGGTGGAGAATTAATTGTGTTATCTCCATTTGATTTGCTGCAGTGGCTAATTACCTGTACTATTAGCATTTAATGGTATTCCAATTTAAATATCTATTTTCAAACTTATTACTGCGGACATGGTGTGAGAGTGCGTCACGTTAACAAGGAGCCAATTGCTATACAAATGGAAGTTGAAGTCCTATTGTTATTTAAAATGGCCATATTCTTTATGTCATTATCCACTGACCTTTATCAAACACCACAAAAAACCTCTAAGAAAAAAACATTCCGCAAACTCCTTTAACAGATGACTTCGAAGATTAAAATATTCAGCAAATGCCTTTTAACAGAAGATTATGCTGACCGAAATAATTACACTTCTACCCTGAAGCTGTTTTCCTGTTTTCATCCTTACCAACTGTATTTCCTTTAAACATCTTTGTTATTTGCCCCATACTGGCATCGAAGTATCTGCACTACAGCTACACAGACCATCCCAGTCTCAGTTTTCCAATGGTTTGCATTTCCTCAGCAGTTTGGATTTCCTCCTGTACTCTATGATCTTTGAAACTAATAAGAGGACAAAAATCTTGGGGGACTTCAGGATCCCACTCCCAGGATTCTTCAGTGAAGCCAACCAGTCTGGCTCATTTTTAGTGCAGTTCTACTAAGATAAACATCATCAGAAAACACTGACTTCAAAGCAATGTATCAGCTTCATGTGATACAACTAGGTTATCCTGCCCCTTTTCAAACAAACAGAAAAGTTAAATAAATATTAGAACAATGTAATAAACAGTTGTGGTTTTCCAAAAACTCTAGCCACTTCACATTCTTTACCTGATAATGGATCCTACTCCTCACTGGAATCATTCTGCTCCATTTACATTCTACCATCTACCATGGATTCTCTCCGTCTATTTCTACTTTCCCAACCAGAACGCTCCTGTTGATTTTTCAGCAATACTTTGTAAGACAATCCCTGTTTAATTTTACATTTCTATTTTACCCTCTCAATCAACTTTGCTCTAAAATTTTCCCCAGAATCTCAAATCTCACCCTTCTGAAACGCCAAATCAGCACTACCCACATAAACCAGCATATGCCTCTACGAAGGGAAGTAGGTCAGGCTCGCCAGTCCCTAGGCAACCACCAAACCTCATTCCCTTGATCAATTCATCTGTATCACTGCTCATGACGTCTGAAATAGATTCAGCTGGTATTGTGTGCAGTGGTTTTTGTATTAAAAGATTATTATCCATTTTTAGCAGTGCTAAGTATCTATTGGCTGCATCAGACCCGCAGAATATTGAATGGCCCATTTTTAAATATTCCATACCCATTTCTCTCTCCCTCCCACGCACTGTCACACAATGGACTAGTTCCCACTTGTCTCTGGTTTTATTTAATGATCTTTAATGGATTATTTTCCAGAAATTGCTTACAAAATAATCCTTATGCAGTCAAAACTCAGTAGATATGAGTTACTCATTCATCCCTTAATACCATAATACAGAACAAATTTTTTCTATATCCTTGTCTTTTTTAAAAGTATGGAAGACCATGTGAGCAGAGATAGAAGTTACAGAACGTACCCTGTAGCAAACTGCATCTCCTCACACACAGACAACAACTGAGCCTGAAGGTATGAGAAGTGAATGGACCCCCTGTTGAAAGGCAGAGACCAGCAAGCATGGTGGCAGAGCCCTCACTAGGGCAGATGTACATTTACTACCATCAGGGCTGGGTAAGCTTCCTTGTAGAACTTGCACCTGGTGCTCAAATCCACTGCTCAGCCAAGGTAACGGGGCTCAGCACTAATTCAACTTTTAAAGTATCTTATGAGCATTATGATCCCAGTCATGCAAACAGTTTTTGCAAGGTTTCAGCAATACACAGCATTTCTTGATGTTACTGAGAGTATCAGATCCCTTGTGCTTATCATCCACAAGCCCATCAGTGCTACGTAAGGAATTTCTCTTTCAATTATTTTGTTATAAGGGATCCATTTAGGCACAGCAAGACTAACTCAGCTTGCAGTGGGGCACAGCCTTGTAAATTAAATGTTGGTTCAATGCCTTCTTCATATTTACTTCTTGCAGCATCAAATAGGGTGTGCATCCCAGTTTCTGAGTTATAGGCAGAGAATTCTGCATCTTAGTGATCTTTCCTCTAAACGTCTCTCTACAGGGCACAGTTTTCTGCACGCATCTGCAAAGCCTGAACAACCCAGGGACTGGTTTGTGTTCTCCTCTTACTATTTATCACAGAATGAGTTTTGGTAGCTTAAGAGGAAATGGCTTATCATCTGCCTCACATTGTTCTTCCCTTCTCCTGACAGTTGTCTTATGGTCATAGACAGGAACTAAGAACAACAGACTTTGCTGTTATTTACTCCTAGAGACAACTCATGCAGACAGGAGTAGAAAGAGTAGAACCTGCAAACCTAACATTAGATGATGATGATGGAGAGACTTAAACAGGCTGCCAGCACTAAGGGACAGCTATTGACTGTACCTGTACATCATACAAATGGATGCAAATATAAAGAAGTTAATCACATGTATTCCTGCTGACCAGACCAGTATTTTGATTTAAAATTTGTGGAAAGCAGGAACTGAACAAAATACATGAAACATAAAGGAGAATGAGAACGATGTATTTTGAAAATATGCTCTTGCAGATGAGCAATGGGTATGAAACAAATCTTTTCCTGTTCTTGACTGGTAAAAAGCATCCCTTATAGGTATCTGCATTAAAAGAAACAGGAATAAAGGAAAGCTCCTTCATATTGATTAAAATCAAAGAGAAGAGCACAGTACTGCCATCTTACATGCCTGTGTAGGTCACACAGCATGTGTTCTGCAATACCTTAAAATAAAAATGCTAGGAGCAAGTACTGCGCTAAGCAATGGACAAAATGGAGCGTACCCTGGTGATCAGCAGGAGCACTGGCTTGGGATGAAAGGACACCGATGGCATTCAGCTCCCAGAGCCTCAGAAAAGGGCTGTGACCCACCAGCAGCCACCAGCCCCAGCCCACCTCGCAGGATGAGGTGACAAACAAGCAGCACCACGTGACAACAGATTACAATTTCACGTACTCTACAACGCAGCCAGCAAGAGGTGAGCTAGATGCAACAAAGCCTGAGCAACAAAGCCAAGAAACCTCACGATAACAGGCATTTAGGGAAGGCTGTATTTGTTCCCCCACACCCCACTGGTTCCAGGGCCCAGGGGTTTGGGGTCTTGCCTCCGCTGCATGCCTCATATTAACATAGCTGCAGCCTTAAAACCTGCTGGGCATGACCGCCTGCAGACACAGCAGATTTCCATCTGTCTTCATCATCAAGCTGTGGCTGTCAATCCTGCCAGCTTCACGGGAAACCCTGGTGTTACCAATCAGCTTAGCCTACCGTGCACACGCCACGCAGCTATAAACCATAAAATTATTGTTTTTACAAGGGCAGAGGATTTAAAACTGCCCTCCCCCCAGTTCAGGGAGCGCGAGGCCATTGGGCAAAATGAAATAAATATGCAGATGGATGAAATGACGTGCGCCAGTGTCTTGGGAGGAATCCAACCCCTGAACCTACAACAATTACAAGAGCAGAAAAAGGGCATTCTGTATTTCTTGCAGCCTGAGACACACAGCAACTGCCCTTGGAGGAGCAGTTTGCGACAGGATCTGTGAAGCCAGCAATGGCAGCAGCATCGTCTGCGTGCAGGGAGACAACAGGTGGGAGAAGCAGACGAGACGAGTTTTCTTTTAGGTGTATGAAGTTTGTATTTCATTCATGCTATTTGTGAAATGGAATAACATCAGCAAGTAGTCATGAGGCCACAAGTTAGGAAATTACATCATATATTTGGCAATAACTGCAGGATATAAATAACCTGGAACATCAAACCTTTCACAGAAACAGATGCAAAAAGGGATTCACTTGCCCCTGGGCAATTCGCAGTGTGTAACATTTACACATGGATGGGCAAGCTGTTTTTAGCTACCCAGGAGTCAAAAGCGACCCAGCAGAACTGGACTGCACATTCCCACAAGAAGGGCAGCAGGTGACTGTTACGTGCTGCAGAGCATAGCAAAGGACATAATTTGGAATGCTCCAAAAGCATAAATCCAAGCGAGAATAAGGAACCTATTTCTTTCTCTTCTTTCCCCTGCTCAGAGTAGTTACAGGAACATAAATTATCCGAGCACTGTAACAGAGTCCAAGCAATCCCTTTCCAAAATTCTCTATAGCCAACTTCACAATAGAAGCGGTATAAAAGTATGCAGTATATACATTTCAGTTTTTTGCACCCATTTGCAAACAACTTCTGCAGACAACATCTACAGCCCGATCCTGCAGAGGTAAAAGAAGAGGAATTATTTTATTTGTGCCACTTGTCTTATTTAAGGTCCTTGGCCAGAGCAGATGTGCATACACGGCATCAGAACAGCACATGGTAGAGCATATATAACCCACATTAAATTAACTCTGCACAAACTAACATTTATTGTGTCGTTTGCTTTTATGACATAATGACATAGCTCTGTGGACACAGGCAAGCAAGGATTACTGAAATCCACAGGGCATTGGACCACACACTTGTCAAGAGTGACTGGCATCCTATTTCGTTCATTAAATGGGACAGCATGGATTCACTTTTCCTGGGCTCTGGAATGACAGCGGCGTAAACCTCGCAGCTACAGAATCTCCAGAATAAGGCACTGCTAGTAAACAAATCTGCCTTTGGAGCAGACGCTCAGGCAAGCTTCAATGCACAACAACAAGCTTCTTGCTGTACTGCTCCTGTCTGCCTCACTATATCATAAGAGGTTGAGCAATCAGTTCATCCTGCACCTCCCACAATCATAGATCAGCATTGCTGGCCCCAGGATAACTCCTTAAGTCATCTGCAAAGATTTTTATTTGATAACTCCAAAGTGCCTTACTATTTTTGCCTAATTCCATTTTACAGTTTGGGACCGTGCAGTATTGGTGTAAGGCACTTTGAACAGGTGAGTAAAGAAAGGGACAGAAGAGAAACGGAGGGCACCCACCACGAGCAGAACCACGACCCTCCTACATTAGGTAAGCACACTCATTAAACCAGCAGGACAAGTTTCAGTAAGGCTTTTTTAAGGTAAATCCATAGTGCTCTGTGCAGAAACGTTCCACTACAGACAGAGGCTTCTTTTAACTGTATTAACTGGAATAAGTGCACACAGCAGGAAGCTGCAGCTTCTAGAAACATCCCTGCTTGTTTATTCCAGCACGGGCTGCGTTTCTTTGTCTCTCATCTACAACAAATAACCTTACGCGGAAGCTCTGAGACTCTGAGTAGCTAACCAAAATCACGGTCACGTAAAAATAATCATCCTGAAGTACAAAAATAATTCACCGAGGAACAACTTAAACCAGATGACAGCCTCACTGATTGAGGGGAAGTGAACTGCTTCCTTGCTTCCAGCACTGCCATCGTTTTAAGATACGAATATAAACAAACCTTTATAGCGTTACCCATCAGCCTTCGCACACGGCTGCCACAATCACTCTCGGCCAGGCTTTCCCTATTTTCCACAATCATTTTGCTTATTTTGATCTTCCTCTCTTACCCATCCTCTGCTTGCAGTGCAGGCAGAGAACCATAAATGCTATTTAAGTACAGAAATCCTTAAAGTAGATTTCTCTGGTGTTAGTGGCTATTTTTAGCTGCGCTAGCCCAGAGATGCACTGAAGTGTTTACTAGCTTGGACATAGGTCATAAAGCCTGCATTTGTCATTACCAAAGACCACCTGCAGTTTAGATGAATTATTATCAGTGACAACTGTTTATCACTGTTCAGCAGACAAATAAACTTAACCCTTTCCTATCTGACACAGAGTTCTGAGCACACCGCACAGCAGCGACCCTTGCAGTGCCTCCCAGCCCTGCCGTGCAGTGCTTACCCCCACAGAAACACACAGCAGCAATGCTGGCTCTGCATTTACAATCTCCCCATGCTCCTCCAAGCAGGAAGCACCGATCACACACTGAGCACCAGGGAACCTCCCAGAGACGCTCTGTAAGTTGTCCCATCAGCAGAAAAAGGAAGAAAAGATGGCAGACGTGAAGACAGAAAGGGTTGTTGAATATCCACCCTTTCACATCTTGCCAATTTCAATGTTATTTCTTCTTAAATTAACCCCCAAATAATTCCAAATTCCTGTGAAACGCCCAAATATTGAACACAAAGCCATTTATTTTGCATGCTATTTTCAAATATATTTTCTGTTGCCTTTATTACCCCTGATGTCTTTATTAGTTTCTCACTGCCCATTACCATCCACTCCTGCAAACCCCTCAGTTTCCAAAAGACATCTCCTGCCCACTGCTCATGTGGGGACCGCTCTGAGCAGCAGACTGAGGGCAGCAGTGGGGGGCAACCAGGCCTGAACTCAAGGGGTTGGGCAAACACAAGAGTTTGACCATGGTCAGATATGGTCAGGGTGCACCTGCTTAATGGTGGGTCTTCTCTGCTCTGTCAGATGGTGACTGCATGTCAGCCCAGAAAAGCTGTTCTATGGTTCAGACAGTAATAACACGAAGGATGGATAAAGGAATTGCGTGTTTTGTCAAAACAAGGTAATTCTCCTTGGGAATAATGCTTTATTGCCCACCACGCTACAAATGTAAGAAGCACATATTCAAAGCTCAGATTAAACCTGGTCCACCTGTACATGTCCCTGTTCACTGCATGGGAGTTGGAACAAATGACCTTTATGGGTCCCTTCCAACTCAAAGGATAGGTCATCCTTGGTTTCCTTTGTAATCCATACGTAAACTGGGCATCAACAAATAAAGACACATGGAGGTTATAATTCGGGTTTTGGATTGCCTAGAATGAGAGAAGCATATCATTTCTCCCTGACTAGTTACCATTAGAAATAACAATGGAGTTCAGTACTTTCTTTGTAAGCTTAATGAAAAGAATTTGACCCAACTAAAAGCAGAACAGATTCCTTTTCTCTACTCTTCATAAAGAATGCATACTAAATAAAACATAGATCATCTTGTATCTAAATCAGGCACACAGCCTCACCTGGAATCCATTCTCTAAGCACAGAAGACAAATCTGAAATCTGACTTCCAAAGCAGAACAATCCCCTCTTTTCTCAACAACTCCAATTCAGCACATAAGTCATTCCTGATGACCTCATTTTTTATTTCAGGGGACACAACTGTTCCACAATTAATGTCTAGAGATCCCTGGTTTAGTACGTACCACTTGTTATCCTTAAATGAAAACTACTCTAAATTTTATGTGCTAAATTGATTTCTGCTACGGAAGTAAATATCATGACCTCTTCAACTTCATTCCTTATAACTCTCAATTAAAAACAGATATCTTGACATCGTTCCCAAACCTGCTGGAGTCAAGAGGAAGATTTCTACTTATTTCTGTGGAAACTAATTATGTATTTTAATCACGTATTCACATCTTCAGAAGTGTTGTCGGCTACCTCTCTGTCTTCCTTTTCAATCAAAATATTGTGTGCAGAATTACCGGGTGTGACAATGCCAGCACGGACCCCAGGAGCAAAACGTGTGCCCACAGCCCTGAGCCCAGGGGAACAACAACTCAAGGGTCTGCAGCATCACAGTGATAGACGCACCTTTCCAAGCAGAAGGCTCCTACTGGGGATCATTTGCAAGGAAAAAATGACCAGTCAGAAATTTTATATCTGAAATGCTTGCAAGCAAAATTCCAACTAGTTCAGATCACATAATACAGGCTGCAGTTTTTCATAGATGGGCACTGCTTAAAAAAGCAAGCTGACACATTCTGCACTGGCTCTACCTTCCAAATGAATTCAGGTTCTGCGCCAAATCCTGCACATTACATTAATCTTGCCCTGGAACACAACATGGGAGAAATTATATATTGCATATATTCACATACACACACACCACTCAAAATGACCTGATGTTTGTGGCTATTAGTAGTTGGGACAGTAAATATCTTAACAGCTTATTGTCTCCCATTTCTATGAAGATCATTGTTTTCTACTCTTCGGAAAGCACTTTGGATTGTGCAACAACAACCATGCATCATTCTCACATAATTTTGTGCTATGGAGGTCTTGTGCCATATCTTGAATTTGTTAAAAATCCTGGAAGTGAGTGAACTTTTAGGGTGTCACATTTCACTGCTTACTGACACAGTTAAATATCTTCAAAATCCATGTTCCACTCAACATGGCTTGAAGAGGACTTCGAAAAAGCAAGACTTTATTTGTTAATAATTCTGGAATTAACTTATGCTATTGGAGCACAAAATTCAGCATGCTCACAAATATGATTGAGAAAGATACACGTCATTGGAAGGAGGATGCCAGATTTACTGCTGGAATACACTGCTGCACATCACCTGAATTACTTCGGAGGGAAGATCAAGATCAGTTTGCATTCCAAAACACCCAAAGAAGTACCATGGTCCCCAAAAGTCTTCCGAACACTGAGCAGAGCACATGGAAGGTGAACAAGGAGACGTGGCAATGCCCTGAAGGATGCCTTTGCAAAAAGAGCAGAGGTAACTCACAAAAGAGATTAAAAGCTAAAATGCTTTCAAAGCTCAGATCCATTAAGAGATGAAGTAACACACTGTGTGTTAATTTTGTTAGAATTAGTCAATGCAACTTTCATTTAATGAACATAATGACTTTCATTCACTACAATAACTGTTCACTTTCTGATGAACAGAATAGAGATCTCCAGCCCAAATGTAGCAGATGGTGCCCCAATGGAACTGTGCAGGGAGTCAGCAGAGGGCTTACAACCCTCTTTCTGAAGATCAGTACAAAATTTCCATCTTAGCTAATGTAACCACACCACGAGTCAGCCTCATCTCTTCCAGACATCAATATCTTTTTGCACCATCATTAATAAACCCCTAATTCTCTGATTCCTGGGAAGGCATCCCATTCAGTTTTGATGCACCCTTGTTAGCCCACACTGGCTCATTGTGCAACTTGCTGGCTAACTTATCCAACAGGGAATGAAAGGCATAATTTATCCAGCGTTCCTGCGTTACTGCCCTGGGGCAGACACTCCAGCACAGAAGATTTTCAGATTATCAAGAGGGGATAAGAGGAATGTCACAGCCTCTACTAGTCTATGTAGGGTCATTTATCAAAAAGACAGCTGGCATTACATTGCTATGCTCCCTTCCTATAAAGTAACAAAAGGTACTTTAAAAATACTTTTAAGGAGTTGTGTTTATTTTTCAAAATTCAACCCAGTTTGAGCATGCCACTCCTCCAGCTGATGAAGCTGTCCTCTTCAAGCTGAAATAGCCTCAGAAGGATATTGTTATCCCCACACACGCCAGCAGATCCTTGCAGGAGGCACAATGAGGTGTGCTGCTCATGGAGTGCTCTGACAAAGGCCAGAATCGAGTTTTGTTGCCCCACTGTGACACTGGGCTGATCCCTGGGACAAACTGGAGTCTGTTCCCTTGGAATGAAGCAGACTCCACTCCAGTTGTGCCATGGGGAGACATCTGGGCTGCCTCGTGAGCAAGAGAATAAACGCTGAAGGAGAAAAGTGAACCACTGAGTTGAGGAGCAGAGGAGTTCCCAGTTCTGCATCTCAAAAATGCAAGGGGCAAACAGCTGCAGAAACAGGAATGGAACTTCAGACTGCAGCCCTCTGTGGTTAACAACTTTCAGCTCTTACCCAAAGGTGAACAAATACAACTCTTACAAGAAAGAAAAAAGAATCAAGTCTACATTAGAAAGCAAGCAGCAAGGAAGACTAGTCTCTAAACGTTTCACTCCTAGGACACTTATGCACGTGTGCACATGTAAGCACCAGAAAAGACACAAAGGAGGATGGCTATGAGGGACATCCACATCAGCACAGCTCCGGAATGAATGCTGCAGCGAACGCTTAAAGAAAGCCCCAGTGGGATCTGCAGGATCCACATGGCACAGCACACACATGGTGCACAGTGCAGCATTATCCCAGCAGCCATCTGAACAGGGAAAACATCTGCATTTCCTCCTGTTTACATAGCTACAATTTCTCCTCCGTGAGGGAATTAGGTGCCCCATCCGTGTCAGCGCTGGGCAGCACACAGCTCTCTTCAGGAAGGCATTTTTCTCTAAGAACAAAAGCTGCTTTGAGAGCTGAACTTGAAGCCATCCTGCCCACAGTGTACTTCAGTGAGGTCTAAAAAAAAAAAAGTCTGCTCTGCCACAGCTTCATTTTCTTATTAAAGCAATATTTACAGATTGGTGGACACACACCAGAGGGTGAGCAAAGCTGAGCGCGCAGCTCTAAGTACAGCTCAACACCACAAAAATAATGGTTAGCCAACATTTAGGCAGCCGCAGCACCAAGGCGTGTTACATGTGGGTTCACCCCTTCTGCTGTGCATGACTTGGCCCCACAATGCATATTTTGCATCAGCTCTGCCCTGACTTTGTTCACACTGAGCCCTTGTAAGAAGATCAACAAGTTCTTAGGAGGATACGAAGTTGCTGACACAACAAAGCCCACACGAGCCACGATTTAACTCTGTGTCCTCAGCTGGCCACATTTTTCTAGAGGAATTCCAGCTCCCACAAGCCTTCTGAAAAGCAGGAGACCAACACATAAGAGTCTGCAGTGGCTCACTTAGCGTCACGCTATTTTCTTCTATTTATTCCTTTTTCCCCCCCATAAGGTTTCCATGTGACAGAATAGTTATTCTGCAACTGACACCACTGAAATACACGACTTTGCATACATTACCCGCTATGGTACAACGCAGAGATATTTCAGGCCAGCTTAAAATAAACTGGCCAGAGCACAAGCAATGGGGCTGGATGGAGCAAGGCGGAGCTCTGCCATGGCTCCATCGCCCGGCCAGGGACCAGCAGCACCTGGCACAGCCTGCAGGGTCGGCAGGTTGGACCCATGCCCTCCTCTGAATCCTGCATCGCTGCTGCACTGGGTGCAGGAGCAGCAGAATAAGGTTTTAATGTACCTTAAGGGTGATTTACTACTACTGGGGAGAAGAAGAAAAGCACGTGTTCCTCCATACTGTTCCAGCTCAGGAAATTTCATCCTCAGGACAGTCCGTCCTTCTAGGATACAAAAGTTGTAACAACTGGGAAAACAGGAAGAAGATGAGATGAGAATCAAATTAGGCATCTGAGAGAGAAACGGGCTTTAGAGTTGTGGGAATAGCTTTGAATTTTAGCAACTCTTTTGCAAACCATTCAACATCCTCAGCTTTTTAGCCAGAGTGAATATATGCAAAATGTCCTTAAAAATGCAAAAATTGGAGACGGTCGGGCATGAAACCCCTGACAATGCAGGCAGTATCTGAGCTCCAAAGAGTTAAAAGCCTGAATGTTGAGGTTAGTTCCAAAGAAGAAGCCTACACTCAATTTCTCACCAATCTGAGCTCTCCCCAATGCAGGGTTCTGTTCTTTCTGGTTGTAAAGCACTTCCTAAGCACTGCCTTTGCACCGTCACCTAAACAAACCACACACTTGTGCTCAGTGCATGTTTTCTGATCCACAAGACCAGGATTTCCAGAAGTGTGCTCACGAAAGAGACCATATGGGAGAGGATTTCTTTCCACATGCATGACCTAATTTAATTTTCAGTCGCTTCTGTATTTTAATAATTTTTATGCTTCAGTTCAATTTCTATTCCGCTCCCTTCCCCACTCAAGAAAGGAATCTAGAAATATAAAGGGTAAGTCCAGCAAAAACTCACAATTTATTACAGAGGCTTACTTAAAAGAAAAAACAGCCTCAATGGATTAATGTATTTCCTTTCCCACAGCTTTTCCATTTAAACCATAACTGTGCATATTTACCGCGGTGTTTCCATGTTTCCATCTGCCATTGGCACTGTGCTGACACATCCCGCATGGGGACGGCAGCCAGGCGGGACACCCGTCCTCCTCAGCACGGTGAAAAGGCACTGCTGACCAGCAGAGGAACTCAAGTCTCAGTTATCCCAGCCACTTATTCCAGTCGTCAATCACATTTTTAACAGAAAAAGCTTAGGAATAAAAACCCTAGGGCTCATTGTCAAAAGCTTGAGTCAAGCCCCATGGGTAGATTTGCTCTCCTTCTTAGAAGCTCCTCATAGCCGGTGCAGTGGAAAAAGAAGTGGCCCATGTAGGCATGTGTGCTCCCTCATATGAAAAGCAGTACAACTGAGGTGGAGGGACCCACTTTTGGCAAGGTCAAACTGAGTCCACATAGCTGTTAGAGTTTATCTTTTGAACCCAGTCCTTACAGCAGAGGTATATATAAACATGCACATTTGACAAGACGGGAAGTGTTACTGATGGGTAAGTTGAGTAAATGACACTGTATTCACCTTTAACTTACTCTTGGAGTCCAGAGATTCCTAGAAGGAATCATCTTGCTACACTGTCACCCCAAAGTGACAAACTCGTCCACTACAGCCATATCAGTTCTCCCAATAGCTTGATGACTTCTTTGTAACCTTAGCTCTAGCCTGAGCAAACCTGTCCAAACTGAAGAAAGCTCCTGTCCAAAATGAAGAAAGGACACAGAAGCCTGTAAGTTGCTTCCACATATTGAACTTGCAGAAAAGGAGATGTTTCCCTCCTTTTTTTTTTTTTTTTTTTTGGTATGACAGGTCCACTTTTTTTTTCCCTTAAATGTCACTCAACTAGTAGCAAGCCAAGGTGACTGCAATTCCAACAGTAACTCCAGAAGTTCATTGGTTTCAACAGTTTCACTCCTTGTAGCTCTTCCCCATTTCCCTTCTAGTGTTCTCTTCAGGAATTAGGGAGAGGCCCCAAATGAGAATATGACAGGCTGAGATGTGCAGCATCAAAACAAAACACAGCTGTCAGAGCATCTTGAGGAGGCCACTGACATCCTGGTGGCCCTAAAAGGCTGAAACAGGTCCTCAGTCTACTGGGAAATAGGGCTGGTGCTGCACCAAACAGCAGCAATACAGCCAGGAAGAGATAAGACAAATCCCAGCAAAGTCCACACAAAGTGCAATGTTGACTTATAGAGATTCAAGTGACTTGGTCGTCTGTTCGCCAATAGCCAAGCTTTGTGAGGCAGATGCTTATTTACTAGGAAACCCAACTAAACCTATCAGTTTGCAGTGCAGGAACCACCAAAGCACCCAAGCCCAGATACCCATCAACAAAGCTTTGCACTCAAAGCTGCGGCTCGAACATAAGAAGTCCTTCCCTACCCCCAGCACCCTGAGACATCCAGACAGGTGACTTTTCCTTGGAGCTAATCCCATCAATGACCCATATCGACTCTCTCCATACTCATTTAGAAAGAAAATAAACAAGCAAGCCTTCTTAACCCTCTGCAATAAAGCTCATTCATTCCCATCTCACAGGGAGATTCCCATGCGCAGCACACTAGTCTCATCTGTCATCAAGCTGCAAGAAAAGTCCACTGTTCTTGACAGGCTAAGATGTAAGAAAATGACTTTTGGTCAAGAGGGTCAGATGATACAGCAATCTCATCCTGGAATCTCATAAGAAATATCAGCCATCGCTGTTCATAAGCACAAGCCTGGTTTGGCTATATTCAGTTACAGGCAGAGCGGGATAATTAAACAGCTCACGATATGGAGGAGCTAAAGCATGTGCAATCTTATTTATGTTCTCTGCACCTGTGTTTTCTATGGTTTAAATTCTAATACTGATCTTTTAAACTGTGCTCAGGGAGTATCCCAGTTCATCCACATGAGAGAGAGTAATAAGTTCTATTTTTAAGCAACATGCGAACGAAAAGGGATGCATCATACTATAGAGCTTTTCCAGTAGCCAAATACACATTGGGAAATTACTATTGAATTGCTTACAATTTGAATGTTTTAAATGGTCTGGAGGCAATTAGAGTATTCCCAAGCTGTTGTGCACGGCTGTTTGGCTTGGCTATATGACTCCTTTCCTTTGTTTGCCCCAAGTTTATTGTCCCCTCTGTTGTGCTTCAACTCACATTCGTGGTATTACGGAAACCTCTCGTGCTCATCTTTCAAACCGGACTGCAAACCCACCCGGAGCAAAGAAACCACACAATCCTTGTTAAAGCCTTCTAATCCTTAGCGAAGTCTTTGAGGTAGAGGCAAACCCTCCCGCTCCATCTGCACGGCAGTACCAAGACCTCTCAGCTGCAGCACAACCCCGGCGACAGCGGCACCGATAGCGCTGCGGGACGGCTGCACTGTTCCCACCAGGGACACCCGGAGCCACGCAGCAAGGTGGGTACACAGAGGGGTCAGGGCAGCAGCCGTCCTTCTTCCCTGTGCTGACAGGTTGCTGCTGCCCTAAATACTGCATGAGAGCGTGCTCGCGGCCTCGCGCTGTCACTTAGCTCTCCTTTCACTTCGTGCACGTATTTTAACCAGCACCTAGCAACAATCATTGCCTTATCTGTAATTTCAGCCCTTATTTCAGTATCCTTCACAGGCCTACAGGAGTTAATGGGTATTTCCCAGCTATTTTTGCTTCATATATCACTGGAAAAAACAAAACATCTATAATCAGTTTGGATATAGAACTCAAACTTCTCAGAAAGTCGGGTTCAATTCTCATGCTCCAAAAATCTTAGGTTATGAAAAAAGAAAAAAATCTATAGAAGGAAGATGAGACTGAACAATCTGTGTCCACGCAGGGATTCCTGAGGTATGTAACCATTCTGTTTTTCCATTCGGTTTTAAAGGGCTCGGAGGACACAGCCCTGCTTGTGTCGAGAGTGCTTTCCCTTAAGCTTAAAGGATGTACCTGGCTCTGTGAAAGGACACAGTTACAAACAAAAAGTCCTTTCCAGGTAACTCATTCAAAGGGCAACAAAAAAGTTTCAATCAACATTTACAATTTTCATGGAGTTTGATGAGACCTTTAAAGGTTACCGACTCCAACTTATTTAATTTTTAAATGCAACACTAAAACACTGTAAGAATTCAAGCCAATCTCCAGTTGCCTTTTGTATTATAATACGTGGGCTGATGATCATTCATGTTATTTAGGTATTATTCTTTTTGTATATTCCCTCAGCACTTTAAAATGCAAATGCATCAAATAATTATTTGACGTGAAAGACACGTATTTTTCAACTGTTGCAGTACGCTGACGTTTAACTAACACACCAAAATGCTTTTGCATTTGTTTGCTGTACCATTCGGACAACGCTTACTGAACACAGCGAGGATTTCAATTCATGCCAGCATAAATACGAATACGTTCACTTCAAAGAAACAGCAGTCACGCCTCAGCAGAACTCCCCACAGCCTCACGAGCCCCTCATCCCAGCGATTCCTTGGGTTTCCTTCCCCCCACCCCGTGGGTTGTCATCTTGCCCTGAGCCTCACAGGAGTACAGAAATACAAATGACAATTACTTAAAAATTCACTTTGAAAATACTTGACTGAAAGAGGACAAAAGCCTACCAATTCATGCTTGGTTACTATTGTTTCAAAATCAGGTTGTTGCCTTTGTGGGTTTGTTTTGTGGTGTTTGTTCGTTTGTTTTTTTAATATAAACTATTAATTTACTTCCACAGAAGTAACCCACAGAGGGTTACACAACATGAAGACAGTCAGACATGAAGACAAGCTGCCATCCGGATTAACACAACTGTTCTCGCCACCAGGACCTTCCTCCCACCGCCCGATTTCAAAGCCTTCTCCATCTAAAATACTCCGCTTCTTGAGAAGCGGCGCCCAGCAGTCCTCCCTCTATTCAGGATGATGGAGTTTCAGCATTTGCAGGCTGCTGCTAGCTGCAGCCAGCCCAGCTGACACATCAGCTCTATTTTAGTTTGTTGAAATTTAAAAGATTTTCTTTGAAGGAGACTTGATGCAAGAGGAAACCGAAGCTTCCTTTGTAGGAACTGAAGATTTCTTCCGTAAGAATCACAGTTTAAAAGTTCTGAGCACATCATCCATAGCTGTGCTCCTGAGCGAGCAGAGGAATCTCAGCTGACCACAAAAAGCCCCAAACCACGAACATCCTCAAAGTTTGAGATTTGCCATTAAAATGAAACAAGAGCTAAAGCACTCTGCTGCCTCCAGCTCGGCACGGCACCTCCCCAGCGCACGCTTCACTTCCACATTGAGAACATGCAATGCCTCAGAAAGCTTTACACGCCTTACACACCAGCAATGCACACACAAAGCTCACCTACGAGTTTCAAGAACATATCATTACAACTGCAGCTGTCACCTTCCCATCTCGCAGCCTTCCCCCAAGATTTAATGTCCCAGAAGCACAGATGGCTGCAATCACTTTTTTTTTTTAATTAGGACTACATCATGAAACACATTGCGAAACACATTCTGAGCAAGGGTCTTTATTTCTATATTAAAAACGCTGCACGCATTAATACGCAGTTAGCTGGGTGCTGATTTAAATGAAACTTGAAGGCAGAACTTTGTAACACGCTTTTATTACCACTACTCCTGATGTCTAGAAACGTGAGAGCCTGAACGGCACCCCATTGCCAACAAAACCAAAGAGATTAAGCAATAACAGATGCCCAACAAATCTTCCTGACAGGATTCACAGGGGCATAAGAAAGCTTTAATCAAATTAAGCACTGCTACTTTTTGGAGATGGATGACTGAATTCACTAACCAACAGCATTGTTAGGCGAAAGTGGAGATTGGTGAATAATCCATGAGAAAAAGGCTGGAAAAAAAAAATTCCTTTTGCACTCTGTCCACCAAAGTCCAAATTTTACATTCCCTGTTTGCCAATGCTCTGCACAACTCAGGCACTGCACTCTGCTATGGTTGGTTGGTACTGGGATGCTGGGTACTAGGATGAGCTGCTTTCATTGCATGTAGCAAGAGGAATTCACAGCTGTTTCAGGCACAACTTGTTTCTGTTTCATGCACTCTGCCTTACCGAAATCAGCTCAACCAGAAATCAGCTAACCAAACTAAAGGCATAAGTGTAAGGCACCTGCTTACAAAATTCTGACTGAATACTGAAAGGAATTGAGAATTCCAAGACTTTCATGACTATAAAAACAAAAACCAAGCTAAATAGCATCCCAGAATTAATTACTGAAAGAGTTTTTCCATCTTCCAAAGGAGAAGGACTTGGTTCAGCCTTTAGGGTGCAGAATCTCTCGCAGATGATCAGCCCCAACGCCGGGCTCCCACGCTGCTCAGAAGCCCTGACAGCACGGGGCCCAGCAAAAACAAACCAGCCCAGAGAGCAGCTCCCAGCACCCAGAACTCCCAGGTGCTCCCCCAGCCATGGCAGCCACACAGATGTGCCTCATTTTTACCCTTCCTCACATCCTGTTCTCTAAAGCAGATGTGGGGGCTCCTGGGACTCTGACAGACAAACCTTTGTTCACTCTTGATTGGAGGGCTTCCAAGCATTCTTGCTAAAAAAAAAAAAATGGGTTTCTATGTTTCAATTGTGCTGCTAAGGAAAAAAAAATATCACCGATTCCCCTGGTTTTCCAGCTGCCGGCATTACGAGTACCTCCCCAGGACCAGCACTTGGGGTATTTTCAGGTTAGTTTTGTTTGCTTTCTCTCTTAACACCAATACATTAATATAAACAAACTTCCATCAACATAACAGCTCCAGAGTTTAAGGTCTGTTGATGAGAACTACTTGTGGAACAGTGTGAAAAGCCCAAGCCCATCAGCTATTCATACAGGACTATACAAAGCCAATACTGGATACAAAAGTTTATCCTCCTGCTCTGTTAAGCCAAAATTCCCATTCCTCCTTTAGTCAGTTCATTGAGAATTCCAGTATTTATTCATTCTACAGGCTGCTTAATGGAGCTTAACACTGGACATTAACAACTTTTTATGCTTAAACATCAGTGGGGGACTCCCTGGCCCGTTTCCTCAAGGAAGAGGTCACGCGCCTTGCGACTGTTTGGAGCAGTAAGACGGGATGCATTTGTTGCTTTAATAGGATTTCTGAAACTGCATACTTTGTTTAGTTATGAGTCTGTGATGAATATGCAGTGGAAAAAAAGTTGACTGTAAAGAACTGCTCCAAAGCATATGATTCCCAAGAAAGATCACTGTTTCCCATTTTCACTGATATACCCCGAAGCCACTGTTGAGATGAAACGCGTAGATATTCACCTGTCCCAACAAGGAGACATTTGAAGTCTTAAGAAAAGGAGCAATTTACAGCTGAATCACCTTCCCAGGCTTGCAGACAAGTTGCCTGCAGCAGTCATTGCAGAACTGAGATGTTCAGCTCACAGTGCAGTCACTCCAGGCCTTCGACGCATAATGCCTCATCAGCAACAAGGCTGGGGTATTCTCTTTGCCACTCCACTTATAGGGAAACATTATATTTAAAATCCAGAGTGAATATGAGCAGTAAAATCTGCTTAAAATATATAAAACCGCAGCTGGTATATCTTTCAGTCCAGATGAAAAAAATAGAAAAACATGGGTCTTAGCAAAGGACAGCAAAGTGCCTCCAATCACGCATTCAACACTGTTCCCGTGCTCTGCTGTGTCACCCAGGCGATACATGATGAGCAGAAAGCCTGATTTTGGTATGATTAAAAGTCACCATGACAAGCAATAACACAAAACACAGGATGCTATAGGGGCTAAGCTGTGCCTACTGCCCAAACATTTTGGCTGAGGATAGGCGGCTTAAGGAAGAAGTTCCAGATCTCTGGTGGAAATGCACAGAGGATATGACAGAGACCAAAGGATCTCACTGTGTCACGTATTTCTTTTTCTTTCTTGCTTTCCCCCTATGTGTGCGTGTGACATACTCAAGAGAGGTGAACAGCACTAAGAAAAATCAAATTCCCCTTGTATGGCAATTTGGCAGATCCTTAACCAAATACAAGCCAATGTACAAACAGACAGTACACTCTTTAGCAGGTAAATGTTTTTACATTTACTTATGCAGCCCGAGGAGACACTGGAAATTAATCTACGCTTGAAAAGCCACAGAATCAGTGTTTCAGAGCAGTCTCTACAGCTAGATTTATACGCTTTTATAGGAGCATTTAACAAATCCACAGAGGAAAAACCATGAACACTCATAACAAGGGCTGGCCGGGTTGTGTGATTCTGTTTTATTATTATTGTTTACTTAAAAAAAAAGAAGTAGGACTGCAGGTATTTAATACAAGAATAATGCTCCCGAGAGTGACTGCAACAAAAAAAAATAATATTAACAAAAACAAAATACAACGAAAACATTTTCAATATTGTCACTCCAGGAACAGAGGGATCATCAGATTGAGATTTATTTTGAGTTTTTAACGTAATCCCTGTTTTTCAAACAAGTCCATAACTGAGAAATTATCCCTACAGGTTTAAATCAGTACTATAAGTGAAGAACACCATCAGCTCCCCTTACTAAATTTTAATACTCAGTGGAAAATACATAAATTCATGCATTAAGCCCTGCTGAAATTTTCCAAGTGGGTCTTTAGGGAACCGCACACATATTAAACACCTGTATTGGGTACAGGGATTCCTTTCCCTTCACCACCTCCCTGCCCAGCAAAGGAAATGCTGCTACCATACCAAGGAGACCAAAGGCAAAGGGAAAACAACTGTTCCGCCAAAATCATCCATCACATTTATCCCAAGTCTTACACACAACCCCTGAAGGGATTTTTTTAAGTCAATTCTCAAGATTGGCTCTAAAAAACTAAGCACTATTTATCACTGTTGATTACTTAGATTTTCACGGTTAATTTGTTTGCATTATTTTGCTCAGCTTTTAAGTTCCAATATAAATAAAGCCCATTAGAACCCACAGTTTTCAGTTATGCAGATGTGCATTACTAACTGACAAGTACAGACAAAGCAATAACTCTGCAGTTAAGCTGCTCTGCTCTTCCAGCACTGCAGTGTCCAGGAACAAGGGGAAATGCCATGCTGAGACATTAAGAAGTTGACAAAAAGTTGACTGAACAACGTGAACAAAAAACCCTATTTAATTAAAACATTCCCAAATGCACTAGAAAAAAAATACACTTATCCTGAAAGTTGACCTAATAAAAATAGATAAAAGAACAAGCACACAATATTTAATACTTGCAAATTTTTTCTTATTATTTAACTCATGGCTTTGTTAAATGAAGATGTACTAAATGCAAGTGAAGACTTTTCCATGAGCTGCTGGTCCCCCTGGCAGACCTGTCATCCCGCAGCCCCAAACTCCCTGAGCCTTGCTAGCAACTTTAGTGAGCATCCTTAAAAATAGTAAGAGCATTTACGTGATTTCTCCTATCTAGGTATTTTAAATAGCAGCGCTATCAAGCAGCCATCCCAGTACCCAGGAGGGACAAGGATATGTTGTCAACACAGAAAAAACAGATAATGTCTTCAGAGCCCACCCCTGACCTGACAAAATCCAGGGCCTGATATTGGCCTCCGTGTCGAAAATAGACCACCTGAAAGCAGCAGCAAACATTCCCCCCGTTATCTCGCAGTTCGTTGTTTTGTATGAAGTGCTCCGTGCGGTCTGCAATGGCATCCAAATCTGCCGTAACCCATTTGAGAACAACTTCTGTGAAGCGCATGTGATATAAAGCACATTTCTCAAGGGCAAAAGGAACAACGAAGAGAAACAAGCTCTGCCTTAAGCCCCTTCTCTTGTGCCTGTGCGTTACGCTTTCAACAGAAGTAGAGATGTTGTCTTTACAAAAGGCCACCACCGCATTGTTCCCGAGAATTAAAATCAAACACACATCTAGACCTCCATCTGCCTTTTGCTAATCCACACAATACTATCACCCTCTGGAAGCAGAGATACCTCTTACAGAAGATCTAGCAACCACACAGCAGTAACATATCCTATTGCTCTCCCCGTTTTTAAGAACACACAAAAAGTAGTATTATTAATTTCTAACCACAACTCAAAAGAACTGCAACAAACCACCACCACTGAATTAAACAAACACACTACCTTTTCTGATCCATTCTCTTTGCTTTCCTGTTTCTCCTTCCGCCAACTGAAGCTCAGTGGTTCCTCATGTCCTTGCTGAGCGCCCACTGAAGACTGCAGGGTTCTACTGAGCGCTGACCGAGCCGGGGCAGCTTTAGCCTCCGCCAGCAGGAAGCCCAGAGATAAGTGCTGCCCTATGGAAAGTTTATCTTTTGAAAGGGAACGAGAGGCTGGAACTGAAGGCCGGGAGAGCCCGTAAGGTAACCATTTGGTTACATCTACAGCCTGTAGATGAATTGCGTAGTAAGTGCGTTGACAAAGACAGTCACTAGATGCCACCAATTGCTAATAAATTCATTTCAACAAACAGGTATTAGACCCAAACTTCTCCACTGCAGATTTTTAGTATTTTGTGACAAAACTAAAAAGATACCAGCTTCTGATGTACTCAAATTCATTAACAGAAAGCAGGTATCTGTTGCTGCTGAGACAGACAGCCTTCTTCGCAAAACAGCAGAACAAATATTTTTCCTTTTTAAGGCTGTCTTGCATAAGAAATATTTTTCCCCCCACGAAAAAAATCTCTTTTTATTTAAAAAAATAACACATTCTATCTCCAGATTCCATAAGCTGAGTATATACATAGTAGGCTTTTTCCAAGATTATTCAATAATCAATCTCCAAGATGTCTCTGAAATTCACGTTCCAAAGCCAGGCTCTATAGACGCCCCTAAAGTTCGTTTCAGAACTATGTGCTGTGACAAGAGCGCGTGGCTGCATGAAGACCTTCTCACCCTGAGAAGTGCTGAAGGATGGCTTTAAAAACAGCACGCGAGGAATGAAAAATTAAACTTGCCCATTTGCATTTTACTCTGCCCAAAAGGAAATCCTACCTGCAATCTTGATATTTAACAGAAAACTTCAGAAATAACTAATATTTATCTTTAAAACCCTCAGGTGTAGTAGGATTCTAAGGGATTAAACAGCGAGACAAAAGTCTTTAAACACCCAGGCTAAACACCGTCTGCCCGTAGTTAATGAAAAGAGAGGTATTACTTAGCAGCAACTCGCTACTCACAGCTGACAATGTCCCAGTGAAAAGCATAACACACCTTAATAAAGCAACAGCTGAAATCAGCATTTTCCCACAAAATCTGTTCCCCAGAGCACATTCCCTCTTATTTAAAATATCATCTTCACAAATGAAAACGAAATTTGTTATTTCTAAGCCTGGTTTCCCAAATAAAAAACATTCAACGTGAAATACTAAAAAAAAAGTCACGGTTTTTCCTGCAAGCACTCTGAAAAAATAATTCCAATGAGCAACGAGATTCAGAGATGGCTGCACAGCTTCATTTCATGTGTGTTCAGCTTGCAGCAGCAACGAGTTTGACCCGCCAGTCCCCCATCTGGAGACTTCATTTGCCACAAAAGCAAATTCCCGCTTTAGCAACGCAGTTTGTGTTTTGAGGTTGGCTCTGTTTGTTTGTTCCCTCTGCCATGCGATCTTCTTGATGATAGACAGAGGAAAATGCGCTTTCCTTCTGTATACATACACATAAACAACAACGTAAAAGAGCAATTTAAAATAAGAATAAGCCAGTATTTCTCAGAAAATAACAGCTACTTGAATTTATATTTCTTTCTGTGCTTAACACATCAGGAGAACGAGCGCAAAAACAGCACGTTTCAAGAGCACAAATGTGCAGTTAAGCAAGCAAAAGGGAGCTAGGATATGCACCAACGTGAGACCTGTGTTTAACGCTCAGCACCAAAACAGAAAAAAATCCAATTACAGCAAAGTTTCCTGCCGTGCAACAGCACATTGTTGCTGACTGATAGATAACCACGCGGCTTTGCCCGTACCATCCCCACCAGCTCTTCCTGCAGCTCTCCTTCCTACCCACCCATCGTCCAGGAGCTCTGCACACAGCAGTGCAGCCCAGCTACTGCCCACGGAGCAGCTCGACAGCACCGCTCTGTAATCCCATTTATGATTTCTGCCAATAATTCTGTTTCTCTCCGCAAGATGCACAAGCGATTAAGTAGATTGTGGATTATGTTTTGGTTTTGTTCTGCTTTTTAACCCCAAAGCCCTACGCATTCTGTGCACTGTAAGTTCGCTCCCACCCTCTCCGCTTCAATTTGGATCTTTGTCAAGGTAAACAAGCAGAGGGATATCAGATAATATATCTGTTTGTCACACGACATCTTCATAAGTGCTTCCACCTTTAAACAGAAAAAGCAATGGAGCAAAGCAAGCAATTTATGCAGAACTGCCTCATAGTTTTCTGTGCATCCTTCCAACACAAGTTACTGTTTGACATAATTGATTTAAATATACACAGTCCCAAGGAGACAACCACAGCATACATTCCAGCACTGTTGATTAACAAAAATTGCCTCATGGGGACTTATTAGAAACAGGCTGACGTGAGAGGAACAATGTAATTATTAAGAATTTTAAATGAATATTTGCAACATTAAAAATATATACCATCCTGTACCTGAATAATTCTTAAGCTAACGTTGTCGTACAATCACCTCGTACTACTCTTGTAACCAGACAGCGACATGAAGAGATTTTAACCATAAAGAACTTACTTCTAAACAGCCAGATTTACTCCTACAGATATCTCTGTTAACGTTAGGAGAGGAGTGTAAATACCACAATAACCACAGGAGGAGTCACATCTTTCCAACACCGCTTTGAGTGCCATTCGTGCCAGCTCTGCCACCTGAAGCCGTGACGGATTTAAAAGCTGTTCTGATACATCAAAAATTGAACTCAGAACATCTTACTAAACTTCTCAAGTTTCCACAGCAAATAGCGTCTCACGGGCTCAATAGTTACGGGCTGAGTGTAATTTGGCACTTATGGCTATGAGATACATGGTGTGCTGAGTGCTCTGCTGCGCAAATATCCTTCAGGACAGGATTTCAGCTGGTCTTATATGAGCTTTTTAAAGTATAGGAAAGGGTCACTTCTCCCTGGAAAGTAATGCCTTTTACAGCCTCTCTCCCCTTTATCAACAGAGTACTTTTAAAAAAAAACAGGAGATCGCATCAGACTAGAAAGCTGTTCTTAATAACACTTTTCAGGCCTTTGATAAATGTTACATTCCCAGAACAAAAAGTTCTCTTTTTCTATCAGCTGTGGAGAGTTCTGGGCTGAATTTCTATTCCCACCTCCTTAAACCATGGCAGCAGGCTGGGTATCTGAGCAGAAACCTGTCCAGGTGCTAAAGCTGCTGTGACTGCATGGCATTTCTTGCCAACGAGTCAAAGCAATGGATATTTCTTCCTTATACTCCATCTGTAAGGTTTTGTTGGTTAGGAAGAAGCAGTCAGCTCTTACACAGTTCCAAGCCTCCCCGTCCAAGAGGAGCCTTCTCAGCAACCAAGGACATCCATAGCAGCCTACAGCAGCTGCTCCATGGATGAAGAGATCATTGCAAGATATTAAACCCATTTCACAAAGTTTTCTCATCCTTTCCAAAAGCTTGTTAATACCATGTATTTCTGTCTTACTCCTACCTCCATCCCATTTTCCTAGGCTTAACTAAAGGGTAGGATAGCTTAAAGTAGTGCCTAGAAAACCTACTCTTCAGGACAACTGCCAGTGGATTGAAACTTCCCACCACAGCCCTAATCTCCCTTAAAGACTTCTTGGACACGGGTTCAAGTAAGAACCCCTACACAGCTGGATGCCGGGATGCACCAGGAGCTTTCACTCCCCATATCCTGCCTCTGCACGGCAAGGCTGCACCTGTCCCAGTGCAGTACCCCGGCGCCTTCAATTAATGCTGAGAAAATCCTGAGCTAAGCACCTACTTAAATTTGATGGGTTTGCCATTCAAATGGTGGCGTGCTAGTCTAATAAAAGCACCAGCTAGTAAACAGCATTATTGCAAGAACATGAGCAGAATTATGAGCAACCACAAGCTGCAATCAAGTTGAACTTCACCACTGTGCCCACACAACTAGTGGTGCTGGCTGTATTTCAGATCACTGCAAACAACAAACATTCCTACTGCTTCTCCAAAGAACAGGAAAGGAATTACAGAGTGCTACTAGAGAAACTCACAACTGAGCAGATGTAAACTACATTACAGCCCTTACAAAAATGGATTTAATTTCCCAAAGCGTAGTTTGGGGTAGCTAATCCAAGTTGCATACCTAGTTCTCTAAGAGCTTTGAGAAGCAATCAATCTTCTTGCATTCACCAACGAGCTTTTTGGTAATCTGCAGTTTTCATAATGTAATAAAGAACATTTGAATTAACCAGCTATTGTCATAATAGCCCGTTGATCTTCTAATGGTCTCTTGGTTACTTATTGGGTATGACAGAGCATACAGCGCAGCAAAACCAGGCAGCGCTGATTGCATCACGTTCTGCCATCTGGAAAACGTTACAAGATAATCACTAACACTGTGAAGTCTCCTGAATCCATTCTTCATATCCAGTTTAGCCATCTGAGCTCCAGAAAGGGCGTCTGAAGAGTGATTTGCAAAATATGTTGCTGAAACCCTAAGCAGGATATTGTTTTAAATAAAACCCATATCTAAGTACAAATTTAAATTTCAGCTTATATCCTTAACCAGATACGTACTGATGCAAATCTCTGCTGATAAACTGTCCTGCTAAATCCATTCTTGCGGTGGATTACTTAGCTCAGAGAAACAATATTGGGATCCAGTTTTTCAGTACTAAAGGTGATTTCAAGATTGCCCAGTGACTGGTTGGCAACTTCTATTTGGTATGAACTGGGATTCAACAGCGTGATGGCATCTGAAAGCAGTGCATGAATTTAAGGTCATTGTCCCCAAACACCCAGTGAGTGGTGGGAGATGGCAGCAAACGGAGCCCCAGGGGCTCTGGGTTGCCACAAGGCTGATAGGTGCAGGAACAATCGCTCACAGGCAGCTGCTGAATACAAATACTACCTAGAGAATGCAGCAGAGAACCCTGCAACAGCCCAACATTGTGTTTTGCACAGTCATAGTTGCCTTTAACATGGCCCACCTTACCCGCCAGGAATGCCCAGCACTTCCTGTTACTTCAGGCCCACACCAAGCATGCTGCAGAGGAGAGGCCAACATGCTCCTGCCAACAGGCAACTTGCACCACTTCTGTCACGTGCAACACAGTTCACACAGCAGCACCTCGATCCACTCCTGTGAGCCTTGCTGCAGGGCTGAAAGCCAGTACAGGTCAGCAACATGCAACAGAGAAGATCCCCTCGCAGACAGATCCCCCTGCACTCCATGCAGTGTTTGTTTTTTCCCCATGAAGACAATGCCAAGCCCTGACAAGGCAATCTGTGCAGAGCTCAACAAACAACATCTCTGGACTGGCTTTCCCATGCTACCATTCCCATCTTTCTTTGAAGCAGTTGGTATTCTTAAGCAGATAGACAACAGATATTATCACTTCAAGAAAATATTTACATACATATGTAAATGCATGTACTCTATATAAAGCCACGAATCATAAAATCATTAAGGTTGGAAAGACCTCTAGAATCATTAAGTCCAACTGACATCCACTCACCCCCACCATGCCCACTGACCACATCCCTCAGTGCTACATCTCTACACTTCTTTAACACCTCCAGGGATGGTGACCACCCCCCTTCCTCCCTGGGCAGCCTATGCCAGTGTCTCACTGCTCTTCTGGAGAAGAAACTTTTCCTAACATCCAACCTGAACCTCCCCGGTGCAACTTAAAGTTGTTACCTCTTGTCCTATTGATGTTCTCAGTGCTCTCAGCAGCTGAACTCTTCTACAGTCCACAACATTCAAACAATCAGGTCATGATAATCTAATCACAAATATATTACCAATGTGGTAAAACCCATAGAGAGAATATGAAATGGCAATTACATGGTGCAATGGGTAATGCAATGACCTGAAATCTCAACCAACAGAAAAGCCAAAGCATGGGGGGGAATTTTGAACAGTTTGACTTTGGCCATTTTTAAAATGTCTTAAAAATATAAAAACAGTTGCCATGATATTAACATTTGTGCTGTCATCAAGTGACAGAATCATTAAGGTTGGAAAAGACCACCAAGATCATTCTTTGACCCACACTGCCCCCAAGATGTGTTAAGAAACCACTGGGCCTTTTGGACAATATAATTTGCTGCTAACAATGTTATTGTAATGCAGCTCACAAACAAGGGGAGAACAATTTTCAGAGGACACAGCAGCTGCATATAAGTAGACAAACACACCCATACCAAAAAACACATACGCACATTAAAAATATACATTTAAATATTACATATATCTGTCAGTAATGTTGAGATGCTTTCAATTCCACCCATGCGATACACAACACAACCAACTTCTTCACTTGGTTTTTCCTCCGTCGCTGCTACCAGATGATGCAACAGCAATCTCTGTATTATTTTTGTATGCTTCAGTTAACACCACTTTTACTACCTGGCCCTTTAGTTTTATTATCCACTTAAATTTCACATACCCTACATGGAAACAAACAAAAAAAACAGAGGATTATTCTTTGAATAAAGCCGACTATTCAAACTACTTCGTACTGTTGTTTTAATTAAACAAGAACTTTTTTCCCCTCTAGATTCAAAATAAACTGTTTTGCTCAACTAATAAATCTGAGTTACATCTACAACATTCAAACAAATACACAAATGCTCAAACTACTAAAAAAGAAATACAGCTCCGCACTCCCCAGTAATTTAATCCAATCTATTGAAAAGGATGCTAGAGAATTCAGTGCCTGCTTTAAAATGAGACAAAGGTTGCAAGATATTCTTAAGCGGGTGTAGCAATCACAATTGTTCACTTGGTCCTGTTAGCAAATGTGCTTTTCAGACTGTTTAAAGTTACGATCAGCAATCCTACCAGATTCACATCATACCCATACATTTCTCTTTCCCTTTCAATACTTTTCAATCAATTTTAAAGGTAACAGCTTATGTTTAACAGATGAGGGCTACTAAATCAAAAGCTGTCCAAATTTCCTACTGTGGATAAACATACATATAATGGCTGCTTGCTCAAGACTGGAAGCCATGAGTGCTTAATGTTGTCAGGTGTTTCCTTTCCAACAACAAAAACATAATGTTCCAGAGGACAAATCCTGCAGGCTCTATTTCAAGTGCAGAAATACATGAACACAGCTAAAAGCCCCTGATGTTGTCAGGATTTAGGCACTTCTAAAGCAAAGGAGTTTCAGTGAAACAGCACAACAAGAAAGGGCATTTACAAAAACAAAACAAAGGAACAGAATATTAAAAACCGATCAGAAGAAGATGTGGACAAAATGACAGCTGTAAGTTCTGTGGATAGTGCCAATGCAACACTTGTAGTACTGGAAATACTGGACTGCAGTCTGCAGTGGGTGAACAAAAAAACCTATGAATTTATTTAGCCATTTAATTAGTCAACAGTGCTCATCATTGTTTAGGTGAATATCGTGTCTATATTTAACTCTTAAAACACAACTTTTCATTTCTGAAATAATCATATAATTTGCCTATAGGTTAGAGGTCCATACATTTCTTTACAAGATGACAGGTTATCAACCAGAAGTCAAGAATGGGCAACAGGACCGGATGGAGCAAGAAGAAGGGTAACGGCCAGAAGGATTTACAAAAGAGATGGTTCTCCAAGAGTTTTATGGAGAGTGGGCGGAAGCTTGGAACAAGCTGGTGGGCCAGCTGTTCCAACACAGAGATCAGAATGGGAAGATGAGTCCAACAGACCACGGCTCCAGATCTGCGTTACTTAACATCACTGTCTAGCTATCCAACTGTATTGCCACTAAACACCACGAATAGCAATGTTTCTCATCAGCAACACAAACACGCTGTCATCCAACACCCACGCACGTGAAATCTCAGGTATTTCTGGTAAGTGAAGAGGGAGACACAGAAGAACGTCAACCAGATGAACAGCATGTGGGGTTTGCCTGGAGAGATCTAACCACCCTTACTGCTGCCTCCAGGCACCAGTTGCCCTAAAGACAGCCTGCAGCAAATGGTCTACTCATCTGCCAGAGGTAAAGCTCAATACAGATTCCCATATTCACAACCCTGGAGTATTTGGGCACCAAAGGTAACACTGCTCAGAGCTTACCAAGTTCATCTAGCTTCGGATCACTACTGACATGATAGAGGCATGACGACTGCTTGACCATCATATAGGATGTCTGATGGCACAGCTGGTCCACTGACAAAAGCAAAGAAATTAGGCAAACACTGAGAAAGACAGATCATATACCTCTCCATTTTGAACTACGCTTGCTACCAATGGTCCCAAAAAGAGGATGCAAAGAAACAAACGCTCTCAAGAGTCCCTCTCATCACAAAAGGGTCCGGTGCTGAAGAAGTAACACTACTCTGGGTACAAGAGAAGCCCACAGGTACAGCCTGCACATCAAATACCTGATAGTCTGAGAAATTCAGGAGCAGACATCACAGGGACAGACAGACAGACGCCCTTTTCCTGTGTACCTCTAAGTGCAGTGACAGATACTCAGCATAGCAGGACGGTGCGTTACGGGTAACGCAGGGAATGCCTTGGAGGAGGAAAGCACACCCTCTGCAGGCTGAAACGAGTCTGGAGAATGTGATGTCTGCGAGCAAAGAGCACTCGATCCCATTATAAAGGCATTTTTGATAGATTCACTGGAACAAAGGAAGATGAATTCCACATACCCAAATTAGTGCAAAAGTGTGTCAAATCCATGACTTATGAGCAGTTCCAGTGCTCATCCTGCACTGGGGTTACATCACCCCTTCCCCCCGAACACAAAAGAAAAGGCAGATGAACAAAGTGAATAGAAGTAAGCTTGCATAGAACAAAAGATAAAAAAAAAACAAAGTGTAACAAAGTATTTTCAGCAGTCACATCACTTCTCATTATTAAGATCAAATGAAAACTATTGAGATAGGTAACTTTTTTTTTCTAGTTAGGCTTCTCTATGATATTTTCTGAAAGAAAAATCAAAGAACAGATACAGAAAAGCATCATTTACTTGCTATTCTTTTTAACACACCCAAACAGATCTCAAGCACTTACCATAAGGCTTCCATTGCCGTAAAAACTACAGAACTACAGAATTCAGCACAACATTAACAAACATGGACTAGCCGAAGAAAAACATGCACTTTTCCAGTGTGTCCACAGAAAAGATGAATATAATTATAGCTCAGCAATTTGAGAAGAGGATATTTTGAATAAGTAGGTAATTAAGTTAAGAGAGGCCTAAAGAAAGATTTCACACTCACATTCATATGTTGAAGCAGTTTAAAAATAGAGAGCAAGAACTGCCTGACTTCACCTTTTAATTTTAGCTGGGTGATGAGCTGGGCCCAAAGACAGAAAGGCACAGCAGGATTTTTTCTCAGCAAAGTGCCCTTCGTATCTTTATGTGAAGGAAATGCAGCATGCTCTATTAATAACCAGCCATAGTCCTAGATAAGTCTAGGCAGCCTTTCAATCAGGAAAACATTCTGTTTTGCTTCTCCAAACCATTCATGCTCTCAAAGACGTACACACAAGCTGCAGAACCTCCCAGCTGCCCCGACTGCTTCAATCCCACTTGGGAAAAGACGCTCAGTTTTCCCATTGGTCATTGCCTGCAATTATTAAAATGGTAAGTGGGACACTTCTTCCTCCCATGAGGATAAAAGAAAATGACTGATTTTGCACCTGGAGATCATTTTATATTCTTTTTTATTTTAATTAATAGCTGGGAAAGAAAATGTTGATACCAACTAGACCAAAGCTTCATTGAAGGGGGCAGGAGGGGAAGAGGCTGCTTGACGTAATGCCAGCATAACTCTCCAACTCCTTCAGGGAGTCTGGGCAAAGTACGTAGGCTTTCCACCACATAAAGATGGATTCTTCTTTGGGATCTGCCTCCCTCACACCTCCCACTTTTCCAACATCCCCAATTAGCCAACCTCACACAGCGGTGCTCCCCCGTAGCAGCTCCCAGCCCATACAACACTGCTTGAGTCTGGCAAATCATCGTGGTGGGGCAGGGGTGAAATCCCTTTTCTGGTCAATAGCATTACACAGAACTTCTCTGACCTTCAGAGAATGGTGGAAATGGTACTGGAGGATAACCAGCACTCAGATTATTTTGTCTATGTGCTCTTGCCAAAGTGACAGCTATCTCAGCAGAGGGTAGATAGTAGTCTTACAGCTAAAAATCTAAGTAAGAGCCTGAGTTGATTCTGCAGGGAAAACAAGTCTTCTAAACTTTCCTCTTGTCTCCCATGGTTGCATTCCCTCACTCGTATTTTAGACCAACAATCAGCAGTAGGACTCCAGATGCCTCTGTCCCTCATACAATTATGCTTATCCTTTTAATTATAATTTCCTGTTAGGTTCCATCTGTAAACTTGCTATACGTGTCAGTGCTGGTCCCTGACTCACACCAGCTAGCTCTCCATGTATTTCCAAAATTTACTTGCCATAGAGATGGACTGCAAGCTGGTTGAAGTTTGCATCAGCACCCTGCAGGCCAGCAGTCACTAAGCGAGCACACCCTGCCATCCTTATCTACAGCCCATTATCTCATCAAGCTGCCCGAATGCACGGGAGGTCCTTGTTGTCCTCTGGCCGCTGCCCACTCATTCTGTTCTTGATATTAAACAGAGCACGTTTATGTAGATGAGCCTAAGATACAGCATTCTTTTACCCACATTCCTAGTATCTCCTGTTTTTATTCCTAAAACCACTGTATTCTTTTTCCACAAGCCTACATCAATCCCAAGCCAGCCACAGTAGATGTTCCACACTGTTTCAAAAACTTTTTCCATTACGAGATACAGATGAAAGGCACTGTCTTTCCTCCCGGCTGAAGCATGCTCTGAATTTCATTTCTACAGATGTAATGAGCTCATTTATCACTCTTAGCATTTCTAGCTTAGGTGTCGCATACCAGAACTGGCCCAGGCATCAACAGCAATCCCCACCACAGGAACAACACCTCCCACTTGGCATCTTGCATCAAATGCACTGGAAAGAAAGGATTGAAGAGGTGACCAACTCTGTTTCTTTTACTGAAGACCTCTGGTCAGAGATGCCTCCTTGCAGGAAGGCTGTCACCTGATATTCTTACTGCCTCCTGTGTAAGTTCAACACGAAGTTTGTACAACAAGATCACCACTCTGTATCATGACTTGTAGCTGCTTATTCTACACTTAGCCTAACAAGACCCCAGTCAACAAATCTTCAGCTTTCTTGCTCAAAGGAGCTTTTAGTGTGAATGAAATGTCTTCCTTCCTTGCACTAACAAGAATTCTTTGAAAACTCATTGAAAAGACTGGCACTAATTCTTCCTTCTTCCCTTTTTATATATAACTCAGATAATGACTCTCTGACACCTATCTGTGCAAAGAAATCAATTACAGGTTTTAGGTAAGAATGATTGATTTTATGTTGCAGATGATCAAGAGATGCACCATCATCCACTAACTGTTTTGTATCAGGCTTTTCTAGAAGAGGAAGCAGCAGCCGTTTGGAAGAGTTTGCCTACAGCCATCCCCTTCCTACTACACAGCCCCTTCTCCCTTCAGCAAGGTAACACACCAGACTCCAACAAGAGACAAGTGCACCCTTGGCAAATGGAAATTTCCAAAAGAAACATACACAATTTACATGAATTGCCCAAACAATCAGCCAAACTAGAGCTTGTTGCCAGAGCCCATGCAGCTGTATCCAAATCCAAAGCAACAGAAACCCCTCCTCTGGCTTTATTAGGCTGCATAAGAGGCATCCTCCAGAGCATCACAAAGACACAGTTCAGTCCCCACAGCACTGTTTTTAATTCATGGCCATAGAGCAACGAGCCCAAAGTGGATGTGGTCTCCAAGCCAGGCTCCAGCTGCTGCACTGACATCATTACAAGTCCCATTACACAAAAAAAACACTGCTGCTCTCCCTGCTGCTGCCCATGTTGGAGAAAAAGAGTTCTTACAGATACGATCACTCCCAGAACTGTCAGCTTTGCTGCAGCTAAATAAGTAAAATTACCTCAGAGATCTTAAATTAAGAGCTATTTCAGAGCTACATACAACTCCGCCATGTTTAAGCTTGAGGAAGCCACTTTCCTGACCCCTTGCTCCCGCCTATGAGCGGGAACAAGAGGCAGGAGTGGGAAGTGATGTGCTCCAGGTCCCCTCCAATTCCTGAAATGCCTCAGCACAGAGCAGGGGTCTGTGTGCTATGACTCACACCCCTGGATGCTCTCTGCCTTGCCCATGAGCAGCAAGCCCTCCTCCCACGCTGGGCTCTGTGCAAGCTGCCAGCTTGGAGCACAGCATGGACTGTAGTGTTTGCTTCTAGAGAGGGCTCCCTGGCATCCCGCTAGGAGGTGAGAAAACTAAATATAACAGACTTAAAACTACAATTATTGTAGGGGAGCTTGCCAGAGCTGCTCTGAAGCTCCTAATGGTCTGTTGGGGATTTATGGATCAGCTGTGAAAATGTACTCACAGCTAAAACTTGCCAATCAAGTCCTCAGCGTCACGGCACTGCTACCACCATTCAGACAATACAGCTTGAAGTGACAGAAACACCAGAGCCAAAGAGTAGGTCTAAAGCTTTGAAGAAGGACACAAAAAAAGAAAAAAGTCCATTATGCTACACAGATCAATAAGAATCATGGGAGGAGTCTCCCTTCTGCATGTTTCTTGGTACAAAAGGGCCTTCTGTTCTACTGTGCCGGAGGAGATGACAGACAGTGCAGTGCCAAGGACTGGAACGTGCACAGGAGGCAGCACGCTGCACAGAAATGGCTCCAAATGGCCCTGCCCGGGGCTCGAAAGAGGCTGAGCTGCCACATACAGCCACCACTGAGAGGTTTTACACTCCAGTACTGTTTTTTAAACACCTCATATCACTATTACACTATTAAAAAGCACGCAGGAGTGCAGACCAATACTCCGCAGCTCCATGCTCTCTTCCAGAAGGAAAGCTCCAATGCTGCAACACAAAGTCTCCCTTAATTGTTTTCTTAGATTTCTAACATATTGGGTGTTTCCTATCAATACTAATTGTGCTTAATGATTCTGTGCAAATTCCCAGTGACCTGGCAAAGAAAAACGAGGCAGTAAATATTCACGGAGACTTGGGTGATAGGATCTGATCCCCTAAAGCCTTATGCACAAAAAATAATCCTCATGAGTATGAATAAGGCTTTGCAAGATCAGTCTCTTAGTACATGCACTATCGAAGCATGTACACTATATCCAAAGAGAAACTTAAGTCTTATTTACCCTGACAAGCAAAATGGATGGAAAAATGGATAGGCCACTTATGATATTAAATACATTATGAGACAGGTGTTGCTTTGCACAAATACAGATTAACCAAAGTGAAATTAATCATCTCTAGTCCCTGAAAAATTCTGTTTTACTTTTTTTTCCCCCCCTTCAAGGAAAATGAATCACTTAATACTTCGTAACACAGAAACACACACAAAACAACCCTCCAAAACATAGGCTATAGGAACAACACCCTGTCTTCTGGAATTCTGACCTACCAAAGGTAATACTTTTAAATTTCATTGTTAGTTTGTCAGCACTTTACATGCTGGGAGAAAGGAAATGTTCCAGTAACATCCAACATGGTGCAGAAAATACAAAAGCTGACTCAGATGCAAGTACGACAGAGCTTTTGCTGCTGTGTTTATATCACTTCAGACCCTACAGACCCATTCATCCATTGCAACGACTGAGGTACCTACGAGCACCATCCCAGCCAACCATTTTCCTGCATTACTTACAAATAAGTTCACCCCCAGACACATCAGCAACACCCCAAGCAGAACACACATCAGAGCAACCCGAGTCAAACCTCTTGGGCCATCTCGAGAGAGGGGGTGTTGCTACAAGATAGAGTAGTGACCTTGAATGAAGAGGTCAATAAAGAGAAGAGCCCAATGGTTGGCCGTTGGTTGATACAACAGAAGAAAGCTGTAGGTGACCTTACAAGAATGTGTCACTACTGGGGCACAAATGGATGGTGTGGAGCACAGGGCTAGCAGGGGTGTGGACATTAAGATGTGTTAATGGAAGAGCCTGGGAGATAAGAGGAGCACGGGGCAGAAAAATACCTCACTCTACTTTGCTCATAGTTCTCTCCAGTACTTTAGGAGCAAAGTGCCACCTTTTCTTTAGATCCCCTCCTCGCACCGAGTAGTGTATAATCTGCAACAAAGAGCTTTTGGGTGGGGGAGCGGAGGAAACGCAGGACTGCAAACAATGCAAACAGAAGAAAAAGAGAACCATAAAACTCAGTCAGTGCAATGAGCTGTACGCACCACCAGCCTAACAAATGTACTTCCCCTAAGGGAAGAACACATTAACTGGCAGAGGCAGAACCAACACCCCTTCCTACTGGTAAGATGTACTGTGGTCAATTAACTGCTACTTTTCAACCACGCTACACAGAAAAGCCCACGGAAAAGTATTTATTATCTCTATAAAAGTAATTTCAGCTGTCATGCCACTTCTTGCAGAAATGCTTAGTCTGTTCTGTATGACACCACCAACCCCTGCACCTCCCCGCTGCAGGAAAACAGCCACAGTGCACAGAACTGAACAGCACCACCGACACTCAGTGCAACAAAAGCACAGCCCGATCCCACCCCAGTCCTGCTCACCTCCCAGTTTGGGCATTTAAAAACTGAACGTATTGGCTTCCCTGCAGCTCCCCAGATGCACAAGACAAAATATATCGTTTGCGGTGCAACTGAAATCTATCACAGTTACATTTCACAAGTTTGCAAGCTTGCTGCCTTTATTTTTTAATGCAACAAAAATTACTGCCTCTTTGCGCTCATCGTGAAATTCTGATCCATTAATGAAACAGCCCTTTGCCCCCTTCGTGCCACAGAATATACAGGGCTTTTATTTTGCACTTGTTCTAAACAGGCAAGAGGCATTAGCAAGACGGGCTAGGCTTGACTTGTCAGAATGGGACAGATATTAAACGTCTCCAAAACCCAAGGGGTCAGGTTTTCTGCTTTCACCCACTGTGCAAAGTGACAGCTTCACAGTGACGGGTCATTAGTGTGACAAAGAGAAAGCAGCTGGACGTGGAGGGGCAGAGGCTAACAGAGCGATTACATCCTCACACCAACTATAAAATGGGACGAAAATGGGGGGCGGGAGAGTGGAATTCAGGGGAATAAAGTCAGTCTGATAGAGCGTCCAGCTGCAAATCTGATTGAAAGATTTAGTTTAAAAATAAATCAAGCCAGCACGCTCCTCGGGAAGAGCAGATTCTATCCAGAGGGGTATTTTAAAGCGACCAAAATTATTTCACACAAAAATCCATTTCTTGCCCTCCTAAAGGCATTTCCGCAGCCCTCTCCAAAGCATTAATAGACTTTCCAAGATCCAATTCCTCCCATTCTGACAGTCCCCAGAAAGATCTGCACCCACCTCTGCTTTCCTTTCCTCCGGACGGGTCAGAAAGACTTCAGCACATCCCCACGGCACGGCCGTACCTCAGTTGGGTGCACACAGGTCGGCATCAACAACAGCTGAACCAAGAGCCCCGAAAGAACACATTTCCCAGTCTTCCCATTGATGGGAACAGCAGGATGAGGTTCCCAATAAAAGAGCAAGATCCAGGCGACTTAGTTACAGCAAAGAGTTCCGCTGCCGTGTGCTGCATGCCATAAACCACTTACCACACAGCTTCTCATAAAAATGGGTTATTTTCATTTTTACCACTGTTGGTACCGCTGCCGTTCTCTCTGCCCCCACTTAAATACCTAAAATAATTTCAACATTTCTGGGCAGCTCTGAGTTTATTGATAACAGATGGTAAAAGCCAGGCTGCATAGAGATATTGGCACATGTGATGGCACTTCTAAATGACTTTTTCTGACCCATTTCTTCTTTGTACCTCTGTAGTCCCTCTTCAACTCCTGGCTGCATTTAACTGAGCTCCTGTCCCAGTAGGATGTTGGGTTAAAATAAAGAAAAAAAGAGTTTCATAAAGATTATTTTAAAAGTTATTTAAAAAAAAAGCTGACACTTTCAGCCCTTTCTATTTAAAATAAAATACCCACAGAATTAACTTATCTTTGATCTTTAGGTAATGTCTTATCTAAGGGATGAGTTATATGTAAGTAGATGAGTTTTCAGGGCTTTGTCAGGTGCAGGAGATGTACTTTAAAAGGCAAACGAGTAGGGAAAGGCTGGGTCAGTAACACTGAGGAGAGAAACAGTGAAAGCAGTGTTTCTCCCAGCGTCCCCTTGTTAAGTATCAGCTTTGTCTTTGCCATATATGCCAAACTATTTGCCATGACTAATGTATACAAGGGGAGTACATTCATATTTTATCTCTCCTGAGAGACCTCGTGTCGAGAAAACAAAAAAAAAAAGGATAGAGAGAAGAAAATGAAAAACCCAAAACTAGATGCAAAATGGATGCGCTTCAAGTAAGTGAATAAACAAAATGCCACGGCACCTGCTGCAACAGAACGGAGTGAAATGAAACAAATAGCAAATAATTAAGAATGGGCTGTTATTTTTCCCCCCCAATGTGCTTCCCTCAAAGTGCTGCAGGAAAGGAGAGCTCGGAGCGCTGCCCCCAGCCCTGGCACGGGATGATGACGACTCGGGCGCAGATGTTGCAAATTCCATCCTCCTTCCAGAGGAGCTCAGAAGCTGTGGGGCAAAACCCCTTGAAAAAAACATAATGGTTTCACTTTGTCGTTCCCCCCCCGGCTGTTTCAGGATGCCTTACTCCACGTGTAAAACAAACGCATCGCTCTGTATCAACGCAGGGAGTGCGGAAGCACTCCGCCTCCGCTGGGCACCTATTGCCCATGGCAAATCATTAGAACTGAAAGCAGGTAGCTAGCCACTAAAGCATACAAACGGATTGCATTTCAGTGCAATCAGGTTTCCTGTGATTACAGAGTTCAGTTTGCAGAGAGCACTCTTCACATAAGGCCCCCATTGCCAGGCCGTGCCCAGCCCTCGCTCCCCTCCCAGCCTCCCCAGGTACTTCCAGCCCGTTGCCCCACTGCACGGCAATGAATCACACCCAGAATCACACCAACTGCAGTCTCCCCTCTCCCACGGTGCCCACACACTCCAGACAAGGCCACAACAGGTGATATATTCGCCAAACACTGAGGTGTTACATTTAGTAATACCACCCCCCAACAGCAAGCAAAGCATTGCTCAGAAGAGCGGGTTATGAACATTCACCAACACTGCTCCCACTGTCAGCCCCTTCTTCTCTGCCTTCTGCTTTCTTCCTTATGCTGCCATATGTTTTTGGCAGTCAGCCCCCAAAGTGCACAATCCCAGCTTTTCCATAGCAGTTCCGACTGCAAAAAGGCTTTAACTCCTGGAAAACATTAAGTATTTTCCCCATCCAACGCCATAACCCTCTCAGAAAGCTCTGCCTGCTCCTCACCTTACACCTGTAACAGTTTCTAAGCAGGGGAAGAAGGGCCATCCAGAGAGCAAAACAAAACTGTGCCAGCTGCTGTTTGTTTAAAAATAACAAGAGGTGGATATTTTCTTTTCCAGTAACACAACCACAACTTTATCTCATGCTGAGACAGACGGATTGCTGCCCTCAGCCTCCCAAAGTGCCTTATTTCATTGGGCACGGGCACTGCACCCGTCCCAGCAATACATTCACACCAGCACTTTAAGATAAGCTCTAATACACCCCTTCCACGTAACCATCAAATGCACTGAATATCCAATTCGGATACATGGAATGCCAAACTTGTATCGGTAATTGTAATTAAACATAATTAAAGAGCAGAGATGTATTCATTGTAACGTAAACGCAGCGGTGCAAGCAAGGCTATGTCACAGGGTTCAAAAACAGCACGATCGAGTTGCAGGGCCTTAGATGGACACAGCCCACATTCACCGCCCGGCACTGCATTGCCATGGGAAAGGGCGCTCAGAGCACGGGAGCTGCCTCACAACTTTCCTTCCAAAAGAGACCCGAAAAGAAATTGATTTCAAGTTTTCCTACGTGGGGTTCAATAGCGGGCTCAGCTGGTAGAAAAGGGATGGCTCTGTGTACAGCGTGCACGTTATAAAATTAATCATGAGTCAGTCCTGAGCGCATTGCGCAGCCCTGCAAAGCCTCGGTGAGCATTAAGGAGTGAGGGCCGATGGCAGAGCCCACGGTTTGGGCTTTCCAAGCGACAGCCAGCGTGCACAGACCATGAGCACCATCCCACCGCACTGCCATCCCCATGGAGCTCCTCAGCCTCCCAGCGCTACTCACCTGTGTTTCAGTGCAAACTCCCCGGTCTGTATATGTGACTTTGGCATAAGAACGTGGATATAGATGTGCCCATGAAGGCACAGACAACAGGAACGGCTAACGTACGGACAGGGCAAGATATAGCACCAGAAAAGCGAGCAAGAATAGAAGGAAACACAAGCATCATGCACCGTATGGGCCACACTCCACGGTGACCTTAGAACTCTGGTTTCATCAATATCTGTAGATGATAACCTAACTCAAAACAATACTCTGCAAAGCTAAAACACACCGGAATATTTACACGGATGTCAGTGCACGTGCCGAAAGCAGCGCCGGGACTGAAAGCATTACCTCCCTAAGGCGCAGCGCTGCTTTTGTTGTCAAAGCGGTGGAGGCGATGCCCACAGCGGCGCTCTCACAGCCGGCTGCGGCCGGAGGGAAGCGCAGGGCCGGCCGAGAGCAAACCGTGGGCATGAGGACACGGGGACAGCCGCAGCGCCGCAAGGCTGCGAACCTTACAGCTGTAGGGCCCGGCAGCCCGGCGCGCACCCGCGGGTTTGCTGCTTGGTCGGAGCCCCTCTCTTTTAGTGCGTTCTGACTATTAGGCACAGATATCTGAACGTGCACAGCTCAACTCGTGCGTCACACGACGGGACCACGGAGCGCACACCCGGCCTCTCGTTTGCCCACGTTAGTGCCACCCGCGCCACCGCACTGCACGGCAAAAGCGCTTTCTTTTTTCTCTCTCCGGACAGAAAACGGAACGGCAAAACTCCAGCAGGACCCACCGCTCGCTGCCCCCTCGGTACCGCTCCCCGCACGCAGGCCGGGTTTGGGGACAGCCGCGCAGAGATGCCAGCGCTGCAGGCCCGGCAAGGACGCGCTGCCCGCGGCCCCAGCACGGCGCAGGGAACTTCCCCGAGCGGCGCCGAGCCCCGGGAGCCCGGCAGCAGCGGCCTGGGGGAAACGGAGCTCAACCAGAGCCCGGGGAAAAACGGAGCTTAGGGACGAACGGAGCTTATCCCAGCAGGGGAGCGGTGCCGGCTGTAGGGCGCGGCTGCGCTGCCCGCCCAGGCTGGCGGTGCGGGCTCCGGGGGGCACCGGCGGCGGGGAGGGAAGCGACCCCGTGCCCTGCCCGGCGCTGCCCGGCGCTGCCCTCCCGGCCCGGCGGATCGCGGGGCGGTTCTTACTTGTGGAGGAGCTGGGGCAGGCTGGGCGGCGGCGGCATCCCTCTGCCGGGGCCCCGGCTGGGGGCTCCGCTGCGGGCATCGCTCTCCGGCCGGTCGGAGCCGCGGGGGGCCGGGGCCTGGCTCATGGCAGCGGCGGGGACCATGCGGGGAGGCCGCTGCGGCGGGCGGGAGGAGCGGGTCACCGAGCGGGAGGAGGGAGGGAGGGACGGTGGCCGAGGACCGGCCCCGCAGGCGACCGCGCTCTCTCCGCCGCGCCCCCCCCCAACCCACCCCCGCCGGGCTGGCGACGGCGGGACAGGAGCCCTGCGGCTGAGCCCGCCCTGCGGGAGGGTGCCGCTACCGGCCGGGGGCGGCCGGCGCCGCGCGGAGCCGCAGTGGCGCTGGGGGGGCCGCGGGGGCGGTCGCGGCAACGCCCGGGGAAGGGTCCCCCCCCCACCCCGCCCCACCTGGGCGCCGCGCCCGGCCCCCGCCTCCGTCCGTCGGCCGCACCTGCCGGGGGACGAGCGGCCCCGCAGGCAGCCGGGCACCGGGGTTTTACCTGCGCGTGCTTTGGGCGAGCATTGCGGCTGAGCCGCGGTGCGGAGGTTGCGCTGCTCGTAGCGCTCCAGAAGCGTTCCTTCAGGGCTTCGTGCTTCCTCCGCAAGGTGTCTGCGTGTCGGAGAGCGTCGCGTTAGGGACTACGCGGAGCTCCCTCCCCCGCGTGCGAAGGGATGCGGGTATAGGCGATCTGCTTTCAAAATTCACCTTCGTGCGAGAGAGGAGCGGCGCTGGAGGGGTCGGGGTTTCTCTCCGCTCCGGGCAGAGCCGCTTACGTGGCTACAAAATACCACCACCTGTGACGGGAAAACGTGACTCGCGTTTAACACGTACTTTGCACTTCGTGCGCAGATGGGGAGCGCTGACCAGGTGCGAGGCAGTGGGAATCAACTGATCGATTACTTAATAGTTACACAACACCGAGGGACCCTTTCAGGCTGCCTGGCCATCAGCACGGGTTACTATGAGTCGCTTTGCAACGCACACAGTTCCTACAAATGCATTCTGAGGGATGCCGCAGTGTCTGCTTAGCGGGACCCAGGGGAGCGCAGGTCAGAGCCCGCAGGCAGTGAGGTGATGCACGGACACAGCGTTTTAGCGAGCAACGCTGTTGTTGCGTCGTGTTTAAAGTAAGGGCTCCGTTTCCCCGATCATCCACTAAAAATAAATGGACTTTGTGCGAATTTCCTCCTTGTCACAGCAGCACAGAGAGCCCTTAGGAGGGGCAGCGACAGCCACCTTCAGCTGCCGGTAATCACAGTTTGAGGAGGTGAAAGGCGACGATCGGTGGCTCGGAAGGCAGCGGGAGCGCAGCCACGGCACCGCTGTACGGCCGTGGGGAGGCACCAGGATGTGTTACTTTGCACAGCGTTATATCACATCCCGTGAAAAAATGGATCGCGTGCATTCGATGCGTACAGAGAAGAGCTCAGCAGGGAAAACTCAGTGCACAACCCTCATTCCTGTGCCTGTGCCTCTTGCTCTGACGTACCGTGCTGTTTGGCACACCTGGCCCCCGCCTTACCTGAGCCTCGTCCCAGCCTCGAAGTATTGCTGCAGCAGTGCCAGGAGAGAGAGGAGGAGCAGTGGCTGGGCAGTAGAACTGAACAAGGGCAGACCGCTGTACAAGAGGTTCACACCCTCCTGATGTGCACTGTGCTTATTGCTGCCCATGGAGGAAACCTATCTGTAGGTTTTTACCCTCAGCAAGAGGCATGCTCTGTATTAGTGGTCAACAAATGGTGGTTTTGGTGTTGAACTGGCTGTCCCGTTGCTGCTGATTTATGAAAATAAAATCTAGGATAATTTTGTCAGAGCATCCGTGCCATGGGTGTTGATAAGTGCTGGTGATAAGCATTGCTAGCTATTAAGCTGGTTGGTAGCTATTAAGCTGGGTTGAGATTAAGATGCTCACTGCATCTCCAAACGTGATGAAAATCAAACCCCACTCCTTTACGATGCCTCCCGGGGGGGGATTTTCACACTCAGGAGTTTGTACACTAAAACTGATATCCTGACCTAAGTGCTGTTCTAGCTCGCCTTACTATAAATCAGAAGCAGCTCTCTGGTGCACATGAACTCACAGTCAGAGCATTTATTTGTTAGGAGGGTGGATTAACAAAGGCGTGGGCAGAACCCAGGAAAGAGAAAGGGGCCATAAAGCAGAAAAGTGATGGAGCCAGGCGCACACGGGATACCGTGTCCCCAAATAGTTTGGCGTCAAATAACAAAAATAGCTATAACTTCATTCCCTTAATGTGCCCATTAGTCTAAGTAAGACCTTTCTTTGGTTCGTGCCTGAACCTGGCTGTTTCTCTGCAACCTGCAATTTAATCTTCTGCGAATGTAATACCCTAAACGTAATCATCTGTGAAATTAAAACATAATCAGCTCTCCGTTATTAGGGGAAGTGGGGAGCTGCAAAATTGAAAGAAGGAAAACCTGGCTGATGGAAGTGGTTCTGGGCCCAAGATGGCCCTGGAAGAATCCCAGTCCTTTCCAGAAGCGATGTGCTCTGTGCTCTGGCAGGAGAGTCCCCTCAGTCAGGCTGGGAGGTGCAGAACCGGTGTAGGCACCGCTACATGCATAGCATGGCTTATTCACAACGTGGGTAACAAACCCAGGAATAATGGAGAATAAATTCTGCTTTGTTTCTTCGTTTGCTTTGCTGTAACTGAAACAAAATAGGTGTTTAAATTAATGTTAATAAAACATTTTGAAGCGAGAGTGTTACGAAGGTGCTGCAAGCAGCAATAAAATCACCACGAAATTACAAACATGATTTCATGAAGAATAAGACATCAGCTCTGAAATAGGATTGAAGCAGCAGAAGTATCCAGTTGCAGGAATAAAAGACTTCATCTAGCAAGAATGGCAACACCGCACTCCTTAACGCACGGTAGAGGCAGGCAGGAAAGCACTCTCTCACTTCACTTCCAAAACTAATGAAGAAAAGTGCCCACAAGCTCCAGGGGAGGGAAAAAAGGATGAAAAACAGGCAGATTCAGATAATTAAAATGTTAGTTTTTCTTAAATGACGTCAAACCCTATTCCCAGAGCTGGCTGTTCATGTCTGCCTGTTCTCTCCAGTCACGGGTTGGATAGAGGAGCTGGAGGCTGAAGCAGAACTTCCCAGTGCTGAGTACACGCAGTCTGCCTTTCAGGTAAGTCGCTCTTTGCTTCTATGAGCTTTTACTATCAGCTTCTCTGGAAACAGATTTCAGCCAGTGCCACTGCTCACTAGTTCCCTTCCAGTGATTTTCTTCTCACTGTAGCTCAGGGCTGCAAGCTGCTGCATAGGCAAACAAGTCAACAAAAGTCATCCGCTATTTGGAAGCACCCAAACCAGTTTCCTTATAATTTGAAAGGAAAACATCGGGGAGATCTAGTGCTTAAAAATATGGGGCTATGGGGCTGATAGGAGGACAGCATCACCTGTCTAAAGCATTTGCCTAAAGGTATCAGGTTAGGAGCAGAATAATCACCCTATGAACAATCAGAAAATGAATGTGTTGCTCATAAACGACACACTGAGAAAGACAGCCTTGTCCCAGAGCTGCACAGTGAGAAAGAGGAGACTCACGTGCTGGACTGACTGCTGCAGTGGTGGCCATGTGCCTGCAATACACAAGCAGATCATGGTGCAAAAATACAGCCTTTGGAGACAAGCTGGGTACAGTCAGCCGCGGGTAACTGAGGCTTCCCAACACGCCGGGGCAGCCAGCTAACCAAAGGTAAATGCTGTAACACTTCAGCCCTGCTGCAGAATGATATTCGATAAATAAATGCCGTCCTTTGCACTTGCTGTGAAGCGCTGCATACCGCCTCATCACTTCAAGCCGGTGACAGCGTAATCCTCAATTCACATCTTGTAAACTTAGAGAAGATGAGAATGTGCAAGTGATCATACCTAGGATGGTTACACATGCTGTTTGATCCCAAAATACTGGCTTATGTCACTGATGGTTTGCGTCATGCTTCTTTCTAGCTTCAGAAACGGCAAATGTTTGCCATCTGAACTGCATTAGCCCGCTACCTAAAGAAAAGGAAAAGCAAGCACAGAAAGACTGGTGGCCATCATAAAAATAAATGTCAAATTACTTTCGGGAGTGAGTGTGCTATAAAAATAATCCATTATGTTAGTCTTGGCTTGAGATAACCAAAACATGCAGATGAATAACCCAGTTTATCTTTCCACGCCTTCACTATTACATATTTCATTTCAGATCATGACATAACTGCTCTGTTTGCAGTCATCCTCACTTCTGGCTCCTATCCTTCACAACCCCAGAAGCAAAGAGAATTTACAGTAATTGTGTGTTTATTTGCGAATCCCACCTCATTTTAATGCATGCTGTTGCATTGTTGCATTGTTCCTCTCCTCCTCAGATGTGTAGACAATAACTAACTGCTAACAGGCCTTTATTATTGGTGGATATAGTCATAATTAATACACGTTAAAAATATCTTCAGTAATTTTATAAGTAGTTTGAAGCCTTTAAAATAAACTAAATTTTCAAGACTTGAAATACTAATTCTTCATTATGTTGAGTGCAATTGATACATACAGAAGTGGAGACAAAGTCTATCCCTTAATAGTCACCTTCTTCCACGTGGAAAAATAGGGATTTTCACAGGAGCAATGAGTACCACCCAGGTACTGACACCCACCGTAATTTATAAAGCAAAGTAGGGCCTTTTAAAAGGCTATGTGAAGACAACTAATTTCTGAAGGTACACTGATAGTAGTTCCAAGTAGTTCCATGTCAGAACATGGCACATCTCACGTGGCTGTGGCTGCTGTTTGGCCACGCTGACCATATCGGTGCCTGGAATTGGACCTTTACTAACCAAGGAAAGTATTCGTCATCATAAGAGCCCTGAATAAATTGTGCTGCAAGTCATTTTAGTACCCCAACCAACCTAAATTATTTTCTGATGAAAACTGCCTCCATCTCCATGGATAAGAAACATCTGGTGGCTGATGGAGTTGTGCTTTGGCGTCCTTGGAGCCAGACGTGCGATGGGCAATGGTATCACTGAAGGTAGCAGAGGTAAGAGACCTGTCCCTGTCAGGAAAGCTGGTCTGGACTAAATGACTGACACCCGCTGTCCTGGTTTATGGCAGGTATCTATTTCTGGGACTTCTCACTTGCAAAGGATGCTCTGCAGAGCTGATTTCTGACAGCCCTGGGAAGGTGCAGGGCCTGGCCGGTGCCAGCCCTGGGGCTGCAGTGCCTCCTGACGGAGCAAGACAGCTCACGGCCTCTCCTCTGCTGACAAATTGTGCAGCTGTGGTGTTACATGTCAGCACTTGTGTTGTGGATCTCTAGAGACAAACCAGGAATGTTCTGCATGCCGGGCAGTGGCTTGGAGCCATTGCGTTGAGACAACCTTCTTGAGGGAGCCATGGTGAACAAGATGAGTGGGGAATCCACCTGCAGCCATGTAAAGATAGGCATCCTACTGCAACAAGGCCAGCTGTACAGCTTAAAGAGGAGACCTCAAAAATGCACTAAGTCCTTGCAGCATTTGATGTGTGGATACTATGCTGACTTCAAACAGCATTGGTTGAAAGGCAAGGTAGGTGGGACTCTATGTTCCTGAAGCCTAAGGTACTCTTTCATCAACATTTGCGGTGAGCCTGAAGTTGTTTGAAGGTATTTATCGTCATCTGGAATGTTTCCAGTGGAAAACATGATCTTACTGACCTGGAATCTCACTCAGCTCCTGCAACCTATATATTCAGAGTAGGAGTCAACAGAGAAATTCGCACTGATACTCAATGCAGAGAAGCAAAGAACTGCAGCTACCTGAAATGAGCTGCTCACCTCTTGAGGTCATCTAAAATTAGCCTTTCATCAAGATATTGATGACATCTTTCACTGCATTACCACAGCTGTTAACCTGTTGCCAGGTCCTTCCACTTTAGAAAGGATAAGAGGGCTTTTGAAGTCGTGTTCCTGCTGGGCTTCTGCAGAATCTCTGTGGGATTATGGAAATATATGTTATAGGTGATTAGCATAGGGATGGAAAAATCAAAAAGCGGTCTTGAGAGACAAACAATTATGGTGGGAAAAATGGCCATCGTGAACTTCAAATGACAAAGTAGTTTACAAAGATTCCTGGGATGGGTGAATAATAACACTTGATTTTTTTCCTTTTTTGGTCTGCATCATGTGAGAGAGGATATAGAAAAGAATCAGCAAGGACAGCTATTGGGATAAAGGGAAACATGAAGACAGAGAACTCAGGGTCACAGATAACAGCTTTACTGCCTCAGGAGACATTTTCAAAAGAAAACTAGTGGAAGACTGCAGATGAGGCTATGAGATGGTAGAATAACTTCTTAGAAAACTTCATTCGGTTCTGTCAGTGGTTTGCTTTCAAATTATAATGGCATATCATCTGTGAATCTGTAAGGGTTAAGTCCTGTTCCTATGTCATTCTGTTATTTGATGGGCCAGATAACAGAATAGATGACAAATTTGAAACCTGCTTGCAGGATAAGGTGCTGTGAGAAAAAGCATTGGAAAAGTTTTCAGATTGAATCCTGGGGTTTTCAAACTGTTCCTCTGGTCTCTTCAAATCAATTCAGCAAGGGCAGGTGCCAAGTCCTACACTTAAGAAGGGAAAATATTGCCTGGGAAAGAACAGAATGGGGAATGACTAGGCAATAAGAGTTGATTTGAATAGGATCTGCGGAGCATAACAGAGAATCAAAGCTGAACAGAATCAACAATACTGTGTTGTTGCAAAGAAGGCATTCATCTAACTGAGCTGCACAAACAGGAGTTTCATCTGCCTGCAATGTAATCAGCACCAAGGAAAACAAGAGAGTAAGGCCTCAGCAAGAGCCTTACACATCTAGCCTGGCAGCTGAACCTTAAGTAGTAAGAAAGAGCAATTCAGAAGAAAGGACAGGACTAGACAAAAGCCTACAAAAGGATAGCCATGAAAAAGTGTGATGGAAATGGTATTGTTCAGTCTAAAAAGGAAGGTTTAGGGGGTTTTAAGATGGCCAGCAGCTTATGCTAACACAGTGGTGTGACCATGCTTCTAATGAGGGCCTTCAAGGTGATGAATAGATACAGTCAAGGGAAGGAAGAAGAAAAGGGGAGTTTCATGGGGAAAGAGGCAGAGCCGGGATTAGATGAACATTTTAAATATTTATATTTGCACCCGGTGCAAAGGTAACCTATAGAGCATGGTCTAGAAATGCATTCTTTGTGCCAGAACAGAAGACATTGCAGGTACAAGTCTTTAAGAGACAGCAAGATTTTGCACATGGAATGCATCTTACATTCAGCTTTACCCAAAAAAATCAACAACCCTGAACTGGAATCTAAGGAAAACTTGGTTTAGTTGACATGTATGTATGCCCAAATTAGTAAATATTTTGGCTATCAGGCAGTATCTGTTTAAGCTCAAGCCCTGAAGAAGCCATGTTTCACATACAAAATATGAAATACTGTCATGTCAGAATACTCTGCATTTAAAGAAAAAGAGTCCTAGCTGAACAGTCAGATGCTTTAATTCACCCACAAATCCTGCCTTTTTCCCTCCACTGCTTTAAAAGAGAAAAAAAAAAAACAACAAACAATGGGATGTGTGTTGAAAATGTGGCCAAGTAATCCTAGAATGAACAAAGCAGCATAAAACCCACCCACCAGTCACAGTCTGCAAAGATCTTACTTGGGCTGCTCTCAGCTATGACAGTAATGAATTAAAATTATCCAAGCATTAAATATATACAGTCTGAATTTCAAGAACTACCACACAGTAGAACTGTCCAACAGTCTATGAACAGAGTGAACAAGGTCATTGGATTAGTTCCATTTTGAGACTCAAGGAAAAATGAAAACTCTCCTCAGTCAGGAAAGTTCCTGTCTGAAAGTACTTATGAAATTGCTTCTGATTTTCAGAAATAGAATTATGGAACAGTCTTCTTGTACCAAGATACACACAATCCATTTTAGGCACTGTAGGCTCCCTTAGCTTTAGTAGTTTGTAAGAAAACTAATCAGGCTGTAGATGCAATATGTAGACTTTTCCCTTCTTAGTTGTTCACCTGCAAGAGGAAAGACTACAAAGAAAAAATGAAGCAACTTTTAAAATTCTACCTTCCCCTTTCCTTTTTTTTTTCCTTTTTTCCTCCTTTCCACTTGCTTTTGCAAGTGAACTTGAAAATTCAGTTCTTTTGTTTGTTTGTTTGTTTGTTTGTTTGCAGTAAGCAGATCAATTGCGTCAACAGCATCACACAAACTTACCTACCAGGTCACATTGAATACAGCCCATGAGGAAGGTAACATTTCTGAAGGAATATACCATTCATCTTTATTTTTTTTTCCTCAAAGTCACAGCAGTATCCTTACCCGCTCTGTTTCAAAAAGAAAAGATCAGAGATGCATTTTTCCTTCTCTTCTCTACTCGTGTTGGAACAAGTATTTAAGCGTAAAGCAACTGCTTCAGCTCAAACAACGTTCTCATAATAGTTGTGTTTTGGGTCAAAGTAAAACAACACAGTGTTTGATTTTTATTTTGGCAAATGACCAGAAGATGTTTGGCTACTGTGTTTGCTTCCAGGAGACCTTTCGGAAAGACTGCAGCTAAAATGTCTGTCCTTTCCTGGACACGATTACAGGACAGTAAGTTGCCTGATTCACATTGCAAAAAACAGTTTTCTGAGCTCATCTTTAAGAGATTTGAGCAGTTCCACACTGTGGAGAAGAGCTATGGAGAACACAGGAGATCCATTTTATTTTGGCGGGTTGGATTCAGTTTTTCCAGGGGATACAATGGATGAGAGGAATAAATTAAATATGACCATAACAAAAATAATAGTGTTCTTCGGTATGTAACCACGCACGCAGACCTCTTCAGTATGAAGTGTTGAGAGAAGTCTACAAAGCATGGCTTACATTACATGCCGTATCTGCTTCTGCCTCAACAGCAGGAAGACAAACCAGCTATGGACCCTTCCTAGAAGGCCCGCTGTCCAAAAGATGCATGAGATTTGTAGGCAACACTAACTAAGGCCTCTCATCTAACAGACAGTGCTGCAGACATCTTGTGTCCCAGGGAGTTGGGTATGAGGCAAGGAGATTAAGTCACTCAGTATTTCTCCTGGACCTAAGCTTCACTGAAGTCATCACCAAAGACACGTCCAAGTTAGGCAGTCAGCTCCATAGAAGTACTGCTTTATTGGCACAGATCACAGTGCTCAAACTGTCTGTTAAACATTGCTGTCTGATAGTAGAGGTTTATTTCTTTCTCCTTGACCGTATTAAGAAATCTCCCGTTCTCTTCTTGATGTAGGCAGATCAAGCCAAAAGCCCTATCTTTGACTGAACTTTGAGTGACTTAAATATCTGCCATTGGCACAGACTGGAAGATAGATCTTGTTGCCTGTGTTAAAGTAAGTTGGCATCAAACTCACTAGAAAGCCTCAGCAACCCATGAAAATATCAGTAAATTTTACCTAGCAACAAAATCTTCTCTAAAGAAGTAATAGAGATTTTCAGAAACTGATGGCTCCTTCGCCCTGTACTCTGTGGCTGAAAGCTTGGAAAGCCTGGCATGTCCTTAAAAGCTTCTTTTACCTGACAATTCTTCTACCTTATTAGTACTACCTGAGTCATCTGAACTATCTCCTGCTTTTTTCACATACAACTTGGCTGAGCCATCAGTGATTTGGCTGGTGATGGTCAACACTCAGGCAAGGCACATCTTGTGCTGCTGGTTTTCATCCCAGAGCTGCTAATGCTCTGGAGAGGGTCTCCTGGGTACCTCGTGGCAAAGCAGTGGCAATCTGTAGGTAGGGAATCTCAAGTCTTCTCAGGCTCAAGATAATTAGTGCTCAACCCCGACACCCCTGCAATGAAGAACTGTGACAGAAATGCCACCCCACGTGTGGGTTTCAACAAGGACAGGCAAGAACAGCAAAAGGCCCCGGAGAGAATAGGAAAAGAGACCTCCTTTCCTTGTTTGAGGCACTCAAGGCCAGATTGGATGAGGCCCTGGGCAACCTGATCTTGTGGGTGGCCACCAGACCACAACAAGGTTGGAACTCGGTGGCCTTTAAGGCCCCTTCCAACACAACCATTCTGTGATTCTGTGATGCTGTGATTCTATTCCTGGGGGGCATCCACAGAAAGGTATGGCTGCATGACATCTCATAGTAAATGATACTGTAAATTGCTTAACAGTAACACATTGTTCCACTGAGGTATCTGCTTCATTATTCCAGCTGGTGGTGAGTTTGTGCTCTGAAACATGAGGATTGGTGGCCCTTGACTTTTTATCCAGGCAATTCTGACCACAGATGCTGCTCTAAGTGCCCCATCCTCATTTTCAAAATATTTTTAAATTATCTTGACATCATCCTACAACTGTAAGTGCCACAGGTTAAATGTAAGTTATTATTTGGTTTCTGTTAGCAGCTCATAACCCACTCCTGAAAAGAGCCCTGCAGCGTGAGGCTGCATACACAGCCTTTCATGCTTTCCTCCCTTGGAGCCCACTCCTTACAGTATCTGGTCCTCGTTCTGGATACAGCCCTGAGCGACTTCCCCTGAGCCATTCAAGACATTTGTGGCAAATCTGAGTATTGAAAGCAGCTCTCCCAAGGGCTCACCCAAAGCTTGCTTAAGTCAACAGAAGTCTTTCCAATTGATTTCAATTAACTTTTGAGAAGGTTCCGAGTCTCGGGGCACTGCCTTTGCTGTGACAGCATGCTTTTTATACCGCTCATTTTATACACCTATCAGATTTCTTCCAACAATTCTTTCCAAATTAAATTGCCTTGGGGTGTAAGGGAACATTTCAGAGAGATGAAGGACTGTAAACTATCACATACTCAATGAAAATCAATGCGGCTTGGATACCTCACAGAAATCTGTGACATTTGAAATTTTCCTGTTAATCAATCCAGTCCTTTCTGTGCAGCCCTTCCCCATTTTCTCTCTGCTCTGTGGATCACTCGTTCAGTAATGCAGAATGGGAAGACGAGAGGAGATCCTGGCACAGCTGGACATTAGGCATCTCCAAGAGACTGGTGCACAAGAAATATATCTCAAAGAGTGCAATCCAAAAAAGGATGTATTAAAAATGGATGAAATTGAGTATTAGTTTAGTTGAGATCTCCTCCTCCATTTTTATCCTCTGATTTCAGTAGTACATAAAAAAAACTGGAGTCCTGCCATGACAAACTAGGCCTGTCATTTTCATGTGCCTTTAATATGGGTCAAAACATTTAATCAACGTGTATTAATTTGTTTTAGTGTTCCCTGGGGAGTCCCAGGGTGACTTTAGCACAGAGCTCCTTCTAGCTGCTTTAACAAAGAAGAAGAAGTGGAAGGACATCCACCGTGATTTATTTTCTCCGGATGATCAGTAGGGAAATTGGATACGCATGACACACATTCATTTAGTCCTCACTTCCCTTTGATGATTAGGGCTGAATTTTCATTCTGGTGTATGGGGATTTGTGTGTGTCACTCCAAACAAGTGTCATACATCTAAGTCCAAATGTAACTTTCCAAGAGTGAAATTCAGAGATACAAATCTCTGCTGTAAGTAGCAAAAATAAAATAGTAAAATTGCGAACAAGAAATATTTATGGTACAAAATTGAACCCTCAGCCTCATAGAGGCTCGGTTGAGTTTGCAATTAAGATGTTTGCCCCAGATTTTATATATCTTTATATATACTTTATATATATCGGAAAGATGTGCAGACATCAAGTTAATTGAGTCAATAATAATTGAGCAGCCCTTTCAAAACATCTGTTGCTTGGCCCTTTGTATGCAATTATGGATAACCTCCATAAGGAGGTGTGACCAATTCTTTTATTGTATCAGCATTACAGCCTCAGCAGAGAAAGGCTGAAGAAGAATAGCTGTATCCCGAACAAATCCCAGTGAACTGCTTGGTCTGTGTAGCCAAGTTGTGGAATTTCATTTATTTTTAATGGTCATTTGTTTATTAACGTGACCTTTTTACAGACCATGAGAATCAGACAGAAATGTGAGCAAATGTTTTTCAGAAAAAGCCCCTTTCTCATTACAAGACGACCTGACATTCACTAGAGGAAAGGCATTCCCCAAGTAAAGGCCGATGGAAGGATGAAATAAAGCTCTATAATGGATTATGAAGCTTTGTAATTGCTGCTGGCAACCCCGGCAGTGATTTGAAAGGCTCTACTATGGCGTAATATTTTCCAGTTTTCATGTATCCCAATGTTAAATGATACAAGTAATAAAGCTCTCCCTTCCCTTCCCCTGTAAGACTATTCCATACATCACATTGTGAACACGTTTTATTTTTGGACTGTGATGAACATCTCACAGGACCGGGCCGGTGGCGAGGCCCAGAGCACGTGGTAGTGATGGCATCACATGGAGCGAGGAACAACTGCCTTCCACCACACAGCACTGAGTGTGCTACGGAAACGAGCACAGAACTAAAAGCAAAGCAGCGCCATTGGAGCGCTGCGTAAAACCCAGCATAACCTGGGCTAAATAATCGCCTCACACCCAAATGCTGCACAGCTAGTGGGTCTGTTCTGAAAATAATCATCTGCCACCCCCTGCACAGGTCTCAGCAACAGGGCGGGGATTCAGCCCCAAGGAGTTAGATAGGAGTGCTCACAACTACACGTGTGTACTGAGAGAATGGGAAAGGCTGACCTTGGATGCACTGTGCTGTACCGGGCAAAGGTGGGTGGTAGCAGCGAGCATCTGAGGCTCTGCTTCCAGGAGGCTGCAGCTCCACAGCTGCTTCTGCTTCGTTTGCAGAGAACTGTCCTTGATCCAGCTCAGGAAAGGGTGCCAGTACGCTCAGCATCTGAAACACCTCGGTCGTCTAGGTACGTACATTTTACATGTAAATGTGGGGAAAGAGTAAAAGAAATTGAGATGTAAGTATTTTTTATTCAAGGTTTATGCCTGTCCGCTTAAGAAAATAAGCTGGGGCAACACTACGGCTCTGGGTCAGCTGGGCAGCTTTGAACAGAACGCTTGAGGGAAGCGAGAGAAGAACAACGGTTTTAATAGGCAGAAGGAGCGATACAGAAAACAGTCCCTGCTGTTATGCCTCAGCAGAGAGCTCAGATTTCCTCATTTCAGGCATTGGTGTCCCAAAACCTTTGCGGTGTAATCTCCAGAGAACCTCCGTGCCAGCAGCGCTGCAATGCACTGAGAAAACATAAGTCCGATAATCCTCACACTAAATTTCCATGCTGGAGCATTTAATAGTGTAATTTCCAGCACACATGGGTAAAGCCCTGCTGGAAGGGTAATACAAAACAAAACCGTTCCCGCTGGACAGGCTGCTCCTGCTCCGGTTCCACATAACAGATTGCATAATATGTTTGGGGAAGTTGTTTTTTTCCAACTTCTTCACTGAACATTCCAGAAGAATTTCAGAGGAAACCGTATTATCAACGACATCCTGTGCTCAAAGACAAGAGGTGGGCAGGCCCCAAACCCATGGCAAACACAGTCTGAGTCTTAACGCTATTTAAGATCATCTGTGATGGTATTTTTCATGAGGATGGTTTCTGGTGTTGTCACAAGGATGTTGATGTTGGTGGAAAGCCTTAAACAACCACAACACCCACGTTCCAAACCTGTAAGTCAGCTCAGACACACATCAGCAAGGATCCCACCAGTGAACGTGATTTATGGACCATACTGTTGATGTCTTACTATGGAGAGCTGTTAACCCCCACAGGTTTTATCTGGCTTAAAAATACTTTCAGATAGGGCTGATCTTTTGGGTCATGTATAAGAAAATTTGGAAACAATTCAGCCTTTCAGACTAGCTGTCAATAAGTCCTACACAACTTTCTCTTAGATTTCCTACTGACTTTCTCAGCAAAGTACAACTGGGGAGGTAGGACAGCACATTTTGTATGGATTATGGCACTAGTGGGGGTGAAAGCACTTGGCCTCCAGCCGCATATCCCATTGCATGCCCAAGGCCTCTGATAATCCTTCAGAAATACACTGCCTCTTGAATCCTGCTGCTTCATTAGGGACATAGATTCTCAGTCTGCTTTCCAGAAGTCTTTCACATCATTCAGTAGCTGCAATCAGAGGTGGCAGAGGACAGACAAACCAACCTTATCAGCAAGACTCAAAGCCTGTTTGACTGCAGAGTTCTGATTTTCAAGTGCAATTACTTTCCCTCTTTGGAGCCCCTTCCCCTTCCCCACAGATAAGTAACTGCAAGCTGCTGATCAAACCTGCAAAAGATACAGAATTGACATCATGAATAGAAATTGTTATTGAAGTCCTCACACTGTGGGGATGCAAACTGGAGAACGATAGCAAAGCATCCTGCAGAATTTAACTCAGAACTGACTGCTTGTAAGATATATTGCAGCTTCTTATGAAAGCCTATCGCTGCTCTTCATACGTCAGTCTGACTGAAAGATGAGACGAGCCGAGGGATCAGAGTGAATCCAGTGCTACAAAGGGCTTTGGGAAGAAGTATGTTGTGGTGATCTCCGACCCAACTCGCACTTACGTGTCATTTCTGAATGGGCACTTGAAACATTCTTTGCCAATTCTGTTCTCAAGAGAGGGCTGTAATTTCCCTAAATCCCCACACTGAAAGGGAAAAAAGAGTTATTTCAAAGACCTTTGAGAAACAAACAGAAAGAAAAATAAGGGCAGGTTGGTTATTTGTGTAAATATCTCATCCAAATGGTTTTAAGTAAGGTAATTTATGTTAATTTGAGAATTCAATTAATTTATCATGTCAGTGCAGATACTACTCCAACAAAACCAGCTCCAGCACATCTTGAGCCCCAACACACATAGTACAGGCAGTGGAATTAACTGACTGCATATCCCAGAGAGTTCCACTTCTCTGTCACAGTTCATGGTTTCAGTACCCTTATCCAGACACAAGGCCACTCTTTTTGGCAGCAGAGTGACCTGAAAGCAGCTGTTGGCATTATGACCACCTGTGACAATTTCCAATAGATTTCCTAATTAAATAAGCCCCTTTCCAGTGTTTCTTTGATGTCATCTAATTTTCTGCCATTTGATGAAGTCGGATAGACAGAAGTCTCAAAGTAATCTGAATGTTATGGTTCCCAACTTCTGTTCCCTACCAGGAGCAAACCGATTTCTGTTTTGGACTTTGAGGGATTATTAAGACAGAGGAACCATTATAACAACAATGAAGGGACTGTTTGATTTTCATACAACCCGTAAGTCTGTCCCTGCTGTTGAAACTGAGATCTCTTGTGCTGTGGTATACGCTGAGAACTGAGCAAAAGCTGCCAAATCTCAAAGACTCATTAACACTTCAAGAACAAGAAGGAAAAAAAAAAAAGAAGGAAAAGAAAACTGGGAAAACATTTACATGTACATTACTATTAGTCCCTGCCACCCCTACCCCAATACCTTTCTCTGACACTGAGTTTATGTGCAGACCACCCACTTTCTCTAACTAAAGTCTACTCCTTAATGAGGACCACTCTGTAAAGTCATACAGAGAGACAGTTAAGGGTTTCTTAAGTTAAATCCCTGCAGGAGGGACTGAAGCTGTGTCTATTCTGCATTCATGTGGAGGACGAAGGCTCCCCAGCAGCATATTTACCGTTCTTTGTACTGCGGTCCTCCAGGCACCTGCAAATGGCAGTTTGGGCCAGGATCAATGGTCAGGTGTAGCACACACCCAGCAATTATCTTTCTCCAGACATCCCACGGCTGCTCAGTTGTCAGATGTGATTTATCTGCTTTAACCTGAGTGGGAACATCACCTTCTTCCACACTGCTGGTCAGCTCCATTCAATCTCATTCCATCATTCCCTCCTCTAGCTCAGTGTCATCTCTTCCAAAGATGTTAATGCAAGTCTCATTATATTCTGTACCACTTATCAGCCCTCTTTGATGGAGTAATTTCCCTGTGTGAGAACTCCAGATTTCAACAAAAGAGAATTTCCTGGTCTTCCTGTGTACACACAGCTGCTTTGCAGTACGGTTTGCATGTACTTATACAGGCCAAAATGGAGGCAGTGAACAAAAAGAGCCTACAGCCCTCTATTTAAAAGCAAACAAAACCCTACCATTTCCATACTCTTATTTTTAATAAAGTTGACTCATCATTTTGTACCGTGACTGGCACAACTGCTAGAGGCCCTCCCTATGCAGCAGCACGAGCGCACATACATCCCCACAGTGGCTGCCAGCCGCAGTCAGTCAGTTTTATGTTCATACTAAAGATGTAGATGTTTACAAAGAGCTTCCCAAGGATTCCATGAGTCCCCACAGAGACCTTTACCACTGTAGGCTGCTACATAAAGTCCTTTGTATCTACGCACTTAATCCAAAGCCCAATAAACTCAGTAATTCAGAGCTGGAATTCCCATGAATCTCAGAAGACTTTGGATCAAGTTACTAATGCTACCTTTGTTTATAGGGGTTTATAGGGGTTCATATCTGTTTGCCTGCTGCTACTTACACTGCTGTCATATGTTTTTATTTCGGGCGAGGGGCAAAATGGAATGAGCTAAGACAAATTCACTCGACTTTCTATTTCTGTTTCATCAAAGCTTCCATCTGTCTCGGTGATGTCTAAATGTGTCTGCACTGAACATTTCCAGACCTGTGTTCAATTCATCTGATTCCAAGTGTCTTCCTTCGGCCACTTTTGGTGCGGATCAGCCAGCGTCCCATTTATGTTTTGAAAAACTACCCTGACCCCTTAACTTCAGTCCGAAAGAAAGTACTCTTTGAACGCTAGCTCCACACGCAAAGGAAGTTCTTAATATTACTGTAAATGGAACCCATCTCCACACGTGGCATCTCAGACCTGTGGGTGCATGGCATACTGGAGATTTACCCCAGAAAACGCAGGCAGAGCCATTGCGACTCAGCAGTGAAGGTCACAGACCTGCTCTCCAGACCTTGACCTCAGCTGACTGAGCAAATTGCCAACAGACCAGAGAAGTGGAGAGCGGGGGGAAGGGGTCAGCAGACGTTGGAGACAGATGGCCCAATTCATCATCCACCAGAAATAAATTAAAAAATAAAAATAAAAAGCTGCTCCAAGCGTTATACACGCAGTGGTGATTGTAAATTCCACAACTGTGGAGGGCTGCCAAGCCATTATACACATACCAATACTGCAGTCTCTGTGCATAACTCCAGAAAGGTGAAGTCAGGAGAAGCTGCAAAGCATAAAGCGTGTTTAGCTCTCAGGAAATCGGTTTGTAAAATGATTATCCAAGCCCTGGTGGAACGAAAAGCATGTAGAAGTTAGGGACTAATAGGATACTATGGCTTGTACATAGACAATGCATTTGCACAATGCATAATTTAGTTATCCATGGATGTGACTGTTGATATTATAGTTATTTATCTTCTTCTAACACTATTTTTGTTTGAGTTTTACTCTTGACAGTTTCCCAGTTTGAGCTGTCAGGCTGTGTGTCCTGCTAAATATGGTACTTTGGTCAGAAGGCAGAGTGCCTCAGGAGCCAGCAATGCTCTATGACACCACTGGAAGGAAGGAAGGGTGTGCAGAGCAGGAGGGGTTTCCCCAGATCGCCTTCCTTGGTTTCACTGCAATGAAGTGAAAGAAGGATCTACCTTGGGTTTTTGTAAATACACTGACAGCAAAGAGAGAGTTGCATTGGTGTTGGTGCTGTTGGTAGCACTACTGAATGCTCCGGGTGGTTTTCCAAGCACAATTTCCCCACGGGTGGAGATAACAGCAGCCATCAGATTGCTCAATGTCACAAAGCAAGCGCTGGGAAATCTCCGTCACAGCCTTTGTGCAGCTTTCAGCTCTCTTTCCACGCAGGCCAATATCTATGCACAACACAACAAAGAGTTATTAATACAACCTCCACAATCAGCCAGTGTGTATCAGCCCACACGCGGAGCTCAGGGCTCCATTCAGGGATTCCTCAGGAGCACATGGTGCAGAAAAAGTACAAATTCCTGCATCACTGGTCCGAAATTGCCATCCACTGAGCAGCCCTCTTCTTGTTTTGTTGTCAGGTGACCTTGACAGGATCCAATGGAAGGAATGTGTTCAGTGTAAGAAGATGCACTATCAAACACAGCTGACAATCAAGGTGTCCTTATCTGTCAGTCCCAGAAAGATCGTGGGTTGCCCTGCCAGGAACTGGTGGAACATCAGGAGCAGCAGCACAAGGCAGCCTGCTGCTGTCCCAGACCCCATGGGCTCCCACAGCGCAGCCACTTCTCTTGAACTCCTCTGTGGCTGAGATAGAAGAACACTCTGGAAGTCCTGGGAACCTCCTCTCCATCTCTGTCACACCAGCTGTTCCCATCCACGCTTTGCCCCGTCTCACTGCACATTCCAGCAGTGAGCCCAAGCTGCCTCACTCAGCAGCTCAGAAACGGGAGGAATTTGACAAGGAGGCAGAAGTGCACTGGGTATGAAGTGCTGGGCGTCACTGCCAGCCCCCATTCTGACAGGAATGTTTCTCTCACTGCTTGAAGAACAACCCTGCGTCCAGAGAGCGTCCCAGCTCCCGAGGGAGGAGGAGGAACAAAACAGAAAGCAAGCATCCTCCCTTTCCCTTTGCTCAGATTTCAGCTACACACTAGGCCATCACTTCAGCAAAGCCCTCTTCCATCCAGTTTGTATTTTCCTCATCTTTTTATTTACATGGGACACTGAGGGTACATTTACACGATCTACCTTGGGCACCTGGCCTAAGTGTGATTCTCTTGCATTTCTTAGGTAGGAGGCAGAGATAGGTGGGTTCCTGCCCCAAAGGGAACTACTAAGGGCCATCAGCAGTTGGGGTGACTCACAGCCCTGTTATTTTACTTCCCAACCTCTTTACAAGAAGGGAGCTCAGCTGTGTGGTTAATGCAAGGCCAGCTCAGCAACCTGCAGTAAGGCCCACACTAAACCCCAGGGCTCAACAGCACCGAGGCACATAAAAACATAGACAAAAGGTTACCACGCATAAAGCAAAAGGGTTTGGAGAAACAACAACTTCTTGAAAACAGCTACAGGCATAACAGTGGTCTGTTTTCAAGGTACATTACCAGCCCTGAAAACCAACAGGCATCCTAGAACTTATCCAGGGATAAGTCAACATTTACATTGCGAGCACGTAAGTGGAAAACAACGCTGGCTCTCCTGAACTGTCTTAGTCCGTGTGTTCATCAGCCTTTTACTCTTAGGCTTCTTTAAAAAATAAGAAGCATGGAGCTGCTTTGGATAGAGGTCCCAGGCTCCAGCAGCACTGGCACCCCACCTCTGGTGGTATCAGATGCACGCTCTGCCTGGATCATCTCCTATCACTGATGAAATTAATTCAAGTGTACAGGCAACAAGATCTGGATGTTCTTACTTGGAATGCTGCTGGCGCCTCTCAGGGAGAGAGCAGAAGCATCATTTGTGTCTAACAAGGAGTGAATGCAGGTGCTGGAAATAAAACCCCCGTCGTAGTTTAAGGTTACCTTCCCCTAGGAAAATAATGAGAAATAATATCCAAGGACTCAGAGCTCGTAAAATCTGAAGGTCTCGATTAAGAGACAGTGGAAGAAAAAGGTTTCTTTGGCTTTGGGTTGTGTTTTTATACATAAACGTACTCGTGCATCTTTCTAGAAGGGCACAATTCAACCTATCAAGAACATTGCAGCAAGTCTTAAAGCGTGCATTTTTAACCGAAATGGCCATTTATTGCAGCTTTCCCCCATTTTTTCCCTCCCAAAGCTATATTTTGTGTTTCTCTACTTGCTCAGGGTGACCGACTGCTCGACTTGCTTCCTCGTGACCAACAGAATCATCTCTGGAATTCAGAGAACCTCGTAACGAAAGCTTTGATTCTGCCCTCCATTTTAGTAGTAGGGCAAATACCATCTGTGCTATTTAGTCCGGTTTGACTCCACCTGCTGCCCAAAGCTACAAACTGCACCTGAACGGACGTCACTGCCTTTTGCTACGGCTGTGTCACATCCTCGCATTCACGCAGCAAGCAGAGAAGCATCAGCAGGGGAAAACAGCAGAGACCTATTTTTTCATCGCTCCTGACATTAACCATGGACAAAACCCGGGCTGGGAAATCTCAAATCCTCCTCTGGGTTCTGTGCTGGCAACTCATCAGACAGCTCTTCCTCCGTCACACGAGGACTTACCTCAAAACACCCAGGTGAGGCCGTTTTTCATGCAGCTCTCTGAAAGTTTAGCAGCCACTTGGGTTTAAACAAAAAACAGCCACCATTCCCAAACCTACCTTGAAATGATTCTAGGAGTCTTGATAAACATGCAGGCAGCACTTCCAAACCTTGGTCTCCAGCATGTAAGCATTCAGCCATTGTCTCCATTTCTTGTCCAGTCTTACCCTGCAAGCATCAACGCAGTGCCTTCTCTTTCTTTTCCTTAGCTTGCTAGTTACCCGTGTTCCCACCCTGCTCAATAACAGCCTTGGCTGTTAGACTCAATGCAGATGAAAATTTCTAACATAGCTGAAGCTACTGTGGTTATTCAGCTGCATTTAGTCTCTGACACTGAGCAGCGTAGAGATTCTGCTCTACTAATCCACTTCCCATTTAATGAGATTTTAATTTGATAAACTTGACGATCTGATTGATTTAGGCTGACGCTTTTAAAACAGGCAATGAATGTAATTGCTGTGCTTATCAACTGCCTGTCTCCCCAAATTCAAACTAACAACTGTCAAGCTGCTGTGTTGGCACCAACAAGCCTAATGACAGAGAACAGCCTGCTACTACCCCAGGCACGTTCAGTATCTGATGGCCATAGGTTACAGGCACTTAAGGTGCAGATAAATGCATTGAACAGAACTGCATGAAACCACTCACTGCAGCTATGAAGCATATTGCTGGATTTTGAGTGGACTTGCTTTACCTGTGAGTAATTTTAGGAATGCTTTGCTCTATAACCAAACTAAATGCATAGTTAGACTTCAAATTCTTCGAGGTTACCACATAGAAGTCTATTTACTGGTTAAAGGTTTTGAGGGAGACTGGATACAAGTTACTCAGGATGCAAGATTTGTTTCGAGTTTTATACCCTACCCCTTTTTCAGAGAGACATATCTACCCTATAGCCACTGACTCCAGAGCAAAGCGGCCCATAGTTCCCACGTCAGGTACAACATACTCAATGGTCTGGCTTCTAAGATTTATTGCCAGTGGTAATTTCCTTCTGGATTATCACTCCCCAGGGAAGTTACTTCATACCAACTTCACTTTTCTCTCTGACCTTGCTTTGTACCGTTAAGTGCATGCATTCCCTAGCTCAGGAAATTGCATTCAGTTCACACCTCCTTCTCCTGCACTTCACGTAAAGCAGTGACAACTGGTTCTCAGTGGGCAGCAGGGGTGCTAAGCAGCTGGTGGAAACCTACCAGATCACTTGATTCTTGTTTCATTGAAGTGCCCTACAGAGCAAACGCAGTACATTAAGTTCACTGCTTCTCATTGTAAAATAACCTTAAGCAGCATCGTATAACTTCACACAATACACAAAAGTGTGTTATACATAATGCGAATATATATACACACAATTGCAACCAATTTGTTTTTTCCCAATGACTTTGCTATTTTAAGTCAGAAGCATCTGACTTTCATTTTTTTTTCAGAATAGCACAGCAGATCATACAACAGTTCTTTGTCAGAATTCCAGGCAGCGGGAAAAGACTCATGGTTTGATTCATGACTGACAGCCTGGTACAAGCAATTCTGGTCACTCAGAATGATGGAATGTGGGAGAATTGCTGTATTGGCCAGAGTGCCAGAGGGAAAGCATGAATCACTTGAAATAACAGCTTTGTCTCATACTTCTCAGCAGCTCCAGTAGGACTGACAGTATTTACTGTTTCAGGGGAATTCTCAGACAGACAACACACACCACACACCTGCACACAGGTTACAGCGATAAAACCAATCATTTTAATTGAAGCCATTAAAAAAAACTGTGAGGCAATATAAATGGTAAAAGTATACTTAGGGAGGAAGGAAGAGCTAGCACTTTCTGAAAAGCTTTAAAACAGCAACAGACGCTTTACAAAAGGTTTGACGGAAGAGAATAAACTTCTGTAAACTACAGGTACTGTATAAAGGTAACATTAACAATCATCTTATAAAATACAGCAACAGAGACCATACGGATACTCAAGCTTCTTTGAAACTAAGTCTTCTGGGGTCTTGGTTAAAATGTATGTTCAAAAACTATTTTAAACAAGGACTAAAAGCTTCATATTTTTAATTTACAGTTCCCTGGCATAAACATCACACTATACACATCTTCCAAACAAGCAGTAAATACAATTTCGTTTAACCATGCGTGGTGTCATCTTCTACAAAGTCTTTGGCCATTTCTGCTGTGATCACATCAATATGACTAACCTGGTGGAACACAACAAAGCACAGTTGTTATAGGTACCTCTCTACAGAATAAAACAGAGCTTGATAAAGCTTTCAACAAACACAAACTAAAAGTTTACCTTATTTCTGAATTTTACACCATAGAACTTGTCAGCCGATTCCAGCAATTCAGGCCTAAAAGTAGTTGTAATGAACTGAGCATGTTCAGCTAGTTCCATAATCATATCTAAAAAGAATATAAGAAATCTTTATTAATGTCATCTTTCTAATAAAGCAAGATATGTCTTAATATGAGACAGGTAAAAGTTAGTATTCCTTACTTAAAATGAGAGTTTGGTGAATTAAAACAGAAATCAAGAAAGAACCCACATCATGTTTATACACTATAATAAATTCCAGTCTTAACCTAGACTTTTTACACCATATTAAGTTGTAACTCGTTAGCTGCTGTACACATGCCAGTACTGAGCTTGTACCCGAAGCCCATCTCCAAGAGCAAAGGGAAGCACAAAGTTAAATTTCAACATGTGCTGAGATACTTCAGAGAGCGTCTCATATCTGAAATGTCAGGTACTGAAAGTCAGACAGTCACTTCAAGCACACCAAAGATGAGTAAGGTACCTGAAACAGCTTTTCTGTGCTGAGCATCCAAGGCTTGGTCAATTTCATCAAACAAGTAAAATGGAGCTGGATCACATTTCTGGATGGCAAATATCAGGGCTAGAGCTACCAGGGATTTCTGCCCACCTGAAAGTTGTTGCATTTCTCTCATTTCACCCTGCTTCCCCGTGAATGATACCTACGGAGATAGCACAACAGAAAGATGACTTCAAAATACTACACCACAACATCACTTGCTATTATAGCAAATAAATAGACTGGTTCAACACTGACTTCCTAAAAATACATAGTTCAACTTTTAAATTAAAGACTGTTCAGAGTGCTGGAACACATATTTCTCCTTACCCTTATGCCAACTCCGGTGAACTGGTCTACAGAAGGCACACTGCTCTGCGATCCAGATCCTCTTTCACTCTCAGTGCTGCCCTCACCTTCATCTTGGGATTGACTGCCTTCCACATCTCCTTTCTTCATCACTAACGTGGCCTTGCCACCAGGGACTAACTTCTGGAATACTTCACTGAAATTTTTTGACACCTTAAAGACAACAATTATTATTACATAATGAAATCAAGTGCAAACAAAAACAAATACTTGAAGCGTGTAAAAACTGCTCTTAAGTAGGGATATCCAAATTCAAATTTAAGCACCAGAATAAGAGAGAAATGTGAATACAAAGTTTGGTCTAAAAACATGACTTAAGCCAACTGCTTTTGTAGCATGAGTTTTCACTTTAATGAAAAAAAAGTGGCAGAATTAAAACAGAAAACAGCAAAAGTAAGTTTGATTTGTATTTCAGTGAGCTTCAGATGAGATATCAGTTAAGAGGATGAGCTTCAGAAGACTCTACACACTCTGCAGTTAAGACCCTTTGCTAACATTAGAAAAGACTTCACTAAAATCTGGAAAATGGATTTAGAATAGACCATCGCCAGACCTTCCGAGAAAGGGTTTTACATAGTACAAAGAGTTGTCAGAAAGAAAGCTTTTAAAAGGCTTAAAGAACAGCTAGAAAGGTAACATAGTCAAAATCAGTAGCCATTTAAGATGTCAGCTTGTTTCTTTTGTTAGTATTAAGCACACAAAACTCAACTTTCATGATGCTGTGTCTATTATTACATAATAGCTCTGCTTAGTTGAATCTCTTCCCAAAGAGCAGTTATGTAAGGCTATTTATTTCTATTCCAGTCTTTTCTACTGTTGCCATTTTGTTACCTGCTTGAAAGTCAGCTGAATAGCCTCATATTTTCTAAGCTCTAGCACGTTCATCAGCTCCATGATTGACTTGTAGCCCCTGTCCAGCTCCTCCTGTCTTTTTATTAGTTTTTCCTTCTGCTCTGAGAAATTCACAAACTGATCCAAAGCTTTTTTATTAACGTGACTGTATTTCTTCAGTTCCGTATTGCACTGCTCCAATTTGCGGAATAACTGTGGGGAAAACAGACGTACATGAAACCAATCTTTCAGATTTGTTTGTTTATAACTAACTTGAAAACAAGCACATTTATTACCTGCTTTAAACTTAAAGTCTGGTATTTTTCAAAAGCCTCCTGTGGAAGTGAGCCCAATTCTCGGATTTTCTTCATGCATTCCTCCTTCTTCTTGAGGAGCATGCCTTGCCTATTAGTCATTTTTTCAAGTTCTTTTGTGTCATGGTTAATGGCATCCATATGTTCCTTTTCCATGTTCTTCCAGCGTTCCATGCTCTTTTGCAATTCCTTAATTCCCGCTTCTGTTTTGTCAATAGAGTTATCCAGATCTGAAATATTGGGGAAAAAGCACAAAAGCCAAAATGGTTACGCCTACACGCCTGCACTAAGACAAAACGCTGAAATCCTCTCTATTCCTTCAGAGATCACATGATTGAAGTCTAGAAAGAGAAGCAAAAGTAGTGGTGATCCATACAGAAGCTATTTCCTATTTGACAGTAACTTAAGTTTCAGACGGTTTAGGAGAAGTTCAAGAACAGCTATACAAAATCATGCTGTGTATGAATGCTGCTTCAGAATATTATGATATATAATGATGCCAAAACTCTGTTGGATGTTACAATTTGCAATTGCAGACAATTTCACTTCTGTTCAATTTGCATAAAAACTTGCTTCTGTCTTTTGGATTGTGTTCCAAAACACCTCTTATGCACTATGTAACTACTACAGCATATTCAAAAGTCATTGCTGCTTCTCATTTTGCACTATGTGTGAACATTCAATACAGTGAAGATTTTTCTTTGTAAAAACAGTGTTACCAACCATCTGACCGTGCCAGTGTATCCTTCACTCGTTTGTTGATAGCCTCAAGTTCTGACGTTGTGGCAGTAAGAACCGTGCCACCTTCTGTTTCTCGTAGCTCATTCAGTTCCTATGGGACAAAGTGAATGCCATCAAGCTTCAACAGGGAAGGGAATGAAAGCGTAAGCCAGACAGCTTCCACTGTTCTACGTACAACTACTTTCTAAAACTTTAAGGTATTTTCATCTTTTACCACATCATCATTATGGTAGCCTTTTTTATACCAAAAGCAGTGTATACGGAGCAAGATTTCTGTTGCTGAAGTTTAAGCATAACATGTAATTCAGCTTGGATAAAGGGAAGCAAGAAACACCACAGACTACAGAGAATGATAAATACATATTTATCCCATCAATAACATGTCACAGCTTCGGAAATAAACTGCCAAAACAGACTGCATAAATTCATTTAAGAGCAAATCCTTACTTGTTCCACTTGGTCTAAGCGTTTTCTCAGATTCTCATTGAGATACGTTTCAACTCTTGTTATAATGCCTTCTAGTTTAATCCTCTCATTCAAAAGCTGTCTATTTTCCTGAAAAATAATAATAATTAAGACAGGATATTTATTACATCAACTAAAATCAAACTACCCACTCAAAATAAAGCCCACTCCTGACAGAACTCTGTACAAAAATACTACGCATCTTTAGACTGTCACTGTTTCTAAATCAGGTAGAAATAACCTGCTAGCAGTGAATATTTTGGCAGCCATCTAGTGTCAAGACAATCATAAAGATCTGTAACTTTCCTGATCTGTACTAGCACATGGATCCATAGTTCTTAAACCCAGAAGAGCTTGAAAGAGTACAGTTACAGTGTTTTTCCAACAACACATGGCAAACATAGCAACAAACTTAGAACTGCCTGACTTACCACAAGCCTAAAGATATTGTTTCAGTTTCCCACATCATGCATAATTCCCTTCAGACCATATCTATTTTGAAGTTAATTATTGTAAAGTTCAAAAGTAGGAGCAAGGAAATTGTGACGATTCCAGAACTACAGAAGTATAATTCTAGCAAAATATAGCTCATAAAATTCACCCAGCATTTGAGAAAAACAGGCAGATAAATTTTGCAAATGAGAAACCTCCAAACATCTCAAGCCACTATTGGTAAAACACTGCTCAGTTACAATACATTCATCACTACTGACTTGTCACATAAAGGACCAAAGTAAGTTTACTGGGAAGAAAAGGTACCACATCCAGTTGCAAGACATTTTATCTTACTTGTTGCAGTTGCCTAATTTCATCATTAAGAGCATCCACACGTTTCTGATCCTCAAGACTGAGTTGAGACAACAGATCAGTTCCCAGCTCTGCTTTCAATGATTCTCTGGTTGATTCCATAGCATGTAAACTTGCCTCCAAGCTCTGTAAGCTGCGTTGCTGTGAAATAAAGATTAGACAGAATAATTCCTTGGCGCAACGTGCAGATTTATGAATATTATTTCTATACTTATGCAAATATGAGCTGTGTCAGATCTCTAATCATCTTTTCATTTCATATTTCAGTCAACTAGAAAGGTAAGCAAATTCATCACTAATGCCAATGAAATAGTAATATAAAACCACTAATTAATTTCAATATCACTTTACTGTACCTTAGGCATAAATGTCTTTTCAGACTGCTGCCTTTTCTCCTTCAGCATTTTCATTTCTGACAGAATACTGTCTCGAGAGGCTTTGAACTTTCTCTGCTGTGTCTCAATTTGCTGCATTTGGTTCATCAGCTGGTCAATCTCATTATTAATCCATTCTGTGGGCTAAGGAAAACTCTTTAAAAGACATTTTATACCTACTAGTATATTTAGCTTTCAGTTTTTGCCATATCCTGTTGCCCTGATAAGATGAATCAAAATAATCATTTGTACAGGAGAAATCAAGAATCATCAGCAAGAGTGACTTCCTGACTCTTATCAATGCCAAGAGTAAACCAGAAGAGATTCATTTGCTGTTATTTTCACAACATGGGACTCATAATAGATACATTTGAACTTGTAAGGAAAACTCTATCTTACAAAATATAGAAGAGCAGATGCCTTCATTTAAAAAGCATCATTAGAGCAATACAAATCAACTCTTATTCAAGTCTGAGACAAAAGAGATAATTTTCCAGAACAATTGTAAAACAACACCTTGAGTCACAGTGTAGATCTTGTAGAGAATCTTAATTTCTGTTGTACTGTTAACATTATGTTTCTCCCGCTAGAAATGCACTGTTTAACAAGACATCAACGTAGAAGCACTAAAAGCCGAACAACTCCCAAAAGCAGAGGTCACAGCAGAACGTGTCATCCCATACTGAAAACACTTTTGGAAAACTGAATCAAATACAGAACAGTAAGTTAGCAGAAACAGACAAAGAAATGTTACTTTCAAAGTGTCTTGGGATCTGTTTGTGTTACCTTCCAAAACTCACTGTCAGATACAGTAACAACACTTATTACAATTCCTGATCTACCACAGAAATTCTTGTGTGGCATTACTCTTCAGCTATCAGTTCACTGAGCACCCTACATATATCCTCTATGGTTCCCTCCTCAAAAAGGAAAACCAGGCCTGAAGGTTATGACTTAATATGCTTATATATTGTCCCTACAGTAACTAACAGAACCAGACAGCACAAAGAACAGTCAAACAAATGCCACAGCTACTATGCAACATTTACAAGCATTAAGAATCCTGTTTTTCACCCATTACTGTAACAGCAAAATGAAACCTTTATCATCACATAACCTTTTCCAAAAGAAACAAAAGGATATTTTCAATGTTTCTGCGCAAGTTTTCATTGAGTTTCGCTTCAAGCTCACCAAGCTCTTCTTCTGCCTTTCTAACATCTTTCTGCAATTCAAGACGAGACTTTCTTGTGTCATAATAACCACCAGTCAAAGCACCACGATGGCTGACTTGATCACCTAAGAGCACATCAGAACGAGACTATAAATGGCACATCATTTATTCTCTGCGATATTTGGAGCAGTTTCTATAGTACATTTTGGTATTATGACTAGAACATTTCAACTAACCTAAAGAAGTGCTGCATCAGTATAACAAGTTGCTATTTAAAATTAAGACTTCACATAAAGTTCTGTAATTAGTGACGTATTTGTTTTGGTGTTTCATTTAAAGTATATTTCATTCTTCAACACCAACACAGATTGCTACCATCCCCTTTAAGGAAAAAAAAAAAAAAAGAAGCATTGCTCTACAAGGCACAGATTCTGCCGATTATTTCTCCCTCAGACATTCCTTAGGAGAGTTCTCAGATTGCCTTTCAGAGAAAGAGATAAATAATAAGTCTGTGTGGAATCTGCACTGCAGGAATAGGCTACTACCAAAAGACTGCCTTAGGGAACACAATAGGTAAATGCACCTGGTATGCAGAACAACCCACCCTGCACTTATCAGTAATTATAGCCATGCATTTGCACCCTCAGTTTAAGTTTTAAGTTGGTGGAATAAATCATAAATACTTCAGGAGAACAAAGGCCTTCTAAATTTGAAAGAATGTGAATACAAACAATCCACTTTGCAGTTCTCAGGATGGAGATATAGCTATTAATTTTTACATCATAATATAATTAAATAATTGTGAAGAAATTCTGCATTTTTTAGTACTGCACCTAACCAAGTGGTAGCTGTTCTGTCTTAGCTATATTATTTTGAATAGTTTTATTTTGATAACACTGATAGATTATGCATAACGAGTCTCACACTTCAAAGGACCCCACTTTTCCAATAAATAATTCACCTAATTGCAACATTTACCTTCCAGAGTAATACAGTCCATAGTGAAAGCTCTGGCCAGCTGAGTAGATACTTCCATGCTACGACAAATCAGAGTCTTTCCAAACACATGTTTGAAAGCCTTGTCAAATCTTGGATTGTATCTCAGTTTACTGATCATAGGAATAGCATCCTGAAGGGACAGTGGTTATAATGAGTACAGTGCAATGACACAAACAGAGCAAGCATATTGCAACAAATTCAAGCAAGCCCTAGAAAATAAAGAAACTACATCCAAAGTAAAAACATAATACACGGCCTTATAATACTATATTCTTGAAAGTTAAGTGTATCTCGAATTCACTGAAGATGAACGCACGCATTCACAATCAGACTTCTGAAATGAAGACTTCTGGAGCTCCATATGTCACAATTTATTTAGATAATGTCAAACTCCAAACTCAAAGCACAGCACTGCAAATGGTTACTTTGGAAATACGTAGGGGATGATACTCTGATTACACAGTCCGTACAGATGTTGTATGGAAATCAAGAGCAAGATTTTGCTATTTTAGTTTTTAGCAGCTAGGCTTGAGCATTAAGTCAGCTAGGAGTCTGCTGCATACCTGAGTATTACATTACAGAAACTATTTCAACAATTGCCATTAATTGTCTGGAAAAAATAAAAAATCCACCAAGGATGACTCTTACATGGCAAACAGAACACAAACATTAGCACAGTTTTGCTAGTAAAGCCCTCCCAAAATAGACACACTACAAGACTGATTCTTTTTTATCTTTTTTTCCTACATCTACCTGAGAGGCAAAGGGAGAAGAGAGGAAATTTTAAAGAACTTATTCTACCACAAGGCCATAGGAAGTCATTACATTTAAACACTTCAATAAGTTTCAAGTAAGAGCAGATTAGTTCTTGAAATATGTTATAAAGATTTTAAACAGCTGTCACTGAAGATTTTTTAAAATATCCAAACACGAGTCAGTCCAAACAACTTTGAGAAAGTCTCCATAGCTGCAACACAACACTATCCTTCTCCTCAGCTTTTGTCCATGGCAGTCCTTCAGCTAAAGAATTCAAGTTTAGTAAGTCATGCAATTATTATCAGATTACAGAACTTCCTATTGCTATATTATCACCTATGTACTCTGTAGGTAGAGTCTAACTTTGAAGAAGAAATAGCTTGTAGCAAAGTGTTTTCCAATAAAAAGGTTTCCAATCTTGAGAAGCAATAAATTAATGGCAGTATTTAATTGCAGACGTTCAACAAAAGGAAGTGGCAGGCAATAAGTAATAGGCACACAGTTCAAATAATGAAGGCTTATATTTATGGAGAAAACAGATGAAGGATCAAAATGAACACTCACATTGGTCTCAGGATAAGCAGTATCTCGAACATCTAGCTTGTTCAATGGGAGGAATGTAACTTCTCCAGGAAGGTTCATTTTGTTAAATTCCATTAAAATTTTTGTACTCACTTCATCCGAATCCACAATGTGATAAAATAACCTAATTAACAAGCCCCCAAAAAAACAAGAAAAAAAATCTTCACTGCGCTAAAAGAACAAATATTTGTATGGGAACATTTAGCATGCAGGTGACATTACCTGTCACTATAAAGCCAAGCTGCATTTGCTCTACTGTTTTTAAGCGCTGCTGTCAAGGCAAGCAGACGGTACTCTTATTAGAATGACACAGCTTTTAAATAGCAGTTGGCTATTTTGAGATTACGCTCACATGTAAGGTTTTCCAGTGTAAGTGAAAAAAGCTCTTTTTGTTATTGAAACATCAGCATTACTTTCTGTAGAATGAACCACACCAGAAGATTCCTAGCAAGCATCAGGAGCATCACTCTTGGGCCTTGCTAACCTGCCCTCCCACTCCCTCCCCAAACTCCCTCCCACCCTGAAACAAGATTAAGAGAAGTCAGAATACATTTTTTAAATCTGCAGAATTCTTAGTCCCTTCTTGAAGTAAAAGTGTGACGAGGCCATACAACAGTGCTTGAAGAAATAAGGACCAGAGCTGAAGATTAAGAGGAGAAATAACCAATATTTCAGAAGGAATCAGCACAGGTCCATTTGTCACACTGCAGCTGCACCAACTTAATGCTGAAGAGCATGTAGTTACCTGTTCCCTGCAGTAACTTCAACGCATGTGTAGAAAGCTGGTTCACATTCAAAGTTGTTCATCACAATGCCATGATAGCCATTTAGAACGTGCTGGTTTATTCCTTTCCGACGAAAGTGCTCCAAAACCTTGTTTATACTGTCGATACCATTCAAAATGGCCTGTTAAAGCACAGATGATTACTGCACCACACTTAGATCTAGAAAAAGCTATCAGCTTTATCCTCAACTTCTAGAGAGCAGTAACCACCCTTCTTGACAAACTGCCGCTGACTAATGAACATACCTAAAAACAGGTGGGTGTAACATCTCAGGGTGTTTGGTTTTTATTTTAGAACAAATAAATATCAAAAGGAATTTGGTAAGCTTTCAGTTTCTACATCATCTTCTCACCTCTCCTCTACTACCTTAAGCTTACAAAACGAATTTCAAAATACTTCTAGAGCTAAAAATATTTGTAGAACAGCCTACATATATGATTTCCCTATTTTAAGTAAAGGTAGTAAGACTGCAACCAAAGCAAACAACTTCAAAAGATATCTTTAAAAGAGTACTACGATTTTTCCTTTAGGAATGGGAAAAAAAAGAAAGCTTACACAAGAAGTTACAACAAATACAGGGCCTCCTACCTTTCCTGTTGCTGCTCTGAGAAGCTGCTGTTTCTTTTCCAGGTCCTCCCGCTTAGCAGCAAGAGCTTGTTGCTCTGCATTCTCTTCTCTCCATAGATAACTGCACAATAACCACAGTTCAAGTATTTTAAGGGTGAATAAAGTCTGAAGTTGTTTTTTTTTTTTTTAATCTAACAGCTGCTAGTTTAACAGAAGGGCTAAGTACAGAAGTTCATACATGGCTATACTTAAAAACATACCTACATGCCATGTTAACAACTACACAGTTGGGGTCCTTCACATTAAGTGAGGTTCAGACATATTTCAATTAATTACTAACTTTCTTTCGCTCTGTAGTTCATCCTTTTTATTTTTCACTTCATAGTACTTTCTGTCCAGTTCTTCAACACGAGCCTTCACTTCATTGAGATCTTGGTCCAGTTTCTAACATAAAGAAAAGATGACTGTGAAACTGCAGCATTCTTTAGTTACAATGTTTATGCTTCCCTCCTCTCCCCCCCAATTTAATGCTTAATTACTACTCAGAATTCAGAAACAGTTTCTACAAAGTTTTTCCACCAATTTACAAACTGTAAAAGCACTATGTCAGCAAGTAAGTAGTGCAAGGCACAGTGATCAAAACAGACTACAAAGCAGGCACAGACAAGCTGTGCACCTGGGCATTTTTCAATGAAATAGCTCACCAGGTCATGGTAAGAAACTGAATCACAGCAGTTACTACCATAAACAACCATGTGTAATAATGCTGAAGTAACACTTCTGATCACAAAATACATACTAGCCTTGCATCTCATGCTGCTAGTAGTGAAAATTCTAGCCTGCTCTCCTGCACAATATTTGTGCTCTACCACAGCTACTGCCAAAAGCACACTGTTAAGTTATTGCACAGACGCCCTCCCCTCACTCATTTGACACCTGCCATTCTCAAAGGATGCTGGGGCTAGCACTCAGTTTATGTTTGCACTGTTATCTATCTACAGGACTAGCAGCATGCTCAAAATCAGAAGTTTTTCCAACCCAACATGAAGTTTCCCTTGAGACAACCTCCTTCTGAACAACAACAAAATGCTATGCAGTTCTTAGGCTGGGCATAAAGCAGCCTTCTCTTAGTAGAAAAGGACAAAAATTAACATCAATTCTATAAAATGCTTCTTACTGAGCCATACAATATCATTATAGACAGCCTATGGTAAATGTCAGTTCTTTCATAAATCAACTGATAGAGTCATTATTTAGCTAAAGCATACCTCATTCATATAGCATATTTCACCGTTCAGTTCAGTTCAACAGAACACTGTCTTCTTTGTACAACTACATTCCTGCATTTTTCTGAGACTGACCTGAATTTCAGTTGTCAGACAAACACTGCATGTGCCCATCAATTAGTACATGCAGTGTAGCAGCACTGGCACTGGATGCTCTCCTACCCTAAGCAAAGGGGTTTTTACTGCTGCAGCTCCAGCAGAAGTGATATTTCTCTATCTCCCTGCTTTATTTAAAGTTAGAGCTGCTTCTGAACACATGGATGTTAGAATCTAAAAATTATGCAGATAATACTGAAAGAATAATCTTCTCCACTGAAAAGGGTCTCAACTCCTCACTACAAAATTGCAATTGTGGTGCAAAGGTGAAGTGCTGGCAGCAGAGCTCAGAAGATACTATTCTCTCCTTTTCCCCTAAAGAATGTTGAAACATCCAACATTCACCTCTGTATGGAACAGCCATGTCCAAAACAGACAAAATCAAGGCAGCTCTGTGTCTCTTCCTGCGAACTCAGGCCAGACTCTTCAGGTAAAGAATCAGAAAGTAAATGTACATAGCAAAGTTTGAAGTAGTGCCAAAGGGAGGTTCAGAGTCATGTGTGGGTATTTAAAAAAAAGAAACAAACAAAAAAAACCTATATATATATTTTTCTTTTAAAGATCCCACCCAAAAAGAAAGTCTTATCTTCCTTTGGGGCACTAAGCTTTATTAGTTTGTCCAAAATTAGATTGAGTGTTTATTACTTCTCACTATTTTGAGAGAAGAATTAAAATGAAAACTTACACTGTATTGTTCCAAATTTTTCTCCTTATTTGCCTCTGTATCCTCTAAATCCTTGTGTATAGCTGCAATCTGCCGCTTTTTGTCATTGATTGCTTGATCTAGAGACTTCAGTTCTTTCTTTATCCACTTATCTCTTTCTTCTTTGGATGTGAACTGGCTTCCCCGACCTTGTTTTGCATAAAGATCTGTTCTTTCCTGTGTAGCCTGTGCAAGTCTATATTGAGAAGGGGAAGACGTGTGGTATTATAAAGAACTCTTGAATTTATGAAGAAAAAGCAATGATAATTACCATAAGAATTTTCCAAAACAGTCAAATCAGGCTCTAGTTAAAGCAGTTATGAAAAGAAAGGAATCATGGTATGAACAAGACAATCATGCAGAAGACTTCACAAAACAGCAAGTTCATAAAACTCCACAAGGTGATTAATTAACTAAATTCACTAAATACTGATTTCCCCACCAGTTCAATACCCAACACAAAATGAGGCTTATTTAAATAAAGAACATATATAGCCACTCCATCCTCAAATATTAAATAAAGCCCTAAATATATTGCACAACTGTTCTGATAGCATCATGGCTCTTTCTGTAATGCTTAATTCCCCTCACTGCAGAACACTACAGACCTGGCAATTCCTCTCTCTTCTTTCTCTTTTACACTGTTGAACTTCGGCTCTGTTTCTGCTAATTCTTTCTGTTTCTCCTCAATTTTCTCAAGAAGCTTTTGCCTCTCCTTTAACAGCCTTTTCTGAAAGTGAAACAAAGCAATAATTAAAATGAGGTAGTAACAGAAACTCTATTAATATCTTTGGATAAATACACATTACTCGAGAATAATTTAATTGTAAGAGCGCAAGATAAATTTGCTAATCTGATACTACATTCTTTCAGCACTCAGGAGAAAATTCATTTCCAATCAGAACAGTAAAGATGAATGAAATTAAGCATTCTTAAGTAGCTAAACTATGCAAGTATGGAAGGTCCTCATGGTCTGAACAACAAAGTCCAAGTTAATGCTATAACGAAAAATCAACCTCTTCAACACTTGTAGCAATTGAGTATAAGAGAAATGAAGGTGCTTGGTTCTGTAACATTCAGGATGATAAATAAAGGATCAGAACATAGGACTTGGCTAGAAGCCAAAAACCCAAGATATCTGTCCTGCATAGCCTACAAAAACAATGAAAGGCTGTAGTTTAAAGACAAAGAAAAACCCACCTAGAATGTAAGCCAAAAAAGCCTTCAGTGGACAAGCAGACTTCCATGAATCAATTACATTTTAGATTATGCCACTGTTACATACCCTTTGCTCACTGTTGCCAGCTAGTTCATCCTGCAGATCTTTAGCCTTAAGTTCTAGCTTAGTCCTCTGCTTAATCTGCTCCTGTCTTTCAGCACTAAGTTGTTCTTTCTCTTCTTTCATTGCAGAAATCTTTGTCTTCAGCTCTCGGACTTGTCGTTCTATTTCCTATGCAAATTTAAGCATATAACATTTTAAACACCATATGCATGTGACACTATCTATCAAACTCACAACAAGAACTATATAGATCAATGTAGTATGCTAAGAAGTACAATCAATTTCTCCAACAATTTCTCAAACAAGATGAAGGCATAAGTTAGAATGTAAGATGTTTTTAGAGTTATTTGTTAAAGCTTGAAATGTAAGAGCTCTCCTCATTTCAAGTGAATGAACTTTAGAGTCTGTGTCTAAATTTAGATTTACATTTAATGTTTACACTTTAAAAAAAATATAAAGCAATGTAAAGTAAAGGAAAAACTTTAAAAAGCCCCTCTTTTAAGCATTTTTACCTCCATTTTATCTCTAGCATCCTGCTGTGCATCTCTCAGCTGCCTGGACTTCTCTCCACTCGTCTCTCGCTTGGCAGAAAGCTGCAGGAGAATACAGCAAGTAGCTAAACTAGCAAGATTCTGCTTTAGTAAACTTCTAGTTTCAGAAATGCAAGAGTAACACATTGAACTGATGAAAGACAACTGCAGGATTTTAACACTGAATGCAAGCAAACATCAGTAAAAAGCAAAAGGTCTTGTGATATATTTTGTAGGAGACAAAGTATTTTACCTCATCAAGCTTAGCTCGCGTTTCATTAAGCTCCTGATTATAAATTGTGTATTCTAATGCTCTCCTCATTTTATCCCATTTCTGGTACTGAGCCAGCTCTTCTTTCTCCTCTTCAAGTGTATGAAGTCGCTCTTCAATGTATTTCAACAGCTCATTGATCTTCTCTCTCTTACCCTCTTTAAAAAAGAAGAGGAGACAAAAAGTTCAGTTAAACAGTGTAACATAATCCCACACTTTTAAAGCTACTCTGTCTCCTACAGTGATTAATTATTTGTCAATAATGTTAGAAATATGAAAAGGAAAACCATTGTTCAGAAGGTATTCTTACCTGTTTCTTTCATTAGTGAAATACTCTCTTCTTTACGTTCATCATACACTCTGGTACCAGCCACTTCTCTTAGCAACTTCAGTCTTTGGGAGTCAGGAGCTGTGGCCATCTGGTTGATCTAAAAATTCAAGATCTCTGATTTTAATATCCTTCTCTGATATGACTTAGTACAACAGATCAAACATTGGACTTTTTTTTTTTTTTTTTTTTTTTAAACTCTGCCCATCTGTCTCAGGTTTTGGAAAGATGTCCAGGAATCTACCATGCTACTTTCCGTTTAAGACCACTACTTTAGGATAGCTAGCATTCTGCTTGTAATTAATTTTGTTGATACTCAAATGCTACCAGTTTTTGCTGAAACTCGAAGTTCCAGTATTACACAAACTTCAGAGACTTTTACCACATCAAAAATACATTTAGAAAAGCTTAAGTGTGGCTTTTAAATCGTGAGGCTATCTCAGTCAGTTTAAATGCCTCCATGAAAATCACAGCATTACACTAAAAAAAATATTAAAACAATTCACATCGTGGAATACTCATTAGACACACAAAATCAGGGTAAAACCCACTTTCTTTTTTTTTCCTCCTTTTTTTCCCCCCCAAACTATAACAAGATTTAAGTTTTGGCATACTGCTGCAATAACTCAACTTTGCCATTCAGAATACATATAATTTTTGACAGTTGTTTCTTCCACTATGTGAAAAAGAGTCTTACCTTCCCTTGTTTGACAATATAATATGGATTACTGCGAGAAAATCCAGCACTTTCAAGAAGATTCATGACATCATTTTTCCTGAAATATTATTGTGCATCTATTAAAAACGCTTAAAGCAAAAGTAACAGTATAGTATCGTAACAACATATCACATACTGTGGTCACTGTACACAATGCACGCTGTCTTCAACAAAACCCTTTAATTCACAAGAGCTAATTCTAAAACAAAAGAGGGTGAGGGGGAATTGGCTGAAAGAGGGAAGGCAGCACCCAAAAATAATATAGCCTTGGGGGAAAAAAAAAAAAGATGAAAAAAGAAGCACCTCACTGCAAAGAGGAGGCAAATAAGGCAGGCTGTTTCTTACCCTTCCTTGAGACACCTAAATTTGGCATCTCTTATATTTTAAAACAAGTCCTAAAATACTAAATAAAGAGTTAAACATACTTTAGTGAATGGATTAAACCGTGAATTCCAAGTCTGCTGTCTATTACACAAGGACTGATGCAAATGCTGTCAAATTACCATTACTTAGTATTATACAACTAAGTTAGTGTTATTTATTTCAGGCTAGAGATGCAAGTGTTTGACATAACTACAGAACTTAGAAGAAATACTACTCAGCTTATTCAGCTCAAGAAAAGAAGTACCTACGTCACCATTTTCTTGTCTAAGAAATATTGGTCCTTCTTGGCTCCAATGACTCTGCGAAGTGAGACTTCCTCTTTATCAATCTCAAGAAAAGAAAGTCCAGTAAATGTAAGTGCTTGCAGTAGGTATAATCAATCCAGAACGTTTACAGTACTTTTTACCAGAGCTAACTCAAAAGCAGCTCCCACACCAACTCTTTTGATAATACTGAGATATGCACGTCTAAAATGATAATGAGTAACTGAAGCATTTAACCTACCGGTAATCTGTTGTCCGAATTGTCAAAAATAATTTCCACAAAAGCTGAAATAACACGAGGGCCAGTACCTTCCTAAGAAACAAGATTATTTTGGTCAGAAGAACCTTCCAGAGAGGGAATCCAGCCCACCCATCTCCCATTTTCCCTGACAACCACATTTCCCATCTCCTTTCATACACTTCAGAGTCAGGAGTATCTACGTAAGATCCACTATGTACGTTTTCATTTCTGAAAATCCTGGACAGACATTCACATGCATGCATTAACCACCTATATAAGAATAAAGTATTATTTTGTAATAACTTTCCTTTTCCTGAAGGGAAGCAACAAACGTAACAAAAATGTTTAAAAACGCTTCCAAAGCAACTTGTCTAAAATACCTACAGTCCAGCACTTCACTGTTTCTGTAGTAAGACTGAAATGCATTAGCTCATTCTTTTGTCTTCTTGTTATACACCTTCACTTACATGCAACAAAGCCAATCTCTGTTCAGGGCGAAGATGGCTGAACTCATCACTGAGGACAAATTGAATTGCTGTAAAAAAATTAAAAAATAAAACAGATTTATTCTTTCCTTTAGGTAGATACGCAGCAGTTTCTACCTTCAACATATTGTCACAAAGCACAACCACGTATCTTAGCATTCTCTTCCTCATCCACAAAAAAACTTAATTTGTTGAATCTTTATCACTCAGCCTGCTGTATGCTACAATTTCAGTCTCTCATTGTCAATATCTTATTTGCTCATTGTGTAAGCATTAACAGGGCTCAACAAGCAAGGATTCACAAGCCAGGTTAAAAACAGTAAAATACTCGACACCCGGCAATTCATACAGCCCTACCTTGTACTAGTATCTCTACCTTGCCTCTTCGGTGCTCCACCACTGGCACTTCCACAAAATCCCCATCATAATAATGTGTTAAAAGCTATACCACAAATTTAGCCACTAAGAATCACTAAACTGCAAATATTACTAACAGCTTCCAGCGTGGGTAATATTTGCAATCAGTTTCCTCTTGTAGACCCCTTTTTGGGGCTGCAAATATTAGAAGACTCTTTAAGAGAACCTGAGTAGTGAGGAAAAACCTGAAATAATATGTGAATTAAGATGGATCTTTCATCTTTGTCAAGTCACGACCATACCTTGTTAAGGAAGAACATTTGGTAGATCAACTTCAACACAAAACAAACAAAAGAAGCCACCACTATTACTGTTATCTCAATATTATATAAAGAAATCAATCCTTACCGTAAAAGAAGTTGCTTTTTCCTGATCCATTTCTTCCCACTGAAAATTGAAACACAAAGTATATAGCTACAAATTGAAACCAATGAACTTTCAACAATCCACGTGCTAATTCAGAAATGCTTTGTTTTAAAAAGACCAGAAAAATACAATTTCTATTCCAAAAATAAAGGTTTAAGAATATTCTGACGCTTTAGTAAGGTTCAGTGTCTCATCTTTAAGACCAACATTTACTGCATAACTTCAAAACAGCTTCCCTTCTAGCAATGAACAACCTAGGCTTTTCATGCTCTCTGCATTAATTATTGCTACCATATTGCTTCCAAAGCCCTTCAGCTACACTCATCCCTTAGCATACCTGGGATTACCATGAGTTATTTTAAAAAGGCAAACAACAGTGAAACTAGGTTTCCTTCTCTCCTTTTAAAAACACTGGGCAAAGACAGCCCAGTCTCTTAAAGGAGGACTGTCCAGTCTGGACATCTACACACACGAAGGCGCTCACAGTTCACTTCTCACTCAATTACTACAGAATCACTCTGCTGTCACAGTAAAAATGAATGCTAGAATACTTTGCTGTAAACATGTTGGAATACGCCTTGTGAAATTAACAGACAACTGTAAAGAAGCTTCCAGTGCAGAAAATACAAAGTCATCAAATGTAGGAAGAATGTAAACAAACTGTTAAGGACTACTTCAACCATGATCTGATGCAACTTTAATTAGTGTTAAAAAACCAGATATTGGAACTCACCAATGACATTATGTTTTGAGCTGAATGGATCCACAATGGTTTGGTCCCGATAGCTTCGAAAGCCCTGAATGATTACCTATGGAGTAAAATGACAGAATTACCTCTGTTCTTTTTAAACTTCAAGATGTTACAGAATGTTCACATCACTTATGATACACTTGAAATCTTTTCCCTAATCCTGTCAACTTTTGAGCTCAAGACCAGCATCTTGTATTATGAGACTTGGCCCTCCACCTAAACATCATTTTACGGACAGAGATTTTTCTCCCCACTCATAAAAGATGCTGGTACATATCGAGGTCAAAGCACAGTGAACAAGAGAGCTCTTCTAGCCTTTTTATAACAATCTACACTAAAAGAAGCATTTGCATCAAATATTACATACGGGAAAGATACCATTCCACGTTAACAAGCACTTAGAAAATTATTAAAAATCTGTCCCATTAGGATAACATTATCCATACTCAGCATAACAATTCTATTTGCACATTCTTCAAGTAGAGCAGTTACAAACTGCAAAGATGATAGCAGACTTCACCTATTTTAGGAGCAAGACAGACTTATTTTTTTCTTTAGGCTGCACAGTAAAACATAGAACGTAAAAGGTTCTATTGAAACACTGGTTCTATTGAATTCACTTCCTAAACAAACATTTACAACCTACATAATGAATTTATCTAGAGAGCTACATAACAAACACTAGCCTAGAAGTACCACTATCCAATTTTAGTCTAGAATGACTGTATCTGAATACTTCAGTGCCACATAGCAGCAAAACTGATCCAGCTTCCAGCACAGCTCAGCATTAATCAACCCTTTTCAATCATCAAAGCTGTGCTCAGAGACTCTGCATCAGCTTTCCTCTGCTCAGTCTGACATCAGAAAAACAGCCACCTGAAAAGCTGCAATCTTTTAGGAAGACCACTTAGAAATGGACTAGAATTGACATTCAGCCTTTGTGCCCTTCCTTAGCTTTTTGCCACCAGAAGATCTTGTTGAAACCTCACTGATGTTTCACCATCAAAACTAACGTAAAGGCAGAATTACTGGCTAGGAAGACAGCAAAACACGTTATGAGATTTCTCAACAGTATAACCACTTAAGTTCAGAAAGCAAAATGAAATTCTCTACCTGCACTGTATTCAGGTCTAAATCTAAAATAACCATACTGGAAGTAAACAAGGATTTCAGTATTTAATGGATCAAAGCATGGAAAGCAAGTTTTGGACTGCGTACTGGCTGATGACTACTCAAACACTATGGCTGTTCACAGAGGATCCGACCCCCCGACCCTATCAGTACTGGTCAGCTCCATCTACCAAATGGGAGACCCTCACAGCAACAGTAAGCTCTGCCTCAGTACCAATGGCTTTCAGAAAGGAAAACAGCAGCCACATTCATTCCTTCCAATTTATGAAAGAAAAATGTTAAGAAGCTTGTGAACGATGCTGTTTCCCAGTTCAGCAGATTTCAAGAGTAAAAATTAAAAGAATGGGCAAAAATGTGGGAGGCTAGCCTACTGTAACAGTGTTCAGGTTGGAATGATTCATATCTTTTATTCTCAAAAACACCTGAGTAGTTCTACCAAAAAAAAAAAAAAAAGGACAGAAAAACAAAGAAAAGAAAAACCAATCATTATTTGCTGTATATTACTACAGAGCAACAACTTTTTTCCACTCATATACCCAGGGCACCGTTTCTAAAGTATAACACTGGCAGACTCCCAGTGCCATTTTCCCCCCACTTCATGCAGGTTTTTCTAGATGGCATCTCACTTAAAATCAAACATCCCAAGCTGGAAGGGACCCACAAGGACCATCATGCCCAACTGCTGGCTGGACCTCCCTCTTCTATAGCTCCTCAAACACCAGGGCTTATGGCCCACCTAACTCTGACTTCATTTGGGCTTACTAAGACTATATCCATCTTTACTACCATTTATTTCTGTGCAGTACAAGTCTGTAGAATTTTTTTCTTATTCCAAGTATTTAAAGCAACATGCATCATACATTAAATGTGCATCTGAACACAGGTGTACTAAAACAGTACCAGAAGGCATCTACAAACACTCCCATGTCAACAATTGATGAAAACCTGAACATGTGCTTCCAAACATAGTCTGAAGCATTATGCCCATAGGGCGTCAGAAAACCAAATTAATTTTGAGTCCACAGAGAAGTAAGAATCCTAGCGGGCTTCAGATGAACACACAGAGATAGCAGTAAGAAAGCAAACAAAAACTTCAACGATGATGAGCAGCACATATAACTAGTGCAGGGATACACTAACAGCAATAACAGCAATGATAGCCACAGCCTTAAAAACTGTTAGAAGGGCCATACGAGGACTCCATTTATCTGAACGTCAGTGCTGAGTGCTTGTCAGGGGCGATGCGCACAGGTGCAATGGTCAGTGCTCGGCGGCCCAGGCTCCACCCCAGCACAAACACTACTGTCCCCGGTGGGCCGCCTCCTGCAGGGTCGGGTCACCGAGATTGCCCCGTCCGAATGTCCCCAGGGCCCGCAGCGCAGCGCTCGCACCGCCACACCGCAGTGAATGGAAGCGGCCGGTGGACGACGAGACCGCCGCCTCAGGGCCCCGCGCCTGAGCCGGGACTACGATCCCACCCCGCGACAGCGGGCGCCCGAGCAGAGGCCCCGAGGCCTCAGGGCCCACGCGCCTCCCCTCCGGGCCGGGCCCGTTCCTGCCCCTGCCTACCCCCGGCGCGGGGCAGGCCGCAGCAGGCCTAGGCCGCGCGAGGCTGGCGGCCGGAGCCCCTCCGCTGTACCTGCTTGATGTACATGACTGCCGAGGATGGGGGAGGCGGCCGCCCCGCTGCCTCCTGCTGCCGCCGCGCAGCCCGCCCGCACCGCCTCCTCCCGACACAACGGCTCGGCCCGACCCCGGGCCTCCACTGCCGCCTCCTCCCGCCCCTCCGGCCGCTACAGAGCTCGGTTCAGGGCCCCGCTCACCCCTCACGAAACAAAATGGCGGCGGAGCCACCCCTAGCCCGTCCCGGCGCGATCCATTCGGCACAGGGCGGAGGGAGAGAGCGGAGAAGAGATCGCACCCCTCGCCTGCCGGAGAAGGCACCAGGCAAAAGACACTAAAATATCGCCTTTTTTAATGATTTTAATATCTCTTTAGCCTTTCAAGGGGCCCTAAGGCGAAGTAGCTGTCCGAAACCGCCCCTTCGCACCTCGAGAATCCCCCCAGAGACCTCGGAAACGTGGTTTCTCCCGCTGGGGGGCGGGTTGGGCGCCAAAGGCAAGTGTGAGGCGAGCGGGGCCGCGCCGCCGGGCGGGAGGGGTGCGGCCGCCCGCCTGCAGGGGGCGCTGCGACGGCCGGGACCGCTGCAGTGAAGGCTCGCGGCTCTTTGCCCGCTTTCTGCTTTTTTCCGCCCCGTGTTGCCCTGTGCGCCCTCAGCCGGCGCGGGCAGCGTGGAGTCCGAGCGACAGCCCGTCCGAACTCCCCGAGAAGCTGTTGAAATACAGCGAAGGCTGAGGAGCACTGATTGCTCAAAGCCTACAGTCTCTAAGTGGTACGCCCGTTTGGGAGCCGTCAATGAAAGAACGCCCATTACGGAGGCATAGCACTTCACTCAGGAGTCCCGTTCAGGAGGCATCACCCCCTGGGGGAAGGCAGTGACATGAAGGGGATACGGTTCACAGGTGCATCGTCCTATAGGCAGAGCAAGGAGAGGAATTAGAAGGCTGCGATAAGGCTGTAGCATTGGAAGTGGCTGCAGACCTGCCTTTTAACCCAATCTCTGCCGGGTTAAAGGCAAAACCCAATCATTTTTCTCTTTATGCTTTACAGGAATAAATACTGAGGCCAAGAAACCGCACCTGTTTCAATGGGGTATGGTGAATGGCTCGAATTACAGAAACTTCCAACATCCTCTAAATATTATTTACAACAGGGATGGCAGGGTCGGACTGCTTAAGTTTTAAGTTGAAAGAGGGAAGATTTAGGCTGGATGTTAGGAGGAAGTTCTTTACCAAGAGAGTGGTGAGGTGCTGCAACAGCTGCCCAGAGAGGTTGTGGATGCCCCGTCCCTGGAGGTGTTCAAGGCCAGGTTGGACAGGGCCCTGGGCAGCCTGGTCTAGTACATGGGGAGGTTGGTGGCCCTGCCTGGCAGGGGGGTTGGAGATTCATGATCCTTGAGGTCCCTTCCAACCCAGGCCATTCTGTGATTCTGTGACTGGATACCTGCGGAGCTCCCTGCAGCGCCCTCTCACGCCGTGCCGTCACGCGGAAGCTGTTTGCCCTTGCTGAGTGCTGCCAGACCCGCAGCCCTCCCGGCATCGCAGCGCAGCGCTGAGCGCCGCCTCCTGGCAGTTTGCTGGCTTGGTGCTCAGACGGACTTTGCTTCTCTGCTCCTCCCACTTCTACTCTCCTGTACAGATAGAGTAATTCTGCAATCAGCGGAGACAGTTTTGCAGCTCAACCAATCGTGGAAACAGATGTACCAACTTCCCCAGGGTGCCATGAGCTCCAAGCAGGGCAGTGCCACTTGCACAGAAGCTTTCTGCTCTCCTTCCCAGCCTTCCCACACTCATGATCTCCCCGTCAGATGTCACACAAGCCCAGCAAAGCAAGCCCACTCGCAGCAGGGTTCAGTAATCCCACCTGTCTGGAGTCATTTGGCAGCACTCAGAACAACACACCCTGCTCCCCGACCAGCGGCCCCTGAACAATTCTCTCCAGCGTAACCGCCTGCATGCAGTGCGTTGTGCTGCTGGCCAGAAAGCCATCTGCTCCTCACAGCTGCATTCAGAGATCCGAGCCATGGCTTTAGCACTCTGTGGTGCACTGATTTCTTGCTGCTCACCCAGGCCTGCCATCGTCCCCTGACCACTCTAGTTGGTCTTAACTAAGTACATTACAGCCTAAGGAAAAAACAAATACATGCTATAGAACAGATGGCCTCCTAACCACAAAATACAATAAATACATCATACAAGACTGTGTTTAGGGTATCCTTTGCCCAAAGGTGTGTTGCAAACATGTGAAAAAAGCCGTACACATTTCTCAGAATGAGATTGATATCACTATACCTGGTAGAAGGCAGAGGCATGTGAGTAAGCCTGTGAGAAAGGCTTAGAGAGAAATTCAGGGCCACTCAAGCAGCAAAAGGCTTCTTGCATGAGCAGAGCCACAACAGCAAAGATCTGCTTTGTAGCAGCAGAGCAGTAACATTCTCTGCAGGAGAAATGAGCTTTGATGAGGAAAGAACAGCTCTCTGCTACAATCCTTTTATGTGTACCGCAGGGATCCTCTTGGTCAGCGTGGTCAGTTCAGGTCTCCCTCACTTTGTTTAGGATTTGACAAATAATAACTGTACCAGCAGAGGTGCACAGAGCCAACTACATCACTTGCCCTCCGAAGCCAGGGGCAGAGCCCACGTCCAGCCCACAGCACCTGACCCCTGGGCTGCCTGTTAGCCACAGTAATTGCTCGGGGCAACACATACATTGCCAAGGAGACCACGGGTGGAAAGCATCTCTAGGAGATGAATACGCACAGCTCTGCTCTATCCCTGTTAGAACTCTGCTTCTTCTTGGCAAGGCTCTCTGGGCTCAGCTAATGGTCACGCTGGAATTCATGTCAATTGATTTTCCAGCTAACTTGACTTAACGTGACTGGAGGCATTACAGTAGATAGGATATACCGTTGTCCCAATTTTAGTCCCGTAGACCTCAATATTCCATTCCAACGCAGTAGTGATTTTAGCTCCAAGTAGAACAAACAGCTCCTTAAAATACAGATTTCAAGTAAAAAGTCATCTAGGGCTCGATCCAGCACCCTGTGTCAGGGAGCCATCCTCCTGCTGCAGTCAATGGATTTTGGAGCAGTGCCTGCAGGTAGCTCATGATGGAGGGGCAATTTAATAAGGAGGGATGAGTCACTATCAACCACTGTCTGCTCTACAAAGGAGTCTCAGAAATGGAGTACCTGTGTGACAGAAATAAACCCCCATTCATAGAGAGAGAGAGCATGAAAAACGACATGATTGGTTCACTTGGAGACTTAAGCCTGATGAATGCTTACTCATGTAAGTAACTTTACTAACGTGAGTAGTTCAGTAAAACCCAGCCTGGAAAATGGCCCTCTTTCCTCTTCCAGATTGCCAGAAGCTACAAACAACAGCCATGGACTTCCATGGGGGAAGCTAGTACTTGAAAAGGATATCTAGGGGCCATAAGTCCTCCTTAATAACAAGAGGAGTCTAAAAGAATTGCCAAGCATCCCAGCTCCAGCCACAGAAGCCATTTCTCTGGGTAACCTTTACATTCTCTGCAAGTGTTCACGGGTAGGAGGTGAAGCAGCACCACCAGCAGCAGAAAAGTGGGCCCATTTGGTAAGGCTGACAGTCACGGAGATGGCAGAGTGCTTTGCATTTTGAAGCCGAAGTAAACAGATTGAAATGACTCCATAGTTTATAACGCAAACTGTAGAACACAGTAGGACTTTACAACTGAGGCCCTGGTGTCAAAGCTTCATTTGATTTTTTTCTGATGACTCAACCTATATCACAAGCTATTTTCATATTCCTTATTTAGAGAACTTACTCATGTCTCGATAAAAGCCTACGGTGTGATAAAGCCAAGGAACCATAATGTGTGCTGCTGGTAACACCTCCCACGCCAAAAAAATCCTACTTCCATATTTATGTGGCTCTTCAAATTGGTTCCTGCTGCTTTCTTCCCAAAGAGTGAGCTGGCACCGCGTCTCCTCTGCAATTAGCACAGAGCTGTGAAAAGTGGAGACCAAGGGTCAGATCCACCCCGCCTGCAGCTTCCCCTAATGCAGCCCTGTAACGGGGCACATTTGGACCCCTGACTTCCCTGCAAGGCAAGCGTTGTTTTTAACACACAAATACCAATGCCTGTAGGATGCCCTGTTTGTTCAGGCTTCATTTCCTGAAAATCTCATCACCAGGAAGGATGAAATTAAGAAGCAGTGCTGACCCAGTGGTGCTCAGGGACTGAACACGGGCACACCGAGTGGGTGATTTTTACTTGAGTGTGATGGGTCACACTTAATTCCATGCCCCCGGTCTGTGCGGCCAGGAGTTCAGGAGAGCTACATACAATACATTTAGGTACTTGCAAAGCACAGATTCTGCCACAAGATACATTCTGCTGTTTGGAGAAGCCTTCATAAACAGCACAGGCTGCAAATCCCACCAGCAAACATGTGGACTGAAAGCAGAGATGGGGACACTTGAGGACAACACCCACCCATCCGCCCCCACCCCAGATCTTTTCACAGTCTGATATGCCACCACATAAAGATATTTTTTCTTTGTGGCAGGTTTTTGAGAGGTTTGTTTGTTTCAGAGGCAGAGAGAAAAGGCAGCAAAGCAGAGACGGAATGAGCAACAGTACTGCTCTTTGCAAGTTAGAAAGCTCTGGACTAAAGCTAAGTGGCACAATCATTGTATTGTACAATACATGCCCACACCACGTGAGCAGAGACAGCTCCTGAATGACACCTGAGTACTCAGGACATAAGGGAACACCACTGGGGCGTCAGTGGGGCAAGATGAGTGATGTTCACAGCTCAGCACAGCCCTGACCCAGCAGTTCCATGGACAGCAGTACCAGCAGTACCCAAAAAAAATCCCCTTTGTTGTGCTATTTCCTCTCTCATCTTTTCTTGATTCAGGGATCATAAGAGAAGAGCTCTAATCAAAGCTTCGCCTGAGGGTACAGTATCTTTCCCTTATGTTTTCTGATGTCAAAAAATCACACTGCTTTGGCATCCCCCTCGCTGTTAGGGCTGCTTAGGTCCCTGTTTTCCACCAAAACCAACAGCAGTTCATTTCTGAGATCCCTTCTCCTCCTCCAGGCCCAGCCGCCAGAGAGGCACAGTCAGCCTGTCCTTCAGCTCTAGCACTCCCCACTCACCTGAGATTGTGTCCGTCTGTCTGATCTGAACTCTCACCCCCAGGAGCCAGGTGCCCAAAGCAGAAGCCCTCCAGGGCTACGGTAGCGCTTGACTCAGTCTGGTGAATTTGCCCAGCATTCAACCCACAAAGCACTCTCAGGGGTGCTCTTCTCCCTACACCCTGTGGCAGGATAGCCGCAAGGTGTCCTCAGAGAGGGGACAGCCACTGAGCTGGGCATGAGGTCCCACCCTAGCACTGACACAGCAAAGGAAATGCCAGCAGGAGCACAGGAGGGAACATTTACATGGATGCAGATCCTTCAGCCTGTAGGGAGAAGATGCAGGTCAGGGCCAAGCAGAAGGGAACCCTCTGCAGAACCCCAGCCAAGCACCTCCCTCTACCAACAACATCCACCAACACATCACTACAGCCTAACAGCAGAGCCTCGTTTTATACTCAGCAGCTGCCTTCCCCCTCTGCTAATTACCTGCCTGCTCCACCTGGCCTCTGAGCTCCTCTAGCTGCTGCACTCAGCTCTGCCAGCAGTGCCCCATTAACCCCTGCCTGTGCTCGGAACATCACCACTTTCAGCCTTTAGAAGCAAACTGGTCCTGCTGCAGCCCCTCCAAAGGTGTGTTACAGTGCTTTAGTGAGAGCATTTGGTTGCTTTGTTTCTGTCAGGGTTGCTCAGGGCATGACCCTCTCTCAAAGCCTTGCACCTCCCTGCTCTGGACCTCATGCCTTTGTGCTTTAGCTGGCCCTGGGGGTTCCTGAGAGCATTTTCCAGAGTTCCCCACAAGGGGCAATTAGATCTTCTAGAAAAGGAATTGATCTGCTCTTACTTCATTACATCAGTCACCTCACCTCTCCACATGCAGGCTCTTGTGCTCGAGTTTCCTGAGGACACGCAAAGGAAAGCCAAGGCTCTGGTGACAGCTCCTCACCTGTGAGATTTGCTGTCAGAGGAGGATGTTACAAAGGGATTAACCCCACAGGGCACAGATGCCCCTCAGTTTACACAAAGATCCGTCATTCTCAACCCAAAAGCTAAGATGTATGGGTCATAAACATGCCACAGTGATAAGCCAGAGAGAGGTGAAGAACTTCCAGCTGAGATGAGGTGTGAAATGGCTCAGATGCTGGCCTTCAAGTACATTTTACTTTTTTAATTAATAATAAATAAAAAGCCAGAACATCCCTGGCAGCAGGTGAGCCCTGCAGGCTGGCAGCCTGCCCTGCCCGTGGTGTGACAGCAGCAGGTGGCTGGTGGACCTGCACGGCCTCGTCACCCAGCCTGGGGCACAGCATCCCCACTGCCTGTGCTGGGGCAGGAAGCGGGGGCCGTGCTGACTGCAGGCTTTCATCTTCATCGAGACGGCAAATCTTATATAAAAGATGCATGAATCAAAAGAGAAGCGCCTGCCCAGCCGCTGGGAAGTGACGCCACCGTGACTCATGTCATTCTGTTCAAAAAAATCCTCTCCCTCACCTTCTCCCCCCATAGACTTGCACCTTGGGGCCCTTCCCAGCAGTGCTGCCCTCCTTCTCCCACCCCACGCTGCTGCTGTGGGGGTGCTCAGCTGGCCTCCCTCAGCACCAGCACTCCTGCAGCTCCGGCTCACTCAGGGATGACAAACAGTTTGCTTTTCCTCACAGGTTTTTTTTATTATTATTATAATTATTATTATGTTTTACACTCCATAAAAACCGTTGCAGACTTTCTTTCACATTCACGAGATCTGGAAATTATTGCCGTTTCCCACATGTATTACTTATAAAAACAAATAAAAAGGTCAACAGACAAAGAGAGCAGCTCATTCCGAGCTCCCTGCAGACACAAACTCAATGCAATGAATCCAGATTTCACAGACGAAGGCTGGCTGGAGGTGACCACGCACTAAGCAAGCCACATAACACTGGACAAGACCACTTTACCACACACGACGCATGTCCGAAATGGTTGGGAAGAGACCAAAAAGCCAAGCTCATCTTATTTTTTGGTGTAAAATCCAGCAGTAACAGTGTCATCTGATGGGAAGTAACTTGACTGAGGGTTGTGGAGACATTCAAGTATTCTAGGGCCATTCTCAAACAACAGATGGGACTATAAGAGCTTAGCAAGGTAGCCTGATAGTTTAAGTCCCTCAGCTTCAGTTAAAAGCATGCCGAGTACAAAGGCAAGTGCAGGAGTACAGGAAATGCCAAACCTGAAGGGATCCATGGTCCTTTTGGTCTCCAGTTACGCTGAGGTCAGTACCTGACACCACAGAGCCCAGAAGGGGACAGTGGATTTTCACCTGGGTGCACAACAGCATCCAGGCAGAGCCCTGCTGCCCCGGCACTCTGCTCCCTGAAACAGGGCACGAGGGGGGAGCAAAGCTGGGGAAACACGTCTCTTCAGGTGCAAGAAGGACTTTCTGTTTTGTTTCCCCCCCACTGCTGCTGTTTATTGCTTGAAACTTTAAATAAGGTTCTTCTCAAAAATAAAAAAGGGAAGATGGTGGGAAGTGAGAACACCTGAAATGGATTTCTCATTGCTCCCCAGGGATCTGGAGATACAGTAGTGGCTGCACACTCTGGATAAAAACCTAGAAAAGTACTTCTAAAAAAAAAAAAACCAACGACCTCACAAAACAACATTAAAAGTTCAGAAAACCTGCCGCACGTAGAGCACTTGCCCTCACAGTCAGTGTATGGGAAGCATCACCCACAAGGACCACCTCAGACTAAGTCGGTGAGGTTTCTCTATTGCACGTTCATGAAATATTCTCATTAGGGTCACAGTTGGGCTCTGAGGGCTCCGGGGTGTTCAGCAGGATGAAGAAGCCGTCATAGGGCTGAGCTTCAGCGGGTGGACAGGGGAGTGGATGGGCACAGAGCTCAGCACTGAGGTAGGGAAGGCGAAACACGAGCCTTCAAAATTTTTGCCTAACGTCAGTTCTTCTGCAAAGAAAGAGGCGGCTTCTGTTTTGCACGAGGCAATGGGAGGGCTGGGGGTGGAAGACAGGATCTCTGACTCATATTGTAGCAACTGTCCCATGAAACCAAAGTTTGGTGAGATCAGGCTCCGGCGCTGCTTGATGTAGTCAAAAGCCTCCTCCAGGCGCAGCTTCTTTGTCTTCATGAGGTACGCCATGCAGATGGTGGGAGAGCGCGAAATCCCTGCTTCACAGTGCACCAGGATCTTGCCCCCTGCTCGTCTGACATGATCTAAAGAACAGAAAGTCATGTGGACATCAGCTGGAGGCTGGAGAAGACTCTGGGATATACCCTCTGCTGTTGGGTGCCAAGGGTGGCACAGAGATGAACAGAGGAGGGACAAAACCCAGCCCAAGACGAAGCTCAGCCCCAGCTGACATCGTTTCGGGGTCGGTGGATCCCAATTTGGTCCCAGCTCCAGCTTTAGGAAAATGTTTCCCATTTCTCCCCTGCTACAATTTGCTTTTCAGAGTGTTGTGACACATCAGATATCTGGGCAGTGCTTGTGTTTGCTATTCCTGCATTTTCACCACCTGAGGCTCAAAGCATCAGCCCTTACCCCACTGGGTATTTCAAAGGCAAGAACTGCAGAGAATTTCCTCTCACCAGCTTTGCTAGAAAAACAGGGTTTCCTCTTTAAAATCCAAATCTGTCCTGCTGCTTGGTGGGTTGGTAGCAATCAGCCCTACCAGGAGGGACCCTTGGTGGCACCCTTGGGCAGAGTCCCTGGGGCCGTACTACAAAGCACATGAGGACTGCCCGGCAGCTGCTAATTACAGCCTGGCTAAAGGATGCTTGGACTTAAGTCAGGATATAAAAGGCTTATGCAAAGCACCCATTTTACACAACAGGGAGCCTCTGTGGTTACTCACACAACACAACGATTGTTATTAGATTACAGAGAATGTGCTTAAAATAAGCCCTTTCCACACTAAAACGCAGTTCAAAAATAGATGTCCTCTGGTCTCTTGCCTCGAGCAACATGTTCAAGCTCCAATTTATGGAGAAATGCGCTGAGTGTGGTGCTTGCTGCATGGCACTGGAACAGCATAGAGCTGAGCAAGTTATCATTTGCCTGTCTTTGTCTGTTGGAGGACTGGTGCCACCAGGACCAGTTATATTTAACTGCTGTACATAACAAGGAAGACACGGATTTGAGTCACCTCCAGCATCTACACCACAAGGTTTTTAAAGAAAGTGAAAACTGAAATCATCCTCAAAATTTTGGGGAAATTTTCAAGTGACTCAACAACTATCAGAAGGGGGTAGGAATGTGACAAAAGTGAATTGTCATTTCCCTGAAAACTGTGAGAAGTCCTTTAACAGGAAGAAAAAGGTCTTAGAGGGCACCCTTACATCAGATTTGCTTTGTTTTTCTATCTGCAGTGTCAAAGAACACAAATTTGGAACTTGCTTTGGAAAGAAAAACAAAGCTGAGTAGCCCACTCGCCCTGTCTGCCTGGTGGAAGGAGGTATTTCCTTCCTCATCCTCCCCAACACCTTGTGAGTGCCCCTTCCTTGCTGAAAACCCCTACGTGGGGCAGATGCTGATGAACGTTTGAACTTTCACAGTAACATCTTGGAACATACAAAAAAAATGCAGCAACGTAAGTTTGGTCTCTGAGTTACCCATTATTTCCAGCAGCCCTGTTGGAATCGGCTGGATGGCAGCAAACCACCAGCACCCCCCGTGTTTTTGTGCCTTTTTCCCCACCACCTCTGTGCCTCTGACTCATGGCTCCATTGTGAGGACTTGGACACTGCTGTGGGTACGCAGCACTCTTTGAGAAGCCCTTGGCTCCCTTTGGGAAGCTGAGGACCCGGGAAGCTGAGGACCCAGGGCACCTACCAATGAAGTCAATGGCTTCCTGGAAGTGTGAGCTGATGTCTGCCGTGTGGCTGTCCTCCACAGGGATCCACTTGTAGCAGTACTGGTCTTGGAAGGACTCGGAGCTCTTTCTGGAGACATTGAGTAGGGCCGTGATGTGCAGGTTGGCGAGGAACTCGCACTTGGAAGCATGATAGGCACTACCAAGGTAGAGAAAAGGCAAGATTTCCACCGGACCACCCTGGAAGAGAAGGAGCAAAAACATGCAGCTCTGATACTGCCTTTGCAATGGCGTTTTGAGTCCTGATATTGCAGGGAAAAAGGCAAGTGAGTGTGTGTGGGTGCCTGCTCCCCACCCTCCCGCCTCTCCCCATGATGGCTTTGAACCCCAGCGCTGCTGCCCAGTGAATCACTGCACTGGCACAGCCCATGCAGGAAGCAGCTTTTCATTTTCTTGTCCACATCTGCGAGGTACAAAGCTGAAACCAGCCCACTCATGTGCAGGATGTTTCCTGCCCCTCACAAGGGCCCAAAGGGCTTTCATCGGGAGGCCCAGAGCGGGATGGGAGGCCTAGAGTGGGGCTCAGCCCCGTGACAGAGTAAAACTCCTGTGACTGCAGCACTACAGGACTGGGCAGGGGACACCCCCTCCCTTGCGTCACCACCCACTCTCCCACCCTGCGAGATGTAATCTCAGTTCCTCCTTCCCCAGAATGTGAAAAAGCCGGGTGACGACACCGTGAAGAAAAGCCACCGCCTGACAGACGCGGGTGGCAGGTAACTTTCCATGATGCACGGTGCTGCTGCCAGCACTCAGGGGTGAGAAATCATCTTACGAGTCCCCCCCTCACTGCGCTGTGCAATTCACCAGGGACAGCCGGGAGCCACCTGCATCGTGGGGCTCGCTCTGGGGACCCCCGGAAGCAGCCCGACCGCAGGGTGACATGTGGGGGCACACGTCTTCCCCAGCCCCGGGGGCGGGTGTGGGAGCACGGTGACTTCCGACAGAAACCCCACAGGGCCTCCCAGGGCCACATCTGCCGGAAAGCAGCAGCCCCACACCTCTCCCTGTCCCTTTGGTGTCCCCTGGGAGGAGGCCGCTGCTCACAGCCAGCACTGGGGCTGCCTGGCTGTGTGGTGAATGCATCCTCAGTGCAGTTTTGGGCTGAAGAGGGTTTGTACCTCCTAATGCTGCCTCGTTTTGAAGCCAGCTGGAGGTGTTGCTGGCCAGCGGCACAGACAAGGAACCTCAGTGACACGCGGGACAGGGACTGTGACAATCTGCTGGCAGCCTGTGCCAGCATAAGGGCCACCATCACCGTGCCCTGTGCCATTGTGTTGGTGAGGAGCGTGGGAGGTCAGTTTGAGTTCCAGAGCTGTTAGCTCCTTTGCCAGCCTCTCTAGAGCCATTTTAGAACGGATATAAAAAAAAAGATTCTTGCATTAAGTGTAGTGAAGCACTGAGATGTAGTGCTGCCCTGTCCCTGGAGACACCAAAGGTCAGACTGGATGGGGCTCTGAGCACCTGATGGAGCTGTAGGTGTCCCTGTTCAGTGCAGGGCAGTTGGACCCGATGGTCTTTAAGGGTCCCTTCAAACAACTCTATGATTCTCCGGCTGCAATAGGTTCTCTGATCAACACACACCTATTTCTTGCTGCAGGAACAGGGATAACTCTAACCCCACGCACCACAGACTCTTACATGCTCCTGCCTTTGGAGCATATAAGACACAAAGCTGGGACAGAAGCACCGGTGGCACAAGAAGATTGAGGGGGAGATGGCCGTGGTGACACACACCTGGTCGTAGGCAGGCTTGTGGTTGGCACTCTGCTTCTCACAGTGGCTGGTGAGGTTCCTCTCCACATCGCTCCTCTCCAGGGAAATGAGCTTCCCATCCACGCAGCACTCAGGATATTGCGAATTGAAGGTTTCATAGCCCCCTGGGGAGAGAGGGGAAAAAACAAAACCCTGATGTTAGCGCTTCTGAAAAGTGGTTTAATTAAAGTGGAGGAGAAATGAGGCTCGGTGCTGGTAATGAAGCGGGACAGTGCTGCAGCGCTGTTGCCGGGGCTGGTTAGAAAGCTGTCCCCAGTGATGAAGTGGGGCTGTTTGAGAGGCTTTGGGCACCCAAGGAAAACCTCCAACACTGCTGACAATTATTAACTTGCTAAAAAGCGGTGGGCAGAGATGAGAACCGTTAGTGAGAGTAAATCTGTTGAGTCCAGCAAACATTAACCTCGGTACAGCGGGGGCTGAGCTCCCTCCTCCAGTCACACACACACAGCTGCCACTGCTGGAGGGAGAGCTCTGCAGGATCCATCCCAAACCCGCTCTCACTGCATGCCCTGGGACAGCCCTAGAAATACTGCATTTGCATTCCTAAATGGGCATGGGCACAAGAGGAGAACGCTTGCGATCGCATCATTAATCATCACAACGCATGAGACAGCCAGTTAATGAAGACAGTCCCACTGAAACCAATCTGTTAAAAAAACCACTATAAAACCTAATGGAATCCTGTGACAGCATTTGACAACTGAATGGCCCCACATGAGCAATTCTGCACGGTTAAGTACTGCCTTCGTTACATTCAGCACGCCGCTAATGAAAAGGAATTAATCCTATTATTACACCGTTACTCAAAGTTTGTCCTCAGCTAAATGGTTGCCTATTTCCAGGCTAGGAATACGCTCACCAAACTGAATGGGAACACGTCAGGTAGCGAAAACAGGCTGGAAATGTCAGCTGTGTGCCGTGCATCCGCCACCTGTGATTTTTCAGAGCGAAAATGTATTGTCAGAGAGCTCTTCTACAGGAAAATTCAATAACCCTTTGGAGCGTGACCTCCAGGTAAACAGGGCTGTGCAAGCAAGGCCTGCGGTGTGATTCATTAATCCGCCACCGCTGTGCCCTGATAAGCGGTGCCGTCGTGCGCCCCGATCGGGGCACGGTTTCGCAACAGAGGAAGCGCTGTGGCTCCGTGCGCCCACGGCCCCCACGGCCCCCCTGTCTGCGCTGCCCACTGCCAACACCTCTCACACTGCACACCTCATACGTGTGTGATGTTCGAGCAGATGTGTGCTCAAACCGATGACGCGTTGCTGTCGCCCACTCAGTCCCACCGTGGGGCCCTTGTGTTGCAAGAGCACGGCACAGCACGGTTCGAAGCCCACTAGGAGCGATGAAAAGCTGTTTTCCGTGCTGGGGGCATGAGGGCGGCTTTGCACGCAGCTGGCACTCACACCACCCATAGCTTTCCTCCCATGACCGCAGCCAAACTCAACCAGCACAGGTGGAGCAGCAGCGTGACCACGGAGAACACGAAGGGGGCTGATGAAATGATAGCCCTCGTGGTGGAAGAGCCAACAGACGTGAGAAATTCTCCCAGCTGCCTGATCCCAAACTGCCTTCCCACGGAGTGGGCTTCTAAATCCTGATGTTTTGCATGGCTGACCTTATCTTCCCACTGCCCCCAGCCACTGCCTTCGCATAGGAAAAAAATGTGTTCATTCTATAGGAGTAGCCATTATCCCCGTTTACGCCCTGTGCTGCTTTTGCTTTTGAAGGAACACAAATGTGCGTGAGCCAAGTCAACACGTGTGTTCCCCATGTCTCTGGGGCAGCAGTGCATGTGGCCGCTGAATGGTTAATTGCAAGCCTCGGGGATCAGGATATTTGCAGGCCGCTCTGGCTGTGAGTCATCCTCTCATCCCCTCCTCCAGCAATCTCCTCTTCCCCCTCTCCTCTCAACCTAGCCTCCCTGAGGTCATCTCTGCAAATACTCCATTGCTCATCACAGGGAGTGGGGCCGCGCTTTCATTTTTAATCAATAAGTAATAGAATCCCTGTCAGCACCGGGGGACCATATACTGTTATATCTTTCTGTGAGCCCTTCTTTCCCCACCACACAATCCTTCGCCCTCCTGGGGCTGAGCTGACACATGGTGAGCACTCAGTGGTGAAGGGGTTAAATGCACACACCAGGCAGCACAGCCACTGCTAGGAGGCTGAGAGTTCCCTGCTTTCTGCCCAGCACCCAGTGCTGCAGGGTGATATATGTCCCCACTGTCACCTCATGTCCCCACACCACCACAGCTTCCTGGGGGGTCTGCAGCCCCGGTGAATCAGCAGCTCTGGCAATGAGTCACACCGGAGCTGTGGGCTGCCGGTCCTGAGACCCAGAGCACTTTGCAGAGGTGAGAAGGGAAACCGTGCTCTGTTGGGGGGGGGGGGGGGGGAATCTTTTCAGCCTCATTTCAGGCTTTCAAGAAAGAGGCTTTCAATACGCAGAAGATGCAAAGCAGATCCTACATCAACACTCCACCCTACATAAACTGCCCACAGCCACCACTTCAAAGTGGGGAGCTGGGACATAGGAGGGAAAGATGGTCCTGCGGCTCAGCCAACATGCTGGGAGTCAGCAAAGCTTAATTCAGCTCCTGGATTGCTACACACTTTGCAGGGTAACCCTGGAGATGGCTCCTCATCTCTGTTTTAATGGGGTCCCATAGGATTTGCCCAGCCCCAGACACTACAAGCATCCCTGCCCTGGGACAGCAGAATTGATGCTGTAGGGGTCTCTGCAGCATCTGGGGGTGACCGGGCAAAGCCAGGGTGGTGGCAAACTGCCCTGCATCTCCCTCCTGCTTGGTACCAGGCCCCCCATGTTGGAGGTGCCTCTGCCCCGTGGCGAAGCCCTCCGAGCTCTTTCCACCATAGGAAGCACAAAGTGGGTGGAAAAAAATAAAACGAAGCAGAAATCCTACTAGGATAAAACGCTTAATGAAAGCCCACGATAGAATTTAAGAACTACCGCTGGACTTTCTCCTCCAGCCGTGACCTCCCATTGCCCCCGGGCTATTTGGGGGCTCTTTGGAAATCCTTTCGGCGCTCCCCGGACGGTACCGCGCTGCGAGGGGACGGGGAAGGGCTGGGATACGGAGAGGGCAAAAGGACAAAGGCGCTGCCGGGCGAAACGGAGCGGGGGACGGGAGAAAGGGCAGGCTGCTGGTTTTGATTGTTTTATTACCCCTGGGTTACACGGAAGGAAAACAAAAACCGCAATCCGAAGGCTATAAAGCACGTGAGGAAGGAGGTGTTCGCACGCCCCGATGAGCCCCGCAGTTGCGGCTCTGGTTTTCCCCTGCCTGCCCCGGGGAGGCACAGCCCCGACACCCCCGGACGAAGGAGCGGCCCCCGGAACCGGGCTACGAGCTGCGGCCCCGGTGTTGCTTTCCACTCAGGGCGGCCGAGCGGCCCTTGGGACCGGGACGGCTCCCCGGGCAGCCCCGCTCCCTCGATACCAACTTCTGTTCTCCTTCCATGATGCTCTCCGCTCACCATCCTCCTATTAAACGCGTGGCGGGGGTGAGCGGAAAGGTATCTGGGCTCAGCCCGCGGAGCCTATCCGGGATTTATCTCCGGTGGGTGGAAAAGAAATGAAATCCCGGCGTTACCTCCCTGCCCCGCACCTATAAGCAGTTTAACACCGCGAGTGGGGAAGGGGCCGCTGCCCGGAGGGCTCCGGGGGTCGACCCCTCAAACCCCCCATCTCCGGCTGCACGCCGCCCCCCGCCGCCCCCTCACCTTTCAGGAAGCAGACCCTGGCCCCGGCCTCGGGCAGGCTGGAGAGCAGCGCGTTGAGGACGATCTGCGCCGTGCTGTCTTTCTTCAGCTTCTGCCAGTGCCCCGTGCCCTGGTCCAGCACCACGACGGCCGCCAGGCGGGCCGCCCCCGCCGCCCCCTCGGAGCCCAGCAGCAGCCGGGAGCGGGCGGCCGCGTCGGGGACCACGAAGTGGAGCGGCACGGCCCCGCCGCGGGCCCTCCGCATCACCACCGAGTTGAGGTTGACGTTGAGGGAGCCCCGGAGGCAGGAGGCCGAGTAGGACAGGTAGGGGCGGCAGTCCAGCACCAGGCAGCGGGAGGGCTCCTTCCGCAGGAGCTTCCGCAGCTGCCGGCAGTCGAGAGAGGTGACTTTCATAGCGGCCGCAGTGTGAGTGAGCCCCTCCGCGGCGGGGCTGCCCGGGACGGGAGAGCGGCCCGAGGGTTACCGGTGCTAGCGCGAGAGCCGCGGGCCCGCAGGGCCGCTACGTGTGGACGGGACGGGACGGGACGGGAGGGATGGAGGCACCGCGCCGAGCCCGAGCAGGGAATCCCGGCCGCCGCCAGCGGGCATTTATATGAATGGGAGGCCGGGCTGTGACGACACTGCCCATATAAGGGGAGTGACGCGCCCGCCTTCCAAATATGGGCATCTCCCGCCCCGCGCTCCGCCCCCCGGCGGGGTTCCCCTCCCCTGCGCTCCCCTCCCCGCAGCGGACGGCGTTAGTCAGTTCGGGAGGCAGAGGAAGCTGAAAAACGCCGCAAAAATTCTCCAGTCATCGGCCTGAGCCTCACCCCGTCATCGGCATCACCGCCTCCCCCTCCCCAGCCGTGGTTGAGAGCCGGAGGGGGGTGAGGAGGAGGAAGAGGTGAGGGAGGAAGGAGGGCAGCGCTGGGGCATCTTTCTCTCACCGGGCTGTAGTGGGTTTCAGTTCCCTTTATTCTCCCTCCCCCCGCTGTATATGTCCCCACCAGCAAGGAGCCATCGGGGCTGCAGCCTGGCAGCAAAGCAGGAGGCAGCTGTGGACAAGGTGGGAAGTGCTGCTGTGCAGAATGAATGAATGAATGAATGGCGAAAAGGGGACGAACGGGAATGGGGTCAGGAGAAGCGGTGACTCTTTGGGGATCTGATGTCCCCTTGCTGGTAGCAAAGGCGTAGGCTGCAGGACTGTGCCCAGAGGCCTGAGGAAGAGCAATGCAGCAGAGCACAACCTGCCGCTGTGGCCCGAGGTCATCACACTGATACACGGAATTGGGAAACTGAGCACTTTCCCTTTCCTCAGAGATGAGTTTTATGAAGTAATCAAAAAGAGAAGTGGCAATCCCTGGAAGAAGTCGGGCAGAAGGCTGTGCTCCAGCCCAGCTCACGGCAGCCAGGGAAGGTCACAGTGGAGCTGCTCGGGAGCAGCACGCTGTTATTATTCTGATGCTGCCCCGAAATATGCTCACCTCCACCGCGGGCAGGAAGTGCCACCCTGCCCCAAAGTGCCTGCAGCAGGAATGCAGACGCATGAAGGAGACTGCACAAGGAAAACACTCGAGCTGATGGGAAGCAAAGCCACGAGCAGTTTCGAAGCACCTCCACTTCTTCCTCTTTCAAACCCCTGCAGCCCCCAGATGGGTCCACCCGACCCCTCTGCTCTACGTCAGTGGGTGTCGGATGGAACAACACCAGACAGCTGGTGGGTGGTTGCAGGTGTTGGTCCCAGTGTGGGTGCTGCCGTCAGCGTGACCCCACGCCGTCCCCTCCGTGATCACCCTATGATTAATAGCTGGGGGCTTCTGCTCCCGGTCACGCGGGAAGAACCTCCGGCACAGCGTGAGCACAGCCTGCTTCCTGCCCTCAGCCCTGCTCCTGCCACCCCGACAGAAAACCAGTCCCGCTCCCCCCGGGTCCCCCAGTACAGCCCAGCTGCTCAGTGGTCCCGCCGCATGGAGGGGCTGAGGGCAATGTGAGCACTTCTCCCTCTCCAGAGGAAGGAGGGGGCTGGCACGGTGGCAGTGAGCATCATTTCCTCCCAGAAAACCACAGTGGCACGGGAAGGGGTGGGAGGGAAAGATTCTCTCCCCAGCCTCGGTCTGAAAGAGGGGGCAAATGTTACAGCTCAGAAACTCCCTGGGGAAGAGCCCTGGTGTTGGACCTGAAGTGACAACGGGGTGTATGTGTATCACGGGATGTGACCTGCAGCTGACCTTCCTCCCTTCTCACACCTAACACGGAGCCTCCAAACAACCGCCTTTCAGCAGATTACAGCTTTGCTTTTGTTTCTTAATGGAGTGAGTCATGCCCACCTTTTTATTAGAAGAAAATAAGCAGGCGAACAGCAGCAGTGTGACACTTCCTCCAGCAGCAGGGTGCTGGATGCCCAGCCCGACTCCCTGCCTGCCATCTCCGTGGTTCTGTGTGGTTGGGGATGGGGAGCCAGAGAGGGCTGCTGTTGTGGGTGTGCAAGCAGACGTGGGGCTACAGATGGACACAGACGTGTTTCCCTGCTGGATCTGTCCCTTAGTTTGCCAGGTGCTCCCAGCAAGAAAGGGGAAAAGGCTGTGTTCTTATATATGGAGAGCAGCGAGCCGTTCAGCACCCTCTGCCCTACCCGGGGATCTCCCACCTCCACACAACTCTTGCAGAATCATAAAAGCTGGAAAAGACCCCGGAGATCATCTCATCCAACCATTGACCCATCATCACCGTACCACTCGACATCATTCTCCCTGCTCCTCCTCCCACTTCCCTTTGGTAATCTCCCAGGCTCCTTTGTCCTTTGTCTCGGGCTTTTATCGGGGCTTTCAGATCCACTGGCCCTTTCCTTTTCTTTCAGGCTGTATTTCCCCTAACCCAGCTCATTCTTCCCTTCTCCTCACCTCCTGCGGACCCATTGTTGCTGCCCACCGTGGGCGCATGGGACTTTGCTCAGTGCCGGGCAGAAGCAGCTCCCCCCCACCCCCCAGGTGGAATTACCCGCCCGTGGAGCAGCATCCAGTGGGCAGCATCCAGAAGAACAAAATGTTGCCTTTCTGGGGAGACTACCATTCAAAAAGGTGCTTAGACAAATAAGTGAATGCTGTTTGGAAACAAGAGGCAGGATCAGTCAGGTCCATGGGACTTGAGTTGCTGATGCCAAGGTCCTGTGCTGGGTGCATGCCCTACAACCCACAGTGCTAACCCCAAACCACAGCAAAAGGTGAGATGAAGCCTAAGGAGGCCCAAGGGAAGGCAGATCAATTGTCCCCCAGGGGATCTGCCAGGGAGGTGATACAGAGGAAGCACCTACATGTCACTGTGTCTGGGGCTCGAGGTGCACCACACCCCTCCCGGAGCCATAACCCTGCGCTCATCCCTCCATGTGGTTGTGCAGTATAAGACATTCTTTGGATGAACAAAGCAGAGTACGAGGCGGCAGAGAGGATACGTTGGCATTTCTGTGCTGTTACTGAGTTTCCCGTAACATCACTTTCTAATTTGGAGCAGCTGATGCCAAAGCGCTCACGGCACAAGCAGGGAGAGAAGTGTGTGCTGGTACATTGCAGCTGGGAGCTGGGTGAAGCCATCCCCGTGGCCAGGGACGGCTGAGCAATGCCAACAGGAGGCTGCGACGCTGAGATGGCATCAGTGACACGATTTGCTCACCAGTGATATACACTCCAACAGAACAGACTGGATCACGAACTAATCCATCCCGCTACAAATCTGCCCCAACTGCAACAGAATAACGCACGGTCAAATCTAATTCTGGAAGGTGAAATGTGCTACAAGACATAGACTGTGCTGCGTGGCAATCATCCCCCTCACCTTCTGGCACCATAGATGTGATCTGTTGTTGAACTGGAACCCTTTTTTTCCCCTAGAGAACAAGTGAAAAAATTAGTAAGTTATAGGGCATTTTCAATAGGAATAGCTCATTAGATAATGGAAATGCATGCCACAAGCCACTCATTTTGGAAGAACCAACTGGATTTTGGTGTTCTGCAGCCCCAGCAGCTCTCAGACCTGTTCTACATTCCCAGCTCTGCTGCCGCAGAACAGAACTGGGATGAACAGTGCGTGGTCTGAATGGGAGCAGCCTGCATTCAGCACTCCTGAAAACCAGGCTGGCAGTGAATGTCGGCCTTATGTCTGCTTCCTACCTGACTCATGCCTACGTGACTCCCCCGGCTGCTGCGAGCTGCTGTCAGCAGCCACTGGCGGGGTGCAGGGGGAAGGCACGGAGCCTCACATCACCAGCTCTCTGCACATCACGGCTTATTTTCTCCCCTCGCCTTCCATGTTTGTGAGCTAAACTGATGAGCACTTGCAGGAACCAGTTATGAGTGTAAAGATCTTCCTATTTGCAGCCATCCCTGGGGTAGCTGCATGGGAAAACTGTTCCTGCAGTTAGCTGTCTATAGTGTGAGACAAAGCCCTTTTGTTCTTTTATCAACTCGCCAGTTCTCATTTGTTCTTTCCTCTTCCTGCTGCTGTTTCCCCGCACGCATTTCTCGCCTTCTTGTCCCCTCTCTTCCCTTGCCCTGCGTGTGTCCCAGGAGCCTCTTCCAGCCCCCTGCCCATGGCCATCGTAAGCCTGGCTGGGCTCTGACCCACATGAGCTGCTGCTCCTGCCCACCTGCCCCATCCATCAGTGCAGCACATCCCCATCCTCGTGTGGTTACTGCTTCCTCAGACTGCAGGGAGCCATCAAATGGCTCAAGATTTTCTTATATGTGCAGTTTAATTGACTGTTTGGACAAACATATCTTGGAGAAAGGCTGGTTGCTTTGGTCCAGATCTTTTGGAAGCTAATCTTATCATCACTAAATCTGATTCTCTCTGCCTTGGTCTTTCTGACTGACTCATTTCTTAAGCACCAGGTTGTTGCCTGGAGGGTATAATCACGTAAATATAATCCGCCACACAGTGCGTGTTACTATGCCCACTCCACTGAGAATGAGTACAGCTCCCGAGCACAGAAATGACTTTTTAAGCTCAAAATGGAGCAGCTCATGTTTTTAGCTTAGAATGTTTTGGAGTCATTTCAGTGGGCTACACGGATATAAACAAACAAAATCATCACACGCGGTAAAAAAAATATTACACCTCATTTTTCCATAGCACTGCAAGAAGCAGCAGAAGAAAAACAAACCCAAGGCAGCTCTGCGGTTTGTTGTAAGCTTCATAGAATGGTTGGGTTGGAAGTGACCTTAAAGCCCACCCGGCTCCATCCCAGTGCCCCCCACCAGATCGGGGCCCCATCCAACCTGGCCATGGGCACCTCCAGGGACGGGGCTGCCACCTTTCCTGCATGCCCGCCCCCCTGAAGCTGCACTGTGACCACTTTGGTTGTTGCCTTCCTCCACTGACACCAAAACATCCAGAGAAGGGGAAAAAATTGGGTTTCAATTTCTTTTTTTTTCTTGCCAAAATAATCCTAATGAAATGAACTTGTAAGAGAGAGGAAATAATTTACGTCTCACGCTCATTTCTCCTCGGCTCCCACTTGCTTAGCCTCATTTAAACTTTGTATCAGCTTATGACATCCGGTGAAAGTACACTACAGCTTATTAAAATTTAAAGCTGTTACTCCGAGGGAAAACACTGAAAGCTCTTTGATGGATTAGCCAAGCCGGCAGGATGTGGCTTCCACATTGTATCATTTTGATGGCACAGCCCACTTGGGCATCTTTATGAAATAAAGCTCCCCCATTGCTTTCAGCTTGCTACTGATTTTCTTCTGCTATGTCCTACCCCAGAGCTGCAGGCATTTTACAGCAAACTGGGAGGGCATCACATGCTAACTCTGTAAAATACAGACCTTTATATAAGCTGAAGTAAACGTGGAAGTAAAAAAATAGCATATACGGCATTCATTTACGAGAAGTTAAATGGCTGATTGATACCACAGAGTCACAGAATTATAGGAACTTTAAGGTTGGAAAAGACCACTAAGGTCACCCAGTCCAACCATCAGCCCACCCCCACCATGCCCACTGACCACATCCCTCAGTGCCACATTCCATGTTTCCTGAATACCCCCAGGGATGGTGACCCCCTTCTCCCCCACATGCAGCCTGTGCCACTGCCTCTCCGCTCCTTCTGAGAAGAAATTGTTCCTAATACTCAAACTGAACGTCCCCTGGTGCAACTTCAGGCCATCATCTCTTGTCCCATCACTAGTCACGTGAGAAAAGGGGCTGATCCTCAGCTCGTTGCAACCTCCTTCCAGGTAGCTGTAGATAACAATGCATTTGCTCCCATAGGAAGGGCAGGCTGTGAGACCCACAGTACCCCAAGGAGCAGCGAATGGGACCAGTACCATCACACGTGCAGGGGGGCAGAGCAGAACCTCACTTCTCTTAAATCAAGTTTGCATTGGAAACTTCCCAATACAGCGCTGTTCACAGGACGAGTCTTTGCTACAGTTTCCTATTACTCATACATGCAGGTGGAAGCCTTCCCCTAATCCTTCCCAAAGTCCGCTTGGGAAACACAGCTGGATGGAGAACGCTCATGGGGAAGGACCTGTGGGGCCATCCTCAACCCATGGCTACCAGCCCTGATAACATCAACCCCCGTGCACTCCTTGAATCACTGACAGCTTTTGGTTGTTTACAGTGCACCTCTTATCCACCAGGAAATGGAGAAGCTCTTTGCTTGGACTGATTTGGAAAGATCTTGGTTACCTGAACTCAGGCACAAAGCAGCTTTGCCACTAGGAGCATTTCCACCTGGAAAGATCAACCCCAGAGAAACCCATCACTGCACTGCCACGGTGTGTCTGTCATACTGCTTCTATCCTCACAACCCTTGGAACAGACTAAGAGCTCCTACAGCTTTTCAGGGAGAAAAACACATGTTATAACACGAGCCTGCTTCAGGGCTGTGCCTGGTACTGCACCTGGCTGTTACCTCATGGTGACGGGACCCCCTGGCCTACTCTTACATGGGTTTTACAGCCTCCTCCATCACAGGTTTCCTGCCAAAAAACACCCACAGAGTGGAAGGGACAGAGCTTCCCGGGGCTCCCCTTCATCCTGTGGGAAGACAAAGGAAAGGGAACGTTGTAGTTCAGCAGCAGGATGACAGTCACAGCTGGGAGCGTGCTTCCCATATGCTGGCACCATATGGTGACTGCCATGTCACAAGGTCAGCATGCCTATGTACTTTCTATAAATGTGTTTAAAGAGGAGAGAAACCACAGGAGAGCTGTTTGCACATGTTGGCAGTACCCCACAGTAATTACCAAGGGCAGGCAAAGCGGCTGCTCCCCACTCCCACTTTGGCTTCCCGAGGTCTCCCATCTCAGGCACCCAGAGCTCTTACAGGGCTGCGAGCAGAGGTGCAAGAACTCTGGCACGAAGCAAACGTTTCACCCTTGGCTTTCCTTAAGCCAACTCAGGTAGGACCACTGTTCCCAGACGGTTCAGTCCCATCATCTCATGTTTCAGAGCCCTTCACCTGCGGCAGGTTGGGATCTTTCCCTGCAAGAAGTACTCACATTTATGAGTAGGCAGCAGGGGATGGCGTGGGGAGGTGCTGGGAGCGCGGCCCCTGGCTGCAGGCTGGCCCTGAACAACAGGGCATTGTCCCTGTCTGCAGGAAACCCGGCCCCATGATGCAGAGTAAGACAAAGGCTCGATTTTGCTCTGCAAAGGAGCTGGAAGCCAGGAAGGGGCCTGGGGCTGCACAGCCACGCTCCCAGCTTGGTACACATGGGTTGCGTGCAGCAGGCTCGGGGTGATGGGGGGAGACCTGTGGGACACACCGGCGAGCCCAGGGACAGGGTGTGTGTGCTTCTCATGGGGTGAGTCAGGGAATGGCGCTGGATGCTCTGCAGCCAGGTGTGAATGTGCCCGTTTGGGGTTTTTAACACTGAAGTTAAAGCCTTTCACAGCAGTGGAAAACAAAGGGTTGAAATTAAGATGATAAAGGAAAATTTCTGGCAGCGTCTGTGGGCAGGTGGGAACTGAGAGCAACAGATCACTGCATACATCTCAGTCACAGGGAGAACACAGGCACCTGCCCTGGAGCCAGTCCTGAAACTACAGTGAGAAATGCCTTGTTCCAGCAGATAATCATGTCCCGGGCAGGCTGAACTTGAGAAGAAGGAGAAGCCCCAGAGTCTGTCACACTGCTGGCCACACAGACATGGGCAGGGGAGCAGGAGGTGATCTGACATACGGGGTTCTCTGCGGGAGGATGTGCCCACAGAGCGAGAAGCCCAGCCTTGTGATGAGTGCTCAGTAAGGACTCTGCTGCAAGTGCTTCCCCTGCTCAAGTCCAGGCATCCGTGTGAGACAAACCAGAGGGATGGCTGACACCAGTTTTGGCCCTGACACATAGGATTACGAGACAGTGCATTGCTGTTGTGTCAGATACCATTGCATTAGCTCTCCAGCAAGCGTAGGTCAGTGGGAGATGAAGCCAATTAGCCACAGCATTTGTGTTGATATTTCCTTACTGTACAATGCTAATAGCTCCACTTATGCCTTCAGCCCCACTGCTGCACAGCAAACACGTGAAGATATGGGAATTCTCTCTTTCCACTCATCAGACTTTTTTTTCTCTTCCATGCGCTTAGAAGAAAGTTCAAGAATGGCTCTGAAAGCAGAGACAGAGCTGATGTCAGACTTAAATTTTGCTTTTGCCTGCGTGATTAACTGCAAGGTTGCTACACTGCAAGGTGCACTGCAAAGGATTTATAAAACTGTTGGTAACTCTGCTCACACTGAGGCACTCTCTTTTGCTATCACGGAGAAGGATTGGGTTGCATCTGCACAGCAGGCTGCCAGCCAGCTGAATTTGCAGAACTAGAGATGCTCTGGCTGTGGGTTGCTGTGGCACTGATTTCCAAAAGGTTTCTCCCAACAATGCAGTCACAGCACGATTAGTTATGTAGTGCATATTCCCAAAAAGGCATTTTCTATTTTTGCTTCCTTATTCCAGCAGGGGATTCCCTCTAAATTAAATGCAGAAGAAAACTTGCGACAGAATCAGAGGCAGAGAGGGAAGAAAGCATGGAGGTCAGGCCTTCTGAGTCAGAAGGGCTATTGCTCACCAGCTGATGCAGGGTATTTTGCCCACCACTTTCCCTGGAGAAAATAAGCTGCAGTTCTATAGAAAATGATATGGGATTACCAGAGATTCTACTTGAAACTCTCACTCAACTGCCCTGCTTGCAGTGCACGCAGTGGGTGAGGCCAGCACAAACTGTTGTAAGGGGAACCAGGGTCAAACAAGTTCATGGGAGAAATGAGGCTCACATTTTTGGAAGTAAGGATGACAAACCACTGGGACAAGCTACAGAGGAAGTGGTGGAGTTTCCCTCTCCTTCAAGTCAAGAAATGTTGTCGTCAAGCACAAGCTGTGGGGGTTGGCTTGGGAATAACCAGATCAGATTGACATGCCCTAAGGACAATGAAACCACATACACGATCTGGAGACACAGGGATCACATGGCCGTCCCATCTTTAGGCACATGGGTCAAAATGTATTAGCAGCTCGCTGCACGGTAACTGCAAATAAGCCATGTTTGTAATAGTTTAGACTTGCTCTTCTGTCACTGTGAAATGAGTAGGTGGAAGGAGCACATCCTCTAATGGGTTGAGCCGGTGTGCTCCTCTGGGAATGCAGCTCCTCCATGGCTACAGCCATGGAAGCACTGACACGGGCCTCCTCCTGAGTACCTGCAGCACCAGCTGTAAACTAGATGAATATTTTTAGGTCAAATTTGTAACATGCCATCAAAACAGCTGATATTTGAAATGACAAGTGAGAAAGGAAAGTGTGCACGAATGCTCAGCCTCTACAGTGAACCCACAAAAAAGATCTATGTGCTTACAGGAGAGAAATGAAGAAGGAGGAGCAGAGCTGCCTGGTGGGGCTGTGTGGTGGGTGGGCAGCAGTGACCCCCCCCCCCAGCTCCTGGTCCTCCATGTCTCTGAAGACTCACCTCCCAATTACCTGTATCTCTTGGTTCCCCAATCTCCTTGTCCCCTGCAGAGCTGGATACTCAGACAACACAGAAAAAAAAGGAAGAAATTTGATTTACTTTATCTGCTGTGGCTTCAGCACACTTGAGACTGACAGCTGTTAAAACAGCCTCAGAAACACAGCTCCAGTTCCACACAGACCGCACTCCTCAGCTTCTCTTTACCTCCCTTGAATGAAATGGCCAGAGGGAGGGTCTCCTCTACTGAGTAGGAGAAACTACGCTTGTGCACTGAAGGCAAACAGAAAGCCCAGCACAGCTGTGGTTGCACCTCCAGCTAAGCACTGACCAGCAGCTGGCATAAAGGATGCTTGAGCAGCTCTCAGGTCTGCTTTGTACTCTTTGTGAGCCCAGGGTGGAACTTTTCAGGTAGTGGAAAGAGGCAGAGAGAACATGATAAGAAAAGCAGAGTGTCATCACGTCCCTGATCCCACAATCGTGATCTCAGATAGCAATTCCCATTGCTTTCATCAGTTGTTTCCAGCAAGAGGAGCAGTGCCGGATCCAGCCCAGCGTGTGCGATGCAATCAGTGGTTCGTTGTCACAGAGCTGGGAATTACTGCCAGCATTAACACCCCCAGCCACCCACACGCTTTTATTCTACACCATCGCTCTCCAGAGAGTTGCTCCTCACTGCTACATGTGGCCCAAATCACGGCCACGAGGCCCTGGCACAGTGTGCCTGGCTCCAGGTGCCCTCCTGCCACACCATGGGGCTCACCCAGCCCAAAGACAGGCAGTGGGGCTCAGCAGACAGGTGTGAGGTTAGTCAATAGGCCCCTCCATCTGTTTGTCTGATCTCAGGTGTGATGCAAGCCAGCAGCAGGGTGGAGGTGTGCGTTTCATCACCCACCCATCTACCCTGTCTTTTCTGCCCCCAGCCCCACTGCCTGCAGCAGCTCTGGGAGCACCCAGCTGGAGCTCTTGTGTGCACACATCATGTATTTGCCCTCGCAGCCCGGGTGGGTGCTGCATGCCCCTTTGTGCATGGGGACCTCCGGTCTACATCACCTCCTGGAGTCCCCTTGTCTTTCCATAGGGAAAACATTTTTAATGCATTAATCTACCCTTTGTTTTCTCTCTCTCCCTTGCTCTCCTCCTGCATCTGATAAGAGCCTCACCCTCATTATAGTAATTAATTGGCTGGAGAAATGCAGCACCAAAGAACCCAAAACCCAAGAAGGCCCGATGTTCACTGTCAGAAATTCCTGTGCCAGGAGGCAGGCATTGCTCAGATCTGAGTTTTCCTGTGGTGTGGGATTCTCCACTGCTGATATCGTCCTCTGCTCCTGCAGGTCTGTGTTTAGAGGCAGGGCGAGAACGGAGTTTGATTGAGGCCAGCACCCCAGAGGTCCCCTTCTGGGACCTCTTCCATTCAAGCCCCTTCTGGAATCCCAAACAAACTACCTGCCTCGGGCTGTCTGAGGTCTATTTGAAGCCTCAGGACTCTGTGAAGATCTCTCAATTTTCCCCCTGCTTAGCAAAGGTTGGTGGAAACAGTACAGTGGAGCACTGCAGAAGCCATGTCCCTCCACGTGTCTCTCCTCATTGTGGCAGTGTGCAGAAATGAGATATTTTGTGCCCCCTCACACTGTACTGGAATCTCCCCAGAGCAGCTCTCCACCCAGCATGGGCAGCCTGTGCAGCTCCCTGGTGGCCTGGCTGTATGCATGTTCTGGTTTCATAAGGAACTGAGAAAAATCAGGGGAGCAAAACCACAGAGGAGTCAACACCTGCTCACAGAATGGGACCAGGGAGGTGAACAAGGGACCTGGCGCTGGGGGAGGAGGCATGGCCAGGTAGATCTGGGCCACAGTGGCAACACTGTGGGGCCCAGGTGATGAGAGACATGTAAAACAGAGCAGGGTCACTCACAAGGCCTGCACGGCTGCTGGCCGGATGTGTCCTCCTTCCTATTTCAATACTGTTTTAATACCACCGAGGCAACCAGATCTAACGAGTGAGATGTTTCAGTTCTCCTCTTTTCCTTGTGGCTTGACGGTATCCTGGGTTTTCCTCACGCTCCCCAAAATGATAGAAAGAGAGAATAACCCTGGGGCTTTCAAAACTCAAAGATCACTGCAAAGTGCAGTGTGGCCACAAAGGCTCCAGGGTTAGAGAAGTCAGGAAGGAGCTGGTTTGGTCAAACACTGGATCTGCCATTGTGGGGGACCCCCAAGTCTTATGGTCACTGCCCTCACTTGGCCCCCAGCTCCCATGGGAAGTCCTAATTTGGGCCAGTGCTGAGCTGGATGATGCCAGCTCCTTCCTCTCTATCCCAAACTTCTTCACTTAGAATCATTAAGGTTGGAAAAGACCACTGAGATCACCTAGTCCAACTACCAACCCATCCCCACCATGCCCACTAAGCCATGTCACTTAGTGCAACATCTACCCTTTTCTTGAACACCTCCAGGGACAGTGACCCCATCAGCACTTCTCATGGGGGGGAGGGTTTCATCCCTTTCTCAGCTCCTACATGACCACCGCGTGCATCCCTGGGGTGGACAGTGTCACCAGTCAGCCTCAAGCACCCAGCCCAAGCCTTGTGGCTCTAATTGGCAACAGATGAAGCCAGACTGTTTCCTGAGAGACAAGAGTTTTAACAATCCCTAAAGCCTCTTAGACAGTAGCAATATCCTAAATGGGAGCTTTATTCTCCCTACCACTCAACAGAGCTGGCATTCAGACATGAAATGCTGGAATTCTTACTCTGGAGCCCTTCTTGGTGCTGGGAACCCTCCCCATGGGCCTGTGGTGTCTGCAGAGACACGGCCACACAGTGAGCTGCAGGGGATGGGATGGCCCCAGCCAGAGAACTGCTGGTTGGACTCTGAGCTCCAGCCCCACATGACCTTCCCCACTCACAAAGGCCTTGCCGAGCAGGGACAGCAGCTCACATCACGGCATCCTGGTTCATGGGGCAGTTCCAGGGGCAGGGATGGAATCCCAGAGAGCAACGGTCAGTGTGCCAGGATGTTTTGCTCTCTGGGAAGCCAGAGGCTTCCCTGAAATTGTAAGACAAGATCCAACACACTGCCTGTCCCTGACTCATGAGTGATGGGGCTGTAGGAGCAACACTGGGCTTACTGCACTCACCCCCTCCCTGCATTTTGCAGCTCCCCATTGCTGTCCCCCGCCTCCATCCTGGATGAGATGGAGGCTGCCAGGGCTTCATGGGTGCTCCTGGAGCTCTTCTCAGCACCAGGTCCTGCGTGGAGCTCACTGCAAAGCCAGTGCAGCCTTACTGCTGTGGGATTGAAAAAGAAAGGAGGGGGGGGGGGGGAAAAGCAAAAAAAAAAAAAAAAAAAAGGTAAAAGGAAAAAAGAAAAGGCTGCCTGGCCAGTCTAACTGCATTTGGTTGATCTGATTTCAGGCATCTGCTAAGACACAGCATGCTTATTTATCATAATCAGCTTAGTGCACAAGGACAGTGTTAACTAGGCTTTACTGGATTAAAACCTGCCAACTAATTCATAGCACCTCACCAGCCAGCGTGAGTGGGCCGACCCTCTGTGCTTTGTTCAAAACATGTTTGCTGCCGTCAGATGGAGGGGAGCACCTGGGGAAGGTGGAAGGGTACAAAGGCCCTATTGATCCATGAGCATTACCAGCGATCCCGCAGAGAAAGCGTGCAGGAAATAAAGGGGCTCGCAGTCCAAGTGCAGACAGGTTAACATAGAGCAAAGCCTTAAAAGCACTGAGCACAAAGGCTGTGTGGTGACACGTTCCCTCTCATTCAGGCTGCTCACGGCTCTCCCTCTGACATCACCAGCAACAGGGCTTCATGTCAGTTGCAAAATCCAAACTAAACAGGAATCCGCAGATAAGCCACGCTGTTAAACCAGCCTAGAGGTGCTAATATAGACAGATATGCTGAGGGGATGGGGATAAAGTCGTGCAATATTTGTTTTAGACGTCCCAGAGAGCAAATATTAACTGCAGTGGAGCCATGTCAGATAATACCGAGCGAGCAAGAAAACAGAGCTTCACCCAAATTCATAGAACAAAATGTAGAAATGAAGTTACGCTTCCTTACAGAAGGAACAAACAAAAAAGATAAGAGAAATCCGCATGGTGCAATAAGGCTGGAAACCTCAGTGTCCCTAAGAGTGCCCCAGGGCAAGCCCACATCCCTCTGGCACCTGGGCCATCGCACATGCTGCACCCACTCAGCCAGGACTTGTCTGCCTGGAGTCCCTGTAACACACACAGCACTCAATCTAAACATTTAAGGTGCTGGGGAGGCAATTGCTCTATAGAGAACTGTTCTACATTACAGTAAGCATTTATCAGAAGTCCTTGGATCATTCAAGACAAGCTCCTGACAAGGACCGGCCATTTCTAAGTCACCCCCAAGTGCTAAAAACACATGCTTATTAAACAACCCAACTCATTCCAATCCAGATGCCTTCCTGCTCCTGTACCCACAGGCATTACCTCATCCATCCTTCTCAGGGAAGCAGGGATCAGACCACCAGGTGGAGGAGAATTCAGCCTTACATAGCCAGGGAGAGCTATGCTGAATCCCCCTTGCCCAGCCCTATTACTATCACACAACACTTTGCCACCCATCACACATCCTCTTGTTGCTGTGGAGCCCTAGAAGCCTGTATGTGACTACACACTCCTCATGGCCCAGCTGGTAGGTTCTCAATTAGTAGGTTCTCAGTTAGCTCATGGGGTGCTCCCCCAGCCCAGCTAGATCACTGCAGCTGCTCTGATGGAGGACACCTGCGAAGTGTGTCTCCTGAAGTCCTCGACAGAAGAAGGAAATGAGAACACCAGAACACTCTTTGCATGGAAACCCCACGCTGGGGGAACGGGGGAAGTGGTTGACTCAGAACTTTTGCATTTTCGAGGTCAGCAGAGCTGACAGCGGTGCACAGCACGTTTTGTAACACGGCGCAGGCAGAACCAGGTGCTGGCTGTAAGCTTTACCTTCCTTCAGCTGAGCCTCCACCTCCTAAACAGGAGGATGAGCTTTGATTTCCCAGAAACACCCACACCCTTACAGACAGGCAGGAGCTGGGCTCGTCTCATGGATGGAGCTGCTGCAGCTGTGCTGGCTCTGCCACGGCCCCTGCCCACATCCCTTAATTCCATGCCTGCTGGCTTCCAATTCCCTGTGCTACAGTAACCCTGCATCCCAGATGGGAGAAGTGGATGTAGACGGACTGTAGCAAAAATGGTGTTAAATGGCCAAAAAATAGGGCTGGGAATCATTAAAGCACTCTGAAGACCTGCAAGGTGAACCAAGTTTCCAGGCACCAACATCCCTGTGTAGCCAGCTCAGTTCTCCTACAGGTCAGTGCTGCTTCTCTTGGTGCTGACGTGCACCAGGAGGAGGTGTAGGAAATAGCAGATGGCAGGATCATAGCCAGACGTTAATCCCTCCTATTACACCGTTCCTGTTAACCCACTTTGGCAAGTTGCACGTTTCAAGGAGCTACTGGCTGCAGTTACGGACAGGCAGTGTGAAGGCTGAGCATTTATCACTGGGCTCCCAGCTGGGGCCAAGCCCTGTTGGGTGGGCCTCTGTCACAGCAGATTAAGCAGGCCCTTCTGCTCCTTCTGATTGTGCTACTGCTTCATTTGCACAAGAGCAGTGTGCTGGGATGAAGAGCCTCTGGCTGCTTGCTGGGGTTGGGATGGCATGGCGTGGCATGGCACAGCTGTCATTATGACCCCATGCTGGGGAGCTGCAGGGCAGCCAGGCACCTGGTTGGAGCACAGAGGGCTGACCAGTGCAGTTCTGTCCAGCTGGTCATATGCACGTGGTCTTCTTCCCTCCCGGTGTATCAGTTTCCCTACCTGTGCAAAGGGGCGGTGTTTCTCAGAGTTCTCAGCCTGTGAACTTTCAGTACTGGGGCACTGTGGCATCACACCCCAAGACTGGTCTCCTACATGCACTGGTCCTACAGAGGTGTGGGAAGGATTCATCATCCAGACACGCGAGAGGCCGAGGGTTGTTATGATTAACCTTTCTCTGATGTGGAAATATGAAGGGAGTCCAGTCTTTGGCCAGACTGGCAGGAAGGCAGGTGCTGGATAAACACCGATCCGAAAGACCATTTCCGTCTTAAGGCTTTTACAACCCAGGATGCTCTGCAGAAGTCTTGTACGTAGCAGTGGAGAATCCAAAGGGGTGGTGGAGTGGTTATACGTGAATGTGAAGAATATTCTGGGCTGTCGCCAAGATGACTTTGCATCACACCGTGAGGAGCTGGCGGCGATAAAGCCAGTGGTAGTTTGTAACTCCTGTGTAGGACGGATTCAGCATCCTCCACAAGCTGGGTGGCGTAGGCCAGGATTCCCAGTGCATTCACAATACAAAGCTCTACCTTACCCTCCAGCAAACCCCAGTGAGCATCCGCCTCTTGCAGAACACGCTCAGCCAGCTCAGCCCTCACACTGCAGCCCTGTGACCCCGGCCCAGGCAGCCCACAGCTGGCACACAGCCACGCTTCCCCCTGGGTGGCAGCTACGTGGGGCACTTTCAGCTCCCCTTAGCCCACATGCCAAAGCAGAAAGACAAAGACTGCTATGTGAGCAGAGAAAAGGCAGATGGAAAAATGTTTCTTCATCCACAGCATCGCTTGGGGTCAACCCAGTGTTAAGCACAGCAGGGCTCAGTTAGGGTTTCTCTGGTGTACTTTCTTTAAAAAATCCCTTAATTACACATGAAATGAGAACAGAGACGGGAAGGCTTCAATGTAGGAAAATCCAAACCACTTCTGCTTCTCAGTTGCACAGAAACTAAAAAACCCACCTGCCAGAGCTCGCGTGGCACTGCAGGCCGTGGGTGCTGTTCCCCTCTCCCTGCTGTGCAGGGCTTTCCCGGGATGCAGCAGGCAAGCTCAGTCACTCCATCACTGCTGTCAGATATTTGTTGGTTTTCTTAAAATAAACAAGGCAATGATTCATGAGCATAGCTCTGTTACCTGCTGCATAATGTTTGCAGAGAGGGTGGACTGGCTGTCAGGCCAGTGCTTTGTTGCCGAATCTGCCTTCAGTTTGGGATGATTTTTATCTGTCTCTGAGCCAGTCCCTCCTTCGTCCAACTTCCCTTTGATTTGATGGGTTAGATCATCTCACACCACCTCCTTCTGGGCACCTGTCCCCACAAACTGCCCCACTGCTTTTCTTTGTCACATGGAAGGTAGAACAGGGAGCACAAATTAATGTCCCCCCCCTTTTTAAATTGTCACAAAGCCACTTAATTCTCCTTGGAGAGCAGAGAGCTCTTTACCTGTAAAAAAGTGCTATGATGAAGCAGGCAAAGGCAGAGGATAATTTGGCAAAAGGCGTTACTAAAAATGTGTCTTTTAGAGGCTGGCAATTAGCTCAGGAAGGTGATGTAAGATCACTTGTCCTGATTCAAGGGACCTGAGCAGAGATTTTAGCAGTGCTCCAAACATCCTCTCAGCAGAGGAAGCCCCGTCCATTAATAACCTAGAGAACATAAAAGCCTTTTGCTTGTCTTTAGGTGGGGTGGAGAACAAAAGTTGTTCCAGTTGTATAAGCAGGATCCCAAGATAGCTATTTTTTTTTTTTTCCATAAGGAAATATGCAAGTTCAAGGCTTTTATTTTTAATACAGAAGGAGCCTAGGACTATTTGTCATAATGTCAGATGAGAACAGCCACCCTGGGTAGAACGGGGCTCCCTCCAGCCCTGCATCACGATTTTGGGCTGCAGAACACTGATCCATTTAGGCCAGCTCTTTTCAGCTGCTGCCTTGGATAGGAAGTGAAATAGGTCAATACGGGGAAACTAATGAAAATCCCACCCTTCATTAACGTTTGCTTATGATATTGGCTCATCCTGAGTCATGACATAACTCTACCTGGTAACCCACATATTGTGCACAGGATATGTTTGCACTGCAATCAAAGAAACGATCATGGAGATGTTTACAGCAACCAGACGTTATATAATAGCTGTGGCCAGCCTTACTGGCTACATTGGTCACCTAATTTAATATTTTCATGCTGATAACATAAGAGTAACAGGAAGCAAGCAAAGCCACAGAAGTCCAGTCCACAAAAATCCTTCCAAACAAATTGACACCGATGCTGCTCTTCCACCTCAAAACTTCCTCCTGTGTCTCTCACCAGAGAATCCAGAGCACATGTTGGGAGCATCTCTGACCACGCTTCAAAAGTATTTAGGTGCAGGGAGACAAAGCAGGCTCTCCAGACAGGGTTTCCAAAGCACATTTCAGGTTAAGAAATCAATACGGACATTTTAAGTTCCCAGAGAGAGTGGGAGTTGTCTTCTCCATCATGAGAGTGGGAGTCATCTCCTGCCATTGCCCGACTGGTATTCAGGAGCTGGTCTTCTCCAGTTATCCAAGCTTCTAAGCTAGGATACCTCAGAAGATGGCCTGTCCCACCTCAAGGTGACAGCTGAGAGGTTAAGGTGGGATAATGTTTATAGGCATCTCTTGCCCACCCGAGCATCCTGTGAAAATGCCCCACCTGCTCATTATGGGTTGCAGGAAATGAAACTGGGAAATCCTAAAGACAACTGTAAAGCGGAGTTTTTCCACTCAAAGTTTGATCTATTATCGTGATGAACGTTGCATCCTGTGACAGGAAGGTGGAAAAATAACAGGAAGGATTCCAAGGAGAAGAGGACAAACCTGCAGTCTGAGAGAATGGGGCAAAGAAAGTCTTTGCAAGCTCATCAGCTTCGGCCGAAAAATGGCTCTCAGCTCACCCCCCATAATGTGATTTGTATGCTGTTCAGAGCAATCATTAGACAAGGCAGTTAGCTGGCTCTGTTATGTATTATGCTACAGGTGCAAGGTCTGGCATCCCACATAATTGCTGCATAGATCTAGATTTAGCTTATCATCATTTTTTATATAAGCTTTCAAACGGAAAAGAGGAGCTCAGTGGTTGCCCTGTGCTGGGCTTTGGCAGTGATCCCTGGGCCAGGGAAGGGCTGGGGCTGCCACGGAGCTGAGCAGCGCTGCACCCAGCTGCAGAGTTTGGGAGAAGAAAACAGTCTCATCACGGGGAAACTGATCCCAATCACCTACTGGCTGGCCCTCTGAGGGCACCTTCCCCCGGCTGGACTGCCTGGGGCAGCATGGCCCAGCCCCGATGGCTGCAGCTCGGGGCACTGTGTCACGGCGTCCCACTGACCGCGGCTCACTGCCCTGGCAGAGTGACCCACACCTCCCGCCAGCCCAGAGCAATCCCTACCCCATCATTAACGCCGCTGCGGGGTGGGGCGTGGGGCGGAACCGCCGGGCAAGCAAAGAAAACCAGGGCACCGAAACCGGGCTGGTGGCCTTTGGGTCCCGTGGTCCCGGCAAGCAGCGGGAGCACAGTGCTTACTGAGGTGACTCACTGGAGCTGGGTACAGCTGCGTTGGTCAGTGCCAAGAGTGGGGCACTGTCAGCCCTCGTGGTGCTGCGTGTTCAGTCATTCAGCCATCAATCCGTGGGCACTCACAAACAGCTCTGAGGCGTTTGGGATGCTGAGAGTCAATGAGCAGACGATGGGCATCTGTAAACTGTAAACAAAGTAAATTTTACCTTTTCTACCTTTCCAGACAATCAGATATAAATGACTTGGCCTGAAGCTTCGCTGCCAGTTAAGGCTGTCAGCAGACGTCACACACAGCAGAATCTGGCCTTGGTTCATGGGTTATCATGTCACCTGTCTTAATGCCCCTCACACACACGCTATATTGACAGCTTTGTGAGTGGTAGAATGACGTGTGCAGGACCTTATCTAGCAGCTGCTCTAAAACCAGTGGTGGTCTGTCAGTTCTGCTGCCCCTCGGGCAGCAATGGGAGCTGCTCTTGGCAGCAGAGCAGCCCCCTTCATCTCCAAGCCCATGTTTCAGGAGTCCCAAACACAAGGGACTGGTGAGGCACACCAGGGTGTAAACTCAGTCTTGAGAGCCTGTGAAGAACAGTGGCCGCAGAAGCTCAGGGGAAACGATGGAGCTGTTGGGATGTGTTAGCGGCGCTGAGTTTGTGTCTGTATGCACCAAACTGTCCCCTCCAAATCCAAAGCTGTGATGGCCCCAGGAGAGATTGGATTTATACCAAAGGGCACACAGCTTCCCAAGAGATTGTGTCTTCCTTGCTTGCAATTTGTCTTCTTGTAAAAGGGAAGTTATTTCTAGATTACCTATGAAATGAGTCATTGTCCTATTGCTGCTCCAGGAAAAGGAAAAAAAAATAGAACCAGTAAGGAGTAAAGAGTCCTGAGCAGCGGCTTTGAGAGGCTGGAGCACAATTCAAAACCAAATATCATCAGGAAGGGTCTCAGTTCTTTCAAACAAGGGCCTTAATTTTGCTCCCTGGGGAAAAGTGTTTGTAATGAAAAAAATATTGCTTACACATTTATGGCTCCTGCCTGGCTGACTCTCCTCTGATACACATATCATGGGACAGAGAAGAAATAATATTTCCCATTCAGCATGAAGCTTCACTGCAAACGTTCCCAAAGCACTTGGTTATTTTTTGGGCAGGCTCTGAAGGGTGGTCACAGGCTGGAGCTTGACCCAGCAGCACTTCTGAGAGCCAGACATGGACACCAGCAGCTGAGATACACGCTGCCCATCTTGGACATGTCTGATGTACAGAACCATCAAAATCCAGCGTATTGCTTCCTCTTGCATCTGCTCCCATCCCTGTACACAGTGCAAATGTAAGGCCAAAACAGTCTGATGACCAATTTGAAGTTCTCTGAATTCCTTCACCAGTCTCATTTTGAAATCTGTGTTGGTAACATTGAGCACGGATGATACAATCAACAAGTCACCATTTTGAGCAACCTACAGGTTTTACTGGAATCTAACAGATTTCCAGGCACTGCCCTGGAAACCTTTGTGCAGTGCTTAGCAAAACAGGCGGGGCCTTTTTCTTGTATTACCAAAAGGCACCAGAACTGTGTTAACATATGGAAAGCAACACAGCAGTATACTGCTTCCTTCACGTATCATGGGCCAGGTTAGCTGAATCAGGACCACACAGAAATAGTGCACCCTGTGGCTCTGCAAGCCTTTCCCAAGAAACAACCATCGCTCTCCAACATGAAGGTTTCTGGCACGGACAGGGCTTCCTCACCACCACCGAGCAGAATTCTGCATTGAAAGCTTCCATCCAGTCAGGGAACTGCGAATGAGCTTGGGGGTGATGATGATTTTTGAAGCAGGGTGTTGTACCTGTCAGGAACAGGCTGACAATGGCAGCCAACCTGTCTGGTCTCACTTAAAAACAGACCAAGGGCCATAGCTGGGCACCCTGCCTTCTGAGAGCAGCCAGTAGCAGATGCCTAAGGAAGATATAAACCCCAGGAAAGCCTGTAGTCACACTTCCCCAGAAATACCAGATATTTCCTGAAGCAAAGATAGTATCTGTATATAAGAGCTCAGGGTGGATTTTTCATTCCACAGAGATGGTGACTCCACCACATCCCTGGGCAGTCTGTGCCAGTGCCTCACCACTTTTTCTGAGAAGAAATCATTCCTAATACCCAACTTGAATATACAGAAGAAGTTGTGTAGCTGAGCCAGGAGAAATGCTTCTTCATCCTTCTTTGCTCTCAAGTCGGGCAAATTGTGGAAGACAGTCCCAAGGAGGGAGCATGGCAGGTCATGATTTGCACCAGGCCCACAAAGCAAGAAGGAACACGCTACAGCACAGCACCTCTCAAAGCAGTTTTTGTTAAGAAACAAATTCTGTGTAACCGCATAACTCACTGAGTATTGAGAATGTTTGTCTATGATGACCATTAGATGAGGTCTCTGATACAGATGCTCGTGAAGGACAAGTCACCAATGTCTGGAATCTCAGACTGCCCCAAGCATCCTCTAGTACAAAAGAGCCCTGTTTGCTGTAACCCAAGCAATGTATGATCCAGATGCAGGCAACCATCTTTTTTCTTTCTTCTGCTTTTAGTCAGGCTCTAAAAACATTGAGTCAGGTTGCAAACCAGCATAGCCTCTTGCCATCTTTTTTTAGTGTATGGCAATATAATCACTCAGCACTGGCACAACAACACAGAAAACTGCAGCAGACCATCGTATATAGAGCAATAATATGATACTGCTATCTGCAGTCAGATCTGTTATCCTCTGTTAGCCATTTCTCCATCCACGTCCTGTGATCAGACCCATCCCTGCTAACTCTTCTATGGCCCCTCTCCCTGGGCCATCCCTAGCACGGCCTGAAAACATCCGGCTGTGTTCTCAGGAAGCCGCAGGAACAGGGAAGGCATGTCTTGTTGCTCTGCGTGCGCACATGTTATTTTTAAACCATCACGCAGAAGGATGCGGCTCCCATCAGCCAGGGCATGTCTGAGCTTCTGTGAGACAAGGCTTTGTGTTTCTAAAGGCAGAAAATGTGGCACGCGCTGCTGCCATTGCTCTGGCGATAACCACGCGGAGTGAGTGCTGTAGCATCAAGTCACATGATACATAAAAAACATCCGCCATACAGATTAAACTAGCCCAGACAAGCTTTCATTTAGATGGTAGACATTTTCTTAAATGTTTTCTTTCAGGTATTGCAGTACGCTTGTTGAAGCTGAGATTGACTTGGCCGCTCTCTCTGTTGTGCTGCAGACCTAGATCCCCACCTGGCCACCCAGAAGAACCAGGCTTCTACTTGTACTAGATCTGGCTTGTTCCTCTGTAATATTCCCATTCCATCTCTATCCAGCCATCTTATCCTGAATGGCATCCAGAAGCTTTTCCCTTCCCTTCTTGTTGACCTCTTCATTTCCACCCCCACCCGCTTATTACCTTTGCACTTGCTCTGCTTAGCACAGGGATTTTCGAGGATACCACCCAACGTAAGATGTGTCTTCACAGCACGTGAGATCCCCAAGAGTCAAATCTGGGTGTCACAGCTATGCAAGCAGGTGCAAGGGATAAGGCAATAACAGCCCAACACGTCAATCACCCACAGGTGTGTGTGCATGTTGATTTGCATGCTTGCTTTTTGTTTTGCAGGGAAAAGGACAAATGGGCTATTCTTTACTAATACTTCCTAGGAGTCCTAACCCACGATGTCAGCCTGCCTCCTTCCTGCTAGCACCAGCATTAGCTCCTCAGCCTCGTCCTGCCAATAACTGCCAACTGCCCACAGCCCCCTGCTGAAACAGGTCGGGGAGCTTCAGCAGCTAAATCCTCTTGCAGAGTTCTGAACAAGTTTCACAAGGCACTTCAAAGATTCGGCAGCTGGAACAGTGATACGATGTCATGCGTTGCAGATGAAGTGCTAATACTGTCCATAATGGATTTGCTGGGATGTATTTCACGTTTCCTCCACCTGTTCCCTCTCTGGTGGAGTTCTTGCTTCCCGGGCTTTTGTCTTCATAACATACCACGTCTGTGGGGAAGCAGAGCTGACAGTGGCTGTGGTTGGCCTTATTCCTTTGTACCTTACAGTGAGACCTTGTCTTGGATCCAAGAAGAGAGCAGTGATACAGTGCCAGCTTTCCCTATTGCCAATGTTAGTACCTACAGCAATGCCCTGCTATTCCCCTGTACGGAGCCTGCCCCATACACATTTCCCAGTCCACATGGAGAGAAACAGCACAGATGCAACCAGGAAAGCGATCTGTTCCCAGGCACTCACCCCGCGGTTCCTGTAAGGAGTGTGAGGCAACCAAGAAAGCTCTGTTCACACCTTGGGAAAGGTCATGTGCCACAGCAGGCACCTACTGCATCACCTCCTGACACCAGAGCAGGTCCTGGGCAGAAGAAAAACAGGCACAGCCTCCTCTGAGACTGTTATGCTAGCCAGCTAATGAATAGCTTGTTGATTGCACTCTTAAAAGTAGTGCAGTTAAAGGAGGACATGCAGCGTATATCTTCTTTGCTTTAAAAGATGGTTGTAAATGAATTTACTTGTTGCATAAAGCAGGATGTCTTGGCTCGATACATTATGTAATTACTCAGACCAGCTGGTAGGGAGAAATCACAACCAAAACCAAGCTCCTGCTCCACAGCACAGATGGGATTTCTCTTCTCAGTGCCACACACTCAGTCCTGGTCCTGACGTTTCGTCTACGTACTCAGACGTGTTCCGGCTGAGCATATAAGGACCTCCTAGAAGTTCACAGCTGTGACGAGAGAAGAAGGAAGGTCTGCACCGTATCTGAGCAAGCAGGCATCCTTCCAAACATGCTCTCAGGCAGCTTGGGGGCAGGAGAGGAAAGGCTGAACGTTAAGAGCTCGGGACACCTGGGTCCTCTTTCCTGCTCTGACCACAGATTTCCTGAGAAAGCTCGGTTTCTGACCTCAGGTTTTCTTTAAGTAAGAACACTAAAAATTCTCCGATGCTTTGTTTGAAGTATCCATATACCACTAAAAATGGTGAGATCCCAAGTCCTTAGGTAAACTCCAGTGAGAGTCTGGTGCCTTAAACCACGCAGGACCAAAGTAAAGCTGTGTTACAAGGAGGGCCAAGTATCTTCAGTGCTCAATTGCATCAAGGCCTGCATTGACATGATGGCTGCAACAGAAACATTTTGGGGGCTTCTTATCACAGCAATAGCAGGAAGACCAATGGGCTACCACATCTCTACTGGTGAGAGCAGGGCAAGGCAGGCGACGCATTGCTGTAGCAGGAAAAGAAAGCGAGAGTCAGGCTGTACAGTGTGTCACAGCTTACTCATACAGGGCTTAAGAATCCCCCAGCAGCTCAGCACACCCCTTGCCAGCTCCTTCCCCTGCTGCTTGCCCCATCGCCAGATCGCTTTTTCTGCCACTGATGGTGGGGCCAGGCTTGAGAGCTGCACACACAAAATCCACCCAACGCCAAACCACAACCTGTTTTTTTTTTTAGCAGGGCTGTTTTCAGCCCCAACAGCATGCAGAAATGAAACGCTGTTAGGAGCCAATCCCACAGCCTGCTGCAACTGATAGCGGGAAAAACTTCTCCTCCTTCCATCCCTGCTTGTGCCCGTCTGCATCCCCACCTCCAGGGTAAGGTTCCTATTGTCTCCTTTGTGTTGGCCTTGGGGCTTCCAAGTCCCTCTTCAGCTCACTAATCCAGCAGATAATGCTCCATTTTGACTTGCTAGGTTTTATCTTTTGACTGGAAGCTCTGCAAAGCCAGGTTAAAACATCCAAAAAAAACCCTCCAGTAATTTCATTGCTGAGGTCACAGCATAGGCCACAACCACAGGAAGAAGATCAGGGCCCAGGGCCAGTGTACCCTCTGGAAACAGCTTCATCTTCAAAGGAAACATGGTCATACAGCGGCCTGGATGCAGTACTGGCTGTAATGATCCCAACAAGCTTTTGTTTTCTAAAGCAAAGGAGATGTGCTTTGCTTTTAAAACCAGAAGAAAGAAAACAGCCAAACACAGAAAAGCAACCTCATTTCTACAAAACAACTCACATTACTTAATACGTGTGCTTAAGTGCTCTATGTGGCATGCCTAGCAAGTCAGTGATTCTCTGCTGACCTTTGCCAACTTTCACATTTTCCATGGGCTCAGCATATCCCTACACGAAACCAATAACTGTCAGATAAACAATTTAATTAGAATCCATCGACCAGTTATAAAGACTACAGCTCAGGAACAGTTGTAAAATGAAGTCGCGCCGACAAACACCAAGTTTTCTTTCCAAACCTTGTAGTGCCCTCATCAAAATAAAACGACACCTTTATTGCTTTTAGGGCTGTGAAAGAGAAGAGTCAGTGGGGAAAAGGCCTGAAAATCTTCATGCTAGGGAGCAGGGTTGAATAACTGGATAGAACAGTCTACAGGGAGACTTGCAGTGCGGTGAGAAAACAACACATCCGTGTGATTGTCACATCTCCACTCACCACAGCACGGCCTACAGGAAGGACACAGTGCGATGGTGTGAGTGTGTGACCGCCCCGCTGGGACCTCGGTGGGATGCACACCAATGCTGCAATCTGCTGTAGGTGCTCCCAGGCATTTGGGTTCTGCAAAAAGCTGTAATTAGCTGTCTAGACAAAAACCCTAACTTCCCACAGGATCTTGCTACTTGATTCTTATGTCGGCTGCTTTTGTACTGCAAGAGTCCGCGTGCCCGCCTCCCCTGAACACCACAAAGCCATGATAAAACTGAAACCGCCCTGCAAAACCCTGAAGAATGTTGAATGCTTCTTTCTGTCCTCTTCCTCCTGTTTACACAACACATTGATAAGATCATTAGTAGTCATTTAACATCTGATTCGCATGTTTGTTGTTGCTGTTGCTGTAATATTTTTGCCTTTTAAAATTCCAGAACTTGGCTTTCCAAGAGTGACTGAGGTTGTGTGGGAGAGAAGTTTGCATCCTTGCCAGGGCCCCAAGGATACGCTTTATATCTGGACTGTTTAAAATCTCCTTCACCATCAAATGCTTCTTACAGCTACCATCATTTTTATTTTGTTGTTTTGTATGACCTATTCTTGTTATCCTGCATAACCTTAGTTTAGCAATATCAGGTTGGACATTAGGAAAAATTTCTTCTCAGGAAGAGTGGTGAGGCACTGGCAAAGGCTGCACAGGGACTGGGGGAGTCACCGTCCCCGGGGGTGTTCATGAAAAGTAGAGATGTGGCACTGAGGGATGTGGTTTGGGTGGCACGGCGAGATGGGTTGATGGTTGATTGAAAGTCATCTAAAAGCTTGGTACAAGCAGAGAGCTTTCCCAGGAATCCTGATCTGGATTACACCAAACCACTTACTCAGCTATACCAGACTGCATGGTGCAGCGCTGCGCCAGTCCTCACCCAGGAGACAAACATCTCCTGCCATGGGGAGCCTACATGAGGTGAGTGCTCGATGTGTAATCAGATCTGCAGTAAAACAATGCTGCCAATGCCTCACGGAATCCTATCAGCCCTGCAGCTGCTTATCACATAGAGCTGTTAACTGAAGGGATGACTCGTATCTGAAGAAGCTGCAGTCAGAAGCCCACAGAAGAGTAGCTTGGGAGTTCTGTGTCTTTGAAACAGATCCTTCGCTAACCATACACAGCAGCACCCACAGCCAATGACCTCTGCTGTTCTCACTGCTCGGTGCACGACAGACTGAAGGGTCCCAGCTATGGTATCCCAAGGAGGGCTGCCCTGAATGAGGCAGAGATCTTGCCCCTTCTCATCGTGTTGGGGACAAGTCATTCTGCTCCTCCAGCCACGCTCAGAAAACCTCACCCTTCATTTTATAATTCAAAACATTTTCAGTGTTGCGAAGGAGGGTTTGCTGATATTTCAGCAGTGAGAAGATAACTGCTTCGTGATCTTGTAACTAGGAAGCAGAGTTCATTGCAGAATGGGAAAGGAGCTCATCACGGAATGGGAAAGGACAGAGAGGGAGTTGCACACTTCCCCCCTAACTCCTGTGCTTTTCTGTGTTACAATTTAGTAGTTTAAACAAAGCTTCTACCATGATCTTGTGATATAAGGTGTTTTCCAGAAGGCCCATCTTCTTGATAATCAGAGCAATATCTAAGACCCTCAAGACTGAATAGCAAGAGCACGGGTTTCTAGTTGACAGGACTGAAAAATGTAGGCAGTAGGAAGTCTCAAAACAGAGGAGATTTTCCCATGCGGGAAAAATTAGCACTTACACCCCAAGTTAATGCTTCCTGGCCCATATATTGTAAGGCCAGACACAACTACGGATACTACTCAAGTATCCGTTCTACTCAAAGCTGTGCTTGAGTTGTATGGATAGCAGCAGACCAGAGAGCCTGGTCAATTCTTTCACCATTATCACTTTAGCAGAAGCCACAGTGGCATCTCCTCCATCCCGCACAACTCTCATTGTACCCCGTTCCTTGTAGCAAGCTGGGGTTTGCTTTGCAGTGCCTCCATCAGCAGAGTGCCCAGTGCTTTTGTTGCACCCAGCTGGTTTCTTTCATCTGGGCATAACACTCAACTGCAGCAGAATGACAAATAGATAAATAAGCAGCTGTGTTTTGTGGTAGAATTTAGTGTCCCATCCTCCCCCTTCCCTCAGTTTTTTGTATGGAGAAGAGCTGTCAGAAATAGGTGCTGGAATCTGGTCACTCCATCCAGCACGTACATCTGCTTTCTTTTGGAGTATTGCTGCATTTCACCTAATCTGGAGCTTCAGAAGAACAACAGGGTGCCTAAAATATTTATACGTGGAGCAACTAAAAGTAAAACCCCAGTTGTAGGTCATTCTTAACCAGTTTCACTGTTGGTGCTGGTTATGCTTTTTGCTAGGGAGGTATTTTTCTCTCAAGAGAAATTTAAGAGAAGAAACACAAGGCCTGTTAAACAAATCTTTCAAGCCAACTGCAAAACTGTTTGTGATTTCTTTCAGTGACATAAAGCTATGCTTTATTGAATCCAGACTCCATTATAAGGAGACAATAGTAAAGGCTCACCTTGAAAGCAATTAATCTTATCTAAGGCTTTAATTGTAAACTGCATGAAATGATAATATGCTAAACTCAAGGGTGCTTCATCTGCTGCTGAATACTGGTAATAGGATAGGATTTGTGTCGCCTTATTGATCTCTGTTGACATAATAACACTGAGTAGACAAGCAGAGGAAAAGACCACATTTCCTTTGATAAGGGCTGTGTCAACTACTTCCCAATAGCCTGACAACAGGGAGGAAGGGAATGAAGATGTTCCCTTTGATTCAGAGGTGTGGGCTGTGCAAAGGTCCCCTTTCTTTTAAGATAGAGGATTTGTAGGCTATATCCTCTCCTTTGATATTCTCCCTCGAGGGTGAGAGCCCAACTGAGCAGGGAAGAGGGAGTCCACCTTCTCCTTAGCCATGGCCACACACATCCCTCCAGTTGGCATTGCTGCTTTTGGAAGGCAAGCATATAAGGAAATAATTACTTTCTTTTTTTTCCCCTCACAGCATTACTTCTTTGAAAACTCATTTTTTTTCAACCTGACTCACTTTCCATCACATCAGTGATGATGTTGGTTTCAAGGAGGGAACAAGACCAGAGCAATCTTAACTTACATCTGCCTTAAGATGATGCGAAGCTGCACATCCCATTGCCGACTCTGTAAACACTGTGCCCACTTCAGGAACTCAGATGCCCCAGGATGGGAATGAGGAGCTCTTCAAGAAGGGCTGCGTTGCCTGAGAATACAAACCAGAGGCCATCATTGTTCCATCTAGCAAACAACAGGGAGAGAGCTGGGCAGTCATTTCTAACTGAGCAGTGGAGGGATGTAATAAAACCTGCGGGGGAAGTCCATTCATTCGCACACATTCATTCTCTCTCTCCCATAGAAAATAAATGCCTCATCTTTTGTATTTCTCAAAATATCCCTTGTTAATGTAATGAGGCCATCGGCAGTAACCTCAAGTCAGCATCCTACAGCAATTCTGACAAGTCAGCAGCATCCTCACTGCTCCAAGGAGTTGGAAAACACGAGCAGCGCAGAAAACAGAAACATCAACACGCAGAGCAAACGCGCCTGGTGAACCAGAGCAGCAGCAAAGGGCCTCCAGGGACTGCAGGGAGCACACTGCTTGTTGGGGAGAGCGAACTTGGGGAACATAATGAACGGACAAGGCACAGTTCAGCTTCTTAGGATTCAGAAAGTAATTAGAGGAGGCACAAGTCAGCAGAAGAGAGTGTACACTGTGATTTCATTAGAGTCATCAGCACTCACCCCCTGTTGAGCAGTCTCCTCTTCCCCCCCCCCCCCCTGCAGATTTTGTTACCAATGCTCAGAGTCATCTCACGTAATGGAGAAGTCCACTTTAAAGCGTTCTCAGAATGCAACTTGGAATTTTAGATTTTGTGTATGGGAAGCACAGAGGAAATAAAGAAAATTAAATAAGGAGAAGGTTACTCAGACAGAGAGATGAAATGAAACTGTAGCTTCAATTGTCATAGATGTTATGGCTGGAGGAGCCCCCCACAACCCTTCAGTCTCCTGCCCAGCACAGGCAGGAGTGCAAAACCCACCTCCTGACCAAACCATACCCTGCTATCTGCCACCAGCTCTTCTGAAACCCATCCAGACGGCTGACATTAATACAGCTCCGTGTTGAGTTCAACACGACCGTTTAGTTAAACATCAATAAAAGAAAAACCTGTCTGCCGTCAGTTGCCACAATATACTGATTGGAATGGGATATGTGTGTAGGGCTAAAGGCTTTCTTTCAAGCAAAAATGGTTATGTACCTTCATACACTGGGATCTTCGGAGATGGATTTCTGATTGACCTTGTTCGCTCTCATTTGCCTTTGCACTTTTCCTTGTAGCTATAAGTCTTTTCCTGAGGCCAAAACAATACAGGAATTTTCATGAGAAGGAGTGATCTCACAGCACTCCTGAGCAGGCCATGGGCACTGCGGCAGCATGTTGGCATTGCTGCAGTAACTGGAACACGAGGAGACTTGTCCAGAACAACATGGTGTGGAGAGCAGCAGGCCTGGCTATGCCGCCCCACATGGCCCAACGCATCACCCCAGACAAGGCCAGACCCTCTCCACGAGCTTACTTTTCCAGAAAAAAGATCAAAGCTGTGGGAGTACTCAAACACAGAACTGTCTCACTGTCCTGCCCAATGAGACCGAGACTTTGTTGGAGAATTAATTGCTTTTATGTCAAGAGAGAAACTTCACACTGCTTCCACCTCATTCCCAGCCACACTGACCTTCATTACACCTTGATTCTTTCAGCCCATCTGGCTATAAATTAGGACAGACAGGTTACACCCTTTCCTTCTCCTGTAATGCACATGAACATCTCTGCCGTGCTGCTGGCACACAAAAGCTTTTGCCCTTTCTGTTTCCCTCCCTTGATAATGAGCCATCCATTAAGGAGGCAGATGCAGCTTTAGCTGGCGATATCTTATGTAATTATGTGGGTGAACAACAGAGACAGAGAGAATGGAAGATGGTGGAAAGCAGGAAAAGCAAAACTGGCACAATTTCCAGAGCCCAGAGAGCTGCAGCATCACTGGCTTTCTTCTCCTTTGTTACACCCCTGATGCTATAGCCTGTGGAAAAAGTGTGCTCCCCCAAAGCCCCAGGCACAGCTCTTGTGCATCAGACCCATTTTAGATAAGTTTCAAAGCCCCGTTTATGCCACCAGTGTCAGGTTATTGTATCAGCAAGCATAGGCATGGACTCCCAGAGGAACAGGGTTTTCTTTGAGGGGTGTGTGCCTCATCATTCCCCATTACTGCTGCCAGACATCTTTCCGCTCACTGGATTCCTTTGGTATATTGTCTACCATGTACTTGCTTGCCATTCCATGCTGTGTGCCTATATCAACCTGGATTTCCAAATGCTCTCCTGTCAAAATTTGTGCAGCCAATGGTGCCTTCCTCACTCAGCCAGGAAATCTGCAGTCTTCTGAGCAGAAAAACAGCAATTTTTGTACCAAACAGGGAACAACATGTCTGTAATAAACAAGGAACCTAAAACGTTTTCCAGAGGCCATACCAAATTCACTACTATATCTAAGTATGGGTAGAACAAACAGTCACAGGTGAGATCTGGACTTGGGTCCCAAGTGATGCTTTGGCTCAGTCCAGACCTGTGATTTGTTCTGTGCAGGTATGTGAACCTGCCCCAGGTCTCCCAGCCTTCTGATGTGAACAGTAAGTTTGGTCTCGTGACGAAAAGGAAAGGTGTTGGGTTAAGTTTAGGGCAAAGAGCTAATGGCCTTACCATTTTATTCTGTTCATTTTACCCTAGTTGCTCAGCCACCCCTGCCCTAAAGCTGACAGCAGCTTGGCTCACAGACTTCCCCTGTGCATCCATTTCTGGCTGCCAGCCCCACATGCACACACATTAAATCTTACCTAATGAGTAATTAACAGGGGATTGGGACATTTCATTTGCCTGACAGCAGCACACACCTCAAGGAATGAAATAACGTTTCGAGGCTGGACACAAAGATATGGCAGTTTACCTTACAGATCACCACTGTGACGTCCATACATAGGAGGAAACAGACGTAGGAGGAAAAGTGCCCTATGGGGCAAGACCCTACATTAACCTGGTAATCAGCAGGCTTTCTATGAAAGCTTTTATATTTTAGGATCGCAGTGCATGGCTGAGATGAAGTACTGCTATTTTTACGTTACAGATTGGAAACGCAGGCACAGATCTGAGAAATGTTCCGTACAAGATGGCACAAGAACTTGGTGGCAGAGCCACAGATCCCCTCTCCTTGCACCTATTTCTCAGTGTTTTACCTCCAAGATCTTCCCTCTTACCAGAGGTCTATGAAGCCAAAGGCAGTTCAGAGAGGGAGGATCTGCACACAGGCATACCAAGATATTCAAACAGAAGCTGCAAATCCTTTGTGGATGAGCTGTCTCTGGAATGGGACCATGTCTGAGCCTACAGCCCCCCAAAACAGGTGCCCTACTGGGATCCACGCTCCAGAGCTGGTACACTGCCTGTTCTTCTACAGCAAAGATACTCTTACCTGCCCATTCCGTAGCTACAGACAGTCTTTACATCACTGTGGCTGTTTCTCCCCACTCTCCTCATTTTTATGTCCTGCTGGTGAAAAACACTGTGTGGATTGTCCTGTACTTACCCATATGCTGGAGTGATGAAATCTCTCCTCACCTTGCCCGCCAGCACACCTGCACCAGGACATACTGGGACCAGTTGGAGGGCTTGGGGAGGGGGGGGGGGGAAGTATAGTTTGTCTCTCAGCCAAAAATGCAGAGGAAAGCCTGCCAAGTAGAGGAGGTCAGGGAGCCTTGTCTAACCGGCTCTGCAGCGATGCCGCATTTGGAACCCACAGACCAGCACCGCTGATGCAAGTCCAGGGCTGGCTTTCCTCTTGCCAGACTGATCTAGTTTTGTGTTGCTAACATCCGTGCTGCATTTGCATTCAGTAACATACTGTAGAGTCTTTGCTTTTCATTTTTTGCATGGTTGGCTCCTGTGCCCACCATAGGAGCTGCTCTGTGTCCGCATTGTGACAGCACTGTGCAGGAGGCAGAGCAATACCAGGCAGATTAATGCAGGATCCTGTAAATACAGGCCCCGTAGGAATGAACAGTTCACAAAAGGTGCTGAATTCATGTATTATGGACAACTTCAACCGACCTTGCAACAATAGAATACTTCAAGGTCAATTTCTGGATAAAATTTAAATAGCTACACAGGATAGGTACACAGAATACCCGTGTACCTGTAGATACAGACCTGCATAGCTGGAGGTGCCTCTGTTCATTGCAGGGAGTTGGACTGGATGACCTTTAATGGTCTCTTCCAACTCAAACGATTTTACAAAAACACAGAAATGAATGTGTTTCCTGATCTTTGGCAGGGATAACCTATAAATATCTTTTAAGAGCCATGAAAGCATTCAGTGAAGACATCAATTTATATTTATCCCTCAAACTCACCACAAAATGACTACAGCCTTTTTTTTTTTTTTTCTCCTTCAAAAAACAATAGGAAACAAACTGGTTTATCTTACCATACCTGCCATAAATACCTTTATAGCAAGGTAATTGCTAAGTGCATTGTGTTGAACAATTTGTTACTTTGTTAGGGGAACATCTGTCATGGCCTTTGGAGATGGCAGAAGAAAACTCCTCCGTGACCTTTGGAAAATTAAATCTGGCATTGCTTAGAAGTCAAAGTTGATAAGCCTGTTTTTAAGCTTCAGAAGCATTTCCCATGCCTCCTGAAAAAGATGCAACTTGCACTTCCACTGAACTGAAACCAAGACAGCTTATTCCTGCCCTTTTACAACCGTAGAATGGCTTGGGTTTGAAGGGACCTGAAAGCCCATCCAGTTCCATCTCCTGCCATGGGCTGGGTGCCACCCACCAGCTCAGCTGCCCAGGGCCCCATTCAACTTCTTGAGCACCTCCAGGGATGCGGCACCCACAGCTCTCTGGGCCTCTCAAGGGCAAAGTAGAGGGGGTCAATCCCCTCCCTCTCCCTGCTGCCACCCCTCTGTTGGCACAGCCCAGGATACTGTTGACCTTCAGAGCTACAATAGCACACTGCTGGCTCATATCCAGCCTTCTGTCCACCAGGACCCTCAAGCCCTTCTCTGCAGGGCTGCTCTCCCAGTCTGCAGGCACTTCTGGGCCTTCAATGCTCTGCCTATGTAGCTCTCAGGGCAGGTGACTGACTCACCGACTGCGGCACTGCAGGGCTCTGCGCTGTGCACAGCCCTGCACTCAGCCTCGCAGGACACAACACCGTGGGCTGCCTGTGCTGGAGAGATCGTGAGCTCGATTGTATGATACAAACAAAGGGAGAGCCATTATCAGATGCCGCTTTGCCAGGCTGCACAGAGAGCCGCCTCTGCAGATTGCACAATGCCCTCGGATGTTCCCAGCAGTGCCACGGGGCTGGCGCTCGGACAGAGGAAACCGGATCTCCTCCCTCCTTCCCTCCCAGCATGGGAAAGCTCAGGAGAGCTGTTGTGTAGGCAAAAAGCCCCCACTTATCTCCTGGGAAAGAGCCACGCCGCTCTGGAGCTCCCATGACACACAGTGCTACAGCGAGGGAGCGTGCTGTGGGCCACGGACATAGAAAGAAGCTGGCACTTACAGAGTTAAAATTGCAGAAGAGTTTTAAACTAAAGGCTGTGGGGAAGGAAGAAACGTGGAGGAATGCTCCATTTGGCTGAAGCTTTCAAATCTCTGTTAAGAAAAAAAGATGGAGGGCAGCGGAGTGGGAAACAAAGAAGCCCCAATTAAGTAAGCCCCTTAAGTAAGTACGTGAGCAAGCCCCTATGTGTTGCTCTATCCATATGCATTTCAGAAGCTGTGACACAGCCACTCATTCTTCAGCCCTTAACTTAAATTGCCTCATTTTCATAGAGGTAGAGAATCTACAGGAAGAGGATAAATGATACTTGAGTTCATCCCATCTGGCAGCCAGGATCTGTTGTAAGATGTAGCTAAGAACAAATCTCTTCTTGTCATAAGACTATGTCAGATTCAATGTTTACCTTTAAAAAAGGGAACCACATGAAAGTGAGGAAGTTCACTGAAGTGAGCAGCTAGAAGCAGTAAAGCACGTGTAGATGATGTAATGCTGCTTGAAGACGCTGTACAGCAGGCTCAGTGTCAGATAAAACATTCAAAGGAAAAGGTAAGCTAACGTGATTAAAGCATGCAACGCTTCTGGGATGTAAAAAGAAATTCTTCCAGAAAATGGGGTGTTACTTTTCCGTCTTCCTTAACATGAGATCTGACAAAGTAAATATGAAACTATAACAAAGCACAAAGAAATTAAGAACAACTTGCTAGGGGCGTAATACTGAGCAATGAGCATTTTTTCAAGCAGGAGGCTGCTGGAGAGATGGCGGGGTGCAGGGATGTAGGTGCAGATGTATATAAAAGCAATAAGGCCATCACAGGAAATAAGAATTAGCTCCTTCTGTTGGTGTTCCTGGAGGAACTTCCACACTGGATTACTCTGTAAGAGTGGTCATAGGGCACAGTTGCACTGCACCATCAGCTGCACCAGGCTGAGGCCACTGTGCTCTCTTTGTTTTCCTTATTCCCTTCCTTGTCCCCTTCCATTTGTCAGCATCAGTAAGGTTTCCTCACCATGCTGTGCCCGGGCAGCGCTCTGCAGCCATTTATGGGCTGTGTGCTTCAGGCACAAAGCAGCTGGATGCTGTCAGCCCGCTGGGATGACTCACAGAAGTTGGCACGGGCTGGTATTCTTTACCTGATACAAAACTGACACAAAGCAAAACATTCACTCTTTGTGCCTCATTGAACTCCCATATAAATTAAGATAATGAGCACCTCAGGAGGTTGCCTCAAAAATTAACTGATACGGCCAAAGCTTTGAGATTCTTGGATGCACATACAAATTATTTAAACAGCTTTTAAGCAGTTCTCTTTTAAATGTGAAACAGACACTGTTACGTCAAGGTCCTTTCAATTGGATATGCGACCAAGATGAAAGCGAGGGTCTGGAACTGATCATCTTCAAAGTGGAAGCACCTGGGGCAGCTGCTCGGTGTGGATGCCAGTCACCAAACAGGCACTGGAAACGTGAAGCATTCCGGCTGGCGATTTGTTACATCAACCATTTTCATCTGAGCTGGATCAGGCTGAATCAACACAGCACGGAATTACTTCAAGTGGGGATACAACTTTGGTATACCCCCCTTTCTCAACAGTTCTGCTTATTCCATAATTAAGCCATTTAAAAAGCTTTGTTTCCCCTTCAGACATCTCCCACAAGCACATACATTTAGCCATGCAGCAGCAGGTCTTGGTCAGAAAAACCTGGACCTATTTCTAGTTTTTAAAGGTAGCTGTAACAACCTTTACTTGGAACCACATCGCACAGAAAGAGAGCCTTTACCCAAGAACAGTGTTCTCTGAAAGCAAGCACAGCCTGCAATGCAAATAGATAGCTTTCACAATACTAATCAAGATGTGCTAACAGTAATCAAAACAAAATTAAATTAAGATAACAAGCCTTTGAAGATCTCCTCTTTTTCTTAAATTGATTTAGTATTTTCTTGTCACATGGATCTTTCAAACTGAAAATTCAAGCGTTCCTATTCTTCCAAAAGCATGAGCGTGGACTATCTAAGGGCACTGCAGATTGCTCAGAGTAGAAAGCCTCTCTCCTATCTGCCCCAGCTGAGCTCCTGAACCGCAGACGGAGGGCAGGCAAGGTCAGCGTTCAGATTCTTCTTAGCAAAGCTGGAAATCTTGGTAAATGCTTTGGATGCATAGGGTACTTTGCTCTGTACATCCCTACTTGATGTATCACATGAGCCACTCAGGCCATATGGTCTAACAAACAAGCTTAAGGTTTAGGCTGTTGTTGTTTCTTTAACTCAGACATTAGGTCACCAACCATTAGGCTTTCGGCACTTTGAAGCTCACACATGTAATTAAATCCACTTAAATAAAAGCTAAAATCCATCTTGCTTCTATACCATCCCGAGTGCTGACATGAAATAAGCCAAAGTCATCCTTGCACTTTTCAGTCCTGCGCAGAGATCAAGCCGTTCCAACTCCCACATGGGGATTAATAAGTGACTCTCAGCTAACTGAACCTCTTAACTTCCACAATACATCCAACTCTCCCATTTCCAAATATTCTAGCCACTTCCAGGGCTGTTTTTACTATGGTCTCAGATCAGCATTACAGTCTCAAATGCCTCTGTGCCCATCACATCTCTGGGACTAACAGTTGCTCTTTTGCCAAAGGTACATATGGAGAGCTCAGGGCAGAGAGGAGAATGTGTGTCTCACTCACTTCTAGCTTTTCAGAGCACCCAGCACCCAACCCAATCACTGCACCAAATTTCTTTCCCATTTTCCCTTCAATAAAAAGTAGGGGCCAAATCCCACTGACACCTACCGGCATCTTAGCACAGACTTCACAGCCCTACTGCATTCAGAGAACTCTGCTCAAAGCTCTCTGTTCCTGCCAGCCTTCCTGTGCTCCTGGAATTTGCAGGGTAACTGTTAAGGACAGAAATAAATCTTTTGTTTACTCTGAAAACCAAAGAACTGCTTTAACCTTTGGCTAAAAACAGGTGCATTTTCCTATCAGGTTCATGAGTCAGTCATCCCAGCCCAGAGCAGTGAGCTTGGAAAGCCTGGTGCTTGCTGGAAAACAGGAAAGAATGACTTTTTAATTGAGTGGTGGCAAATGTCATCATCCGGTTTTCCTGGGTGGCTTTTTTCTTTTTAAGTCATGTTAAATCATTGGTTTAACACAGCTCAGGCCTGTTCCTCACATGTTCCTCTCCTGTGTGGTATTTCAGCATCGCGTCCGCTTTGGGATGGAAAACACTGCTGTTGTTGGACTCCAAGGGGTAACAGCGTGTATAATGTGGGGCTGCATAAACTGAGCAGGCAATTAATACCCCTCTAATATACTGTGTGCTTGGCCCAGCATAATCAGACTTTCCAGAAGAGAGATTTGTCTAAATGTATTTGTTTATATGTGAAAACAAAGCGCACACTTTCTGTGGAACTGTTTTCATAGAAAACAGCATTGCTTCTCACATAGCACATGGACAGGAACAACCAAGGAACTCTTCAAAGGTGACCTTCTGAAGTGACTTTCTGATGAATTAAAAGAACATATATGCTGCAATACCTTCCCTCTCCAATCTTAACACTAGAAATTCAGGTCCGATTACCCTGTTTTTCCACAACCAAAGACTTACGACAGCGTCCCAAGGAGCTGCTCTGAGGATATTTCCCCACTGCACAGTTAACCCATGTTCTGACTCCACCTGAAATCAGTGGTTCTTATAATACACACAGGAGAAACCTCTGACCTGGCCAAGGTGTGCTCCCAGACCAAACCAGCTCACCCAGTTGCCTGTAGAGAGCAGGCAGGACTGAACCCTGTCCGTTTTGCACTATGAATACAGAACTGACAATTAAACAACATACAAATCATCCATTTTGTCTGTTCTTCAGTGCACTGCCCTAGGTCTCCTGCAGCAACAGGCAGCTGGGAATGAATCCCGTGCTTCTGAACACAAGAAAAGAGCGGCTTCATGGCCAGAAACACCACCACCAAGGTCTCAGAAGCGTGATGGTTTTGTTAGTGCCTCACTAGGTTAGGGGTTCTTGAAATAAGGAGAGCTGTCATGTCCCCGAGCAGCAGGGACATTCAGAGGAGTTCTCTCCATGTCTCTGTCCTCCAGAGAAGATCAATGAATGAACAGTGAGAAAAAGTCCTGGCATTCTTGGCACTCAAATAAGAGCGCGTAAATGTGTTTTCAGCATAATGGAAGAAGACATACTTGAATCCCTCTCAACAGAGCTACAGAGAAGAGCAACCATCAAGCATCCCCACTTTACCAAAACCAGTCTTCAAAGGCTTTCCACTTTATCACATTAACCACAAACATTTCCAGTTCCTGTCCACCCCCACTCCACTCATCCCACCTCACCCTGCTTTGGGTCACTTTGAATGCCGTCAGCACCACTTAGAAAAACAACAAAGTCAATTACCCATGTCCATTAACCTATTCCAACTGCACATTCAGCTGGTTGGGTAAGATGCATCCCTCCAAACGATGATCGAATAGCAGCTTTCCATTCCCATGGGCATGGCTTGGAGGTGCCACACAGCTTTCTTGCCACCCAAGCCCACTCCAGGGCAAAAGGAGGAGGCCAAGGGACTGCAGAGCCACATGTCCTTGGTGGGACAGATGCAAGAGGAATGATGAGGTAGATGCAATACCTATACACGAGAAGAGTCATGTTAATCAGGGTTTTTTATGAGTCTTAGAAGTCTACAGAAAAGCTGCCAGTCACAGCAAGAGTCACTTAGGGGTCCACGTGCCTACTTGGTTAAGTCAGGAGTTCACAGCAACAAGGAAGATCTACACCTTGCTGAGAAATATTTTTTAAAAACCCAAACCCCATTGCTGTTGACCCAAGTTGTGTGAGCCATGAGAGCAAACATCAGTAGCGAGTGAAAGTGAAATGGTGGGGGAACTGTGCTACTATTGAAAATACCTCCATCTCAGTGAGGATTAAATCAAGGCTTCCCAATTCTCCTCCATGCTCCTGAGCCCTGTGGAATAGTCCACCTTTAGGGCAGCCATGCACACACATGTAGTGTTATTTCTGGTTTTCTGCTCAGAGGCCAATTTCCTCAGAAGCCAGCTCAGCCTGCTCAGAGTCCAATTCACCCCAGACACCATAAACAGATGTGAGAATCTGCTTCTGCTTTCACCACTGCTGTTTAACCAGCATGATCTCTCCTAACGACAGTGAAAACAGACTGGTCAAAAAAGGGTGTAAAGCAATCTTTCTGCACTGCCAACATTACAGATTGAAAGCTCTAGAGAATGGGAAGGTGATATTTCTGTATGCTTTCACAGCACAGAGGGAAAGGAGGTCAATAAAACAGGAAAATGTAGCCTGCAGCTGCCGTGGTACCAGTCCTACAACGCACATCTTTCTGGGTCACCCAATAACAGCACAATATCGATAAATGAGAGCTAAGAATAGGATGGACAACGAGTGGAGAAAGCAATGACAACAAAGGGAAAGCTGAATGGGGAGGAGGCAGGGACGGATGAACATGAGAAAATTAGGAGCCTGCAGTTCGCCCTGGCCACGCACCGAGCAGGTGGTGACTGAACCACTGTGAGTTGGGGAAAAAAATTCCCTTGTGCATTCCCAAAATGGCCATGAGCTGATCTGGTCCTGAGGTGACTAACAACTATTTGACACTTTGTGGCTTTACTGGAAAGTTCATTTATTTTGCTTTTGTTTTTTTTTTTTTTTTTTTTCCCCAGCATAAAGAGGCTCCCTTCCCTTGCTGAGTTCCAGAGAAATAAAGAGGGAACTCAAGTAACAGTTCACTTCAAAGCTGCAAATGTCAGTGATGTTCAAGGGAGGGAAGTGGGGAATTTCATTCGGTCTGCACTAAAACATCCCAACTCGATCACGCTCACATCTGGCACCTCAAACACATCCTGCAGCAAAGGGGCCCCAAGAGCAGAGAAGGCGAATATGCTCCAAAGACAGGAATCGTAGTCTGGTCTTTAACAAAACGTAACGTGAGCTGGCTTTTGTTGTACTGTGCTCTTCTTCAGCATCTTGTGGCACTTGGGGACATGGTTAGTGGGTATGGTGGTGATGGGTTCACAGTTGCACTGCTGATTCTATGATTCTAAGTAGCCTTTCTGGTTTGACTTATATTTCCCTTGTCTCTGGCTGAAACCCATTACACCTGCTCTCCAGGTTCACGGGAGCACTGTCAGCCTCCAGAACCTCCTGTATTCCTTCTCCAAGCCCAGCTCTTGCATCACATCACCCTGCAGCAGCCCAGAGGTGTCAGTTAGGGAACCATCCTGGGGCACTCACACGATGCCATCAAAAAGCCACCGTGCAAAACCCATGTCCTTTCTCACACAGCCTTCTTAGCACTTGTTCCTACAATTCCCATTTTGCTAGAAGGGAGGGGCAGGAAAATAAACATGACCTGTGCTTCTCCAGGACATGCCTGCAGCCCAGAAGCTCCTTCTGTCAAATTAGCAAAAGGAACTGGCAGAAAGGAGCCTGTTCTTCCAGCTCTGCCCCTCACCTGATGACAGGAGCAATCGATTCCAAATGCAAATAAAACGTTACGAAATGAGTAAGAGTCTGTTGTCCTTGAAAAAGGTTTGCAAGGACAGGAAGCACAAAACCTGCATTTTTTTTTCCCCCCCTCCTTTTCTTAGTAAGAAGTTCTGAAAACAGAAATAAACGTCAGCTGAATCACCCGGAGGTGCTTAGTCTGCAAGTTTCTCAAAACACAGTGGTGAGGGCTGAGATTTGGAGTAGCCGGAGTCAAGTAAAAGAAAAGGGATAGGACCACGACGGCCCCTTCTTCCTCCCATTTTCTCAGCATCCTTACTTGCACTATCAACAGAGATACAGGAACATCACAGAGGCGATTCAGGAAGCTCAGAAATGTTAACTTTTGTTCCTATCGAGTTTGCATTTTCAAACGAGCCTTATCAAGTGCGATGAGGAAATTTTTTTTCCTTAAAAAAAAACACCCATAAACAAGGAAACCACCCACGAAGCACAACACCACATCTCATGGTTTCAAAGTGAGCGTTTCATGTAAACCCAATTCCCAGTTTTGTGAAGTTGCTGCTGAGAAAAGCTCTAACCCACAAGTAACTCAATTATTACATTTTCAGGCCCGACGTTCTCAGGACTCACACTGCTTTGGGGAATTTACATTCTCTCCTCTCCCCCCCCTTCCTACCCTGCTACAGCAAGTCAGTCCTGCCTTCAGTGCTGATGGTATTGAATAGGCAGGGAAGGAGAACCTATCCTGATTTTTTATGGCTTTGTCCTCGGTCACAAAGACCAGATGGGCAATTTCGAGGAGAGTGATTTTTATGTCTGAATGGGAAACACGCAGAACAAGGGAGCACAAAAGCCAACCTCCTGCACTGCAGATCCCTCCTACGGCAATCCTCAGAGCAGAGCACAAAAAGCATCCCTGCCCCTCCAGACCCCTCGGAGAGGGAAACATTTGTAACGCTGCGGTGCTTTGTAAAAAGACATTGCATAGTTAAACGCACCAAGTTCATAAACCAGCCTCTTCCTTCGCAGGGGCTACAAGGTGGGGGAACAGCAAGAAGCAGAGCTCTGCTAATAGATATGCAGCCAACCCTTGTTCTCTTGTGCAGGGTCTCATGTCTGCATATATTTGGTGTGCAAATAAGATAGTGCAAGATTATTTGCATTCTGTCATTACCTCTTACTGAATGGCTGCAACAGGAAATAAACATTTCTACCAGCGTATTTCACTTCACTCTCCAGTATTTCTGCCCATCCCTTTGCTCTGACTTAAACAATTATTTCTACACTTATACAATCCTGATGCTAACAGACTCACCTATACTGATTAAACCATTGTAAAGAGATTACCTTCAGTTAATCCTCATTGTCCTATAGAAACAAATTAGAGCAGCATTTGAAATGGATACCAATCAACTCAACCTGTGTGTCTGAAGCCTCTGTTGCCTTAATGAGTATCTTCTCATTGCTTCCCTTTCCAAAACTCAAACAGGACATCCAGACCTATATAGCCCTTAACAATTCATTCCCATAACACAATACAAAGGAGTTAATTAACAATCAGTTTATACTAATAAATTGCTCCGTGCTTTCTGAGTACATCTGAAGGACATAGGCATAGCAGCATCTCTTGTGCTCGCTTGAAAAAAATAAATAAATCAGATCTCATCCTATAAGACTTCTGTTAGTCCGGAAGTAAACAGTCTCCCTCTATGGCACCGCCCACCAAATCCACTTTCCAGTGAGAGAAAATGAAAGGGTTAATTTCTCTGTCTCTGGTTAACCTTTCCAGGCTATTTAGTTTCCTTTCCGACTCCATCCCATCAGAGGCATGTGAGGTGAAGGATAGAATTACAGACTGGGCATGTTTCCTGTACTTAGTGGGTGGATAGAGCACAACTTCCGCACTAATAATGTCAAGGTAATTAGGACATCCTGCAAAACCTGTAACAGGGAAGAAATAACCATTGTTTATTGTCAGTTCTGCTGCTGAGCTGGTGGGCTCCCCTTGTAACTACTCTTGCCTTTCATTTTGAACTCATCTCTAACTTTCCAGAAATACAGCTGGGCCAAGTCCAGGAGCCCTGGGACTCCCACTGCAGCCCTGCACTAAAATCTAGTCTGTATTGAGCAATCACCAGAGAAGAACAAACCACACCAGTAGATCTGAGTATGTGTGATATTAAATAGCAATTCAAACTGAGATAAAAACTGGCAAGTTTAGCTCATCTGATAATGTACTTGTGCGTTCCTTAATAGAACGTCCTCCTTCGGAAAGGACCCACAAGGGTCATCACTATCCAACTCCTGGCTTCACAGAGAACCATCACCAAGAAAATCAAACACTATGTCTGAGAGCACCGCCTAAACTTCTTGAACTATAGCAGCTTGGGACCATGACCACTGCCTAACCTGACCCACCCCTAACATATTTTTGCACCATTCCTTCGGATCCTATTGCTGGTCATCAGGGAAAAGTGCAAAGACCTTTGCATCACGCACTACAAAGATATGAAGTTACACTATTTTATTAATTTTATCCCCCCCAGAAAGGATTGCAGGTACCAAAGTCAAGCCTTGCCCTCCATCTAGGTACCTCATTTCCAAAGCTTCAGAATGCAATCTGCTCTTGGAGACCAAAGGCCTTTCAACTTACCTTAAATTCACCCAATAGCTCAACTTCTGCTTTTGGATCACATGAACACCTACCAATGGAAGGGATCCTACTGCAGGGATGCTGCTCTCTCTCTGAAACACTTGCTCTATCTTTAGATTATTCAGCAGTAGTTTTACAACAAAGGCTGTGCTCACCAAAACTCAGGCATTTTAGTGTTTGCAGTACAACCTCCACTCAACCACCCAGCTGCAACTGAAGTGAGAAGCACCTCTCCTAAGCAGGCAAGCTCAGGTGCAGCTGACCCAACACTCCTCCCAGCCCAGTCTTAAGGGCCTGATGCCATCACTGACACCTGCATCCACTCCTCATACAAACACCTGAGCTACCAGGCTGCAGGAACACGGCTCTGGACCAGTGGTTTATCAAGGTGACACAGTCTCAACAAGATGGTTCAGAAGTACGTCTTGCACACTGCCTTCTTCCACAAAAGAGACCCCAGTCTTGTGGCTGGGACAACTCTTGGGCTGATGAGGCTGGGCTCTAGCAACCCTCAAAACGGGCTCTCCACTCTCTGCATCCCAGAGAAAAGCCCCAGAGGACAGCAGCACCAACCTCTGAGTGGTGATTTTGGGTCAGGAAGCCCAGCAGCTCCTTGAGGCTCTGTGGGCAACACAGCAGGGTAAGACTAAAAGCATTCTGCTCAGCGTTTCCTACTGCCTCCCTTAGAAAGGTTCCCTCTTTGACAGGCTCAAGTGAATGCTATTTAGGGCCAGGAGCAGACAAGCTTTGGATACCTGAAGCTTTTTCGCTCTTTTTCAGATCTCCATTTCACAAGATTTTTAGCAGCAGACAACTGACCCTGCAGGTTTCTTATGAACTGTTTCTCATCTCACTAAAAATATACCCAAGATGATAGCATTGCATGGGTGCGACTTTGGGAACCCGCCCCAGCCCAGGTGTCCACATTCACACAAGGGGACGAATGGGAAATGAGACAACCGTGAGACCATGCACAAGTCTCTGCCTCTCAGAAAAGATCCTCGCTTGGCTGTTCTGGCTGCAGTCGTCACAGCCTGTGCATGCAGGCAGATGCCAGCACAACCCGTCCCTTATCACAGGAAGTGGCTACGTGGTCAGATGCAGACAGTCATATGGCAGCTCAGCCGTGCCGGAGAGCTGCTGGGTTCCTGAAGCCATTTAGATGCATTAGCAAGGACCATCTCAGCAGCATTTAAGCCTTGGCAAGGAACGTGACTGCGCAGGCATACCCTTGACTGGGGCCATGGTTACTAATTCATGTCCATGCTGCCCAGCCAAACGGGCCTTATGTCCATTACGGAATACAGATAATGATCTGTTAAATCACTGCTCTTTCCTTTTGTAAGATTTCCTGTCTGCCGGGTGCTGATGTTTGTAAGCGCTGCAAGGAAAGCAGCATCAATTTTTCCTCAGGTGGAGGATCTCAGGATGCCGCGTGCCTCTTGTTTACTCTGCCAGACGCTTCTCCGAGAGCCGTGGCTTTGCACACATTGCAAGCACAGCCTGCATCAATATCCTGAGGGGAACTGTGATTCTTAATTAACGACAGAGTCCTTCTAAAGGTGTCTCAATTAAACCTGTACATCAGGGCAGCAGTGTGCTGGGAAATTTCCCATTCCTCTCACATGGAACAAGCTGTTGCCATCTGCAAGAGATATTGACAGTAATGCTGAGCCTAAATTGATAAGGCTCCTGGGCTGATCCACGGCTTGATCCACGGCTGCTGGGCTTGTGGAGAGGGCTACCTGTTATACAAGCCTCTTCCAAATGGGCTTGTGTATAATGAGGTCCTGCACTTGCTTTTCAGAGCTGCCAGGTTTTCTAACTGCACTTGTGATCATCATCAAAACCAGACTGTGCATTTCAGATGGGAGGAGGAAGAAGGGAAAGTGGATCTCGAGCCCTGAAATAATTAAAGATGGCTCTGAAAGAGTTTAAAAAAAGATGAGATCGTGAAAATAAGTAACAGCAAAAGTCAACACAGAATTGCTAGCGATCAGAAGATAATGGTGGTCTGTAACAGTGCTTTTCACCCCGTAACATGACATTGGCGTCGAAAGTCTGCTCTACACTTAGAATTTGCTAGCATAATTATACTGCTAAAAACACCAGTGCAGCTCTGTTTGGACACACTTATTTCAAAATAAGAACATTCATATGGGGTGGAAATACTGGTGTAACATAAGGTATAATTATAGTGGTAAACTTCCCTGTGCAGACAAACCCTAAGGAAAAAAAGTTTGTCTGCTCCATTGTGTGCACTGATTTTAGAAGCCACCTCTGACCCACGGTCTAAAGAAGGAGCACACCCACCGCAAGGACAGGTCCCACTGCCTGCATGCTTCTCTATTTGCCAGTTTCGAAACAAAAAGCTGAATCTTACAGGAAAACTCACCTTTCCACATAAGTCTGGAAGGAGGAGGTTTATGGCCAAAAGCGACTAAGTGACAGTAATGCCTTTGGTCTAGCTCACTGCTTCCTCTTTGCAGCTCTAACGTGGGAACAAAGCTGTGGGATAACTGGGGGTGGGAGAGATGCAGGCATGGCTGGTCCAGGCAGCGCCTTTCCCTCCAAGAGAGAGAATTCCGTGCACAATGCAGCCTGTGCTCCCAGCCCTCTGGAGGAGTGAGGGCCGGAAGAGGTTAACGACTGACCCTAACCCGCTGCCCGAGAGTGGGCTGAATTGGGGCTGAGGCAGCAGAAATTCCTGCTGACGGGACCAAAGGGGTCACCTACTGATAGACTGCAGCTCTACACACGCTCTGAAGAATGTCCCTGCTGACAGCGTTGCTCAGGCCGCTGAAGAGGTAGGGACCTCATTGGGCTGCTCTGCTGCTGGACTTTTCAGCCAGTTTTCCCCTCGAAATGAACGATCTCAGCCACGGGACTTAGGCACTGTAATCCCAAAGGCCATCTGTGAGCAGCCCGTGGATCTTCCTGCCAGCGCCTTGCTCAGCCCAGCCTGCAGTGACACAACACGTGGGTTTCAACCACTTCCTTTGCAACACTGCCTCATGGATCTTCCCACCAGGAATGCCATTTCCCTTTGCTAAGCTCTTTGTGTTATTTCAGTCATATCCAAGGAGCTATTCTACTGTGTGACTCAGCCTGTGAAGACACACAGCTCCTAAGAGAGGCAGGTGTAGGCTTTTAGTCCCAAGTATGTTGCACCAGACCCACTAACAAGTATTAAGAGTGAGGACAGAAATGCTGCCTCTGGCCCTAGAGACTTTCCACTACTTGTTTGTGCCAAAGGACACTGGAAACAAAGGAGAGAGGTCTCAGCCTGGTTAGAGACAGAACTGGTTCTGCCCAGTGACCTCTCCACTGAGACCTCCAGTTCCTCCCTCAGCTAACTTCTGAACAGAGAAAAGTTGCTCCGAGTTCTTCAAATTTTCAGATAATTTGTTCTCAGAACTATGTCTGCCCCCAGGAACTCGGGGCTGTTGGGGAGGCATAGGAAAGAGCCTCTGGCAGAGGGAGTTTTCTGTCTGTGCTCTGGCAAATAGAGCGTGGCAGGACACAGTGAGTGGGAGAGGCCTACAAATAATACTGCGAACATAGTTTTGTGAATTTATCAGTGGAAACCCCTCAGGAGAGAAGTGAGTCACCAGAGGGTTTCACAGCAGGCTGCAGACATCACCCAGCTGTCAGGGAGGAGGCAGATTCCCTTCATTTTGCAGCGCTAAGCAAGCAACACGTCTGCACCAACATTATGTCAGGAAAGAGCACCTAGAAGGGATGACTGATGCAAACAAAGCAAAGCTCTGCAAGGACACTTTTTTAGAGGCCCTCTTACGTTTTGCAGGGCTTCTTGACATCCAGAATGCCTCATCATGCCTCAAGTGTTGTCTGCAGGAAGAGCCCAGCTGAGGCACTCAGACTGCGCTGAGCTTCAGCCCCTGGCTGAGACCTGTGCTGGTGCTCAGCTGCCATGGGCTTTCGTCAGACCAAAGTCACAGAGAATATGCACACATTTTAATATAATCCCTCGGGACAGAGGGAGAAAAGTCTTCTCTACACAGTTACGACAGCTTTGCATAGCTCCAGGTGGTGAGAAAAATCTAAACGTGTTGTTACAAAAGCAACTGCAGGAGGAAGGTGTCCCATCACTGCTGTCAGGCCACGACCAGCACAGCCTGGCTCTTTGAAGGAAGTGGCAAACTCACTGAAGACATTGGCCACTCCCGTTGAAACTTCTTGCACAGAAGAGACAAGAAGCGGAGCCGTTCCCCATCAGGTGGCCCTGTAAGGGGCACCCTGTGCAGACATACTGGCAGACTTTCCATCAGCTCAGCAGATAACTTTGCATGGCCACGAGCACTACAGCTCTGCCTGCCTCCCTTGTCCCAGCTGCTCGCAGCTTGCCAGATGCAGAAACAGCAGCGATTCTTCCTACTTCGGCTCCGCGTGAGAGACTCACAAAGTCATGTCTGTGCAGAAAAGCTGTTCCCACTACACCCTAAAACAACGCCTTGACACGATCCTGAGCTGGTCCACCCCTGCAGGGACAGCAGCACGACCCAGCGCCACCTAGCCACCTGCCGCCGAAACGCACCGCACCGCCTGGAGCGCGAAGTCCCGTGCAGGCAGGAGTTGTCCCTAAAAGCCCGATGACATTACCAAAACCAACGGGTAAGGCTGTGCTGCCAGCTCTGCCCCCGACGTGGGACAGCAGTTTGGTTTGATGTTTGTTAAAGGCTTCCTGACCCCGCCTGACCCCCTCATATCAGAGCTGCTCGCAGACGGACTTTCATACGCCTTTGTTACCAAAAGCAAAAAGATAACGAGGGACCTGTCACGGTTTCAGCTAACTTTCATTTCAGGCTTTGTAATTCCTCTGAATCAGAAGCAAGAAGTGAAACCGTAGGGTGGGGGTGCAGTGTAAATCCCCACAAAGATCCAATCTGATGAGAACCAGTCTCCCACCAGCTCTGTAGTGAGACCTGAGCTACACCACGGCTGGACCTTAGCAAGAAAGTCACAGAATCACAGAATCACAGGGGCTGGAAGGGCCCTCTGGAGATGACTGAGTCCATCCCCCTGCTAGAGCAGGTTCTCTACAGCAGGTAGGAGAGGAGACTTTGTAAACAAGTCTGAGCAGGAAACCCGGTCGGCACCTGAAGATAGGATGGCTATGACATGCACGGAAGGCGAATCAATGCTAACACACACTAGCAGCTTTCATTAAAGGATTTAATGATCAGTTTAAACCAATCTGAGTCTGCTTCCTTCCTGCCATACATTGCCATCAGCTCTCTTGTGTGGGTACCAGTCATCATGGGGTTTGGTGCAGTGCCAGACCTGCCTGCTGATCCAGTTGAAAAACAGCCCTGGAAGTACAATGTCTTCAGGCAGGCAGCAGGAGGATCCTTTCCAGCCCAAGTGCCAGCACTGAGAAGGGTGGCGGCAGGAAGATGCAGCCAGGTGCTTGGGGAGGACAGGACTGCTTCTTTTGGAACAGTGCAGATCTAAAGCATGAATCCACACTCCTGGCAGCCTAGAGAAATCGTTTAGTTCATAACAGGTGGCTAGGGGTATATACACAGGTGTCCCCACTGAGTGCACTTACCTCAGAGATGAACTTTCACGTGAAACATTAGAAGATTACATAGAGGAAACAAACTGAACTGCAGTAGCAACGTAAAAGTACCACCTGTAAAGTCACAGGTCTGGGTGCTGACTGTTTTACTGAATGTTCACTCTGCCAAATCAAAAACTAAAAGCAGGCAAAATAGGTGTTTGCTTCATCATCTGCAAACCAGCCTGCTTTGTGTGTATTAAGGCTTCCCAGCTTTAATATGGAGCAAATTCAAGGCAGAGTGGTTTACTTAAAAAAGTGGCTGAGACAAAAACTCTTTGGGGATCGTATATATATAAATACATGGGGGGGGGAGGGGGAGGAAGGGGGGGTGTATAAGAACATAATACACTGCACAACTCCTTCTCACCTCACATGAGTAAAGGCCACCACATTTTAGTGGAGGAAGCTCAGTGATGTCAGATTTATCCTTCCCATTGTAGTGAACATCAGTGTGGGCAGTTCTGTAGAGTTGAGCTGATGTGAAGCACCAGAAATGGGTCTCTGAGTTTACTGATCTGGAAACACCGAATTTTAGAGAATGTGGGAGCGGTACCTTATTGCACTCATCCGAACAATGCCAGTTAATCAGGGGTGTTCTACACTCCTGAAAAGAAATGGCCCAGTTTAGTTCACCGGTCACCAGAAATCAGATGCAAAATGTTGTACCCTAAAGCCACACGTCAAACCAAGACGTACTTTTGCTTCCCGAACGAACATGTTGTCCTCTTTAGAAGGGAAAGCTGCAAGGTAAATAAAACAGCTACTTCTTTCTGCTTTTTGAAACCATACTTTCAGCATTCACTTCAGAGCCCTGAGCCTGATGCTCTCTACCTATAGGGCTGAACATAGAGCTGTCCTTTCAGCAAATGATTCAGCTCTGTCTGGATGGTCTCACCTAGCAGAGACATAGCTTAGACATGAGCCACCCAGGCATTTCCTTTCAGACTGTTAGCACAGATACCAGTCAGTGCAAGGGGCACAGATGGTTTCTTGCAGTGTGGAAATGCTGCTCCCAAGGAGCTCTGCGGGGGCCGTTTGCTCGGTTCACGTATCAGTAGGCACGGCCAAGTCATGAGAGAGTGACTCGGCATGGCCAGCTGTGCTTGTCCCCAGGGCCACAGTTTCCTAACTGTGGGATGTGGACGAGGCTGCTTTCGCCAGCCCTCTCTCCAGAGGGACAAGGTAACAGTTCAACTTGTACCCGTGTCCAGCTCACCCCGCCCAGACAATTCTGAGAGACGTGGTTTAATGGCATGGTAGTGATGGGCTGGTGGTTGGAATAGATGATCTTGGAGGTCTTTTCCAACCTTAATGATTCTATGATTCTATGACTTGCTGGGCTGGCAGAAAGCAATGGAGTGGCACTGCCTATTCGGGTTATAACCAATTGCACGTTTAAGAATTTGACCTTTTGATTTGTAAATGGTTCTGATTTTTATTTGAAAAGAATTTTAGTGCAATTTGGAACCTGTGCTTTCCCAAACACCGTGAATCAGAAAGCACAGAGCATCGGCTCCAACCTATCTCCAGGAAAGAACTTGGTGAGGAAACCACTGACAGGACACAGCATTTCCAGCACGTCAGAAGTCTGAACAATTGTGGATCACCTCCATGTTATAAGCAGGGTTAACAAGAGCACTGACAGAGTTGCTTCTGTGAGTGATCTAAATCCATGCCATTGGAGGAGAAAGAGTAAAGCTGTCGCCTTGATTCTGACATTAAGGTTTGTTTCCATCAGCTCCACAACTCCAAGAGAGCCAGGAGATCTCTCCTGAGCACCCACTTAGTTACCAGCCCCCAGCACACCACTTGAGGTAGCGATGTGGCATTTGGTGTCACACCATGAATCAGGTAGAGATTCATTCAGGGGGGCACTTATTTACAATTAGGCTACCTCAGTGCAATTCTGTTAGGACCAATTATTTGAAAGTTACTAAGACCAGCAAGCAAACACAGAGAAAGGCTGACATTTGGGTAGACCCTCTCTATTTAGCAAGAAGGATACAGAAGTATTGGCCTGGCAGCAGCCTTTTCAGTATAATAACATCACAGGGACAGGAAATGCATGCTGTTTTTCAGCACTGAATTTCTAATTCTGGCATCTTGCTTCCCTCAAACAGTTTTTGTCTTGTATGTAGCTGCACTGAAGCATTATTATCTTTTGAAAGCCTGGCTTGCAGCTTTTTGTGCTACAGCCGAACATGAGCAGCTTTTTGGCTTTGTAAGGAGCAGTATATTATTGCTCTGTCATCAGGGAAAACTGAGAAATTTCTTTAGCAACAGAGGAGTTGCAGAGGGAGAGAGGGAGGAAATACAGCTCTGTAGCTTGCTATGGGCTCTGCTGGTTTTGTCAGCAACTGTACAGCTCTTATATAATGTTTTTGGGTAATAGCCAGCTCAGCCTCACAGAAATGATGTGGTCAATTTTTTTTTGGAAAACAGAAGAGGATTTAAATACAGCTGGTATCTTTGGGTAATGGGAAGAAAGACAAAGACGGTGCAGTTAAAGCTGCAGACGGCATGCGTGGCTTCTGAAGGGAATCTGAGAAAGTGTCTTTGTCACCGATTCTTCCCTGGCTACGTATGGCAAAAGTATGACCAAGTGCTGTGATGGCTAAGAATCTGAAAAAGCACTCAGCACACTCCGTACAGCTTGGGGAGTCCCACCCATACCCAGCACAGAGGCACAGTTTGCAGAGTTGAATGGGAATAAGTATTGTGTTATACAAAACAGCTGCAGAATTGCAGGAAGCTTTACAATATTACAGCCCTCCTGGTTGAAAACACAACCGAAGGAACCCACGTCCCTGATCAGCGTAGTCACACTGGTACCACACTCCCCACCTCACATTTCCCCCTCTTAGAACAATAGGCCAGGTGTATATCGGTCAGGCGAGCATCTTGTGGGAGTGCCTGTGACTTGACATGCCAAAGTATTTGGAAATTACTGGATAGCAGGAAACCTGATCTCAGCGTATGCCAGAGACAAAAATACCCCAGCATTGCATCATACCTGCAGTATTATTTATGGCTTGCATATTTACCTAGAGGGAAAAAGGAGGCTCTTCTACTGTGGATTGTTATTAACTTTAAAATGTCCACTGTTCCAGTGAGTGCTGAAAGCTCACTTGAGCTGCCCCCGTTGATGTTCTTCCCAGTTAAAACTGCTCTGGTGGGGTAACTGTCACCATATCCGAAGGTGGTAACTCCCTTCACTGATCCATTCAGGCAAACCAAGCATATGGCACTGTAATTTTGGGCTTATTGAGCAGATGACTGATTTGAATAGCCTGAAATCTGTCTCCAATAACTACAGTATCAGTATCAAATTATACTAGTCCAGGATGTACTGGATATAGATGCTTTCTTGGTCAGGTCCCTTCAGCTGCACCTTTGGCACAACCCAATGCACTTGCCATGGCATCAGCTCCCATTTGTGGGGCTGTCACACTGACATGTGAGTAGGGTGCAACGTCATCGGGGACTTTTCAATACCCAAACATATCAGCTGGCACCAGGAAAGAGAAAGGAAGTGGTGAAAAGTCATTCCTTCTGGTGGCATCGAACCTTGAGATTGCATCATGCGAACAGGAACAGCCTCCCAAAACCCTTTGTGCCTGCCTGGGGATTTTGATTTCCATTTCTCATTTATGAGCTGCAGCTGAATTTAGTTTCAAGCTATGACATTCCTCTCACTTATTTGTTCCCATCTATATTCTTGGTTCATCCCAAATTAGCCTATGGCCCAATCTAGACCGTAAGAGCCAAGGATTCAGTTACGACTTATGTTGCAATCAGGTCTGGGAAACAAACGATTTCCGTTTTGTGGTGTTGATGTGAACTGTGCCCCTGAAAACTTGAACCCAGAGAAATCCAGACGGTCCCATCACCTCACTGGGTGGGGGAAAGGAGCTGTGCTGGCAGAGCTGTTTCCACGCTGTTGTGTTGGACTATTGTGAGTGCAAATTTCTTTCTTCATCCTTTAACCCAAGCTCACATACACGTTTTTGGTGGGTGGCATGTTTGGCTCTCACACTTATTGTTCCTCTGACTGACAGTTGGCAGAGGTTGGTGGGTGATTTTCATGACAAAAAGGCTTTTGTTTGGCACTCCTTTCCAACTAGCAGATGAGAAGCAAAGACACACAGCAATATCCAATGAACACAGCACAGCTCTTTCCAGGAATATTTTCTTTTTTATCTTTTTCTGTAACAAAAATAGCATTTTCACCAAAGTGTACACATTTCTGGAGAATGAATACATATATATATATATAACTGGTGTTACTCCTCCAGAATAAACGTAGATCATTTTTTTTTCCCTGTCTGCTGGGAAGACTATTCAGTTTGAACAGCTCTCCAGTAGAATCTCAGAAAGAAAATGAACAGACTGAACTCAAGTCTCAGTTTCAGATTCCCCTAACAAGTCCAAGCAAATTCAGCTCAGGTATTGAACTTGTGAATCTGAACAAAATCAACTTCCCTGTAGTGCTATGAAATAGGTAACTACTGCCTGCATTATATAAAAGATTATTTAAATTTTCCTTGCAAGGAAAACTGTTTGCCTAAGGTCACAAGAATATTTTGGTAGAGGCAAGAATAAAATCTGATTTCTTGTCTGCCAGTCTGCCTTTTAGGCAGCTGCAACTAAGCAAGCACTCTGGGGATGGAGATATGCAAACTCCAGACCGAATTGGGAATAGGAGGGGAAGAGAATTTGACATTGAGACAGGACAAATATTATGTTCCTTATGGGAACTTTACTGCTAAGTTTCCTTCCAGCAGATGCTGCAGCTCGAAGAAAAAGCTGATCTTTGTTCCTTTACCTTGGAAGTGCTGGGATCCCACAGACAAAACCTGAGCACCAGCGCTTCCCAGCCCTTCACTGACATCCCAGGAGAGCTCTCATCTGACACCAATAAATCCATTCACGCCACATGGTTTTCAAGTATGTATCGGCAAATATTTAAGGTGTGTTATTCCTTTTTAGGAACAGCAGCTCTCTACTACTTAAAGAAATGCCCGTTAGTGAAGGGATAAAAGATGAACTCAGCAGAGGAGTCAAAGGAGCGTGTGATTTGCTCTGACACCTCACTTCGTAAATCAGTTCAAAATTTTAACAGAGGGAAATGATTCTTTAGCATGCTGAAATGCATTCAAGGAAAGCTTGACTCCATCCTTCCAGCCCCAGGGAGGATGGAATCTTTAGTCTGGAAGATATTTTTTATATCTGCCTTCCTCTGAGCAAAGCTACACGAAATGACTACCTGGCTGCTGAGAGGAAGAGCAGATCGGTGATCCTTAATAATGCCGTGTTTGGGTGAATATTGTTATATTATTTGTCAGGGAACTGACTGGTACTGACAGCACTCTGGTTTTTCAAGTCTGAATTTGGGAGGGGCTGAGGATATGCAGTGGGAGGAAACAAGTGCCTCAGAGTGGAAAAGGCACGTGAACAGACAGCCGCCGTGCTGTCAAGTGATTAACGAAGACCATCCAGGGTTCGCCTGGGTTACTGCTGCTGAGCAGTGCCTCCACACACCATCCTGGGCTGAGCCACCCCGTGCTCCTGGGCACTGTAACAGCAGAGCAGAGACTGCCCTAATGCAACACTTAGCAGAGATACCCCATGCCCTCCCACAGGGCCCAGCGTGGCCACTTACCTCCAGTCACTGTCAGTACAGTGGCTCGCTCAGGTTAGGTAAAAAGCCCATCTGTTATAACCTGTCTTCGTTGGAGAAGACCCAGAGCCCCTCCTACACAGCATCTGTAGGAAAAAAATAGATTCAATTGCATTGGTCTCTGAGGATAAGTCCTAAGAATAAAGCCTGGGCCTGCTTAACTTAGCAGGCATTAATACTGACAAGAGTGCAGGGTTCATCAGTCAAGCTAATTTGCTGAACATTACCCTGCTGTTGCTTATCTGGGGTAATCTTTCCTGCTGGGAGGGCAGCAGCAGGCTCACTCACTCGGTGCCCCTCTGCATGAGCTAGCTTTATCTCCCAGCCTTTGCTTCGAAGGCATTGTGATGTTTCTGTTAAAAAGCAGTCACAAAGAGGGAAAAAAGTATATTGGGGCCCTTTTTGTTTCTATTCCACGATGTGCCAAGGAAGGCTTTTGTTGCCTGTGCTGTAACTGTTCGGTTCCATCAGCAGAACCAGCTGGCATCAAGGTGGGTGAAGCAGAGGGGTTGGGAGCAAGGTGGTTGTGAATCTTGTTTGTGATAGCTCTGATTTTCGTTTGTTTTCCCAATATGCACCTGGGAGAAGAAGTTGCATGGGAGATATCACTGTGTCTTCCATCGCGAGTGGAGAAAACTTCTACTTATGGATTCACTTGTGAAATTCTCTAGCAAAAACTGCCTGAAGCCTTTCAAAAACACAGAACGTGTAATATTAAAAGAATCCAAAAATAAACTTCCCTTGACAAAGCCTTCAACAAAGGCAGAGTAAATCATGAGAGCAGACTGCTTTAGCAGGGCACCATTCATGGCAACAGAGAAGGGGAAGGGCTGAGGGACCATGCATTTGCTGAAGCATATGGTTACCAATTTGCTGGACATATGTTGTAATTCCCCACAGGGCACAGGAGAGCTTTTGGATTAAAGGGTGTAAATCAGTGGTTATCAACATAGAATTAAGTTCTATTATAAATGTACAGAGTCTAAATATATACATTTTCCTCCCTAGAGATCTCTTCCCCTAGCTGCACTCAAAAACCACAAATCACAATGTGCACTGCTTTTAAGAAAGAAAATGAAAATAACTGTTCACACAGAAATTTTTCCCCTTTGCTACTTACTTTTGTTGTATGTGGGGAAGGAAAGAAAATGGGAGTGGAGGGAGAGGAAGAAGAAAGATAGGAAAGTGTCTTGGGATGTTTTATCCCATAATTTCCACTGGGAGCCATTGATAACAGATGTGCTTTTACACCACAGCAGCACCTAATTATTTTTCAGGACTGTTGTAATACATGTTTAGGAATCTCTGAATAATAGAACCATATGGTAACATTGTCAGAAGGAGAAAATAGGAACCCAGTAGGCTGGGGGAGGGAGAACGCATTAAAAAGAGCTGGCTGTAAATAGAAAACAATTTGTCAAACAAAGAATGAGGAAAGGGCAGGAATGTGATTTTTTTTTAAGATAAAAATTTTCTTCACGTTCCTCAGAAAAGATTCCAAGAATCTTGTTCTTTGTTTCTCAGCCTTTTTGCTAGAGTCGTTCCCAGAACATCTGTCCTGTGAGACTGAATACAGTGCTATAGCAAAAGTTTTGGAGGACAGAGGAGCTTTACAGCAGTGCCAGAGACACAGCCATGAAAAGCACAGGGAGCACTGGTTGTGCCATCGGTTGTGTGAGGTTAGAAAACACCTCTGGAGCAGGCTGCACTTTTAGAAGCACATCCATACAGGAGTGGTACCACACTCCTCCAGAGGCCTTCAGCAACACCGCTATTGATGTTGCAGTTGCCAGTTCCAACTCTGAAGCCTTGCCTTTCCCCTGTAGGTGCAGGAAAGCACTTCTCTGCCATGATGCTGTACAGGAGATCCAGGTGTCTCCAGCTTTGCAACCATGTTAGTGCAGAGTTGAAGCTGGTTTCCTGAAGAAGGTAAGTCAGGACCCAGTGAAGTGTCCAGCTGCCAGAGGCACACTTGAAAGAGCTCCTTTTAAGCCCAAGAACTTCTTCTTGTGCCTGGAACATCTCATGGAGGTGTGCATGTGACTCTTAACATATACAGAAGAATATAATCTGATATGTCCATGATGGCGCCAGCTCTATTTTGTGCTGTAATGATGGTTCACTGGGTACCTATGACCTTCTCCCGCTCCTCAGTTCCAGATGGACAACAAGATATCCCAAACATTCAAAATCTTCAAACTCTTGCTGGATGAGATTCTCAGAAAGAAGAGGAATGCCCAAGAAAAAAACACATTTGGCAGCGGGTAGAATAATGCTGAAACGTTACCGAGGCTCAGCTCCATTTCCCTGCCATTAGACACATCCTTATTGCAAAGTGGGCAGGTCAGAGCTTAGCTTCAGAGGCAGCCTGGGCCCTAATCTGCCTAGCCAGGTGGATGAGAGAACACACACTACAAGTGTGTGAGCATTGGCATAAAGGTTCTTTGTCTCAGCGGTCAAAGGATTTAGGGACATTTCCAGGATAAGCCTACAACACAGTACCAAGCACAGGGGAGTCACACACATGCAAGAGGCTTTGTTTTTTTTTGACCACTGTTTGGGCTTCAGTGACTCCACGTGGTCCACATGCACATAGGCATTGCACTGCAGGAAATCCACCCAACTCAAATCAAAGCATCAGAACGTGACTGGGGCTGCACACGGCAGTAGAAGGAGCCTCTCCTGAACAAATGGATGCCACTACAGCGATCACAACGTGCCCAGTGTGAGACTGGGGCAGTGGTAACTGTGCAAAGTGCTCTTTACTCATTATGCATTACTGAAGCTGTGTTCTTGATTGTGTCTTTCAAAAACACATCAGGGCCACTTCTTCCTGGTCCTCAGCAAGATGCAATTTCATCTCTCCTCCTGGAGAGCACATTTTAATCAACCTGCAAAGGACCAACATTTAATTGGCCCGATGAGCTAATTTTAAATCATCATTCCTGACTTCAGATTCACTTCAAATACACTTTATGAACAAGCAATATAAATGCTGTTAATTTTAGGCTCACATTTTTCTAAGGAACCCAAAAATCTTCATTGCGGCTATGATCTTCCGTATATGGAAACAACTAAAGTCACAAATGAGAACAGTTAATCATCTGCCTAAAGCACCAGGTCGCTGGACCTCCCTCCAGAGGTCATTCACTGCAGCCACAGCTGATTGCAGGAACAAAATTGGAAACTGCTTCCCACACACAGAACCATAACGTCACTGATGCAATGGAAAGGAGAAGGAAATATGAGACCTGCATTCCTCCCTCACCTTAAAGAACAAACAAACACACAAACAAAAACCACAAAGACAACAATGAAAAGCCAAGAGGACTAAAGGGCGGCTTCTGACAAAACCAAAAGTGATTGCTCAGTCTACTCAAAAATAACTACAGATGACATTAAGATATGCTGCCATCATCATTTGCTTAAATAAGTAAGCTTCAAAGGAATAAGAATAAACTCTTAGCACTTATTTCTTTTGTTTTCCTGTAGCTAGCTGTAAAGTAGCTTGTCTGGGCACAGCTAATTACCTTCCTACATTCCAGGCTTGTTTATTCTGCTAAGATTCAGCTTACAACTGGTAATTAAAGCGGTATAACATTTTGCATAGACCTGTCTTAATCTTGGCCCACTTTAGACTGACCCTCTGCACTGCCTCAGGTGCTGGCTAAGAAAGGTAATGACCATGACGTAGCCCTAAATTCAAGTGTATCTACCAGTCAATACTCAGATCTATTACCCTTGCAAGTACTTTCTAGTTTGGCATTATGTTTCTATTTTTGCATACTATTGCCAGATTAACCTTCTGGTCCCTTTTACCTCACTTTAGCAATTACCATTTGCTGAATTTCTCTTTCTCACACTATGACTTTTGGATGATTCTCTTCTCAGATTTAGAGCCTCAACATTTTTTTCCTCTCAGGTTTTTCATCCAAATTGTATTTGCATTGCCTTTTGTCAACACAGGTTGTCACAAAACCTCTCCTATCTTATCAGCTGTTTGCATTGTTGCTTGGGATAGAAGACGAGCATTTAAAATTTCCAGCTCAGCGCCACAAGAGCCAGGCACACTGCTCAGGGGCCAACACGTTGCATGGGAAATACATTCCCTATAGACATACTTAGACAGCAGACTGAAAGTTGCAGGCAACCAAACTCTGTTTTCTTAGTGATTCATGGAGGATTTGCATCTACAACAGCTACTCCTCATAACAATAATTACTTGCCTACATCCTTAACAAACCACACTACTGAGAAAGATTTCCCAGTTGCATTTTATATGAAAAAGGTTCAAGTGATAGCTTCTGCTGTGCGTATAAACCTGAGGTAGAGGCACTCCTTTGAGACTATAAGGAGAGTTTTAGATTTCATAGCTTGTTTCAGCATTGACTTATCGCTTACTCTTTTATGAGGAGTATCACAGCGACTGCCAAAGATCTTCTCTGTAGAAAATGTCTATATAAAAAGGTGTCATAGCACCCCATAAAATAGCATACATAAATAAAGTCTTGTTGCTTCAGTCACAATGAGGTAATAATAATAATATAAGAACCAGACTGTAGATTGCAAGTAGAAAAAAAAACATTAGGCACTTTGTTTTATTTGAGTTTCTCTATCTGCTGGCAAAGATAGCCCCATTCTCTAGTGGATTGCTTTAAACTCCGTGGCTGTAACACAGCCACCCTACATAAAATCTAAGGCTTTCCATATGGACAGCAGTCAGTCATTCTTAATGATGGTGTGAATTTGAAAACACTAATTTCTTCAGCTCATGAAGGTGACAATTATTTATTTCACCCTGTAGAATAGTCTCCATGGTGCTGAAGCTAAGCACTTCTACGCACTCCCTTGGGATGCTCGGAGCCCAACTGCCCCTGAACCAACTGTCCAGCACCTGCTGTGTCCCAGGAAGACAACCTGGGGCTGAGTTCTGAGAAAAGGCCATCTAAAGCACTGCAGAAGAGAGCCATTTTCAGTCCTTCGTAATGCTAGTGAGTATGCAACAATGGATTCACATTTCTAACATGTCAGCTCTGCTTAGCATCCTCTCATGTTTTCTTTTTTGTCACGCTGTTGACTAACCTGACAGTTTAATACAGCATGAAGCGAGGCAATATGATTGAAGAGCTTGAGAAATATTTCACCAAATACTTCATGATAGAAGTCATCCCAATCCAACTGCTCCCACTCCCTCCTCTTTTTTTATTGAGAAGAGGGTGTGGAGAAATGTGTTGCTCAAAACCGAAAAAGGTCTTGAGAACAATTCATGTGCATCCCAGATTTCAGTCATTTGAAAGCTGGCCTTTATTTTAGAAAGTTTCCAGCAGTGCCACAGACATGAGGGAGAAGGGCAGAGAGAAGCCAGGGCCTTTCGTGCGCTGACAGCATGGGCCCATCCCTCCCCACTGGAGAATCCCCACAGATGACTCACAGATTAGCTTGTATCAATTCCAGTCTTAATTTTCTTTCCTCTCTATTAATCCTTACACAGCTCTCCCCCTAAAACAAAATCAGAGCTGGATCCTCCCCTTTCTTCATTTCCTCCCACTCTCTACTTCAAATACAGCTATTAAAGCACAATGCCCTGAGAAGACCGCTTCATTTGTACTCAGTCATCCACATTTAGGGGCATTGGAAGGAAAATATTGCTGCTATCCACAGCTTTCAGCCATTTTCCCTGGCCCAGGTTATCCAGTACCACGACTCTCCATTTCTTTCTTGTCTCCTTAGATGTTTTATATCCTGTGATACAAAGAACACTGTCTCCTGTGTGTGTATATATAGAGAGAGATATATATGTGTGTGTGTTTTAAGTTCCTCTTGTTTTCTGAGCAGTAGGCCTCTTGCTGAAGAACTGTTAATCCTTTCAGCCTTAGTGTCACAACTGAAATTGTCTTTGTCAGTCTCACTGGCATTCAGGAGTTTTGAGAAGGAAAGAGAGAAACCAGAATACAACTTATTTAGCACTAGCACTAAGATGTACTTCAGAACTGCAGAAACATACACAAACTCATACACCAAAACCTAGCTTTGTTCCTCCAAAACATCATCCTTTCTTTAGCTGGACTTTCTTCATCGTCAGTGGTTTGTTTGCTACATTCCCACTTGGTGCTCTGCTGCACAGATTTTTGTACGTGTGTGACTTTAGTTAGTGGTCAAAATAGAGCAGCTTCTCCATAAAATTTTAGCTTTAAAGCTCTAAGAAGGTGCTTATATTGCAGAATAAAATTTATTGATATAAAGACCTCTATCCTCATGCAATTGCATCTGCTATCAGAAAGATTACACCATACAAAATATGCCCACACGTACACAGATACAGTTACATTGGCACAGGCCCTGTGCGTAGATGAGGCACAAATTTACGGCACTCTGCTTTCCAATTTCCCACTCCACTGCAATGCAGACTTCATGCTCTGATCATGACTCAGGAAGGAGATGCATTGCTCTCACTAACACTTCTTGTGGAGAGGACCTTCACAGTTCTGGATATCACATCCATAGGTGTAATATTGGAAGGATCTGTGATGAAAATCCAGAGGAACCTTGGTGACCTACAAAGCAAGCCTAAAGGCATCACTCTTTCTTATCGCCACATCTCTCCGGCCTACAACTCTGGGGAGAGAAATTGTAGACTAACATCATTCAGTTATTCCTCTGTGTTGCAGAGGTGGGAACATCCCATAGCTAGGGGTGACAAGAGAGAGCATTGGTGACACGCAGGCCACAGATGATGGCTGCAGACCCATTTAGAGCAGGTCTGGGATGGGTTTGTGACTTGCTTCACACAGCCCGTGGTTTCAGGTTGAGCTAAGTCAAGATTTCACAGTCAAGCTTCTGCACTCTGCTCCAGCCCTGGGGATCTACATGCTGGTTTGGAAATCTGGAAGCAAGAGAAACATCAGCCATTGGAGTCAGGACAGGAATACAGACTGATGCAGCTAGACAAGGGGACTGATCCAAGACAGATCTTGTTTGAGAATGGGAAAGCTACAGGGAACCAGCTTTGCTCAGCAGCAGGTGATGTAATGCCTCTGGAAAGTAAGATGGACAGACAGCTCTGATGAATCCTCCCTCTGTCACAAGAACAAGAGCTGAGGATGGAGGACATCACACTAACGTGGGAAAAAGCAGAACAGAGGGAGGAAGGAACAAGCAGACGGGGAGGAGGAGGTGCTGAAAAACGGCAGGGAACAGCTCTTTCTGGGAGAGAGTAGAAAGGATTTTGCATTGAGGAAAGCTGTCGCCAGTTATTTTTGTACAGATTTTAAAGTTCACCGAACCCAGCTCTGGAAGTTGCATGTTGTGTTTTTGGCTGGCAATATCAACGTACCAGATGGAGAAGCCTCAGTTTGAGCTTTACAATATTGTTTGGATTTGATACTGACGTATTTTCATTAGCACACCCACCTTGAATTGTATGTTCTTTTCTTTTGATGGATGAAATAAACCCGTGAAACAAAGAAGCAAGACCTTAAAACAACAAAAGAATTGCAGAAAGAGACTCCTGTATTTTGAATTAAACCTGAAATTCACTGACTTTAGCATCCTGTCATTGACAGCATCTACCCGATATGGTAGATCCCAGACAAGAGGAAGAGGCAAGAAATACTATGCTACGGTAGATACTACAGATGCTGTCTCTCCATCTGTTTGTCCCATTACTATTGGACTGCTTCCCTGTTTAAGAGATTTGCTGAACTACTGGAGCAAAGAGTCTAAAGATAGTGCTTATATTAGCTGATTTAATAAAAACTGTAGGGCAACAGCTCCCACCTTCTACTCTCTGAAAAGATCCTTAGTAGAAAACAATCTGGAACAAAAACTTGGAATGGATGAATGTGTAGAGGCTGAAAGAAGTTAAATATATGGAGAACGGTATGAATCCAAGTTCTCAAACACAGAATTTGAAATGACTTTCTGGCTTCATAGGCTTAGCTTTAGAAATCTCTCCTTGTACAGCTTTTCTCTTGTTATGTTTTACCCTCCTGCAGAAATTTTGACAAATTCACTTTGAAAAGTGTTGGGATTTTGTCACTCAGGACACTTCTTACATGCACGCTGATCTCATCAGAGTGCCCAATGTCAGCTCCTGGAGAGCTGTTCCAAGGGAAGGAGAGCCACAGTGCCTTTCAGGTCAGCCCAGACAACACCTGAGTGGAGCGAAGAGCAGGAGGAATCAGAGTGGGGCCACAAGTCTTCAGCCATGGGAACCACTGTCAAGAGAGAAGGGCACCTTACTTTTCAGACTTAGCACACGGTAAGGATATCCATAATTAAACAGATGGTTGTCAGGGGAAACATGAGAGTCCCAAGCAGCACCCTCTGAGCTGCACAGAAGAGCTGCAGGACAACAGGGGAAGCCTAGGAAGACCATCTTCACCAGGGCAGTACTAGCACATAGGTTTCTGAACTGACTGCATTTAGTAGAACTCTTCAGCCAGCCTCTGTCCCTGCATGACACTTCTTGCTACAGCCTACATTGTAATAAACTGTACTTTCCTCTGCTAAATACCATCAGCAGCATGAGATCAAGCAGTAGTAAGAGGTCCTCCTACACATCTCTTCCCTCTCCTTGCAGCAGCCTGTGCTGCACTAAACCACATATTTGCATTTTCAGAGACTGCTTGCCTGAAATGTAATTGAAGACATACAGATCATCTGTTTACAGTAGCAAATTACAGTAATTTCACTGAGACTTTCATAACAATTTTACTCCTAAACACGTCTATTTTTCATATGCAGTTAAAACATGAGAAAGAAGATGGTGAGAGGATCAGAAAGCCTGCAAAGATAAAGAAGTAATCTCTGCTATGGATATAAGGAAAGTGGTGCTGAGCAATACACTTATCTAAGCAGTGTCAGTCACGCTGTGCAAGGGAGCCTGTTAGCAGTGATGTTGCATGCCACTCTCAAGCATCCCTCTAGCAGTGATGTCCATACTCCCTTCCCTTGGCATTTCCAGCTACTTGTTTGTCATTCCACAGGCTACAGAATCAATTCAACTCCTAGGTAGTATTAGGAACCACACAATGCAAATTCAAATTGCACTGCTGCTTGACTTCTTGCCTCTCTGTAGACATTCAAGAGAGGGAAAAACTCAGTTGCATTCAATATTTCAGGCTTTTCTTGTACAATGGAGAAAAAAAGGGGAAGAGAAACAGCATAGACTCATGCTTATTTGCACTGACTGTCGCAATTAAAAACTGAAATCATGCTTTGGAAAACAATCAAAAAGAAATACTGCTTTTGATGAGATCACTTAGATTGACTATAGTTGACATGACTGATATTCCACCAGACTGCCTACTTGCTGCTCAGCTCATGACTCTCTGTGGTGCCTCTGGAAACAATTTTCCACCTCTGCTTGTTCTGGAGTTGGAGCAGTGTGAGAGAGACAGAAAGCTGCTGCTCCACCACCACTGTACAGTCATTTCTATTTGTCAGAGCATTTGTGCAACATTTACCCAGCTCTGCCATCTCATAATCTTTAGAAGTAATTACCATCACAGGTACCACTGAGCTGGGAAGTCATATCACTCCCATCACAGAGTACACTGAGCTGCTGGGTGACCAGACAATGTCCCCAGTGACAGTGCAGGGCATGGAACTCAGGTTTACCAAGCCAAGGCTCGGTGCTGTGTCACTCTTAGACCAGTTAAGCTGAACTCTGTTCCTTTTTCTCTTGTGCTTTCAGCATATCCACCAATTTGTTCTCAGTTTTAAAGGAAATTAAAGCTTAAGTGCACAAAGTGTTTTTTTTTTTCCATTAGAAATTACAGCCATGTATGTTAAATCTTGAAAATATTAAAGCCATTCTGAGACCCAAATTCTCCTCAAGTTTCACTAAAGCTTGTTGGCATCTCTTTACTCAGTTCACCCAAAAAATACCTAATTTTCTGGTCAGAGACAGCCTGAGTACCAGACAAATTCAAATATACAGATTAAATTCATAAAACCTACAATTTTGTGTTTAGGGCTACTATGTAATTGTTATCTGCAATGGCAACTTCATTTTTGGAGGAACACTAGGAATGCCAGTTTCATTCAGTAAGTATGGTTGTCCTCTCTGAAACCCAGCTCCCAACCCAATTAAGGCAAAAGAAATATATTTCAGAGGAGCCAATACAATTTTCTATTTGCATTAATGGCTGATATCACAGTCACATAAATGACATCCTCCTCTCTGCACGAAGATGAGAAAATGAGACATCTCCACTGTCTTCAGCAGTCAACTGTGAAAGGGAAGAAACAGTGTAGAATAGTTTGAAGCTCTTAAATACAGGCCCTAGTAGAAGTCCTATTAGCAGATTACTGTTGTTAGTGAAATTCTTTACTTTCATCATATGAGAAAGCAGATAAAGCACTGATGAAATTGCATAGATGAATAGGATATAGGAAGTGCTATTCACCTACTCTGATCCTATTCAAGAAGTCCAGTTCTTTTCACAAAGCTGTTGGTCAAGGGGTGACAGCCAGAATACATAACCAACACTGAACTCATAAGCATCTTCCGTGGGCATAACTGACTGCCTCAGGATATGAAATGTACTTACAAGAATTCTTGCAGCTAAAAGAAACTGCAAAAACTTTCCTTATGAAAGAAAGAATAACCTAACAGGACAGGAAGAGACATCTTATGGGTAGAGGATGGTTCTGGAGGAAGGATGCTGAACTCTGACACTCAGGTTATAAAGATATGGCTTCACATTTTCTCCTCATAAAGGAACAACAGGTTGTATTCAGGTGTCACGTAAACACAGAATAGCTAACGAAAGTCTGGAGTTGTCCCATTTATAAGGAAGATGAATTGACTCTGGAGAAATTCGGTTCAGCAAAAAAGTAGTCTCATAAACCTGGCTTTATCCCTTCAGCTTGACAGATTTCAGGTATGCTTTTGAAGCATTTTTCCTCCCTGTATCTCATCTGGTCAGAAACAAATGCCAGCTGTCCATTCATCAGCTTGCTTGCTTGGATATCTGAGCATTAGTTTATAACAATGTCACTTTGTGCAAAACTTCTTCATGTTTCAGACGTGCAATTGCCACTGCATTCAAGTTCAAGGCATGATATTTATACCAGATTTCAAACACTCCTCACTCGCAGGTATGGTGTTGCAAAGATAGGATCAATACACACAGTAGGTTAAAACAGGCACTGTTCTGCCAAAATCAATCCCCAGATTCTCATTTGGTCCTCATTTACTTTAGAAGCTACTCAGGTGTTAAGAGAGCACTGAATGCAAATATTCTAGCAGACAGAGCATTGCTGTCTGCTATAGACAACAATGCCCATCACAGCCATGGAAAGCAAGAGGCTGTGAATTGTGTATTTCTTCAGCTGTATTTTTACCAGTATCACCTACATGTGTTTCAGTTCCCTATCTCATACCTATTTATATGATGTTTACAAAAGCATGCGAGCTGTGGTAAGCTCTGCTACCCATCATATTGCAGTTGAAATCATAGATTCCCCTGCAACAAATAAAGGTAGATAAATCCTTAGGATGAGCCAGCATCCTGACAGACAGAACCAGCAAGCTGTTCTATTTCTGTAGCATACCTTTAAAGACAGCCCAGCTCCAGTCCACCCAGCAGCTCATTAGCAAGATAGTATGTAACACAACAGATGTAGGTGGGTAAAGGAAACAAAGTCATAGTGACACAAAGCATTTTGTAGATTTGAAGATGCTTTTCTAAGAATTTGCAGTATCGTTTGCCTCAAAGCCTGTTTAAACCCTTACATTCAGAGCTCTGTTCAACTGAGCGTTTTAAGCTACACGAGAAAAAAAAATAATTACAGCATCATGAATACTTCTGTAAAGAAAGCAAAGTGAATTCCATGCAAGTGAAAGGAAGCAAAATTGACTGACATCCCCATGAGCTGAATTCTGTTCTACTCGCAAAGCAGTCCAAGGGCAAACACAAAGTCAGTTTTCCTCCCACACTAAATATGTTAACCTGAGGAACCTTCCAGGAAAGTCAAGAAAGAATGCATCCATTCATTCATTAATTTATTCATTTTCTGCCCTAAGACAACCAGCTAAGGAGATATGGCTGGGGAAGAAAGAAAGATAAGAACTCTGTATGAGGCAGAACCCTGCCTTTTTACAGCCTTGATAAAGGCCACTGTGTGATTTTAGATGATCTTTAAACCAAAACAAACAAACAAAGATAACCAACAGGAGGCATTCAAAAATCAGGCTCTCTGTAACAAGGACGGGATATGCACAGCTATCTATCCTACCCTTAGATGCTTTCTTCAAGAAAAGAGAAAGGAGAACAGCACAAAAACTTACTGCTGGAATCATATGAGCCTTTTCAGTAGCAGGAGCACTTCACTCTCCAGATACATTAGGAGGGAAGTGACATTTATAGCTCTATTGAAAACAGAAATAAAGAAAAGCAATGAAGAGACCAGTTGTGTCCCCTATTTTCCTTCCTCTCTTGCCTCCTCTGAGCTCATATACTCTCCAGGAAGAAAGACTTTACTCCCCTTTGACTTTTCAGAACAGCTGGCCTGCCTCTAACAAATGAGACACCAGAAAAGGAAGGTTAGGAGTGATTGAGCTGCAGAAGAGACCCAGCTGACCTCAGGGTATCCTAAGGCCTCTCCTCCATTAGAAAAACCTGACAGTTCCCAAGGAACCAAGTGGAGGCATTTCCTCGCTAAAGTTCAGAGAAGTCTCTGCTTTTCAAGCAACTGCTAATAGTCTCATCATGGTTCAAATCCCACTCTTGTTTTCATTTGAGGAAACCAGGAACAGCCCCATCATTGCTATCTCTGCTATTACACCGCTACCAACTGCTTACATAAGAGAGACTATGATTTTAGGTTGGAATTTTAAAGTAGTTGTCTCTAAGAACTGTATTATTTCATTTCTTTAGAGATGCACCATTTGAAGATATTTAACCAGTCTTAGTTTCATTTCTTCCAAGGAAATGGAAGCAAGAATTCCACATCATTACAAGAGCTGATGCGTTTCAAACCAGATCCATAAAAAACACTCTCATGTTAAATGTTGTGATCAGCTGGGAGAGCTGAGGCACTCTGAGCGGCCAAGAAAGTCTGTCAGTGTGAATGTAAAGTAATACCGATGGCAAGCTATCCGTGTTGTTATCCCACATTAGTGGTAGTGCAAAATGAGAGCTATGAGAAATGCCAGGGCAAGCAGAGAGATTCTGTGTTTGTTAAGTGTTGCAGATGATAACTGAAACCCATCAGACAGCAAAGTGCTGTGCATTTTCCTTAAGCAACTCAACTCAAATAGCAAATGGGAACACTACAGGAATGGTACATTCCTCAAATCGTTTCCTAAATGCTGGCCTCAGTTAAGACCTGCAGACCAAAAGCTGCTAGTGAGTGAACACGTTGGCCTTCAATGCTCCATGCTCAGTGTCAGAATTGGCGTAGGGTCAGAAACATTGTCCAACAGACTGGCAAAGGGCAATGCTTTGATTATTATTGATAGCAGATTTTTTTTGTAAGAGTCCTTAAGTTTCTTGAGATTTTACCCAGAACCTGTAGGCTGCTCAAAGGAGTTGCTCTTAAAAATGCCTCATCTTGAAGCCCTCTACTCTACTGTCTCTGCATCCAAGTGGAGTGGGAAGTCTCCTAGTAATGACAACTTGGACATCATTGCATGAAGTCACTGAGCTCTATACCTAGTTCTTATTAGAAGTGAGCTTGAAGTGGCAAATGTAGGTCCTCGTGCTGCTATAAAATGGCAGATAATCAGCTGCAAGATTTAAGCCCCGTCTCATGTTTCCAGCAGATGTGTGGAAGGACCTGAGAGAGTTAAGTGGTGGTAGTCTTTAGTCCAAGCATGTGCTGCCATAACATGCCATGAAATTGTTATCTAGGAATGACTTAATCTGTGACCTGAAAAGTATCCCCCTCCCCAGGAGGGGCAAGTATGCTGTCCAATCAAAGGCTGTCACTCACAAACCAAGTGCAATTAGCCAGAGACATGTTGCTAGATAACAACTATAATGAACCCCAAGCAGAGACACACCTTCCCTGGCAGGCTGCTATTTGGGCTTGGAAAACACTTTCAGAATAAATAAAACAAAAACAGAAGCCATCACATTAGCTGCTGATTTTTCACCTCCTACTCAAACACTCCATGCAGATCCATGCTGGGCTCTGTCAAAAGCAAGTAATTACTCTCAATCAGAGATATTTGGCATGGAGGGAGCGACTCAGTGCATTCCTTGGGGTGGGTGGGTATTTTTATACTAATTCAGATAATGGAACTGCCTTGCTGAGTGGGAGAGAACTACTCATTTCCAAGACTACCTCCCAGCCCCCCTTTCACTCCATTCCTTGATTTTTAACATACTCCCACTGCTTTATGACTGGTGCATTACACATAACCAGCTCCTGAGCTGACTGCTTCTGGGTAATAGGAGAGAATTGCTCACATTCCAATGTTGGGCGAGTTGATTTTTTTTTTTTTTCTGGTATTGCACATAACAACACATATATCACACTGCAACATATTACATATAACATATATTACAGTAAACCACAAGTTTTCCCCCTACCTTCTCTCCAGTTACACAATTCAGCAAGGTGACTGAGAATGCAGGGAATAAACAAACAAATTACAGATTACCCTCTTGCAGCAGAAGGAAGATCTGGTCAGCTTGCCCAGCTGCTCCCAGAAGGTACCAAATTAGAGCCCGGTTATCTCAGCCGAAGCTGAGACAGGACAACTGATGTCTGACTACCCACAAGGCCTCCAAAGCTGATATCCTGGGCTGACAGCTTGTTTGGATACGTACTAACTTCTTCCTATTTACTTAAGCTGGAATCTGAATTTCTGGTCCCTTTCACTTCTCGTCAGATGATAATGTGAGTCAAGGGAGAGCCTGTGCTGTCACGCTAAGACCACTCCAGGTACATTCCTGACATACCATTGGTACAGGCAGCCTATTCCACAGGACAGCCAAGACCCTTCCCATTTCCAGCTACCCCAAACCTGCTAGTCCCTGCTGGGATCCATTAATGTGTCTAATCTGATATTTTATCTCCACTGTTTTGCAAGAATTCTGCTGTGTTTGTAAAAAGCTTTTTTGCTAATAAAATGCTACAAAATAGAGTTGCACAAGGTAAACTTACTTGCTGATAAGTTACTTTTGTAATCACATGAGTACAACCCAGAAAAAACATCCAAGTAATACTTCACCGTTAGGTACTGATAAGATAATCCCCTACTAAGCACACTAGGAGAATTATGTCACATTATCACTGCCAGCCTCATTGCCTGCATGGCACAGAGGTGCTTGCTGGAAGATCATTCACAGTATTTTATTTTATTTTTTACTTTATCCAAAGGGTTTCCTTCCCCTCCACTTTCACGTACAAACTCTCCAGGAGAGAACTAAAGATTGATTTACCCCAGATTGTTGAAGGATAGTATCAGCAAAATCTCCTGGCATTATCAGGGCTGCACAACTGGCAGCTGAGGATGGCTGTGCCATCCAAGGCAAGATGTTCTCAGGGGCTGTTTCTGACAGTGCACTGCAGTAACGACAAGCTGCAACACAGCAGAGGCTTTGTAGCACATGTTCTTTGCCAGCATAATATTGCCCACCACACTACTGTGTAAGAGCAAATATATCAGAGGCATATCCAGATCTGAGAGCTCACTGTGGGGAAACATCGCCAGCAAACTTCCCCTATGGGATACATTATGTGGTCTTCAGATACATTATCTCTAGAAGTAGACAGCTGGAAGACAAAGGAGAGATACGTAGGCCTTTGAGATGCTACACTATACAAATCTGTTCTCCCCTCTTTACGAATCACGGTATCTTTCTCCCACACAGCGCGTACACCAAGCAGGTAGGGTGGCTGGCCAAAGGAAGCAAATCTTAGCTCTGTGCTATTCATTCTACAATGAGGGTGATCAGTTACATTCTTGCTCTTATCACTTCAAACAGTGCCAAAGAAAGGCAACACCTTCCTACCCCTGAAAGTTTATTTAGATTAAGACAGGTGAGTGTTAAGGACAAGCTGGTGTTTGAACTTAATCCAGGATAAAGAAACGACTGCTGTGATTTACCAACTTCGAAGATTTGCTTTCCAGGTAAAAGGAGTTAAACTGAAGGAGGCACAGTTTTTCTAAAATCAGCAAGGACATCCCTTACATTTATTTAGGAACATTGCGCAGATAAGGCCTCAGATTTTCAGGAAGAAATACAATTGTGTGCTACAAAAAAGAGAGGAACAGTTATTTCTGAGGTAGTGTGCTGAAGCACGCAAGAGCAGGGAAACAGGAGGGAAATACAATGGTGAAAGATAAAAGGGTTTAAATTGGGGTATGCGTTAGGAAACAAAAATTACTCACTTCTCTCAAACGAAGCTATGCCGAGTTTTTCTCTGTTATATATATTTAGGCTTCCAATCCAGTCAGACCTACATCAGCATCACAACACTGAGTCACTCCGCTGACTGACGCAGACATACGGAGCTCTCCAGCTGAAGAACTTCAGCTTTTCTATATGAACAACAGAAACAGGGAGCATTCCTTTTTTACTTTTCCTTTTAACTTTGTGTGTGTGTGTGTGGTTTTTTTGCTTGTTTTGCTTGCTTGTATTTTTAAACACGTTCCTCCTCGTAATAGTATCATCTTTAAAACAGTGTAGTCTAAGTGTTATAACTTAGAACCTCAGTTATCTTCTTGGAGAGCAACCAACCAGGAACCTGAAAACAAATGTTACCTTCTGTGAAAGCCTGGTTCATCTGAAGCTTAATGCTTTTTTTTTTTCCCCATGCAGATTTCCATGAGTAAAGCAGCAGACTGACCCACAACAGTGGCCATGGGAAAAGCTGCTGCCCAAGCACTACAGCGCCCAGTCAGTGCACATCAGTCCTGTGTATCTGACCACAGATTAACCAGCCATTTGTCTCTTAGGTCACTATTAATAAGCAAGGAGTAGCCCTTCGTCATCCTAGCAGATGAGAGCACTTTACCATTGAAGTCACTTGCCCATAAATCTGGAGCTTATCTCGAGCGACTTCTGACGTGCATGCAGAGGAGTGAGAGAGGAACTCGGTGAGCAGCAGGCGGAGTGAGTGCACAGATGCATGCTATGCTCTGGACCAAATGTGCAGATCACACAGGGATTCAGCACAGTTAATGACATCTTCCCTTGCTGACATTAAGGTTCCATTAAGTGATGAATCATTCTGCCATCTGCAAATAGCGGGTCCTCCCCCGTCACCCACCCCACACAGGACAAGGAAATGGGAATTTTGAAAACAACTTTCACCTCTTCTCCCTCGTCTGTATGAGCTGCTTCATTGCCTCCTTTGGTGATATCATTGGTAATCTTTTCAGTTTTCTCTCAATGGGATTTTACTACCGAGTAATGTAACGCACCGAGACCAGCAGGTTTCAAAACTGCACAAACACCAACATTAAAAATGACAACCAAAACTGACACCTTTGCAGACAGCTGCATAGACAAATAGATGGTTTCATGTTCACTGCCATTAAGCAATGCAGCATTCATTTCAGAGCCCAAACTGAATACGAAATATCACAAGAGAGCGTTAAGTTGGGAGGCTAGCAAATGAAACTGAACCTAGCTACTTGCTAAGCTCCTGATCATGTTGCAGAGACTCATGTTCCAGAGACCACAGAAACCCGGCAGGTCAGCTGCAAAGACAAGCAGTTTCATTTGCAGGTCAGTGCCTGCCACATAAGTTGTGCTTGGTGGCTGGAGCTCCAAGGCAATATCAAAGTGTAGACAAACAGGGAGCTCGTGCCACCTGTCTCCACAGCTGCCTGTTGATAACCGTGTGCCAGGAACTGCTTTTCTCCCTTGTTTCAAGCAGGCCAATGACTCAGTCACTGGGACAGCCAAAACCAGGACGGTTACAGCAGTGAGTTACTGCTTAAAAGCTGCTGTGAATGTGGCTCCCCAAGAACTTCCTTAGTAGCAGTCCACATTCCACGTCATTCCCATCAGGGAGCTGGCATGGCTGTTGGACACCCACACTGGCAACCAGAATGGGTAACCGATCCAGATGCAAAAAAGAAAAAACAGGTTAACTTTTGCTGTGCCAGCAGCACGGGGAGACTGCCGTGGAAGCTGGTTAAGATGACTTCAGCAGCACGGCCATAAAAAGCAAAACCACAGTCAAATGATCTGTTTTAACAAGTTCCTTTTTTTGTTTCAAGCTAGTTTTGAAAGCTGCAATTTAAACTCCATGTTAGATAGTATATCCTCCCTTACCATTTTTTTTTTTTCTGGAATACTCATCTGGCTTCCAGATCAAAACGAGACCACTGATGCTTTTCAGATCAGTTTAGTGAAAAAGAAAAAAAAAAAAAAAAAGAAGAAAAAAGCATTTCAGACAGTCTAACAGGTTTTCACTGCTCATTTCAGACCTACAAACAACAGCCCACAGCAATCTCTTTTCCCTTGAGTTATCTAAAACTGAAGGCTGTGACCTCTCTACGCTTGGTCAAGAATAAGGGGTTTGGAGCCACTCAGAAAACACCTTTTCACCATGGTCATTCAAGCTTCAACTTCTATCAAGATAAATAAGAGTATCACGGTGCTCAACACCTACTGATCTAGTCATCCCTCCTAAATCCCACATTTAGGTAAAATAAGAATTGAAACAGGAGAGTGGGGCTCATGTTGCCATTACCAGCTTCAAGGGCTTCACGCTGAATTGAACATGACACATACAAATGTATCCTTGAGCATCCAGAAGATCTTTTCTAGCTCAAGAATGACTTTAAAAATACCACATTTGGTATTTCTGAAACTTACTTCGTTTTTCTGTATAGAAAAGTATCTGAAGAGACAACAAATTGTACATACTATTCAGCTAATGTGCAAATTTATCCATCTGTCATTATGGCATGAAGATTCTCTTCTTCACTTTGCATCATAAAGAGCACATTTTTGTTTTGTTTTGGTTTGGTTTTGGCTTTAAGCAGAGCATCATTAAGTGCTTTGCCAAGAAAACTGATTAAGACACCATTTTAACTTGGAAGTTTTTCTAAAACAAATATTCAATTGGCAGCTCCAAGTGGATTACAAATGAACACCTTTGACAATTTTAAAATCAAAGAGGTAAACCAATGTTACCCTGCAAGAAGAAAATAATTACCAATTCATTAAGACTAGTTGGATACACCACCATCCAACAAAGTGCTCAGAGACATGCAGATTGTCGCAGCTGTCTTAAGCAGTAATTACAACAGAATTATTCAGAAGTACTATCCACTTACTGGCTTATGATATTCGGGTTCTTCCACTACTGTCAAGTGAGACGGCAATGCAGTGGCAGCCCCCTGACAGTCCCTGCATGTCCACAGCAGGTGGAACGATGACTTTGCACCCTGTGGCAGAAAGCTCCCAAGAACCAGCAGGGCCACAACGAGCTGCGCTCACAGAGAAACAACAGACTGAAACTCTATTGAACTTTCAGGGAAACTGAAGTTTCCTCCCCCTTCTCTCCCTTTTTCCTTTCCCATTTTTCTAAGATTCCACAAATAATGTATTAGTATCATATTCAATGAGTTAAGTTCCTTTTCTTCTGTATTTCATGGTCAAGAGTTTTGTTCTGTTTTATTCCTAGCTGTCGACGTTCAAATTTCAAGTGTGATATTTAAGAACAGCTAGTCAAGCAACTTGGATGACACTGTCTCCACTGTCTGATGGAATGAGCACTGCATTTTATGGTAGTCATCTCTGAAGAAGCATCCATGTCATCTGCATGCCACTGACATCAGCTCTTCATATGATTTCTTCCTTGCCTTCCCTGCCACATCCTCAATTACCCACAACTTCTATGCTCTCTCTTTCCATCATATATGCTTTCCTCCCTGTAGTCATAACAGCAGATGTAGGAGTTGGGGCAGAAGCGAATGAACATCCCTCCATTTTCTCTGCATGTCAGTACTTTCCCCAAGTCACTATTTTGTTAACTGCACAGCAGTTAAGCTAATGCCTCAGGATTAGACTCATGGGATATTAGTTGCATAGGGGGAAGAGGATATGAGTATCAGCAGGAAATGTTAATATGGCATGTTTAAAGCAAGTCCTTCTGTTCTTTTGCATCAGGTAAGTTTTAGCAATCCAACAAGATTTCTCACTCAAGAACAAAAAAGAACTGGAAAAAACCCTCATTTTCAAGTAACTGTAAAAAAATACTGCGGGGAGCAAATAAACAACTTTCTTTGCAAGCATACATGGCAGCTCTCCCTCTGGGAAAAGTTTTACTTTTCTCTTCATGATTTATCCACAAGTCAAACCTCCACATACTCCCCACCCTCCAGTGGCTGTCAGTTCTATGGAGTTTTGAGACATGACTGTCACTGATGCATTTCATGAGGAGGCTTTATAATGCCACCTTAATTTTCCACTCTGACCAACTCTCTCCCCCTTAGACTTCCCACAGAGTGAGACTTTGTAAGAAACAAAAGAGGAGTCAGTCACCTAACTTCATATTTCAAGTGAGTGGCTGCAGCCTGAGCTGAATCAGAGCCTTTGAAATTGAGTCATTTTGTCTAGTTCACTCTAATGTGATAAGCTAGATGGGATAGAAATTCTATATATTATTAACACGGAATTATTTCAAAACATGGAGTTAAGATAAAAGCAGAGTCCAGGGAGGGCTAATCTGTGCCTGGCAGCCCACACTCTAATCACATGCCGATTACTTTGTTAGTCATCTCTTCATCAGTGCTCTCAACCCACTCCTGCTCCTCCTGCAGTAAACTTTAATTAACCAAAGAAACACTGGACTTACTCACTGAGAATGGGAAAGCAGAAAAATGGAGGCGCTGAGTGCCTTTCGTCATAGGCGAGAGCAAATTGGTGTGGAGGTAAAGTGAACTTTTCAAACCAAGCCAGCAGGAATATCTGTATGTGAGTGAAACAATTTTGATTTTGAAACAATCCAAAACTGAAGATTTTTGTGGCATTTTGTGTGCTTTCGCATTTCTTTCCCTGGCGTGCTTTTTAGGGTAGCAGTTGGTCTTTTACAATAAATTAAATTGACCAAAAAACAAAAGCAAATAGAGCACAACATGAGTCACCTGTGTGGAGAGTTCAATAAAATCACTGTTCTTCATCTGCCATGCATTATCCCCATTCTGATGGGACAATTGTTAGCTAAATGACAAAAACAAGCAAGTCACATAATAACAATGTTTGTACTTTAGGGTGAGCCTTCAGTTCTTTCTAATTTTAGTGAGCTAGCACCACCCCTGCATGTCATGCTGATTACAACAGCAACAGCATCTGTCATGCCACCAGCAAGTAACATCTGAGGTGTTATGGTTTTGTTATGCTCTTGGGGATAACAATTAACCATTGATGGAAAGGAAACCACTTCAGCAGAGCATGATCCTGCTGTACAACTGGTTGAACAAGTTGCTATCACTTGACAAAGAGAATCTGTGATGGAGTGAAGGTTTTATCCCCCTGGATCTCCATCCTTGCATTAGCACTAGCTTTCTTCCTTATGACATCGAGCCAGGCAGGATGAGGCCTGGAAGATGAATAAAGGGAAATAAGGTTCTGACTCTTCAGCATTTCCATACCAATTCTGGAGCGCTTTGCCTGAAGATCCTACCGGGTTACTTCAGCTACTAGGTTAGCACTGGAGAAACAGATTGGCAGATCGTAGACTCTAGGAGGTTTTACAACCGCAGCTATTACTTTGTGCCACATAAAGAGCAGTGCTTCAGACTGAAGCTGCCTGTTAGCCTTCCATGCTCATAAGACATCCTGCATAGTGTCCTGCACCAAGCATGAACCTAGGACATATGCATAATTTGCAGTACCATAGCAGAAAAAAGATTATGTGTATAATAACTCAATCAATATTAGGCAACAAAAGGATGTACTTCTGTATTACCTAGCCATTATAGGCTGCTGCTTATCTAAGGCTACGAACTAGCCTTAGATAGTTCGTAGGTTGTTAGGCAGATCTGTCACTTCCATGGCCTCGCTGTCTCCATGTTCTTCTCCTAAGCTTTATGTTATTTGATCAACATCCTTCACAGCTCTCCTTTTTTCCCCAGTTCTCACCATAATTGACACACTGACTTTCCTCAGCACTCTGCCACCTCACTCCTTTCTCCCTTTCTCCAGCTCTTGATGTGATGTATGTCTTCATGCCAGCATCTCACCTTCGGTCACAACAGACCAAGATCAGCCATACAGGGATCCTGCTTTTGACAGCGACCTCTGGCAGATATTTGAGAACGACAGTAACATTCAGTGTCTTTTTCCTCCACTTGTAGAAGTACTTCTGTCCCTCACCTTGCTGTCAGTCGGCACGTGTTCTCGCTCCTGATCACGTGAGGACACAAAATAACCTAATAAGTAGCTCTGTGAGGAATGAGAGAGTAAAGCTCCACAAGAGCTCACCATCTGGACAGTGTTCGGTACAGAGCTGTCACTCAGTGCTACATTCACATGCCAAATCAGATCCATCATTAGGAAGCATGGGCTATATTCACAGCTGAAGCAGGGCATACCTCAAAGAATTTATCTCCATTTTTACATACCCTTATCTCAGGCAGAGCTGTAAAAGCAGCATCCCTGATCTGGCACTTTAGATGTGACTGCTGCACCCCAAAACAGCAAAAGAAGCACCAAAGATAATGAAGTCTTGCTCCTCCTAAGCACAGTGTGAAAGGCAGGAGATTCTTACCATTAAGGCTCATGCTCTCTCTCAGGCAATTTCAGTTTTGCTTTGCAAACTGCTATCTCCCTCCCCTAATCAAAAAACACAGCAGTAGGTGCACTCAGCCACTTCTATATTTCACCAACTAGAAAGAGAATGCCTGTTGTTTTGGCACAGGAAGGACATGCAGGCGGCCACTCACAGACTTGCTGACCTGGCACAACATTCAGCTGTAACGCAGAACTATTTTCCCATGCAATTCATTGTTAACATTTAATTGTGAACACTGTAGAAAAGGCTACAGGATTTGGAGAGATATCATGGGAAGCCAAGTGTTATCCAGACTGTTCCGTGGCCCAATGAACAGCCACAGAGAAAGACAGCAGAGGCTGCTTAGCTAGACAGAGGAGACAGAAACTAGCATCATGCAATAGTCGACCACCAAGCACAAGAGAGCATCACCATAGAATCAAGTTTCAGAGCTTCTCTCATGCCCAGTTTAAAAGGAAATAAAAATCACACAAACAATAGAGGTCTAATAAATCATGACCTGAAGTCCCTGACTGAAGAGCAGTGGCTTTGGAGCTGAAGAAGACCATGTTTTTATAAGTGGTCCCTTTGATTTCTGACATAGAGATGTGCAAGTCACATGGTTCAATACAAGCATCCCAATCAAATGTGAATCAAACCAAATTCAACTCTGAATTTCAGGAAATTTACATACTAACGTAAAACCTTTCAGAATGTAAAGAACTGCTATTTTGTTATCAGTTATGTTGTGTTCTGATCCCCTCTTTGATTTGGGGTTTGCAATTCAGATATAGGTATCTCTTATGGTCTGATTAACACCAAGAGGTCTCCTTTGAATTGCACACAAGAGGCATGGAAATTAAATAATTACTCACACGTAGAAAGAACAGACTCCACATGCCTTCTGTCATGATGTGTTACAATCCTTAAGCCAAAACCACTGGTAAATGTTCTATTTAGCACGCCTACCAGAGCAGAAATTGAGGAATACCTATGCACCTTCTCTGTTCTCTTTCATGCACCCTCATGCCCTGATAGGAGTTCCAGAATAACACAACAAATCAAATCAACAACAAAAGAAGTTTTAACTAAGTTTCACAGCCTATTTTCTACAAATAAATATCATGCTTCACTATACCATCTTGACCATCACTATCCACTTCCTTTCAGCTCAGTAGGACCCTTGAATCCCTTCTGATACCAAATTCCTACCAGGATCTGTAATTTGCCATGTCACACAGCTGGAACCCTTCTTAGGATATTAAAAAAAAAAAAAAAAAAAAACCAACCCAAAATATATGCCTCTCGATAGCATTCTCTTGATTACCTAATTTATATTAAAAATTAACAATAATAATGCTAAAACACCCAGCAGCCTAATTATCAGCTGCTTTTCATTTGTACTCCCATTAATTTCACAGCTGCTTTGCAAAGTGACAGGCTGCTGTATGAAGGCTGCCTTTCGTTCAAACCCCTTCCATTTATTTCGGAGAGGATGACGACACAAAGAACTGAAATTCCTGCTTGGTATTTGGCAGATGCCACTCTCATGACACACTATTCAAACAGCGAACTGCAAGAATGACATGATGTTCTAAACAGAAAAGACATTTGCTCTTGAGCTAGTAGAAGTGTTAATTTCCACATATCCCCTCATCTCCTCACTATCCAAAGCAATTCTACTTCGAGCCATATGTTTCAGCCTACCTTTCTTGTAACAAATCATGGCTGAAAAGAGGAATGCTGTGAATGCAGCAACTGCTGTTGAGTGGTGGAGGCAGAAGAATAAACAAGCAAGATGTCAGCGTGGTGTGCAGACTCATGGCAGGACACGGAGGCTTGGAAGTACTGTCTTCCAAAACTGATCCAGCTGGAACCCCATCTTGGCAGGGACACCTCTGAAAGGAAGAAAGAACCTGAAATTACTTTTTTTTTTTTTTTTTTTGGCTTTTAAACATGCTAAGCTGACTGAATATATGTCAACTTTATGCAACATGATGTTTCAGCCTCTTCAAAATATATTTCCTGACATATTTCTAATTTGCCAGGGCATTTCTCTGCCAGGCATGTGGGCACCTAAATGATGGAACACAAACCTACACCAAGAACAAGCCTGCACCATCTCCACTAAAAACATGAATAGCACTGCTAGGCAAAGCCAGGTTGATTGCAGGCTGGACAGTGAAATGAAATGTAGACAGATCTATTATACCCATTAGTTACATAGGAATAGCCTCAGTATAACACAATTTGCTCTTACTTTGGCCTTTGAGCTATTGCTTATAAAATGTGGTTTGTTGACAGTGACGCCATTTTCATGCATGGATTCCTGCCCACTATGAAGCAGGCTGGGATGTGCATACTTGTTTCATGTTTAGCAAGAACTTCCTCTGTAAAATTTTACCTTGTACCCGTATCAGCTGGAATGACCCCAGGATAAACTACTACTTCATAATCAACAGACAACCTGAGGCTTTTAATTTTTCAGGGTCAACTAATCAAAATCAGCTGTTCACACTCCACCCAAAAGCTTAATTAAGTGCCTCCAACTACAGTGAGAGATCTCCAAGTAATTACATTTTCACAGCAGCCAAACTTATCACCATATAAAAATAAGTAATTTCTATCCATTCACGCTACCCACAGATAAAGAACCAAGATGTTACAGAACATGGGAAATACTATTTTTAAAGCAGCCATCAAGGGCCAAACCCAACCCTTGGACTTTGTCTGCTCCTGAAGTAGATCAGCAGGAAAATGGGATAATTGGCCCCTATTAAGGTTAAACGTTCTCTTAAACAGATTCCTCAAAGTCACACTGAGAGGACAGAGAACAAAACGGATAGGTTACGATGCTGGATACGTTCCATTTCTGAGGAAATCAGCTGTGTTTAAAGGAGAAACAATTAATGTGAACAAAAGGTAATAAGCCTTGTGTAAATTCCATGTGGAGTAGACGATGCTATGTTTGCACACACAGATCCTGGGACTCGGGCAATTTTTAAACCTTAAATAGCCCCGCAGTAGAAGATGCAGCCTTAAATACTAACTGGGAGTGAATGCCACAACCTGGACCAAAAGGAGGGAGGGAGGAAACTCACATCTGCAATTTTGGGGGTCAGCAGCCAAAAAGCCAAGGGAAAACTTGAAGCCATGATTTTTTTCTGACATTTCTGGACTAACTCATTTTTATTTTGCTGTTAACTTAAGTTTCAAAGACCAATGGAAGACCTGAAATAATGATTCAAGGAAAAGTGTAATAAACCTAATATCCTTGCAGAAATCTGTGATAGGATCCGCTTGATTTGGTTCATATTTTAAAACAAATCAGGTGGCAAGTTTGGATCCAGCCTAGGTTCTGCATTGTATTTTTAATTACGCAATAACCAAACTCTAAATAATGTACCTATTTGAAGTTCTGTTACCAAGTCCATCCAAAAAGACTACTTGTTTTGTCATCCCTTCTAATTACCCTCAGCCATCAGACACAACTTACTGATGATACAAGCCTGATAAATTACAACATCTTTTGTCATCACACAGCTCATAGATGACAAAGTAAGCCAAAAGTATGCTTTTACAAATTAATTTGGAGTCAATCGCTTTTTGGAGTTTAAAGGTTCTGAAGTGAGAAACAGCAAGGATCAGGAGGGAGCACACGAACTGCAGGCAAAGCACACGTTTACTATAAATGATGCTCCCTCTTGCATGGCTATAAACATTTGAGTGGTTTATTTTTTGAAGGGGAAAGGAACAGATGACAGAATTAGATTCAGTGATTCTGTTTATTACAGAAAACATGAGGTTTTCATTTATTAGCTTATAATTAGGAGCTCTGGGACCTTTCCTGATAATATGCTTCGCTAGCTGAGTAACAGCATGCGTAGGATTAGTCATGTCTGTACAAGTGTCCCGAAGTTTCATTTCCATTGGCATATTTACCTGATAGACACTCATTTTTTCCTGTGAGTTGTAGCTCTCTGAAGCTGTGTGCTTCAGAACCTTCTGCGTCACCTGCCCATGGCTCAGCCCATGCTGGTGCCACACACACGCTCCATCCAGCAGCACTGGGGGAAGGCGAGGGTCAGGCTGTGACAGCAGGCAAGGAGGAAGGACGCGGTAGGGAAGAACAGAGGGCTCGCAGCTCACACATCAACATATGTTATGTGGGCCACAAGAGAGCAGAGCATGCGTCAGGCTGCCTTGATACTATTTTAAGCATCAATGGGTAAAATAAATTACTTAGCTGAGCAACCAAGCACCCTCCTTTCGTTATATGCTCCAGCTGAGGAGTCTGAATGTATGGCATAAGTCACGCGCCTGTCGCCCTCAACCTTGTGATATTTCCAGTCTGCAGATGTGCAGCAATGGTAAGATATAAGTGACAAAAAAATAGCGACAAAATCAAATCCCCATCAATACCTCAGGCCCCTGTGCTTTAAGTTACCATCTTCATGTAAATCCTAGCAAAACCCATCTCTCTCACAAGAGGTGCCAGTAACTGCCTACATCAGAACACCAAATGAACACCAGTGAGCTTATCTTAGCTATCTCCCCTCACAAGCCTGAACCAAACCTGAATGTGGGTGCACAAACAAGTTAGCTGCGTGTCCTCTTGTTTTCAGAGGCTTGCATGAATCAGAAGACCAGTCCTAACAGTAGAAGCAATAGCACAAAACTATAAACAGGGCTCCTAAATGGTTTAATTGTGTAGTAAGCCTTCGAAACCTTAAGGTAGCCAACTTTTCTGCACCACGCATAACTTTACATACACCCCAAGGATGGCACTAAGACACAGGCCCCTTCCACTGGGGCCCACATCCTCATGCTACCTGTGTGCTGCTTTCTCCATGGGCAGTCCACTGTCTGCCCAAGGGACATCTCAGTCCTTTGTCTCCAACCAAGTGAACTTCTAAGACAGCTGAAGCTAACTCAAATGGAAGCCCATTATAATGGAAAAGAAGGAACAGAGAAAATCATACAGTAAGAACTACTTCAGAATGCATTTTACAAGCATGTTATTACAAGAATGGCCCCAACATAAAAATAGAACCTTAGTTAATGCTTTTTTTATACACAAAAGCAAAACATAGTGAGGCGAAGATAGCTAAGCCCAAGTGATGGCACTTAGCTGCTCTACTGTTTGCAGCTTCAAAAACAAATCCAAGCAGAGGCAGATTAGCCTAACGAAAACAAAGGCTATTCTGTTTTTTTGCGAGGCAAACATGCATTTAACTTAGTTCAGTTTGTCCATGCCATTTGTACTATACATTGATTCGAAGTTACATTTCTTCCTGCAGCAGAACTGAAACTGTTAACCCTCATCTGCAGGTTAAACCACCCCTAATTTCCTTCCGTCTATTATTTCATATTCTCCTTCCTCTCTTCCTGTTTCTACTTTAAGGATATTGACATGTCAATAATTGGTCTTATTAGACACACAGAGTGTTTTAATACCATGCAAATGGAAATATACTGTCTGAAAGCTTGACTAGCTCCAAAAGAGGAATGAATCAATAGCTACTGAACACTCTATACTAAAAACACCTGTATTATTAATACAGATGATGATAGTAATAGTCCACAGAGACTTGTCGAGTTTCAGAAACAACACTGTTTCCCTGATCAGATCTGTTCAGAAGCTCCATAGAAAACTAGACGGAGTGTTTCCCAAGAGGTTTCACTAAATAAATAAAAAAGAAAGGATTAGCATGGCTGATCTAATATTTCAACCACTCTGAACCATGGTTTCTGACAACAGCTCCCTCAAGGTTAGCCTTAAAATTATATCACAGTCTAATTTGATCTCGCTTTACATTAGTCTGAAGCCATGTCTATATTTTATTGAGCTCTGATTCTGTTACTGGTTTTACATATTAGCCGGATTAAATTTTTAAGATGGTTTCATGGTTTGAAAAGCATCATCATCTACTGGTAGGCAGTTTTTAGTACAGCAGGAAATGGAATTAGGAAAGATCTACTGACTTAATTGAAGACGCCACTAAAAGCATTTGTCAGCTGCAAACACGCTGCCCTCTCCATCTCAGCAGTGACCCGGGGCAGTGCTGAGCACACAGCCACTCTCCAAGCACACAGCAGCTCTGCTGCACGGACGTCTCCCACTGCTGTTGTCAAAATCATTTCGGAATGTGCAGTAATTTGGTAATGATAATGATGCCGAGCCTGCTCTCTAACTCCAAAAGAAACACAGACTCTGGAAGAAAAACAAGTCTCTGTCTTCTTTGCTTCGGCAATGTACGTTTGAATCCCAGAAGTGATTTAAAGAGAAATTTACTATGAAAAGTCAACTAAAGATACTGAAAAAAATATTTATCATGCTCACCATTCTGGTTTAGCAGGTAGTTAGTTTCTTCATTTTATTACAACAAAAGGGAAATTGTGAATGCTCTAAATCTAGAAATATTAACATTATGGGTGTCAGGGATGTCAGCCTGCTTGGAGATACCTCCAGAAGGAAGCAGAAGGCAAAAAAAAAAGAGACATTTAAGTTTTGATGCTGTGCTTTCTCCCTGTGGCTTAAGACATCAGCATCGTGACTCACTCCAGGGACAGAGCTGCTCCCTGGGCAACACAACCTCCTCGTGCTGGCTTTGTTCCTCATGCTAGCACAAATTGGTCATCCACTGACACCAAATGAAGATATTTCCTTATTAGTCATATCTGGATCTATAATACCGGCAAATGATGTTTAAACAAGCCCACTGCTGCTTCAGGTATGTGGCCTCCTGACATTTCAAAGCTAAGTAGTTTCATCAGGTGTGGGAGGGAGGGCAGAAAGAGGAAAAAATGTTAGACATAAAGCTGTGCTGTGACTCTTGTTAAAGCCATGGAGCAGTACTGCTCGCAGGCAGCTGGGATCCATATGTAGCTGTTCATGTTTATTTGCCTGCTTGGCAAATCCCAAGGAGATTCTGAGACTGATGCTTAAAAAGTCCAAGCATAAAAACCCCCCAAGCCTTAAAACCCAGAAGGCTCAGCTCTGAGCTGCACTTTAGCTGATTAGCTGTCCATCCTTGTCCATCCTTCCTTAGGCTGTAAAACATCACGTCTTCCCATCATGCAATTAAAAATTGCACATCAGATCACCCTGACAAACACAAGGACAGGTGTTGGTCTAAATATGCTCCAGCCAACACTGGTCCTGTAAACGTTCAGTACATTACTGACCTGTGTAAACCTAAAGACTGTGAGAAAAGCAGGCTGCATCTAAATAATTAGTGTGATTGGACACCAAGTTAAGCCATTCAAAAGGTACTGCAATAGTATCAAACCAGACAGCCATTACAAACCAAGTTTACAAGAGAAACTTACTCCATTAGCGTGGCATGCTAAGGGTGGTAGCAGAGATCTGGGAACTTCTGCAGAAATAAACTCAGATTTGCTCCAGTGGCGATGTGTTTGAACTTCTGACAGCGCTTTGCCCACTGCTGGATACAACCATTTCCTCTGTCAGCTCAAGAGTTATTTACCTTGGAAAAAAAAAACCCATGAATATAACAAGAAAATTATTACAAGTGATAATGCCCATTGTAATGGTCGCTGACCATAATTGCTGTCATGTTGTCCCCAGTGACAACAGCTGCTTTTCATTTTGAGCTCCCTCTGCTGGCAATAGTTCAGGGTCCACTGCCATCAAACAACGTGTTTTACCCTCTCACCAAATCATGCTGGTAGCCTTGACCAAGAAGAGGACAAACATCCCCATTGCAAGGAACCTCATTGGAATCCACCACTCATCCCTAAATCAACCAAGTACCAAGCCAAGCTGCAAAACCTCCTGCAGCCCTGAAGCTCTGGAAAGACTTTGGGTCTATAATCACGCTGAAGAGCTGAGTTCTCTCCCTAAAGAAGCGTAGCATGGGGAATCCAGACCTGCATGAAACAAATACGGCATATGAAACTGCATAACAAATCAACTCCACATTCATTTCCTTTGTAAGTGAGGGCTGTCAATAGCACCCGTGAGAGAAAACCTTGAAAGTAACATTTTAAAAAAGCAACCAAAGAAGTTCCTATCCTTTTGCTCAATACACAGTGAATAACAATTATCCCAGTGCCTACACGTGTTGATGCCTTTATGTAAACAATAATCATTTAGTTAAGCTTGCACAGATGCTGCTGTATCTTAGTATGCTCCTGATAACCCACCATCTTGGTTTCCCCATTGTATTAGGATAGATATTACAACATTTTAATGTGAAAGTTAGCACTTGAACAAATATCAACTAGTAGCTCTGCATGCTTTTCTCCTTCAGGCGACGTATAGCTGGAAATATTGATAAAGAGAGCTTGAACTGCTCAAGTGAGACACCTTCCTTTCATTATTGGCCTCTAAATAATGATATTTGCTTGCCAAGAATCCAAACCGACTTTGTTTGGAGACAGCTGCATTGACATGCACAACAATTACTATAAGAGAAATTTCAGTTTCATTTTCAGAGGAAACATCTGCAGGAATTTCAGCTTCCCTAAGCATTGCATCAGGTGTAAGACAACATTACCAAGAACAGGATGTTAAACCATGTGAAAGCAGTCTTGCGGCTCAAGTAGTGACTAACACGATGTAGAAGGGAATACTTAACAAGTCCATTCTTGCAACAAGATGGGCTGTTGCCACATCTTGCCGCTGTACGCATACTTCAGGAATTCTCTCACTTCGGAGAATGTGTCTCAAAGTCTGTCAGTAAAAGGAATGACAGAACAGGGATGTGCATATTTGGCATTTTATGTAGACCATACATGTTTATGCTGGTGATGAAAGAACGTGGGTCCATGTGAATTCTGCAGCTACTATAGAAGAGCCAACGTTTCTCTAGAGGTTCACGTGCAGTGTAAACAGCAAAAATAACCCTAGCATAGTTCACCCCTAGAAGTGTTGACTATGGGCAACTTGAAGGCTCACAGCATGGAAGTAAAACACGGCATGACAAAGTAGGCTTCAGTAGTCTTTCATTCAGCTCACAACCTGGCTCAGTGTCAGCAGAACTTGCCTGAGTAACTTCAACATTTCCACCTCTTCTTTCAGATAAAGTCTTTGCTAAGGACTCCTCAAGTTCTATTTTAAAGAGAGACTTCTTCCTTTTCTTACTGCCTTTCATTGATACTCATCAGTATTGCACCTTAGCATTCTTTAAACATTAATTTCCATAAAATAATGTACCTTTATCATCCCTTTTTCTACTGGAGGGCATAGAAATAGAGACACAAATAACCAAAGGTGTCTGAGGGACTAATTAAAGTTCTGATCTCATTAACTTTAGAAAAGACATCAAATAAACAGTACTCCCTTTACAAATAGATTATCCTGTCTCAAGTTACTTCAATCTGTTTTTGATGACCCAAAACAACCACCCAGCGTGTCTCAGAACAACTACCCAATATGGCCTAAGGAACACTGATCAGGAGTGGTAACTGTTGCAGGTCAAGGTGTTATGATCCTTCATAACTAGGAAAGTACAGAGCTCCCGAAGGCGATCCAATCGTGCCCCACTGGCAGCAGAAGCATCTCCAGCTGAATCTGAGTTCCTTCAGCCAGTTTCCTGTGTCATGTCCCATGGTGGAATTTGCCCTACGTTTACACTCTCAGCTTTCTTTTTTCCATACACAAGTCCACATCGTTCACACAGCACAGATATTCCCACACAGGAAACTAAAGTCAGATCTCTATAGTGGTGCACTGTTGCCCTCTTGCAAACCTCATTTTCTTTTCTCTCATCTTACTTTCCTTTAAAATGCAACAAAAAGAGAAGCAGAACTTAAAAGCTACAATCTTTTTTACTATTCTAACTACGCATCCTCGCCTGCTGTAAATCCTGTGTACTGAACAGAACAGAGATTAAGAGGAAGAGGATGAAGGCATTTGATATTATAATTAGAGACCATAGCCTAACACACAAGCAGAAGTGGTCAAACTACAGACACGTAAGCCAGGTTCATGCTGGGATTCCAGGTGCTTGCTTCATACTAATTCTCACAACATGATGTGCTTGCATTAATAAAAGATAAAAAGCAAAGTGGGTAACGAAATGAAAGCAAAGTCACCCAAGGAGCCCATTGCAGCGCTGGCACCAGCAGGGGTGGGTGGGCTCGGGGCAGCAGCACAGACGCAGCTGTGGGGGCAGTGCTGTCAGATGCCAGCGCAGAGCAGGGGCTGCTGGCACACGGCGGAGCTGCTGCGAGCAGAGCGGCCGCTGCTGCCAGGCTTTTGTCTCCTCCCCCCACACCAACCCCTCCATTCATCACAGCAGCACTCCTTGTTCTGTGCTTCCCAGGTCTCTCCCCACACATAAACACAAAGTACCCCTACGCTGTTCCCATGTTAACCTCGAGTTCCTGCTTCCCAACCCTCCCACGCTGCTGGCTCACTGCTTCAGGCTCCTCTAATCCTCCCAGGCTCTTCTACCCACTGCGCTGGCCCTTGGTCCCTATTTCCAGCCTCCCATCATCTTCTCAGCTTTGCTGTCATCCAAACCTCGTGTGAACAGAGGTAATCTTGGCCACAGCCTTCCCAGCACCCCGAGCTGCAGAACCAGCATCTCCTGCAGCCTGCTGAATGCCCCAGGCAGCCGGCACTGACAGTGACACTGACACAGATGGTAGAGTGCCTTGCAGAGAGAAGTCACGCCTTGACGTGGTGTATTCCTCCATACCGGAGGCACACGTTGAGCTGAAGAACCACTTGACAGTCTGCCTGCTGTGTAGGCCTGATGCAGACCCGTGGAACAGACCAGCTGCACGCCGGCAGGCTGTGATTTCCTACGGGAGCCACTGTTCTGTCAGGCTTCACAAAGCTGCCAACAGCAGGTGGACAGAAAGCCCAGAACCTCAGGCTCTTCTGGAGCAGGTGATGCCCTGATGGATGCAGGCTTTCTGTCGGTTCTCCCTAATACTGACCTTTTCTTCTTATCTCCACGATGCTCCGCCCTGTCTCTTAATCCTCATTCGATTCTGATTCACCTCTCCCCCTCACTTTGAGTCACTGGGCCTTTTCACTGATGGGGCATAATTACTGTAATCATTCAGAGTACAGAACATGTCAGAACTCTCAGTTTCTCTGCTTAGCACCATATCTCAGGTTGGGTACCCGGGTTATAGAGAGTTTAATTATGCTCAGAGCTGAGGATACGTACCTAATTCACTTCACAAACAAACTCCTGTAAGAACAGGTATTTCAAACACCAATAATTAGGCCAAGTTTCAGGAGTGTGTAACAGCAAAAACAAACAAACAAACAAGCCAACAAGAGCCAAACCATCCTTAAAACAAGAATTTGTGTATGAAATTTCAAGTCCACAATTAAGAACGTAGAGAGACTGGGAACTCTCAACCTGCTGACTTGTAATCTCATGCCCAGCCTGCCAGCATTTTCTCTGTAATTCAGTTATGTAAGCTGAAGCTGCTGAAGGTTTCCAAAGTCCTGCCAGGGCAGAAAAAAAACAATCCAGCCCAAACTTTGCAGGAGCAACAAAAACGATGCCTTGCAATAGCAAATATCACATAACTGCATCTGTGGACCAACTGGATAGCTCTGCCTACGATAACAAAGTTATACCAATAAACAGAAAGCAAAATAGAATAACCAATAACAACCACAAAAAATAAAATAAATAAAAACAGCAAGGTTTGCTCAGAGGCACAGTTCAACTAAAAGGAAAACAAAAATATCTCCAGGAAAACAATGCTTGCAATTGAAGCATCAGTAGATACTTGGAACTTTGATCCCAAGGAATTGCCCACCAACAGTCCAGCCGGACAGACTGCCCTCTGACCAGGACAGTACCTGCCAGGAAAGGGTCACAGCTTCCAGCATCTCCACTGGGGTCTACATTTAGATTTCACTTTCTGTGACAAAGGCTGTTTTGTTTGCCAAAGCCACATTTTTACCAGTGATGAGGTCCCTGTGCTGAGCACAGCAGTGTGTCCACATAAAGCTGAACAACAAGGACGTTAAGCCTTCGGGTATAATTGTTTCTGCTGCATTACTGCCCGCTGAGCACTCAGCTCTCACCTCCCGTCTCACCCTTTACTGCTTCAGGATTTAACATGAGTGAACGCACGCATCAAAAGACTGGGTAGATCCAGATGTCTTCGAAAACAAGTTCAGATAGATGTTGCTATCAGTTCCAATTATAGAAATAATGTCAAAAGAGGTGTAATTTTGGTCGGACAGTACAAGTTTGCTGCGATGCTCGCTACTCGGGCTCGCCACGTGTGTGCAGCAGCAGCACCACCTACTGGACTACAGCCGCCAGAGACAGCCCAAAAGCTCGTCTGTACGTCAGCCGCTTGATGGAAACATCTCCCAGCAAACATAGGCACAGCTCAGCAAACCCGAGGATAGAGGAAGTTCTCCTGCCCAACTATGAAAGTGCTGAGTACAGTTAGAAATGCCCAGATGTGGCACAAACACGTGTGAACTGCTTCTGATCTCTTAACAAATACAGAAAGAACGGAATCTTGGCAACTGGATGTATATTATTTTACGTAGAGCTAATAGATAACTCTCCAAACACCGACCATCTCATGAACTATAAAACATATGGATGGAGAACTGTAATCTCTAAGATAGCACGAAGTCTCTATTATATTGTTTCTCCTCTGTGTAGTATAAAAGACCTCATTTTGTCAAGAACAGAAAGATATCTGTAGTCCAAGGCAAAGACAAGTCAATTTTAAGAACATAACTAATTTCAATCTCCAATTTATGAGAGTTAAAGATTGGTGGTTTCAAGTCCTGGATTGCTTTCTTACCTGTAGAATCACATGCTTAAGTGATACCATGTGGTGAAGGAGCTTCTAAAAAGGCATTATCCTGATTTGAAGAAAACAAGAGAAAAAACATATGCCATAGCAAGAGAGTTTCCAGTAAATCACCTTTATTTACTGAATTTTCTGACATTATTCTGAGCACCTTTCGCTTTCAATCAACTGGACCTCTCTATGCTTTTAGGTTTTGAGTACTTCATATCGTTTTCCTTTCGAATTATTTACATACTGTAATCAAGTCACTCCCAGTCCACCTTTACCAGGTACCCAGATTGGGTATTTCAGTGCTTTCTCCAGCCATTCAGCAATACTGATGGATCTTTTAGAACTCTGCAGATCAGAGCTCCAGATTCTAGAATTGTAAGGCTTCAGTTCCAAAGGTTGATCGACAACTTATGAACTTCACTGTGCAGGCTTAATAGGCTAATTAATATTAACTTACCTGCCCTGGGCAGCATACACTTGGAGTTAATTACGTATGAAAGGCATGATACGGAGGGGGGTTACATGTAAGGGAAACATGTATTAGGTGGATGGGAAGTCTGTAACCTCCGAGCAGTTCAGCCAGTGAGGGAAGGAAGGGGGACCACATAGCCAGGAGATAGGGATAAAAAGGAGGCCGTGTCCTCCGATAACGCGAGACACCCCACAGGGAAACGCCCCCAGGAGAGTCTCCCTTTATTCAAATAAAGAAAGCTAAAGACTCTCCTCTGCCTCTTTTTGGGATAAGGACAGCTGAGCAAGCCTATTTGAGCAACGTTTCCCTATCATCACTTGCCTTGGAGAGGTGCAGACACTGCATGGCTCCTCTGGGGCTTTGTTCCCGCACACACACACTGCACTCCTTGCTGCAAGACACGGGGCTGCCACTGACTGCAGAACGTGCTTTGTAGCTCACAGGTGTGCTCGCAGTGCTCACGGATGCTCAACATCAGGTTTGCTCACCTTTTCAACACCAAGCCTTATCAGAAAACACTTCTGCGCGTATTCCAAGAGAGCAGCAAACGTTAACAGGCCCAAATGTCAAATTTGTGTTGTTTGGCACGAAACGCTGCCAGTTCATTTGAGCACCACGAGCACCGAGCAGCCAGAAGACGCTCGTGCTGGGTACGGCCAGCTGCTGGGGCACGCGAGCTGCCGGAGCTGCGCCGTGGCACCGCTCCCTGCCTCGGTGGCATTCGTGATCTGGGGACACTGCTACGGCTGCAGGCAGCTGTGCCGGGCCGCCCCTGGGCTGCAGGTCAGGGCAGCGCGGGGAGAACAGGGTCGGGTCTGTTAACCACCGTAGTTTCACACAACTTGGGAAGGAGGACGAGGAGCTTCAGGAAGCAGGAGCAAAGAGCAGGAGCAAAGAACCGAGCACGGCCCAGCACAGCGCGCGGCCTCCCCCGGGCTCCCTCCCGGGCAGGCACAGCCGAACCCCACGCCGCCACCACACGGCTCTGCACACGCTGCAACTCCGCCCAACGCCAACGGCCCCCACAGCGCCACTCTCAACCGCACGCACGCGCCTGAGGTCAACCCTCACATTCGCGCCTGCGCGCCGCCACCCTCCCATCGTACACCCTTGCGCAGCGATCAGAATCCCCCTTTCATGTGACACACGCACTCCACCAATCGGCGCCGCGCTCCACGAGCACGTGACCAGGGAGGTCGCTCTCGCGAGGGCCGGCGCGCGTTGGCCCTCGGCTCCTCCCACTTCCCGTCTCTCCCCGTAGTACGGCCCGCGGCTCCGGCGATCGGGCGGCAGCGGTCTGACGGCTCCCAGCGCGGCGCCCCCGGCCCGGCCCTCGGGCCCCACAGCGCCCGCCGAGGTGAGAAGCGGCTGCTCGGTCCCTCTCGGTCCTTCCTTGCCGCCTCGCGGCCTCCCGCTACCCCCTGGGAGGCAGCCCGCGCTCGGGCCCGGGCCTAGGCCTGCGTGCCGGCCCTGTCTTCCCCGCGCGACCCAGGCGGGACAGCGCGGCCGGGCCTCGCAGGGGGGAGGGATCGGCCTCGCCCCGAGCGCGACGCAGCGGGCCGGCGCAGGCTGTCATCTCTTCAGCAGTTCTCACTGCAGGTTAAGAAGCTGCGCGCCCGGTGTTGTGTTGTCCGTGTGCTGAGCTGTGCGTTTCCCGCAGATGTCGGAAGACCTGGCCAAGCAGTTAGCCAGCTACAAGGCCCAGCTCCAGCAGGTCGAGGCGGCCTTGTCTGGGAACGCTGACAATGAGGACTTGTTAAAGCTAAAGAAGGACTTACAGGTGAGAGGGTGGGAGCAGCCCATGGGTATTTGGTGGTTTTTTCACCTTTCCTAGACGTCTGCATGGCAACTGAAATACTGGCTTGGTAGGTTTACTAATTTCTCATAACTTGTTGGAATGATGGTAGGGTTGGCTTAGGGGGGAAAGAATAGCAACAAAGTTTCCTAAGCATTACAAAATTACATTGGTTAAAGGATGCCATCACCTCAGGTTACTTTTGCCACCCTGAAGCCTAATGGGTGGGCTTAACAGTACTCCATTTTGCCTGTTCTTGAGTTGTCAAATCCTTGATCTAGGATCTGTGTGTTCATTACGTGGATTTGCAATGATGTAAACTTCAGAGTGTATTTCTGCACTCCTTGTACATCTAACCCTCCGTTGGGCTAAGCCTTATGTAAGAAAGGAAGACAGATGTGTCCATTTGCCACCTGCAGTTTCTTTAAATGCTTGAACGTACCGCCCTGTAAAAAGCTAAAACCATTTCTGTGCTTAGGGGACTGTTCAGTGCCAGAAAGACCACCAGCTAATTTTATGTTGATAAATGGGCTTTTAGATTCTTGTGTATATAAAGTTACATTGGCACATAAGAAAACAGTAGTACTGTTCTAATCTCACATGAGAGTGCAGGGTGCTGCCTCCTTTCTGTTGTGGATTGCTTTAACACGATGACATTTTAAGATGCCTAAAACTGCCCAGTACAAAACTGAGTAACTGCTGTTCTGTACGGAAAAGCAGCACTAAGAACGATGCATCGACCAAGATACGAGCAGTGCCTCGAGTCAGTGATCTTTAGAATTCCTTTTAAATTATAAAGGCTTGGTGCCCACAGGGCACTTAACAGATCATCTTAATGTCCTTTGTTGTACGCTGTTAAAAGCATGTGTATATTTTTATATTTTTAAAATGCACAGCAAAACCCATATGGGATGATATTTCCGATACCAACACGACCTCGGCTTTGATATGCAGAGATCACTGATGTGAAAGGACAACTTGCAGTCTTTTTTATAAAAGCTTTCTGCACAGAATGGGGAAGATGTTTACACTTTCGTCCCCAAAAGGTTTGCTATTCATATGTTCCACCTTGCAAATGACATAGACAATGTTTTGCAGACTTAATATGTCAACCAAGCAATTGTAAAAAGGGGTTCAGTGAGTTGTGTCCTGACTGTGTAGCTCTTCTTTTGTTCAGTCTTTTGTTCAGAAAGACTTACTGTGAAATTGAAAGATCCTTTTACGTTTTAAATAGAGATGCACTACTGCCTTTTGTATACTGAGCTTATTCCTGATTAACGGGATTAAAATAAATATTACAAGAAACTTCTATAAATGCTTTGCTCTTTGCCTTTTGTTTCACTGAAGGGCTTCTTTGGACATTGTCCACACAGCAAAGCAACAAACTTTGCATTTTGCATGAAGTAGAATTGATGACAGCCATCATCTTCTGTAGTTGGAGATGATGTTAGCAGATGCTGCACTCTAGAATATAAAGTTCTGCCTGAGTTTTTAGAAAGCAGTTGGTGAGGAAAGACCCTGACAAACTCTCACTGGAATTCCCTGCAGGTCACACTTCTGTGCCACAGAGATACAGCAGCCCGCCCTGCTGCTCAGCTCACTTGGCTGGACTAAGCTGCTGTGGTTGTCTGTTGTTCAAAAACTTTCACTGCATGAGCTGTTCCCTTAAGGACTGTACAGAACCATCTCATGAAGACTTTTACCAAAAGTTTCCTATTTTTTGCTGGATGTTTAAATGACTTCATCAGATCTGAAGAATTCCTGGTAGACTGGTTTTCAGCTACTCCCATTTTGAGTTCTATAATAAACCACCAACGAATGTGGCAAGAACAAGTCAACACTTCTGTATCACACTGGGAGCATGCATAGCTGAAATGCTGGTACTCAATTTACATGTATTTGACATGCTGAGATGACACCCATTTCAAACTATGCCTCTTGATTTTCAGAATATAGCTACTGTATGTTGATTACTAGTTTGGCATTTTTCACCTGGAAGGAAAAACTATGTTGATACCGTATTTTCTGATGAGCTCTCTCAAACTAGGTAACTCCAGAGTCAGTGCTGGTTCAGCTATAATGTTACAGAAGATAGAGACCAAAGTTAAATAGAAGTAAATTTCAGCATGTCATTGTGCTTATGGTTGCTACCCACTGTGATTACTGTTAAATTTAGAAACAAGCAAGTCCTTAAAACAAAGAAGAGAGCTTCTGTTAGAAAGGTGCTGATAAATTAACGCATTAACAACTGCAACAAAGAAACAGGACGTTCATTCTGGTTCTATAGGTTATCAGATAAAAGTGCACAGAAGGGTATGTTGTGTTAACCTGCTATTTGGGAACTGCTTATGATCCTTTATGTTCTTGAGGAACAAAGAATAGCTTCCTCACCACCTTTTCCTGAGCTAAGTCTTCTTAAGTCCACAGCTGAAGCGAGCTGTGAAGCTGTGAGGAAAATTGAGGCTCCACTGACTCTCAGATGAATATTGTTTATCTGTAACTGTCCTTTAGCTGATATATTTCCTGTTAGTTGGATGAGCGTCCATGTTTCATGCTGTGATACCTCTAAGGTGTGAAAAATGGTTTGTGACTGCAGAGTTCCCTTCACTTACACAGGAAGTTCAAATGTTCTTTTAGATTCTGGCTCCTGTTTTTTATTTCTAGTCGAAATCAGTGGTCTTAGTGTTGGAGAATAAGAATATAATATGGGGAGGAAGGTTAGGGAGGGGGCTGGCTGCATGCTCCTATCTGAATGAATAGTGGGTAAAGGAAGTGGAGTAATTTGTTAAGCACGTGACCTAAAACCAACCAAAAACTTGCTGGATTAGTAAGGGAATGCCTGACCTGAAATCCTGAGGTCACTGAATGTGGAGAAAAAGGAACACCTGAAGTGACTGAAAGAAATCTATTTCTTTAATATGCATCAGAATGCTTTTTAGAAAAGAGAGGGCTTTACTGAGTGGCAGCCCAAGAAAGCACTCTTCCACAATGGCTTCGAGTGCATCAGTTCAGCCAATCCACCTGTTTCTGAATAAACTGCAAAGCGTTTGATTACTTAGCTTTGCTGCAATTATAGCTGTGTATTTTATAATGGCTGTATATAAAATAGTCAGCTAGTCCCAGTGTGGAAGGGATGGAATTAACTGCTGGCTAGACAGAACAGTAGTAGTTATGTACAGCAGGTATACAAAAACATGCAGCCATGTATACAGAAAATCACACCATGATTCTTTTCTTTGATCTCTTTCTCTTGAGGCTGTTTAGCCGAGTCCTTATGTCTGTGGATAAACAATTCCTCTAGAATGGAACTGTATACAAATAATAGGTGACTTTTTAAAGTGTTATGGAAGGCATGGGGATCTTTACTGAGATACAGTGAAGCCCACACGTCCTTTTTGTAGGTATGCAATGAGTGAATTTTAAAATATGGATGGCAACAGGACTTGACAAATTATTCTTTGTGTTATTTTTGTCTTTTGCAGGAAGTGATAGAACTGACCAAAGATCTCCTTTCTACGCAACCTTCAGAAACTCTTGCAAGTTCTGACAGTTCTGCTTCTGCTCTTCCCAGCCACTCCTGGAAGGTTGGGGATAGGTGTATGGCAATATGGAGTGAAGATGGACAGTAAGTGTAGAAAACTTCTCTAACCGTTACATGAAATAGTTCCATGGTAAGAGACTTTCATTCAGCTTGAACTGCCCCTAGGGCAACTAATAAGCAAAAAGAAACTGGGGAAGAACTACAGGATTAGCTCTCATGGTACCCTTTTAATAAAGATCAGTACTGTAGATAAAAAGCAAAGAGCTGTGGGGTCATTTCCTAGAAATGCCCTGTTTGTTACTAACCTTATACAAGCAGAGTAGCACTGGTAAATGACCATTTATTAATGTAATAAATGGCAGGCTCTCATTAATTGACTTTGTCAGTGTTTCATAAAGGTTTCCGGCTATATGATTCATAATATCATATTCACGTATTTGTAATTGATCAGTATCAAGAAAAAATGCTTGCTATATCTCAATTTGTGTGAATGATTGGAAATTAGTTTTTAACTGAAAAAGTTATTTTTTGGCTGTGAGGTAACCGACTGTGTAAAGTAGCTGTAGAATTTTTGGATTTAGTCTCCACTGCACGAGCGTTTCAAGTTCTGGGAACCAAACCAGTTTATTCTGACTTCCTCATTTCTGAAACTTTGTAAGTGTTGGAGAAGAAATATTTTTAGTGCTTGAGGTTTTCTCAACTCTTTCATATGGAAGAAAATGGGACCAAATCTTTATAATCATAAGCTACCGCGTTCCAAAACGTCTCACTAAATTCCCTGAAAGCTGTACTCTTTGAATACTGTATCTTGTTGGGGCTTTTTCCAGTCCTGTGACCTGCCAGAATTAGAAACAAAATCAAGATTTCTGATTAGATTGCCCAGGCATTAATCATTAGTCTTGATAACTGCTGAGACCATTGCTTCTTCATGCTTAAGGTCAAATACAACAGAACCTAATCTTTGTACTTGTGTCCTTTTGGCCTTAAGAACCTCTTGGTGTGATTTGTGTTGTCCCTGAAAATGAAGGCTGATATTTGCAAATTATTTTTACTTAATGCTGTTAGCTGGCTGACAGTGTAGATGTTGATGGGCTGAGTATTAAACCTTTACTCACATGCTTACAGCCATGATATCTTTACAGGTGTTATGAAGCTGAGATTGAAGAAATAGATGAGGAGAATGGAACAGCTGCAGTCACTTTTGCTGGATATGGGAATGCTGAAGTTACACCGCTGTTCAACCTCAAGCCTGTGGAAGAGGGAAGAAAAGCAAAAGAGGACAGTGGCAACAAACCCATGTCCAAGTAAGTAATATACAGGCCTAAGTCTGAAAGCTACTTTGCTTCCCATCTCCCCCCAGCTATGAGAATTGGCTAATGTAGAATCTTAGCATTTTTTTTCACCACTACATTCACATATTTGTTAAAAAGGATCATAAGTCAGCGTGGCATACAACGTTCAACAGATTGTGGCTGGCATTGTATGTTACGTATCCCGCTAAGATAACACAAGACTCTTTTACTCATATTATGCCATCTCAAGATACCAAATATGTATGCGGATAGGCTAACAGCCCAGGTCCGCTGCAGGCTGCTCTCAGATTTGTTACCTGGCTCACAACTCAGTACACTTATCACTGCAAAGCTCCTGCCTCTGTCTCTCTGTTGATCCCATCACTGGGGAGATGTGCTTTACTCAGTAGCCTACTGTGCCTAACAAAGGAAAGTATAAAAGGTACTTCTCAGGTTTGAAAGCCTTTGGGGAAAAAAGGGAGTACAGTTTCAGAACTTGAACCCTACAGGGTCACTCTGAGGGACATTGTTTTGGCATATAAATACATGTGAACTTCCTTATCTTCAATGAAATAAGTTGTGCTCCTTTGTTTCCACCCCTGCCCAGTAGTGGTTAGCATGAGTGTTTTAATCCTTCAGAGAAGTTTTGACTTTTCACTCAAATAAGCCAGTTAAATTTTCCAAACACTTCATGCTTCTGAAATGTAGAAGTGCCAGTAGATACATTTTCAGTTCTGGAAATAAACTGCCTGGAGTTCTATGGGTTGCTGCATTTGGTATGGTCTTAATCAGGTGGTCATTATGATTATGCCCAAAATACATAAAGGAGCATTGTAACACTTCAGCGTGGAGAGAATTTTTTCCTCCCAGGATTTGACATCATTTACAAGCTTTGTTTTATCTATTTACTTAAGAAAAACTGTTGTGCATGCCCTTCTCTTAGAGAGGTTTTAGTTTCTTACAGGATACTCTATGAATATAAAGACAGAGACACAAACATAAAGGATCTCTTTTTTTCCTTTCTTCCAGAAAAGAGATGATAGCTCAGCAACGGGAGTATAAAAAGAAAAAAGCTTTGAAAAAAGCTCAGAGAATTAAAGAACTTGAACAGGAACGAGAGGACCAGAAAGTCAAATGGCAACAGTTCAACAACAGAGCATATTCTAAAAACAAAAAAGGCCAGGTTTGTTTGCTTTTTGTCTATATTTCAACAGTTAAAGATCACAGAATTCTATGCAGTAACCTGGGAGAGGGGAAGAAGGCATTTTTAAAGGTAGTTTGTTCACCTGTGACTTACTTGAAATGCACACTTGGTTATTTTGTACTTTCAAGGCCTAGTTTTGCACTGAATGACTTTGAGGTGTTCTTATGAGGCTGAGCTTGCACTTACCTCGAAGAACTGGGCTCACTATGAGTTGCAATGCAGCATTTGTTGGAGTTAAGATCCTGAGGCCTATCCAAAGCAACAAAGCCCTCTTATGTTTATAATGCAGCACACATGGCAGTAAGTAATTGCTGTGAACTAGTAAGCACATTGCAGAAAAGTTAGCAAGGACATCCTGAAGCTTTGCTTAAATTTGTGTCATGGCTCAACCAAGAGAGCTGCTAGACATGGTGCTAATCTGAATTCTCCCTTGTGAGCACTTACCTTCCTCATAAGGTGATCTCTGTTGAATTGTATTAATTATTGTCTTACCTGAGGCTGCAAGGGCAAAGATCACATCCAGCGTATTCCAGCCCAGCCCTGTCTCTTCTGCTGGTACTGTCAGAGGTGAGTTAGCCTTTAGAAAGCATGCTTGCATATAGAGTAGGAGGTTGAGGATTCTGAAACGCTTCAAATAGTAATGGTTGCCTATTCCTAAAAGCGCATCAGTCATCATTCAGAAATGCTGTTTTCTGTTTCATTTGCAGGTAAAGCGGAGTATTTTTGCTTCCCCAGAGAGTGTAACTGGCAAAGTTGGAGTTGGAACATGTGGAATTGCAGACAAACCTATGACACAGTATCAAGATACCTCTAAATATAACGTCAGGCATTTGATGCCTCAGTAGCAGGGGAAAAAGGTCGAACTTCATCTCTGCAGGGCTTTTCACTTATCTTTTTATCATTATATTTTTCTAAAAGTAAATTATTTGTTGGCACATAGCAAGTAGTCCATTTTGTCACCATCACTTTGGCTTCAGCTGATATGAGCCTTAAATTTCCAACTATTGATTTGACTCCCCTCTTTTTTTTTTTTTTGGTAGTTGCATTAAAATACGTTCTGCGGGTAAATGCTTTCATAAACTGCTGCTACCTTTTATGCTAAAAGCAGTAGTTACCTGGAAGTTTGATCTCCAGAATCTTCCATTTGGATATATGTACTCTTCCATTAGTATGGATACTAATGTTTGGTTTTTTTTTCCTTAAGAAAAGTGGTGGTATAAAAATGGCACCTATAAAGCCTCCCTCATTTCTGTAGTCACAGTGCTGTCTGCTGGCCTCAATGACAAGCTTAGTGTTACAGAGCTGCTGCAGCACTGGGAGAAAGATTCCATCGTAGCATGCAAGTCATGTGGAATTACAAGGGAGGTTCTAAATTACTCCCTTACAAATCCACTGCAGATAGATTTGTACAGCTGTGAATGAGGGCAGAACAGGGCTGTTGTGATTTTTCTTACTAAGTATGATTCATATGCTAGAAACAATAAATCTGGACTTCAATTCCAGTCCAAAAAGTTAAGTAGATTTTTTTTTCCTCTAACAGTCATCAGATTTTAACAGGAAGTTATTGAAACGTAACCAGAACAACTTAGGAAGAGACTTCAGTTTCAAAGACCAGAACTGTACTTAAAGCAATGCCCCCTTGCCCCAGGGATTAGAAGTGGGAGAACTCTAGACGGTTATGCTTTGGAAATGTCATCACCTCCCCTCTCGCAGTTTTCAAACTTAGGAGTTTTGATGGTATGGTCACAGACCTTGAGCAGACAGTAACATCGTGCGTCTGGGCTGCCTCCATCTTGTAAAGTAGTACTGAAGCATAGCAGGTATGAATGCCTAGATCCCACTTAGTTGTGAGTGAGTGAAGGTTAGTCTCAAGTTTCTGTCCGTAAATAACTGACTGGCCCTAGTGTTCATTGTAACTTCAGCTGTATTACAGTGCTGCTGAGCCCCCTTCAGTTCTATTCAGGAAGCCACGTGTAAAAGCTCTTGCTTTTTTGTATTTCATGTGATTTGCCTTTCTTCTGTTATTTGTCTCCCACTTACGGTAGTGGTGCCATCTCTGAATCCGTAATGTGTTCAAAGATCTTAATGGGTAGCCCTGTATACAATGTAGATATTATTTTTGTAAAATCTAGGGCTGAGTTAATGGACAAGAGTACATCAGCTGTTCCCCCATTAAATGATTCAAGGGTGCATCTTGTTCATTAACCCTGACCGTTATTTCCCTGTATATTATGTTAATGTAGCTCATTTTGTAATTTGTTACCTAGATCAGGTCACGTCAGCAATTGTTGATGCACTGATTGGTGGAGATGTCCATCAGTTACCTGAGTCACAACTCAAGCTAAACTCTACAACTGGTAGTTTAGAATCCATGCATAGAAAGAAGTTTTCCCTATAATGGGAGAAGGTGATTTTTATGAATACAAAGTGTGTTAATTTCAGTTTTGTATGTTTAACTTTTATTAAATAAAGTGTTTAAAATCTGCTGGATATATTTGTCGAAGTGAACATAATGCATGTGTACTTGGGCTCAGTAAATAAGCAGGATAGAGAGAACTATAGAGTCTGCTGATGCCACACAGGAGAGATGGGAAAAAAAATGGGTACAGAGAACATGATACTCAAAAGTGAACCAAAATTATGTCACTAACAATGCAAAATCAAGTAGATTCTAATTCCTCGTCTTTGCTGCTACCAGGGGTAGGTGTAAACTTTCTTCTGCCTAGAAGAACTCCTATTTAGATAAAATAATCTGAGGGAAGGGCCCACTGCTTTTTGGAGAGGGAGTCTGTACTGCACCTGCACCATAAAGACCATGTCTCAGCTATGCCAGTGGTAATAGTTCTGCAACACTTACATCTCCTTGAGCAAAGTCACCTGTTGTCTTTTACAGATGGCTGCAATAGAGGTTCTATGCTGCTTTCACTACACAGAAGGAGCACTTTCTCAAGGTTACAAAAAAAAAAAGCACTAGAATAGAACTTTAAGGGAAGGCTTATATCTGCCTTCGTGGGAACTGTCTGATCAGTTTTCTTTTAAAAAAAAAAACAACTCTGGAGAAAGAGATGTAGACCATATGCTATGTATGTTTGTATGCTCATCTTTTAATATATTAAGTATAATAATAGATGGTCTACCACAGGACTGTTAGCTAGTTCTGTAAAGAACTTACAAGTCACCAGAACACAGTGGTATGTAAGCCTCCCTTCTAACAGCTCAGCCCAAGTTACAACTAGCTGGTTTTATGGGCTTTGTGCTGATCTCTTCCCTTAAAAAATTAGGGACACTCAACTGCAGTTGTTCTGGCTTGATGTAGGAAAAAACACCATTTTCTTTGAGTAAAAGAAAAGATTAGCGACCTCTTACACTGTTGGCTGCCTGGTGAACTTCACTGCAATTCTGTTGGGCACTGCAAAGAAATGCTGCCTAAAATGACCTTTGAAAAAAGCTTTTTTCCCCTCAATGCCTACAACAGCGTGTGGCAGTTCAATCACTGTGGCTAGAGAGGCCTGAGCTATGGAACACAGAGTAGCTTTAAGACCACTTGTTTAAACAAATAAACACATCAAAACAAAGCCTAAGAGTGCTATCTTGCCCACAGCTGTTCCTTGTAAAATTAGGTTACGTGGCTGTTTCCTCATTCTGCAGAATCAAGTCACTTCTCAGTAGTCTGGCTTTCAAAAACAGCAATCATTAAGCAATGCAAAAAAAAAAGCTCCTTACTCTACAAAAGCTGAAGTGACCTGAAGTGGTTTTTGACACGCAGCCTCTCAGCAAGCAGAATAAGCACGTACCCCTGTGCTGGCAACTCATAACACAGACAGTACTTCAAAGATACTGAAAGGAAGGAGGAAAAGTTTGCGTTAAGCATATGAGTAAAAAGTGCAGAGATGCTAAGGTAAGGCATTTTGGAAATGTGTCAGCATACATCTTTGTTTCTTTACTGTCCAACACTAGCACTATAGGGCGTCCATCTCTTGCTACAGAAAACAGCTTATCCAGTACAGTTTCAGTCTTGTACAGACTGTAATCTGTAGAGGAAATGAAGACAGTACAAATCTGAGACTCCTATCTTCCTGCCAGCATTCAGAACAGTCTTAAGAGTAACGATTTCAAATGCTGTGAACATGGCCATTGTATCAGTTAATGTTTTTTTAAAGAGGAAATTACTGATTTTTACCAGCAGCTCAATATGTTCAGCATAAAGAGGTAAGAGAGGATTTATACTGACCAATGCAAGTTTCATGGTCATGGCAATCCACTGTGACTGTTGTTTCACTTATTTCGGGAGCTGTTTGGCCTCCAAGCTGTTTGTAAATACAAAGAAGGAATCTGAACTTAAGCAATTACAATTCAACATGGGAGAAGTTTAGAATGCAAAAAGATGGTAAGTTTCTACACTTCCTCTACTAGCCTGAGTTGGCATATTGGCAGTATTTTGTAAAACAGCCACCACTGTGTGTCTTTTGCAATAGTTACATTAAAAATGGGATTGCTGAAAATGTTCTTGGGTCAGGCCCAAGGAAAGTACCATTGCTTTCCTTGCATTGCACTACTTATCCAATCCTTCTGATCTTTAAAAAGCTTCATTTAAATCACACTGCAAGAGACAGAGATGTCTGCATCATAGGTATGGTAGACATCCATGCCATAGAGTCAAGCTAGCTACGTATGACCTGATTGACTGAACAACTTATCTTCACTTCAGAGGTTCTGACGTTTCAGTGAAGGCAGCTACACAAAAGCACTCTATTTCCTGTTGTAAAGGAATGGTCTTTCTAAGCTGAACTCACCTTGCTGTGATTCCTCGGTCCATACGAAGTGCAAAGCTTTCCCATGATGAATGCTGATGGAAGATGCCTGAAATTGTCTCACTCTTGCCTAGATTGAAAGATGATACTGCTTCCCAGAGAGAAATTCTCGGTGAGGAATCAAGTGATGTAGGCTTTAAACCTTATGTTTTTAACAGACCTATTGAACGTTCATAAGGCAATACTCTTCCATACAGTTGACCACTACTCCAGAAGAGCAGAGAGCATTTCCCTACCAAACTTTCCAGGAGGAGATCCAAACCAATTCACTGTTTTGAGGCAAACTGCTCTGAAAATGGGATAAATTGAAAGAATTTCCAAACCTTAGCAACACTAAGCACAAACTAGATCACTCCTAGCCCAAGTCAAGGAATGAATTACGTGCAAGTTCTGACCAGCAGCCACACTTAAAACCACCATAAAGTGATTTATGTTCATTTGATGACATGCGTTTTTGCTGTATGTTCCTCAAGATCCTAATTATTCATTGTAGAAATGCAGCTCTGCTGCAACATTCACAAACTCAATAGGACACTACAGAAGGGGCAAACCGCCCACAGCTGACAGCACATACATGGAGTGCCATTCCAGCTCACTACTGTTTATTCCTGCAGGAATCACAGGGGATGAACAGATGAATGCTACATCTGCCTTCTCCCAACCTACACCTGTAATTATCACCTCGTGGAGGAGGCACGTGAGAGCTATGGCTAGCTGAAAGCAAATAGGAAATGCCGGTATCCTCCAGACCCATACATACAACAGCCAGATCTGTATGATGAAACAGCCCAGAGAATCTTACTGCTGAAAAATCCCAACCTGGGAGCATCCCTGGAGGTGGGATTAGCACTATTACCAGTCCTCAGACACATCCACTCGTTATTCCTCTCTGCCTGATTTCTTAGCTTGGTTAACACCATATCTCCAGCATGCAAACATACCTCATGGCTTCACAAGCACTGTCCAGGACCATTCTTCACTCCCTGAAAACATGCTGAAGCCACTGCCCTCCCTCCACCAGCTGAAGACTGATGTAAATCCTGTGCAGTGCTTTGATTCCTCTGAGTAAACGTCATATTAAAATGAAGCTTCCCTGCAAGACCGCAGCACAACAGACTATAAGCCACATTTTATAGATGAAGACACAGAGGCAACTGGGTGTCCAATGACTCGTTAAAGGCCAAATTCATCAGCTCACCCCACCAGCTCACTCTGGAAATCAGGACTTTGGAAGAAACAGTGGATGTGTGGAAACGTTCAGCTGTCTGCTTGGTCCCACTGAAGTCAGCATCGAGCCCCCCTTAAACAGCAGCATGGATCTTGGATTTATATTTGGCCCCATTACTTATCAGCAGAAGATCCCAACAGGCAAGTTTACGTGAGCTCCTCCTCCCCAGTGGGCCGGAGTTCAGCGTTGAGCCCAGCTGCCAGCCCTCCTCCCTGCCCTTCCATCACACACACAGAAACACGGCGCTAAGAAAGGTGACCTGCAAAGGCCCAGCCTCTGTCCATGTCCCAGAGAGCATCCTGTCTGGGATCTGTCTCTTCCCAAGGCAACCCTTGGGCTTCATGTGGGTACCACAACCAAAGGGGATAACTTTTTAAAAAATCAAATACTACCCATAGCCCTAACAGCAGGGTTAACACTGAAGGTATTTCTTGAAGAAAACATTTCACACCTTTGGCCTGCAGGGACATCTGTTACAGCCCCACACAGCCAAGTGCTGCAGAACAACGTGTGCATCACCTTTCCATCCAGCTCTCAGATGCCTCTCCTGTACCCCGAGGAACACAGGCCTCTCTAGACCTCTAAAAGAGCTCCCTTCCCTTGGGAGAGAATTCCTCAGCTCTGGACAAACAGACCACCACCACCAACAGAAATGCTAAATACTACATACTTAATAGTATTTAGCACAGCCATAGCACCAATACCCACTGCCTCTGTATTCCTACTTCTGCCTAATAATTAAACACATCAGTCCTCTTTTCAGAAGGAACTGAGCAGCAAATCAGGGCTCAGCACAAACGTATCATCATCAGTTAAACACTTCTGTAACGTGTAGCTCCAAAGGGAAGCACTGCGTATGCAGTCAACCACTCTTCCGCCCGATGTTCATCCTCCCAGCCATCACTTAGATCTATTGGCCAATTTCAAGCACGTCTGACAGCACATCCGTATTTTCAACAGCATTCATTTTCTAGATACCTTGTGCAGACTGAAGAGCACAGAGCAAGAGAGATGCACTCCTCTTCCCTGAGGGTCTGCAGGACAATTCAGAGGATTTATCTCGGATGCAGGGGAGTTTCGGTCACTATCAGAGCACAGAATTAATCACTCAGCAGAGAATCTGTCCACAGGACAAAGCCCCAGGAAAAACAACAAAAAAACTGATTTTATTCTGTTATTTATGGACTTCTTTTTTCCCCTTTCTTAATATTATTAGCGCCCTCTCTAAAAATCAGAATAAATGGCATTAAAAACAACAACAAACATGACCTTCCAGGAAGTTACCTGAATTTCTCTTTCTGGTGACACAGAACCGGTGCCAGAAAACATACAACAATCATAGTTTCCAGTTCTGGGGAAAACAAGACTCTTCCAATTAGTGAACAAGACAGTGAGGCCAAATACTTCTTCAGTTTCAACAGAGCAACACAAACACATGGGCTACAAGCAGGGAGCAGCACGGAAAAGAGAACAAAGAGCAGAAAAGGAGAGGCTGGAGCTCAGAGCCCAGTAACAGACACAAGCAAACAAATGGAACGAAAACACGATGACAAAACCTGGAAAATGATCCATATGTGCAGTTAACCCCATTCCTGTTGACCTACAGATTTCTTGAGACAGACAGATTTGTGACCACCTTCCGTCAGTGACATGCCTCTAATGGAACGGACATTAAAATGACCTTCAAGTGACAACTCATCACAGGATAACCGTGACAAATGCAGCCAGATAGTCATCTCCACCTTGTGTGCAGACACAAGATGACATACTGTAATACGCTTGTGTCAAAAGAAGGAAAATGCTGGATGGTCTTTTTAATGGGTTTGTCCGCAGCAAAAGGACCCATCAGAGATGTAATTTGCAGAGGGAGGACTTGGCAGAACGAGCTTATGAAGGAGCCGTGTGTGTGTGCTGCCTAAGGAAAGCATATCTGATTCACAGGAAAAGGCACCGTGTTCTTGTAAAAGTACGTAGGGAATAGATTTAGGGCTTCTGTTATACTCCAAACATAAAAGTAGGCCACAAAACAATAGCATACAAGAAGAAGACCGTAAAAAGAATCACACTCCATTTCGCAAATATAAAAGGGAAATGTGACTCCATGGCCACATTACAGCATTACTCCGGGTGAAAACAATCCGGTGGGTGGACATCCAGGGCCACTACATCTTGCTCTATGAGTTCTCTTAAAGTTAGGCGGTACGAAGGACCATCTCAGCTTTCAAAAGATGAGCAACTTGACCTTACAGAAGTCCAGGTAAATGTCATCAGTTGCCCTTATGTTGTCCACAGATGCCACCACACTACTGTAGAAGGCCATCAGATTGGCCAGGCATGATCTGCCCTTGGTGAAGTCAAGATAAACTCCTCTCCCTGCTACATTTTCCCCCAGTATCTGCAGTTGACACCAGACTCCTCCAAGCCCACAATGCTAATAACAGGTAGGAGATACTGGCCCTGTTGCATGCAAGCAAACATTTCAATCACATTTAATCCAACCATAGACACGTGACAGTTTCATACCAGCTAAGAGAACAGAGCAACTCCTGAACTTCAGTATTTCTCAGGTGTGATATTTCTTTCCCCAGTGGCCATTTAAAGGAAACGAGAATAACAGGAAGGAGGAGGTGCTGAGACAGCTAAAGAAAAAGGCCATTAGATAAGTAATTCCCACTGGAATTCAGCTGCTCAGCACCAGGGCTGCCAGTGATCAACACTTTCAAGTAGAGTAATAATGAATAAATGAAGTCAGCCTTGCTAGAGCTGAAGATTCCTCTTCTTCATCACTACCCCAAACTTCTCATCCAGAGGTTATACGGACCCCAAACAAATCTGAGCAGCACATTCTTCTTCCAAAACCCTTGGGCCCTATTAATTAACCTAGCACTCAATCGAGTCTGTGACAGACTCCTGTTCCTTCCAGGTCACCTCCCAGAAGGAAGAACAGATGTACTGAGCCACTGTATTACAAACACACAAGTGAAGATAGATTTAACAGCAACCTGATCCAGACATAATAAACAAATTAAAAATAATTATAAAGAAAAAAAAAAGCACACAAAACAAACAGAAATAGTTCAGCCATGGAAAGATTATTTCTCTACTCAGGTGTGTGTGTTGTGCCTCTTACAGGGGATGACACATTGTGAGAAGAGTGGGGAAAACACTAGAATAGTTAAACACAGGCAATTCATCATAATGCATAACTCGACAGCAGAATCACTCGAGATCTTCTCATCACAGGATCAAAGGGCACAAGAAGAACAAAGTGTCAGCTAAAGTGATACGAATGACCAAGATGGAAGAACACAACTCATTTCAGATACAGAAATGTTTAATGGCGTTAAAGTGCTACTTTAATGGGGACCATATGCTAACATTTAAACACAATTCCACTGCACTGCTAAATATGGTTGTTTTTATTTTATTTTTTTTTATTTTACCTTTTTGCCCAACCCTACCTAAAACAATAAAATAAAGTCTAAAGGACTGAAATTAACAACCCATTCAAATCAGCAATAAGTTATGAATTTTATAAAGCATTTTTTTCCTCTTCTTTTCTTAGTAATGAGGGGTAGTTAAATTACTTAAGGATATACAAAGTTTCAAACAATGCCATAGGTGAGAACTCTATTAAGGTTTTTAAAACTTGGAAAATGAAATAATCCTGGCCATTAAAAAGACAAAAAAATAAAAATGCAAAGCCCTCAAAGTGCAGGTTAGAATGCTCGTCTCTGAGAAAATTAGAAAACGTTGGCTAGAACAGCTCTTAACAGCACCTGCACAGGTATGATGGCAAGGCCCTCGGGAACAGGACGTGCGGTCAAAAACATTACATTAATGTGAGAGACGTGCTGAGCTTAACTAGGTTAACTACTGGACTGGAACTTCAAAAGTCAGCAAAGGGAATGATTCTAAAAAGAAATTTGAAGAAACCCTCACCAAATCTGGCCTTCTGCAGCTAGCACAGCCTCCATCCACTGTGTGCATGGCAAAAAGCATCTTTGCATTTCATCGGGTCAAGTGCTTCATCAAAACAGAGATCTTTTCATGGCATAAATTCATATAAAAGACATCTAAGGTTTTGTATGGACAAGCTCTAAAAAGACGCATCAGACTTGGGGTGTTTTCTCTCCCAACACATTTACAAATGTTTATCAAAAAATCTCATCAAATAAAAAGGTCATAGTGGCTCAGTATCTGGGCATGACTTTCTGGCATACCACCTCTTCTATGTGCTGGTTTCTTTCTGTCCTCAGTTGGCTGTGTGCCGGCGTATGGGCACGCATCTACCGGGAGATCTGCTGTTGGTGTCACAGCCTGAGGCATGACACAGCCCATGAAGTGCTGGTAGATTACAAGTGTGTACCCCTTGCTTTAGCCACGCATTAGAGGTACTTGCTTTTTAAATGATGTCCAACAGAAAGCTGAGCTGAATGGTATTCCTTCCTGAACATCTCTTTGCTGCCCCTCTCTCTGGGCACAGAATGAGACCTTAATATTATTGTTGATGTTGTTATTCCTAGGCTACTTATGTCCTCAAAAATTTCCTAGTACATTACAACAGCATTGGATTGTGATAAATTGTAGGACATGGTCCTTTTAGGACCACAAAAGCTCTTCAGAAGGGCCTAAATTAGGTTGTTCAACCTGAATGCAACATACAAAATTCTGACATTTCCCAGATCTCATGACAGAAAGAGAGGGATGAGTCTCTAGTATCCTCTTTCAAACAAATAAATTCAAAACAAAGTGTTTTGTCACTAAGTTCTATATCCAGGTCCCACAGAAACAAATGGTTATCGCTGACTTCAATGGGACTACGGTTTGGTCTAACTTTTTGCCAGCAGGAATTGGAATTGGTAACGTGACCAAATGAACATGTGGGTTTCTTGCTTTACCCAAAAGGTTTTATTTACAGGTCTCTCCAGGACTAGCTGTCAATATGTCATTTCTGAAAGAGGATACTGGCATCTAGGACCCAGTTTGATCACCCCAGTGAAATCATTCACCCTGCACTGTCATCTCACTTGGTTCTAGGAAGCAAACGAGAGCTTGACACTGGCGCTGGAGTAACCCTCGTCACTCCCAATACTCTGCAAGCTGCTGTGATCATCAATGTCACTGATGCTGGTTGTGCTGATATTGTCCACTTCTCCATGGGAGAACTCTGTGCTTTCAACGTCCACTTCAATCTCTTCTAAAAAAGGAAATGAGAGAAACACATACAGATTAGCACCGCAAACACAACTGCTCCTTTCAGGCCAGCAAGCTGCCAGGACTCCCTCGGTAGAGATGAGGCAGCAGTCTGACAGGAAGACTTTCAATGTTCTTCCTTGAAGTGGGATAGGCTATGGACATGACTTATAAAAAGATCAGCTACCAGTCTGGAGTTTTTCTTAGGGAGTTTGCAAAGGGAGTTGACTCCTCAAGCATACAGACCACATTACCAGCATAGGTGTGCCACCCCATACACTGAACTTGTTATTCTGCCTCTGCTCTTTGGAACTGTATGACCCCAGTGGTGGGGAGGAAAAAAAAAAAAAAAAGGATAAAACAGAGGATAAGAGAGCAAATAGAGCATGAAGTTACCCTTGTACCATGCTACTTGCTTGGCATCACTTTCTGAAAGCCAGGATCACAAATAGAGGGCATTACCATGAAGATTTGGGTTATTTTCAGATGGTGGAACTAAAAGCTTAAATCTCCTTTTTAAGAAGGAATTAGAAAACAGAAATCTAGTCAACCAGGCATCTTGGTTTCCACAGCACTGAAAAATTTTCCAATTTTTTTTTTTTTCCAAACTGCAGATTCAAACACAAATTACACAGGATGCTTGGCTGTCAGTAAATATCAAACATCTATTGTGCCTACCTAGGATCCACAGCTGAGATGTTTCAAAAAAGAAAATTATCCAAATTCATTTAGCTATTCAGATGATCTCTATTCAGTTTTAATTGAGATGAACTGTATAGGAAGCTTGGAAAAGAAAGGGAGGTGGAGGTAGAATGATTCCTGGAATTTTAAGTGTCAATTTGCTTAGTTCTGTTTGTGCTTGGTTACACCACAGTAGGCCCAAAACCAGGAAATAACACTGGAGGGAATGAGAAGTTAGACGTTGCCTTGCAGAATGCCTTTTTGATGCCAAAACATCCCCCCCCCCCAAAAAAAAAAAAGCACAATGGATATTCCATCTTTGACAAGTATTTGGCTACCACCTTGTGACCACAGCCATTTATGCTTTTGTAAGTAATGCCTTTACTTTTTGGAGAGCTCCTTCAGAGAACAGGTCACATTAAATGCCATAGCAATCTATATGAGTTGACAAAAGCAATGCTTCTTCCAAACTATTTAATTAATTAACAATTCATGCAAAAGACAAAAATTTTCATGTATGCTACAGAATCAAAGAATCCTTAGAGTTGGAAAGGACTTCTAAAGGTCATCTGGTAAAACTCCCCTGCCGTGAAGAGGGACATGCACTGCTCAATCAGGTTGCTCAGAACCCCGCTTAGCCTGATCTTGAACGTCTCCAGGGACAGGTTTCCACCACACCTCTGTGCAGCCTGTTCCAGTGCCTCACCATCCTTCACTGTAAAGGACTTTTTCCTTATACCCAATCTAAATCTCTCCTCTTTTACTTTGAAACCATTTCCCCTTGTCCTATCACCACAGACCCTGCTGAAGAGTCTGTCCCCTTCTTTCTTGTAGTTCCCCTTTAGATACTGAAATGCTGCTATCAGGTCACCTCAAAGCCTTCTCTTCTGCAGGCTGAACAGCCTTGGCTCACTCAGCCTGCCCTCGCAGGAGAGCATGTGTGCACACAGGTATGTGCATACGTGTGTGAGCAAAATCAGTAGCCTAAATACCAAAGGCCACAGAGAAGTGAATCTCAGAGCCCTGAAGATTCACCACCAGTTCAGAGACACCCACCTCGCTCAGAGTCCGAACGATCAGAGGAAATGGTAGATCCAATGCTGTCCATTCGTATTCGCTCTATCTCCTGAGGACCCTGTAGTTGTTCCAGTCTTCTCTTTAGAAATCTTTGTTCTCGTTCCAGGTTCTCAAGCTGGTGTTGGCTTCTTCTCTCGACCTCTTCAAGTTTCTGACATGATCAAATACATCTCAGTAACAAGTTCCATCCTTTTATCTTTCCCTCCCACCTCTACTGCCCAGACACCTGCTTTAAGACATTCCCAGATCATAGAAGGATTTAAGCTGCAAGAACACTGAAAGAAGCTGCCTTCCAGGTTCCAGAAGCCTCTCCTGGCAGTTTCCACGCTATCTCTTCACAACTTTTCCAGTTTCCAAGCCCTGATAAATCATATACATTGGCATCAAAAGGCTTTGAAGACAGAGCCTCTCTAAACGAAACTAACAAGTGTAGCAGCTTGTGGGTCATCCCACATGGGTTCAGCCACCTGCATTACCATGTATGTCCACAAAGGGGCCTCAATTCCCTTAACCAAACCAATCTACTATTTGTTATATTTTACTGTAACATAAAAACGTGCCCTGGGAGCTCCGCATTCCTTGCTGCATGGTTTAGTAGGATTTCTCAGAAACAGTTTTCTATTTAGTGAGTGATTTACATAACCTACTACAGATTTCTTTGATCACAGCTGGGAAATCTACCAGGGCACTGTTCTTTGTTTCCTACAACAAGCACATTGCATAAGGAGGAGTCATTTCAGGCTAACCCCGTCCCTCCAGCAGTGCTTTTTCTCCTTCACCACCCATCTTCCCTCCCACTATCCTGAGCTATGACAAAGGATTTCAGCTTTTTCCAGATACTGACAACGTTGTAGTTTCTTTTCATGCTTCACTCTGCCAGAAGTGAAACTAGAAAAGTGCTGGGCTAGCTGGCTGCCTCACGTATGAAACTTCAGTAAGCCAACCCTGTCTCACACTCTTGAGGTTTTGTGCTAATGCCTCAGCAATGGAAACTTACCAGCACATCAGAGAAAAAAAAAGTAGCATTTCCCATCAAAGTGGAGTTATTCAGCAGTAAGCATGTTTTTCTTTTAAGAGCTGCTGTTGTCAGTGGCTGATCACAATACAAAACAAGACCCTTAGTCTAATCAAACATTTTCATAGCTAATGGAGTTCATTATGGACTCTTCGCACAGTGTGGCTTGTAGTAATGATTAACGATTAAACAAGAGGGGGCAACACTTATTTAATACATCTGTATATTAAACAAAGGTGCTAGTCTCCTTCAACACAAAACCATCTCTCAGCAGCGAGAGCGAGCAACTGAATTGCACTTCCAGTCAGTCCAGATGGAAAGAAGCTGGGAAAGGCAGCTCTTACCTTGATATGTGCTTTGGCTTTGTTCAGCAGCCCAAGCGTGGTGTGCCTGGTGCAGTCTGGTCCTAGTGGTATCAGAACTTTTAAGCGTTCTAGACACAGGCGGAGGTGAGCTCGGCTGCAAGAGGAGAAGAGCATCAGAGTCAGCTTTCAGAAATGCAATGTCATTTCCTTCTCTGCTTCCATTCTGTGAGCCACTTTTCATATTTCCTTCCCTTCATGCATCACAAGATTCCCCACAGGTGCCAGGACGGACTGCCACTAAGCTATTTACACTGCAAACAGCATCTGCTCACCAATACTTGCACGATTGCTAACCCCTGACAGACACTGTTTATTTTCTTGCTGTCTGAACTGATAATCTGATTCAGTGGATGAACTTTGTGCAGACACAAGGCACAATCGGTACGAAGATCTTAGGGGTTGCATTTCCCTTGGCTACTTGCTGTTGTGCTGAGAACTTTGTGAGAGCACTTTCAAATGACTACTAGCACTGCACACTTGTGCAGTGTCAGTTCAGGGTCAGTTCAGGGACATTTGCTACGAACCAATCCAAGCAACATTTCTAACATTTCTTTGCACAAAATTTGAAAGAGCAAAGAACAAAACCGGTTAGCCTAACACACCCAAACAATCCCTGCTGGCAATTAAATGGCCCAAGCACTGCACTGGGCCCAAGTCTGAAAGGCTGCTGGGGTGCAAGGTCAGCGGGAACAAGAGAGCCTGAACCCCTCCTCTGGGCAGCCTGCTGACCTTGGAGCACATCTCCAAAGAGAGTCTCGAGCACAGCAGTATCGCTGATGGTTTGAGCCATTTTCTGCAGAATGTGAAACGTGGGGAAAATGGTTCAGGCAGCAGTGGCAAAGCACATCATCCTCAGGCCACACAGGAAAAGCGACCCTACTGATCCTCTTCTGTATCACGTATGCAGGAACAAACAGCAGATTTATGGAAAAATATCAAGCATGGGTTGCCTTTCCCCCCCCCCCCTTCCTTTCTCAGACATTAATGATTTATGTCTAAACTTGTCATCTCAATCAATAACACAATGACATCAGCTTCACCATTCACATGCAAGAAACACCGGTCTAAAGAGTCCTGAAAGCCTATCCCAACCCCTGCTCATACACAAAGAAACCGAATCTTAGCCTGATCCACCTCAATACAGGGAGAAAAAAAATAAAGAGCATGGACAGTTCATTTCCATTTGTTTTTCAAATTCACTATTGCTCCCAGTTTGAAAGGGGTGGGGGAGAAGAGTCTGTAATCAGGCAATTATGTCAGTGACAAGCAAGGATGATTAAGGGTGGAAGGGTCAGGGGTTTTGCTGATGAACTGTCAGCACAGAGGAGTGTTTGCTAGCAGTGCCGTAGCTGTGAGCTCCTCAGTATTTCTATTATAAATCTCCTTACAAAGGGTCCAGCATTCGGTCTCAAGAACAGCCACAGGGCTGCGTATGACCAGCAAGGCCCTCGAAGAACACGAGTTTTTCATTAAACATTAACAACGAGGAGGGTGAGAGCGTCATAATCAGAAAAATCAAACAACAGGAAAAAAAAGATCACATCAATCTCATCTCTTCCTTCCTCAGACTGCTCTTGGGCAAACTCTACTAAATCTACTAATATTAAGCACATATGGCTAACACGAGCTTTACCTTCATGGTTTTTGGCTACTTAGAAGCTTATCTTCAACATACAGGCTGATCAACAGGAGCTGTGTGCACCCACTGCAGGTGCTTCGTCCGGTGTGGTCAGCAATGAAAGAGCAGTGCTGGTTTGCTAGCAACCGTCATCTCAAGTGACAGCAGGCACTGACTGCAGGCAGGCAGAGAAAGGACTGAAGAGCAGGGCCAGCTCCACTTCATAGGGTATAATAGGAAGTAAGTTTGGGAAATCAACACCTGACCAGTTTCAGGTGTATCACAGTGCACTCCTAAATGCAGAGGGAAATGCACAGTGCATTTACAATCTGAGCCCAAGCACTGGGGGGAAGGGGAAGGCCCTGCACCAGGAACTGTGGTTCTAGGAACAGAGATCAGGGCTGAGTAGGAATGAGCACAGGCAGGATTGCCCAAAGTTAGATGGATGGCACCGTGACCTGCTGCGTCAAAAGCTGGGTTATTTTGTGCATTTGGCAAAATCAACCTTGTCAGGCATCTGAAAGCTGTGTGCAAAAATCCAACCTTTTAAAGAGAGAACAAATGCTGAAACTCCAGCTGGATCGGACTTGCTTCTGCCCCAGGACCATGACAGACCAGAGAAAGCAGCAGCGCCCTGCAAGCAGGGGCTGAAAAGCGAGCTCCAGAGCCTTCACACGGAGCCATCACGTGAGCATGTTGCTTTCCAAGGCTCAAAAGCATCAGAGAAAACTTAGCAGAGCCTGTTTGAGGCTGAGAGCAATCACAAGCCTATTAATCTTCCTTATCAAGTCGTGTAGCTGCACCTTGGCAGCCGCAATCCCAGAGTCAGGCCACAATAGGAATGCCTTTCCCACTTACCTGGATCCCTACAACATGGCTTTGACACCGCTGCAGGCTCTCGCACTCAATGAAAATGCCAGCATTGTGCAGGCTCCAGACAGAGCCTGCCGGCTTTCCATGTAAACCACTGTGTTATGCCAATATTTGATGCATCTGCCAATATCTGGAAAAACAAGTCTAAATGCCCATATTGTTATGTAACAGAGAAACAACTCAGGCTGGGCACAGAGGGCTGCTGCCTCTCACTGCCCTGATCCCAGGAAGAGAGAGGAGGACAGAAGGAGAACTTCAGTTCCAGTTCCTCAACTAGAGGGAACTGACCCACAGTGAGCCAGGGGGGGCTGCTGGTGGGAGAGAGGGTATCAGCTTTTGAAACAGCAGCTCTGTCATGCTGGGCACATGCTGCTCTCCCCTCTCCACTTTGTGCTGTGTGACAGCTTCTGACTGCATGTGAAGAATCTACTTCCAACAGCCCCCTCAGTTCTCCTCCAGCCCGAGCCCCTGCTCCACATTGCCCCTGCTTGCACTTGGCTTTGCTTGGCTGCAGAGGGCTGTAATTTCACAGCCTGCTCTCCTCTCAGTCTCCCAATGACATCATCCCTTCTGATTATATAAGGTACTGGGAGGAAACCTTTATTTCTGCATGCTTTTTGCTCATAGCTTCAGCTGTCTCACTGCACAACCCGCATCCAAATCCCACTGCGGAAACCGGGCTCCCCACTGCCTGAATCAAAACTGCAGTGCAGGAAGCGGTTTGGGTGCAAATACATAAAGAAACAAATAAATAATTAATCCCCGTTTCCTTCCCCCCACTCTGCCAGGGATGTTTCTGAGGGGTAGCAGTAGGAGTCAACCTCTGCACCACAGCCTCCTCTCCTCTGTGCCTGGGGATTGCCTAGCCCCTGCCTCAGAGAGCTGGGGACACAGCTCCAAGCTTTGTACTTGCTGGCCACAGGGGGACCTCAGTGCCTGAGGAGCCCTTTTAGGGACAGCACTGCTCCTCGTGGCACGTTCCCTGCTGAGCTCAGCCTTTCTGCTTGAGTTGTCTCTCTCCAGATTGCAACAGTGACAGCACAGCCATTGGGTTCAAGGAGCCACACGGCATCCCTTGAATCTCCTCCGTACCCCTTGGAGAGCTCAGCCCAGGCTCACTGCAGCCAGATCTACCAGGAGATCTCAGTTCTAGTCAGATTTGGGCAAGTCCCTGAATGCGAGCATCCCTGGAGAGACTGCAGCTGTTCTGCTGGTACAGGCTGTTTTGTTGGTTTGGTTTTTTTTTTTTCCTTTCCATCTTCTACCATTGGCAGAAGCAATGGAAACTGAGAGAGAAGAAAGTTTTTCTGCCTAGAAGTCATTAAACCACGTGCATGCTCAGCTCTGAAGCAGCACTTTACGGGACTCAGCACTACCCTGCAGCCAGGCGCTGCTGAGAGACTGTGCTGAATCAAGGCTGGAACATCTGCAGAACACACACACGTGCACACGCACACTGACACAGACACTGCCCGTCTTCAGAAGATCAATCCTCCCTCCCAGCAGGAGATGACCAACAGCATTTCAAAATGCTGAATTCCAGTTTCTGTATGATGAAAGAAAGAGCATCTGAGAGAAAAGGAAAGTGCTTCATAGATATTCCTGTACTAAGCCTGCAGGTCTATAGGGCTGAAATTCAACAAGCAATTTCAGCTTGTGCTCAACATTAGGGATACCAAAGCTCAAGTCCCAATGAAGCTGGATCAGACACCTGATCTCTAAGAGAAGTTTATATATATATATAAATATATATATATATATATATATAATATATATATATATATAAACACACACACACACACACACACACACAACACAAAACCAAAAAACCCCAAGAAGCACGGAGAGCATCAGCACAAGGAAGATCCTAAGATGGAAAGGAATATGGCCATCCTTCCCCTATGCTCTCTTCACCTTTTCAAAGTCGAGTCCAATTTAACCCTGAAATTAGAAACCACCAACTTTGTTTGGATTTCAGAGCTAATAGACGGCTTAAAAAATTCAGAAGGGATCGCTGGTTAAAGAAAGCAATTCCTGGAGCAACGCAAGTGACCCCACATCAATAATTCATTGGACCAGAACGATTTTGAGATACAAGTAATGAGAAACACATGCAGAAACCACAGGGCAGGGAAAATGGGGGAAAAATACAGTTTTCTCCTGCAAGCTATTCACAGGTCAGAGACTCGCTTATCTGTAACAGCCATCACACGACAATGGGTTTCGCCTTGTGCTCATCTCTAATCCTTCCCCTGTCCGCAGAAGGATCTGACCCCTGCCTTCACGTCTCCAGAGAAGGAAGAGGAGACGCTGCCAAGTGCCTGAATCAGAAACTGAAAGCCAGGCGGGCGCTGGGGCAGAGCCTGTGCTGCTGCAGAGTGTTATGTAAGCACTGTGAGCAGTGCGCTCCCCCAGCCTGCAACAGCACGCACAGCTCACTGCGCAGCACCGCCGGGCGCACGATGGGAAGGAAATCTGGTGCACAACGGCGCCGTTAAAGCCCATCTTCTCCACCTGCACTGTGCAATCATTCATTCTTTCTGATTTTCCATCAGGTCTCTTTACATGGTTATTTATGTTTTGGCGCTCACTCCAAGCTGAACACAACGCTCTCTCATCCACCTCTGCTCCCTGCCCATTTCTGCCCGTGGCTCCTTGGCGCATATGAGTGTTTGTATTGCAAATGTTAATAAACTGCATCATGAGAAAGTAATGAGGGGAAAAAAAGCCTGCAGACACTTTTATTTTTTTTTAAGCCTATCGTTTGGAAGAAACAAAGAAATGAAACTTGAGGAATGATAATAAAAAGCCCTGACAACACTCTGCACGTAGGGATTCAAGAGAATGAAAACGTTCTGCAGGCAAAATGTTCAGCCTGATCTTAACCAGATCAGATCTGTGTGCAAACGCAGAGAATTAACACGCATCTAACTGTGCTCTCAAACCAAGGGCGGACGAAAAACAAACCACAAATTAAGAGCCCTGTAATTAACAGTAGGAATAACAACAGCAATAATAAAACCATCAAATACATCGGGGCAATGCAGCTCTGCCACGTAACATGCTGCCTGACAGGCAGGTAACTGGTGGTGCATAGCTTGAAGCTTTTCTCTTTGAACTGGAGGGCTAAAATACAGACTATTCATTTAAATTGATACCATAATAAAGTGACCATCCGTAATCCCACGACTCCCAAAACTGGGATGTTGGAAGGAGTGGTAAAAGAAAAGCACTGAATACAGGTGCCCACAGTATTAAAAGTGATGCTGAGAAAGTGTCCTTTCGGAAGCTGCCTCCTCCAAAATGAGCCCTCAGCTGTTCGCTAGCTGACTGCTCATCCTTCCTTAACCTCCCTCATCTTCAGAGGGGCCGATGAGACAGGCTACAACTCAGTAGTAAAAGATCAAGTATAGCAGGCTGCACTTCGCAATGAGAAGGTGATGACAGCAGCAGAAGTGGCCATCTGCCCAGCAGAGAAACTGAGGTAAGCAATGCCTGGCATTTTCTCTCACCCCTTCATTTTCACCCAGCCTGAGCACCACGCTCTCAGCGCCTCTTCATCAGTTTCTCCTCTCTCCTCGCAGCTCCCCTACAGCTTTCTGCCTTCCTTTGGAAGGCAATAAAACTTGGGCAATTGTTAAGAGACATCAAATAGCAACAGATGCTCTAGAGTAGAGTCTATTACAATTTATCAAAGTTAATCTCCCCCTAAAATTATATATCGAGGGTCTATTATTATTGATCTTGGCCATTACCCACAAAGTATTTTTAATCCCTGGTGAATCTAGTTAACTGAACTTCAGCCTCATGTAGCACAATAGTACTGCCAGCTAAATCCCCGTCGGGCTCAGCTGTGCTTGCAACTGTCCTAAACCCTACAGCCACCGCAGACTGTAAACGCTCCATGTCCCATTCACTTTCTGACCTATTTGCTGTCAGCACGGTCACATCCAGGAGTCTCCTGCACGAGATCATTTGGCACCAACTTTCCGATTGTGCTCATTCCCAATGCTGCAAGTATCACAGTTCCACTACCTGGCAATAAGATATGGTCACAGCCCTGCATTTGCCTATTGAGGAACACGCAGAGCAAGCCTTAAACATCAACGTGCAGCCCAGTCCAGTTAATTAAAAATAGCCTGGTCTAATAAATCTCTGGCTTTCTTAAAAGGCAGTTAAAAATAGAGCCCTGCTTTTTAAATAGCCAACGGTGCCCTATGCCCCCGTCCTCACTAATACTGCTATAATCACCGCCGGGGACACACAGCGTGCTCCCGCCCGGTGACACCGCTCCGAGCAGAGCTCCCTGCCACCAACGTGCCCATGGAGCAGCTGCACCGGCCAGCAGCAGCCTCACTGCAGAGGAGGCAGTAACCTGCTTTGCTGCGACCTGCGGATTTTCAGCTTTACAGCTAGAATTAGGTCAGCGGCAAAGATAGCCGAGATTTTCCAAACTCGCCTGCTATTCTTGATGATTGCGTTTGGAGGTTTCCTGGCTAAGCACCACGCCTGTGGAAAGGATTGCCGAGGTATTTCGGGCTCCTGCAGGGTTTCTGCAGTCAGTTGCTGGGAACAGGGGACGCTCACCCCCAGAATCCCCAACTGCCTCCTCCAACGCCACACACCAAGCTCTCCTGGTGGGACCCACCTTGCCTCTCAGGTATGGTATGCCTGAAGGCACGCTGCTTGTACCAGGGTGGGAAGGATCTGAGATATCAGCTGGAGAGCAGCCCCATTCCTACCCCAGACATCTCATGGCTCCAGGAGAGGAGGACCCTTGGGGTCCACAGCAACAAAGGCACTGACAGACCTCAAATCACAGCCTGTTTCTTCATAACACAGAAAAGACCCCAGACTTTGGTGTCTACTAAATATAGTCAGGCTTCAAGCTAATGACACCACTGCAGCTTCAATGCAATGACACCACTGCAGCTGGTGTTACTAGCTGCAAGAAGCAAGCACTTGTTACATACACAGTTGTCCATCAGTCAGATGAGCAAAGGATGCTGCCAACTTACTATGTGGGAAAACACCTTTCCTCTTTCCAAAACAACGAGCAGGGAACATGCCAATATCAAGAATACATTCTGCGTGGTGCCAGTTGTTATTAAGATAGGACGTTTTTTCCAGCCCATGCATTTCTTTTCTCATATTGTATTCCAATTTCCTCACCTCATGGAAGCAAAAACATCTTAATTTCTAACAAAAAATACCATTCCAAGAATATAACCGTATGCAGTATTTGTTTACACAAAACCTTTTACACCCGAAGGGGAACATGTGCTGTTCATCTAATACCACTCTGCACTGTCAGAAATATTTAAGGAGTCATCAAACGGCCGCTGTACCTCTCAGGTACAGAGTGCATGCATCTGGAACAGAGGAAGCAGTGCATGTAATTTAACCTTGTAAAATTATTGTAAATTTAACCTCAGACTTCCCAGGGAAAAGGAATTAGCAGCCAAGGTCGTTACAGGATATGTGGTTGGACAAAAGCACAGTAAGTAAGAAAGGGAACATAAGAGACCCTAGCGCTGTTCTTCCTATTGGATATATATTTTTGCACACAGACAGCAGTATTTCAGAAGCCAAGGAGTGAGCTGGCATTAAGCACCAAGCAGCTGTAATTTAAGTTATCTCCACGTGCTGCTCAGCAGGAGAGCCTGAACAGAGAAGGGCGGCTCCCAGCATTATTGCAGCAGGTGGGCTGTGTGCTGACCTCGCACGTACCAGGAAAGAAAGGAGGTTCTGTGAAGTGGTATCAGAGAGCACAGAACACACCTTGCTCCTACTCACCCGGTGTCACGTGCTAACACAAGCTCATCTGTCAACGCAGTTCTTCCAACACAGAGCAGGGCTTATCACCACAAAATTATATCTATCGCTATCTGAAAATTATATTTACCACTAGAAAATTATAGCAATGTAAACTTCAGAAGAAAAAGCAAAACCAAACGAAACTTGCACCCTGCCCTTTCTCGTCACTAGCTCTGATACCTTCCTTGCATTTTCTTTCTCTTCTCTGGGCATGTATGAAAGCAAAAGGATGCAGGACCGCTCACATCTCAAACAAGGAAGAAGCACAAAGCTGGCCACTTGGCAACTATTTCCTTGGGCAAGAGGTAAAGCAGAATACATCTGTAAGAAATGCAAATTGCTCCAATGAGCTCCATCAGCTCAACTACAAAATTCCTAATGCTTCCAAAAGCTCAGAAAGTCACTCTATTATATGCAGGACATTCTTCCCAGTGCACTCCTGGTCAGCTGGAGAAGATCAACAAGACCCCAGCCTTGGTCAGCAATGCCACAAACAGATATAACTATTATTCCCCCAATCCAAGAACAGCTGCAGATGAGTAAACTAACATTTGTGGGAGGATTACTGCGTGGTGCTTGCTCACCCTGTGTTCTCCCAGCAGGAAAAGTTAGGATCTCACCTGGGAACAAATCAAACACTGGAAGGTTTGTGGTTTGTTTTGGAAAGGAAAAGAAGAGGAAGAACATCCAGTCCTCTGGTGCTGGGGGAACTGGTTTCCATTTGCTCAACTACCAGGCCAACATTAAAAATACGGCCACACAAGCCTACAGAAGTACCTGCAAAGGCACTGCATTACCATTGCAAGCACAGCCCTCCTTCCCCGTTGTTTTGTAGAGCTTATGACCCTCGCAGTGCCTCATGAATTTAAGCCTTAACTAGAGCTCCATGGTCAGATATTTCCTACGTGTTGTCCCATCCGAAGATGGGACTCCTTGTTTGTTTCAAAAAACAAAACAACACACTGATTTTAAAAAATAACAATAAAAAAAATACAAAGAAAACCGAAAACAACTAACAGGATTTTCTGCCAACCATTCACCTGGGAAGAGGCAGCAGTGGGCTTCAGCATCAGAAGCAAAAAGCATCTCAAGAAGCACAGTTCACTCTGCCCAGTGCTATGCTTGCCAGGAGCCTGCAGAACCTGCACACATTCTCACGAAGGGCAAAGCAGCAGCAAAAAGGGGCCAACATTTCAGCTCTCCTCACATCCAGGGAAGGCTTTGCAGCAGGCAAGATGCTGAAGTGAGAGTTGGGAGAGCTGCGTGCAGCCAGCCTGCGTGAACTCAGGTAAATCCCGAGGAACTGAAGCACGCACCGCACACCCACAAAATAGAGCTAAGCCTAATTCCTTCACGGGGCATTGCTGAGCTGAATCCACTCTTGTTTTTCAGGTGCTCACATAGCTTGGAAATGACACCGGCATTTGGAGACAACAGGACACTTTGGAAAGCTAATTCATTCAGCTCTCTCTGCTAGTTAGCAATACCCAGAGCACAACATGTCCATGTTTTTCAGTGTGAGTCAATAAACCCTCACTGCTTTTCCCCAGATATGCAGCAAAAAGTCTCTTACAGCTGTCCCAAGGAATTCCTAAGAGGGAATTTCAACAGAGTTCAAAGCAGCCAAGACTGAACCAGGACTAGAAGGCAAAGGCTGTACTGCTGACTTAGCAATCAAACAGTCACAGAGCTTTTTATTTCTTTATAACATTCAGTTTCTCGTGTCCCGCTGTTAATCTGACATGCCCAGGTTACGATTTAGGCCCCATAAAATAAATAGATCAGAGTTGTTCAGACATCACATGATCATAAAAAGAAAACAAACAGTTCCTTCCTGTGTTTTAAATACAGATGCTGCACTATCTCACACTCGGGATCCATGGTGGGGACAGAAGACACCTCACTCCCAGGTGCTGGGATTTAGAAGTCATAGAGTGCCACCTGAATTGCACTGAAGAAACTCCAGGAGACATTCGTGCCTCCAGAGGGCCTTAGCATGCTTTCCACCAGTACAGCACAACACAAATTTCCCTCCTCCCCCCTTAGCAACCCCTTCACTGAAATACATCCCCATATGTGCTTCTCCCAGTGAACACCAAGCCTGTAAGCTGCTTTTCCAAGCCAACAAAAGTTTAAAAGAGGTCATGCCGTACAGAACAGTATCTGCATTTTTTCTTAGAGAGTCGTATTACATAGAATATGCACTGGGGACAAAGTGTTCCCAGGCACTTTCCCACTTCTTTTGGCATTAAAGTTGCTCATCTGGGTAGATGAAGTGGCAAACGTGTACTGGGAAAAGGGAAGAGGAATGCTGGTGTTTTTTCCATACTCCCTTATCTCAACCAGAATTCCTCAGCGTACTTCTGGGGTCTAACATTTATTCTTGCTATGAAAACTGATGACTATATTCAGCATCCAGGACTCTCCCATTCAAACACAGAGGCACTCAACTTCAGGTGTTTTCTCGTTCCTAGAGCAATGCTGGAAACATTCTCTTAATTAGATGTTAGGAAAAGCTTTCCAGTGGTACCAGCAGTTGATCCACGCAACTTAGCCTCCCTAGGCAGCCTTGCTGTCAGAAGCTTTTAGCACCACGTTAGATAAGCATCTGTCAGGTAAGGGTTTAGATGGAGCTTATCCTCCTTTGGGGCATCAGATGAATGGCACAGGCCTCAACCCCATCTCTGACAACGTGGTGAAATGCTGTGTAATTTGGAAGGGTGCAGCTTCCTGCCCTCTTTTAGGCACAGGTCTGAGTCAGCTGCAGAGGCACTGCGCTGAGTCTCTGGAAAGCGAAGGGGAATTCTGTCTCTCTAAGCTACAGCTCTGGTGAGAGAGCAAGACTTACTCTGCAATGGCAGCTCTTGCTGCTACGTGCAGCTGGGAAGGGGCAGTGATGCCAGGTGTACACAAATAGGCAGCCAGAGGGAAAGGGAGAACCAGGAGACATCTGCAAGGCAAAGTTTCCACTACCAGCATGCATCAAATCCCTGCCCTACAGGTTGGTGAGAATAGAACAGGAGAAAGCAAACACCAAGAGGCTCTGCAGATGCTGTGATAGCACTGTGACTTGTAATTTTCCAGATCAGGTTTGGCTGAGGAAGGAGGAATCAGCTGAAGAGGAACGTGCACTACAGCAGGTAGCAGGAAACAGGAGGGAGGTGCCACGAAGCAGAAGTCACAGCAAGCAGTGGGTCATCAGCACAAACAAGCGTCCAAAGCTAGATGAGAAACAGGAGGAAGCAGGGGGACCTCAAGGATGCAGGCAGCATAGTCTCAGCTGCCACTCCTCTCACTCTTCCTTGCCTAGTGTAGTTTTTATTGCATAGGGAAGAGCAAAGACCCCCCCAGCCAATGGCAGAAACTAGCTATGCTACAGCCACCCCAGCTAGCTTCTCTGCATGCAGTTCAGCAGCTGCAAACAGGCAAAAGAGCAGCCAGCTCTGAGGAGTGCCAGGATCCAGGCTATGAGAACACTGGAAACAAACACAGATCAAAGGGAAAAACCACGCTGTATACACAGCTGGGGCTCTGCCTTCCCCTTTTAAAAAGAAATGGGCACATAGATTTTAACTGCAAGCTCTTTGTGTGTCCTTGCACGTAAACCGGGTGCATCTGTGCAAGCGCGAGTACTCACCCCGCATTTGGCCTCCTGACATTACTGAAGTGTAGCTAATGAATGGCATTCTCTGAGCTGTATGGAAGATTCCCACACAGCTGGGCAAACTGTGCCTGGGCAATGCACAGCTCAACCTGCCCTGAGGAGCAAGGCCAAGTAGGTGGGAATTAAAGACAGGGAAGATACAAAGCAACCTCTTTTTAACCTCTCATTTCTGCTACACAGCTCCCCTTCTCAGAACTCATTTGAAGAATCCCCCCGAGTTTCCAGAAGGAATAGAACCCTTCCTGCCAAAGAAATCAACTTCGGCCTTGAGAAGTTACATTGAATTACCCCAAGTGTTCAAGAGGTTGTGTCCTCAAGTAGCATTGGAAAGTCCCTCCTGAGAGAATAAGGTGCAGGACACACCACCCTGAACCTCCAAGGTCATGGAGAGCCTGAGCAATCCCTCCTGCATAATCCAGCTTTGAGTAGAAAGAGAGAAGGAATGCAGCGCTGCTGCAGATGAAGTGCTGGCAGCCGTCTGCACTCAGGTCCTGAGACACTGGGCTGAACAGAATCTTCACAGCTGGGGTCCGTCACAATGTCCGCAGGGTTCATCTCACCTCTGAGCCCTCCCGCTCTGCTCCTTTTCTCTCCTGGGCTGCTCAGAAAGAGGTCTACCCGTACACAAGCACCAAAATAGATTCTGACATCACTCCTGTCCACATACTCCTCTGATAGGTATGTGCTTTTGCTAGCTTTTACTCTTATAAAAAGACGTTTGCCCTTCCTCTAAAAATACATTCACTTATTCACATTCAGAGTGGCACCCATCAACACCCTCCCTTCGTTGTAGTATCATGCTCTGTCCTGGACAGCAAGGCATTGAGTGTAGGAGCCCTTGGCACTGCTCTCTAAATGACCATGCACAGCTACAGCACTGTAGGGACAAGCAAAGGGAGCACTGTGTACCCAAGCAAAGGAGCAAGTATTTATTTGAAAGTCATTAAGAGCTGTGCTTCTAAATGATTCAGATGCTTTTAGATATTCCACCCTAGCTCAGCAACCAGTCGCCTCAGAGATAGCATGCTGTACTTCACTTTATAAGCATGACTAAGTTTGGAGCAGCTGTTTACTACCTGCCATGATAAAACCACACCCTTATCATATGCAGCGTTATCAGCTCGGTCCACGCATGAACCCACTGATTATATACATGGACTCTGTTGAAGTAACACTGCATTTCAAGCTCAAGTCCTGTTTCCAGTGGAGGTTTCAGTACAAGAGCTTTTTCTATCAATTTCTGCTGTGCCTCCACCTTTCCCTCAGCCCCTCAAGGGCAGAATTTCTTCTGTATGCAGCTACAAGATTACTATGCAAGCGCTACACCCCCTCTCCTGCCTCAAGTTCTGCAATGCCCATTTGTGAAATCTCCCATTCATGACAATCCCTTCCTCACCTTGAAAATTCTGGTTCTCAAACTCCTGGGCAAAAAATAAGTGCAAAAGGCATCTTGCAGAAGCTTTTCATTTTTCTTTAAGTCATGCACGCTGCTTTCTGAACGCATTCTCAGAGGTAAATAATTAACAGGCAAGAGGGACAGAAAATCTTATTACAAAGCTAATGCAAAGTGATGCTTAAGCAGCAGTGCATACATAAAGGGTACCCTCAAAAGACAGCCATTAATTTTTTGATGTCTATCAGGCAGAGGACCTGACTCATGCCACCATGCTGGGATCCAGCAAATCCTCAGCATTCCTCCCGACTCCGAGGAATCCCAAACCTTTCTATGAGACTGTCTGCATCTGGCAGATTAAGTGCCACCTTTACAAAGGGGGATACTCTCACTTTGCAAAGGCACAGCATGGATTTAACAAAGAGCAAGCACAAAGAGTGCTGGATAGAGATAATTTGTATTTCTACAGAAATTCAAACTCCCAAGACACACAGCGAGGTGGGTTATGATTCCCTTGGGTCTCCACAGTGTCTCCCCATTGCTATGCTCTGTCATAGCCATAGCTTGGCCCAGTCTATATTATCCAGTGGTTTTATGGGAGGGGTATTCCTGACCCTTGGTTGCACACTGCCCATCTAATTGTTTTATGGTTGTCACATGTGCTCTTTGGGAGGAAACCTGCCTGGTCTGTTTGCCCACAGCTATGCAAACTGCTCAGCACTGTTCGCAGCCAGGCAACAACCACAGCAACTGCCGGGCAAAGCCTTTTGCTTTCATTTCCCAGACAAGGCTGGGAAAGTTTGTTACACACCTGCTTCCAAATCAAGGGGCTAGATCATACTGCACAGAGCACTACCACTCCCCTGCAACAGCAAAGGTACTTCACTTTGGGTCACTCTGCTCCTTCCAAATGGGAGGAGCCTCAAGGGCAGCCAGACAGAATCACTCAGCACGTCCCAGCCCTGGGCAAGGAAGGGTAGAGGCAGGTGTCTGACTTTTTCCCTCCCCTTGTTGAAATATCATAAAAGGATAATGATTCTCTATGCTGTAACACCCACAAAGAAGAATGTGAAAGTTTCCTACCTACATTTCCTATTCCACACCGAGTTTTCCTTTTCTTATCACCAGGCTGCATGGGATATGCTGCTATAGTACCCTAAACACATGTATCAGAAACAGATACAGATCATCACATATGCCCAGCTGCAGGCAACTCTAGTTTCTACCCCAAGAGTACAAAGTACTGAAACTTGCAGTTAACAAGTAATCTACCTCAAAAACCGTATTCCTATTACCTCACCTTCTCGAAGACAGGAAGTCCCCAAGTGGTATTCACTAGTAACGCTTTCAGGCCCACGAGCAGCATTAGTCACTTGAACAAGACAAGTTGTTGCATCAGAATTTCTGGCTCTCGACACTTCAACAAACAGCACCCCAGGACAAAAGAATTAAATAACAACAAAACAACAAACCTGCAAAGTCTCCAGAGGCACATTTGGGAGAGATATGGCAGGTACAGCACCCCGATGTGACTGAAAACTGGGTTAAGAAAGCTGAATGCTTGACTCACTACTTAAGACCAGACTTGCCTGGTTCAAGCTCAGTGGTTACAGGGTGGATTTGCCTGGTCTTTATTTTTTGAGGACATCCATAAACAGACAGAAACAGAGTTGCTTCAGCCTGAAAAAGAAAATCCCAACAACTGTGGCAACAGCCCCAAGTAAAATTTGAAGAATGCATATTTGGAAAGAGACCGAAGAACCAAAGCTGGCAATGACAGAGTCCAAATTAGGTATCGTCTAAGTACATCTGACTGCTTTCATTACAGATCCACAGAAGTGACCAGATCCTCTTCTGAAGCTCTGAAGCAGTAAAAAGCCTGAAAAGTACCACTTGATTCCTCTTCTATTCACTGCTCTGGAGACTGTAGGTACAGGATGCTGAATGCCAGAACTCAGTCAGTAAGCAGGGAGGCTTTGCTATAAGAGTATGCTGCTTCTGAGAGTGGGGTCTCCATTCTGGGAAACAAAAGGACAAATGAATTCTCAGCATTGAACCATTATAGCCAAGGCCAAGCAGGCTGTGCTAACACTCCTTTCTATACTCTGGGAGGAAAACACACCAGAAAGCGTCCCTGTAACACATCCTAGTTGAGACGGGGTTTGTGATAAATACTGTTCGAGAACTGGCATGTGACAGTGATTTTATGGTGCAACATGGCTGAAACAGTTTGCTTTGAGATAGTTTATTCAAAATAGTAGCATTGTTCTTTTTCCTCTTCCTTCTCCATCTGCTATTGGATTCATAGGGGTAGTGGACAGATCTGGGAGCAGAAAGGAAGCCACGTAGGCATCCATTCTTCAATGCATCACTTTGAATTTAAAAGAAAAACAACAAAACAAATAAGCAAACAAATACTCAAACTTGAAATTCTAATACGAACAGTGCTGAAGATCTTCCAACAGAATGAAGATTGCTTTGTTTCCTTTGAATTTTGGCATGGAAACTAACTTTCCCTTTTCAGCAGCTTTACTCAGTTCAGCATGTTCTGCTGCTCAGCAAATGCGAAACAAAGCCTTTGCAGAGTTTTGACTCTAAGTGAATTGAAACGTTGCTTTTGCACAAGGGGACACTTCGCATGAACAAGTGTGGGGGTCAAAGAGATCAGATCCCAGTATCACAGCATCTGACTGCTGAGTTCCTGGAGCAATGCAGGAAAGTAACAGCACTGTAGCAAAAGGCAAACTGACACTAAACAATCATACTGCACCCGAATGTATGCAGGATGAACACCTCTCTGATAACCTTACTCCACAAACTAGACTTCTCTTTCTGAAGGTTAAACAAAAAAACACATGGTAGAGTAAGTTAGACAAATCTCCTAAGAGAGTGGAGCATCTTTCAACTCATTGAAAATTGTTGGTCCCAGCTGAAAATGAGCGCATCTGTCATCCAAACAGCAGTTGAAGACAGCTAGCTACCTCCAGCTCTTGCTCCGTGCTGGCCATGGAGACAGCAGGGCTCAGCCTCAGTTCCCACAAGGAGCAAATTGGATTGTGGCACACACCGACCTTTGGATGTGTCAAAAAAAAAGATGCATGCTCAGCTGTGTTGGCCATGTTTTGACTGCAGGGAACATCACAGGTTCCAAGCTTTATAAATGAGGAAAATAATATGTACTGTCAATGTATGCTAACATGAAAACAAAGACCACTCCAGAGAACAAATGAAATTTACTGGATTAGTTTCTTGTTCCAGCTCTCCTGGATAAATAGCAGTGAATTCAACACCACTTTGATTAGTTACTTCAAGACAAACACTGATCAGATTGCCTTGGCAAGCATACATAGCACAACAAAAGCACAATCATCCCTGTTTACTCAGAGCAGCAAGGATTCACTACACTTTCATTTCCCTTCTCTCCATCTTCCAGCCCAGACAGCACATCCACACTATTTAATACCCACACTATTTAAATGCAGCATGGCACTATGTTCTGTAGTTAAATGCTTCCCCCCTCCCCCTTGCTCATACAGACACACTCAAGCAAGCCCCTGTACTGCAGAAAGAGAATCAGATTGTGCCATTGCTGGGAGGCTCAGAAAGCTCCACATTTCAGTGCAAACTGACCCAGGTCATGGCTTTCTCCTCAAAATTCAGTAGGGTTTTTCTTTTATCTCATTTGCTACCTCAACTATGCAACATAGCATAACTGTCAGCTCCACATGAGAGACCAACTCGGAGAAATGCTCTGCATTTAACAGTCTGTCTCACGTTTAAAATGAGAATGCATGGGGAAATCACAGAAGACAGAATGGAGATCCAAATAAGAGTTAGAAAGTCTTAAAACTACAATACTTGATCAATGCTGCACGTGTGACTTCTTTGCTTTGTTTCTGATCATCTCAAAAGAGAGGATCTTACAGCACTTTGTGCTTTCTCGATGAGTTCACAGCACTTCAACTTGACTTAGAAGTAGATGTTCACTTTGCTCATTTTCTGTTTTAAACAAGTTACCTTTTGCAGAGACAAAATCTGATACCTCCAGAAAATTCTGATTACAGTGGTTGTCCCAATGTCTCTTTCCCTCCTCAGATCTATCTTTCGAGCTACATTATTGCTATCAGAAGCAAAATCTGCCCTAATAACTTGTTCCTCACCCAGTTACTCAGGTTTGTTTCACTTCTTTCTACTGTATTATAACGCAATTGTCACTAAAACAAATAGGTCAACCTAAAATATCCAGAAAGACTTAAAAAAAAAAAAAAAGAAAAAAAAAGCAGTCTGGTCAATAGTTTTATAAACATCTCTCATTCCACCAGGAGATGCAACTTGTCTGTTAGGCATCCCCACACTGGTGTACCAGAACTGCCACTTCACAGCAGAGCAGGAAAGCCATCTCTGTGCCGCGTACCGTCTCTTCGCACCACACTGACCACATCCTTCCAAAACTGGCTTGTGTCTGAGATGTTCACAAACAGCGGTTCATTCTGCTATAAGACCTATGCACACACAAATTAACTTAAGCCTGAAGTTTGTTTTTTTTACACCTTTTTGAGAAAATATTACACTACCAGGGTCTGTATTTCACTCACTTGTTTTTTTGTGTTTTCTTTTGGAAAATGATGGGGGTTTTGCTTAGGAATCAGTTTTGGTAGGAGTGTTAAAATACTAAGAAATACTGTTTTAGTGAGGCCTTGCAGCATACGAGAAACACAATTCCGGCTTCTTGCTTAAATGCAAGCTATGACTCATCCTGGGCAGAGAGAAACTGTAACGCATACCCATTAAATAAAAAACACAAACAATTTTCCAACATGAGGATTAATGACAGATAATAACTATAAATTAACTTTAATCTTTCATAAATCAAACAAAGCCCCTTATATAAGCATCACTGCAATCTCTTCAGACAAAAAAAAGAAAAGAAAACCAAAACCCAGTAACATATCAAAGCAGAGAGAGAAGCCGTTTCAGCATTACAGTTAGCATTCGGTACCAAACGAAGCACCTCCTTAGCAGAACCACTCCAGCGCTTATGAAACGTTTCCATACTTAAGGGGCAGCTTAAGACATTGCTTTAGTTTTTGAAAACGTATTTTTATATACTTTTGGGCACCGGGAGGTATACAATTCTTAAACCTGCTGCACTGAAACTTCATAGCTCTGCAGAATCGAGTCCAAGTTATAATTGCTTATTCAAAAACGAAGAGGAGAGCATTTTGGTTCTGTACTCTTCTGCTACTGCTTGAAAGAAACTAATTGTTGAAGGGGTTAAAACACAACTTAACTGAATAGAAGGCGGCTGCTGTTCACAGACAGGAGGGGGAAAAAAACAGAGTCAGAGACCTAATAGTGGACAATTTTGAAAATTACAGTGTGTCAATAATGGAGATAACAGTGAGACTCAGAAGGAATAATCTCAAATAAAAGGGAAAATGAGCACCTGCCAGCCACAAAGCCATTAGTATCTGGGCTTTTATCTTTGCCACAGTTAAGCCTGGAGACACTGACAAACTTAAGAACGCTGCAAATAAAACATGGTGAAAGTCTAACTGGGAAGCAATCTCACTGACCGGGAAAACACTGCCATGGAGTTTGAAAATAAATGTTTCTAGTATGAAACTCACTGCCCAATTGTTGATAACAAACACTGCAACCCCAATATAGCCACTCGGGCCTGGCTGAGTTTGCCCATGCTACAGCCTGATCAGCTGCACACATCTGCATTAAGAGATCTCACCCACAGTGTTTGAAACTCACTGCCTGCCCCACAAGCCTGAGAAGAGAAAAAGATAGTCACAGTTCCACACAGACTGGGCCTGTGAGAGAAAACCGAGTTGGTACAAGCAAAGATGGGGACAACTCTGCTCTAAAGCTGTGTTACAGCAAATGCTGCTTGCCCTGAACAATTAGATATGCAAATAAGTACACTGAAAATTAGTGACGGTTTACTGTTGTCATGGAGAAAAAAGCAACCTCCATTCTGAGTCCAACCCATTTTCTTTCTTTTGCTGGTGAATAAAGCTGCAGGGAGCACTGGAAAATCCACGGGCCAGCACTTTTTAGCAGAGTCCTACCTGGGATCAGAGAGGTCAAGGCTCAAGGGAAAGCAACACAAGCAAAAAGAAAACATCCCTGCATCACCCTGGAAAGGCAGGGCCATGACAACTCCGTAGGCCATCTCCTGTAGGAGGTACAACCAGAGTCAAGATGAAATCACCTACAGCATGCAACGCTGCTGCTTAGAGGGCCTAGATGCATGGTAAGCAGAAGGCAACATGGTACACAGAGTACTCAGCTCCAACTCTCTTGATGCTACATGGGAAGATTCTGCCTGAATTGAAACACACAGCTGGCCATCCTTGTAATGCCCCCATCCCATCATATGAGGGCTGCTAAAAGGAAAGAAGAGGCAATCAACCTACTTAGACTCAGCTTTCCCACCCTGGGGGCTACTTCACAGGAGCAGCTGGCCAGAACGCTGCCTTTGTTCCAACAGCCACAAAAAACACAAACATCCCTCCCCCCCCCCCCCCCCCCCCCCAATCCCTCAGAAGAGGCACGATAAGTTTATAATGGAAACCCTGACACAACTTTAACTATAGCATCCTGAATGAAAGGCGATAATCTGATCTGTGTGTGAATTAGCTCCTCTTGTCTCAATGGTATTTATCTTACTTTAACTCCTGTTACAAAGGGGTTGAGTCATATAGCAGAGCTGGCCAAGTAACAAAAGTGCAAGCTTTGCTAAAACTCCAGATTCAAGGATAAACAGGCTCAATCCTAAAACAGGTTAGAGGAAAGACTCTCTACAGGCGCGCTGCTCACCAGACCTCAGAGCTTCTGGACAATGGCATTTGCTTCTGCGCTGCAGAGATTATTACAGCCCAGCAGAGGGGTGGGAGGGAGAGGATGCAGAGCAAATGGGCTCTGCCCTTCACTTCATGGTAACACATATTACCCTGGGCCCAAGAAACCTGATCCCGTAGCAACCTCATGTATGGAAAGTGCCCCAATCAGATTTCACTGTGTCAGGAGAAGAACAGTATTTACTCTGCATACAGATTAGTCACAAAACTGGGTCACTTCTTGCCTTTTCAGATAGCAAAAAGAAATAAAAACAAGGCTTCTTTTTCAGATCTTTTTGAGTCTTCCTCTCAGTTTTAGAACTATGTGATGCACAGTGGTCATTCACAGCTGCCTAAGCTGATCAAACAACACCTGCGTGTGGTAAGGTTAAAGCACATTGCACTCACCAGGCTTGCATTTCTTAGAATTCAGCTCATTAGCTACTTACCGGTTCTTTTCTAGTTCGTTGTGCGTAGACCTGGAAGATAAACAAAAATTTGGATTAGCCACCTTTGAACTACAGTGCTGAGAATGCAATCACTGAAAGCAGTACACATCCCCAGTGGTGTATCTTCGCAATAAAGCCAAACAGCCTCATTAAAGCCCATAGGTATCACCCCCAGCCTCACTCCCTGCTGACAAGATTCCTCCCCTCCTAAGTCTGTATTTACCTGATATGTACAAGTCTGGTGCTACAGAAAATGCAGCCGAGAGACTAAAAAGCACACAGAATTCCTTAGAAAAGCAGTGATTAGAATAGAGACCCAAAAACAGCCATTTCCAAATTATTCTGCCTCTGCTACCAGCTCAGTCCAGGACAGCAGTTACATATCTTTGTTCAACGTCCCTATCTACCCTGCAAAAATATTGCCATCATCTGCTAACACAAGAGCTAGTGGTGCGTTCATTTATGCACATTAAATACTTGGGGACCTTCCAGCAGCATTGGCTCTGTAAGGACAACCCCCGGAGACCTTCAGCGGTCACATGCTGGATTTATCAAGCTTAGTAGAACTCCAGATATGGTCAGCATTTGGGCATGAAATAGGATGACCAGCAGTGCCATGTTTGCAAACATCAGCAATGCTGAGTGGCACTTTTAGGATGCCTGGAAACCCCTCTGGGACACAAACAGCACTGTCAAAGCAGTGGCTTGCAGCAAAGTGAGTGACCCTTCAAGTGGCACTGAGACCATTTGACAAAGGAGGGGGCTTGGTCTGTATACCTGCTTACAACTTCCCCATTTACAGCTCACAGCTTGAAACTGAGACCAAGGAGAAACAAAAGGGAAACAGGCAAGTCCGTTCTCCTGTCTGTGATGACTGCAAGAGCAGCAAAAACAAATCTAATCAAAAATACCTAAACTTAAAGCCTTTCAGGATTTCTAATCTAAGGGTGTTATTAGAAACCTAGGTGAAGTTGTTGAGGATGATTTAAAATAGCCATTTACCCAGCATTTCCCTTTAACAGACGGTCACCTTAAAATAAGAGTAAAAGGAGCCCAAGAGCTTAATAAAAAGGATCTATTTTCTGTAATTTGGCATCACATTTCTTCCGGAGCTCTGAGAAGATTATCCTCTATCCCCCATCTGGAGAATCCCGCAGAGAATTCTACAATTAGGGAACTGAATGAAGGATGCGCTCCAAGGGAAACCCTGTCATAATTAAATGCTCCTCTAAAACCAGGAAGGAGGAGCACCTAACAGGTGCCAGAACCTTAGTGAGGATGACGTGTAAGTGTGGATGCCTGCAAAAACCAATGCAGCTGAGTCTCAGCTTGCTGAGCCTGAGAGCTGGGGGGGGGGGGGGGGGGGGGGGGGGGCAGAAAAAAGAAAACCCAACCAGTAGAGCTCAGCTGTAGGACAGAAAAAAACACAACAAAAACTCAAATTGATGGTACATCTGAGCAATGTACCCTGTTCAGCAGGATATAGGGCTGTGTCCCTAAGGCAAGACACACCACAGCCAAATTCCAAAGTAAAGGAAACTCCCAAAGCAACTGCTTTCACCTGAAAACAGAGGGTCCCTTAGGAGCAGCTCCCCAACACAACACAACCTTAGTCCAGAAATTCACCCAAACCTACATTCCCCACAGGGACTAAACCACCACTTGTCCACCCATTTTGGATGCTAATCTACCCACTGGTGGCTGAGCTGAGGCCACCAGGGCCCACACGTTCTTTGGAACACGTTTATGGATCTTATTTACCGCACGCTCCTGCAGGAGACTTTGCAGCCTTCTTGGCTATGACATTAGCAGTTACAAAGCCAGCGATATGCAATGGCTTGAATTCCTATATTATTTCGAGCCAATTATCAAGGCCAGCACTGAAAGAACAAAGTTTGGCCCACTGCTGTGAACAAAATTAAAACAGCAGGTTCTCCATACTCCTCTCACATATGAGACTCTTTATTACCTATCTGCCTTCTGATGAACAACACCACTGAGAGGGGTCACAGGCTTTTCACCAAGTCAGGAAATTTATGCCATGACTTTTAACCATATCAGTGACAGGGGAAAAAAAAAAAAAAAAAACAATTACAAAAAAAATCAGTTCCCTCAAATGCAGCTACTGCTGCAGCTGAATGCAAAGCAAAAGAATCTCAGCTACACTGAATGAATCCTAAGGGAATGCTGCCTCTCACTTGTCTATGCTATGCTTAGTTTTACTGGGGACACTCGGAAAAAATTAATTTTTCCTTTCATCTAAAATTAGGGAAAAAATCAGCACTGCTCCCCAGCACCACAACTCACTGCCTCTTGTTTTCTGTGCCAGTTTCCCTTTGCTTGGACGACGGATACAGAAAAACCCTCTCTCTTCTCTGTTCATAATTCATTTTCTGTAGCTCCTGATCAAGATTAATCTTCTCCTCGTCTTTGGGCTGCACATGTTACTAAGATTTATTTGGAGTTAAACAAGGACAGCATTGACTGCAAAGTGGAAAAAAGCATGGGAACCTCTATTGCTACTGCATTAGAAAACAACTCAAATAGGTACAGAAACAAACATAGCTGGACCTCTAGCTGAGATGGTCTCATCAACCAGGAGCCCAGGGAGCATCACTACACTGAAAGCAAAGCTCCATCCTCATAGGCCACCACCAGCTCTCTGAGCAGGTTGAGCAGCACGGCTGTGAGCCATCACAACACGCAGGAAACATTCAGGGTCACTCTTAGAACAGCAAGGAAATGGCGCACGCAGTGCAACGTTGCTCTGCTGCTGCTGATGGTTGGGCACTGTTTGTGTCACGCAGTCAAATGAGGACACTGCTGCTGAGCATGGGGTAGAACAGGGCAAGCAGGTCTTTGCTCCACCTGCAAAGCTGAAGCCACAGCCATGCGGGCATGGACAGGAAAACAAAAGCCCAAACACATACACACATACATTGTAGAAGGAGCTCAAGCACAGCTGTCCACAGGGTTCACATTTAAAAGCAGGCTTCTACAGCAGTCAGTTCTTTAATAATAAATTCAAACCATCCATATTGGTAACTCTCCCTAAAAACTCAAGAGTGTTACATGAGGAAAAACCAGCTGAGTGCATTTCGAAAACAGCTTAGGAAGAGATCATGAAAAAGTTTCAGAAGCTTAACATGAAGGAGCCGAGAAAACAACAAAAATAGCAGAGTAGTTACCATGTGCTTTAAATGACAAAAGCCGTAAGAGAAGAAACTGAAGTTTATCCATCTCTACCCCAGATACCTTAAAGTGCATACAAAATAGCAAGCAAGAAGGAAGCACTTGTCAGTCATGCCAGTTCAAGTCCCCAGCAACCAACCTCTTTGTGTCAGTTACTGTGATTCTCCCTGCAACACTGCTACCCAATGATGTAGCAAGGTGCTGCTGAAACACTGAACCACCTCAGCTCCCTCACTGAATGAGGTACTGCAAATCACTGAATGCCTTAATTCGTTGTCTTTATTTAAATAGAATCCCTCCTGCCAGAGTACAGGCAGCTGAATTTTCCCCGAGCACAGGTAAGGCAGCAGAGCAGCGTCAGGGAGGAACAGGCTCTAAAGAGCAATGAATTAGTTTGTCACTTCTCTACTGTAATTAAAATCATAAAGCTGCCACATGACATTAAACACAGCTGACCTTTGTGCTTTGCACATTTGATATTGATAAACAGCCCAACAAATGCACTGGCAGCATATCTGCATTTTGTTTTCATTTCTCAGTGAGGTAACTTTCCTATAGGGAAAACACAGCAATGAAGAGTCCTGCAGTGACTGCACTGAAACCCAAACCCTACCGTGTGCTTACACCCAGCCGTGCTCTGCCTGTGCATGGCCCCAGGGCAGCTCAGAGCTCCCACAGCTGCATTTCCACCACCCAGCGCCCACCCAGTGGCCCTTCCAAAGCATGTCCTTAATCCAGCACAGAACCAGCGCTCATCTTTCAAGTCAGATCTACCTCACTCCATCCCACTCTGCTTTAGCAAGAGATTAATCAGCAAATAAATACTCCATCCATTTGTGAAAACTAATGCACGGTTACCTGAATTATGTCTAGCAAAATAGCAAGAACATCCAGAGCAAGTCAACCATTTTCTCTCACTTCATTCTGCCCATGCAGACACCTCTGCATCATTAAAAAAACCCACAATCTCCTCCTTCATTCTCCAGGCCTTTCCCATGTTCTGCTTCTGTTGACCCCCATTCACTTGGCCACTAACTTCCCCTCCAAGAATTGTCTTCTACCTTTCCCCAAGCCAAAATCAAACTACCCTTCTGGAACCAATCAACTAAGGTACTGCCCTTTCTTCTATGCAAGTCTTTTCACAGAAATGACTGCTATTAGAAGCAGCCAGATGACAGGACAAAACAAACAAAAAGGAAGGCTGATCAATTGCTTTGTTCTTTTTCACATCCACCTGTGTCCACAAAAGCAAACCTGGCTGAAGAATTCCAGTGTTCTGCCAGGGTTTCAAACAGCAGTGGGTCAACACAGGGAGCCATCCATGAAACTAAATGCACAAGTTGCAGGCTGGGAAGCCTGCAGAAAAGGTCTGAGAGCGGCATGGGGTGAGGCTCTCAGCCCAATGGTACAGCAAGTGACAGATAGGTTCACAGCTGCTGCACGAGTCAAATCTTCCTGCCAAGGCAGAGATGCGCAAAGGCTGTACCTGAGGGAGCTGTGAGTCCACCTCGCCTCTAGAAGCAACCCACAAGTACCAGCCTCAAGCCCAACAAGTCTCACCTCAGCCTCACTTAGCAGCAAATCTAACAAAACACTTCCTTGCAATCAACACAAAGACAAAAGGTATCTCAGTCACTGCTATTCCATGATCCTCCTACGCTGTCTGGCCTTGATGTCCAGAGAAAAAGCTTCTCCACAAGGAGCTGAAATGAGGAGACAGAACAGGCTGTTTCACCTTCTCACTGACGTCAGAGGAGATGCACCAGATTAACCTGGCCCCAAATTCTGGCTAGTCTTTCTGTTGCTCTTAGACTGACATGGTATCAGATTCCTCCCAAGGCTCTGATCAAAGCTGTTTTCCCAGGATCAAGTCAGACGGCTTCCAAAGTTCACATTCTCAGTCTCCAGCAGACAAGGGGACACAGCCATCCTGGCATCTGTTCCTGTTTTTTCATCTTTGGACAAGGAGAAATGGCCCCACAGTGTTTGCATCCCAACAAGGAGAAAAGAGCTCCTTCACATGGTTCACAACAGCTGCAGAAAGTCACACACCCCTCTGCTTCTACATGGAGTCCTGAGAGCCTCCTGCAACACTGTCAAAACAACTTTAAGAGATACACAGCACACACTCCTCAAAGAAGTGAAATCCAGGCAGCCTTCCTCAGTTTGGGACCTACTCCCATAATCACTGTTTCTGTTTGCAACACTTTGGGAATTAACTCTTCCCTGACTCTTTCTGTGCAGGATGAGACACACATGAAATAATGTTCCCAAAGCCACCCAAGAAACCAGTGGCAGAGTACTTAACCTCGTTCCCTAAATGTCAGGGTGCAGCAGGGGGCTGCTGCTCTCAGGCTGTCCCGGTGACCCCTAACAAAGACATCAGTGCCATCTGACTCTTGGGTCAAAGTCAAAACCTGACATAATCATGGCATGCAGCAAGTAGAAAAGCAGAAAAATCCCCACATAAATCAAACCTAAACAAGCCCTCATGTCTTACTCACCAGCTGCCAAGTGAACCGGCCCTACTCTCAGACACCACTGGATAAAGTGACAGAGAATCCCCAGTGGAGCATGCTGTCCTACTGTCACTTGCTCTGCTGCCTCAGCACAAGGAAGGAGTGACGGCTCTCTCTTGCTGAGCACCACAAGCTTCTCCCAGCCCCAAAGCTGGGCTCACCAGACTCCAACAACATCCCAATTTAGCAAGGCAAGGTGGCTCACTGCAGCGGATGGCTCTGCCAAGCCAGGCTACCAAACAAGAAGAATGTTGTTTTACATTCACTGCTGCAGCCTGGGGCCAACAGAGATGCTCCTGCTTGCTTCCTTCCCAACTCTACAGGCTGGGAGCCACATGCTGTCACGGCCCTTCTCCTCTGCCACCTGAGACCTGAGGTGCAGAGCCTGGTCCTAGCTGCAGGAAAACTGCTCCATCACATACACTCCCTCAAGCAGCACCCTGCGTGGCCAAGAGGAACTGAGTCTGCTGAACAAGCAGCTATTCACTATTTTGTTTCATCCTCATTGTTCAATGTGTGGCCTCAAGCCAAGCCCTGCTCTGAATACAGAACCGGTGGTTTTCTTACAGGCTTTACAACAGTCTCACCAAGAGCAGCTCACAAGCGTGTTTACTGCTATGCATCCTCACTTTCCAAATGGAAAGCCAAGAAATGGGGAAATGAGAGTTGCAGGTTCTCATTCCCTCCAGTTCCTTGAAGAAGATCCTCACGAGCCTGGTTTTCTGAGCTACTTTGTAAGTTCAAAGCACAACTCCCCCTGATGCTCCCTGTGGCTGCGCATCATCAGCACTTCTGCAGCTCAGCTCACAGGCTCATACCTTGGAAAAAAACCACGACATGAAGAATACACTGTTTGGAGGTCTCCCTTGACAAGGCAGGCTTCAAGTGACTTGCTGAATGTACACAGGACTTCTGATAGGGGTTGCGAGGGAAATGAGTTCTGTGTGCTATTCACTGCTTTGTTTGCCTGCATCTAACTTCAGTGACAAGTGAATAAAGTTCTACAGAAACCACCTCCTTCCCTTCTCAGCCCACAGTTAACCACATCAGAAAGGGCTGGTGCACGCATATCAGACACAAAGGCTGACACATGACCCATCTGAGCTATTTCAGTAGGGAAACCCTAGCCCACCTCCCTTGCACATGTGACAGCTGACAACTTCTGTAAAGATTTAAAATTTGGTCAAATTACAGTAGATTCTCACAGTTCAGGAAAAAGTGATCTCCTTGTTCTCACCACAGCAGAATTATTCATCGTGATCCACGATACAAAGGAGCATGAACACAAAAGCAGTTTCTTAACTTGAAAAACACTGACAAAATTATGTTTTTCAGGACACAACAAGGCGAAATATCAAATGGCCTCACCATGGCACCTCCAGGCTCCGCTGCGGACAGAGAAGAGTAAGGCATCGAGTGAGGGCAATGAAACAGACACTTCCTCACATCAGTACCAGTCTCCAGGCACTACCAGGGACAGCATCCCTACATGCTTCCCTGCATGATCACCATAAACAGATTACAAAGCAAAATGCATTATTTAAGTAGAATGATGCACAGACTTTGAAAAAGCAAAGACTTCATCCAACTCCCATTAGCACCTTAATATCTCTGCTAACAACATTTTCTCTGTTGAATATTCAAGTATGCTGGAGAGTAGGATAAGAAATCAGTGATTTACAGAAAGAGGACAATGACACAAGGGCAATTTTCAAATCTACCTAGAAGACTCAGGATCCTCAGTTCTATATTCTTTCAAATAGTCACATGCTCCAAAGCACCAATGCTACCTCCTGAGAACAGGATTAAAAAAAGCATGTGCATTACCCCAGTGTACAGATGGTGGGAACCATGGAGGGTACAGATGGTAGGAGCCATGGAGGTTACCTGATGTGCTCAGATCTTGCAGCGTTTCAGTGGCAGACTCAGGAATGGATCCAAGGGCCCAGCATGCCAGCCCTTTGCCTTGTACCATGCTTCTTCCCACACACAGTGCTACCCTTATGAGGAAGATGGTGACATCCAGAAATCCCTTTAGTAATGTTATCTATAGTGCTAAAGTCTGTTTGGGGAACACGTTCTTCTCTACAACCTCTTCTGAGCTAAAGAAAGTGCCTTCAGATGCACTGGGGAAAATTAGGCTTTTGGACTAAAATGTCACCTGACTGAAGCTGACTTTGAAAAGAAACTGACGGCATCTGTATAGCTCTGGGCTAGGCCAGACTTCCTTCACTATTCAGACTTGTTAGTTATCTCCCATGTTATAATGACACTGCTGCAACACAGTTCCTGGAGATGAAGGCAAGGAGAAGAGTACTCGAAAACAGGAAATACAGTAACTCTACTGTAAGCCATAGGTTGTCTTCAGGAAACTGAAGCACAAAGACCAACACAGGCTGTAGGAAAACCAGCAAGAGAACCCCAGTGTTCAGGCTTATATCCTGTCAACAGAGCATGCTCATCTACTGTCCAGGAGATCCATCAAGGAAGGCTGATAAAATGGAAGAGCTTGTTTTTCCTTCTGTTATTCCAGTTCTGGCTTACAAACAGCAGAAATTCACAAAAAAGCTGGTACCTCCAGCCGCTCTCAGAAGGCCAAACTGCTTGTGAAGCATCTCAAGCTGCTGCAATTTGCAGCATAACAGCTAAAGGCAATCCAGAGCTGGTGCCACGTCACCTTACACCATGGTCCTTTACATCATGTTCATGCCCAAGCAGCAGAGAATGACCACTGGGGTAACAGTCAGTCCCAATGTCGTCTGTTCCTTCCCACAACTTCTAGCACTTGGTTAATCCCTTCTTGATGGTGTAAAAGGTGGAAGGAGATAAAAAGTGTTCAGAAGACAACTGAGTATTTAATGCAGATGAACTTCAATCAAAACCGAGGTGAAAATGCAGCTCTTAATCCACATGCCTACTTGCCACAAAGGAAACGGTGAATTACAGACAAGAAATTAAAAGAATGCTGAAAACCATCATGTCTACTTCAAACCGGATTCACAAAGCAACAGAACTGAAATGAGATCACACTCCTATCAGAGAATGGAAGTACAGTAGGCAGCACAGACATGAGAGATGGGAACGTATCCAGCAGGATGGAAAAAGCAGGACTGTTCCCTCCACGCTGAGCAAAGGCAGTGTCTCACAAACAAGAGATCCAGGCAACAACCAGCCAAGTGCACACCCCAGTCTCTGGTCAAGAGAGCCCAAAATTGTCAACAAAAACAAATCCTATCTTTGTTGGTTCAAAGCAGGCAGGGAGCAGAAGCCAACTCTCTCAAGAACAAACAGAAGTCAGTTTTTGAGTTTGGGCAGAAGATGGTCAGGAAGGATCATGAGATAATCAACAGCAGGAACTGCAACAAACAAGACAATTAACTTAGCTGCATGAGATGAAAAGATGTAGTGGATTGCACGGGTCAGAAAAAGAAAATGATTTCAAAGCTCCACCAGGAGCACGAAAGGAAAAAGCTACTCTTACCCACAGTGAGGGAGCAGATGGGAACAATGCTACAGGTGACAACCAAGCCATTGTCAAGTAAAGGATCGGGTCAAGTTAAACACCTGACACAAGAGGGATGCTACCTGAAGTAGGGAATTGACTGTACACTAAACATAGACTCCAGAAACAAACGGCCAAGTATGGACCAAACATCCTCCCCACCATTCTCAGGCACCAAATCTCATTACAAGCTGTGACTAACAACCTTAATGTTTCAAAAGACCACAAGCACCAAAATCTGCAGTTCCTTGTCACCGCATCAGAACTGCTATCAGTAATGCAAATCATCCCACGCTGCCTGCAACACAGCTCTACCTGGGTACAATGCTGCAACGTGAACAGCATGAACCCTGAGTAACCGTCTCACTGCTCCAAAGCAGCACACTCCTGCAGAGGCTTCCCCTAAATCTGGGAGGACAAAGGGATTATAAACCTTCAGCCAAGGAGAATTCAGATTAGACAGATGCTGCAGCAGTAAATTACAGCTAGGCTGCAGATAACATCAACAATTGGGCCTGCTTCTGGTTTACACAAAGGTCTCTTTGCACAACTTTGACAGTTTAAATAACAAATTACATTTTACACCTACTGAAGGTATCCAAAGTCTAAATTCAGCCCAGAATCATGGATTTCTGCATAGAGTCCCTACAACACAGACCTCTCTCTGCATGGCTATATTACTAATAAACAAGGGAAAGTAGAAACTGCAACTCCACAGGATCTTCCCACTTGGAGGGCTGTAAAATACACAGAGTGCCAAAGGGGAACACAGTGGGTTCCACAGTGGGAACTATTCTATCAGCCCTACTAATTGATACCGCTGATTCGGAGGCCCCATTCCACGCTAAGGAGTGGGACTGATATTTCTCAAGTCATTTGCTGTACTTCCTGGAAAACTGTTAGCTGTAGTACTGTAGAGCCAAACATCACTGAGAAAAAACTGCATGCAGAGCCTCATCGACACTGGGTAATTTTTGTCTACATCAGTGGCAGAATCTCAGCTTCTGATGTAGATTGGCAAAGACAAGGAGAAGCACAACATAATGCCAGCAGGTTCAGAAGCTCCAGTATCACTGTGGCTTGCCTGCCTGTACTTGCAAACTCCATTGGTGCAAATTACATCAATTGGGCAGATGGGATGTGGCTGAGGCCTAAAGGAGCTATGTGTGAGTACAGCCCTCCTCGCCAACCAGCTCCAACCAACTACAGCCTGGTAAAAACCTAGAGAAGTAAGAGGATTTTAAGGGGTGATTTGCCTCTCGTGCATTCAGTGTAGCTGGGCTGTTACACAGGCTCCTCTTTGACAAACAAATTTGAGACTGCAGTATGCACAGATGCTGCAGTCAAATCACACTCCAAAAGACCATTCCTCTGTCTGTGCTACATGCAGGTAACAGTGGGGGACCTGAGCACAGCTTATCTTGCCAAATGAACTAATGAAACGGAACGGACCTGCAATCCACTTTCCCAGCCTAACACTTAAACTATCATTATGCTTTCCCAAAGAGAAGTCATGCTTATGCCTAACTGTTGGTTAATTCCTCTTACTAGCTCCAACAGAGAAGCCCTTAACAGCTCAGCCCTGTCCAGTTTTCCTTTCTTAAAAATCTAACGTATGAATATACACTGCCTACCAGAAGGCAAGACCCCATTCCCCCCCCCTCCACTATTACTAGACAAAATTTCAACAGAACCATGAAGATTCCAGAGAGTAATCTCACTGTTGGTACGTTAACAAAATGTGGCATAAAGCAAAACATAGCAGAACGAATTTCATCCATCCTCTGTATCGCACACGTAGACTCGTACCACACAAGGACAGCCAAGTCCTGAGCCATGCACAGAGCTCCCTGGCATGAGGCTGGAGGCAGAGTCCCTATCCCCAGCATCCTACACAAAGGCCAGATTTTAACCCACTGACACACAGCGAGTCAAAATTCAGCTCCCGCTAGCTGTGGAGCAAGGTGTGATCCAGTGTGAGAACAGGCAGATCAAAACATGTCCCCAAACAAATAAATATCCAGAAACAAACAACCACCTATAGAGGCTAGGAAGGAGGGGCAGTGAATCCCCTCTGACAGAAAAGATAAAATATATTTAAAGCTATGCCTATGCAAGTGACCACAGCCCCCCTGCTCCTCCCCTGCACAGTGCTGTACAGTTGCACAGCACTGCTGTTCTGGTAAATCAGGCTTTCCTGTGCACCAGACAACCAACGCTGACTTGCAGCTACACATGCCATGTCCTTTTAGCTTTTGCACCCGTGTTTGTAAACCTGTGGCACATCAAGTCATCACCTGAGGTAAGGTACCTTCTGCACACCATCCTTCCACAGGGATGCTATGTGCACATGAAGCTTAAAACCAGGGGTACCCGAGGGTTTAAATAGCTACAACCCCCAACCCTACCCTCAAAAATCAGCTTCAGAGGTTATGAGAGTGGAGGGCTACTAAGATTCAGCACAAAACCAAGTGATGGGATTTAGAAGCATGAAAAAGGTCAGTTTTTAATGGGGTAGGCGAAAGCAACAATACAGAAAAAGAGGAACTGCATCACTGGAACGGTCAGACAGGTAAACAAGCCCAGGCCCTTAAGTCCTGGAGGCCACCATGTTCCAAACACCTTTGCATATACCCCTTCCAGCTGTAGCTCTTAGGTTCTCCACGCAACCTGCTACTGGGCTGTAGGTGTCTCAAAGGCCCTTGGGAAGAAGCCTTAAACACAGGAGAGGATAACAGGAAAGAGGAAAATAAAAGGAAAAAGAAACTGGACAGAGATCAAACCCTCCCCATGGAGCTGAGCAATAGATTATTTGAGTGCCTTTAACCACATGAGCCTCCTGGGAGAGCAGAGGGTTCCTCACATCACTGGAAGGGGGCTTAGCATTTTCCCAGGATCAGACCAAAAAGTAACAGGCTTCTCCATACATCTGAGAGTCTAAAAAACGTACAAAGAACAATATGATATTGTAACATAATTTCAGATTCTCTTATAAATTTTAACTTTATTAAACCATTTGTACTTCAGGTGGGAAAAAAAAACAAACCAAAATACTTGGCATCTGCTTAATTATTTGTCAAAAAGTGTAAGCATCAAACCAGCCTAATCATAACTATAACAATCTTACTAATAACTGTCTATTTAGAACTGCCTACGGAAGAGTTTGAAAGAGCAGTTTTCAGTAACACTGAATGCAAGTTGATGTATCCACAGAGCTGTACTCCCAGAATGGACTACTTAACTCTTCTGGCAAGTTTTTAGAACCCAGCTTCTGTCCCAGAAATGCCTTCAGACAGAAGAAAACTAAATAAGCGATACCATATGTTAAAATAAATCACTGCTGATTTTTACCCCATTCCAAAAACCATCAGATATTCCTCTCAAGACACAAAGTAAGTTGAAAAAAACAATACTTCTAATTTAATATGGGTTGGCTGCTTGGCTCATCTTTTGTTGTTGTTGTTGTTGTTTGCCTATTGCTGTATTTTAAATGGGATATTCTTTAAGAGGTTTCTTTGTCTATTTAAGACTCCAGATCACAACAGCTGTAGTTGATCACATATTCTTGCAGGTGGGTCATTTTCAGTACCTAAATATCTCCAACTAAAGCCACGACTGCACATCTTTAAACACACTCAGGTTTTAAAATCATAACACACCATGCTAGTCACTAATCCCTAAGAGGTCTTTAAAATGTGCATGTAAAACACTGTGCATATACATAGGTAATGCCACAGGATGGCAGAGGGGAACCCCCCTGCAGGGGTTCGTTGCACAACTGGAACAAACAAGAGGAAGGCAGTGAGAACCTGAGCCAAAATAATTTTATTTTAAAAATGCAGTTATATGAATTAGAAATAATGAAGCAATGCATTCTCTCTTAGTTATGCACTTCTGCTTGGGTAGAACTAAAATCATTTTTGCAGGTACTGGGAGACCATCCTTATTTCTTTAAGAATAAGATTTGCTCTATCAGTGCCATCCAAATGTAGGCTGCTTGCTCCTCAGAACTCTGCAGATATTTATGCCATGACAACACAGGGCCTGCTAGGAAGAAATAGCTGTCGTTGCACAGAGCAAAGGGAAATATTTGGATTTAATCTAAAAGAACACGTAAATACTTTGAGTCTCGTATTCATGGCTTATTTGGTTGAATAAAGACCAGCAATGACACTCAGGTGTCACAACTGTAGTTTGCCTAGGTTGCTCAAGAGACATTTTCTATGGGAGACTTAAATCCTGTGCTTATTCTCCATTTAGAAGCATCATTTCTCTATGCTAATTAAACATTTTGAGATAAAAGTAATTAAGAAAAATCACACATCTAGGTCTGAAATGCAAGTTTTGTACCTCATCAAGGGCTTGATGTTTATTTCAAAGCCCATTCAAGCTTTACTAGACAGAACTTCCCAAAAAGGGATGATTATTTCAGAAAACTATCTTATACCTGCAGTGGGCCATCAGGGCGGCCTGCATCGACAAAGGATGGAGTGTCTGTGAATATAACATCCTCTACTGCCTGTATGTGCATAAGGCCTCCCCGTCAGGGCACCCCTTCCTCTTGGGGCTGGGCAACGTGGAGGACAACGAGGCACAAAGAAGCCCTGCCTGCATGTGGAGCTGGAGTTCACCTGTGTGAGGCAGCGGTTCCTGGGGGATGTGCTGTGCTTCCTCCACCACACTCAGAATGAGCTGAGACAGAAAGAGAAGCCCTCTCTTCTAAATACCCTCTGCAAGGACTCCTACCAGCACGTGGAGAAAAACACCTGCTGGTTCCAGAAGCAGTGCAAGCAGCTTGGAAGCATCTGATGGTGCTGCCCTCCCATAACACTTGTAAGATCAAGCTAACCAACTCCACATGTGCTTGTAGCACAGCTCGATGACTCGCCAACCTTCCTGAGCATCAGGTAGGCTGACTTGCTCAACCCCTTCCAGAGCGTAGTGTAGAAGCCAGCCACCCATGCCCAGGTGCTGGTCAAGTCTGCAGAGCTGTGAGATCTGCTCACAAGAAGGCTGACCCTGGAAGAAGTCTCCAGTGGCACTAGAAGAGGCCTTCTCACACAGAGCTGCATTGATGGGATTCAGCTGGTAGCAGAGAAGCAACTTCCTTCTTGGGACAGTCTCCCCAGCACAGCAGTCAGTGCTGTAGCCAGTGAAATCAATTTTCACCTTGCCTTCTCTGCCCATGGACTGGCACAGCCCAGGTGGCCATTTCATACAGAACCTGGCATAACCCCTCTCAGCTGTGGCTGTGCAGAGACCATGCAAGAGGGGTCTTGGCATGCTCATCGAGGGCAGGGTGGAGAATCTGACCACCCCAGACACACCCTGGGCACTGGTGCCACACAACTGAGCATACTGGACTCACAGCAGATACAACTCAACAGGCAGCAGGTATTGCTCCTGCGCATTTTCTCTGCTGCCAAACCACATCTTGGGGAACCTGTCTTCATGTAACTGAAGATGATGTCACGTGGAGGCTTGCAACAGAGAGGCCTGCTAACATCCCGGCAGTGACCGCTCAAAATCTTGGGAAAAGTCCATTACTTCTGGAAGCTCCAGCCTGTGCTGAGATGCCAACAAATTGTTTGTTTGAACAAACACTCTGTCTGTGAATGTCCGCACAGAACTTTGAGAGGGAACATGGGCACAGAGTGTAGAGTGCACCACTGCCACACAACCAGGGAGCACTTCCAGAAACACAGACTGACAGAGGTTGGAAGGGACCTCTGGAAGCTATATTGGGGGACTATAAGAAAGAAGAGGACAGACTCTTTAGCAGGGTCTGTTGTGACAGGACAAGGGGAAATGGCTTCAAACTAAAAAAAGGGGGATTTAGATTGCACATAAGAAAACAAGCTTTTACGATAAGGGTAGCGAGGCACTGGAGCAGATTGCCCAGTGAGGTGATGGATGCCATGTCCCCAGAGACATTCAAGGTCAGGCTGGAGGGGGCTCTGAGTAACCCAGTCGAGCTGTAGATGTTCCTGTTCACTGCAGGGAAGACGGACTAGATGATCTTCAAAGGCCCCTTCCAACTCAAACAATTTATGATTCTGTGATACAGAGCCTTCTTTAAACAAGGCTAATGCTCTACTCAGCATCACACAAAACACACTGCAGTGAATTTGGAGGCATCCTGAACTTCACAGTTGTCACTTCCCAGCACTGCAGCCATCTGGAAGGCCTGCCATCTCCTACAGCAAGTGCAAGCTGCTACAACTTGCGCTAACAGAAACTTCCATTCCCAACTGTGCATGTAAGGTCTGAGCTCCCCAAAAAGAACCACTCAGATCTCTGCCTGGAGCAGACCTTCCTCAAGCCAAAAGATGGCACCTACCCCTTTTACACTAAAGATTTCATTTGGTGCTCAATACTCTTTGAATAATGAAGGTTTTCAATAAGGCTGGAAAGCATCATTTCTACCTCTCTGTCGCCTTACCCCCCTCCCCCAACAGATTCAGCACAAAGGTGCCCTGAGAGAGCTGTGCCTGGGGGCCCTGCGCTGACATGCCTGAGAGCTCTGTGCCAGCAGGGCATGCTGTACACCCACGCCCCAGAGACAGGGAGTGCTCTGCATCCCTTGCTAGTCCCAAGGCAGCAGGATTTGGTACTAGGAAGCTCCTAAGGGGAATGTGCTTCCAGCCCTCCTCTGGAGAAGGGCAGGTTGCCATGACAAAGGCCTTTGAGAAAAAGAGGTGTGGGATGGAAAATAACATGCGAGGGAAAAACACACATCTCAATTCAGCATTTGCTGTCATTTCTCAACACAGAGTGATTGGGATTTGGGTTCATGGGAAATAGGAAATGACTACAACTGCCCTCAAATCAGGAGAGGGTGGGTGAACGAGGCAGGCAGCACAGACATGCAGCACACAGTAAGCCCAGGATGTGATGATCCCGAGGTAGAAAAGTTCCCTGCAGTAAGGTGTCCTAACATCACTTCAAACAACATTTATTAGCAAATGCTGCCAAAACAGAATCACTATGAGCAAAGACACCTTTCTCCACAGCCTCTACTAGCCTCTTTTCAATGTCTTTAAGAAAGCTTTAATCACCTGCCACCATTTTATGGGTTGTACGAGCCCCACTGCAGTAAACGCAAGCTTGCAATTGCCTGTTCAAATTCATACTTTGTTTCTAAAGTTTTGCTGTGCCAGAAATCCTCAGCACTGTCCAAATAATTCCACAGAACAGAGTTAAAAAAAACAAAACACTAACAAACACACCACAGAAAAAAAGATAGCAACTAGAGGGGGATATCAGATCCTTCCACAGCACTGAGTGATAGGCCTAATCCGGTTGTCTCTTCTCAATTTAACAAACCAAGAAATATGGCATTGTTTAACAAGCAATGTGTCAAAACCATGAAGTTCTACAATTACCAAGTTATCAGAATGCTGGGAAATCCCACTGCCCTGAAAGCCAGAGTGAAAGACAGCTTCAATTTCCTGAACTGAATTTTTAACACATTGCATGTAGCAGCCAGTCATCTCCCTCTCTCCCATTTGTTGTAGGGGATCCATTTCAAAACATAATTTCCTTGCTTCAAGTCATGCCTGTCATTACAACCCCAAAGCGCTCAGGTTGCATGCATGCTATCCCTTAAGAGCAGTGACTTCTGGATTGGAAAAACATCAGCTGTACATAATGGGAATAGCTATTGCCTATCTCCTCCCTGCACCCTCTGAACAGATCTCCCTATTTCTCTTCTTTCTGCAGCATCTGAGCGTTGGCACAGAGTCAGCTGGCAGTACCGCAGATACAGCTCCCCTGTGTCTCTCTACTTTAAGTGCTACACATCCAGAAGGGATGCTGTGCCCGTGTGCCCCAGCTCTGAATCCCCCTGCACTCACATTCGCCCCATTTTCCTGGGGGAAAATTTTCTCACCTCACATCTCCAGTTTTCCCCTTCAGCTCCATCCTCCCACCCAGCTCTGCACCCACACTTTCCTGCCCATGTCATACCTGTTGGCAATACTTGCACTGCTGCCACTGCCGCTGTGTTTCCTTGCCCGGCTCAGCCTCCGCGTGGGCTTTGGGTCTTGTAGTCCAGGACTTGGAGCTGAGGGGAAGGTCGAGGCATAGCCATGTTCGCACTCTGCACAAGAATCAACAGGCAGGGCATAAAAAAGGGGTCAGAAAAAAATAAAAATTAAAATTAAAAAAAAAGTCAGTTGGCAGGCCTCACCACTGACCCATCAGCCTAAATGGGGGAAGCCCTTACGCACAACAGCACAGGGAAATGACTGCTGATGTATTCAGAGGGAAGCGGACCAAGAGGTGGAAAAAAGAGAGAAAGGGAGTGTAAAAGCTCAGCCGACCTCAAAGGAAGATGAGCACATCTCAAATACCTGAAAGCATCAAAAGAAGCCACGACAGCCCAGAGTGCCTCATCTCTCCTCCTGCTCAAGCTCTGAACCGAGCAAATCAGGAACCTTTCATTCCGCAACGCCAGGACCTCCCACCCCATCCTTCCTGTCCAGTGGGAAACTTTCCAGCCAGCCCCTGGTTTTCTCTCCAGAAACCACATCCACCTCGTCCTCCCCTTTCTGCCAACCCCCCGCCTCACCCACACCCCAGCCCTGCCCCTCGCCTCAACCCCTGCTCGAGGATCAACCACCAGCTCCGATCCCCTTCGCCTCTCTCACACCTCCGTGGAGACTCCTGACCCCAACCCCGCTCCCACCACCGCGGCAGGCGGTCAGCCCGGCTCCTCCCTCCCATTACCTCTCTCCCTCCGCTCCAGATACTCGGCCGCCTCCAGCAGCCGCTGGATGTTGATCAGCTGCACCCGTTCCATGGCCCCCGGGGCTCCGGCCCCCCCTCGGCCCCCAGGCTCCCAGCGGGGCAGGGGGGCTGCGGGGCGAGGAGTTGCCGGCTTCCCCCTCACCCCAGCCCCTTCACATCGACCCCTCTCTCCCCAAGACGGCTCTCCTCAGAGGGGCACAGAGATGGCGAGGACGCCCGCTCCCGAGGAGGCAACGAAGCGAGGCCTTTCCGACCGTCCCTAGCGCCCAGCCTGCCGCTGCCCGCGCCTCGCTTCGCCCCCCAGCCCGCCCTCACTCCCTGCCGGGCTCGGCCCCTCTGCCCCGGCCTACGCTTACCCCCCCGCCGCCCGGCTCTACCCCGCGATCCCGCCGGGACCGGCCCCTCCGTTCGCCCCGCCCGCCTCCCCCAACGCCTCGCACCACTTTGTTTACCTCCGCCGGGCGCTCACGGGAAGGGGGGGAGGCGCCGCGCCGCGGGGCTGCACGGGAAATGTAGTTCCGCGCCGCCGCGGGGCATTGTGGGACGGCGGCTGTCCCCGCGGGGGGATGGCGGGACGCACAGCCCGGCCCTGAGGCGATGGCGGCGGGCGAATGGGCACGAGCAGCCGCCCGCCCTCCCTCGAGCAGCGCTGGGGCTCAGCACGCGGCTGGGCCGAGAGGCTTGCAGCCACTTAACACCTCTCCTTGAGGTTTCCACACGTTGAAGGACCAAGAACGGGGCAATAAAAGAGCAAATAGGCTGCAAAAGGAAAAGCTGCGGCCGCATCTGTACAGATATTAACTAAAGAGAAGCTGCAGTGCATCCAGGGCTTCTGATGGCACGCTGAGGTGCACAATCCATGCCCCAACCCGAACATGCTCTACAGGCAAAAGGTAGCACAGACAGCAGTCTGCGTGCCTGTGAAAGCCTGTGGGGTGTCTGAAGCACCACACAAATAAGTCACACTTCAGCTTCTCGACACGGTCACACCTTCAGTGCGCATCCCCACTCTGCCCAATCCCCCAGTAAAGCACTTCACACCCCAGCTTTCACACAGGCCCAACCCCTCACCACCACTTCTGCAACTGGATTTTGCCAACAACTTTAAGGTTTGCTGGAGCAGAGCTTCAAAACCTGTTAGCGTGCAACTGTACGATACCAGTGTCTAAAGTACTTAATCTACACTTGGAACAATAATCACAGAACACTGAAAAATTGATCAGAACATTCAGAGTTAAAATACAAATCTCAAACTGATACCAACCTAACAGAAGAGCTGTTTTATTGGGGTTACTTTTCATGGGTCTGGACCTTTAGCCTGTGACCAGTGAAAGATATAAGGAGACTCATGTAGAGTCACAAGAGTTGACATGAAAGAGAAACAAGTGGATTTGGCGTAGTTAGCTTTTCTTTAAATTCACCGATTCACCATTTCTGAGGTCTCCACAGAAAACTGCAAGCTTGCAGCTGATTGAGGTAAAAGTAATGCCACTATTCAGTTCTTACACAAACCTCGCCACCTCTGAATCATAACAGGTTGGTTGGTTTCCCTTCAGATGGGACAGTTTTCTATACTGGAAACTACCAACAGCACGGATTATTAAGAGCACACGTTAAGGCTCAAATCTGAGCAGGGAACACTTATGTGATCTCGGGGAAAGGACACAGGTGTTCTGCACCAGTGGGGTTAGAACAACAGCATTTCTGGGCTCTAGCTCGACTTCCTGCTTCCAAAACAAGGCAGTCATTTGCCTTCCAGGATTAGCAATGCTAAACATCAAGCAAAACAAGAAATACCCACCACGATGATGAAGCTCAAAATCACTGTACTGCAACCACCACTGCTAGCTTTCAGGTGGTACACGTGGAGATATGTGCTTCCTTAAAAAAAGGAAAGCCACGGCTGGGATACAAAGGAGTGATTTAGGAGTCAGCCTCCAAGAGCCAACGTTCAAGACACAAAGCAGAAGAGTACAGAGGAGAGGGGCACATGCATATGGTGAATTAAATCAGCACCAGAATGAAGCAACAGCAGGATCAGTTCTGCATGAGATGATGTAGGATCAACTCCTCCACGCACACATCAGCTCAGCTTCCACGTCTTTGTTTCTTAAGTAAATAATGCACAATTACAAAAATCTGTGTGAAACAAAGACAGATTTGAGAGCAAACTGTGGGATGCCTTTCCAAAGAAGGAGCCCGACGGAGATTGGCCAGCCAACCACAGAGCCACAGCTTATCTGTAAAATCTGTCCGTTGTCATCCCAAGTGGCAGTGCGGGCAGGTCAGCCTGCAAAATGCCAGATCTGTGTGTGACAGAAACAAAAGTGGGTGGAAAGCGAACGGCACGAAGACGCCTGGTGCTATTCAACTACCGACCAAAAAAACCCCAAAGTCACATTTAAAATGGGGTTAAGCAATCCACAGGCCATGCTGGGGAGGGGCTTAAGGAAAAAGTATTTTAGGGGAGAATGAGATCATTTAATTTAGTGGCTCCAAATGATCTGTAAGTACAGTTTTCTGATTATAAGTGCTTGCTGCTTGGCATCCCTTCTGGCAGCTGTGATTCACTTTCATTGTGTGTTCTGCTGCTTTGCCCTTTAGAAAGGGGCTTTTTACATTTTATTAAATGGCACTTCGGCAGCCCTCCATTTCCAGCCTTAATAATGGATTTGTTAATCTCCCTGATAGCCTTTCCCTCCTCCTTAGCAACAATTTAAATATCCAGGAAGAAATCTGCAGTGCAGAAATCAATTAATATTTACATCTGAAATGCTGCTGTGTTATTTTATTCACGTAAAACAGATGCAGTCTGTTTTGATTTTTGATTTTTTTAAAAACCAGTACCACAATCACTTGCACTAAAGTAGCTGCTTCCATCAGGAGAATCTTCTAGGAGCTTTCCAGAAAGTAACGTTTTAAGCTTCTCAAAACTGCAATGACTTTAGGTTTCTTTTCTTTCCACTCTGCAGGAAGGGAAACTGAGGTGTAAGCAGCATAATCACTCGCACAGAGACGCCCTCAGCTAGAGGTAGAACGAGAATACAGCTCACCCATCAAGAGGCCCAACCCTCTGCTTTGGGCACGAGGCTTAGAAATAACATGGTGCTTTGCAACCTGGAAGTTATTTTCAGCAAGGGTGATACCCTTAGTTAAAGTGCCTGGTTTTCCATCCCTTTTCTGGCTTCTCAAACTGTCCTGTCTCCATCTCTACGTAACCTATGGGAGGAACATGAACATGGCAACAGTTGCAGGGTTTGTTTGAAGGTGGGCAAAGGAAACCCTTGGAAATTCTTAACCTTGCTTTCAAATCCTTTAAAATTAACACCCCTGCAACCAAAGCATGAACAAAGGTACCCATTAGGAACCATTTTCTGTTGCTCTCAAATCAGTAAAAAAATTTGCAGGGGTGTCGGATGAGAAAATTTTTGATGACAACAGATCCACAAAACTTGTTTTTGATATCCGGGGGAGCAGCAGCTATGACATACCTGAATATCCCACCTACCAGCACACACACTGCAACAACCAACTCTCCATTCCCCTGCTCAACACTCTTTCAGCTTGCAATACCTTTTGCAAGGGTCCTACAGCACCTATAGGATACGGCCTCATTTCTCACCCAGGAGCCTCGTTCTTTCGCAGGGCACCAAATAATCCCTTTCAGGGCTCCCACTGGCACCTGGAGCCCATCTGATGGGGAGGACAGAAAATTTTCACAGCCAAACCACCTGGACATCCAAGAGTTAGAGTGTGAATAAAGCACATGCTGTATACTCTGATCCAAAGACTACCCTCTGCCAATGGGTAAGGCAAAAGCCAGGGGTGTGTGGTTCTTTGGGCTGCCTGCTCCCAGCCTCTGGGAGACGTGCTGCTCTGTTTTCAGACCTGCACTGTGCCCCAGTTCGTTCCGAGCGAGTGACTCAGTCAAGTCACTTGACTGATCCACCTACAAAATTAAGTAATAGGGCCACCCTCAAGGAAAAAATAAATAAATAAACAAACAGCAAGACAACATACACAGGATGGGGTCTCTCAGTTAACAAGGTAGGATTTTCCAGACAACAGCAAAAGACACTTCTCTTCTGGCCCTGAGGATGCCCTGCTGCCAAGGACATGATCAGTTCTCAGCAGTGCTCCTGGCACGGCTCTGCAGCTCTTGCTCTACCCTATCATTTCTCCTGCTGTGGCTTCCTTCTGAATTTCATGATGATGTACAAACAGCACGAGTCAAAATAACACAACCTGGAAGTAGCTGACACATGAGTCACTGTGGCCAGGTTATGAACCAGGAGGAAGGAAGGGAGTGTATTATAAGCTAGAAGAAAAACATATAAGTGAAGGAGCTCTGTACTGCACCATATCGCATCACCGTAAGACCCAAGACCATCCATACTGACCTTGAGCCATGTGTTCAGCTCTCATTGACCTTAGGGGAACCATCCTTTGGTTTGTCAGAAAAAGACCCTCAAAAATGCATAAACAGTGGAAGGAGCCACAAGCTGAATATAGTGTTGACTCACCCTCAAGGCTCAATTTTCCTTCCCTTCAGACAGATTTATTGAAGAGCAAAGGACAAATCTACAGTCACCCATTCGTTATTCTTGGTCAGAAGGTCGCTAAACATAGGCAGCACTTGAAAGTCAGACTGCAAAGAAAATTTGGCTGTCTTTTTGCAGGGACCAAAGTCCACTGTCCTGTACACACACACCTGTGCTCAACTGTGAATAAGAACACCGCTGTCACATTGGTTTGCTTGCCATCATGCTTTTGGAAGAGGATATGACAGCATGTCTGTCTCTGCAGTGAGCTCAGTACATATACATACCACGTCTATTAGAGATAAGGCATCACATCCAAGGAATTAATCATGTGTTTATGCTACTTGTACTGACATAAGCAGGAGCCTGTGAACACACAGGTAACTCTTGGCACATACCAACCCCAGCTGAATTTACTTCAGGTCCCTCTAATAACACCTTCCCAACTCCAGCACTTCAGCTGCTTCTACACGCTGCTACGCAGGCCTCGCTGTGAGGTGGTATTGCAGAGGTGATAGATACACCACCGGGGCTGCCCTCAGCAGGGCTTTCATTTCTGAAAACAGCCAATGTAATTTTTCCATGTGCTGTTTCTATTCCTTTGCTACCAAGCTCAGATTTCTAGAAACAGGTCATTTGGAAACCTGTACATGTCAGTTAGCAACGCGTGTTGGGATTGGGTTCCACGGTCTAGGCATGGGAGCTGCCTCAAGCAGACAGGCAGCACTGCTCCCCATTTCCAGCAGTGAAACTGGAAAAAGGATTCAGCATTATCTCCATAAATAAATACTCCATTTTACCCAAGCGTTATCACAATGGGATTCCACTGTACTCAGACTCTGTACTATAACCCACTACACTGTAATGCACTTCTGCTGCCACACCATCCAGCCACGTGGGCATGGTGGCGATGGGTTGATGGCCGGAGTAGATCATTTTTGAGGTCTTTTTCAACCTTAATGATTCTATGATTCTATAATCTGAGTGACAAGCAGTGCTATCCCACGGGCTCATCGCTGCCTGCAGCTTTCCCAAAGCCGCAATACCGATCCCAACGGCACCCCAGTACTTCGCTGCCTCGTCCCCATCATGAGCACAGGTCAGGTGGGACCAGACACCTCTCAGCCAGTCCTGCTTTCTTCAGGCCATGTTTCCTTGGGGGCAGGCACTGTCACTCCCCACGTGTACAGCACCCATCATTGATGTAACTCAGTGGTCACACCAAAACGTAGCAGAGCCTTGCCCGGCACCAGCCAGACCCGGCACGCAGCAGGGAGCATGTGCCCAGCTCAGCCCAAGCTTTTGGGGCCGCTTTCCTTTGTTGCTGCTAATTGCCAGGTAGGAGCCTGTAAAGATAAGCACGGAGCCATTATCCCCGTCTGGCAGCCGGCACGGAGCGCACGGAGCCATCGGTGTTGCTCCAGCAGCCAAAGGGCAGCGGATCCCGGTGCAATAACGAGCTGAGCGCACGGCTCTCCCTCCAGCAGGTCCAGGTACGCACTCAGGACATCACCCTCCCGCTCTTGCGGCTGTTTCTCCCTTTGAATCGGTCCCGTGGTGCTCAGGGATCGTTTTCCAATTCCAGCAGCGTTTTTCTTTGTCTGGGAGGCAACGCATCAAAGCCGCCCGCTCACCACCATCACGCACCGCACCGCACCGCACGCTCCACAGCGAGCCCTGGGCCAGCCGGGACTGCTCAACCCAAAACGCCAGGTTGCAAATAAACACCGAGACATTCTGCAGCACGTCCTGATGGAGGCAGGGAGTTCCCTGCTACGAGCACGGCTCTCCTAAGCGGAAGACGTAGAGAAAACAAGTGCCGGGGAAGGGAGCTGGTTGGATACTACCGCTTCCTTTCAACATTTGGCAACAAAACCCCCACGTCCCCACGTGCTGCTCACGCAGGGGAGCCCCATTCTCCATCTGCAAGCACCGAAGCTCATAAAAATCATGCGTTTTGAAATAAAATGCGTGAAACGTCAGATACCGTTGCAAGCCAAGGGCAGGACAATTCTGTTGGCAATCCCGCCCCCCGCAACGTGATTCCGACACTTCCCCTTCGGGCACAGAGAAGAAGAAGAAGAAGAAAAGAAGACAGAAAAACAACCGGCGGTCTCACAGTGACCCCCAAAGCACCGCCGCTCTCTCAGGCGCAGCGCTGAGCTCCGCCCGCGCCTCCATCATCTCAGCGCTCGCACCGCTCCGCTCCGCTCCGCTCCCCCGATACGAGGCTCTGCGGGCTCATTATGAAACACCGATTCGCACGTGAGGGGAAAAAAAAACCCCAAACCATCACAACAGCACTATTTCTGCTTTGGAAGGCAGAAAAGCAGCGCGGAGTTGATGGTGGAGAACGAGGGCTCGCGGTCCTCCGCCGCCGCGGCTGAGGGGTCCGTGCGGGCGCAGCCGCTGCTGCACCACGGGGGTCACCGCACGGGATCGCCGTACGGGAACTGTGCGAGAGCGGGGGGTGGGTGCGCCATGGGGGAACGGGAACGCGGCGGGAGCTGCGTGTGCTTCGGGAAGACGGGGGAAAAAAAATAGGGGGAAAAGAGGAAGAAATAAAGAATTAATGAGAGGAAAATAAAAGAGGAAAAAGAGGAAAAAAATAAATGGAAATGAAATAGGAAAAAAAATAAAGAAAAAAAAAAGAAAAAAGAAAAAGAAGAAAAGGAAAGCAAGGAAGGCAGCCTGCGTGTGACCCGGGGACACAACGGCAGCGGCAGCCCGGGCTCACCCCGCCGGGCCGCCCCGCACAGCAACGCGTGACGTCACGGGGGACCCCGGCGTCGCTTATTGGCGGAGCGAACGGCCGCGGCCACGCCCCGCTGGAGGTCTCCGCCAATCAGCGCGGCGGGTTGCCTCCATGTGCGAACCATGTGGCTGCGCGGGGGCGGGGCGCCGGCCCGGGGCGCAGCGCAGCGGGGCCGCTCCGCGCAGCTCCGCGGTGCGCGCAGCGCTCCGCACACGGCGCCCGCTTTGTTCCCAGCGCGAAGCGACAACCTCTGTCCCGTCCCGGTCAACCCTCCCTCTCACTGTGCGCGCCGCTTCGTAAAAGGCAACGCGCGTCCTGCGCGCCCGCGGAGCGGGAGGCCGGCGGTGAGGCCGGCCGCTGCCCCGCACCGCCGCTCGGCCCGCGTGGCCGGCCCTGCCCTCCCCGCGGCGACGTGGCGAGCGCGGCCGTTTGCCTACGTGACTGCGCCCATGCCCCGGCGGGGGGAGCGCGGCGGTGACACCGCCTCCTCCCCGCGGACCCGAGCAGAGACCCCCTCCCGTCCGCCGCCCGCGGCCCCGCCGCTCCCCCCGAACTTTACGCGGGGGTCCCGCGACTGTCCGCCGCTGGAGGCGGGGGGGCCCGCAGCCGGCCCAAAGTTTGCGCGATTATTTATTTCCCCCCTCCCGCAGAGCCGCCCGCGCGCACTCACTTTTATTTTCCTTCTCGATCCGCTCCAGGTAGCTGGCGGCCTCCAGCAGCACCTGCACGTTGTGCAGGAAGGTATCCATCCCCGGCCCCGTGTTAAAAATGTCCCCCAGGGGACACCGGGCCCCGCCGGCCTCCCCCGCCGCTCCCCGCGGTTCTCTCCGCGGCCGCCCGCGTTTCCCCATGCCCCGCCGCAGCCCTCCGGCCCGGCGTGTGCGGCGGAGCGTGCGGCCGTGCCCGTGTGCGGCGGTGCCCGAGCCCGGCGCCGCCGCGGTCCTAGCGCTGCCGCCGCAGCCGCCTCCTGCCGCTTGTGCGCTGTTTTCGTCCCGAGGGCGGCCGCCGCCGTCCCGCCCCCCCCACACCCCCCCCCCTCCCCGCCCCACGCTCCCCGTCGGGGCGGCCTGGCCCGTCCGCGCCTGCGGAGTGCGAGCGGCGGCCGCCGCGCTGCTCTGAGAGCGGCTGCCGGGCTCGGAGCGGGGCTGGGGAGCAGGAGGGGCCGCCTCGAGTCCCCGCTGTGCGCCCTGCACCTGCAGAGCCTGCAGTGCCCCGTGTCGCCCCGCGTCACCCTTGGCACTCCGCGTCACCTCTTGTCATCCCACGTTCCCCCTTGTCACCTCTTGTCAACCCGTGCCGTCCCATCGCCACCTCTCGTCACCCCGTGTCACTTCCCACCCCCTCATCCAGGGATCGGTATCCTTCCCACTCAGGGACACGGGGACTATCGCAGCCCCGTGCGAAGCTCTCGGTGCCACCGCATCCCCAGGGGACTCCCGTGGATCCCCTCGAGATGCAACAACAGTGCTGTGACATCACATCACTCTGAATGATATCCCCGCGGCCCTCGGCTGCCGTCCCAGCAGTGCCCCCATCCACACACGTTACTGAGCACTAATTGATGCTGTGAAGTCACAGGGGCCTGAGTCACTCCGGGCAAACAAACCCCTTGGGCTCCCAATGGCAGGGTTATTTTTAGGAGGCATGACCACAGCGTTTCTTTGGCCACACGCACGTCCTGGGGCACGTGCTGGAGTCAGGGCAGCTCCCAGGCAGTGCAGCGTGGCTGTGATGCTGTGCCACCCACTTTGGCCCTCCCATGCTACTGGCCACTGGCTCATTGGAGCAGAGCTTTCCGTGCCGTGGGCAGCGCGTGCTGCTTCTCCCCGTGTGACAACACCAGGTTCAAAGCTGGAACAACCAGAATTTTTATTCCCTTCCCTTTTAGCTCAGTTCAAGATGTCTTTTGCCCCTGAAAAACACGGTGGGTCTGGCCAGCTCCGGGCCCCAGCTGCTGCCTCACACCCTCAGTGCTGCGATTTTCCTTCTCCGAGTCTGTTCTTGGCTGCTGGATGCAGGATGCTGAACTGCCTGAGCGTGCTCTGCTCCACATACATTTAGTGGCCCAAAATTACAGTCCCCACATGAATATAGGAAGAGGTGGGTCCTCAGTGGGACCCGGGCACCTGCTGGGACCTGGGCTGCCCAGGAGGACGGGATGCCAAGGTTCCAAGGCCCAGGAGAAATGGTGTTTCCTGGGGATACATGCTGGGAGGCACAGAGGGGCATTTCCATAGAAGTCTCCCCCAAAGCACTGCCCCCTGGGCACCTCGGATCATCACATGCCCTCTCTCTGCTCCTGCTGCAAACAAGAAGGACAGGACATTCAGGAATTGAGGAGGTCTTGCTATTTCCCCAGTATCACACACTCAGCAGCCGTGGTCCAGCAGCCTAAATGCAGCCAGCTACATTGCGCTGTCTGTGTTTGCCTTCTCGTCAACGTTGTTTAACCTTTGTGCTCACCCTGAAGCTTCCTTGTCACCTCCCCAGGTGGGTGTCCCCACCCTATGACACCGCACAGCACTGGGAGACAGTGCAGGACGTAGGGGCCAGAACAGCTCTAGATTTTGGTCAGCAAAGGCCCCTGGGTGCACCTGTTCTCTCTTTTATGGCTGAGACCATCGTAATCCTTTTATGAAATCCCACCTGCAGGATGCTGCTGCCCTTTGGAAGGATGAACCTGTTTTCCATGCGATGACTGTGCTGCCCATCTGTCAAGGGCAGACATTCCTCGCTGCTCAACGGCCATACAGAGATATAAAAAACCTGCTTGGAGGGCTCTCACATCTCTCATTTTATTTTGCCGTGGTTGCTGTGCTCATGGATAGCGATGCAGAGCTCTCATAGATCTGGAGTGACTGATTGCTAAAGGGTCCCCCTTGCTGCTGGACTGCCCACATCAGGACAGGTGAAGCCTCGGTCCATGCTAAGGAGCATGGCTATGAGGAACAACATTTCACTTGATAAGCCTTCCTTTTGCCACCCTGACGCTGACCTTTTCACTTCCAAATTGCACTCTTACCCCCTTTGCCAGCCTCTCTGGGCTTCTGGCTGTGGTTTCCTGCAGGATCCCAGGTGCTGGGGCTCAGCCACCACCTCCATCCACCTGTCCTGGGGTCACTCTGTCCCTGTCCCCACCCCAACCCCAGGGCAGGAGCAAGTCAGACTAACAGATAATGAGCTCCCAGCCCCAGGGAATGGAGAAGGAAGCAGTCATTGGGGTGCCTGGTGTTAGCTATGGGATTAGTGCCTTTCCAGACGTTGGCATAGCTCACTTTTAGCTGCACCTGGGCAGACGGGCACGGCTGAGCCTGACGTAGAAAGGTTCCTAAGTTCCTTCCCAGCTGCCACGCAGATTGCAGCTGTTTCACCCCAGTCGTGCTGGCTGCACGACTCGTTCGGTCGGTATTTAATTGCCTCTCCTTCACAACGCATTGCACGGGGTGCAATTTGCCATTGCTGGGCAAACAACACGGGTTAACGTGCTTTGCACGGAAAGGCCGTGGAGCAGGGAAACGTCGCTATCTGCTTCTGCTCTCCTTCGCAGCCGATGGCTCCAGACATGGGCGGGGTGCGAAGCCACGTCTCGGCCGCCACGGGCCCAGCGGGGTGAGGGAGCTCAGAGGCAAGGAGCAGGCTGTGCCCTGCCTCGGCCTGGCTTCACCTGCATTTATGGCTGTGCGCAACGCAGCCGTGTGTTATAAAAATAGGCAGAAATGGATAACGCTCAATATTGATACAGACAGAAAGGCAGGTAGATAGATAACCGGGCGGATTTTAGTGTTCCTTAAATATTGACACAGACCAAGCTATCAGTCAGCATCGCTTTTACAGACCTGCGAACGCCCAGACCGTAGCGAGCAGATAACCGTGTGCAGCCTGGCACCAAGAGCAGCGAATGCACTGTTTAAGTTCTGTTCTCCAGATCTGAGGCATTGGTATGCCTTGATATCAGAGAGGCACGTGGCCATCACGGCTCCAGGGATGAGGAGTGGGCTGCTGGTCGGTGGCTGTGATGGATTTCCCCTTTTTAAGAGGTGGTTCACCCGGTCCCAGTGCTGGCCGTGCTGCTGCTGGGCTCAGCTCTCCTCCAGCCACATCTCAGAAGGTAAATCCCCATAGCCAGGCTGCAGATGGGGCCATGCAGCACCTCGCTACGTTGGGAATAAGATTCAGGACATTAAAGGTGCTCAAGGTCACAAGTGAATGTTAAGATAACATCACAGTCTCACCACTGCATGCAACCACCTCTTGTACCCACAGGGACATGAGCACGTGGGCCCCCACACTCCCCAGCACCCACACCACCTCCTCCACAACACACTGCCAGCTTCGTGCCCATGCGGTCGGTGTGGTTCTGGTGCCATCCACATGGCTGTGAGCAGCACAGCATCTTCACAGATGTCCAATTGGCTCTTCCTTGCAACAAAGATTTCTCCAATTAACGTTTGGTTTGGTTTGTTTTCTGCATACCCAGTAAACAAGCCATAACAAAGGCCTGATCCTCGTCAGCACAGGGCACGCTCAGGGCAGGTGCCACCATGAGCACTGTCCAGCCGTGTTGGTACCACTGTGACTCTTAGGCTCTTTGGCCTTTGATGCACATTACCTTTGACCTTTAGGACCTTGTGACCTCTGACCTGCCAACCCTCGATACAGTGATCTTTTGACCCCTGACCTTTGAATACCCAGTGACCTTTTGATCTTGACCCCATGACCTCTTGATCTTGGATCCTGTGGCTGTAAACCCCGTGAGCTCTGACCTTGAAGAATCAGTGCTGGGGGTGCCCAGGGTGCAAGGGTGAAGCATATTAACTCAATCACCTGATCCGAGGTAATGGAGGAGGTGGCTCGGTGATGTGCCTGATGAGGAGGTCCGAGAGGATCTCTGCAGTCACGTGCATCACTGGGTCATGTCTGCACAATGTGGATGCACAAATACCACGCTGAAGCAGGGAGAAAAAAAGGCTTAATTTGCCTCATGTGTGCTTGAGCCATTGGTTTTCGCTCCCTGAGTTTGACCCTATGCAAATGTTGATCAGGGACAGGAAGGAGAAGCTGGAGAAACCAGGCCAGGCAGACTGGAAAGGAAGTTCTGCTAAACACATGTGGAAAAAACCCTTGCAGCCACCATTTCTGGTCGATGTGACTTCATTTACAGGCAAACCTCAGGTACAAAACATCTGACAACACACTTTTTTAAAAGTCAAACCTATTTTCTTCTCTCCTGGAGCCAACGCAGGGCATCTGCCTGTTTGACCGCTGTCTATCTACCTATCCCTACCCTTGTCTGATTTTCCCTGCACAACAGCAACATTAACAGCCTTTTCCTTCCCCAGGCTGGCCAACGCAGAAGGACAACTGTAACAAATCAGCACAGACGTCTGACTTAGCCAGGAACCTGTCTCCCACAGAGACCTAAGGAAGATACTTGGAGAGAAGCATAAGAATGCAGTGAGTACGCAGTGATGCTCAACACCTCGCCCTCAGCCTCCGGCAGTCTGCAGTGTGTTCTCTGTGCACATGTCCATGGCTAAACCCTCAGACGAAGGGCATCAGCAAAGCTGTGCCCCAACACCAAGGCACCCAAAGCTGCATGCTCCCAGCCATGTGTCCCTGTGCATTTCCACTGCTTCCACCCCAGCCAGCCAGGAACACTGAGAGCCCCCAGCCTCAGTGGGTGAGGCTGCTAGAGAGAAAACACTGGGCAGCAGGATATTCTTCCATGCAGCAAGCTTGCACATGCAAATACGTGCACATTTTTAGCTGCAAAAACATTGAGCTAAGAGAAGGAGCCCTGCCTCCAACTTACATCTCCTTCCATTTCTGGATTTTGAAATGAATCAATCAAAACCAACCAGTCCAGCAGGCAGATGTCAGCTTTCATCTCGCTGCGCTGGAACTGGAATAATGCCCACCAAATCCCCACCAAAATACTTTCTTTGAAAGCTCTTTTGTTAACAGCTTTCCAACTGCAGGGAATGGATGCAGCAAACGCGACCATCTGATGCCACCTAATGGCCATTTGAACGTTCGGCTTTAGAAGGTCGTGTTGGACTTCAGGACTCAGCCCTTCAATACTCATAGCTCCTGCAGATGCAGAAAGACAAAAGGTGGAGTGATTAACTGCAAGGGGACTTGGAGAACCCGGCAGCATTCAAAGGTAATGCGCTCAAACGCTGCCACAGAACAAGGCTGCAGGAAAATCCAAGTTTCTCCACCTTATGTTCTTGCAGTCTCCCAACTGCTGCTGGCTTTGCAATGGAGATTAGAGATTTTGGCAAAGGACTCTGCGACTTTTGCATTAGCAAAGTGTTTTTCACTTTTGCTGCACAAATTTGGCTGCTCTGTGAGTCAGAAGGTTACATGTGCTGAGAACCATTGGTGATAAGGAGTTCTCAGATTTTCTGCACGACCTGTTCCACTGAGCAGTATGCTGTGCTTTAAAAGCTTGTGATGGCCAACACAGTGACAAACTCAACTTTTGCAAACTGAGCACCCAGACAATGCAGCAACTTATGCTGTGTGCTCAGCACCATGCAGTTACCCAACTAGCAAGGCAGGAAAATATCACTCAGAATGGCCTTAACCACAACTTATCCTGTCTCCTTGCAGCATCTACAGACAGCTCTGAAGTCCATAATGTTGTATAATTTCTAAGTGCAAAGGAAAGTTGTGCTTTATAGACTCTTGGGAACGATGGAAGCTCAGAGAAGAAGATTTCAGACACGCTGAGCCCTGCAGTGTAAGCTGCTCTGTGTTGGAACTGCACCCATCTCCGTGTAAATGCAGCACTAAGCAGACTGGAGATACTCCTAGAGACAAACAGTAGTAAAAAAAGATGTTTCACATAGTTCATATAAATGTAAATACTTCACACTTCAAATCCTGCTGCCTCGGAGGCACCGAGGTACGCCATATGCTGGCAGGGCTTGACACGGATGCCTTTGAATAGCACTGAAAGAAAAGATATCCTACAAAACATTTTGTTTCCCTTGCTAACATGAACGAAACAGTAATTTCCACAAGGTATCTCCCTGGCACATCACTTAAACCACCTGAGCCCCACGTCTGAGGCTGTCAAGCTTAAGCCCACGCTTAAGCAGCAGCCAGACGGATGAAGCACGAGGAGAAGTGGCAGCAGCAGCACGCCTGGGGTTCACACCCTTGCCTGACAACGCCACGTTGTTTACCACAAGCCCATTCTCCTTCATCTCCAGGATCTAAGGCAGAAAACAACAGCTCTCTAGTAAGACCAGACAATTTTCCTCCATAGCTTTCAGAACGAACCCAAGGAAACCCACCTTCACAACAGATTCCATAGCAGTAACGTATGTAACCAAAGCATCTTTCTACCAGCAAGAGATGCAACAGCACTGTATAAACAAACGGCTGCTTTACAAAACACATCTATTTAAAATACTGTTTATTTGTGATTTAACATTAATTAGCATTACATCTATGAGCAATTTCAGATAACATTTATATATTTTCCACAGGACACAAGAGTTGGCTGGCTCATTCTTTATGCCAAAGCAAGTAAATAGAGGCATTAGCAAAAGGTGCAAATAGTTCACGGTTGCATTTTAAAAAATATTTATGCACATTGCATTCATTTAGATATATTTTTAAAAAAGTTATGAAAAGCGTAGTTCACAGGTTACTGTTTCTACATATGTTGTAATACAACACAAATAATGTAGAACATAAAAAACGAAGTAAGCAACTGAAAGTTTCTACTATGATTAAAAACACTGATTCCAGTATTTAGTGATAGCTAGAAAATTGCTTCCAGGATCCATTCCAACACTGCATTATCACACTTACACAGTCAAAGCTAACCAGCCCCCGAACATGCTATATCAACATTGTGCATGCCAAACCACTCTCCAGCCATATTTAACGATTATATATGGTATAATATTTCAACTGGTAATCTGGGAATCACATGGATCTTTAAAACGCACTTCCTATTGCCATGACTGATTTACAGACGATTTGACACAGCGAAGAAAAACCTATGTTAGTTTCTATGTTTAGTTTGTATTTACAATACAGTAAAAGTAATAAAATGACAATATCAGTAAAAATGAGCAAGTGGCAGAGCCACCCCACCCATGGCACGAGGCTCCGGTTTGTTCTGGGTTCATCCAAAGGACAACACACATTCATGAGACCCTTTTACAACTCAAACAAAAGTGAGGAAAAACACAACAGCAAGTGTTGCGCTCTGCATGAATCCACACAAATCGCTTAAAACTCCTAACGTGGAAACGTCACTTTGCTGATTTAATAAAAATATCCCACAATCCATATCATATATTTAAAAAAAATAATCACCAGACTTTTACTTTCTTTGTCTCCTCCTATCTTCTCACTGTTTCACTTCCCTTTGAACAGTTTTGTTTCCTTCATTTGGTTACGTTACGAGATTATTTTTCTTCATTCATTAGCAATACCACGAGGAAAAAAACCCAACACGGTAAGTTCTGAATCCAGTTCAATGTTAAACGATTTTGTCTTCTGACTTCTAAGTCCCTGGATTCCTCAATTATATTTAAGTATACTCTAAACCAAGCGTTCTTAAATACACTCTACTATTTAATGCCTGGTTCACATGCCTATAATATTTTTTTATACTGAATGGTATACAAACATTTGAACATATAAAATCTTCTTTTTGTTTTGCAGTTAAACTAAATTATCAATGTTACGTGTATAAAATCCCCCTTCTTGAAAAATAAGGGTCTCCCCCCTCCCCCCGACAGACAAAATAGAAAAGAAGTCTTCAAAAATTATATTTCACTAAAATGAAATATTTGGCAAAGAAGTTGTCGATGAATGGAACTCTTTGACGTTTTGGATAATTCCAACTAAACTTCCTCTTACACAGTTCTCCCCCTAATATTATGTGCCAGTGTATAATATTTCTATATGACCTCCTCTTAAAAAAGATTTGAAGGTGTGCTGTTAATATGCACCCACCCAAAACAGGGGTACAGAAACACAAAACCTATGGTCAAAAATCACAATACAAAAAGGTATGATCTGGTTACCAATTCGGACAGCAGTTTTTGTTTTTCTTTAAAGAAAGTTATATGATCACCCAACGATACCTTTAATAAAGACTTTACTGTACTGAAAATGTCAAGGTCTGCAAAACACCCCGGGCAGAACTTGTCGCTGCACACCGTGATGGTATTTCGTCTCGCTATGACGGTATTTGAGCACCTGCCAGTGTAGTTCTACACGAAACTAACCAAAGTTTCAAACCCTCATAGCAGTTTCAGGTAAGTGAGAGATGAATTAATTTTCACTTAATATGAAAGTCTTTTTTTTTTTTTTTTTTAAATCTGTGTTTGTTTGTTGCTGTTTTGTGTAAAGCAAAACCTTTTCCAGTTCCTCTTTGTTTAGGTTAAAAGTCCAGTTACTGCACACCCCTAACACTACTCTGTTAATGGTCAACCTAAGCGTTTAAAATGTGCGCCATCTCCTCCCAACAGAGCTGCACTTACACTTCCACTTTCTCTTTCTTTTTGTTCTTCTTCAGGAAAGACGGGGTGCGGAATTTCTTCTTCTTCTTCGACGGGGATTTGGAAGGTGACCCTTCAGGGGACAGGGCCTCCTCTATCTTTTCAGAGCTTTTAATGGTAATCTCTACGCTCTCCACAGTACTAGTGGTTAACTGACTGACCCTCTTGGTGAGGTCTTCTTCCACGTCGTGTGCGTCTTCCTTGCCGTTCACCACCACCACAGGTAGCTCTGCAGATATGAGGTTGGCACTCTGGGTGTAGAGATCTGCGTGATTTTCTAGAGAACAGACAATTTTACTGTCACTTAGCTGTGATATCATGTAAAACAAACCCCAGACAAACAAACACAACAACAACAAAAGCCAACCCCAAGCTTGAAACAAAGATGTGAGTCTGGATTGCAATCCAAAGAATGAAATCCAAAATGCTAAGATGTCGGCTTTTCTCCTTTATCTGCCTGTTGTAAACAGACCTAAAATGTTACTACCAGATGTTGGACTGAGGAAGCTAAACTCACCTCTACCAGGTGCATATGCAGCTGAAGCCGTGTGTAGTACATTACACAAACAATATATAGATACACAGTCTCAAGCATACTTGGAATTACATTTTACTCCAGAGACAGGTTTACAGAAGTGCCACCATTCCATGCAGAAATCTTTGGAACACTGCCCTTACCAAGTGCCTTCTTAGACCTCTCCGGAAAAGCCTCAGTCCAAACATCTGATCTTAATCATAGAGTCATAGAATGGCTTGGGTTGGAAGGGACTCCATGGATCATCACGTTCCACTCACCAGGTGCTCGATCATGTTCTACATCAGATTGCCCAGGGCCCCATCCATCCTGGCCTTAAACACCTTCAGGAATGGGGCACCCACAACCCCTCTGGGCAGCCTGTTCCAGCTCCTCGTCACCCTCTCAGTAAAAAACTTCCTCCTGACATCTAATCTAAATCTCCTCTCCTTCAGTTTAAAACCATTCCCCCTTGTCCTATCACTATCTACCTGCGTAAAAAGTTGATTTCCCTCATGCTTATAAACTCCCTCTAAATATATTGGAAGGCTGCAATGAGGTCTCCTCATAGCCTTCTCTTTTCCAGGCCGAACAAACCCAGTTCCTTCAGCCTGTCTTCGTAGGAGCCCTTAGATCATCTTCGTGGCCCTCCTCTGGACCCTCTCCAAAAGCTCCACATCTTTCCTGTGTTAGAGGATCACAACCAAAACCAAAACATATCTATTTCCTCCTTCTCGTTTATAACTAAGGTTCAATACATCGCATGTTATTTTCCATTTGTGAGAATTATGGATTAGAAAACCTTGGGAAAGGCAATTTACTGGACAGAGTTGCCCCCCAGACTTTGGGAAAACAGGGCTCTTTTTTACTCATTCAACAACATAGAAGCATAAAGAACTCAGCAAAAAAGCAGATGACTCAGGTTATGAGAGCCACCAGCATTTTAGAGAAACTACACGGAATACCTTCTAATTTTTCTGGGACATTTTGCGGGGACTGAGTTTGGGACTGAATTTGTGACACAGATGAACCGTCATCTGAGAATAATTCCTGTTCAGCATCTGTAGGACAAGAGTTTGATTAGTAGCCATGCAGAAGTAAAAACAAAGCAAGCATGTCAGTACTAGTGGTACAAGATTTACAGCTCTGCTAGCATTGTGCTCTCTATGCTGACAACATTAAGAAGTTACAATGCACAGTTTAAATTACGTAGAATGATAGATTTACACGTTTCATCTGCTAACAATCTTTTTATATTAGTTCATTAGCAGAAAGCACAAAAAAGGGGGAAGGGTTGCATTCCATTGCATTTCACATAGCATGCCCCGTGGTTTAATCTAGCCTTAAGTCACACACGCTGCTGATAGAATAGGCTACCACACTATACACCAATGTGGTATATAGCCAAGTTGGTTTATTACACAATAATGTGTGCATAGTGAGTGATACTGTCAAAAAAAACCCAACAATGAATTAGTCATTTCCTACACAATAGCAGTCCTGGATAGAAGACGTAAAAAGTGAAAGCAGATGAGCCTTGCACATTGGGAGAATAAAGGAGAAATTAAAGAAGCAAAGATCAAACATCTTGCAAAACTTCTGGAGGTAATAAATTACAAATGCGAGCTCAAAAAGCACTGGAATTTGAAGGTCAGAAAGTAGAGAATCTGTTGACAGGGCTACACCAAACGTGAAGCAGCACAGCATATTCGTGTTCTCAGGGAGAGCTCAGTGGGTTTTTCCTGTGAATTCTGACACTTGAACAGACATAAAACAAACCTTGAGATAACAAAGATTTTCTTCTACCTTGTCACATTTTTCATAATTAAGTGGCAAAAATCATTTTTCAGAGAGTCAACTATTCATCACGTATCATTTAGATAACTGAACAGAACTTCCACAAGTGCAGAAGGTTACAGATTAGTTTACAATCGTTATCATCACAGGTGGTCACAGCTCAGCTGGACAGGGTCCTCAGCAACACAATCCAAGGTTTTTGCCTTTCATTGCTTTAATTTCAGCGTGAGCTGAATTAAATAAAGAAAAAAAAAAATGATTCTACTTCCTCAAGTAGATATGAAATACAAATGAACTGATGATAGAAATGTAAACCCCAACCACTGACCTTCCAGCCCTAGCTGCTTGCGCTCAATTGTTTTCTTGTACTCTTCCAGTTCCTTTTCTGTGAGATGGCTGAATGGGTTGGGTGGTGCTGGTGGCGCGTGCTCATCATCTTCAAATTGCATCGGCTAGGAGAAAGGAAATTAAAAAATTAGCAATGAAAAAGGAAGCAAGCAACACGCACGTGGCAATTGGTATGATGACTCCAAAACCTAAAGAGAGGGAATACAGAAGAAAAATAAACAAAAACAGCAAGGCCAAAGTTACCCTGTTTAATGGGCATTTACACAGTAATGAACATTAACCACTGTAGCTATAAATCACAGTTCATTTACAGTGGTACAATCACTATTTGAGTGGGGTTTTGTTTTTTGTTTTAAATGAAGGGGAACAGCTTCAAAGGAGACATGTACCTAAATAGCTTACTGTTCAAGGACTTAGATTTTCTTTGGAAGTGAGAATCTTTCAACAATAGGTATTCAGATGTAACATTTCCTATATTTTTTTGCAAATACTCCAAGAATTCTAGGATGTCTTCATGAGAAAGTAGCTGTGCTCATGCTACAGTTGAGGAACCTAACTGGAAGAGGGCTTCTGAGATTAAACTTATAGTTACAGAATTAAAATAATTCTCATATTGAAAGACAATTAATTTGGAAAATATTCTTTTTGACTGAAATAAACAAGCAAACTGTATCACTGCAAAAGAATACTGGAAGCCAAAATGAGGAATCTATTTATATGGTTGCCTAGAGAGGCGGTGGACACACCATCCTTACAGATGCCCAAGGTCAGAATGGAGGGGCTCTGAGCACCTGATGGAGCTGTAGGTGCCCCTGTTCACTGAAGGGGAGTTGGACCAGATGACCTTTATGGGCCCCTTCCAATTCTAACGATTCTATGCAGTAACTCATGGATGGTGAGAAACGTAAAATTATTGAATGCCAACTCTAGTTCAATGTGGTTTGTTACATACCTTATCAGGGTTATCCATATTAACCAGAAGTAACTACATTCTATTCAAGTCAAGGCTGGCAAGAAACCAGAAACCCTCACTCACTCCCACTCCATTAGAAGCCTGTATCCAATGACAGCTGCCTTCTGCATGGTCCCATCCCACCTTTTAAATTCACGTCATTTCTGGGCCTTAAATGCTTTTCTTTAGCAGTGAGTTCCACAGAACAATGAGAAGTTATTTTTGGCACTGTGCATCGCAGAGTCCATCATTCTTCAGCTTAAAAGGCCTTAGAGAAGGCTCCCACTACAATAATATTAAATACAGGTATGCCTACCATGCATATCTCCATCTGAAACTAACATTTTAAACCTCTGAGATAAAAAACATGCATCTACATGAATAAAACACATTACACACTCAAAACTTGGCATTAAAATTACCAGTTCTAACAAAGTATTTAGAAAGAAAATGGCACAAAAGTGAAGCTTGAAAGAAAGCAATGCAAAATAACCCAAATCCACATAAATCAGTGAATTATGCCCTACTCACTGGGCTTGGCTTCTTATCCACAACGATCCCAGCAAGCAGCTGAGACTGTGGTCCTGCTGTCTTCAGGTCATATCGATTTTGCTCCCGAATCTATAGAGAGACAGACCAAATATAAATATAAGCAGAAAAAACAGATCAGATAAAAACATTATGCAGAAGAAAAATGGGAGTCGACTAAATAATGAAACAGCGAACTGAGAGAATCTTAAAGTCATTGTCTGGAACTTGTAGCATTAATCTCTGGATGACCACAAGATGCCTTGCCAGCCCTAAGGAAGGGAGTTACTCCCTCTGACTCCAGTTCAATCCCCACGGATACTGATATGGTGCTTTCCAAGAAATAAAAGATTCTGTAATCACATGGAAAGCGTCCCAAATATCTGCTAGTACAGTAAAGCCCAGGGTGGAGTATTTGGTCAGTCTAACAGTTAGCGCCTTACGTGCTGGAAGGGAAAAGCAGTGAGATATCTGTGATTACAGACAGGTCCAACAATCTTTCATTTTCTTTTTTTTTTTTCCTTCCTTTCTATTGCCAAAAGAGAGTGAACTGAGCCACAGACACTCCAGTGTAATGCATGCTAGAAGGATTAGCACAGAGCAGAGCTCACGTGAGACTGAATTATGCTGTACCCGATTTACAGCAATTTGGTTCATGCTGGCACCTAATTATCCACTAAATATAATGTTAAATGATGGGGACTACCATTTCCAATCTATCATTTCCAGAGTTAATGGTCATCAATCACCAAACTACTGCATTCAAAATTTGTATGTACATAGCATATTACATACACAGTTTTTTAGTGCCAAAATCACATCAGAAACTTCCTACCAAAAACAGAACACTTGAAAATTTTAGGTTACCATCACACTTTATTTAACATATAACTATATCTAGAAATAGTACAGTTTTATTCATTACACATCTTTTACCTTATTTCTCTTTTCCAGCACCTCACTGGGGTTTGTGTTTAAAGGAACAAACTGGTTTGGATCTTCAATTTTGATTGGTGTTCCTCCACTAGTCTTGGACGAGTCGTCAGCTTTCATCCACTTAAAGGAAAAAAAGAATTGCACAGCATGATGGGGAGGGACAATTCTCAGTGCTGTTTTATGGCTGAAGAGAAGAAGTAAAGAAGAGCCTTCCTGACTGTTTTCAGTTCCACACGAAATCCATGGAATATCCCCAAATCTTCATGAGTTTGTTCGCTTGCCAAAGGGGATCTAAGTTGCCTTGAGCACGTACCACCCAGATCACTTTTAATAAACACCAAAACACACTCCTGTGTGCTAACTGCCTACTAACGAAGCTATGTTCAGGAGGCATCATGCTTCCCATCCACTAGCACACTGATCTGCTGGTTCCAGAGCTCATCCATGCTCTCTCATTTCCTCAGTCGCACAGTCAGCTTCTACCTCTGCTAATCACACATTTTGGAGCTTTACTCCTCTGAAGCGAGGTTTTAAATCTGTTGCTGAGGCTATTTCTTCCAAACACAAGTGCAAAAGATGCTTGCTAGCCTGCCAGCAGGAGGAGCTGATGCCTTTATGGTTGCACCGTGCAACTCGGAGCAGGACAGCAAATAATGAGCTCCTCAGCCCTGCAAGATAAGCACTGCTCTGCAGGCTGGAGACAGAGGTAGCAAGAGGAAAAGGCTCGATCACCATGAGTAGTAACAAGAGCATACTCTTCAGAGCCTGTTTTTAGCAGGCTCACAAACAGGAAAAGGATAGGTAGTGGCAAATTAGACCTTGTAGAGACGAGAGCAACCTACAGGTGATTTAAAACCTTCCTATATTTGGTGGGTAATTTAAAACGTAAAAACATACAGCAGCAACATTATTTTCTGTCTTAGGAATTGGAGGAGCTAGGTGCAAAGGGAAAATAATTCTTTATTTTTTAACATTAACTGTTGCTTTTCCAAACAGCAATGCCCAAATCATTGAGTGCCATTAGTACTGATGTCACTAAACCTCCCACAAACCTATTTCCTCCTGCTTCATTAACTGATTTGCTAATCCTGTCAAAGAGGTCTTGAAAGGAGCTGTGTGCAGTCTGCTTTCTCCCAAGCAGTATAAAACCAGAACAACTGCCCCAAAGTATTGGCCCACCGTGATCTTGGTCCTGGGACTCGCTTCCCCGTTCCAGGACTCCTCAGGCACATTTACTTTCAAGTACGTGTTTGGGGAGTTCAGCCATCTTGTCTTTTCCCTCTGTTGCCTCTGCGCCAGGAATTTCAGCGGGGAGAGCGGGACCGCATCGTCTTCAAAGGAAAAGGCAGTCACAGTGGCTGGGATCTCAACGTCACTCTTATGTCTGGGCTTTTCCCTGACCAAGGGCTGCCTGTAGGCATAGCCAGTTCTGTATCCCTATGGAGAAGGAAAAGGAAAATAATAACAATTTAAGAAATAAAATTAAAAAAAATTGAAAAAGTGACTGAAGAAGTAATCTTTTTTTTTTTTGTGCTGCCCCATATGCCTTGAATGGGTTGAGAAATCGTTCTACCTTCATTTTCAAACTCGCAAAGAAACCAGAAAGAATCATTTGCCATACGGCAGCTGATCCTACACTCAGAAGCTCCCAAAGGCTGCAGGGACGTTGCCACAAGTGTGCTCTCACCAGGTTGTCCAGCATCCGCATGAGTGCTTCAAACTCCTGCTCCCCTACTTTCCATTTCTGCTGTGAAGACATATTAACTCCTCCTCCTCCACCTGCTGCCACACCGTGAGTGAAAGGCTTGAACTTCTGCAGATCCAGTAGTAGGAGATTGTCTATCCCACCTGCTCCAGCTAATGCATGAACCTGAAGACATCAATGAGTGTTATTTCACTTGCAGAAATGCTTTTAGATTCTTTGCTTTTCTGAATAAACAAGAGAAACACAAACACCCGCTGCAATATTCCTCAGGCTAATTTTCTTCTGTGTGAACATATATTACAATATATAGCAGGTGATTCCTACTGAAAGGATGATAATGTGTGCTAATCACCACACTCTAAAAGGAGTGAACTCAAACACAACCTCTCAGAGTACCCTAAGAAAGTCTTTTTCCATCACAGTATTAAACATTTTTCACTTTTATATACATTTCAAAATGAATGAGCAATTGAACTCAAAATGAATGTCAGGGTGAGGGAGTAGAGTGCTGTTCAATCCTCCCCTCCAAACACAGGCTTGGGAATGTGACGGGAAACACATAAAAGCAAAGTGATGAAGTTCTGAGGATGGGCTTAAGAATTACAGAGGATGAGGACAGTTACATATTCTTGCTCACCTGTGTTTCACAGGCCAGTTGCACGTTGAAAATATAGTGGAATGCTTCTTCCAGTGTCTCTCCTAGAGCTACTACGCCATGGTTTCTCAAGACTAATACCTGGTAAATGAAGACACTAATGTTAAATGGTAGAAACTGTCACAGGACATGAAAATTGCGTTTGGGAAGCTTGAATGAGGCTGAATACCTTGCAACTGGGTCCAAGAACTTTCTGCAGCTGAATTCTCTCCTCCTGATCATCAAGAGAACCCTGGTAGTTGTAATAAGCGACGTCTCCCAGAATCAGAGCCTCCTGTGATATTGGAAGGATGCCACACTTCATAGATGAAACCTATTTCAAGAAAATGAAATATTGATAATTAGGGAAAGAAATTAAACTCTTAAAACCCACAACATAACGTGTAACTCTTAGCAAACTGTAACTTTGCCAGAAAAAGAGACACTGCATAGTGAGGGAGTTGAGAAATAGTATCTTCAGGCTTTTACTACTCTAAGTTACAAGAGGGTGACAGAACTGCTGCTACACAACCTTAGGACAGATTGATGATAGGAAAAGATCCCAAGTGAGTTTCTGTAAATGTTAACCTTGTTTAATTTTCAACACAAGCAGTCGAAACGTTTTTTTCCTTATTTCCCACGCTTATAATTTCCAAGAACTTGTGTGAAAGAAGTTAGCCATTCCTTTATTTGTCTGTTGTCAAGGAATATTTACATATGTATTTATCTATTTATCTCAAACCAACGATTTCAAGTCTCCTTATGTTTTTATAATTGTTTTATGAACCATTTTAACTTCTATTTTTATATATTTACTTATATTTTATATATAATTATATTTTAACTATGATTTTTCAGTAGCAGAGTAAATCCAAACTGAGCACAACTACTAATTAAGCCAGTTAAACGAGTTGTATAATATAAATGATGATGCATACAGCACATTATATGGTCAGAGATACTATAAATGAAGCCTGGGTAAACTATCCTTAGTCTCCTCAGCCTGAGCACAATCATATCTAAGCATCAGGTTATTACCATTCATTTCATTGCAGTAGCCCTGCCCTCTTACTTTCCTGATTTCACATCAGAGTTTTATTTTAAAGACAAAAACAACAGCGTGGAGCTATGTTACGAACAAAACTAAAACTGCCACGAGCAACGATTCAGCTTTAGAAAGGTGATTTAAGTTCATAAGATTAACCTGTCGTTTTTTTTTTTACTATTCAAGCTAGGAGGAAGAAGACTTACAGCTGCTGTTGCAGGGGTATGTATGTGTATTACACATCTGACATCGGGGCGCGTGGAGTAGATGGCCACATGTGGACTGAATCCTGCACTGTCGATACTTAGAGTTGTACTGCCCTGGTCAACTACATCTCCCAGGATGTTCACCTTAATCTGGAAAAGTCAAACAAATGGACAACATTCAAGAAATCTGCAACAACTGTAATTATTTGAGAACTTCCCTCCCCTTCATACTTGATACCAAGTTTTCCCCATGCTCTTCAGGCTTAGAGCATGGAGAGCCACCTGTGTGTCATTAAGCCACTCTGCAGACATCAGTAGCACCTGCAAGCCCTACCATGAGAGAAGTAAAGACAGTGCCCTGGTATACCATATACTCCTCTTTGGCCTAGCTGACCTTTCATTTAGAAGAAAGTCTCAGCAATTTGCAAACCAGAATCATAATTGGAATGGAAACCAACTATGAGAAAAGATCTGGTTCAACCTGTAAGCATATTGAGCGTGTTTATGTAAGCCTCTTCCAACCATGCAAGAAAGAAAAAAAGACACCTTTGATATTGTCACGTAAATCACATACAATTCCAGATCGCTGCTGGAAAGCCTTTTGTAAGGGAAGCAGTCCAATTCTTGGTGTTTTACAAACAACTGTATTAACACTTTCTAAAGTTTGAGTGTGAAGAAAATTCAGCCAACAAATTTCCAATAAGAATATTAAATGTGCAGAGAACATAAAAACGTGTAGGAAAATTAAAATAATAATTCCAGGACCAGCATAAAACAACAGGAGCACATCAGGCAGTGTTCTCATGTCTTTATTTTGGTCTTCTATTTCCTGCAAGGCTATCAGCCTATCAGTCTTCCAACTAATGCTCCTGCCACCTCTTCCAACCGGAGATAGCTTCTTCACAGATATGAACTGACATGAAGAACATATGGCAGCTTCTACATCAAAAGATACATGACTTTACAGCTACAGGATCCTAAATACCAACCTGTAATTTTACCTTGTTCCTCTGTAAGCACCAGGGAAGATTATTCAACTTTACTTCCCCATTTATAAAGGTAAGAACTGATTCTACTGACACTACCCCTACAGAGTGATCTCATAAGAATTACCAGATTGTCAGGCTCTAAAAGGTTGCTGCTATACTGAGGCTATTTAATGAGCTTCAGGAGAACAAAACTTTGCTGCTGTGCATTGAGGTTGGAGACAGAGCAACAGAAAGCAAAGCTATATCCAAAAATAAATAATCAGAACAAAGGATGCTGCTATCTAAATAATTAATCAGCTTTGCGTAGGGTGGGTAAACATTAAAAGCAACTACAATCAAGCAGTATGATTACAGCTAAGTCCATTTTAGTAGCCACAAAAGTATTTTAGAAAACAGGTTGAGCCTTGGTGGTTACTATGCAGGTGAATTACATACCAGATTGGAAGCTGAAGCTTCAGAAAAGGACAGACCTCTTGGAATGATTAGAATATGATCGTGTTCTTTGCTTACTCTGACCTGAAATGGAGGGAAAAAAACAACACATTACTGACTTATTTCTGAATTTATATTAACTGGGGAAATTAATTTGACTAAACAGGTAAGATCTCAAATCAGCATTCTTATTCTCTGAAATACTTACAGTGATATAGGCATTTGGCAGATGTGCCCACCCAAACAAGTCAGCCAATCTGTATAAACTGGCTAATTTGCAACGAGTAAGTTTTTCTCCCTTAACAAATGAGGAGGTATCTATCCCAGGTAGATCATTGATGGGGGTAATCATTCCATGGCCTGAAAAACAGAAAAAGATGGCAGCCAAGCAATTAAATACCTTCCAGCTACGTCATGGTCTTCTAGAAGCAGTATATCTAAATTGTCAGAGGAGCAACACCAGCAATTATTAGACTGCATCTGCACTGCTGGGACTTCTAGGGTCCTTACTGAAATCTCTGCTAGTTTTGACTTCGATTGCATGAACATCTTGCAAAGGGGTATTTCTCCCCTTCATGAATGCATAATATCCCTCTGAGAAACACTGCCTTTGCTTACAGGGAAAGTTACTACCAGGAGAGAGAAAAGGTTTGGGTTTTCAACAGAAAGAGAGTGCGCACTTTGAGATTAATCACCCTGTCCAAATCCCCAGGCAAATGTTGCAGGGAACACTTGGACCTGCAGGACCAGCTAGAGACATGGAGATGAGGCACTCCGAGCTCTCTGTTGTTCTCTTCCACTTAGTCTGCTGTATGAACTCTAAGGAGCCATTTTGGGACCAGTTCTCAAAAGATGCTGAATGCCAAGAGTTGCCAACTGTACCACAGGCTTGTAAGCTCCCATATCGTGTCATCCACCCACAGTGCTTAGGCCAACTTCAGCACTTCAGTACTGCAGGACTTGGGAAGACTGGAACATCCCAGCAATGTTTTTGTAACTATAGCATATTCTAAAAGTTATTTTCAACTCTGGGAGATATCTGGGTAATGATTCAACTTGGCAGGCTATTCCCCATTTTTACAACTTATATGCAAAAGTAGAAAAATAATGTCACATCTTAGTTTATGCTCACATTAAATTATCACTGGTAATAATAAAAACAAAGAGAAAAAGGGGCAGTCAAAGGCATATTTCACTTACTGAGTGAAGATGAGGAAAAACCTGCAAAAGAGCTTGCTGTAATGTAATCAGCAATCTGCTGTAATGCAAGCAGCCCAGTTGGGTTATTGCCTTTCTTCATCTGTTCTTGAATAAGGCATTCCAGATCTTCTCTAAAAGCCTGTGGAAACATTTGAGAATCATCAAGGAAACCTGGATTTGATAGAAGTAAGATTGTTACAGGTGGGGCCGGTAGATTTGCCTGTTATTAATGTTACACGACACTTCCCCTTAGACCTTGTTTTTAGTGCCTATAACTTTGCCAAACTTTAATCATCTGATCTAAACTTTGCATGCTAAATATTGGCAATTTATGGGCTAGAGGGGAAAGAAGTTTGGTCACAGAGGGTTAACCATTTCCAAGAAGAAGACAAGGTAAAATATATTTCTGTAAGTGTTTCAACAACTAAAGACCTCTCCATAGTTTCGAAGAAGTACTTCAAATCTGACCAGGATATGTTGCTTTTAGTGCTGGGTATTTTTTCTTCTAAATTCAGTAATCCCTCTGAAAATCCGTCCAAATTTGATAAAGTTATAAACACATGGAAAACTGGAGTTCATCCACGCTCAAGTAGGATTGCAGACATGCAAAATCTAGAAGGAAAGTCAGGAGGTCACCTCTCTGCTTCTTTCTTTCTCCTCGAGGGAAAAACCCTTCCCTCTTTCCTCAGTATAAAGTGTCCACAACCCCAGCAAGATAAACTCATGCCAAATACATTATAAGAAGGGTTTTCACTGTGTCAAGTTTAATATACTTAGCACTGTAGACCAAGCCTATTCCTTTCAGAGGGCAGATGAACCACTGCTCATAACAAACGCCAGTCTTAGGACTACTTCAGTCTTGACGTTTCTAGACTAAATAAATTCCGTTCTTTCAAACTTTTCTTAGTGGCTTTGTTTCCTAACCCTTTCATTATTTTTTTGGCAGTATTCCTCTAGCTTTTGTCTGAACACGCAGGACACAGGGCTGCACATACCACCAGCTAAGGTGTATGGTGAATGCTCTTGCTGGTTCATTCCAGAAAGACATTTGGTGTCTGTACAGTGCAACTGACTCCTACTCTAACTCCAGGCTACTCCCTTTATGTAATTGCTTCTTACAGTTTGCCTGCCTTAGTAATTATTTAGTCTCAATTAAAAAGGAAAAGAGCTCTGCAAGGCCGGTGTAATTTCTTCACTGAATTTTAATTCAGTTTTCTTGGTTGGGTAAAACCCATCAGTTCCATGACATTCCCATACACTCATAACTGCTGATGAACCAAGTACTGCTACCACGCTACCCAAAATATCTGCAGGACTCTGCTTGACGCGGCCTCTCAGTTGGGCATCCACAGCTACACTTAATTTTCAAGCACAGGCACTGTACTGTTTTCTCAAAGTAATCTCACTTGGGATCATATGCACCTGAGACTTGCCAGATCCCCACAGATAAAGCCATGTGGAGTGACTGTGCAGTAAACTGCTGTATGGATTTCTTGGTGCAGATCAGGTGCAAGTAGAATCTCCATCAAATAGCTCACAGCCCCTTGCTGGTGTGAAGACACATGGGCAAAATCAGAGTCTGCAGCAGGTGAGATCTATCCAGCAAGCATAGGGAAAGGTTGGGGAAAAAGGAGAAGAAAGAGGAAACTGAGTGAGAAAAGAAACCTAATGGGAACTGGGAGGGAAAAGGTGGGTCAGCACTAGAAGCCCATAAGGATAAATAATGGAGGTAATTATGCGGGGATAATTGCTAGCAAGGCAAACAAACATTTGGGGAAAACAGCAAGTGGTTGGAGAAAACAACCAGCGCTAACAGCAGTAGAGAAAGGAGGAAAGAATAGCAAGAGATTTGGCAAAGAATAAACCAGCTCAGTAGGAGGAAGGAAGATCTCTAGACAGAAGGACTCCCTGTGGGAAGGAGTGTTGTTATGCAGGGGGCTCAGTGAGGGGCTGTACGGAGAGAGAAGTGAGAGGGCCTGGCATGAGAGTTAGAAACAGGTGAACAACACCAATGGAGGGGATGGAATGCAAAGCGAAGACTGGAACACAGTGAAAACTTTAAGGAAAGGTTAATGGAACAAGGTAAGAACAATCTTTGTTATGGCACAGCCCAGCATCGCTCCTTCAAGCCCTGTGAGCATCACTTGGTGTCTCTCACCCCTACCCCTCTGTCCATCTGCAGGTAACTGTAAAGGCCCCTCCCACCCACCCAATTTGGCTCCAAGGATGGTCCTTGTTACTGGTGACTCAGGGTGTTCAAGCAGCAAAGCAGGACATGGCTGCAAACCCTGAAGGCCAGATGTGCAGCCGTGTTTCTTACTGCCCTGCACATAACTTTTAACTGCACCACACTCGTCTCATCCCCATGCCTCATTTAACACACAGCGGTTGGTCCACAGTAGAAAATAAATTCAGTATTTTTCCTCTTCTCATAGCTCAGCACATAGCCCCGTGCTTTATCTGCATGCTGTTCATACCCTGTTGTGATGACAATTATTATTTATCTGACAAGATTTTCTCTGGGGCAGATAATTACCGTAAATGTAAATGCTTCACAAGCATTAACTTGCTAATCCCCACAACATGCCTTTAAGGGCACTGTCATTGCTTTCACAGAACAAGGGTGCTGAGGTCCGACAGTCCCACTGATTTGGGATATTCATTGTGAGATGCCCCAGGTGTGATTTGCAGAGCACTCAGCAGCAAGTAGCTATTCACATACTCAAAGCCCAATTCTTGGTTAAGGCTGGAGCACAGCTCTGAGTGTCTGACACCCAGGGTTGAGTCTCAGGGGAACAAGCTAGAGACACAAACCCCAAAACCCAGGAGGCCACGCAGCATTGCTAGGGTCAGTTGGGATGAGGTGCTGAGGCCAGGAAGGAACCTGGGTACTTCCTGCACTGCAACCAAAGTGGCTTTCAGCACTGGATGGGGCTGTGGGTAACCTGATGTAGCGCCTGATTTAGTAGCTGGCAATCCTGCCCGCAGCAGGGGTTTGGAACTACGTGATCCTTGGGGTGCCTTCCAACTCAAGCCATTTCATGATTCTCTAGCATTCAGACACGTGTGATCTTTGTGCAAGATATGGGGATTTCTCGTGTAACCAGAAGAAAGGATTTTGGTGACTGAACAGCTCACAGCTGCATACAGAAAGGAGCTGAAGTCCAACCTGTATGTTTTACCAACCTGCTTGGAAGAGTACGATAACCAGAGGCACTTCCTTAGCATTTGCACATCATATTTCTGACCCTAGAGAAAGCTTTGGAACAACAGAACAACCTCACAACAAGAGATTTTGTGGCAGCTTACTTCACGTTGTTCCTAAGCTTCACAACACAACAGCTACTCTGCTCTCAGAGAACTGCCAGAACCAGCCATTCCAGCCCCAGTGCTCTCCTCTCTCAGTGGTTCAACACATTGCTGCAGTTCTATGGCACTTTCTCCTTCTACTACCGTGATCTATTAAGGCAGCAGAGACAATGACTGGACAATATATTTCATCCACAAGTAATCCTAACCCTTATTTTCAGACTCTGCCATTCCAAGACATTCAGTTACTCCTCAAATATTCCTGAAAGAGGCCCCTGCACAAAAATTCTGCCATCTCACACTCAGGAAGGCTGAAATACTCCTTTACTCTTGTTTATAATCTGTATATAAGGAAATTGCACATTTGTAGTCTCACAGGGGCCACGTGGAAGACAGAACTCATGAAATTTATGTCAGCATTTGCTTGGAAGGAGATGGAGAAAAACAGCTATCTGTGTTACATTAAATCACTCTCAATTCAGTAAGGACTATAGAAAGGATCTGCAAAAACATTCACAGCAAATTCCTATTAGTTGTATCCAGACTTCTTTTTTTCTTTTTAACTTGTCTGAGGAATGTCTATTGCAGGAAAAAAAGGCAGCGTGATGTATTTTGGACAACTTCTGATGGAAAGATTTATTTTATTTTAATTATTCTGCTGCACGCGCTGTTTTCATTCTTCTGATCTCAGTTTTGTTATCCAGTGTTAACGCAGTAGTGTCTCTTGCACACTAAGGATACTACAAGTGAGGATTTGTGGTTTAACAAAGTAGTTGATAACAAGCTTTAGAAGAACAAGCTTTCCTTAGAAGTAATTTCAGGAACACCAGAAAATTGGTATAATTCAGGGCAAGTAGCAGATAGGCAGATTTGGGATGAATGGCAAAGCAGATGTTAATAAATTGAAATATGGATACAATACAATGAAGTATGCTATTTATCTACATGCCAGTGCATAACAATAATATCTAGCAGACAGCAGTCTTCAGTGTCACACATAACTCTATGTATGTTTCCATACTTTCCATTAACTCTTCTTTGCTTCACTCTTTACTGCTAAGACTGCCCTTCAAGAATACCAGGCCCTGGAGGTAAGAGAGAGAGTCTGGGCAGAGGAAGACTTCCCCGTGGTCAAAGAGGATCTGGTCAGAGATTGTCTAAGCAAACTCTATGCACACAAATCCATGGGCCCCGATGGGATGCAGATACAAGAGCTGAGAAAGCTGGCAGAAGTGATTGCTGAGCTGCTCTCTATCTTCTTGGAAAGCTCATGGAGAATAGGAGAGGTGCCTGAAGGCTGGAGGATAGCCAACGTCACTCTAGTCTTCAAACAGGGCAGGGAGGAGGAGCGGGGAAACTACAGGCCAGTCCTCACCTCTGTCCCTGGAAAGGGGATTGAACAACTTGCTCTGGATGTCACTTCCAAGCAAGTGGAGGAGAAGAAGGTTATCAGGAGCCATCAACATGGGTTCACAAAGAAGAAATCACACTGGACCAGGCTGGTAGCTTTCTATGACATGACCAGCTGGGTAGATGAGCAGACAGCAGTAGATGTTGTGCACCTTGATTTCAGCACAGCTTTTGACACTGTCTCCCATAACATCCCTCATAGGTAAGCCTAGGAAGTGTGAGATAGATGAGCAGTGAGGCAGGCCGAGAACTGGCTGACTGGCAGAGCTTGGACGGTTGCCATCAACACTGCAAAATCTAGTTGGAAGCCTGTAGCTAGCAGTGATCGCCAGGGACCGTAACTGCCACTGCCCACCAGTGACCAAGAGGCATACTGCAGGGGGAGGTTTTCAAAAGCAGACAAACACTGCTCCAGCACAAAGCAGCCAGTTTTCAAGCGGAAAGGTCACTACCAATTTCAGATGTAGTACTTGACAGGAAAACGCTGACGAAGGAAAAACTGTACTGTCAGATGAATGAAAAACTATGCTACTCAGCTGTGTACGCTCAGCATTGCTCAATAAAGAGCTTCAGCTCTGGGATTTATTTCTCTGTGCTGGAACAGCACGCAGTCTGTACGGAGAAGAGCTCTTGGTGTGGAAGCTGGATGGGGACAGCTGGGGGGAAGGAGCCGCCTATCTCCTCAGAGCCACCGCACGGATGTCCCCATGACTCATGAATGAAACACAGGGCAGCTCTGTCTCACTGCACGAGCTGTGGGACATGCAGACACGGCAGCTCAGCATGCGTTTCGTGCTTTTGCAGGGGCCACGTGCTCAGCTGAATGTGGCACTGCAGGAATTGCACTGTTTCTAACACCCCAGCCGCTCCTTTGGGCCGGGTTAGGTGGGCACACGGCCTACAGCGCAGGCTCAGCTTTCTTTGACAAAGCTGTAATCGCACAATTAGCTCAACCTATTTCTAATACCATAAAATTAATTCTCCAGAAATACATGCAGTCACCTTCCGAACGCATATTGCACAAAGTCAAGCAGCTTAGATGCAAAAATCTCCCGTCTTATACATGCTAAGGCTCTCTGAAACTCAGCGGTGAGGTTGCAAGCTTCAGCTCTGACTCATTTAATTCCATTTAGCGTCAGTATAAACTGACTGTATAAATGGGGGCTTCTAAGAATCGAAGCAACATTTGCATGCACTGGTTGACAACTGTTTTTCTTCAGTCAACAGAAGCAGACAACTAGAATAACCCACAGCACTGCTATTTCTCTGTTATATCTATTTTTACTAGAAAACTCTCTGTATTAATTTCTACACTTTGGTAGACAGCTCTCTGAGGACATTAAGAGGTAGGTGGGCTCATAAGTATAGTATAAGTCCATAAGCAAGTACTATCTTCCCTTCTGTTTACTATTTCCATAGGTATATGATCACACTTAATGACTCAACAGATGATGAAACAAGGTGTAGAGAAAAAGAACTCCCCTGTAAATAGAAAAGAGTATGGCTGCGGGTCACCTGCTAACAGCCCACAGCAAACTTGTAAGAGGAGAAAGCACACGTTCCTATCAAGGATATTAAGAGCCCAAAGTGTCTGATACCTCAGCCTATAGAGCTAGACAAATACGTGAGGTCCCTACTCAATAACAGCACCGCTGCATGCCTAAAGGCAGCAGAATAACACAAGAAACCCCTTTAGCTTATTTTGCCCATTTTTGATCAAAGCACGTACACATGAACTATATTTTTTAAAAGGCTATAATTCAACTTCTCCCCACACAAACACACCCACGTGCACACAGCCTCTGAGCCCAGTCACTACCGCGATAAAAAGTTTTAAAACTTAACTGGTGCTTTGTTCCAGGGAGCGAGCGGACGAGAAGCAAACCAAGCACTGTGCATGCGACTGCCCTGGGAGGAAGAGCTGCACCGCCAGCAGCCTGCACAGCCCTGCACCAGCAGCAGGTGCCTTGATGGGAGAGGGTGGAGCTGCCCACAAAAAACCGCCAGAAAGCTGCGGCTGGCAAGGGGAAGATAAGGGCAACGGGAGTGTTTGTTAGCTCTATGAAGAGGAGGGGACAAAAAAAAAAAAAAAGGAGAAAAAAATGGCTTTGGCATTTCGCTAAGAGATGGGCTTATTAACAAGCGTGAGGAATTTGGTAGAGTTGCAATGATCTCTTCACTTGCAATGAAGTGTGTGAATACCTGGGCTAGATGGAGTGATCCAAAGATGCTCCGGGACTTAAAAATGAATGTAGCTAAGGAGGTCCTTTCAACTGTTGCTTATTTTCTGCACTGCAATGGCAACCCCAATTCCTTCCCACTCACCAGAGTGACTTGATGTCTTTCACTGGGCAGAATTCAGAAAACCAGTGAATGAAAGAAAAACAGATCTCATTGCAGTGCATTTTATTTTACAATTCCATATCACTTACCTACAGAATGAAGTCTGACGGACTGTTATTTACAATTAATTACTTCAAATACTGATAGAGCCACAGAAAAGGCTCATAGGCCCTGGAGCGTGTCAAGAGAAGGACAACCAAAGCTGTGAAGGGTCTGGAGCACAAATCCTATGTGGAGCCACTCAGGGAACTGGGACTGCTCAGACTTGAGAAGAGAAGGCTCAGGGGAAACCTTATCACACTCTACAACTCCCTGAAGGGATGTTGCGGCAAGGTGGGAACAGACTCTTCTCCCAGGTAACAGTGATAGGATAAGAGATGATGGCCTTAAGCTGTGCCTGGGGAAGTTCAGGTTGGATATTAGGAAAAACTTTCCCAGAAAGAGCGGTGAGGCAGTGGCACAGGCTGCCCAGGGAGGTGGGGGAGTCACTGTCCCTGACAGTGCTCATGAACCATGGAAATGTGGCACTGAGGGGCATGGATAATGACCAGTATTGGTGGGTACAGACTGGGCTTGGATTAGATGATCTCAGAGGTCTTTTCCAACTGTAATGATTCTATGCAAATTCATCAAGCAAAAGGAGGATGGACTTAACAGCTTAATGATTTGAATGATCTACAGGATATGGGGCCAAAATCACAGCAGGATCTGCAGACAACCCCCTCCCAAAGAAACAAACCTTCAACTCAGGCAAGTCAACAACACGGAGATCAGAAATATGGATGTGGAAACCACTGGCATTTGAAAACCTGAGTTCAAACTAAACGGAAAGCCACAATCTGGAAACAAGGCAGAAGGCAAAGGTAATTTTCATTTCTAGTGTAACAGCACAGAGAACAGAAGAGCAAAGATTAAAAAAGCCATTTTGATGAGAGTAGGGCAGGGGGCAATTGTGCAGTTCCCCAGCAGAAAGTTATACAAATGTCAGGGGAGCTTGAAGCCAGCTGGGGGAGCTGCAGAACGAGAGGCTGCTCCAGCAGAAGGTCCCATAGGATGGGAGCAAAGGGATAGAAAGGGATGCTACAAACAGGCAATGCTCCTAAAGGATCAGAAAGGCTTTTCAACCAATGGGGAAAAGGCAGTGCAAGTCAAAATAAGTGAGCAGCTGAAAGGACGTGGATATTTCATCAAAATGAACTGCCTCAGAAGGGAGTGGTGGTGTGAAAATACTGGATGTCCATCTGACACGCAACAAAGCAAGCCAGACAAATGTGAATCCCAGGGGAAAAAAAAAAAAAGCTGAGTCAGATGGGGCAGGAGGCTGGGCACATGCTCACATGTGGGCAGGAAGGACAGAAGGACATTTGGCCTAAGCATGAGAAAACCAATTTTGCAACATGGATGGGTACAACTGAATTACTGCCATTATGTAACAGCAGTGTTGAAGCATCATTATCCCGACTGTCCTTCTGTGTTGCACAGAACCAATCAGCACCGTCACAGCCAGCATGGAATTAGAGCAAAGTATTGGGAGATCCTGCAGGCCAGCTTCCTCTCAGGCTAAAACCAAACAGGCTCCTAACAACTGCATGTTTCATGGGCACACAGTGCATGTTCAGTGCAGCTTGACAAGCCACAAGAAACTTTCCTTTTCAAACTAACGGAGCAGAGATTTAGTTTGGATATAAGGAAGAAATGCTTTGCAATCATGGTGGTGAGACACTGGAGGAAGCTGCCCATCCCCAGAGATACCCAAGGTCAGGTTGGATGGCACGTTTGAGCACCTGACGGAGCTGCAGGTGTCCCTGTTCAGTGCAGGGAGTTGGAACAGATGGTGTTTAAGGCCCCCTCCAATTCAAACAATTCTATCATCCTATGAGAACATAAATGAGGCACGCCAATAATCAACTGCTGTGTTTGCGTACTCCAACCACTCAACTCATCACTTGGTATGTGATTTGACTTCCTTTTCTTACATCTGTAAAGTAACAAAATATGTATCACACTCCCATATCTTATGTGTACGTTCAGTAAATGACTGCGTCCTCCCCCACCTGCACTGACCCCCAGCATGCAGCACCTTCCCTGCTGGGTTTGGCCAGCTGCATCCTCATGCAGCTCCCAGATAATGAAGGAACCTCTCAGTTCCTCACATGGAATAACTGGGCAGCCATGGCTTCTGAAGCTTTCAGTCACCCTGGTGAGTGTGCCTAAGAAGAACCAGAAGGAAAGGAAGGCCAGACTTGCATACCAAAGCTTAAATTGGCATTCTGATGATAAAGCAAATTAGGATGTTTACTCATTAAGAAGTTAGTTACTCTGTATAACAAGGAATATACACCCATTTAGCATATAAAGACAGAACTGCTTTTAATTTTAGATGTGAGATAGGAATTTTTTGTTTTTAAAAAAGCATTTCCTATTTTGGTTGTATTACAGCTGAAGCGAATTAGAACCATGAAAAGCAAAGAAATCAGTCTATTGCAAAAAATACTTTTTCCTATGAAAAGAATAATGTAATACCTAAGTGTTCCGAACCTGCAGACATTAATGAAATAAAAATCACACAACTTTATGACCAATGGTACTTCTGAGTGCTATCAGGCTCCACAAACCTATCTGAATGTCTTTCCTTTTCACTTACTTAACACAGAACAACAAACATGCAGGTCGTGTCAGCTTGCCCAGGCCTTCAGATGTGCACGGGTTACAGGCAGCATCAAGTAAACGTGCCTGAGAAATCGCTGATAATGTCAGGAGATTCTTCATGGGCAGCGTTAACAGAACAAATCAGCGTTACTGATTTGCTTAAGACTTATTACAAACATTAGCAAACATCAGAGGTAATGAGTGTAGCTTTTAAATTATGTTATTTAGGAAAGGGAAATAGCACATCAGAGGGGAGTAGCCAGGCTGCACATCAATGTGTGCATCAAATGGCACATCAGAGAGATGCAGCAGTTTGATGTCTGAGGGTGTCTGGTCAGGGCTGTAGCCCTTGCAATGTCACGTACTGCACAAAACGCAGTGGTTCCTGAAATATATTCTCTAATGCATTTTCTCGCTAAGGGTGTAGATTTTCCTGCTTGAAAGAAAGGGAAAAAGCTTGTTAATAAAATATGAGTACCTAAGCTTCCTCGTAGATGGCAGTGATTAACCCTTTAGCTTTATAGCATAATTCTTTGCTTGGAGAAAGTATGTGTTCACACAAGTTCACCCTGAGTCCACACATGCTTGCATATTTTTAGGACAGAAAGTTATTATCTTTGCTACACGCACTTCAGTCACTGATACCTAATTATGATGAGTCAACAACTATCCCTCCAATCTGAGTACATATATGCACATGTCAGACAGGATGAATATTCACCAGTAAGAAAGCTCTTCACAAAAATGTGTCTGATGACCTCTCTTCCCCCTCTTCCAAAACACCAAACTAGTTCCTACTAAAGCTTTATGCAAACTTCTAACGCTAGGCAATTCTGCAGCTATAGGACAGAAACACCGTGCATAATACAACCCTAAGCTCATGTTATGCAGACCAGTAACAAGAGAAATACTTTTTGATACTTTTGTGAAAAAAAATGTATTCATAAGAGAGAAGATAATAATTTTTCATCTGACAATCATTTTCAGTCCTGACTCAAGAACACTATGCCACATTGCAGCCAGCCGCTGGAAGAAGTAATGCAGTTTTTACCCCCGAATCAGTTATGAAATTTGCCTGATGGACATTCAGTCCCAGATGTTGTACTAAAAATGCTTCTATTTCCTCACGTGGGGAATCATAGCAGGTTACTGCACATTTTCCGTTTCAAGAAGAGCCAGCAAAAGGAGAAAGAAACTGGCAGCCCAGGCTCCTTCTGTCCATGCCTTCTCACACCTTGCGTTCCACGTCCTCGTCTTCTCCCAGTCAGATGAGAATGGCCATGCAGCCAGCAGGTCCCTGGCTTATTTGGACAACCATTCCCTTGCACAACTTGCAACTTACTGACATCCCCAAACAGTGCTGGGCTTGGCTTGTCCTGCAGCAGTACTCTCAGAACTGCCTGGCTTCGTCCTCCTGCTGTCTGTTAAAGCACTTACCCAGACTCAGAGGTAGCACCTCTTCATCCCTTCCTAAAACCTGCATGCTGACATTGCGCCTCCAGAATACCAGAGACTGCGGCAAAGAGACATTTATTACATTTGGCAGACTTGGCAAAGGGTCCCCCAAAATGCTGAGCAAGTAGTTACGCCCACCCAATTCAATGCTTCCACTGGAAAAACCAAAGAACACCACAAACACAAACTTAAACACAACTTCTATAACTTATTTTTATCTTGTCCTATTTAAACAGGATAAAGATCCAGTCTTTGCTGTGAGCCTACTTATAATGTGAGTATTTTAACAGGAAGGAGCAGACTGATCACATTTTACAATCAAGTGTTTAACATAATTTTATCATGATTAAAGCATTATGCAATACCTCCTTGGAGTATTTTCTTTATAATAAAGGGGTTGGCTGCAGACCTAAACTTGCACAAATCGACTTGAAAGTCATAAATTCCTTAGTCAACAAGTTCACATTATACCCAGAGCAACACACAGATCCAAGAGGCACTCCACGACAACACTTTAGCAAACAATCCTGTTATTCATGGATGACTATAACAGGGTGATTACTAACAGCTGTTTGCAATCTCATTACATATGGAAAAGCTTCAGAAAAATGACATGAGAAACACCCCAACTTATAGTAGAACTGAACAGAAAAGGATCTGCAAAGCTGCTTAACCCCTTCCAAGTCCCGTTGTCCTTGTTGCTCGCCTTATAGTCCCCACCCCAAAGGTTCACCCTCATACACTCTCTGTAGCTTCAGACCACTCAGGCGCCAGTTTTGCTTTTCAAAGCATTCATCAGGTTAAATTCACACAATATATACATTAAAATATAAATTAAAACTATTGAACCACCCCTAGATTAAAGTGTTACACGTAGCCTACACAAGCACTGAACTTAGGCAACCAGTAGGTAAGTGCTAACACAGAATCGTTCAGGCCTTATATGGGTATGATTGCTCCCAAGTACAAGAGAAGAGAACGTATTCTAGCTGTTAAATGATCTTAGCCAACATTAAAAACGTAATTAAAGCATTCCTGATGCAAATGATAAGTTCATATTCAAAACCAGAGTGCAGAACTCCATCTAACACCCTGATTTGTTCCTATTTGACCGGTGACTCCTTTACTCTCTTCCTTGAGCCTAAGTTTTAATTAAGTACCCTTCAGCCAGCCAGATCCTTTTATAATACTGTAATGAAGCGTAAGACCATAAAAGCACCAGGATAAAAAAAAAAAAAAAAACAACCACCAGCGTTTGTTCACAGACTTGAAGCTAAGCAAACAAAATGCTGGATAATCTGCTTAGCGACTCTTCTTATAAGACAGTCCAGAATCATTCTAGCTAACAGCAACATAGCTTTCTTCCCTTAAACCTCAAGAACTTAAAGAGGAACCTCGAAGATGGCACTCTGTAATTGTCATCCCCCCTTAATCCTACTCACAGGGCTCTGCAGGATCTGAGTGACCCTCTTCCTCTGCTCCATCATGTTGAAGTCCTGCCGCAGGTCCGGAGACATGTTCCTCTCCCGGAGGTACTCGGGGTCATTCTCGTTGATGCGGTCGAAGTACCTCTCCTTGTGGGGCATTGTGGCTGCAGGGGGAGAAGTGATCACCACCTGACTGGCATCGGTACTCATGCTTCAGCTCTGCGGATGGGAGTCCTCACCTGCAAGACAAAAAAAAAGCAGAAGATTTAAAATAATGACATCCAAAATGCACATTTCTCTAACAGATGCTGAGAGGAAGGTTTTCTCAGGTTTGAAGAACAAAGAGAAGCAAGATTTGTAGGAAGAGATAGCATATTATGAAAACACATTCTGACATGCAAATACCTACATTCAATAACGTATTTAATATAAGAATATTTGCATGTAAAAGTATTTAGTATAGAAGCAATTTACAAAACGTCCAAATGGGAAGGAACACTGCCTGTTGAGCAGCATTAAGTGATGTGGTTCAACTGATACCTTCCTGTTAGTGGCTCAAAGCATCCTTCCTTCGGGTCACTGCAGCTGTGTGAGTAACACACTGACGTGGGGCATCTGAAGTGGGTCAGCTAAAACCTCCCGCGTCTTCAAGATGAAAACATTTGGGAGAATCCCATTAAAGCAGCTCCAGCAGCCCAAGCACTCCTGCCTGTGATGAGCCATGGGAATAAACTGGGATGGCTTTGGTATGGATACGTTTTTGGGTTTGCTGCTCTCCTGCGGCCTGAGCCCATTCACTTTCTGGCTGATCAGCAGGGCCTGCCTGCAAGACTGATCTGGGGGTACTGAGGGAAAAGTAAGGCTGGGTTTGGGAAAAATAACCTCATTCAGTGTATGATCTTTCCCTGTCACAGACTATTTAATGTCTTCTCATTTATTCTGTGCTTAGGGCAATGTGCTATAAGCGGAGGTACAAAATGAGCTAAGGTTTGCTAAAGAATGAACCATTGTCTTTTGCAGCTAAGAGCACTGATGCAGAAGGATAAAACTCTTGGGAGATCACTCAGAGACACCATCACAGCTCAACAACAATGAATTATGGTTTTTCCCCCAGAAAAATACTGGAGTTTAAGAGACAGAAGAAAGATCATCACGAGAAAATGTAGGTGCTCATGACGTCTCCAAATGCCACAAGGTACGAAGAGCTGAAGATCAGACCTGTTCTCCATCCTCATGGAAAGAACTGTCGCACTGGGTCAGAACAGACCTCCCAGCACCTCCTGGCAACCAAAATAAACAGATATGCAGAAGGCGAGCACCTCACTTGGATTGGTGACCATCTGCAACTCCTCTGCAGACACTCTGCCCAGGAGTTGCGTTATCCAGCTGCTTCTCCCAAAACGCTCCTGACTCCAGTTAACTCGGAGTGGCAAAGTGCCGCCCAACTACCAACCCATTTAGTTGGCAGCAACAACTTACACGCATGTCTGAGCTTCAAAGAACTTTTATTATTATTATGATTATTCTAAATAGGTTTACAGGACACAATTAGTTCAAGTCCGTTACTTTACAATGCGGCCTTACAGTGACAGAAAAGCCCATTCATCTGTGAAAAGACACAAATGTGGCTGGCAATACTTAAAAATCCACAAAAGAGATTTTCTAATTGTGTTGGACTTCATTTTTTCCCTCTTCCCCCCCAGACTGGATGTTAAGATTTCAACATTAAAGTCCTTGTAGTACAAAAAAACTCCATTACTGAACATAATATGGGTATTGGGTCCAGTTGTTCCTATTAGACCTGGTTCAATGCCTTCTCTGTTGGGTCCAGGCTGACTCTTGCATAACCCCTACTGCTTGGCTGGAAAACTTTCAAACAAATCAGCCATTCTTTTATTATTTATTTGTGTCTTGCACTGATTTTTGTTTTTTTCCCTCCAAAAGAGGGTCATTTTTTAAAACATTCTCTGCTTCTGGGGATCTAAGGATCCGTACCTCCTTCTCAGCACAGGACTGACAAGGTATTCAAAGAAAAATGGTTGCATCCTTTGATACCCTCATATAGCTCATACATACCTCATATACCTTATATAGCAGCCCCAGTTTCTGTATTTTCTACCTGTGACCGGGCAGCAGAAAGTAGAGCACTGCACCTTTGTCAGAAGGATACGCATCTCTCTACTTACAAGTTTTATTTAACAAAAGCTGCCAATTAATTGAAATAACTTGGACCTGTGCCTTGTAGGCTGCAAGATTAAGTCCCGATCGTGCCCATCTGACACTTTGTAAAGTCTGAGTAACATGCTGTGCTGCTTTTGTTGGAATAACTTTTTTCAATGTCAAATCACAGAAGCAGCTCAAAAATAATAATGAGGTCAGAGAAACATGGAGCACTTAAGGAAAAAAAAAAAACAGAGCAAGAGACCAAATGCAAGGAAAATTTCTTGCCAAAGAACAGCCCAGAAAGCACTGACTTAATATATTCTTCATAACATACAGAACACATAAAAGAATAAATATTACCATGACAGAAAGACAGCGACAGAAAAGTGAGTAAATCATTACACTGCCTAGCAACGAATCATTAACCTACCTTGTAGCCTGACTTTTTATGGCTGCATTCAGCCATCCCCATTTTCTCTGTGCAGTGCAATCCACCTGGTAGAGTCACCAGCACTGCAAACCAACAGCACACGCACCCCATAACTAACTGCTAGGACTGATTTCAGGTCTGAGCACTCGGGTTAGATGAGACCACATCTGAGCACTTTTAAGGAGCACATTGTGTTATTCTGCTCTCCCTGTTTCTCGCCTGCTTGTTTTTAAGGAACAGTGTGCTCTTTCTTTCCCCCTCCGGTATCTTGTCTGCCAGGAGACTTGTTGGAAGCGAGCTGGGTGTCTCTTGATCTCAGTTCCAGCCTCTTTGTGAATCAGGCAGGTTCCAGTCTGAATCAAAGACTTGGCTTGAACCAGCACGGTCAGCTACGCAAGTGAGCTGGCAGAAGGGAACATACTTAAGGAATACAAAAGAATGGTTAAGAGGAACAAAAAAAATATAGGTGGGGGAATGTGGGCTGAGATGAAGGCCACCATCACCACCATGTGACATTAGGAAGTCAGTTTGCAATCCTCCCTCCTACAGATTTTAGCAACGACATATTATTGAGTAATCACATCTGTTCTAGGACAAGAAAATACTTGGATAGCACCTCAAAGCCCATTTATTTCCTTCTCCCTTTTTTTTTTTTTTTTTTTTAAGCTTTTTGATCAGAACATCTGACAGTGAGTTGGCAGATCGCATTGCCTCTTATGTTGTATGAAGCTTAGATTCCATTTATCAGTCTCGCTTTCCGCACTGGTAAGAAGAATAAGCTGTATGCTCATACATGAGCATTCTCTAAAGGTAATCGGTGGAACCAAAAATACTACGTAATCATAGAATGGCTTGGGTTGGGAGGGACCTTAAGGATCGTCATGCTCCAACCCATACCCTGGGCTGGGTGCCACCCACCGGATGAGAGCCCAGGGCACCATCCAACTTGAGCACTTCCAGGGATGGGGCACCCTGTGACATCTCTAGGCAGCCTGTGCCAGGGCCTTACCTCCCTCTGAGTAGAATTTTTTCCTAACATCGAACCTGAATTTCCCCTCTTTTAGTTTGAAGCCGTTCCCCTTAGGTAGTTAGTATTATGTAGCTAGATTTCAGTAAGATATAACAATTCAGTACACTAGCACTCAGGGAAGTCAAACTGTCAGATTACACCCTTAAATTGACACAAGGCAGGATTTGCATTAAAAACAAACAAACAAAAAAGAGCAGTCACACCTCCTGCCTTCCCAGCCATGCTGCCATCCAGCCCTTCTGCCTCCGCCACCTCCTCCCATTTCTGCCAGCCAATGCACGTAAGGCTGCAGTGTGATGGGTAGGACACGCTCCTCTTGCACACTGCGCTGCCTTGGCTGCCTCTGCCAGCACGGTGCGGGCACAGGTGATGGTCACACCACAGCCCGCGCTGGCTGCAGATTGAATATTCAAATCCAGCACCACATATTTAAGTCCCTCTGCTTTTAAACAGTGTAAGCTAATGAAATAGTCATCATCTCCTTCCAGACACCACATTAAGGAGACTTGGTGGCGGCAAGTGTAAGCTGCTTCTAAGTACAAACTTGAGTGTACCTGAACCTGGGCTCTGTATTTCTGCATTGAATATAAAGCATTATTTTTGCACAATTACACTATGCAGTGTTAAAGTCAACATGAATATTCAAAGAGCTCAACTTCTCCCCAAAAATATGAATTAAGTGTCCCTAAAACCTCACTTAAAGAGAATGAGGTCAGTCATCCACAGATATCACATTGGTTTGCTGTTTCCTTGTCCCTGTAATTGTTCCTTTGAAAGCAGATCTTCCTCTTGGTATTTGTATTTCCTCCTTTTATTTATTTGCTTATTTTTAGTTGCAACCTATTGTAGGCTACCTGCTTTAGCAGGGGATTGGACTCAATATCTCGAGATCCCTTCCAGCCCCTGTGATTCTGTGAATAAATACCTGACACACTGCAATTTACCAGACGGTTCTAATTTAAAGGTGAGTTACATTTTGCTTGCATGCAAGGTTGACTTACATATATAAATGCATGCATGTATTTTCAACTGACATTGAACTGCAGCTGGGGCTGCCACCTCAGCCTGGGGACACAGGGTGACCGCCCTGCCAAGCGGTGCGGAGCCACTGCGTGCCAACCTTTGCTGAGGCAATTTAGAAAATCATCTCCTTAAATTGAGTAAAAGCACCAGACCAGCTAATAAATCATTTGTAGAGCCACAATTAGTTAGCTTCTGTACTTACTAGACTTGAAAAGCACGTCAGTGCTACCTCACTCACACCCACTCTTCCTCTGTTTTTCTTCCACCTTCAATACTACAAAGTTCAAGAACAAACACAGTAAAACCAGGCCTGAGCCTCTCTTGGTTTAAGCTGTTTTTCAGCAGCTGCATTAAATCACATTTCCACACACGGGTAAGGGATGTGCCCAAAGCACCTGAACACCGAGCTTGAACCACCTCACTTGTTTCTATGCCACAGCATAGGAGCAGCAGCCTCCTGCAGCTATGGGATGGAGCCCAGCAGAGCTGCCAGGGAGAGCTGCTCCCACAGCATGTGCAAACAGCTGCTCTCACAGCCACACTGAATGGCAGTGATGGATCTGAAACTGATCTTTCAATTTTTTCCTCACTTTTACATTTTTCTGTTCTTTGATAGAAGGTAAACTGAACCTTTGCAGGAAGCACCCTCCTGTCCACCACCAGAGATGACCACAGCAGCAGAACTGCTGCAGAGCTTCAGCTCATTGAGCTGCCCACCTTCTGAAGCTATATTCCCTTGCAGCAATGAGGGCTTCTGCAAAGGAGAAGGATCTGCACGCAGAGATCACCTCACAGAGCACCACAGCACTGGTTTCCAGATGAAGAGAGAAGAACCAGTCCTTCCCCAGTCTCACCTGGGAGCTCATGTATTATGAAGAATGAACTGTTAATCCACATTTAACCACTTCTAAAAGTATATTAAGAACACACCTACTACCATCGCCTCTAAAGCGTAGTTCTGGTTGATGACAGCACATGAACACTCACATAACATCAGTGTGCGTGCAAGGTGGCCCATGCAGAGGTGCAGCCCCATAGGACCACGCAACACAGGGCTCCAGCCCTCTGTGCACTCCCAAGCACAGCCAAGGGCGAGCCCTGGCAGCCTTTCAGTTGTCACTGACCCTGTTTTTCTATGGGTGACAGCATTTACCCACCCACGTCAAACCCGTTTGGATGCTTGGAACAAAAGTCATAAATATTTTTAGCAAATATTTACATGCTACAAAGAATCTGTTGGTGATCTCAGTACTTAGTAATTGGGTATTAAGGTCTTTATCCACTCCCAACACCGACTAGCACCTTAGAGTATTGGTATCAGGAAGGGATGCAAGTCAACTTACAGCGCAAAAACCAGATTACCTGCGTTTGACCTTACTTAAGTCAGGGGACAAAAACCCCTCAGAATAATGACAGGGAGCTTTAACCCCAAAGGAGTATTTCCATTTTATTCTGAAACCAGAAATGCAGATAAGACATCAGCATCTGCTTTCATTCTTTTTTTGGTTTTGAGGATTCTGATGAAACCTTGGCAACACAAACACCGCAGCCCCAAAGCAGTTCCAATTTTTGGTTCTTAGGACCTGGCTCACGCTCATGCTGCAAAAGGAAGGAGGCTGAGAAAACAACCATCAGCACAGAACGCGGTGTATCACAGGTGGAGAAGTGAAAACAAGCTTGCATTTTAAAATTTATATTGTTTCAAAGATAAGCGAGACTTCAGTAATGAAAAAACTAAGTAGTATTTTCCAACACATTAAAACACAATTAGAAGCTATGCTGTTTTTTTTTCTAAAAGACTTATCTCTGCTTATCTACATAATCACTTGTGGCTAAGTTACCTAAAAATATTTCACGAGTCAGTAGACAACAGAGAGCTAAATTAAAAGATTATGTTCTGGTAGTACTTATCCGTATTAAGCTGTGAAAGTACACAAACACATAACCCACACACATACACAAGCAAAGGCTGAAAAATCTCCTTAAATCCTTCAGAAAAGATGAAACCTAAGTTCCTCTGCAATATAAACTAAAAACTTATCTGTGAGAAAAAAACAAAGACGTTTGGTTGGGAAAGCTGATGGCATCAAAACCTTTCACATTTTGCAGCACTCTTCTCCTCCCTCTCCGGTAACTCTTTACTGCAGCTTTCCTCTGAATGGTACCGATGCAGGAATAAAATGGAATTCATCACTCCTTATGCAGACTGACATAGAGGTACAGATTGAAAAATGAAGTTAGTTATGGAATTTTTTAATTTTTTTTTTTAAATCCCACTGATTGACACCAGCCTGGAGAGCACCATTTGGAGCAATGAAGGCTGCTTGGCAATCTGTGCGAGCCCTCCTCGTTCACTGGTACAACATGTGACATTAGATCATAGAGAAAAATCTTACGGATCCCAGGGCACATCAAAAGTCTTCTTGATTTACGACAGTTTGATTATTCTGAGAAATGCCAAGGCCAAAACAGCTGCCTCCAGGGTTTGGATGGGGGGTCAGAGGCTGTGACGATGGGCAACCCCAATGATCGACACGAGGCAACTGCTGGATTTCACAAATGGTCTTGGGGATGGCAGCACGTGGCCAAACCTTTTTATAGCCCAAACCTCTGGAGTTCACCCTCTTCACACCAAGCCCTGACCTTTCCTATCACCGATGCATGAGCGGCAGCTCAGCAAGGACCTGATGACCACGCACTGACCCTACAGCGAGGAAGGGGAAACCTGGCCAACAGCTGATCTCAGCAGGGACATCTGTAATTGGAGACACGGTGAGACTGCCAGGCCTTCGACCATAAAGTCTTCAAGACAAACTGTATCTTTATTTATGTTATGCACCACACCCTACGTGATTCCTCCAGTTCACCTCAGGATCTCTGAATCACTCCACTATAAATTTTAAATAGGGAGTAACAAGGGAAATAGGGAAGCCATATTAATAGACTGATCCCATCTCAATCATGTAAAGTAAACTGGCTAACTTCTCCAAAAAAAAAAAAAAAGACATTGTGCTGACCTGTACATATATTTCCAGGTTAAACAGAAAACAACAGCACTTAAAAAAAGCTGATTTATATGTGGTATAGTAAAAAATTAAGAATATTTTAGATAACACAACGGCATATACTTATTTCACGTATGGAGAACAGGCATAGAGAGAATGATCATACATATGTGTGTGTGTGTGTGACTATATATATACACACATAGTATTTAAAAATAGTAATTTTAGAGATCAATGAAAGCATGGAACAAGTGACGGCAGCCAGCCCCAGGCTGGACTATGCGGCAGGCACACCGTCACTATGAGAAGCATGGAAAAATACCTAGGCATTTCTCTAGAATAAAGGTAGAGATTCATCCTAGTAAATGCTCTACAAAAGAGAGCTACAGATTGAAGAAAGAAGGTACTGTCAGTGTAACAGCTTATATTATCCACTGGAGAGCATGGGGGAAAAACAAAGAAATAAACAAAACCTGTAATACACTATTCCCAAAGTATGCTGGCATTGTCTTTTCTTGTCCCATTCAGCCTCCAAAGGATCTTTTCTCTTCATTACTGGAAAGAGTTTTGCCTCACCTTATGGTACAAATTTTCTCCTTCTTGCTCCATTTGCAACCACAAATTAAATGTTAATCCATGTTAAAATATAACCAGAAGAAAGTTAACAAACACAAAGCATTTAATTGAGGTTGTCAAATACACACAAAAATCTCATCTGTAGAGGTCTTAACTTGATAAGCACACCTTATGATACAATTTTCCACACTTTCTTGTCTGGTTTGAGGTGATCTCACCCTTCTCAACTCCCATTTCAGCTCTCCAGCTCTCCAAACGCCATCCCCAGCAATGCCAGCACATCGGTCCATGAATTGGATACCAAAACAGAACAGGGTTAAAGATAATTTGGGAGAGGATGGCAAGAGAAAGTACGGAGCAGAAGAAGGCCACATGGAGGTGGAGAGGGCAGCCAGGACCTCCTTTAGGAAAGTTCAAACAACAGCTATACTTAATTAGCTGATTCAAAGCATCTTGCTTTAATTATCCTTCTCTGGGAAATCCCTAGTACATATGGAGGTGCAGGAACACTTCTGCTTTTACTCACATTTCTAACACCGTCTTCAGCTGGCTTCAAAATAATTAAAAAAAAAAACACAACAAAAAACTTGACTAGTAAATCAAATGAGTTTCCACTGCAGTCCAAGTTTTACCTACATAAATATGCACATTAATCTCAACCGACTTGGCCCACATTTGACCTGCTTCTTGTCTTTGGCACCTTCTGCTAACAGTGCTAGAAGAGCAAATTGAATTTAGAGAGGCAAAGGTCTTATATACCTTCAGGAATGGAAAATTACTCAGCTGAATTTCAAGGCAGCCAGTCTGAAGTCAAATGGTCATTTTGAACTTCGCCACAGCACTGAACAGAGGAACAGATGTGCCCAGAGCAGCAGCCAGCACACCCCTAATGAGTGCTGAAGATTTATTACCAAAGGCTTTGGTAGGACAGTGAGGGATGCAGTGTATCAGTGTTCAGCACAGTATTCTTTAGGACATCAAAAGCAGAATGTATAAATACTTCAATATTAGGTTACTACTATTTACCAGTTCAAGCAAGCACTTCCCTACTTTAATTCCATAATTCTCCTTCTCCATCATCACTTGCGAGCACTGAAAGTCTGGATAAAATAGGAGATGCTGAACAAAGTACTCCAACATCACAGCAAGGAGTCGCTCTGCATACTACACACAGTACTGGAGACAGGCAAATATCTGCAGCAGTTGTTTCTGGAGTGCAAAAGCAGCCCGAAAGCAAGAACTTGAAATTTACACCATCTTCTCTTTCACGTAAGTAGTTGCACGAACCCAGAATACAACTGGCAGATTTTGAGGTCTAATGAGAAGCCAGACCAACGTACCAGCGACAGAACTTCCTAACATCCAAGGCGGCACCACAAACAACTTCTCAAGATGCTTACTTTCTACTAAAACACCATCATGCAAACGAAGAAGAACTGCTTCTTGGCTTCTGTTAGAGAAGGAAGACAGGCTCTTAGGATGAGCCACAGCACCAGCAACTGGGATGTGCAGTGTCCGAGACCAGGTCAGGGTCATACATGCAGTGTGACAGATGCTCCTGATACTCCTTCCCCAAGCAATTCTTCCATTTCTGACTTCACCTACCTTTTGGTTTATAGTTTCAAGAACATTCTTAAGCAAATAAATACATTAGATGGATCCATCTGTTAGGTCCAAAGATTTCAAGATAAGGTATTATGAAAAACCTCATAAAATAACTACGAAGTTGTTTTATTTGCATTTTCTAACCTCATTTGTGTACCTACCCTGAAAAACGATATTTGTCTGTTTGCAATTAAACCTGCTTACGTCTATGCTGAAAGCCAGGATCAGGAGCGTAACCCCTGGGCAGGGAGTTCAGAATCTGTGAGTACAGAGAGGTGGGGGCACATTCTTCTCTCAGTTATATTGTTATGAATCAAAAGCAAACAATTTAGAATTCAGTCAACAATCACTGCAGAAATGTCACTGTAATCTTACCTCTGGCAATGCTTGTTTTGAACATTTGAGAAACGCCTGGAAATCATCCCAGGTAAACGTGGTATTTTACTTTAAGCTTTTGGAAAATTAATGAGAATACAAAAATGATGGGAAGGACACAGATTACACCTGCTTGAAAAGTGAAAGAACTCATATTTTCTATGGCTTTCAGTCATCTTGTTCACTTATATCTCAGGTCGTTTTAAATATCTGCAAAAACCTGACACTGTTTTTGTTTTCATCAAGGAATTAGAAGCCCCCGTAGTAATGTAGGAACATGCCAGAAAATACCACAAAAGCTGTTTAATCAAGAACTGAACAATAATAGGTGATTAGATGCCTGCCAAAGGCTGCATTCACAACAGCACCCACAGACGTGCTGGAATGCTGCATCAAGCACTGTGCCCGTGCTGGAACTCATCCCCTGCTCCAAAAGGAAGAGCTGTCTGCAGGAGGGATGTGGTCTCCATAGTCTGGTCTGAAAGGCTTCTCAAGGGGTAACAGAGGATGCTTCTTTTGCAGCCAGACCGAATTTAGACATTTTCTCTTTAATTAAGATGCGTACTTCTGGCTTGCTAAACTGTTGCATTATTTTGGGCAGTGAGACAAGCAGAATTTCTGTTTTTTATCCTAATTACCAGGTGGCATTTTCAGCGTGCATAGGAGTAAGTGTATGCAGTGCCAGTGTTGGGCTGTTGTGAGTTCCTTTTTTATCCCCTAGCACATAGCTATAGGATTTTGGTTTCTGCCTTACTCATCAGTATTGCGCTGTCTCAGTGATAAATGACCAAAATGGCTCACTTAGAACTGCAAAGCAGTCAGAAAGAACTGAAGGAAAGTATGCAAAGTGTTGTGCTGAATGAACAGACTTTGTCCTGTCACTTCTGGCTTCAAGCTCAGGAAGTTGAGATCTGTAATGAAAAACACTCCTACCTGGTGCACGGCCCTCCTTCAGAGCAATTGTATGACACTTGAAGATCGGTTTTCATTATGTGTATCCTATGTTCATTCTCATGTAACACTGAAAGTGCTTTTTGTAATCAGGTGATTTGAACTACAAGACCAGTGGTTCCTCAAACTCTACAATGGGTGGAACTACTCCAACTGGTCTATTCTTTTATTTTTCTTTTTTGAAGTTATTCTCAACTGTCATACTAATGAGGCATCAGATACAAAGCTTTGCTTTCAGTAATTATATATGCAATACCCAAAATGACAGAACATGCAAGAAAGAATGATAACTAAGAAAACAAACCCACCCTTTCCTGGTCTCTCCTTCTGTAGAGCAGCAAGTAATGCAGCATGCCCTACCGCCCAAAGGTATGCAGCAGCTCTCCAACCTAACAGCACATCTCACCCCTTCATTCTGGATCAGAAACTACTGCCCACTACAGTAACTACTCTAAGACAGCTGACAGAATATTATTTTCATCCACATATGGGACACACACAAGGAAAAGTAATTACCAAGCGCTGCCTCATTTATTATGACAGCACAAATGGTATTTTTTTTAATTTTTTTTTTTTTTTTCAAAACTATGTTGTTTGGAAATGCAATCAATGCCTTCAGGTTACTTGCTTGCATTAGATATACTCCTAAGAGGTTTTGTACATTTTGCAGTAAAATATAAAACACTTTAAAAGTGAGACATTAAATTTTCTCTGCTAATTTTGAGTTGGATTATATCCACTTTAATTGACTGACCTTTTCTCACTGCTCTATGAACAGATGGAATGAATAACTTTACACCTCTCTGGAAGCTCAGCAGAGAATCCTACATCTTTATCTTCTAACCAGACATCAACTTATGTTATGTGTCAGAGAATTATTCTCTACATTTGTACGAAGGCTGGCTTAAAGCAGCCAGCAGGTTCAGAAGCTATGTGGCAGGAATGAGTATGTGCACAGACACTGTGATCACAGAAGACCTTGAGATGAGCATCATGCAGCTACCTGGACTTCTTGCTGACACACAACATGAACCCAGACATCAGTGCAGAACCCAGTTCAGGCAAAAAACAACAACAAAAATCAGCAAGCCCATTATAATTAAGCTTAACATATGAATGAGGATACTGAACACAATTTTGCAAACAGGGAGCATCCAGAGGGAATCTGGAAAACCGTATCAATGAGCCAATATTCATATTTCCTTTAATAATTAATAACATTTGTGCCGTCTTTGTGGAGGTAGCATTTCCTGAAATGTGAGCAAACACTGCAATAGATGTGTTTGGAAGTTGACATTTGTAGTGTAAAGGCAGCATGAACCATCAAAGCATACTGAACAGCATTAAAACCGGTGTCTATAAATAGCAGAGGTTCACACTTCAGAGAAGGGACAAGCACCCAAAATTCTTCAACAAGTGCCACTGAATGATGACCTCAGACAGTTGGTTCTACCTGGACAACTAAAGCACTGAACAGAATGGGGAAACATAAGAGAAGAACAGCTTGAAGGTGTTTCTTTTCAGACCCTGTTCTTCCATTTACAATTGCATCATTATCACCGACAAAAAGATAAATCATATCATGATATTTGAGTGATTCCATGTTTAAAAAAAAACCCTCATTATTATTCTAGAAGCTCATCTGACCTCAGCACAACCACGACAAACATTCAGTTAAAAAAAAAAATCTGAAAAAAATGAGAGTATCAGTTAAGAAATATAACTGCTGTGAAACATTAAAGGAGAATACAAAAGGGCCTCTACAATAGTATAACCTTTGCCTCTGTATGCTAGCATCACAGTTTACACAGTTTCCATGGAAACTCTCTGCAAACATATGAATGTTCTGGTTGCGTTAGATGCTGAACAGAAAATCCTTTGTGACCATTCCGGAGGGCCATGGCCAGTGCCAACCTCCCAGTGAAATAATGCCCCTCACTATGCCTTGCCCAGCAGGCTCATGACATACTCACTCACATGGTACAGCTGCTGCCACAGCTTGTTTTTCCACATCTCAGAAAAAGAGATGTACATTGGAACTTTTAAATGTTTCTTCCTGCATGGAGGGCCTGCTTTGCCCCTGCCAAGTCCCCAGGACCGGACCCTCGGATGCAACCCAAGAGCCGTAAAACCAGGGCACTGACTGAGAGACTTGCAGCGGGCTCCAAGTCAGGGCACCGAGGAATATATTTACATAATGAGGAGGCAGCTGCCCAAAGTGAACGCCACAATTCTTCATTATTAAACATCTTGAGAAAAGCAAATTAAAACAAACAAAACAACAGCACAGAGACGGGACATTCTCAGGATGCAACAGGTGTAACAGTCCAGAAAAAAAAAAAAAAAAACCTAGATTCATCACATTATTCCTTCATTGTGGACAGATCAACTGATCTGCACATCACTTGGAGTCACAGAATGGCTCAGGTCAGCAGGGACCACTGGGTCCACGTGATCCAACCCCGGCTTAAGCAGGGACATTTAAACACACTGTCCAGTACCATATATAAGCAGATGAACAGCTCATGTACTGGATGGACTTCTCCTGCAACAGAGGCAGAAAAACTTCATCCAAGAAAGCAGAAATCTCAACAGAAGGACGGGTCTCTGCTTCTGGTAGTCAAGGGTGTGTACTTAAGAGAAAGCTGAGGGACCCACAGCACTTGTTTCTATTTCATATAGGAGGAGCTACAGTCAAACATCTAAACGTTGTCCTGCACATCCTCAAAGTGCACACCTCCTCTGCAGTTATAAATACTGCAATCAGCACCAAGGTAAAAGCACATCTCCTGATGTGAATTAATAGTGCACCTTCAAGAGGTGCACCTAGCTGGGCAGCACTTTGATTCTAGACTGAATTTTGTATTCTTATTTCTCTGAATCTGAGCACGTGGACAGCAGAGCGAGTTTGGCTCCAATTTCTGAGGTATCAGTGGTGTCACTCATCAGATTGCATACAGATGTGTCCAGTCTGTAGCAGGACAAGGTCTCCAAAGGCTGCATTCAGAACACAAGCCTGCAGGCAGCGCGGGGAGGTTAGAGCCTCACTGCCTGAAAGTGGGTGAAACGGGAAAGGCCGACACATTTTAGCCTGTAAACATGTACTTTTGTGATCAAGCCATTTTCAGCCGCTACTCAAGTCCCAGCGTCAGAAATCAGTAACAGTTTTGTGCTGAGTTCCACACAACGAAGACAGATTTTGCACCGTGAAGAAAACCACACTCTTGCTTTGCCTCCACCCTCGATTTGCACGTTTATTTTTGTCCCCTTACAACAGGAAGCTCTGGCAGGAAGCTCCCAAAGTTCAGGCGGACACCACCCACCCGCCCCACACCCGGGCCTACATGCACTGCTACCACCTTCCTCCCGCCCAGCCCGCTCCTCCCTTCAGCACCACCTGCAGAACAGAGTAAACATTGGGTCAGCCCTAGCTCTGGCTGTTCCCCTGCTTTAATAACCCATTGTTCGCCTGTGGTTGTCTCAGCGAGATAAACCACCAACAGGCAGCATCTCCAGAGGGGAAGTGCCGTCCCACGCATGTCACGGGGTGCAAGCCCAGGGCTGGGCTTTGTGGGGGGCAGCCCCATGAGTGAGTCCATTGCACAAACATCTGCCTGGCCTAGCAGCTCAAGCCATTTCTAACAGGCTTAAAGCCATAACTGCCCCATATTTACTCCTCAGTGTGGGCTGGATGGGGCCTGTTGAGGCGCATGCCATCACCCTGCCTTCCGTTGTGACCTACGTTAGCACCAGGCTATGAGTAATGGTGGCTGCAGGTAAGGCTGAAGTACAGAAGGTGATCACAAAGCATATTTAACCATAGGAGAAAAGAGACAATGGGCAGAGAAATTAATCCAACCATACAGGAAATGATAAAAATCAAGAAGTCACTCATTTAATATTTTCCTCATATCCTCATGTCCAATAAGGAAGTGCACTGAACATAGTTTACATCCCACTAATGAGACATCCAATCGCCCAGAAGAAAGCAATAATGAACACGAGCTCTGTTTCCACCAAATCTACCAGAAAGATTTTTAAGGGTCTGCTTTCCCACTGACACAAACACATGACTCCCATTAGCCTTAATAAAGGAAGGCTGCATTCAATGAGAGAGTAATTTCCCAGGACTGCAAAACCAAACTGTGGCAGGACTGAGACACAGGAGAGACTGCTAAGAGAAGTTGTCTCTCACAAAACCATACTGACAGACCAAATTCTTTCACAATTTTCCCATGAATTTCTTCAGCTTTTGTTAAGTGTTTTACGCTTTAGGCCAGGGAAAATATTATGGACTTTTCTTATGCCAAAATTATGGAAAAACAAATTAGATAGTGGAATGCTTAGCTCATTTTTAGACTGAACAGCATATAACCTAAAAAAATGCACTTTTTGTTTACTTTAATCTTAATGCATTGTCCCTGTATACTATTTTTGACTCTGTAATATGTTAAATCTTGCTCCTGTAACAATGCAAATTTGTTGACAGGATGGTAGGTTAAAGTTTATCTTTCAGGCTGCTTCCCTTGCACCAGTCAGAGAAATCTAGTTATGTCAATTTATGTCCCTCTCAGTGCTCACTGAGGCGAGGAAACAGAGTGGAATGCCAGAATGTGGAAACAATGCATAAAACTAATGCCAGCACCCGATGAAGCATCCGATACTTCAGCTATGCTCTGTGTGCCCTCGTGAGACTTTGAGATTAGTACTTTGCATCTCAAAACTGCATTAAAAAAGCCTTCATTTCAGATGTTGAAAGTACATCTAACCTTCTAATAGCAGAAAGTTTATTTTTGGGTCTTTTTTCTCCAGTTCAAATTTGGGAATTCAAAAAATGAGTGCTTTTCTTTTCCTTTCCTCCCCTGACACCAGAAAATTCAATTTGATAAGCAACATAAAAAAATATTTCAACACATGTTTTCCATAAGAAACCTATTTGGTGTAATCTACGACATTCAATACAACTATAGTACACATCAGTGAAGGCTGCTTCATGCACTCTCCTGTAACTTTACATGAGAACAGATTCCTCTACTATCTCTTAGAGAAGCAGCTATTACAGGAGAATATCTAGTTTGTTACTACTTAAACACATGACAGGAGTCTAGTGGCACATATACTCACAGAATCCCAACTGCTTTGTTATAATAAACCAAGATAAGGAACTGCAGTGCAACAACTGCTACAGCTGTGTGACTGGTACAGTGCCATATTGTAGAGCCACATATCAAAAATGCGTCTTGCAAATGAAATCAAAATTAGCTACCTATTTGTGCTCAGCTGTTAAGAAACTTATTTGTTAAAATTATAATCTGTAAGGCCAGTACAGCAAACCACAGTACCGTGCCATAGTACAACCAGCCCTGTGCTAGTGTGGCTCTGGCACACACTTGAAATACAGCACCCCAGTCCTGCAGAGGTTGGTGCTCCAGTCTGCTTGAATGGAAGCAAAATCAGATTCCATACGCCTCAAAAAAAAAAAAAAATAATAATAACATGCAGAATAACTGAGGCAAACAGAGAACAGCTGGTTTAAAGGTAGATACCAGCTTCAGCAAAAAACCTTAATCAAAATGAAATCATAACTCACCAGCCATGTCGTTGCTCTAGAAATAAAGATCACAAAAACGTGAAATAGAAGACAACGAAAATACAAGACAACTTTCTGCAGCTTCCATCCCCAACTGTTCTGTCAAATACACAATAGCAATAGCACAAAGCATCTTTATGACAGGAATAAAAGACTCTTTAAATGCTCCTTTTATTTTTTATTGAATGAACGCGCTCTTACACATAGCTCATGGAACGACAGCTCGAGCACCAGCACTGCCAAATCATGTATTTGATTAGTCAGCTAGAGCATGCAAGTTACACGCAGAACAACCTAAAACATGTATTAATTGCATATAACGTGGCAAGTCAGCTGTTTGATCAGAAGACTGAATTTGCAGCATTCTGAGACATACAGTCATTGTTAAGGTTAAAAAACAGTCAGTGAGTGTTTCAACACAACCGACACAACACTTCTCAGCTCACAGTCACTGGCAAAAAAAACCTCAAACCAAACCAAAAGGGTGTTCAGACCCAAACCCACAGACTCCTCCCAACAAGTGCTGGGTTTGGGGTGGTTTGCCCTTGTCATAGAGTCACAACTTGTCGCTGATGCTGCTTCTCCTTTCAGGAGGCACCGCACACCATGCCACGCCACACCTCCCCATCAATCGAAGAGATACCATCAGATGAGGCACTTCCAGGGAAATCCTCTCCTACTGAATGTTTGAGTTTACTCATAGGTGGAAAAAAAAAAACCCCACTCCGTTGGACTCACAAACATGAACTCCTTCACAGTTTGCATCGTGCCACCGTATCACGTAACCCACAGGCAAGTGCAGCCACAGACTCTCCAGATCAAGATGTTCTCTGGAAGATAAAATTACACTGCCCATCTATTCTATCTGTTGTTAAAACTCTTCTTTTGACACTTGTAATCTCTCAGACAGAAAAGCACAAGATTAAAGCGCGTTCGGAAACACAGGGCATGAAGCCAGAGCAGAAACCAACCGAAGGGTCTCCAACCCTTGTTTCAGCAGCCCTTGTACTGGAAGGGAAACTAAAAGCGCTGCTCTCATGCGTTGCATGGTGCCTTGAAGAGGACATAAACATGTTATTCGCCATAAAAACAAGTGCAGCTCTTTAATTTCTTAAATATTTACCACTCAGATATAATACAGTATAAAACTCAGAGCTGTGCTCCTGATGCTTGGACCTTTCTGTCAAAACACGTATTGACATAAGACCTCCTAGTGAAAACACTTCAAAATGCTGTCACACTTTTGTTTCGAAGTACAGATCTGTCTTCCCTTCCCCCTCCAGCCACCCACTCTTCCAAACAAGTAAGTAATCCAACCTCGCACAGGAATTTTAATTGTTTCCATAACTCCTATCACCTGCCAAAAAAGTGCTTAGTATGACAGAGATTGGACAGGGTGCCTCTGCTGCATATATATATTTACAATATAAGCATGCATATATATACACGCACACACACACGTATATATATATGAATATGACTTACATAGCAGTTAACTTCTGCATAGCTGTAAAGACCAGAAGACTTTGTAATACCCAGCCTTACTCTCTGAAGTGGCAACCATGGCTGGAGCACACTCAACTCTTGGGCTCAGATTTACAGCCAAGTTACTACAGCTCAACTTCCTGCCTCCTACATGAGCCAGGCTTGGTGCGCTGTCTCCTTGCACAGCATTAGCCATGACAGATCCTAATTAGCAGTAGCATGAGAGGCTAAACTAAGACATACACTGCAGTGTTTCTTGCAAGTGAAGTGCAGTCCCACAGATCTCCCAACAGCCTCCAAGAGTTTGGCTGATGTGGGTACCAGGCTGGGACGCCTGACTCCTTCCAAGAGTTGTGCAACTTCTTACATTTTATTTTTATTCTTTTAATTTTAAGATCTCGGTCTGTCAACCCTTCCTCACACCACACAACATCTCTTACCACAAATAACAGCCCTGGTTTCAGTGGGACCTTGAAAATACTCATCTTGTGGCAGGAGTAATTGCACAACGCAAGCTTGTAAGGATATTTTCAGCATATCCATACAGCTTCATTTGTTTAGGTTTTTTTTGGATCAGATCTGAAGTAAAAAACACCACAACATTTCTCTAGCATTTGTTTAAACAAATAATTCACTTTTTATATCACGCTCTTTATGAATTTATGACATGTGATTACTGTACCTCAGTAAAAACCTAAGGATCACTGTAGTTATTTAGGCAAAAGTGCTTTTGTTACTGGAGCTTATAGAAGTTCTCTTGGGTAAATTGCAAACCACAGTTAATTTGCTAATAGGGGAGGCCTAACAGTTTCCATAAAACAAAAGCGCATTTAGAACAGTTTAATAAGCAAGAGGAAAAATATCTCTGGGATTTACAGAGCTAACGGCTACTAAGTCGTTATCTTCAACGACAGATACACATTTTTTCCACTTATGTTAAAACTAAAACCAACGTGCTGCAGCTTCTGACACTTCTGGTGTTCAGAAACTACTTTTGACAGCATCCTTTGATTTGTGATGGGTGGTTTGTTTTTGAATTGTTACTGGCTAGGTGAAGCCTTGAGGCAGACATGCAGCACTGCTGATAATGTGTGTTTTCCAGCCCTGTGATAAATTTCCCATAGCTGCCAGGCTGCAACCTGATGATTTTCAACAGTTTGACTGTCTCACCTTTGGTCACAGCAGCATCAGTCCATCTGATGTATTAGCTCTTGGACTCTAGATGGAAGACAAACATTATTAGCACTGACTAGTTTCAATTGAAAACTCCTCTACTGCTTCATTGCAGACAGCACCACATCTTGTGTTCAAAAAGCCAAATCTCACTGAAGAGACATTTCAAGCTGGAAGCCCAGTCAGAAATGATTTTTGGAAGGTGCAGTCAGAATTTCGATGCTGATGTTATTTCGCAAACAAACCCAAAGGAACACACACATTTCAGCACCTTTGCATCACTACCACCAAGGTCTATATTGTTTTCAAAGTCTACAAAATCAGCCTTTCACAGCTGCAAAGGAAGTGACACAGGAAGAACAACGCAGGCAGCATATATCAGCAATAATTCCGTCCACTGCTGTCCAGCTGTGTGCACAGGGAGGAATTGAGCTGCTTCCTCTCCCTGAGCTGCCATTCAGGCATTAGGAACGTGTGTGTTATGGCATGGGGCTGGAGGAGGGCACAGACACAGTGGCCAGCCCAGCGTGACCACTCACAGCCTGCTCTCTTCTCAAACAGGACTCACACGTGCATTGCTAAAAAGCATGTAAGATGTCTCTCAGAAATAAAGACCACAATTCTGTAGTTGAAATGAGGTGCGATGTTTTGGGCTAGAGTGACTAAGGCTGAAATTCAGATGCAGCGCGAGCTCCACGCCTGCATACGACTCATACCCCAAAATAGACCCAAGGGTGACTGTAGTTGTGGGTTTGAAGTGGTGCACAACTCTCACATGTGCTACACACCGAGGATTTCACGGGGAAAGAATGCAAAAGGTGTTTAGAAAATCCATAGCTTCCCCAGTCAGCCACAGTGTGAGGAAGCTACAGCTACTCATGCTGTGAATGAGTTCACATGAATGGCCAGATGTGTGCCACATACGTTACTCAAGTATGGGGGGTGCTCAATGGTGCCTAGAAAAACCTACATCCCGTAGGGGCTGAGGACAAGGACTGACCTTGCCAGGTGAATTACCTCGCCTCACATATAGCGGTAACAGCTCAAGAGTCACTGGTGATGATTTAATATTTTCTTCTGAATTTAAATCAGAACCAAAGTTGCCCAGCAACTAAAACTTCCCGGCCTGAAAGGAAAATTCCCAAATCCTGAAGTAATCGAGCTCTTATTCATCATTCACATGATGCATGAGCTACAGAAACCTAACACTGTCACATTCAACACCCATGTTCACAAATTCACAAAGTCCTTGAGGGGGATTCTTTTTGCTTAAGTTTAGATGTTTACAAACATTTGAATTACTTGTCTAAGTCTTCCTTCAGGCTGCAATGAATCATTTTCTAGAATTTGCTGGCTGTACTGACTAGACATAAATTGTAACAGAACTCAGAAGTTGACATCCATATTGCTGCCATCCTAAGTTACGCAAGACGAGTGCTGCTCTAACACACCAGCAGGGTACATGCAAGACAGGAAAAATGTAGCAAGAAGAGATCGCTTAGTCAAATATCAGAGAAAAGAAAAAAAAAAGGTAACAAATGGTGGTTTTTAAAACAAGAACTCATTAAATTCTTGCAATTCACGCAGCAGCGCAGGCAGGGCATTTTGGCATGTGTTTTTGCATGCTCCTCACTAACTTCAGGGGGTATTGATCCACTCAAGAAGCCCTATTACATACTGATTTTCTGCATTGCGACACCAAGCAATGTGAAAAGAGCGCACAGCAGATACCAAGCAAATACTGAGATCTGGCAATGGTGGTGTGAATGTAGATGTACAGATAAAATATGCTGTGAGAAAATGTCACCAGCACAAACAGGCTTTCAGAATATCAAGTGCAGGAGTTGCTAACGTAACAGGCACTAAGTGAAAATACATCCGATTCCTTAAAAAACTGTAAGTCACTAAAGATGCCAACAAGCAGGAAAGAGAGCAGGAAGAAAGGGAAGATGAGGATGGATGGGCAAACAATAATTAAAGCTGTAGTGTTCTTGTGGTCAAAATATATGTTTATTTGATTAGGAAACTGTATTTCCATAAAGAGTACTACAGAGCAAATAAGCTTAGGAGGAAATGGTGCCTAATGAGTTCCATAAAAGATTTTTAAAGCAACTGTAACACTTTCCTTCTTGATCCCCACAAATGTTTGAAGTTAGCATACATCCCTAAGACTGAGTTTTCTTCATTTCAGTATTGCTCTCGTGAGAGAATAAATGAGCCAAAAAGTTAGCAAATGCATTACGCAGCTCACACTGCTAGACTTCAACATGGTGTTAAAATCTTTGCATTTCACTGTTAGAATGGCATGTAAATAAGCAAAGTGCTGGCCTGTACCAGAAATCCTTTAAAAAAATCATGGCAAAAGCAGAGTTAAAGCAACAACAAACCCACACATCCATCAACCCATTACAAACATCCTGACACACCGTTTGGTAAAAGCTAATTTAAACCCAAAACCTTACGCTACAGCTTAGATATTTTGGGCTGAATTGGTATGATTAATAGCAAGTATGGAACATTATAAATTATAGTGAAGATGAAAGGATTTCTGAATACTTTTCTGAAGCATGGAAGTTTATCAGCGCCCACCTACAAACATATGCTTTCTCCATATGACACAATGTGTGCAGGAAAACAATGGCGCACACTTGATGATTTATGTTTTAAAAAGACAGCATTAATGTATCTACAGTGCTTCTCCCTGTATCCTGGAAACCAGATTTGGTCAAGGAAAATGCTTCAGTGGGAGGAATGTGATCTCTTCTGTGGTTTTTCCCCATTTTACAATTCCTTGGTACAAAATTGGTACGTAGCCAAGCAATGGAGGAGAGAGCGTTTCTTCTGGTCTAGCAACCTGCCTTAATTCAAAGTCACCTCAACACCCGTAGCAATTGGACAGATCAATATGATGGGAAAAGCGTTACAACAAAAGTGTGATGATGGAAGGACCAACACAATAGAAAGGTGCTATAAAGGAAGGGAAGAAGATTGCTCACCCACATCAGAAGACTCAAAATTCGCAGGGGAAAGCTTCACCAAGGAGGAATCTCCAACCAGAGATCCTTCCCCACTGGCAGTCAGCCCATAAATGGGGTCTAAGAGAGGTGCAGCCAGGTTCCAACCCTTCCGGTCACACAGCTGAATTGCCTTCACCTGTGCTCCCAGGGCTGACGGGTCCTTTCCCCAGGTGCTCAATCAGTGGTTCAGGCCGTGACTCAACAGCTCCCATACACCATCACTGCAGTATTACCATTTTACACAGATCAATGTTGAGAGCTTTTTTCAGTTAATAATTTTTCAAACATTCACAGGTCATCAGCACCTCATCTACAGTCAATGAAATGCAAATCCTCCCTGCTTAGGTGGTAAATAGCTGGAAAGAAAAATCCCCACAACAGACAGCCTTGTTGCTTTGCGCAACTTTTTACTATTTCAAGGGAGATATAATTGGAACAATTGTATCAAACATCTCCTTCTGTTTAATCAGGTATTTTTCTCTCTGTAAAGCTCATTAAATGCATATTTTCTCTTTCAGTTCATGAATTTGTATGCATGCGCTAAACTATCAAAAAAGAGGTGTTTCTTTCTTACACAAACATTTACATGGAAAAAAATGTAAATGCATTCAGTCTATAAGCAAGATGAGACATCTTAGAGAGGCTGCATCCATGGAAGATCCAGTACAAAGATCCCAAGAATCCTTTCTCTTGAATCTTTGCACCAAACAAAGAAGACACAGCACCTTCTTTGTTTTGTATCCTCTTACCAAGAATCGAGCATCAGCAATCAAAAAAAACAAAAAACTAAACTAAACTAAAAATATCCTGTCTGACTCATGCCACTCACATCTGAAGACAGCAGAAAGAAACTTGGCAGATTTCATAGGGCTCTACTGACCATGCCACATCCACCACTTGCCACAAAAGCAAGTTTTACCTACATCTTGTGGTCAGGACTTGACCAAAATTCAACAAACATTCACATCTAAATATAGGTCTGCAGTCACAGACTTCAACCACATACTGGATAGTTAATGCACTCAACATAATACAGTTTATTTCAATCCACTGTTTCTTATGATCTAATTGTTTACTGACATCCACACATTGTACAAGAAGTTATGCTGTGGTACGGCATATTTTCTCTGGTCATCAAGTCCATATATTTTTCACAAAGATACACAATTGCAGAACAAATTGCTTTTTTTTGCATTTTATGATACTGGCAGTTTCAATTCTGCAAGCTGAAAGAGTGGAAGAAACCCAGCAACCTGCATGTCTTCTGTAAGCCTCAAGAGCATCCATCTATTTGATGTACTTGTTCCCTTTTCTCAAACCACAAGATAAGTGATGTAAGCCCACGTATTTACCAATTCCACAGTTTTTATTTGTTTGTAATGACACATACCAACTCACCTGCATAGACTGCTCTGTGGTACCCTATTTCTGGAATGCTTTTAAACTATTGAAATTGTGTTTGCCTATTTTCATGCCTCTGATCCTAATTTTAAAGAACAGATCACAGTTGCTAGAATAGCATTTTCACATGCAGTTACCAGCATTTCACAATGAAACTCATTCTCAAGATCCACCTGTAAAGTTTCTGCATGAAGACCTCTCGGGAAAGGCAACTTGGATATAAACCATTCGGCTTTCATTCTGCTCCTTATCTTCTCCAAGGCTTTCACACTTGGGCCATCTATCAGCTCTCCAGTCTGTCTGGCAGGATTTCTATTTCTGAAGCATTTGAAATGATTCAATATAAGTGATTTATCAGACTCTCACGTCTTTAGTGATTTTTTTTCTCGGAATATATTTTAGCCAGACTCATTATACTTTAAAATTTAATTTGCAAGATGCTTTTTTCCCTGTCTATTTTCTTTGTTTGGATACAACTTCAACTTTTCAAAAACATCTCCTTGTTTCTATTAGATTCCTTAACTCTGCTATAAAAACCTCCTCACCCCTTAACAACAACAAAAAATGAGTAGCAACAATCACAAAAAATGAATATGTTGTATTTGATACATGGCATATATTTTATCCAACTTTTCACGTGAGGTCTTAAAAGAGCTGCAAGGTTCAATTTCCTTACAAGAAACTTCCTAATTTTTATGTAGCACTTTTCTAAATTCAAAACTCTACCATAGTGAATTTCCTGGCTATTTCTGAAAAGATCTTGAATTGCAGCATACTGTGGCTATACAACATGATGCCAAGTGTCTAAAACTGTACTCTACATGCAGGTCAGGATAAGCCTGAGCTGCGCCCCATTCCTGTGGGTTCTTCTACTGGCTGCACTCTAGAGCACTTCTTTGGTCCAAAATGTTATTCAATTATTTGCTCTCAATGAGTGATAGGTATTACAATATTGGTATTTTTCATTGTACAGAATAAGAAATTTAAGTGATGACTGAAATATATCCTCTTTCACCTCAGTTTTCTTCATCATCCAGAACTTACCAACACAATCACCTCTGCCTTGAAGTTATGAGATTTCTTCAGAACATCAAATTCTAACAAATGTATGATCTCACTGAAAGGCACACTTCACGATCCTTTTCTTCCCATTGGCATTTTATAAAACTTTAGGTAGAAGTAGGCACATATTTGGTGTACCTGCAGACATTTCCATTCCCTTTGTCTAGCTTATTATTTGTCCTATCCCAGCTGATTTTTCCTAATTTGGATCTTCACTGTTTGAGGATTATTTATGATTTCACTCTTAGAAGATAGGAGACACCAAACTCAATTCCCTTTTCCCTTGAACTTGAAAATTTGTTTGCAAGCCTTTGTAGCGTCAACTGCCTTTCGCTGGTTCCCTGTTGGTTTAGCACAAGGTCATCGCTCTTATTCAGATCTTTTCATTGCGAAAGTTTTTCCTCCTACTCCCAACTGAACAAAAGCCTCTTTTCCACACTTACTCAACATTGCACTGAAGTTGTCTCTGCCTCAGCAATAGTTCATCATACATTATACCGGGAACATCCCAGATCACTTCATCAAGGTCTCCTACCTCCTGTCAGTAAACATTTTGCTTCTGAAATTATTTCCTACCTGCACTGCTTGTCCCTGGCTCCTTCCCAGAACTTCAAAAAGAATGCATCTAAGCAGAAGATCTGAGGCCTACAATCATGGCAGCGACAGTACTTTTTCCAAGTACATCTGATAACCAGTTCACCCGCTGCAGTCTGACCTGTCTTTAAATGGGATGTGATTTGCCAGTTACTCTGCTTCTGCCTAAATTATTTGTCCCCATTACATATGTTAATTGTAACTGCCATGGAAAACAGAAGCACTGGGGCGTAAATGGCAAAGAGCTGCAGGGAGCCACTTCAGCCATAGGTTGAGTGTTTTTGCAATAAATCTGTCTACTAGTGGAGACATCCAATTTTCAAAGCTCTAGTTTAGTCCAGAACCTCTTTACCCTTGCCACACTGATTGTAAATGCTAATTTAAAGTCATCATCATTACATGATTCTAACTGCATTTCTGTAAATTATGAGCTCAAGCTCACTGGCCAGGGACTAAGTGAGATACCCTTACCAGTGTGTTTTTGCAATGATCCAAATGTTTAGGGATAAGCAAACTAATTATAAGATGTTAAATTGAGATATGGTCACTGAAGGATGAAACTACCACTGACAGAAAGGACATATTAAATGCTTTTCCGTGTATTTCTGCTTTGGAGAAACAACTGATATTGTGTTCACTTTGAAGATGACTAGGTCATTTTTACTAGAATTACCAAGATCTGGATGAAATAAATTCATGAAAATACCTTAATGTACCGTTCCGATTAATTCAAATCCCTGCTTTGAATTAATTCAACCTAAATTTACAGCCCATGTCAAGTATAATGCTTCTCTTCATATCTTTGCAGTTAAGGATGGACTAAGCTGATAATAAACAGATCTGATGCAGCAATCATCATTCACCAAATTGTGCAGTTGTGATAACATTAATTCAGAAATATGGATAAATTATACTTAAACTGTAATTAGACCCATTGATTTTAACTCCCAATACCTGTACAGATGAACTTCACACTGAAGTGTTTGACATGGAAGCCTGTGTATGCTTCTCTGTGTTGTGGTACTGACACCAGGCAATAGCAGCATCTCTTGACCACTGAAAATGACTCCCCATTGCAGAGCATAAAGAAATCAGACTCACTTTATGTTAGAGGTATTTTTCCCTCCATCCCCCCTCCACTGAGACTCTCATCAGCTTAAAGATAACAGGACACGAATCCCACTTCCTAGCACCTCGTGCTGATAACAAGCAGACACTACAGCTGTGGAAAAACTCAGCTGACAGCACTGGCCCTTTAGGAGCAGGAATCAGAGCTGCGAACCACCTGACTAACACTGTTTTAACCTGACATACCAAGATATACAACTGAACCAAAACTAGTTCGGCGTTTAGCAAAGTTAAACACAGTATTGTCTCTGTGAAGAATCGCTGCTCATTAGCAGAATGACAGAGCCATCGTGTTACTACAACTGAACTGTGAGGAAGTAAGCCCAGCTTCAGCAGAGGGGAAACAAAAAGCTGTGTGTTTATTAAACTGACTTTCTAAATATCAACATTTGCTAAGGAGGTCACCATTACTAAATACAGTGCAATGCGTGAAGGGAAAAGAATAATCCTAAAAAGACAGGATGTTGTTGAAATTATTAAATCAGTATCGAGTGGATGGGAGTTCTGAGGCTTATAATTGTTTTGGAAAAAGTTCAACTTTTAAACACTCATTTTTCATTCACTCCGCTCAGCTTATGAACAAAGCCAAACCAGACTGGGCTGGAAAAAAAACAACCCAACAATCTCCACTGTAAGTCACAGTGATGAGCTGATATGTATCTAGCTACGTTTTTTATGCTCATAAAGATATGGTATTTTTAAGTCATCAAGCACAGGCTTGCTCCTGAACTAAGGAGTAATTTACAAAATAAGCACAGTGTGGTGCAGACAGGGTGACACATTTAGATTTCATTCATAGAGATAATGCTCTCAAAATTGAATGATTTTTGCCTTTTGGAAACAGTATTTAATTCTAAACTAGATCCGTTCTCCTGTAGTTACAACCTTATTGATTTAATATATGGCAGTCTGAAATTTTAAATGAGCATTTCCAGCTTCAGTTCCAACATCTTAAAGTAATAGCTGAAAATCTGATGAGCACATCACAAGCTAGTGAATAATTACATCACCTCATTTTTCCAGAGCTGGTCTTTGTTAATTCATAATTAATGGAATGAGATAACACAGTCTGTACTGCTAACTTTTAACAGTCTGTTCGTGTCAGCTGAGAAAGCTGAAAACCGACAAATTTTTGTTGTTTGGTGCAACCCAGAGCTCCGCTGCTTCCCTCCCACTGCTCGGCTGCATTCCCTCCCCCAAAATTCCCTCTGGAAATGACAGCCAAGCTCCTCCAACCCCGGTGCAGCAAGAGACTTTCCATTCATTCTGTCCTCTTCCTCCTCCCGCTTAGCACGAAACTGGTTTATCACACGGCCCAAGGAATTTGACAGAGAATGTGACATAGAAACATGCCTGCTGCCAGACAACTGCTTCTATGACAGCGGCATAGGAAGGGGAAAAGAGCAGTGAGTCATCCAGTGATCTTCAACACCTTCCAGGCACTTGTGGAAAAACAGGGTAGCACCCACGATTTGGGATTTAAACTTCATGAAGAAAGAAGTCTTTGAAAGATGTATTGTCTTTTTTTCCTAAATCCATAACAGGAACAGTATCCACAGAAATTCTGCACAAGCCCTGAGATCACCTACTGACACTTTATAAAGCTGCATGAATTTGGTTAAGCGTTTCTTCAGACAATGGATCACAGAAGGAGCAACAATTCTAGCAGTATCCCAAGATGATGTATGCCATTTTACTTTGAAAGCCACCTCATCTTCCACTACGCTCTCCTCTTACAGTTTTCCATGGTGATGAGAAAAGTGGTGCAAAGGATCAAGTTTAGTTTGGTCCTGCCAGAGCAGCTTTGGTTTTGGCTCTCTTGAGATGGAACAATCATCGGCTTGGTGTTGAAGGCACAAAGAGCCAGGTCCTATTTTTTAACAGCAACCCACGTCAAAAATGTTTCTCACAAACCTAAACCACGCAACGCTGTCATATGTGTAATAAAACAACGGGAGGTGCATACAAAGAAGTGCTTTTCCAGGAGAAAGGCAACAACTGTAGAAACAAACAGGATCTCCTTTTGTCTTTTTTATGTTCTCTTTGATTACTTTAGCTTGTGCAATATCTATCTCACATCGCATTTCATTTGTTTATGAGTATCTGGGCAGAGCTCCAGAGCTTTGATGCAACCGGTCACAGCGCACAGCCGGGTTCAGTGCAAGCACCAGCGCCAGCACAGCTCGTGGCTGCAGCCAGCCCAGAAAAGAGCTCCAGAAAGTTTCTTCACCTGAACAGGCAAGCATGCCAACAAATGAGGAACTCTAGCTCCAGAGAAGTACAGAAAAATACCAGTCTTCATGCTACGTACAGCTCTTCTTTTCTAATCAAAGTGCAGACGGAGCACGAACATTACTGTCCGCATTTACAAATATTTAGTGAAAAGCCTAATTTGAAGACTGAGAAGCTTTCCTGACCTGAAACTTCTCATGCTAGTGAAAAAAAAGCTTCAAACTGATCCACAGCAGAAAACAGAGCATTGGATTACACCACTATTTTATGCAATGTGCATGAGCCGAGCTGTACACTTAGTTTTGTTTTTCTACATGGACTGCGAGCCCAATTTATTTTCACGAATATTTACTGGGAACTGCATCTCAGGCACAAATACATCTGAATCCCATATCCTGCTTTGTTATTCATGTAAATGTGACTATCGAGTCCTCAATGTTTGAAGAATCCTACCTGGGCAGTTAAAATGGCCCAGATTAAAAAGTTGACTGAAAGAAGAAAGCTGTGCATGAGGCTCAGGGCTACACTGGGAACAAGGGAGTCGCATTCAGCAGGATCCCAGGCCTCAGATCCTAAAGAATGGTCAGGGCTGGTAACTGATGGAAGTGGAAGGACAAGCTTTTTGTGCTCGCCTGAAATAGCATATATCCAGGAGTAAATACTAATTTTGTATTGCTAGAGCCTGGGAAGGAGTGAAGTTAAATGGATTTTGAGTCAACGGTCATCTCAATTGCTGGCCTGGAAGGGTGAGGGTTGGTAGGAAGATAGAGATCTACACTTTGTGTAAGAGACAGACATGTTGAAAGATATATTGGGTGGAAAAAAAAAGATCACACAAGAGCTTGCTTAAAATAGCCCCACAAGCACCACTTCGTCCCCATGTGGGATCCAAAAACCCAGCGCTCCATAGCACAAAGCAGCCAGGCAAAAGGCACGACCTTCACCCACAGTGGCACGGTCACCCTGCAACAGAACCTGAACCACGCGAGTGTAAGCAGGGTAGGCCATTGACACACTGAGTAGCACAGACAAAAAGCTTGGTCAGCTCAGACATTGGTGGGATATAAAAATACTTTGGTAGCCGCTCCAGTTTGCCCTACCGTGACCTCTTCCTCAGTGCTACATGTAAGGTGTTTAAAACTTCAATTTCTAGCAAAGTTTGTAACGTCAACTGGAGCTTAGAAGCACGCTGCGTGCAAGAGGGACACCACCCACTGTCCTCAGAAAGCATAAACCCCCACAGCTTCACAAGCACCTCTTGACAGGGGCTGTGCAGGCAGAAGAGAGAAGGACACAGCTGGCCCTACAGCTCAGGATCAGCACAATTTTATCTAAGCAGGCTCAATGCTTCTGGGTAAGGCCCCTCTGCACTTCAGGGCAGGGCTGAACTTTTTCCCCTCCCGCTAAATCAATTTAGGCAAGAAATTTGGACACAGATTTACATTAATCTTCCATCTGACTGTATTTTTGAGCCATTTGCTTTCAGCCTGATCCTCAAACAAGGCAGGAAATAAGAAGAGGCTGCAGTTTCGCCACGTTCTCCCATTTTTACAATGCGATGCAGAGGCCTGGTGTGAGTGAGCAAACCCAAGCCCTCAGGTTACATTCTTCTGCACCTACCACCTTGCCTTTCATGCGAGCCCTGTTCATATTAAAGGGATCAGAGGCCGTCCTCAGGCAGCCCCTCTCTTTGAAGATGAACCCTCAGCTCTGCTTCTTAATGGAAAAGCCCTCTCAGTGCAGGCCTTTGCCAAATGGTGCAGCAGGTTTAAACAATTATGCAAGAGAGTGGATTTGGATTCCAGGCTCCTCTTGCTCAGTCTCCAGCTTTAAAAATAATACTTTTTTTTTTCCTGAGAGGGCACTCCTGAAGTAAATGCTCCAAACAGTGACAATCCAAAAGGCATTATGGAAGAAAAGTCAAAGCTTACACAGTGTACTACACGTCATGAATAGAGAATATCTCTTGCAACACTGAAAAATTGCAAAGAATAATTCTTTTCAGCATGTGTGAATCAAAGAAAGACATGAGTGAATCCTGACAGCTTCAGACAGAAGGGAATCAAAGCTCCTGGGATACATTACACAAATGAGCAATGGCAAAGGAGGGAGAAGGATCCTATGGTTTCTTTTAACACGGAGCGATTAGTGGTGTTTTCTTAAACGGCTGGGAAAGTCTGCAGCCTGGAGCCAGCCACATGTTACTTATCAGTGTTTCAGATGCAGGGCAAGTAAGAAAGGCCATGTCTGGTTCCTTTTCCAATAGGGAAAAATCTCTTTTGAAGTCTTTTTGAGGGACTAACGGGGGAGAAAGTGTCAGGAAAAGGATCTGACAGGTTTGCACAGTCAGGAGCAAGACGATGTCTGGAGTAAAATCTCCTGTCTAAATTGGGCGAGGAGATAGAAACCTCTCCTTCAGCACTGAGATGCCAGATAAAAATGTCTGAGGCTCACTTCTATCTCTTTTCCAGTCGCACACAAATTCCTTCCCTAACGTTCTTCCAGCTCCTGTTTTGCAAGGAGTGAGTGCAGTCCGAGCAGACAGACAGACGGATGCTGGCAGAGTGAGCACCCTAGGCACTGTGGAAGACATAGCTTTAATGGGGGAAGAGAGCACCTAAACCAAAGCTGAATGGCTAAGAATCACTCTGCTCCTTGAAAAGAAAGGCACTGATGATGGACGCATCACTGCTGACACCATTGCTTCACTCTGGGACAAGATTCCTCTCCTGTATTGCCAGTTCTGTGCAAGCAACTAAGCAGAGAAGTACTGCACTGCCTGCCACGTCAGTGTAATTACCCTCTGCCAGGCAGGAGGCAGACGTCCTGCATTTTTAGCAGCGCTGAAGGCTGCTCTGCCCTTCTTTCACCTTCCCACCCTCTGCAGGCACCATTCAAAAGGAAAACACCCATTACTTTTTCCCTCTTCACAGAGCCAAAACAAATCCTTGGTGTAAACAATCTCTAAGAGATGTGTTAGAAGTTTGGGAGACTACTTCTGTAGGAGCCTTACTCTTGCCTGTATCAGACTGTGGCATTTGGAAGGTGCGTAGAAGAACTCACGTTCCAACTCAACATACAATCAGTGGGCATAGATAACTTTGCTGTACTCTACCCCCTCCTATTAAAGCAGTTTCTCCTTCATGCATATGATTTTATTTAGGGAGATGGAGGTCAGTGACTAACATCTGCTACAGCTCTGTCTGTCCCTCCTACATTCCCCTTCCCTCTCAAAAAAAAAAAAAAAAAGAAAAAATCAACAGTGTGGCAAACAAAAGAGATAAACCAACACATCAAAATAAAATACGTAAAAATAAAGAAGTCCAAGCTGCAAGCAGTGCTTACCTGGGCTGGTGCTTATCCCAGCTGTGAGCACACTCAGCCATACAGGTGGGCAGCACCAACACATGCTCCTGTACTTATCCCAGAGCTAATACATTATTTCTTCCCCACAGAAGTATTTTACACAGCCTCAGTGACATCAAAACGTGCAGATAGAAACCACAACTACTTTAATAAGACTACCTTAAAGTGGCAGTCTGCTGGCTCAGCCAACTCCCAGACCCCCAGTTAAAATCATTACACCAAAGGACCAGCAAGAACACAGCCAAGAATTCAGGTAATAAAGTGCATCAGGTACCTTGATTTTTTCCACAGCTCTCCTTGCTCTATTAATGTAGTTGACCTGTAAAGCAGAAGAAAGAGATTACTGACTTCTGGAAGGCTTTTCGGTATTACTGGAATATACTATACACTTAAAACGTAAGGCAGCATTCACACAACATTAGGTTTCTTGAACCCTTTTTTGGACTATTTCATTGAATTACTTCGATACTATACAGTGCATTCTTCATATAAAAAAAATAAATCACAGCACAAGGAAGCCTCAAGGAGCTCCTGGGTAGGGATCCAGCCACTCTGCCTTGCACACACCAGGTTGCAAACAGAAACAAAATCAAGCTACCTGCTGAACGCTTGCAATAGGGCACAGCCACCACAGCCCCTCTCCTTGCCTCTCAGAAGCTGAACATCAGAGGAGCACAACTCCCACTGCACTGCTGAGCTGACTCTGACCAGGGCAGGAGTGGAAAAAAAAGGGGAACACAATACCTCTCTTTGAAGGCCGACAACTACGTAGCCACTGGTATGCCAAGTCCGTAAGGCAACAACTGCCCTTCACTGACCCCTTCCCACCACTGAGCAGCTATGGGTTCTCCTCTCACCTTCATCTTTTAACATGAAAGTAAAACGCGTAAATAAAATAGCAATTGTTCACTTCTATCATCTTTTGTCTTCTCTGCCTTTGAGCATAATTTATCTTCAGTCAAACCAAAGAAAATCCATTTCCAGCACCTTCCCTTTTCCCTCATCCACTCTTCTGAGGAAAAGCAATTATTTCATGGTGGACAGAGGCCAGACTCCTGCACGTATCCACACATTAAAATAAATAAATAAATACAAGCAGCATAGGTTTTTTTTAAGACCTATGCATTGCAAAGTAAACATTTTATGCATTGTGAAAACACTGAGCTCCATCTACCCATCAGGAACTCTGCTGCTTCTTTCCAAACTGTGACCATTTGTATCCAATGAGTTTTAATGCTACTTCAACCACCACCAGCTCTCTGTTGTTACTCTTGCATGACTTCAGTACACTACCCTCAAGCATTACTGCTTTGGTCTTCTCAGCAAATACAAATACTTCAACATGTTCAACATTTTAGCACATTGGCTACCCCATTCTTCATCACTAAGTCGGAGTTTCAGCTGCAAAGAACTGACTTCCAAAAAATATACATATATGAACATGCACAAAAAAAGTGAATAGAATTACACAAAACTAAAGTGTGACAATTGTCATACCCCAAAATAAACAAGTTCTCCACAAGAGTAAAAATGAAATATTATTGCATGTGCCCTCAGTCTGTTTTCCCTGAGTTATTGTGTTAAACAAAGTCCTTGCAATGGAATGTTGCAATAAATACAGCACTGTTTTCAACAAGTGTGTATTTCAATGCGAAGGATGGTTTATATTCAGTGACACCAGTACAGGTACACAGCCACAGCACAATTCCCCTCCTGTCAGACACAACAGGAATGCAGCCTGCGGCCAGGTCCCTGCAGGGCTGGGGCACGTTTGCACACAGGCAGAGCTCACAAAGCAGTGGTGCTGGCTGGGGAGGCAACGGGATGGCCATTGGCACCAACACGCCGTGTTGAGCTGGAGTGCACTACAGCATCAGGAATTTAAACACTGTAAACGTGACTGTTTATTCTCAGTGTGAGTACGGTTTATTTTTCACCTACTTCACACTGCTTGCGATAAGGGAACGCTATTTCTACGTGAGTCCTTGATCAGTTATTTTAAGCATAGCCAAGACCTGGTTTTGCAGGCTGACAATTGTTTCTAGAGAGCTCCTGACCACCCTTCAATATAAAAATGTAATGTTCTCCCCAGGGCCCAACAACAAAATATCCACCCAACAATGATGAAATTACCTCGACATTTGGTGCCACGTCTTAATTCAGCTCAACTGGACTGAGCCCACTCCTTCTACCCTTCGGGAGGATAAGAAAACCTTTGGTTTCACTGAGCCTAGCACTGCACACAGCCTTCATTCACTATGATAGTATTAATTAAACGCCTCTACAGCCTAAATGAAATCATATATCTATTAATGAAGGATAAAGATGTTATCAAGAATAGGAAAAAGACATGAAAAGGACTTGCAGTCACATAGTAAATATCCAGTTCAAAGCCAGCTCTCAGTTCAGGGAAAATAACAGAAAGACATTCTTGGACAAATAAACTAGGAAAAGAAATTGACTTTAACTCAATATGTGGCAGCAATAATACAAATACTGAACACGAGCAGCTTTGAAAAATTGGAATATATATGAATTAATGCGTATGTCAGAAATTAGGCATATTACACTAATCCTGACAGGATACATGAAGGGCAACTACAAATTAAATGTTAGAAGCCTTCAGCCTACAGGACAAAAGGATTTGAGTGTCAAAGATACTGTTTCACTTCTTGAGAGCTTAGTGAAAGCCACTTGGTTATTTGAGTTTTCCCCAGTCCCTCAGAAGTATTGTTTTAGAGCTGCATCCAGAAACCATGAGTAATCACTATGATGGATAGTAAAGGACCTGATGGGATATCCCAAAGAAACACTCTCTGGAACAAAACTATAATCTTCAGCTACTCACATTATAACGGTTGATCAGAATACGTTAAGAAAATACACTTCTGGATTGAATCCAAACTTGGAGTATAAAAACCAAAGCCCTGGTAAATATTTAAGGGAATTCTGAGTTCTGAATTGGAGAGTGGGCAATTTTTTCCTTTTTTTTTTTTTTTTAATCACAAACAAAACCATCAAAAGATTGTGCAATTCTAGAAGAGCCCTTAAGGAAACAATTGGGAATTTTTCATAACATGGTATTTCCTTATACCACTGACCACAGGAATGCAAACAGTTCCACCAGAGATTTCTTCATTGGAAACAAGTGACAGTCTAACTGTGTTTCCATCTTTTCCACTCTGAGCTCTCAGCATACAAAATAGATGATATAATAGGATACAGAAATGTCATACAGTCACCATCAGGGCCACTAGATTTCTTCACTAAAACTCAGCACCTGAGAGGCTTTATAAGAATATACTTCTGAAGGGTTAGAGAGAATTACTGACTACGTTTGTCTAATCAATTATTATTTTTGCTGCAATTTCTCCTCCTCTGTCAGATTGTCCCAAAACACCGTTAGCACTCCTATCAGCCAGTAACTCCAAACCTCAACCAAAACTCAGTAAAATCAGTAAAAAGACTAAATCACACAGCTTCCCCTGGCAATGCTAGCAAGGAGCACTGCCGTGAAAACACAGGTTGTTGTTCACCTTGAACAGTGGAGGAAAGAAGCACTACCACTGATCATATACTCCTTGCACCCCATACAACATCATCCTCTATTAGTCTAATTAATAGATTTCCTCTCCAGCTTCTCAGTTTGCAGTTATTTTGGCAATGTCTATCAACACTAGGAACTGTCCCTGAAGGAAGCTTCAATAAAAAGCACATAGGAATGGGCAATGGTCCTCCTAGTATTGGAAACCTACTGGCATTCGGACTCCAGTATGATGAGAATAAGCACCAGAGACACCCAAGGGAAAGGCAAGACAGGCCTCTTGACAGCTAATTAACAGTCACTCTATCATGGAAAAAGCAATTTACACCCTGTGCTGAGCTTCATGCAGGGAAAAGAGAGCAAGAGAGAGAGAGAGAGAGAGAAGAAATGAATGTAATGAATAGTAAAACCGTACAGCATCATCAGGATTCAGAAAGGTAGCAGGAATGCAAGGAGGTACACCTCATCAGCAGACTGACAAATTTCTGTCATCACAAATTTGCAACTCAATTAACGGAAGATTTTAATCAGGGCTATAGCTGAACTTAATTCTTTCCACTGCAGCTGAAGGAAAGCGAGTGGAACAAGTCATAAAAACAGAACAAAACCAAAGCGTGCTTCAAAGAGACCACACTAATATCGGAAGGAAAAAGCACCCAACAAAACAAAACAAACAAAACCCATGAAAGACAGAAAACTTTACATATTTAGTGTGTCAGACAAAGTCAAGAACTTAGGATGTTAAGAAGACAGACAAATGTCTTAACTACAGAGATGTCAGAAGAATTTCCTTGTGTGGGAGGCTGTTGACAATCTATGGCAGAGGGATTATTACACCGTAGTCAAGGAAACCACTCTTAGAATTACGAGATTGGAAATTTTGGAATGCTCCATTTTGGAGTGAACAGAACACGGAAAAAATGCTCCATGCTCCTCAGAAAGGAGGCTGGGATATGGTTCTGGCCTCCCACGCAGCCTACAGGGCCAGGGAAGACGTCTCCATGCGACAACACCAAATGTGGCCTTCTGTAGGAGTTACAGCTGGGGAAAGGGAGTGCTTCTTTTCAGTTATGGAATCACCTTTGGTCTCCAGGGGAGGTACAAAAACACAAAATCCAGTCCTCTACAGAGAGCGTAAGAGGTGAATGTATTGGGATTACATAAAACCCTCATGGCCAGCAGGCTGCTCCCTCAGCTTCTGCCAGGCATTCCATTGCTCACGCGATCCACAGATACTCTACAGGAATGAACGTCAAAGATATTACGAAGACTCACTCACTGCCCACCTGGAGAACTAACTGTGTGCTACCCTAAGCTACCAGCAAGGCCCCTGCTCTTGGATAATACATCTTTTCTAGTTACAAACGTGAGACCTCTCCTCCTTTTTAGATGTTGCTGAAGATCAAAACATAAAGAATATTAAAGAAGCAGCTTGGCGTAATGACAAATAGTATAGCAAAAAATGTTTTTCCAGTTATTGCCTTAACTAGATAGTAAAATAAAACAAGATGATACGCCAAAGTCTGTGCTGAGATTTAGGAGAGGACTCAAAAGCCATTTTTTAGTTTTATTACTGTCAGCATCCTAAAGGAAAACAAACACTAAAAGCTTTTCAATTTAATCCTACTGAGGATGCTATATAGAGAACTACCCAGTGCTTAGACTACCCAAACTATGCAGTTTGTAAGGCAGGGCAGTATTTAGGATACATAGCATATTTCCACAATTGGATCAGAGCATTATCAATTTAAGCCAGAAACGATTTGCTGGTTTTGATTAAAAAGCACAGTTCATTGTTTGGTTTGGTTTTTTTTTTTATACCACTGCAGCACTTAAATGCATGTTCAGAAAGACAAGAAACTACAGAGCAGATCCCATGTAACAGTGCTGCTCAGGCTGAAATTTCATTGCCGTCAGTGGCAGCTCTAGTGTTAATGAGGAAGCAGGGCATGATTTTAGATAAATGCAACAAATCAAAGCTATTCAAGAATTTTTAAAAGGCTCTAATTATGTATAATGGCTGTACTAAATACGTATGAAAATAAGATGCTAATTCAGATTTACCTTATTGTTTATAGCTTACTTGTTACTTCATTACCCTTGGTCATTTGGCTCAATGCTCAGCAATTCAGCATTGCGGAGAATAAAGCTTCAGTCTGCAATATATTTTAATTACCAACAGTTCTTAAGCAAGCACATAAAGATCTTTTCAGGTAGGATATTTTAAGTGCTGCATTATAACTTAAATTAAACTTAGTTCAAATAAAAGCAATCCAAGTAGTCAGAAATGGAAGTTTCAGGAATTATCTGAATGGGTTTAGGGGTCTGGATGTCAGGCACAGCTCTGCAGCCCTATCTGGACATGGGAAACATCACGTGAGCATTGCATTTCTCTGCCTCTTGACTCCCTTGAAATGGGATGAAGTCGTGACCGAGGTTGGGACTTGTCAAGCTGTACTCATTCACATTTGCAAATATACTGCATCTCTTTCGGTGACAGGTATTTCAAGACAGACAAAATACAAGTGCTAACTGCAGCTTCAAAAAGTTTGTCAAGGAGAGGTGAACTGTGCTCCTTCATCCTTAATCACAAAAAAATAAAATGCAAGTGTTAAAGCTACACACAATGCAAAATGAGTTTCCAGTTATGCCCAAGGTTTGTGTAATCATCACCAAAAAGCCATTTGGCATTTTCCAACTGCTATCTAATGCTCTTACCTACCTACCTTGCATGCTAATGTGAACTTTCCCTGTTTTCTTTGCCCCAAGCTATGCATATTGTGGTATTCAGATTCTTTAGATTTTTAAATCTCTATTGGAAAAATAATTCTGTCTACCTTACGTTCTGTTTTACAAAAGAAACAGTATCGTGAAATCCTGGCATGACTCCTCATCTTTTGCTGTCACAGGTTTCCTGCTTTCTTTTTGCCCTTGAGACTGAGCCTCATCGTCTACCAGTCTTTCACTGACAACTCCAACTCATTAGATTTTGCTAAAATCTCATTATCACCATAAGATTTCATCTACTAATATGCTGTGCTCCACGTTTTAAAAATCATTCTTGGCTTCTTACCAGAAGCCAACCACTCCCACTGAATGGTTTCCAAGACCCTACTCTCAGCAATACACAGGCGTTCAAAAATGTGAAGAGTGCTAGAGGCATTGAGAAATCCTGCCCTCCACCCTTCACAGCTCCTGCACTGCTTTGTTCCTGCTCCTGCATTCAGCTTTGAATGCAATCCCCTGCACTTACAACTTCATCATCAGCCCTCTCCTGCCACTGCCACGCGTGTGCTTGGCATGAGAATTGCCTATAACATTACTTTGATTACGATCTCGTAGGCCTGGGAATTGTAAATATACCTTTTAGTTCACCCTAGGAAACAAATAAGATTGAACACATTATCACACCAGATTTCCTTTCATGGTTTTTGCAAACTTTATCACTCTACTTAAGAAGCGTCCGTTCAAGACGTCCTCACTGAGAAGCCATCTTTGCTAACTAGATGCTTGGACCACCTAGGCAGCCACTGATTCCTCTCTAATCTCATCTTTTCCTTTCACATGTGTTTTGCTTCTATTTCTAAATCACATCTACAGCAACTCTACACCTGCTCCAGCACGCACATTTCTCCTCCAGCTCTGATGTGGAAGTTTACTCTCATTGTACTTAGGCAACATTATTACTGAGCAATTCCAGCAAGGTTACTGTGATTTCACATCTCCTTCAGATGCTGTCCAAACTTGTCTCCTACCACACCCCAAACAGAAAGAGAGAAGTGGAAGGAAAAAGGAAGCCCTGCAGCCAAAGGCTGGAGGGAGGACTTTTCCTGCGCTCCATGCAGCGTGTAGCACAGCCCGTGTGCCTGGTGACTGATGATCAGAACACATCTCAATATAAACTTTCAATGTTTGCTGCTATTTTCTTCCTGTAATAATTTCTGAATAAAGTCATAGCTGGATTCATAACAACAGTACTGCTGCAAAGGTAATAACCATCCCTGCATACACAGATCTTTATCCTCAGCTGCGAAGTACAAAACCTTGTATTTTGTTGAAACAAACTGTACTTGGAAGGTAAAATTATTATTCGTTCATAACTGACCACCTCCGTTGCTAAAAAAAACAAAACCACAGCAAGTTCTATCAAATTTCTTTGTTCTTGTTTATCAACAGAAACTTTTCCTCTTCATACGCTGTCATTCGGTTGCTATCACGAAAGGCTCAGTCCAGCCCCAAACCTCAGGAAGAACCAAAAAAAAAAAATATCAACCAGAAATCAACTGTACTTTACTTTAAAAAGAAAAGAAAGGGGGGAAAAAAAAGGAAAGAAAAAAGAAATGCTCTGTATCTGCGTTTTCATCTCTCACTTATTCACCTCTGACTTCCACAAAGCTTAATTCATCCAACCTCCACCCTAACCCCTGGGAGCATCGTGTACTTTCCAGCCATCTGGACTGTATTTACTTTACTAAGAAGTTAAATTTGCTCATGAACAAAGAAAACTCCTTACTATCTTCCTGTCATGTCTGCATGGTTATTTTCTAAATTCTTACTTTCTCAAGAAGTTATTATGCCCTCTGGGGAACTCTCACAATCTTTCTTGTGAGCCCTACCAGGGTCACACAAGTTCTTCATTCACCATTTTCCAGTGCAGCTCTTTTTGCAAGAGGAGAAATTTGCTGCTTCTCCCCTTGGTTTTCTTCCGCACTTCACAAGAGCCTTCACAAACAGCACTAAATCTCCCATGTAATAGAGCAGAACCGTGGCACTCGTACCAAAGCATTTATTTAGTGAAAGTGACAGTTTTACAAATGACACCAGCCACTGCCAAAATAAGATCAGAAATGAGTTTTAAAAGCAACACAGAAAAACATGTGTGTTTATAATCCTACTTATTGTGAGAGTCCCCTCTGTAGCTCTGCTTTCTGCAGAGCTCAGCTCCTGTGCTGCTTCTGCACCTTTGTCCCAACCACCCGGCAGCCAGGGGCACCAACTTCCATCTGGTGCTATCTGTGCTGCTATATAACTCTTCCCTTTCGGTATGTTTTATAAGCCTATTTTTCAAAGCACATTACCTTTTCCTACCAAAAGTAGCCCGCTATTGCTTATCATTAAAATCTATTCTGCCACTTTCCTCCACCCCTCCTGACATGCACCAGAAATCTGCAGGAAGCCTCAACGAAAGCCAGATTGGCACCTTTGTTACAGACAAAATTCCGGAACACCATCAGCAACGTGTGATGGGCAGCTAGATTTTAATTGGGAACTGAAGGCTCTCAATGCTTTGTGATGCTCAACCCAAACGTCCGATTCATTGGAAAACATAATGTAAAGAGTTAATTTAATAGCTGTGACAAGGGAGAAGTGCTAATGTAAAACTCTACCCTAACATACACGAGGGAATACATGCCTAAAAGGAAACAACTTCTCTGGGAATGACTACATAAAGAGAACAACTTGCTGTTGTTTATTTTCTAGTTGAACCGCCAAACATAATTCAAAGACGCGAGCCTTCCGAGGCATAATTATTTTTAATGACCAGGTCAAGTATTTCCTCATCTCTTCAATAGCTCTTCTGGAATACCAGAGAGTAGAAGTTCAATTACAAACATGCAGGAGGCTGCACACCACAATAAATTCATTACAGTAGGAAATGCACGGCATCAAGATAGCAATGAATGAAAAACGTAACTCAACACGTCCCTGTCAAATGTAACCACTGAAACAATTCACCAAAATGCCAGCATATATGAAATAAGGCAAAATAGAAAGAAATTCCGCATCCCACAAATGCTTGAACCAGCAGAATTAAAGGGACAAAGCAGAGAAAGAAACCCTGTCTATGGAATAGGCCTTAACCCCACATTAAACCAATACCCAAACGTTCTCCTGGCAGTTGCTGTTTCCAATTTCTTGACTGATTCAACCTTATCCCTTCCCAGTTTTTTCTTCCCCGTTTCCAAAACCCACAAAGGATCATCAGCATGAATAAAGATGTTTTGTCATTAAAATCATCTGAAAAACAGTGAAGATGCAACACATCTTTGCTTTTGGGAAGCACTGTCATGTTATTTATCAGAAACAAAACCCCAGGAGATCTGTCACCAGTTGAGCAATATCTCCATTAACAAAGGCTTCTTTCCCCCTTGTATGTTTTCAAGCTGTTCAAATTTTTGCTAGAATTTGTAATATTTTTCTCCTTTCAAACTGAAGACAAGGATTTCCATCCATTAGGCAAATGAATTGCCTTTCCTAGAGAAATGAGCTGGACATTTCATGCAAGCTATTAAAGATGCTTTATTGCAAGCAATGACAATTCTCAGAGCTTTATCAAATGAATGGCAATCACAGTGTATGGCACTCTGTTCTTTAAAGCACCCAAGTTGGAAAATGACCAGTGAGAGTGGATTCACTGCCGTGTCTGCAAAGAAATATGGACCAATATATTTGCACTTAGTGTGCATCAGCTTGATTTTGTGTGTTTCTAACAGAAAGGATGCAAAACACTCTATTGCCAGTCTGCATCTATGGCATGGAATTAGTTTCTATGGAGAACTGATAGAATCTGATGGAATTTTGCTTTTGAGCTGCTTCTATAGCAAACATATCATCGGCTACAGAAGGCACATGAAGCAAAACCCCTCCAAACTGACGAATGCCTTGAATGCCGAGCATCCTGCAGAAGCAGACTGGCAGCAGCCAAGGTGCTGGACCATTGGCCTCATGGGCATACATGGCCCCATGTGCTCAAGACAAGACGAGAGCATGGGGAGCCTGTCCACTAGCCCAGCCTCACAGTTCCTCTTTCAGCGACAAAGTACATTTTTCACCAACTCCAGGAGGGGTTCCAGTGGCTTAGAGATTTACAGCCCCAACCTGAAATCCTAGCTATGTTACCATAGGCGAGGATATTTTCTTATGCAATCCCAATGCAGATTGTATTTCAATGCCCATCTTTATTTGTAAGTCAATGAAACATACTTTAGGCACGAAATGCTTCAAATAAATCCTTTCAATCAACTTTCCAAATTAATTATGCAAATGCTGTATTAAAGTGCACAGATTATTATTACTTCAAAATTATAAACCCCAGCACAGATACTCTGAAAGAAAAAGAAAGTAAATGCTTAGTTACATACAGTGAATAATCGAAACAATGACCTGTCACATGCATCACTCTGAATCTTAAGGAGAATGATGGTTTTAGCTGTAAACACAATGTGAAAATGTCAAATAACTTGGAACCTGTCACTGTCAAGAACACATTTCTTTAAGATCTTCTCTGTACTCAGTGGTAGATTTCTCTATATATAGACAGACATATGTATTAAGCATTTTTCCCCGCTGAGTTTCAAAGCCTTTCCCTTAAAACGTACCCTACGTGATGTTCCAGTAGTTGTGAATAATTATATTTCTTCAAGTAGAAGAACACTGTCATTCACTGCCTTGATAGAAAAACACTAGAAGCAACAACATTCTGTTTGATTTACTGTTGTTCATGAAAACAGCAAACATTTTCCATACTGAAGACATCCATAAAGGAAGACCACACAGAAATTCCTATGAGGAGGAGCACTTGCTGCTTTGGAGTGTGAAAGAAACTCACAGCTAAGAGCTAACTTCCTCACGGAGTCCCTAGCATGCAACACAGGCATGTTCAGCAGGTAGGATTTTCTTTGTTTCATATCATGCTTTACACGACAACTACCTTAGTAGTTGTCCATGAAAGGAAGGGCAGGTGCCAACAGATGAGAGCACCCAGGATGGCAGATGCAGAGGCAGAAGGAATGACAGCCACCCTCTGTACCTGGCACTGAAAAATTCCACTCACTATTGCCTATGGTATAAAACAAATTTCTGCACACATCAGAACATGTTTGGAGACAATGTTATTATGCTTTTAATAGGACAGTTCTGCAACTCAAGTAATTCCAGGTATCAGTTGGGAAAGAACAAGTAAAGAACTTCATTGTCTATATGATGCCAGTGGCTATCTCAACTACAACAGTAACAAGACTGTCTATCTGCTCTACAGAACAGTAGTCTCTTTTTCCCCCCTCCATTCCCAAGGTTCAGTTTCTAAGAACTTCTGCCACATAAAAGAAATAGTGAAGATGCTAAATTCCATCCTGAAATTAGGCTAAATTTAAGTTTTGAGGAAATAGTAAATACTAACAAACATAATACAAGAGAATAAATGCACTCTTAAGTGATAAATAATCGGAATAGATCTAGGGTCAGTCAATGAAAATACTGCTGCTGTACAGTTTGGTCTGGTTGATATCACCAAGCCGAGAAAAAAGACGGATCTTGTCAGATGCTGCTGCAAAAGCCATTATAACAAAGTCTAGCTGACGCAATTCTTGTTTGTCATTCACCATAGAGATTCCAGTTTTCTACAGTAGAAGGAAAAAAGAAAAAAAAGAGGACCACTAAAAGTGTACATAAGAGGTACAGTCAATTTACAGAAAAAGTAAACAAGAATAGTACCCAAATTTACTTACATCCAGAAGACAAATCCCTAGTTTGATGAATGACTGGACAGCACGAAGCTTCAGAGAATTACTCAACTAATTCAACTTATTTTGCCACCAAAAGCTAAAGGAAATTCTTATGTTTTGACTCAGGAAGAGACTGCATTTCACAATACACACATTATTGTTCAAATCCCTTAATCCCAAACTCCAAATTGGTTGGAACGCTGCAGTTTAACATATGTCTAATATTCTTGAAAATTTAAGTTATTGGGGTAAAAGAACATGACCAGATAACCTTCCTTTCCCTGTCAGAAAGAAAGTTCTTTTTTTTTTTTTTTCCCCTCATTCAGTTATGAGACAGAGCATTATTTGCAGCTTAGTTAAGCTGACTCACTTCCCCAGGCTCCTCCAGCATAATTTTAACAAAGCCCATTTGGGAAGGAATTATTTTTCCTCCTCCAAAACTGTAAGTCAAAATGGCATTCAAGTGTACAGTAAGGATAATACAAATACACATTATTGCTGCTTGAAAAGAATGCTAATTTTATATGTTCCTCCCCCAAGAAAGGTGGTGTTTGGTTTCAAGACCCCTTCTCACCTCCAAAGTCAAGTTAAGCCACACAGTCCTCCCCACCTTTCAGAGTCCATCTTTCTAAAAGGATCCTGAACTTCACCAACCAGAATTTATTGTGCACACTCTGATCCCTTCAAGAGAAATTATTAAGGAAAGAAAACACGCACTGATCAAACAGAGCACGACATGAGGCGGTGATGTAAGGCTGTACAAGACATATGTCAGAGGTCAGCATGATTTATTGAGTTTACATCTAAAATAAAATAGCTCTACAGAAGCATAACGTTTCCTGACTATCTGCATCTCAGTGCATTTACACAAGCCCTTTACTTATCTTTGCAAATCACTTCCACTCCTAAAACTGCTGGACCAGAGAAACAAAACAGTTGCTACATTTAAGAAACTGCCATATTAATAACTTGTACATCAAATACTTGAAAGAGCAACACACCAACAGAATTAATTTACTTCTTTGACTTGAGGCTGACTGCTGAATATTTTGTTATTGATTCTGGTCTAATCCTAAGGTTTAATCTACGTTTTTCTTTTTACTATTAATAGCAATATCAGACTGGGTTGGGAAATGCAAACAGAGGCTTGTTACCCAGTTAAACAGAAAACCCATCCACTGGAACGTTGCATTAAGTCTACACAGTACATAACACACCCTCTACATTCTTCCCCTACAGTCTTCCTGGCCATCCGCTCCTTCCTTAGCTTCTGCCTTTCTGCTTTTTCCTATTTCTGTTCTACAAAATGCACAAGTTTGGATCTTTTCTAGAAAAGCAATCAGAACTGTTGTCAAAGTTATGAATTGTGTGTTATAATACCATAGCATCTTAGAGTTAGCTCTTCGTTAAGCATCAACCTATAGGCTTCCCAAAGTGTTGTCATGTTCTTGGGTTTCCTATTTTAACATTCTTCCTCCAACTTTTTTTTTTTTAAAGTAAGATTATTCTCTTCCTTAGAAAGAGGAAGTCATTATGTTCAGAATGTTTACGCTAAATGAAAACATACATATTTCCATGACTGCTATTCAGTGACTGTTGGGTGGTCTTAATCTCAATTGAGATTCTGACCAGCAAGTGCTTCCCTTGGAGGAATTACCAAAGCCAGTAACAGTAAAGCACAGCCTTAGAGATCAAGGACTAGAAAGGTATAAACAATCAACTGTCGTAATTACAACTCTAGATTAAAAGATCTAAAAAAAAATTTTAAAGTTTAATATACCCGCAAGAACCTCCCAAACATCTGTTTTCACTAAGTATTTAAATCAGTGTTTTCCCTGAATTGTATCAGAAGTTGGCTTGTGTTGCACATTTCTTGGGATGAGGTCAGTAACATGCATTAATGCAAGGCTTTGGTTGCAGTAACAAGTGAATGAATAAGGGAATCCATAGCCCATCGGCATCCTTCACCAGGAATCAGAATACTGTCTGAAGCTGCATGTGATCAATCTCTCCAATGTGTACTCCTAAAGCATCTGAATTTTCCTTTTAAATTTGATAAGTGTAAGAAATTTTTACTTCCATATCTGACAACAATACACTAATGGGTGTTCTTCTATATGGGAGGTCTTCGCGGGCCACCCAACTGTACTCCTCCCCAGTATAACAGAAAAAGCTGTCCCTTGTGATTTGAGTTTATTGTCCACGCTAATCCTAACATCCTGCTGCTTACCTTTCACAGATAGAAACTACATTCTAGGAGAAATTAAACTCAAGTCCATCAGCACAAATTTTCTATTGCTTTTTCAACACCATCTGTCCTTATCACAGGAAAAATTCACTCCCTTTCAAACTCGAGTTTTTAATTCCTAAATATTTTGAAGAACTCTCTTCTGAAAAGATAAGTGCAAACCAGTTCCTCAACAACCACGGGCACTTTCAGAAGTCTTGAATGCTCCCCCAGCTCTCCCACTTGCTTCCCGTAAAAAAGCAGTATTTGGAATGACCATCTGGAGAAGACTACAAAAGTGCTGAGAACAGTTTCTGTGTATCTTGATGTTCTATGAATCACCAAGAACGGAACATGAAGCCAAAAAACCGTGAAGCACGCACATGTACAAACAACAACTAAGACCTGGAAAGACCTATTTTAGACCAACCAAAACGTATCCTTGACATATCAGGAAGAGACCAACAGGAACTCACACATGATGCCACTTCCACATGAGGCTATTTACATTTGTTTGGACCCACAAATGAATATGAACATCGGGAATTAATAAAGCCAGCAGTACAGAGCAGCTCTCCAGAGACCAGCCACATCTGTTCAGCAGTGCCAAGCTGCCAGCTGGAGAGAGTCCCAAAAGCCTTTACAGGGTCATCATGCACTGCAAAAGCTCATGCTTGGCTAAAACCTTCTAGCCTAGCAATAAAAAAAAAGGTCATATGTATTCCGCTAATTACATTAAGTAATTGGGTCATATTTAGCTCTGTTAATTAGGATGCTTTATTTTAATAGCTCTAATAACCACAGTGTTTACATTCCTGTTTTGTTCTGGGGTATTGCAATGAAAATTTAGTCTAAAACAATATCATTCCATGACTAAGTTGAAAAAATAAAATGATGCTGCTAACAAATAATCTATTGAAAGTCCAAAGTAAGACACCTCAGATGAAGACAGAAGGGCATGTTATTTAAGTATAAATTGTAAGAACATCCTTTCCCTATGACTGTGTGACCGGAGCCTATCACAGGACGAAATATACCCTACTGCAGATGACATCTGCCACCCTCCCCATGACATCCCTTGCTGGGGCATAAGACCTTACAGGGCATAAAAGTTCTTGAAACAAGACACTATTTCTGCACCAACCATCTGCTGTCCTATATGGAAACTTTCCCTTCCAAACATCTCTAAATCTGAAGTAGATAATCATCCATACTCAGCTAAAAACTTCCTTCATCCACACACGTGTTGATGAGATATGCTGTAGAGTACTACAGTGAGTAGTCCCATCATGTACCTTCCTCCTGCTTTTTTGTTACTGAATTTCCAGTTATTTCCTTTCTGCTGCTCTCTAAACCTAACCTAAGTGGTTGGTCCATGCTGCAGCTTCCACAAGCCCCACAGAGATGGTGCTTTTCCCAAGCGAAGAAGCCATTATTAAGATCAACCTGTTGAAATTAGTTTGAGCAACTCATGCCAACAGTTGCTGCACAGTCTGTTTTATTAAAAGCAGATCACTGCTTCCAAACTTAACTTTTAGCAGCAAGCTGCACTGAGGGTTGCTACTTATCCTCAAAGGCACAGAGCCTTAAGGTTTTGGTGCTGCGTACATTCATGGCTTTTGAATCCCTGTAATGTTTCAGAGGAGCATCATCAATCCTGCAGTGCCACCACAGCACAAGGGACATGACCTATGAAGGCACCTGAAATTATAAGGCTCACATTCAATTACCACTTCAGCTCCTATCTTTGTATTCCTTTAAGCAGAGCTCGGTATCCATATTACACCAAGCCATCCATCTGGGAATGCAGATGTCATTTGCCCACCTCTGTAGTGTGTTGTGAAGTTTTTATGATGAAGACATATTTCATCTTGTGGTGCTATATAAATAAGCAAAGTATTATAAACAATCATTTTTATCTGACTGGGGTTATGTCATATGGTTTGCTTTCTTTATGAAAGAAAATATGTACATAAAGTGCAACCAGATGCTGTTGGCAAAGAGTCCGTTTAATATGGACTCATTTCTAAAAACACAATTACAGATGTGGCCTACATCCTGAACCCAATGTTGAAGGGAAAATTCTCTCTATACGTAATCATTTAACTTGTCCTCTATGTTTTTCCCAACTCTCTTACACAAAGTTTTTAGAGCTAGAACATTAAAACACCCTCACCTTTCCACAGTTCCATCACGAAAACAATTCAAGTGTATCCTTACCTATGAAAAACTGAACGTGCTGCTTGGGAAAAACTGCTTTGTAGCAGTCCATTCCTGCATCAGCTGTGACAATAGAAACCTTTCAGGTGAGAACTAAGCTGGGACTAAGCTTCTTCACTACCTACTTCCATAGCACTGCCCCAACTCATGAGCTTATTTTGAGGAGTCCATACACGGTTACTATAATTCTACTCACGGAAGCAGAGAAACAAAGAGGCTTCAATCAAGTATTTGTAGTACTTTGAGTTAAACAGAAATTTATGTGATGCATACCTAAGTTTTAGATCAATAAGGGCATATTTAAAATCTCTCAGTAGAGCTCTTGGCAAGCTAACTCAAACTATATGATAAAAATGGGTGTGTTCTAGCATCACATAGAGAATTAAACAACTTTTTATGCTGATAAGAACACAATAAACAAAATCAATAGGAACAGTAAATAAGTTCTGAGTTGAAAATCAGTAAGTCCTACGGAAGAACCTGGATCTTTCACAAGTACTGATTTATAAAATACTAGCACCTTAGCTCACAAAAATTTTATTCAAACTCATTCTCTTCTCAAAACAGGATAGAAACAGCTCAGGAAGCCTGACTGTATCACCCCACATGTAAAACCAGAAGACCTGCACTGGTTTTGAAGTATTTAAGAACAGCACTCTTTATGGGTGCACTGCTGAGCTGGATCAGTTAAGTTCATATTCATATGAATATTGAATCCAGTGTTGAAGAAAATTCTCTCTATATAATCATTTTATTCTCACTCTACATTCATGTTCATACAAAATTAAATTAGTAAAAATCCCAAAGTGGTTCACAGTTACTGAGGTTATTGTATTGGCGACGTATTTATCATAGGAATTACAGAACTTGAAATAAGGTTAAGTAACCACCAGTGGCATCACTTAAATTAACAACTGAAAAGAAAAGAGTCCCTGTCCCCACATTACCTCTTGGTTGAATGTTTGAAAAATACAACTGTGCAACTCTTTCAGGAGACACTGCCATTTATGAGCACCTGCATTCCTCACTACAGCTCAAGTACTTGATTAACCCAGACCATATTTTCCAAGTGTATTTGAAAAGTCACATGAAATGATGAAAAAAGTTGTAGAATAACATTAAAGTGGGGATCAGTTGGATTTTCACCAAGGAAACACAATGCAATATGATACAAATGGAGCTTCAATTTGAAAACTCTCCCAGTCAGGCAATTTGGAAACACCAACACAACACTGCATTTGCCTCTGAGCTCTTCCAGGGGGACTGGGGTGGGGGAGGGATGCAGGTGGGCAGCACTGAAGATTACTTCCAGCACACTTCAATGCTACCTCCTCATCCAAAAAGAACAGCCCACCCAGGTATGGGAACCTGATCACTGCTGGTAACAGAAGCCTTGCTAACAAAGCTTCTTCTTCAAACATAAAAGAAAAGCCTAACAGAATATTTGTATCCGGTTCTGAAATCGACCTATGGATGGGGGCTAGGAGAAACACATGAGGATGTGCTTATCTGTGTATTTTCTTAAGAGAGAACACAAACAAATCGAACTGCTTAGGAATCCAACACCTCCAGGTGGATTCTGACCACACTGAAGTCAACAGCAAAATCCCTTTCATTTACTGGATGCCAACAGTTTCACACTATGGGCTATCCCCAGCCAGCAGCTGTCACATCACTGAGGGCTTCAAACATCCTAAATAGCAAAGGATAACACTGCAGCATTTGCACAGCTTATATTAAGAAGTTAATTAAAAAAAAAATCTCACAGCCTGAGTCTTTCCATAGGTTAAGCCAATATGCAGATGGATTAATTAAATGTTAGAGCAATCTAAATAACAAGCTGAGAACTAAACAGACCTGTGCCATTCTTAAAGAGCTGGAAGGACCCAGAGTTTGGATCCCGCTGAGGTGTGTGTAGGCACAGCTGAGGTGTGTGCAGGCAACATGAGGGAGCCACTCACACTGCCGTAATGAGGTACCCCAATTAGCCAGCTAAGAGTTGAGTTTGCCTCGTTTTAAGGCTTCCACCATCAACAGATTTCTACAAAAGGCAGCTCAGACCAGGGACATGACTAAGGACACTGAACAGCTTCTGCCTTCCTCTGCCTTACGGATGGAGCCAGGGGGTGCCCAAAGAAAGTTGTGGATGCCCCATCCCTGAAGGCATTCAAGGCCAGGCTGGATGTGGCTCCGGGCAGCCTGATCTAGTGGTTGCTACCATGCATGTAACAGGGGGGCTGAAACTAGATGATCTTTGAGGTCCTTCTCAGCCCAAGCCATTCTATGATTCTATGATAGCTCCAAAGCTGAGGAGCTGAACCAACTGCAAACCCCACAAACATCGTGAGGTGCTACAACACAGTCCTGGCATATTTTACGTGAGAGATGCAAAGACAGAACTCACACTGATTAGCAAGCTGCACAACTGCACACTTCAGTAGGTCTACACTACTTTGCTGAAAAAAAGCAGACCAAACGAGGTATCAGAACCTCACACATTGCTAAACACACTGCTCAGGAAACTGAGTCGCCATGTAACTGAGTAATGTAAGGATGTGAGCTGCAACATTCACTCTTTCACTGAGTTACACAGCACGGTACCCCTCAGCCCACAGCTGCCTGCAGGTAACCAGGCTTTTACATGCACTCATACTCATCCACCTGCAGGACCCACATGGATGTTCCAACACCTGCTACAGACAGACCCCACTTCTACAAATGCTTTAATAATTTCAGCACTTCAGGGCAAACTTTTCTTCTCTCTTACATAACACCCATTGCTACAGTCCACAGAAATATTTCCACAAGTTTATCCTTGGAGCAATGTGCAGTTTTAACCTTTCTGTCAGCTTCTTTTTTCATCAAGAATCTCTTAGTGTTCTATAAATATATACGGTACAAGGGGAAAGAAAAGAGGAACTGCTAAAAAACGCTGCATTCATTGCATAGAACTATAATGCACGGCAGTTGTGTACTGCAAGTGCTCATCCCAAATCACACACAGTGTTTCGCCGTGTCCAGTTTGCATCTGCTAATACACTGGGCTGTAGTGGGTATAGCACAGTGGCTTTTGCTTTAGCAGAGAGCTGCTTCTAACACAGGCAGTAAGGAAATAAGGTCAGAAAAGGAGTTCAGTTATGTAGTTGAACCGGAGTATGAGGGAAAGGTTGGATATTAGGAACAACTGCTCCTGCTGAATTTACTGCTCCAGTGGCATTTGAATCAAAGGGGCTTCCTGAGTAAGCCAGAATTCAGGGTAAATGCATACAGACAGGATACAGTGATGGCACGTATGGCCCGAACTGTCTGCTCTTGGTCTTTCAGTTACTTCAAACATTCATGCTCCTCCAGTTTTAAACTCTGCTAAAAGCAAAACGAGCAACTGCCAATTAAAAAAAACCAAAAAAGATGGAAAAAGCAGCATGAGCCAAACATGGCATTGTTTGTTTCAATTATATAGAATCATTACGTCCGGTCCTTGGATCCTCTTTATTATACCCTCATTTCCCCTGACTGAGGAAACCTCTGTAGCAGAAAACCCTAAGGAGCCATAACTTAACAAAGACAGCATCCTAATTTGATACAAAGACCGCATGAATGAAGCCAGTAATCTGGGTATGGTTTAAAAAGAAAATTCCAGTGGACAAAATGAAAAACTACATTTGATAATAAATCTTTTTATGAGTTAGCTTAATACCCTTCCTCTTGGTACCGGAATGCAATGTTGTCTTCCTTGCCAAGAAGGGAAAAAAAAAAAAAGAAAGAAAACCCCACAGAACAAGAACCACAAGAAAACGAGAATGAAATAACCATCAGATACACCCTGTATTTTCAAAGAACATGGTATTTTTTGCATGAGCTTACATGGGATGCAGTGACCGTGGTACAGTGGGCCGCTCGCACCACTTTCTCTCAGCACAAAAGGGCCGAGATCCCAAACCCAGACCACAGTGCCTGAGCACAGGCACAAAGGCACTGCAGCTCTGATGTAAGTGAGAAGCAGAGGTACCACGCTCAGGATCTGTGCATTTAAACGGTGCCCAGCCTAACGCTGAGCCTTTGGGTGATTCACAGCGAAAATTCAAGAAACTTCAGCCTCTCTCTTTTGATTCATCCCACATCGAAACCAGGTCGGCCAGCACGCTGACACAGCCAGGGCTGTTATTTTTAAACACAGCCACAGTCTATTTAGCTAAAGCATCTTTACTCTGACTGAGCCAGTATTACTTTGATAAGACTCCTTAAGTATCTGCACTGAAGCCTGCGCATCACACCAACCAAAAAAAGCACAAACTTCTGAAGATAACACTACGCTGCGGTTCGGAGAGGGAACAGAAAACAAATAAGGAAAAAAAAGGCACAGGAAAAAGTGAGGACACCCCACTGAAGGACATGGAGCTATCTACAGGACGGCTGTGCGCACTGTGAATGCGTATCATTCACCACCTGCAGAGATGAACTGGAACAATTTCAGTCAACTTTACAGCAAACAGCTTTCTGCTCTTTGGAAAGTCAGCATTAAATTTGTTAAAACAATTTTGGTGCCAGATTTGTTAGCAGTAACACTAGGTTTTCTTACACATCATTTAACTGCTGAAAACCTGGACGGAAGGGGAAGACAGCCAATGCTGTTTTGAAAAGCACATTAAGAGACCACAAGTTTTGATTGCGGGACATTCTGGGAGGCAGCTGAACAGTGCTAAACCTGCCTATTTGTAGCTCTCCTCAATGCAATGGTTACTTCTTCAGGTATAAAGTTGTCATACAACCACAGGTTCATTACCAGAACCAAACCCAACACCACCCTTTCTCTCCAAAAAGAGCACTTTGGTCTACAAATTGCAGATGGTTAACATAAGAGACCAAAACACCTTGGTCTACCCAGTGCAGTGAAGTTTTACTGTGGGGGATACTTAGCCTCAGCTTCTTGCCAATAACCATGAAATTGAGGAATGAGCAGTGTTACACACTGCTCAATAGGAAAACCCTTTTAATTTACAACAGAAAAATTAGCTATGGACTTTCATCCTGCACAGAAAGGCTGCAGACTGAAGGCAAGGTCTTAACAGAAAGCACCCCATCCCCATCCCAAGCACTGAGCCCTTGTGCTGCCCAGGACCCTTCACTACACTAACACCTGCAGACCAGGGTAATCAGTCGGTCCCTTTAACTCCAACAGCAAGCTGACTTCAAGGACTTAATGCAAAGTGGGAAATACCTGAACTTGCAGGGACACCTTCCATCTGCCTGCACACAAACATACTCCATACAGCACCCCCTCCCTTGCAGGATTAAGGGTTAGGTGAGCACTGATACGTGCCTAACAGACACAACTGCATGATACAGTCTAAGGATAATAAAACAAGTAGACATGCTTTAACACTTATTCCTACATATTTGTCAGCTTTTTCACTCCTCCACATTCTATGAACCAGTTACACTGGCAAGCCCCCCTTTGGTTATCCCTATTTTTCTTCTTTTCCTCCCCTACACGACACCTTCATTCCTCAAATCCAGCATCTAGGACAGGAAACTCCGAACTATCAGATAACAGGAATGGCTTTTCAAAACTTGGAAGGTTCTGACACATTTCTGAGCCTCTTAAGAATTGCCAAAACAAACAACGGACAAGGAGGTTTTAATTAAAATAATTTTGAAGTCTATGTAGTTTCTCCAAAACGTTGCCTTCAACCCAAAGGGCGTCCCTCCTAACAAGACCTTTTCCCTACAGATTCTGGGAGTACTGGAGCCGCCACCTCGTATCCCAAAGCCTGGAGCCATGGCTTCTTTCATTCTGAGCTGCCTACAGACAACATTTACACAGCTTTATTTATTCCCTTAAAATTGTTTTTGGAGAGACAGAGCATAAGCAAGAAAAGTTTAGAAAGGAGGTGAAATAACCTTGGAGGAAGGACATTACATTACACCATGTCACCCATAACAGCCTCCCCAGCATAAGCATATGCCAGTAAGCATTCTTCAAGTTAACTAACAAACTGAAGAGTCATAAAAAAGAATTACTTGCATTACACATTTACACATTATAGCTGGTAATTCTGCAACTTTCATTTCATCTTTGAACCATCAGTTATATTGACAAATAACAGCGGCAGCAGCGTGTTATTACACACGGAGTAAACAAATGACCTTTATCTAACTTTATTAAGGTAATAAAGGACAGGGTTTTTTTGTTTTTTTTTTTTTTCCCTTTTTAAGAAACTTCCTTCAAAGAGAGTTTTATAGCTCACCACCAGCAGGGTGTGGATTGAAGCTAAAATCTTTGAAATGGGTCCCTGTGAAATCTGAAACCAAAATACAGCAAAGGTCGCCCTTCTGTGCAGAACCATCCCGTCTGCATGCACGCTATAAGCCAAGCTCTGTTAGCTGAGCCTCGCCAACAGCCCAACGCAACTCACCCCCTGGGAACAGCAGCAACATCAGGTTTCTCATACAGAGATAAATTTACTGCCTACAATACCTGTTACTATACATTTGCAGCATGTTTGATAGCAGCCAGGTTCTCTTGTTACACGCCATACCTCAAGCTATTTTTTTCTTGTTAAAAACTAACCCAGGTTATAAATGTGACTCTGTTATTCTTACTCCCAACTTGAGCTAATTCATTTTGGTCATAATTTCACAGACAGTAGAGAGCCTTGTGCAGAGTATTATCCAGCCTTAATACGAAAGGAAGCAATATATCTGAATTATTATTTTTTTAAACACTAAAGGAGACTATGTCAACAAGGAAACATGGCAATTTTTTTTTCCATCAGAGAGATAGGATCTCCAAATCCAAACGTGGAGACAACCAGACTGCTACGCTTCACTCTGTCTTCAGGGCACCCACAAGAGTCCTTTCCTCTGGAAAGGTTTTTGCCCATGTGCACATCACAGGTATGTATGGGCAGTCTCATTTCCAGCTGCGGGGGCTCACCTGGGTCTGGGTGAGCTGAGCCGATAGGGCTGGAGCAGCTCCCACCTCTGCCCCCAAGCATTGAGCTCTCTGAGCGCTCCCTTCCCTTGGCTCCGGTCACATCATGTGCGCCTGCCAAGTGAGGGGAGATCTGGCATCCTTTGCAGCACAAAGATTTCACAAGGCGTAGGACTGAGAGGCTGACTGCCCTTGCTGGAGGGCACAGTTCTGGCAGACAACATCACAGCACACCGCACACACTCCATGTGGCTGCTGGAGGTGGAAATGGCATCTTGATCCAGGCACTCTGGAGATTCTCAGGTTTAAGGCATGGTTGAGAAGAACTGAGCAGCCTTAGCCATCTAGCCTTATGGAGGATTTGCCTTAGGGCATGTAAAGTTACACTGTTGTTTAACAACAGTTAAGTTGAACAAACCTGCAGCAGGAGGACAGCATGCACACACGCCAGCGCCTGAAGAGGAAGCAGCACCGCAAATTCCCCCCAAGCCATTGGCTCACAGGGAAACATCTGACACAGACAGGGAACCCATTGCCCCTCTGCTGCCATAGGGTGACTTCTCCAGGCACCTCTGGTGTTTTACAGCTTAAATGTTTTATACAGCTAAAGCACATTGTCTAGAGTTGACGTTTCAACTTGGAAGCTCCCTGGATCCATTTCAAGACGTATAATTTTTTTTTTTTTTATAAACTAACCTGGTTTTGAGCACAGAGCTCACTCATTCTAGCATTGTACAGATGTATTCAATCGCTTAGCACGCTGCAAGACTATTTAAACAAAGTTTGAAAGGGAGAAGTAAAGGAAGAGGAAAATCCAACTGGCAGACCGCTGGGACTGTTGGCTTCCTTTGTGCTGGATTATTTTCTTTTTTAATTAAAGATTTTATTTTTTGCTCAATACTAGACTCGTGATTTTGATTAGTTCGATAACGGACAAGCCAACCCTATAAAATGAGCTGTGCTGGATGCAGGCTTATTTTGCTTTAGAAATCACTGCACTACCTACTGCTGAAACACGTCTCACAACTTTCTGTCTCCTCCTCAGCCACTCAGGGTGAAGCCTTTGCAATGAAAATATTTATGAAAATATAGCAGGTTGTTCCGCGCGTAGCAGTGTTTGCTGTACTGAAAGTACACCAGAACGACAAACCGGCTTAAATCACATCTCACTCCTGTTTTAGAATTCTTCAGGGTTCTGGGGAAGTGACCATGCAGTTCATAAGTTCTCATGGAAACGGCCGTGCATTTGTGTTGGAAAAACCACAGGTTGTCACCATATCACCAATGGGGTGTCACTGCCCAGCTCCACGCAGAACTAGATGCACCACCTGGTATCATCCACTCTTTCCACCTCTAAAGTATATTTCCAATTTCATATTTCAGCTTATTTTTTACATATTTTCCTCTTTCAGGCAGAAGGTTGCCTCTGCTAAGTATCTGCTAGATGTGCAGCATCTGAGCCAAAACACTCCTACTCTTCCTGACATGAGGGCTCATGAGTATGCTCTCCAATTCTATAGTTTAATTTTCATGCTTAAATCCAGGATATTTTCTTTGGAAAGCACTATCTAACTTTCGAATATTTGACTCAGTGACCTTAATGAATCTTTAAGCACAGAGCTTTTTGTTTATAAATTTATAAAGACTAAAATGTGGGTGAGTTGTTGCTGTTCATTCCTGAGCCGTACACCTGAAATGGGCACTTTCTGAAAGGCTGAGGCATCAACACGTGGCCTCAAAGGCAGCCTGCAGGCTGTTCTCATCCAGCCCACATTTGGAGGACAGCAAAGCAAGAGGTTGGCCAACCGACTTCACTCAAAGACTTGCACTATGCCTCCTGTTGTTGTCCTTCACTTGGGATATACAGGGGAACGGGGGAAGCGCTGAGACAGGGAGCTGAGACCAATCCCAGCAGCAGGAAAAGAACCGGAGGTGAAAGCCCCCAGCATACACGTCTTCACAGAAGCCAAGCTGTGATTCCCATTGATCTAAAATTTATTTATGTGAGTCACACAGCCAACCTCAGCACCAAATGGTTTCCACAAGGTTAGGTCAAGACTTCCTGCTCCCAGTGACCACAATCAAGAAGATGACCTCTACAGGTCCCTTCTAACCTAAACCATCCTAATGTTCTGTGATAATACAATTAAACATATGCAACAATAAAAAGAGCCTTAAGACAACTTACTGTGCATGTAGATTAAGATAACAAACAAGTTTTCATAGTAATTCAACAGAACCCTCTCACTTTGGCCAACACAGCCCAGCTCTCCGCTGCAGCTCTAGCCACTGCAACCACCATACTGTGTTAAGGGCTCATGCAAGGCAGCACAGTGACAGAAAGAGAAGCAGCAAGCTACAACCTGACAGCAGCTTAACTGCAATCCCTCAGCTGGAGAAGTACCTTCAGTGCGTGCTGACTACACAAGGGGAAAGGCGTTCCACCAGTTGCTCACCGCTGCAGGTCAAGCGAACACAAGGTGAGGAGCTATGGAGCTGCTTGCTCATTTACTGACCTTGCTCTCAGCCTGCCAGCTCACCCAGAAGCTCCCTGCTGCTCTGAAGTCCTGAGGAATTTAACATGTTAAACAACACAAGGCAAGAAAAGAGTTTCTTCCCAGCCAAGATCAGAGCAGGTGAAGACTGGAACAGTGAATGAATCTACTATAATGGTGCCTTAATTAGCACTTCATACCAGCTGACTGCATCCCTGTAAAGCAGAGTTTACATTACTACCATTTGAATGACATTAAATGTAATAACAAATCTTATACGTTCCCAGAGTCTTGGCAAAGCAGTTACCTACATCACAGAGACTGAACTGTGAAGACGCAGGGTAAAACCAAACAAAGCAAAATATTTTCCAGTTTACTGAATATTTTCAAGTGACAAACCTCCCCAGTGTGGTCTGCGTTAAAAGAGAGTTATAATTGAAGACACTTTCATACCTGACCAAATTTATTAGTGCAATTCAAAATTGGTTTGTCTTAATACTAATCCAGTCCAAGAGGTATCCACCATACAACCACATCTATGATGGCTTCAAAAGAAAGATCTCGAATTCTCCCTTGTGATGCACAATGACTTCTGTTACCTTGCACAAAAGTGCTTCCCCACGCCAGTGGCCTCAAAGTTAATATAAGAAATAGATCTGCTTGCCACAAAGTTGAACATGAACCCATAATGAATAAGTTATTGCTTGTTCCCTACAAGTCAAGGAGCTTTTAATCCACCTTCACATACCAAGAAAATGCTGCATGAAGACACTGCCTGCTGAGAACCACCACCAAAGCAACACTACCACTTCTCCCAATACAACAACCAGCATTTCAGGGCAGAGCTTGCAGAGAAGCCTGTGATGTAACAGCAAGCAATGCTACCAAATAATATAGATTGCGCTCTTCTGAGTCAATACCAAAACAATGTCCTACTCCATTTCTGAAACAACGGCACTAAGAGATTGCAAAATTGACTTACAAGAGAAATAACAGCCTGGCGTTGCTATGGCCACTACAGTTACAGGATATTTCTTAAAGAAACAGTTTTTTTCTCCTCTTCGGGCTAGCAAAGGCAACTTTGTGTGTCAGCTCAAGGTCACACAGGTTGTTTCCTATGCTAATTTTTTTTTAAGTACTCTAATTCCAATGCCATCCCTGTGAAGCAGGCTGGGAAGGATGCTTGCTGCAGGTTTTACCTGCAGCAAGAATCGTAACGAGGCGGCCTCACACTGCACCACATGCAGTGAGGATGAGCCCAGCAGCGTCAGGATTCAGCCCACTCCATCCCACCCCATCAGTGAGCCCACACCACTGGCCTGGCCCCATTGGATCCCAGCCACTCCACAAGCACTGCAGATGCATCACCCCCAAAATCATAGTTTCCTTAAATAAAAGACCAGCTGTGTCAATCCTCGGGCAAGAGCAGAAGATAATAAGTGATTTAGCCAAGGCACCAATGCACCCCCAGAGGTTCTGGAGCACAGCAGCACTCCATCTATTGGCCAAGAATGAAGGGCTGCTCAGCCATCACTGCACGCACTGATCCCAACACGCAGAACCCTCAGTCCCTCCCCGCTTCAGGTTTCACATTCCCCCAGTGAAAACTAAATATCAGCAATGTCTTATTCTGAAAAATAAGATGAAATCCTGAGAACCTGAGAATGCAAAGGCTTGTAAAGCTAAAACTGGTATCCGCTAGTAGTGAGTGTGCACAGAGTTCAGGAGCTCATGCAATCCTTACTCAGAGAGCACCCACCAATCCTACAGGGGAATAGGGCGGCTCGCGGACCCCGTGCCCTCCCCATACACCATGCCCAGCACAGGAGGCACCCACACAACCCAAAATCTCCCCAGCCTCAGCAAAGCCTGGAGTCTGGGGTCACATTTATTGACTTCAAACCTCTGGTACCAAAGCCGATTGCAGCAACAGCTTATCCTGCCTGAGAGTCACCCAGCAAATACAAACATGGAGTCTTTTATAACCTTCTGGCAATCATTTTTTTGCTATTTATTTTACCTACTGATTTTACAACTCAGCTCCCCCACAGATGAGCTCCACCCAGCTGAAGCACAATCCTACACTCTTCCCTCTGCTTAGGACCACATCACCACCCTCTGCGTGCTCTGGGGGTGCCGGCGGACACAAAGCAGCAGACTGGGGCTCAACCCACCTGTAACGTACAGATGCTGAGCAGAGCCACACTGCAGTCACGCCGGCTGCTAATGCAGATGCTGCCAATCTGCTGGACTGAGACGAGCTCCAATTCATAGACACACTTATCGAACTCACTCTGAATTTTTATGTAAGAGAAGAAAACAGCCTCCAAACTCAAACATCGGGAGCAAGCTCCCCAGGGCCCCTCACGACCCTCCTCACTGAAGTTAAAAGCATAAATACCATAAAAACTCCTATCGCATACAGACATAACAGCACCGCACAACGAACGCGGGACACGGAGCGGCTCCCAAAGCCGCGCGGCTCCGGGAGCGGAGCGCGGAGAAGCGCAGGGCCAGATGCTGGCACAGCTGGACGGGTGCTGCTGGTGAGCAGCGCCGTGCCAAGAATACGTGAGCTCGGGAACGGCATTCCTGGCGAACGGCAAAGGTGAAACCGAACGCGACGCAACATTTTTAAAGCGCAGCCCTCGCGGAAGATCTAAATTTCAAGTGGTTTTCTGAGCCTCGCACGGGCTGCCGCGTCTCGTGATAGCGCCCAGCCGCTCCATCGTTACCATCGCTTCCAACGCCGCCCTGCATTAGCGATTTCTGCACAGAGGCGCGCGCTATTTCAGCTCGGCGCTGAGGCAAAAAGACAGCATTGCAGCACCCGGAGAGCCCGCGGGCGGCAGCGCGGCCCCGCAGAGCCCCCCCCGGCCGCGGGGCGCCGCACCCGGAGAGCGACGGAGCGACCCTCAGCTCCCGGCGCGGCGCTTCGAGCGGCGCGGACGGGAAACGGCGCAACCCCGCAGCGACCGCGCCGGGCGGCTCCGAGGCGTTACGGCGGCCGGGTCACCGCTCGCACCGGGCTAACGGGGGCAGAGCCGGGCCGCGCGGCGCTCCGCAGCCTTTGTACGCCCGCAGCCGGGATGCGCGCACAGACACGCGCACACACACGCTTCCACGCTCAGCACGCCCGGCCGCGCGGCCGCAAACTTCACCCCCCAGAAGCGGCGGGGGGAGCGGACATCTTGGGGCAGCCCCGCACCGCCTCCCCCCACTCTCCGCGGAGCCGGGAGACATTTTACCGAGCCCCCACCCCGGCGGTTCGGCTCCCGCTTTCCCCTCCCCACCCCGAGAGGCGGCGGAGCCGCGCGGCGTTACCTCAGAGCCCCGCGCCTCACTCCATCCCTCCGGCGGCGGCGGGCGCGGGAGCCCAGCACCGCGGCGGGAGGGGAGGGGCGGAGGGGAGGGCCGGGGGCGGAACGATGTGGCAGGAAGGGACACCTGGGCTCCTCCCCTCCGCTGCTATCTGCCCGCGGGCGTGCCCTGCCCCCAGCGCCGCTCGGCCAAGTTTGAGGGGCCGCGAGGAGGAGGGGGAGAGATACAGGGGGAGGAAGGAAAAAAAAAAAAGAGGAGGAGGAGGAGGAGGTGGTTCTGCCGAGGCTCCGCCCGCCGCCCTCCATTGTTGCTCCCGCCGCCCTCACTGCCGATGGAACGGAGTGGGACCCGCGGTGGGGGGAGAAGTACGGGGGAGGCACGGGGGAAGGCTCCCAGGCGGAAAGGAGGCAGGGCGCGCGCGTGTGTGTGTGTGCAGAAAACGCAGGGAGGCTGCTCTTGGCCGGCGCTGTCCTCCGGTTTGTGCGGCCGCGGAGCATTCTGTAGTCGCAGCGCTCTGCGGCTGCTGTCGGCTCCGTGCTGCGCTGCATCCGAAGTCGGTGGGTTCGGGGTTTGCCGGGCGGCATCCGGGCGGTGCTGGGCAGCCGTCGGGATGTACAGAACCACTGGGTGATATACGGCTTTACGTGCAAAAAGGAAAGTCTGTGATGATTTCTTAAATTAATTTCAAGGCTCAAAAGTTGTCTAAAACGTGCTTGAAAGGCTTAGAAGTTCCATTTGTGGCGAGATGTAAGGCTACTCACATAGCTCAGCTTTGAGATGCTTCGGTGCAAACCTCATTCATTATTCACGGATCTGCTGACTATAGCGATAGCACGGGAGGGAACGGCCTCGAGTTGTGCCAGGGAGGCTCAGGTTGGATACTGGGAAAAGTTTCCTCTCCAGAAGAGCCGTGAGGCGCTGGCACAGGCTGCCCAGGGAGGGGGAGAGTCACCGTCCCCAGAGGTGTTCAACCATGGAGATGTGGCACTGAGGGACGTGGTTAGTGGGCATGGGGGGTGGGTTGGGGTTGGACTTGTTGATCTCAGCGGTCATTTCCAACCTCAGTGATTCTGTGATTCAGAGAGCTCCTGGGGGCCATTTCTGATGTTGGTGATGCAGTGCATCCCTGAGATGCCAGTCCTCTGCAGAGGGCCTTGGAGGCAAAACGTCCGCAGGCTCCGCACCGTGCAGCCTGCAGTGCTTTAATTTGCAAATTGATAGCCAACGCATAGACGGCCCCACCTGGCTGGAGCAGCGTGCTGGGAGCCTGTAGGTGCTGGCCAGCGATAACAGGTGCCATTCCAGCTCATCCCTTTATTTAATCCAGGATCTCTAACTATCTGGTGCTTGTAGGGAATGAAAGCTTACCTTGGGTACAGGAGGAGCGAGTGCGCTTGCACACCTACACCTGCATGTGGAATGCGCTGGGAAGGATGGAGCAGTTGGCTTCCTCGTTCATATTTATTCAGTGTAGCACTCATGGAAATAGCAGGGCTGTTCCTTGCATGTTTACCTCCACTTTTTTACTTCCTTTTAGGAAAGAAAAAAAAAATACAGCTGTGTCATGTTTTGATAAACTTTCAACCTGAAAAAGCCAAGAAATACCACCATTTAGCTGTGGTTTGGAAAGTGAAGGCAGTACTACAGGGAAGCCCTTGGGTCAGGAATTCCCTTGGCTCCTGCTCTCAGCGCTCGCACAGCCAGGGGACAGCGCTGGCATGGGGACAATGGGACAGGAACTGACTGCTGACACATTTCAGCTGGAAATCAGAGGAGAGTTGGCAACATCCAGTCAGGGTACTGGGAATGGAAAAATCTCAGTGCTTTTCGGATGAAGTTTATTAAGTCATTACAGGATGTGGCAGCAGGGGACAGACCTGGTGTCTGGGGAGGTTGGTTTGAATGCTGAGGTGCTGCGTGACATTGATCACACACCTGGGAATTTGAATTTCAGAGGCACCAGTGCTTATCCCAGCAGAATGCTTTCAGACATGTAAAGGTGCATCTTTATGTGTTTATTGTAGGACAAGTTTTTTTCTCCTGGGCATGCGGATGAGCTTCAGTATTACTTTAGTCCTGAAAATCTTATGGAGATGACAAATCCTTATGATTCAGTCCGTGATTGGCTCACAAGCAGGACCAAGAAGAAACTTTCCTGCATGGGAGAGCCTTTTCGCATTAGTTCTGGAGGCTCATTTCCCTCCCTGGAGCAGTGCTTGGCCATGCCATCGGGCAGGGCTGTGTTGTGGCTGCAGGTTGAGGCAGTGCAGGGGATTGCTGCCACGAGCCCTGGGTGCTGCTACAGGGAGCATCATGCTGCAGGGCAAGGCAATGGCTAGATAAGGTGGTAACAGCCAGGATGGATCTGCTGGGTCAGACCTTAATGAGTGAAAACAAACCCATAGTAAGCTACAGTAGCCTTGCATTTTTGGAGAGCGGGTCTTTGGGAAGAACCAGGGCTCTGTTATTCTTTCTGGGCTTCGTGCCATTGCTCCCCGTTTGCAGTGTCAACAGAACCCTCTCTCCCTGCACTTGTCCTGCATTCAGCTAAATAATCCCCCCCAGAAGCAACCAACAGGTTACACACAGCAGATACAGCGCTTCCTTTTTGGGTGCCTGATCCCACAGACATGCTTTGCCACTTACACGGTGCCGCAGCTTCTCGCCCTCTGAAAAGCCATGTGTCTAATCAGGCGACCTTGCAGAGCTACTCATTAGAAACTTGGCCAAACCACAAACATTTGTTTCCTTGCTTTATGCCAAACTCTGAGAAAGGAGGAAGGAGTGGCACGGAGCTCATGTTAATGAGTTCTTCATTCCCCACAGAGAGATAATCAGAGCACTGCTCCGAGATTCATCAACATTTTTTATTAGCACTTTAATGGCCTACATCTTTTTTTTTTCTTTTTTTCTTTTTTAAGGAGTTCCTTCAGCTAAGAGCTAGATAATTCCTCCTGCAGCTGTGCTTTAGGAGGCAGCTCAGGGGATGTGCATGCTAAATTACTTTAGCACTAGTTACATATATATATATACACACCTCAAGATTTCCTGGGTGCCTCCTTTTTCAATCAAGGGCATTCTGCCCTCAATCCATCTCTTCTGGGTTGTATGGGGTTTCTTTTGTGGTCTTTGCAGTTTGGGTCTTTTGTAAGACTTGAGGCAGTTTGTAGCTCCTATAGTTGGAGCAGTGTCCTTCTTCCCATAGCAAACTGTCATGGTCAGCAGCAAAGGCAGCTGTTCTGGGGTCCCTTTGGTTGGAAAGAGAGAGAGCTGCTGGCCTTATGCTGTCATTTAGGATGGCTGTTGGCTGGAAACATCCCTACAGTCTCTTCCCATGCCTCCCCCACTCCCCAGTGGCCAGGTTTCCTTCTGGTCTCCTGGAGAGTGCTGCGAGAATATATACATTAAAGACATTCAGGCAGTGAAATGCTGCGGGATAGTTGGGGTTATGAGAGTATTATAAAGGAATACTCTGTACTTTTTCCTGAATCGAACCCCAAGTGTTTCCTGTCAGACCTCAGCACAATGGGACTCAAATGTCCAGTTCATTACATTCACATTTCCTCCACAGCGCAGCCTCTTTCCTTTAAATGCAGAGGACAGGAAGGGATGCTCTCTGCCCCCACTCGTGTCTCTGCACTGACTTTGTCTCATTGGAAAGGGGCTTGGAGGCATTCAGCATTCGCTGCCATCAGTTGGCTGCCTCCCTTCAATCCATACTGCCTTGGGATCTGAGAGGTGTAAATATGGAGGGATCCTGCTGAAATCAAAGAGAGAATGTTCTCACTGGGAGGACACTGGCATGAATGAAGCAAAATGAGATCCATAGGGAATAAAATGCTAGTGCTGGGGGAAAAAAAGAAGTCAAGATTCACAGCACTAGTCCAGAAGAATAGTAGCTCATATCATATTAAAAAAAAACCATAGTTCTCATTTCCTCCTTATCCCTGTAGGACAGGAAAGAACATCCTGCTCTTTTAATATGAGCAAAATACAAGTTATTTTTGGAAGGAAAAAAAATCACGCTCAGAGCACATTTTTCAAAAGACATCTCTAATCTGTGATTCTGATGATGCACGTGGAGCAAAGCGCATCCTTCTGCATCCAGAAACCCAGCTTTATCACCTCAGCACCATCCACACTCAGGCAGGTTCCTGTTGGTTGAACAGGGGTCAGCAATGCTGTGTCGGGATATCAGCAGTGCCCAGAAGCTGCCTCCAAGGGGTGCTGGGGGCAGTGGTGGGGAGCTCAGCCCGGGTATTGGGTCATTCATGGTGAGCTCTGCAAGGGGCTTCTGTGATGGATTCCAGGCCAGGCTTCCACTTTTTTGTAATCTCCAAATGTAGAACAAAGCTCACACCCTCAGTCTTTCTGCACTGGACGTCTTGTGCTAAGCACAGACCTACAGACGCGTGTGTGCTCTCATCTCCCGGGCTGAAGTTTGGAAGTTTAGAGCATCAAGTCAAACTCACGGCCTTTGGGGTGGGCTGTTACTTATTTTGTTTGATGGATTGCTTGAAAGGACAGCACGGAGATGAAATCAGCCCCAGGTTTGTTAACGTGAATAAACAATATTAATTCTTGAATAATGATCAATTGTGATTCTGTGTAGGTGGCTGTTACTCCCAGTGCCTCTTTTGAAGCAAGTAAGAGTGAAGAATGTATGTTAGCACCATCTCTAATGATAAGGATAAACAAGTTGTTAATCATTTACCAGCGCCAGATTAACAGACTCCAAATGTACTGTAAAAAGAGCTCCAGTTTCGCTTTAAAAACCATTAATTGAGTGTAAGATTTTAGCTCCTCTCCACGTCAAGGGCCCCAAATACCTAAGCAGGCTCTGGGGAATGACCTCATCTATAGTTTCTGAGCGTGTTCCTGGGGATGCTAATGCTAGGAACAGACTGCTTGTCAGCGATGCAACCCTGGGGTGCACGGCAGGGGCCAGGCGTGCCCATGGGACAGCCCAAACCCCAGTGGGCAGCGTGGGTCAGCAGCAGACCGGTCGAGCATCCTGGCACTCACCCATGATGCGCTGCAGCCCCTGAGAGCACGGTGAAAAAATCCATCCGGAGCTATTCCTATGAAGTCAGCGGATTACTCATGCACTTAAAGCACTGATTTCCCTAGCGGGACAAATTGTGTTCCATGGTTTTCATCCGCAAGGACGTGAGGTTGTTTCTGCTGACCGTCTCGGCTCGTTCTCATCTCAGACAGGAAGCAGAGCGGGGCAGCGCGGACCCACAGTCAGCTCTGTGCAAACAGGCGGTGGAAACTCCCAACAGATCCGCCACAGAGGTACGTGGATGGCTGCGAGGGGAAAACCCGCGCTTGTCTTTGCCAGGCAAATCCGGATAATTTTGCAGAACGTGTTTGAACCAGCTCCACGTCTGGCTCGTTCCCTGCTGCTGGCGCACAGTGAACTGCAACGTCAGGGGTTTTGACCGGGGTGCCTGAACTCTCTGGGACTCTGAGGGGAAAGACAAATGGATGTGTACGGCAGGCTTCCATGTCCCCACCGTTCCCCTAAGGGAGATAAGGAAACTGCGGGGGGAGGAAAAGCACAAATCCCCCTTAACAACAGTAATAAATAATGTGCAATCTATGTACAATCACTTATGTGCTAGAGAATAACGCACAGTCGCTTATACACTAGAAAATAGAGCGCAGATCCATTATCTGAGAGAGGTACTAAATCTGTGTAAATGTGCAGCAGAAGAGGAAGCTCAAACCACCGTGCAGAAAACAGACCTCGGATTGTCTCAAGATAGATGGTGAAAAGACACCGAACATCAACAGAGTTCCCCAGAGTGGGAGATACATCAGTGCAAATTGAGTATCTGGTCCCCTGGAGTTCTGCAAATCATCAAAAAAGACATTAATGTCATTAGTAAAAACAACAAACGTGCCTATAGTTATTACTTATTTGTAATAAGATTTGGCTAATGTATAATTAGCAGGCTTCAGAAGTCTTTAACGACCTCTGAGATTAGTTTCTCTGTCACAATGAAGTTCACCAGAAAATTCCCATTGTTTCAACGGAGCTGCAGCTTCCCTGTCAGCTCCTACACCCTCATCTGGACTGACATTAGCATATGCAAAACATCACATAAATCCATGAGAACTGTGTGTATATATACATAAACATGCATCAATTTTGTTTGATTATTTACTGTATGAAGATAGTCTTTGATCAGGAATGTTTGTTTCCCAAGAGGCAATAGCACTCTTCTGCCAAGCAAGACAGCCAGCTATGCTGTGGATTTGTGATGTGTACACACAGGATTACCCATCAGCTGGCTTGAACACATCCAGTTGTGCATGGCTGATGGAGCTGGCTCGCTGTCCTTGTGCTGTGATACTTTTGTCCACATTTGAGCACATCTGTAATGTTATTTAAACACAAGCCTAACTAGGGATGCACACATCCCAGGAGACGGTGCACTGGAATGGGCACATCTTCATGGACCTGCTGGACTGACTTCCTGACTTGGATCCTCACGTCAAAAAGATGAATTGGGTGACACCAAAAGGCTCTGTACAAGACTGCAGTTTGAGTTACTGCTCCTCAGAAGGCTCTCAGGACTCCAGTCTTTGGTAGGCTTGGATGTACTTGTTGGGAAAATGGTACCTGGTGACACTAAAGAGGATGAGAATGGTAGTGCTGGAGCTGGCCCTCTGTCAAAGCCAGTGCATCCTCATCCAGCATCCTGCCTGATGTTCAGATGTAAAACCAGCTCCAGATCTGCCAGCTCTGCTCTGTGTTCTGCAAGCTTGAGTCTTTTCAAAGCTGTTGAATGCATGCATAAGAACCATCTGTTTCACTTCCTTTTGCACCACCAGAGGTGTGATTAGGCTGGTCTGGCACCAATAGAATGGGACTGGGGACTTTCTGAGCACCAGATGATGCCCTCACCCGCCTGAAGCCCCCTGGCTGCCCAGGGCTGGGGTTGCAGCTCACGTGCAGAAGGCTTGGTCTTGGTCTCCTCTGTGCCATGCTCTGGAACAAGGGGAGCTCATGGCAGCTTCTGCTGCTCTGCTTGTTTTAGAAACTGTTCAAATGCCATTTTTTCCCACGTGGAGTTGGTGCAGAATTTGTTTCACGATCCATCTTCTGTTGCTGGCAGCGGAGCTGTGCCTCTGATGCTGTCAGAAAGCCACTCCTGCTCCACAGGACGTGCAGCTGGGACATTGCCTTCCCACTGTGGGGACAGAGCTGGGACAGCTGCAGGCTGGGCCTGAGGGGGAATCCTCCCTGTCCTCTGAGTGAACAATGTGGTTCCTTCACTGATGATGTTGTTATCAGCAGTTCAAAACAAGATAGCAAAAATACTTTCCATGCTGTGCAACTGGCTTCCTAGATCCAGCTACAGAAATGATGCTGGTGTTGTCAAGGGTTATCAGCGACATTTCTAATGCTAACGGAAAGATAACACAGTGTTAAAAAAAAAAAAAAGAGTAGATGTCATGAAGGGGGATTGTATTTCTGTCTCTGCTGCAAACTTTGCGTATGAACACAAGCAGGTTTTCAAGAGGAAACGTTTCCACTGAATTTGCATCTCCAAGCAAATAAGTCCAAGCTTTCAGATGTAAGAATTTCCTTTCAAATCGGAATGCAGCAGGTATTGCCATAATTCACAACCTGGGTGTTCTTTTTCCCAAGCCCAGACTGAAGTGTCCTGAGCCTCTGATGACTCCAGTGGGATCTGACACCGTATTTCTGCTGCAAAGCCTGCTGCCCAGCAGGCAGCACCAGCTGTGCTTGCAGAGCCCTGCGTGGATCTTGCATTTCTCTCAGACAAAGTCAAACTGTTGATTCGAGACTGATGAACTGCTGTGAATACTCTGCTTTATCAGAGGAAATAGTTGGAGGCTGAAGTCTTGGTCCCTGACAAGTCTTTGCGAGGATATTAGCGTGTCTTGCCAAGATCTAGTAATTCCCTCGCAGCCAATGCAACATTCCTCAGAGGCCATAAGGCGAGATGGGAAAGGGGATCGTGTGGCTCTGTATAGGCTCAGTTAGCTACTACACAGAAACAGATACATCTGATGGAACAAAACCCACCACGCATTGGTGGATCCATTAGAAGCATCTATTTTCCAAATGTCTAGTGTAAGAAAGAAAAGGGCGTATTTTTGAATGCTGGCCATACAATTTGATATACTGAGCAAAACAAATAGTGTGGAAGTCTGGGGATAATAAAAGGGGTCTGGGGAAGAGGATGTATTGTACAGTTATTACGAGCTTTTGTTTGCCTGCTCTCTGGTGAGACCAGAGTGTCAAGAGAAGAAAACCAGAGAAATACTAAACCTGATCCCTCTATGTAACAGTTCATGCAAAACTCTGCCCTTCTGGGAGTTTCCTATGGTAGCTTAAACCTGACTTTCAAAAGATGAGCAGCAGGTTTTCAATTATGGCATCGAGAACTCCGCAGTGGGGATTACAAGAGGATGATCCAGCGAGATGTGCCCTTTGAGACTGGCTTTTAATTCAGCCAGAGGAGGAGCCCTCAGACTGGTACTCTTGCAAGCATCTGGGTCTGCACAGGGCAGGGCAGCACAGACATGATGCAGCAGGCTCCAGCAGCGGAACGGGGGCTAGCAGTCTTGGCTACTGGTGTATTTCCATGGCTGTGCTCATGCTAAAATATGGTGTGCTCGGTTAGCCATGAAGACAGCCTTGCTGCATGCTGATTTGCGTATCTTTGTGCCACACACCATCACCAGGCTGTTTCTCCAGCCTGAAGGGCAATGGGAATTGTACCAGCAGCTTCAGAGAAAACAGGCCAGCGGGGAGGGCTTTGCATCTCCTACGCTAAGAATCTTTATTTGGTTCAGCACTCATTATTCTGACAGTTGTCTCATTTATTCACTTTTTACATCAAAATCCATCCCTTTAAAGCTTATGTTAAGCCTTAAGCTTCAGCATGCGCTAATAGTATTAATCACTCTGGAAATAGCTCTGTCTTCTCCACTATCCGTAGCTATCTTGATGATGCTGCCTCGGTTCTATGTTTTGTCCCAGCTCTCCGAGGCTGGCTCTTGAGTGACTAAATAGATGCACAGCAAGGGACAGCAGCAGGAGACAGAAGAAAGTTGAAGAGATGCCCTTTGGTTGTGTCCCCACGTTTCAGAGCGCATGCAGAGATGCTCTAAGCTGCAGCATGGTTCAGCCCTAGATTCTTCCAAATTTCCTCTATACATTCCATCTGTTCTGGAGGAGACATCACATGGCACACCCAGGGTGGCAAAGACGGACCAGACATCTTCCAAGAAGGGTCCTACCATCACTGGCATCAAGGGCAGATGGGATCTGTGGACAGGAGAGCCAGCTCTTGGAAACAGCTTGGGATCCTGCAGATCAAGTTAAGCATCCTGCCCATATGGTTTTGTCTTTTTATTAGCCAGGTTTCTGTATGTGCATTTCTTCAGAAAAATGGAGGATATTCTGGATGGCTTTGAAACCTTCACTTGGATATATTAAGAAGTAACATCACGTGTGGAATCACCAGCAGAGAAACTCAGCTAGGACTAAAAATAGTTTTCTTTTGCCTTCTTGTTCAAAGAAATGCTCGTGTCCAGTTTTGTGATTCTTATGTTTCTTTTATACAACCGTCTTGACAGTCATAAAGTAAAAACATTCTCTTGGGCAGCATCTTATTTCTCTTCACAATTGCCTGAACCAGGTTTTCAGTTCTTTCTGATCACAGAATATCTCACAGCTAGCTACAGGAACTGTGGAAAAGTACTGGTAACAGCAGGAAGGTTGCAAGTACAGCATGTTAGCTTATTTGAATATAACTTAACTGCTGAAAAACAAGCGATGGTTATAAGCACATGACCAGTCACTTTGTGCTTCTTGGCCCATGGCTTAAGAACTGCAAATTAGTAGAAAAATGTTCACAGTTAATTAAAATCTGTACTGTGGTAGAGGTCAGTAGAGATGGCTCTGCCCACAATTGCAGACTGAAAACTTTCAGCACACTTGACAAATCACTTCCCATATCTTATTTTCCCATTTTTAGATAGCACAAAATGCTTGGAGACCTGAAAACTTTTCCACACCCCACAGCAGGCTCCAGGAGAACAAATTCCACCATGGGACATTTGGTAGATTCAGGAATACTATGGATATTTTACTGTTGTACTGCAAGTTGCACATGCTGGAATAGTCCTTGGGTAGGAAAAGATAAGGTTATTTTTAGCCATTGGTAGTACATGAAAGTGTAAAATGCATGGTATGTAAGTAGGATTGGATCAGAATACTGCTGTAGTAGCTGTTTAAGAAATGATGTGCTCTTAGTGATCAATAGGCATCAGGCAAATTTATCTGGGAGTATTTTGTAACTATTAGAGACACTTCGGTAGTAATTGCATGCTAGTTCTGTAGTATCCCACAGCGTGTGCCAAACTATTGCTTTGGTAGTTAAAATCAACGTCACATATACCTCATTTCTTCTGCACTGATCATCTATTTTGACTCCTTGGGGTAGTAGTCTTCTTCTCAGAGCACGTCGTCGATGTTTATGTTAACATTAGCATATGATCATAGCCAGGAAAGAATAATCAGCTTGCAGCCCAGCTCTTTTCTACTGCATATTTTGCCATGAAGCATGCTTAAGATGTCTGGAAATAAGCATAAAATTGACACGAGCTACTTCACGCCTTTTACTACTGCAGCAACAATAGCCATGTCCCAGAACAAAATTTTTTGAGAAAACCATATTTGCTGTCAACACAATTGGGAAAAAGCCCAAGTTCCCATTCAAGTTCAAGCACTGTTGCCCAAGTTAAACAAACATTAAAAAATAGTATTCTGTGATTCTTTTTACTTCCTCCAAAAAAAATGCAGTACGTTTTTTTCATTGCAGGCTAAGATGTCCCTGTCAGATGCAACACTTTGCATTACCTGGTGCTGATGCTTCTCCTTGGGCTCCTTCCCCCCATCCCTGCATGCCGCTTGTTCTGTGGCTGTGCTGCTGGAGTCACCACTACTTCTAAAAGTCCCCTTTGAACCAGACGGATCCTGCTGGCATGAGCTGTAGGCAGCCGTCATTTCTCCAAGCTCTTGCCTTATGTTGCATTGCCTTGGCAACAAGAGCTTGTCTGGGTCTGCCGCAACGCGCTGAGTCGTACTGCTCGCTGGCACCTCGCGTTGCTATAACGACTGCTAACAATAAAACTCATCCCTCATCTTAAAACAGGAACTTTTTAACACTGAAACACTGTGTTTCCTGGCAGAGCTGCAGCTAGATTATGGGAATCCTGGCTGTGTTGCTTCTCCTTCATCTTCCTTTTTGCATCTGATACTAGAAGAGTGAGGTACGCTGCTCTCCTTCCAGCAAAACATATATAGGAGCATAGAATATGGACTCTGGCATGGGGGGACAGGCTCTCACAACAAACATGTCACTACTTTGGTGGGGATGAGGCTTTCAGAGCCAGAGGAGCCCTGTAATGAATGAGGAGCGCTTTTAACCTTTGGAAATGCACAGCAAAGATGTAATCGAGGCAGTGCAGCCATAGGCAGGGTGGAAGTTTCCCACTGTCCTAACTCACCTCCTTCCTGCACTTCCACTCACGAGAACGGTGTGAAGCATTCATCCTTTTCCTGTACGTCATAGCGACGTGTGTCTCGTGCAGACTGTCTGTCACCCTCCACTTTTCCATAACACGGGTCATCTTTCTTCAAAGGGGCAGAATCCATAAGCCAACACTTGAACAATGGGAAAGCTTGTTTAGGAACAGCCAGAACTGTTTATGGCTTTCTTCCCCAGCTTCTGCTGCTTGGCTCTTTTGAAGGTGCCATAGTATGAAACAGCCTCGGGCAGGAAGAGAGGTAGCCCACATAGGACAGAATAAGCATGCAGACCTGGAAGACCATCCCCCAGTGTTATAAGCAGAGCTAAAACCTCCCTGTAGCTTTCAGATGAGTTTATGCTTGTGCTCTTGGCCTGGCATCTCACAGGGCTTTTTGGGAGAGGTGTAATGTCCACTCAAGCCCTGTGCCAGCCCTTGTGGGCCTGAAGCTGCTCCCGCTCCCTCTTCCCCATTTTCCTATAGGCATCCTTTTAATTGCTTCATTTCTATTTTATTTTTCTTCAGGCTACTGCTTCCTTTTGAGCCTCCGTTGCCTGTGCTGAGCTCCTGAGGGCCAACCAGCAGCCTGGCGGGGATGTCCTAGCAGCCAGACTTCTCTGGATGTCATGTTTCAGTTGAAACACAATCAGATGAGGTTTCCTGACTCCACATCTGGAATTTTGGTTTCACAGATTAAAACAACTAATCACAGTGTTTTAAAGAATAAGCATCTTGCTTAAAAAGCCTGGGGCTCAGCTCTGTGGTCAGACCTCATGGACGTAGCATCTAAAGGCCTGAAGTGCCACAGCTGAGGTACCACACTTGGGGTCCTGGATGATCCCAAACTGCCCATGGATGTGGGCTGTGGATCATCCTGCCTTGGGCACGGGAATTCAAGTGGCCAGGCACCCAACTAAAGCCCTCAAACAGACTCTCAGTTTGGTAGCAGGCAGGGAAGGTGTCTATGCCCAGGTGTGAAATACTGATCACACGATAGATATGGTTAAGCTTCAAAGTCTCTACCTGGGGCACATGCAGCATATTTAATCCCAGCTTTTCCACTTTGTCCTATTATCTGGCACAGACAGTAACCCAATACTTTGTGTCTGGACTCCGGTACCCACTGGAATAAACATGTGTTTCTTGTGCTGTTATTCATTTAATACATTGCATAGCATGGTATTCCAACACACTCATGCCTGAGGGGGATTTCTGCAGGTGAGCGGGTCTCACTTGTAGAGGCCGTGACTCTAGGTGGAAGCCAAGGATTGCAAAATGTGGTCCTCATATATATTTATGAATGAATCTTCTGTACTGCACATGTTAACTGCAAATAAAATCCACATCTGGTTTGTCACTTTCCATGCCAGATGCATCTTGAAGTCCTGATAATGCAGAATTAAACACATGCCTGGTAAGTAAGTGGTTTCCTAATGAAATGAGGCTTCATAGGCCATGTGCTGTGTGTATCTGTCTGTCCATCACCACTTTGCAGAGGCTTTGGACCCCTCACTAAGGGTGATGGATACCAGGATGGAGTGTGAAGGGAGAGCCAGGTCAGTGCTGCCAGAGGAGGTGAGTGCTGCCCCCAGACATGGCTGTTTTAGGGCTGAGCCATAGCTGTAAAGGCACCTGGCTTCACTGGCATTTCTATCTGGGGAGATAAGGAAGCTTGTGTGATAACAGTGCTTCCTGTTGCCAGGCCAAAACACAGGCATGCTAGTCACCAAACCCTGGTAATGTTTGTGCTGACAAAAAACCTCATGCTACAAATTTCCTATTGCTGTCTCTCCATGGCACCCTGCCTGGGACCAGCAGTCTGCAGGGAGCTGCCTGGTTCCACTTTCATCTTCCCAGACCCACTGAGGTGCACCAAGAGCCAAAGGTGACCGATGCCGTTAAAAAGCTCTGGGCTTGCTGGTGGAAATGGGCCATCTCAGAAGATTAGATTGCAAAACAGGAGTCTCAATTTCATCTGTGCCCAACAAGAGAAGGTGAAGGAAAGGAAAGGAAAGCTACAGCTGTAATAAAGGTATCATGGGTATAGGAGGGCTGATAAGATAATGGGAGTTCTTTTAAGGTTTATTTCCTGGCCTTGATCTCTTGATATGGATCAAGATTACAGCAGAGTTAATGGCTCTGTCACATGTCAATTGGTCTCAGGCAATTTTGGTTGCTACCTGCCAGATTGCCCTCTTTCTCTCCTTCTTATATGCAATCTGATGCAATATAGCATTGTAAGTACATAAAAGATAACTCATTCAGGACAATTTAATTAAAAGCTAGGTATTTTGAACAGTTTTCATAAAACACCTTTGCAACAGAAGTTGCACCATTTAACTGAGATTCAACAGCTGCTTAGAAAGGCCAGTTTCATCTCTTTAATCATTTCAGATTATATATCATTCACAGCGCCGCCTGATAAATGAATTATTAAAATATTTTACATTATCTACATTGGAAAGCTCATTAGAAGCTTCCTGGAGACCCAGAATGCCCAGGAAATAAGCATCAAATGTTTGGGCTTAACAGGAAAGCTCATTCCACTTTCTCTTATTTAACTTACAAGTCATTTACTATTCAAGTGAAATGAGCAGTGCTGCTAAGAGTCCTCTGCTGGCTCTTTCAGCCTAGGGATCTATCAGCCTCCACAGGGCTGCACCTCAGCACCAGTCCTCAGTGCACCCTGAGTCCCCACTGTGCTCATCCGCAGGCTTGACGCCGGTCCAGCTGGGTCAGGCCACTGGCTGAACCAGGGTGCTGAACATCCAGCGCTTTCCCCTACCTGATGAGGGCATCTCTGGACCTCTTCCCCACCAGGATGAAGTAAATCTTGGGCATTCACTTGGACCCAGGCGCCTGGAGCTCTCTAGGTCTGCTGCTTGAAATAAGGGCCCTGGCACCGGGAACTCAAGACTTCAGGTCTTCTTGCTGCCTCGATCTGCAGTGTAGGGCAGAAAATGCAGTAATACCACATTATTTTTGTACATCTTCCCCCTGTCAAACGGGCTGCCTGCTGCCTGCTGCAGAGGACTTGTCACTGGCTTAATCAGGTGTCTGCAAAATGCTTTCTGACCCCGACACATCTGCTCTTACGAGATGATCATCTTCTGCAGCGAAGTTCCTACGCAGAATGCTAATCAGTTTGCCATCATTAATTTTACCAGGAAGGAAAGGAAAGTAGTCTGAATTTTAATGTTCAGTGAGTCAAAAGCCCTTCGAAGTCACCTTTGGGCACTGAAGCTCTCACAGCATCTCCCTCTGATAAAGGGGCATAATGGCAACTAAGTAGCTCTTACAGACGTCAATATTTACCTTGTTTTCTGCTTTCTGTAGCACATCCCGGGGAGATGGGAATCACAGAACCACAGAACGCAGACTGCTTTCTTTTTAACCTTTATTTAATCGAGATCTCAATCAGAAGACAGCCGGAAGAAGAGTGGCCAAATTTTGTCACCGACACAAAGCAGGGAGGCGTCTTCAGCAGTGGGTTACTTTACTTTAAACTACAACCAGACGTCAATATCACATCAATGCTGTGTGTGCAGCTGTGCTTGTTATTTCTGCCTGGACCAAAGCAGAGAGGAATCACTGGAGCACGCTCTGCTCCCCGCTCTCCCTGGGGCTGCTGAGTGCTCTCCAACTTCCCGGGCTTTCCTGTGAGGGGGAGGTCGGCCCCTCCTCCCGCGCGGGAGGTGAGAGAACGGCCTCAGGTTGCACCAGGCTGCGTGTGAGGAACAATTCGCTCTCCAAAACGGTGATGCACGGGAACGGGCTGCCCGCAGGGGTGCTGGAGTCGCCGTGCCCGGAGGTGCTCAGGAAAAGGGCAGCGGGGCGCTGAGGGGTACGGGTCGGTGTGCATGGCGGGGCTGGGCTGACGCTTATGCCGCCGTGTTCCGGCCCGTGTCCCAGACACGGAGCTGATCAGCACGTTGTGCACGGCAGCACGGCCCCGCCACGAGCGCTCCACCATAAAACGCCCTGCAGGAAGCAGCTCCGCTGGGATAGAGGCGTATTGCGCAGCTGCAGCCGCTGCGTCGTGACGGACCGTGACGTAACCCGGCGCTGCCGATCCGCCCCGCGCCCCCGTGACGTCATCGGCGGCGGCCCGCGGCGGCGCACGTGGGCGCTGACGTCGTGGTGGGGCCGGCGGGCGGGACGGCGGCAGGTGAGGGTGATGGGGGCGGCCGGGCCCGGCCCGAGCGCGGCGGCGGGCAGCAGGAGGGGCCTGGGCGGGCCGGAGCACGGCGCGGCCCCCTCAGCCGCCCTCGCCGTGTCGTGTCTGTCAGCCGCGGCCTGTGGAGGCCGGGAGGGCCGCAGCTCAGGTGCTGCATGTCTTCCTGGAGCCGGCCTGCGCCCCGGGGGCTGACTGGTGTGTAGTGTATAGACCGTGCACCACGGGCACCTTGGGGGCTCTGCTGCTTCCATCTCCCTGCAGCGGCACTGCTGTGTTGTTGCTGCTGCTCGGCCTTAGCGTGTTCCCTTCTGTAAAATGAGTAGCGGTCTCTCAGAGCGGTTGCAGAAACAAAACGGTGTAAAAATACTCAGGATTTAACCCACGAGGCCCAGCAGGTGTGGCCCGCAGCGCAGCGGCCGCCTTGGCACTGGATTGCAGCCTGAGTGCGTGTTCAGCTCTGTGCTGGGGGATGAGGGCGCTTTATGGGGGTCGAAGGTTGTGCTGCGTTTCACTTCTGCCCTTTGCTTTCCCAGGCACGTTCCTAAGGCTGAGCAAGTTGCCGAATGGTGTTTGGTGTGAGGGGAGGCAAGAGGAGTCTGGACGTGGGGAGCAGCGTGGGCAGGTAACGGGGTGGTCTGGTACCTTTGGAAGGGTAGGGCGGGGAATGAGACCATGCCCTGGGACCTTCATTTAGCTCTGTTTGGTTTTAACCACTGAAATGATTAAATAATGATAGAAAAGCTGTGTTAGCTTCATGCGGGGTTATAGTTATGGCTATGAAAGGGAAGGCCACCTGCTACAATTTATAGGAGGATCAGAGTGAATGGCAACCAAAGGTCTCAGAGAAAATAGCTTCTCTTTGTGTGGAAGTTGAAGGCAGTGTTACTCAGCTGATTTTTGAAAGGTGGTTGTGTTATGCTGTTGGTGTTATCTAAAGTAGAAGACCTCCTCAGTATGGTTTTCATTGCTGGTCTAGCTTAGTTGTGTTTTAGCATTGCAAGTGAATCTTTCAACAGCAAGAATGCTTTTTAATTATTTTTTTTTCCTCATTGAGAGGACTTGATAAGAAAATCGTGACTTGTCAGCAAGGGGCTTTATTAAGAGGCAAAGCCTTGTCATCCCTTGCCTATTCAAATGAGACTTTCTGGCTTCTGGGCTCTAAGTGCAGGTCTAGAAAGAAAGCTGTGTCCTTGTTGCTCTTTCACCTCTGTGTTTTTTCTCTCTCTGAACATAAATCAGCAGCAGTGGTGTAGAACGTTACAGGAACTTGGTATAGAGGACGGACAGAAACAATCACCGTACAATAAAGCTCAGTGTACCTTGTGAACTGTGTAGAAAAAAAAATACAAAATTTATCTTGGAAATAAATAAGAGGTATAATCTAATCCCAATGAAAGCACTATGGTCAAGTTATCAATTTGATGGTATAGAGAATGGTGACTTATGATCTTTATTTGCTTCTTGTGCTCTAGATTTTAAAACACAGTACCTGTGGGCAGCTGCGTTGTCACACATTATGGTGTGACATACCAGACGGTGTGCTAAGAACCTGTTCTGCTGAGGGGTGTAAATGGTGGACTCAGGTTGAGAACGCACCTGAAAGCAGCAGATTTTGATTTGGTTCTTGGCTTGGTCACAGCATTGCTGTGTGGCCTTTGTCAAGTCACGTTGCCTTTCTGTGGTTCTGTGGAATGGAGGCAGCATTCCTGTTTAGATGACAAAACATCACAGGGCAGAGACTGTACCTTATTGTGTTTTGGAGCAGGACCGTAATGTTTCTTAGGGCTTTTGGTAGCTACTGAGGTGTAAATAGAGTAGGAGCATGGATAAGTAAAAAGCATTTGGGACCTGCATACTATTTGCTTCTGCCATCTATAATCTGTTTGTGGACATGCTGTGAAGTGAGTTGTTAAACAAACTAGTCAGAGTAAAATACTGCCTAGCATGACATTCAGGGAACACCGAGCTTATCCACCTTGCCCTGGAATGTGGTAGCGTTAAAGTTACAAGATCCCAGTTTGTACTTAAAAATGAGAAAGAAATGGGTAGAGGACTGGGAAGGGGATTTTTGTTTTCTTAGGCACTGATAGGGAGACATGAGTGAAGAAAATGGAGACCATCTCTGAAGATGTTCAAGTTACTTAATCTTCATAGACATTCAGGCCAAGCCTCCTGAGCAGCTTGCACATCCTCTGCAGTGAGCAGGTGCCTGCTGCTGCAGCCTTCGTGCATGCCAGCACAGCAGCATGGCTTCCTGCATCTCTGCATGGTGCTTGCAGCAGGCTTCAGCTACTTGTGGTTTTTGGGTAGCAAATTGAGAGGCTGACATTCCTTGCCTCACCAAAGACACATCTATTGCAGAACCACAGCAAGGGTTTGTGATTGACCTGTGTCCTTGCTTTCCCTTCCATCCACCTGTGCACCACACCTGCCTGCTGGGTCCCAGCTGAGTTCTGTGGAGCTTTTGCCAACGGTCTTTGGAGAAGGTTCCTTTAAGCTGCCTTAAATCCCCTTGCAGTCACCTGTAGGAGCTCAGTGGGCTGTTCCTCCTATTACAGCTGTGTTCCTGCTGTGTGAGCTGGCCTGCAGCCCAGAGGTGTATGCACCCAGTGAAATTCTTATGTCCTTAGGAACAGATTTCTTCTATCTGGGTTAATCTGATCCCCAGTCCAGTATGAAATCCTGGGCTATAGTGAAAGTTTTAAAAATTGCTTTCTTAACCAGTCCATTTCTGAATCCCCAGAATGCATGGCCTGCTCTCCCAGCAGTGTGTGCTCCTGTGGCATGTAAGCCACAATATTTCTACCCTTGGAGTGAAAAGACTGAAAACTTCTTCCTGTGTGTGGGGTAACTTCTGTTATGTGGGGACTTGAGACCTTCAACATCACATGCTAGGATGTTCCTTGGATGTCACAGGGCTCCTCAAGCTGTTGGGCGTATCTGAGTTGCTGAGGTTCCTGGTGCCATGAAGGGGTGGCATGTGTGTTAAGCTTGGTAAGCCTATCTTTCATGAGATTATAAAGGGCCTTAATGGTACAGACCAGGTTTTGACTCACTGGGCTCTGACTGAACTCTCATTTTCAAGGGATGTGAGTGAAGTTGATGACACAGCAGAAATTCTGGCTGAGAGGGGTGATGCTGGCACAGTTGTCCTCAAAGGGAATTTCTGGAGTTTTTAGGGGTTATTGCTTCTAGCCCATGTGTGTGAGTGGCCTGAGATGGCTGAAGAAGCTCTGAAGTTTTGTGCTTTGTTTTAGTTTCAGGTGGGAAGATGAGTCCAAAAATTACAACAGAACTGCTGAAGCAATTGCGGCAGGTTATGAAGAGTCCCAGGTATGTCCAGGAGCCTGTACAAGCCTACATAGTGCCCTCCGGAGATGCCCACCAGGTATGAATGGATGAATTATGGGAATTATTTTACTATTTCTTCCTTTTTTTTTTCCAAGAAAAAAAAAAGAAAAAGAAAAGCAAGCCAGGGATAACAGAAATCATCCTTCATTCACTAACTTTTATGGTTCTAGCATAACAGCCTGAGTAACCTGAGAACCATTGTGTTGGAAAAAGTTTCTGGAATCTTTTCAAGAGACTGAAGTTTTTATGTTCTTGTAACAAATCAGTGTGGATGTTCCAGCAGCAATTTCTCATCATATTGTCTCCAGGGAGAAAAGAGAGCTTGCCAGAGCACTTGCTGTCCCCATCCTGACTGTTGGAAAGTATGGATTTATGTGGGGAGGAAAAAGCATTATCTGGGCTCTAGTTTCCCATTAGCACCTCCCAACTAAGACATCCTCTTATGTCTGGTGGTTGCAGAGCTTTCCCTTTGCTAGATCCAGTTGTTGCTGGAATTTGCTGCTTTATGATAAAGCTCTTTAGATCCTATGCAGAGAGGCAGGAAAGGAGGATGTCACAATGACACTTCCCTTTGGAGTCTGGTCTGCATCCGACAGTTCTGTGTGCTAAAGACAAGAGGAGTGACTCAACGTGGTATCCCATGGTGGCAGCTGTTTTGTGCTACTTCCAGTGTTTTTCTTGATTCGTGTAGTCCTTGACATTAATTTTAAGTTATTGACCTGCCTATTACCTCCCCAGCCTATTTGTTTGCTAGTTTTACTTGTGTCTGCTCTGTTTGGAGACCTAAGAACAGCAAAGGCCTTTTTTCCTCCTCAGCCATTTTCAGGAAACAAAAGACATGAAGCTTTTCTGGCTCACATCCAAAGCTCTCTTTTACCCTAGGGTGTACTAAAGCAAAATGCAACTCAGTCAGGACCTTTGCCCTCAACTTGGCACTGAGGTGTGCTGGGTCCAGACTTGCCTGTGCCCTGGGAGCATATGTGCAGCATCATGTTTCCTATTATGGAGACCAAACTTGGGCAGGTAGAGGGAAGGCGCTTTCTGCAGCTGCTATTGTCTGCTACATTCCTGCCTCAAGCTGCCTCTGTCCATATATAACTCTGGTTTCATTTCACTAGATGTTAAGTGCTGTCATGTGAGTTGAAGAATGTGACCCTCAGGACTTCTGGGTTTTTCTGTTGCTCTCTTTTTCCTTGACAGAGTGCAGTTAAGTAGAGAACCCCATGTTGCTATTTCCTGCTGGGCAAGTTGATCAGGTTTCTTTGGAGAATGAATCTATCTAAATGGAAACGATTACTAAAAGCTGCTGATTTTGGTGCCTCTTGACTGGCTAGTGCAGGATTCTGTCCATCTGTGAGGTTTGGGAATTGCTGCAGTTTTAGGCATAGGCGGAAACCTGGTAATCCCACAACTGCCTTACTGATTCCAGATAACTTGTGATGAGCTGAGATTTGCAGCTTTTGTATTTTCCAAGCAAGGCTTTGTTTCCTGTATGCAAATGGAACCTTACAGGCCTGAAGAGTGTGTTCTTACTCAGCTCCTTTCGTGACTCAGAAGACTGTGGCTTAATGATATCTGAGCTTGAGCCTTTTCCTCCCTGTAGCCCAAGTTACTTCCTGTCTTTGCCTCTCTCAGCTGCTGTTGATGCTACCCGCGGATCCATGTCAACAAAGAGATCAACAAAGAGGGATTTCCCTCCTGTGGTGTTGACACTGGTTTTAGACCAGGGGAAACATTCCCTTTTTGGTTTCAAAGAAATCTCTGAGTTGGACTGATGCTTCAACTTGCTGACTAACTTTTCTCTGTAACCAGTGTCACTGGGAATGTTTGAGCTTTGTGCTTTTGCAATGCTTTTAATACTGGGTTTCCAGCCAATGCCAAAAGGCTTAGGCTATATTGCTGCCTGGAGGCTTGCCACCAGCTCTTTCCTCTGGTTTCCATGCTTAGTTGTATAAGGAGATGAAGGACCTGCAGAGCTTCTCACACACAGCTGGCTCAGATTCTGGCTTACCCAGAGCTTCTAATACCTTGGGTTTGTGGCTTTTGTAGCCAGCACTTAATCTTGGCTCCTTTGTTTGTTTTTTATTATTATTATTTTATTTTATTGAAATTTTGGTGCTGATATTAAGAAGTCAGAAGAAAGTGTTTCCTTGGGAGCTTGCATGGTCCAAAGGCTGTTGAGAAAGAAGAGCCAAAAGTGGGCTGAAGTCCATACGAAGAATCCTGCTTGCTTTTCTGTGTATTAGGTATATCTCATGGCTTGAATTGTCAAAGGGTTGTGAATGGATGAAATGCCAAGGTTTTGGGAATGAGGCACCTATTTTCTTTGCGGCTCTGCTAAGAATACTTACCTAAGCTTTTGGGGTGTTGCAGTCGTAAATGCAGTATCCATTTTTATGTTGAGTTATCCAGTTGACACTGAATCTGGAGTCTGCCGTGTGAGGATATTCAGAGACTGGAGGAACTTTCTCCTTAATGGGAGAGAATGATGTTTATATGGAAGCTTGGGTTTAGAGCTGGTCACAGCTAACCTGGGTCTGACTTCCACACCTCAGGTCTTGACTCAGTGAAAACAAATTTGGTCACATGTGGCTGATCTTCCACATCAAGGAGGTACCCGCCCAGCTCAGGTCACTGTGTTTGGGTTGGCAGAGATGCAGTATTCTGCTCCTCTAAAACATACGTTCTTAGCTGAGGAATCAGCAGAGCTATAAAGCAAAAGAGGATATGGCTTGTGCACAGGTTGTACTGACCTGTTCCAGATCTTACCGATGCAGTTAGGTTTTTGGCAGTAAATACTGAGCTCCCTCCAAGCACACAGCAGCATGTGTTCTTTAATGGCATTGGTGTGGTAGCACTAATGCCAGTGAACTGCAGTTTTCATTGCTATTCTTGGTTGACATTAGAATGCCCTGAACAGAATAAGTTTTAAGATGTTAAGAACAGCCGTGCAGACTGGTGATAAGCACCACTCTTTTCTTTGGGTTCTTCCTGCCTTAGTTGAGGGCCTCTTCGATGCAGCCCCCATTTTGTCTGCTTGTTTGGGGCTGACAGGCATGGCGGAGAGCAGCCACAAAAAGCCCGAGAAGGGCCAGGTTGAAGGCCATGGGAGCTGCAAGACAAGCCCTATGGAAATACCTTGCTGTGGCCTGTATTTTGTGTGGCATACACAGGTGCTCCCCTTGTAATTTTAGCTTGTGCAAAGTATGGGCTCATCTTTGCACAGTGGGGGTTGCTGCATGGAACAGAACAGGTGGGAGTGCAGGAATTCAAAATGACAGATGAATGAACCCTCTTCCCCTCCAGATCCCTCATAAGCCCTCCTAAACCCCATCCGCTTCATTGTAAACTCTTAAAACTCTCTGGGTTTGTGTGTAAATGAGACAGCATGAGATATTTCCCATTCAACCGAAGTCTTTTTTTAGTTTAATCAAGTTTTAGCAGATCTAAAACTGATAGACAAGCAAACCAGCCTGTAATCTCTCTCTGCTGTGTTGTTTAAGAGAAAAGGAAGATAAATCACTGGTCTAATTTCAGAAATCCTTAGTGATACGATGCACGGTGGGAAATTTCCAGCATTTCCTGCAGGTGTTGGAGCCTTGGGGAGATGGTACCCCAACTGTGAGCTGAAAGGTTTAGAGCAGGAGGAGTTGTAGCAGTCCACAGGGTGAATACTTGTTAGGAAATTTTGGAATGAAGTGTTATTCTCCAGTCCAGCATCACCCTGTTCTGCTGCTGGGTGGTGGGTGCCTGTGGGAACTGGCATTTGATTGTCTTCCCAGAATGGCTTTGTCCTCTGCCTACTGTTGTCTCCCTTGTTCTTTTGAGGAGGGTTAGTGGTACAACGGTTGGGTCACCTCATCGCCTAGAGGTGCATGGAGGGCATCATCCCATCCTGAGGGATATTGTGGCCCTTCTCATCCCTGCAGGTGCTGTGTGTGTATGACAGCCTGTCAGGGGCTGTGGGGCTGGACAGGAAGAGGCACAGGGAGTGGGACTGCCTCGGAGCTGAAGGTGCTTGTGGTTTGATACCTGCACTGTGTCTTCCTATTAGTGGTTAAATAAAATAGGGGAATTCTTGGGTGTAATCTCAGGGTTCTCGCCAGGTAGTCAAAAGTAGAAACTTGCTCAGCAGTATCCTCTTTTGGGCTGTGGGTTTTGCTTTTCTAAGACTCTGTTTCACCAGGTTAGTGGAGACTGGTGGTAACTCCTCCTAGGAGAGGAGAGACTTGGCTATTCTGCAGGGGTTTTGACCTTGGGATGATTGGAGACAGAAATCAAGTATTGGTCTCTAGTGACTGAGAACTTCTGCAATTTGTGTTTCTCTCTCACTTCTGTGCTTTTGAATCCTCTCTCTTCTTTAGGAGAACAGCAAAGGGGAGCAGATTTAAAGGGAATATTATCTAGTGAGCAGATGATTTAAAAATAGTCATATTCAGAGACCAAGAAATGCAATATCTATCACAGCAGGAACTAAAACCTCCTGAGAATTGGGCTGTGGTTTCTCAGCTCATTTCCCAAAGTATTTCTCTCCCCACAGCTGGGAGAGGGCAGCTTTCCGGGCTCAGGAACCCACTTTGGTTTCAGACCATTTGTAAGGTACAAATCCAGGGGTTTTGCAGTTTGAACATGAGTACTGTCAGCCTGGATTAAGCTGATTTGCTGAGTTGTGCTAGTTAATGAGCAGGCCTGCTCAGCAGTTCTGACCTCCGAACTTGCGAGAATGGGATCCCATACAAATGATGTGTGGCCATTTCAAGGTACGCCTCTGTGACTGACAGGTATCTGTGCATTCTCAGACTCTTCGTAATGCTGCCAGCAATAGTGTCTGCAGAAGTGTGTTTGTGATGGGCTTGGGATGAGGATGGACTACTAGTCTTTGATTCCCCCTCACCCAGCAAGCCTTAATTTCTGGTATAGTTGGGATTTGAGTAGGTAGGGTAGAAGTGAGAGGTTCGGCATCTTAATTATGAAGGGTCCAAAGGGCTTAAAGTTTTTATGGTTTTATCACCTTGATGTTTTCTTTTTTTTTACCCAATATCATTGTGGTGGAAAACAAAGTCTTAAAGGAACTCTGTTAAATTCCAGTGAGGGGACTTCATTGAAGATAGTGAATTTTGCAGATTTTACGTGCTGATTACTGTGGTCTCAAGATCAAGGGGCACTTCTGGTTTCTCTTCCTTCACATTGCAGCTTCAAAGGCAGCATTTGTTTGTTGCCTAAAGGGGAGGCTGAGTGTGAAGTAAACATCTGCAGACTCTGAAGCTCTTCAGTGTTAACAGACATCTATGGGAGAAAAGTGCTGCAGCTTAAAAACCACTAACAAAAAAAATGCACAAAAACCCCCAAATCAGTTGGATGTAAATACAGTATAATCACAGATGATTAAATGTTCCAGTGGAGTAGAGCTCAGGCTTTTTTAACTAATTTCTTTCTGTGGCGCCCTTTAGGGGGGGGAAAAAAAAAGCTTATCAGAGTATTTTGTCATCAGCTGATTTATTTTTTTCCGTGTTGCTATAAATAATTTCTGCCTCTTTTGTTTTCCAGAGCGAGTACATTGCACCCTGTGATTGCAGACGGGCATTCATCTCGGGCTTTGATGGCTCTGCAGGTACTTTTCCAGAGCTTGGGTTCTTGCTAACCTACAGAATTCCCCTATAAAGAAATTGCCTCATTCATGGCATAGAGGCACAATGGAAAAGGAAACCTATCCAGCTTGTTTGGACGGTCTCTTCTCATTTCAGCATCTGCAGAATAATGTCTTGGCTGCCCACTGGAATTATGTAATATCAGTGCAATAACAAGTTTTCAGAAAATGTTGACCCCTGAATGAACCTCTCATAAAGTAAAATCCTGTTAACTCTTTAATCTGGTGCTCCCAGGCTGTGTTCGTTGCTTCTGATGAGAAGGCAGCTTGAACAGATTTTTACATTGCCCATTTGGGTTGGGTGAGTAGTAGATGGATTTTAGCTAGCCCTTCTGTTTAGACAAGGACAGGGCCAAAATGTTGCATTTGGAAACTGAGCGCTGTGGAAAAGTTTACTTATCTTGCTGAGACAGGATGTTTTCTTGGCTGTAGGATAGGTCTATGTCAAGAGACCTAGTTTTTACCCTAGCTGCGCCCTCAGCTATGTAACTTTTTTTGCTATGTGATTGTTGGAAAGTCATTTTAATCTGTTTAGGTGTTTTTTCCCCCTAGTTGAGAATTGGCTTAATTAGTACTGTTGCCTATGTGTTTGGAGGGTCCATGTGTCAGTTTCTATGTACTGCTCAGGGACCTCATTTGGAAGGTTGTAAATTCAGGGCTGCAGGCTGATGCTAATGGATAATTCTGTGTTAATTTCATGCCTTCTCTATGACCTCTTCTTAACCTTTCTCTCTATTTTGGGCCCTTATTATGTACTTGGAAGGGCTGTGTTCCCAGCCTAGAATGCAGCAAATCAGTGATGTGTCACCCAGGAGCTCACCTTTTATACTCACCTGATGGAAAACACTTCTGTTTCATATATTTTCATGCTGAAGCATCTTAAAATAGGGTTTCAGAGGGCAGAGGTTAGTAAGAAGACAAAAAACTTGCATTTGGAGACTCTACTCTCCTAATCTGGGCTTCAGTTCCTGTCTGTTTGTCTGCATCCCTCCATCTGGAATTAGTGGAATAGGACAAATACTGAAACCAGCAGAAGTTTTTGTTCATTATTCCTGTTCGACCATCTCTGCTAAAGCTGTAACATTTGGGAAAGGGATACAGCTGACATCTGGAAGTGATACCTACTTCTGCTAGCCTAGTAACACCTTTTTCTTGTGAGTTACCAGAGCACAGCTTCTTCCCTGGAAGAGGATGGGGTGGGGTTGGGATGCATGGTATATGGTAGTGTGACAACAGGCAGGTGGAGTTCGCACTCTCTGTTATAGAAGATTTGAAAACCCCATTTACCCAGTTGCACTGGATGAGATATGCCTGAGTTGAATGTATCTGAGGCAGTTCATTAGGCTGTGTAGCTGCGTGTACTGTCTGTGGTAGGATTTTGAAGGTAATAGTGTAGGGGAAATGGTGAATATCTCCACTGAAGTGGGACTACTGAACAGTGAGCCAGGTTGCTTTTAAGGGGAATTCAGGTGCTTTTCAAACGTGCTCACTATTGTCTGTCTTTGCACAGTAGCTTCTGACGTCTAAATACCCTCATGTTTCTGCCTTCCTGCCTAGGTACTGCCATTGTGACTGAACAGCATGCAGCCATGTGGACAGATGGACGCTACTTCCTGCAGGCAGCAAATCAAATGGATAACAACTGGACACTCATGAAAATGGGTATGCAGGAGGATGGGGACATAGAACAAGTGCAGGCTGCTTGGATGCTTTGTCCATGGTACAACATGGGCTGTAGGGATACCCCATCATACGAGACATCTCAGATAGGCTCTCGGATCCTGCTCCTGCTTTAGGGTCCTGTGGTCCTGTGACTTCTTGCACATCGGTGTAGACATGCACTAGGAAAAGTCTGATGGACTTGACTTTTTGGGTAGTGTGATGCCTTATTTGAACCTCTTTTTTTTCTTTTTTTTTTTAACCAATGGAGGTCTGAAAGATACACCAACTCAGGAAGACTGGCTGGTGAGTGTCCTCCCAGAAGGCTCGAAGGTGGGAGTGGACCCTTCCATAATTCCAGCTGGTTGGTTTTACTTCATTTCATAACTGTGCTGGGCAGTTAATTTTGCTTCCTTGCTTCTCTGGCTAAGCTGTTGTGTGTTGATATACGGCTTAATTTCGCTGTGTTTCAGCCTAAATGGGGTGGTGGTGAGTTAAACCATTACGCAAAATAGGTTGGATTGTGGTTTTAGGCATTTATTGAGAGCTCTGCAGTAGTGCATTGAGTACATAACTCTCTGGATTTACAATGGACTTACAGAGACCTTATCTGCAAAGCAGCGTCCCAGTTCACCTCCTTTTCTCTGTGCTTGTCACAGGCACTGCAGCACAAAGAGGCTTGCCTTGGCCAGCATATAAGCCAGAACACCAAAGCAGAACTCACTCTGCTCCTTCTGATTGGTGATCTCAGCATCTCTGCAGTTTTCTCTGTAGGAAACACGTTTGTGGAGAGGTGCCAATTATATCAGATGAACAAATGTTTGTATATTCATGCTTCAGAACATGCAGTCCAGTTGAAAGGTCACTGGGGAGATCTTTACGTGGTTCAGATAACCAGAGAATCAGACTCGTGGCAGTGTCTCTGTTCTAGCTTAGATCTAATAAGATTTTGCACAGGAATAGAGGAGATGGTTATAGTGTTCTCTGAGGTGACTTCTTCCGGTGTCTTCTGCCTCCCAGCTTAGCAGTTCTTCAGCAGTAGCATGAAGCTCCTGGGCTGCAAGGTTCTCTATCTCCTTCTGGCTGCGTTTGTGAAACTGTAATTACAGTAGTTTTTCTTTTGCATTTTATGGGAAAAGGAGGAAGGGGAGCCTAGGAAGAAAGCAGGAGACCCAGGTTCCCAAGCTCACCCTCAGTTAATGGGACTGTTAATTCAACTGTTTTGCATTCTTTGAAACTACCACTCTTAAGTCTTTTCCCTTTGGTAGACCAGTGGAAGAGGATGTCCAAAGTCTTGAGAAGTGCTGGCCACGATCTTGTACCTGTCAAAGAAAACTTGATTGATACAATCTGGACAGACCGTCCTCAGCGGCCCTGCAAGCCTCTCATTGTGCTAGACCTGAGTTACACAGGTGAGAAACTTTACTCCTGGTAGGCAGACTATTTTTACTGCCCTGTCTCCCTTTGGTTTTATCTTACAAAATAGTGAGGAAAAACTCTACTGGAACCTAATATGATCCACTGTAGTTAGGTTGAGAAAATGGTCAGACTTATGACCCTTTTGTCCTTGAAAGTTCACATGACCGTTTGCTAGAAGCTGGATAACTTCAAAACAAATCTATGGATGTCTGGAGAGAGCAAGTTGTTTGAGGTAGTTTGTATCTGGTTACGAGGCAGGACTGAAGAGCACAAGCAAAACAGTGTGCTTTGAATGTCTTCACAATCCAGTGCATTTATGTTTCCATCCTTATCTACAGTAAAGTTGGTGACTGTAGCCTTTCACGTTGTGTTTTGCAGGGGTCAGCTGGAGAGATAAAATTGTAGCCCTCCGTTCAAAAATGGCTGAGAGGAAAGTCGTGTGGTTTGTGGTAACAGCTTTGGATGAAGTAGCATGTAAGTCTTTGCATTTCCCTTATTGGTTCTTCCTATTAAATAAATTCCCTCCCTGCCTTGGAAAGGAAGAACCCTGACAGAGTGAGAGGCATTCATGACAGCAGTGTGTTTGGAAGAGGCTGATTAACTTGTATCAAGTGCAGTTAAGAAACGAGGTCACAGCTGATGAATCTGTACTTTTGCACATTGCCTTTTTATACCAGTACAACCCCTGAGTACATTGTTGGCCTAGGAAATGCAGCAAATCACCAACTTTGAGTAGCAGCCTGGCCGAAGGGAAGATTGTAATATAAGCCTGAGGCAGACTGCAAAAAAAAAAAAAGACCTGTGAGATTTTCTGACTGTAAAATATCTTCATGCTGCCTCATCCTATGGGAAAATGGAGGCTGTTTTCTGCTCTGGAGGCTGTGTTACAAACAAAGCAGTGCAACATGTGTCTTTGTTTACATAAAGCAGGGGTGGGGTATGCAGCATTCACAGTCATATTCCTAATTTTAACAAGTTTTTACATCATTCTCTACCTCTCCAGTGCTTAGCAAATGCGTTGGTTAAAGTGAATGTCGGAGCTCAACCTTTGTCTCCAGATTACTTCAGCTCAGGATCCAAGGGTCCTGTTAGAGGGTCTCCACTGTGTTTGGGACCCCAGGTTAACTAAGTCTCCACATCCTGGCTCCCAGCCCAGTACATAGGAAGGGTGCATGTCCAGAAACAGCAGTGATTCCCCTGTGACTCTTGTTACTAGCTTTTGTTTCCTTTGTGCATCCCAGTGTACAAACTGATGTAGTGGGAACATAATCCTGGCAGGATGTGTGCTGGTAATGAATGTACTTCATGTCTAATCTGACAAAGTAAAAATGAAAATGGCATGTTCCTAGCTCAAATACTGCAGGCACAAAGTCACTGTCACTGGGAGAAGCCAGCTTTTGGGGATCTGTGGGCTCTCCTGGATCTGGGATGCTGAGCACAGGGCTTGTTTCATGAAAGAAATACTTACAGGAGTGGTGAATATGACTCCTCTCTGGGGATGCCTATGTGAACAGAGATTGTCTCACCTTTTCAGGTGCATCTCCAATTAAATTAATGATAAATTGGTGCCTTGAGGTGGTTTCAGATTAAGTAACTTCAGCAAAGCTAACCTTGGTTATGAATCGAACTTTTTTTTAAGATGGACCAGAAGAGCTCATGAGAGAAACTTACTGCCACGTGCCTGGTTGATTTCTTGTACTAAGCTGGGGGAGGAATGGAAAGGTCCCTTTAATTTTATTTAATTCAATTTCCTGGATTAAACTCCAGACAAGTTTCTGGGGACAGAGAGAGGGCTACAAAGGAGTCTGTTGCCTCCTCATTGCATTGGGAATCGACTGAGCAAGGAAGTTTGTACCCTTACAGTAAAGACTTCTTTGTGGCTCTTTCCTGCTTTCAAGTGACCTACTCCTTCCCCGGGGAGAATCTAACTCTATTTTTACTTTCATGGCAGAATTTGCACAGTTCAATGAATGCGGTCCGGGTTGTGATTTAGGACATGCTGTTTTTTTTCCCAGCTGTCCTGCTGGCTGGCCTTATTGCCTAGAGTAACTCATTTCAGCTGATTGGATATCCTGGGGTTTTTATTTGAACCTAAAATCAGAAGTTTGAGGATGCTGGACATCTTCCACTCCTGACTTTGCCTGCTGTTGTGAGGATTTAAACCTTTGTTGACAAAAACATGAAGACTGCAGTCTGAATCTGAGATACTGGAAGCCCAAATAAGAGGCCAAAAGAAGAGGCCTTTCTGGTACCACTTATTGTTTCCCTCCTTCCTCTAGTATCAAAAGAAGGGTTGGAATGAAATAATGTATCCTGTTTTAACTTTGAACTTTTCTGGCAGTTGAGAAGTGAGCTCTTACCACGCTGCAAAGACAAGAAAGGATGAATAATACAATTTTTTTCTTTTTCTTTTTTTATTTTTTTAATATTTCCATAACTTTTTTTTTCCTGTACCTGCTTTGTTCCCAGCCAGCCCTCCTTTAGAAGTTAAAACCTTGTTTCCTTGCTGGATTACAGTGTTTAAACTGCGGGTCTGGTGCCATCTCCTGGCAAAACCGTGGGATTGCCAGAAAAACAGTAGGATATGGGGACAGCTGGGTGTGAGCCGGACCCATGGCCTGCACTCATGATGACTCATTGCTTGACTGTATTTTGGTGAGATTATTTTTGGTTTTCTTTAATGCTGCAAGAGATGAACCAGGACTGTGATTCTTGGCATTCTTATTTTCCAGGGCTTTTCAACCTCCGAGGCTCTGATGTTGAATACAATCCTGTGTTTTTTGCATACGCCGTCATAGGAATGAACACAATCAGGTGCTTGTATTCCCCTCTTCTGTTCCCCAAGATGCATTTTTCTCTGAGAAATCTGTTCCAACAAAGCTTTTGTCTTTTTAAAACATCTATGCTCAGATATTTTAATGTCGCTTCTGAGCCCTTTTGTCGTTGATAGCAATTACTTTCTTCCACTGATCAGAGCTAGAGAGTTAGTCAAGTGCTCTGCTGTGCTCCTCAGCACTTTGGCTGACTTTCTGGGTGACTTTGGGCAGGACATCTGATCCCTCTGTGTCACCCTGGGGCCCTGGACAAAAAGTGGGTAGGAGAGAATGCTAGCCTGGGTATTGGAAGACTTCTCTCTAATGCCATGGATGAGTTGCTTCAAAGCTCCTGAGACCACAGTAAAGTTTCAGGGCTGGTTTATGATAGAAGGCTTCTTTTCCTGTGACTGCACCATAAAATGAGCTTCCGCAAGCACAGGTGTTTTAGAATCATGTCCAAGCTGCTAGATAGATGCATTTGGAGTAAAACTGTTGTTGATTGATACAGGCTGTGTGTGGAGGGTGAGCTAACTTTCCAGTTCAGTGAAAGCAAAAACAATACAGTACTTAAAGCAACAGTAGATTTTCCATTTTGAGATGTTACCCTTAAAAATGAGGGAATGGCCATTATGTACCTTGTTTCTCTCTCTTGCTCGAAGCACAGTGATGGCATTCAGCCATTTTGAATGTCATACAAACAAAAGTGCTGTCAGCTCCTTCTCAGCAGGATGATACATCGTTATTTCGAAGCAGAATTTCAGCTGTATGAAGGCCATTGGGTAAAACAACAGAGAGCAGAGTGTAAGGCATAATTGACAAACTGTTCTCCTGAAATGTCACCAAAACAGCGTGCTTTCTCCTTCCCTACCTTAATCTAGCTGCTGTCAGATGTGGTCCTACCTCTCTGCTCTGATTTTTTTTTTTTCTCAGGCTCTTCATTGATGGTGACCGAATGATGGACCCAGCTGTGAGGGAGCATTTACAGCTTGACAGTACCCTGGAACCAGAATTTAAAATCCAAGTGATGCCTTACAGATCTATTCTGACGGAACTGCAGGCCGTTGGTGCAGGCCTCTCACCCAAAGAGAAAGTGTGGCTCAGTGACAAAGCCAGCTATGCTCTAACTGAGGCCATTCCTAAGGTGCGTGGCTCTTGCAAAGGGAAAAGGCTTTTCTACTCTCTGTTCAGTGTGATCAGGAATGGTGTTAATGAGGGCAACTGGTCTCAGCTTCCCCTCTGCAAAGAGTGCTGCAGGCTGGAGCAGAAGGCATCCAGCCATACTGAGGTATTGAGGGGTTGTTTAATCCTGGGGTTGCTCTTGATGGAGCTGCCCTTCCAACTCACTAAGCCGATTTACCCAAAGAATTGTCAGCTTAAGATAAGACAAGTTCAGTGAGAGAGGGGAGGGAGAGTAGGGTGAACTCGGGTCAGTGTGCCTGTGGCTGGAGCATCAGCGTTTTGTGGACCAGCAGTATGAGGTGGGAACAGAAGTGGAAGCAGAAAAGTTGGGCTGGACTTTTGAGAGGAAGCACTAGGATTGGTCTGAGTGTCTGAAGGTGGTTCCCCTTTTATCTTCAAGCCACTGAAATAAATGAGGCAATATATGATGTCTTGCATCAAAGACAGGAGGAGCAGGGCAACAAGAGTTGTTGCAGCAAAGACCCTTGTGAGTACACAGATAACTTGCAGGCGCTGGTTGGCTGTGAAGCAAGCACATCTGTTGAGGGACAGTTGTACCATCTAAGTAACTTTAGTACAGCTCTGTTTGCTGTATCTTACCCTTGTACTTGAACCGGGCTGTATGGGAGTCCTGCAGTTCAACCTGAAAGTCATGAAAGCAGATGCTCAGGTTAGGCCAGAACTGCAGCTACAGATTGATGAGCCAGATTGTACGTATCTTGTATTCATCTCTTGTTTGCTGTAGTTCACGTTCTGGAACGTCGTCCAGTTTACACCAGCATGTACTCAAAAAATATTGTGAATAAACACTACACAGCAATATGGCTAGGAATCAGGGACCAGTGGGTATTTCCCAGATGTTGCCTTGGAAGACCAGACCCACAAAACAGAATCTGTGTTCATGTTGAGTTACTAAACAATCCAAGCTTACTACTTCAGAATCACAAATTTATTTAAAAAACAAACATAACCAAACCACAAGACTTGTACATGAGCAAGACAGGCAGTGTTTTACCTCTGTTCAGGGTTAAATTTTCTGACACCATCAATCCATTTCTAGGTGCAAGTAGCATCTGAATACGGATTGCTGACATTTTGCCCCCTGCCTTTTGTTGGGGGTAACAGAAAGCGTAGATTTAGTGAAGCATCCAGGATAAACTGTTGTTAACCTCTTGTCTTCAGGTTAGAAAACGCCTTGTATTGTAGGTGGTGTGAATAGAATAGCCTCACTTCAGGTAAGTTGCTGTAGCTGATTTATACAGGGTATCCCTATGGACAGGTACAGCAGGTCTGGCCTGGGTTAAGGAATTTAATGGGTCCATTTTGCAGTGCGAACGGTCATTGCATTGCTGGATGTCCTCTGTATATGTGGGGAGAGGCCCTGCCTCAAGGAGCTCTGTGCTGTAGAACACAGGAGGGGAGGAACTGAAATATCTTGATTAAAAACACTTCAGAAAGCACTGGCAGAGACAGAGATTTCCCAATTCCTCATGCTGGGCGTTTTTCACTAGCTCTGCACTGCTTCACAAAGGCAGAGCAGCTGATCTGGGGTGCTTTGAGGGACCTCAGTGCTGGAAGTCCCTTTGCTGCCTGTTTCCACCAAAGCCAAATATTGACATTGGCAAAAATCCAGTTTATTAAACACAGATCTGCAAACCCTTTACAGGTTTGCCTACAACTACATGTAAATACGCTTTTTCACAGAAGATTAATAGAACTTGATGGTATCTTTAAAAGACAAGCTGATCTAATACAAAATCTAGCTGTTGTAAAATTTTGTCCTGGCTCTGAGAGAACTTTGCCATGGCTTCTTCTGTACTTCAGTTTCTGCTTAAAGAGTGTAGATCTCATGCTAAAAGAATATAAGAAATTGGAAACTGCAGATTTGGTCTTTGCTGAGGGTCTACCAGACCTTTCCTATGAATTTGAGTGGTGTTTATTTGTATGCTGGTATACTGAGGACATGAAAACAGTGTGTTGCTTGGGCTTTGGTTGCATGGGTGCTCATCCAATTTTGCCCCCCCCTTATAGGGGCAGAACAGAGGACTGTGAAGCAAAAGACTTCACTTTTGTTCCATCCTCTGATACAGACTTTGGTAAAGCTTTGACAAGGAACTTCAGTGAATTTCTGAAGATATGTGGAGAACCAGCCAAGCATTCAAACCTAAGGACAGCTGGTGTTCGGGGAAGTGCACAGTGGGAAGGAATCAGTTATTAGTTCTTGATACACAGGAAAGCTTTGTCTCAAACCACTGACGTAAGCTTCTTTCAGAAGAGGATAGCATGTAAAGCTTAGCTTTGCAAGGTCTTTTCATGTTTCTTTGGCTATTGAAGCATTTGCCAGAGCTGCTGATCGTTAGAAGTAGTGGTGCTCTCTGCTGTGGGAGCCAGACCCTTAAGGGGCTCTCCATGTTCAACTCCAGCTCTCAGTACCTGGGCTGGGTACCCTTTGCTCCCTGATGCTAGCAGTAAGGTAACAAGTCAAGGTGGCTTTTGAGATCTGTTTTCACAGTTTAAATTCCACCTGAGTCCCTGGGAATGGTCTTTCTCCCTGGCTGTCTCTGGTTCTTTAGGGTATGGCATTAACAGGAAAGCCATAGCTCAGATATTGATATGATATTTAGCATATCCAGTCTTGATCCTGCTTCGTGATGCTCTGTTAACCCTTCAGTTCCCTGGATTACCCTGATGGTTGATTTTCCTTTAGTCAGGGGATGTTCCTGCTCTTTATTCCCCACTACGTAATCAGTATCTCAGTGCTGAAGGTTGAGAAAGGCTGCCAAAGTATGAATTGTGGCCAGGCTGTTATTAAACCTGTAGGATTACATAGTCTGACTAATCCACAAGTAATCCTGTCCTTCTGCTGCAGGCTTACCGGTACCTCACCCCGTATACCCCCATCTGCATTGCAAAAGCTGTGAAGAATGCATTGGAAACAGAAGGCATGAGAAGAGCACATGTAAGTGAGGCCTTGAGAGCCTTCTTGCACATGGCAGGAGGTTTGCTTTACCTTCAGGGAAAGAAATGGCATTTTTCTCTCAATTTTAGTGTTTTGGATTAAAAAGTAAATACTAATTTGGATGGCAGATTAAAAAAGGTTTCCTACTGCTGTTGAAACGCATCTTTTTTGATAGGTTAGTGTTCCCTTGGAGTGAAGAGCAACACTTTAATTGCACAAGGAGCCAACCTTGCTCTGTTGGAAAACCATGCAGATTTGAAGTATTGTTCAGAATCTTAGCCCTCAAAGGGATGTTTTTTCTCTGCTGACAGTTCTGTTGCTTGTCTCACTGAAATCTTAAGTTATTATCACTTGAATAAACATGGCTTAAAGAACAGAGAGCAGTTATTGACAAATGGTGCAAAATACAGGCTAAGATTGTCAAAAGCAGCTAGTGTCCTCAGAGCACTCTGTTTTTGCATCACCGTTGTGACACTCTGGAAATGAGTCTGATTTCCCAGGATGTTTCATGTTTTCAGGCAAAGAAGCTGCCTGTAAAACAAGTTCACAGTGGAGCTGAAATTTTCTTGTGTTTATTTTCTGTTAGTTTTAAAGCAGAAGGTTTCACAACGAGAGTAATGTGCCAGTGAAAGCAGAGCTGACAGTTCTGGGCTTTTCCCATGTTTGCTGCTATTTTCTTGAGATCTGCTAGTTCTTATTTCAGTGTTTGTTTTAATAAGGCAAAAAAAAAAAGTACTGAGCAGAGAAGGGCATGTTCCCCTGTTACACAGCCAGATGTGTTACATGGTTACCTCTGATGAGCTGAAATGCATAAAAAACACTTGAAAATTATACATAAGATAGCCAGTGTTTGCTAAGTACTTGGTAATTCTTCAGAGTAAGATGCATCCCAGCTGAAAGCCTGTATTAACATTTGTATATTTGTCCTCATATGTTTCCAGTGCTTTCAGTAATGGCAGGATGCAGAAGCTGGGAAAACCGGGTTACCTCTTAGTATTTCTGAAGTCTGCAGGTTGAACTGCTTTGTCAAGAGCAGTATTTCTACTGAGGCTTGATAATCTTTTCTTCTCAATTCCATTTTCATGTGCTTATTTTAATGCAGATTAAAGATGCTGTTGCCCTGTGTGAGCTCTTTAACTGGCTGGAGAAAGAGGTGTGTATTATTATTATTATTATTATTATTTTTCCATTAGAAACATTATTGCGAAGTAAAATTCTCCATTAGCATGGACTATTTTTAACATTTTTTATAATGCCTTTGATATAAGTGGGGAAATAAGTGGGGTTTCTTCTGTTTGGTTTGGGGAATTTCAATTATGCTTCTATTCAAGGCTGAGTACATTTTTTTGAAAACATATTCCCATTGATTTTACAAAGACCAAAACCACAGTAGGTGAGGAGTGATATGAATATGCTTAATGTAGTGTTGATCATTATCTTTTGCTGGTTTTGTAGTGCAAAACAAACTAATGTCTATTATGTTGCAGTACTATGCAGGTATTCCCATGATTGTCAGCATTGGCTGGCAGCATGGAGAGATTTGGTGTTTAAGAATGGAGTGGTGCAGTCATGCCATGTACAGTGAAAACAAAACAAAGTGAAATTACTCATTTGTCTTAAGGCTGAGTTAGAAGTACATAGTGAAGATACTGACTTCCAGATGTTACACAGCAACTTATAAAGCTGCACTGCTTGTATGCTCCTGCTTGTCTGCATCTGTTGAATTCACCCATGAAAATGATGTGGTGTCTTTTCACATGTCTGAGTACTTCATGAAACCTGCTTTAGGGCTGTGAGACCTATCCCTTGTCCTCCTTTGCCTGTTCAGTCCAGGAGAGGTTGATTCAGTTGGTCACAGGTTTTGATTTGTCAAATGCTTAATATAAAATTTAACATCCTTTGTTTTTCTTGCAACTGCTTCCATCTCTAGATTAGAGGCATACAATTTCTGCTAACACCATGTTCGGTTGAAATGGATAAGACTGTTTAAACTTACTGTAACCTGTATTTGAAGAGATGTTGCCTTGTGAGTTGTTACTTTGTGCGTATCTCAGTGAAATCAATACTGCACTAAGTGGTCCCTGGGCAGGGTTCAGCAGTCATTCCCTGAGCAGCTTCCTGCTTCTCACATGCCACGCACAGTACTGCTGGGTTTGTGTTTGTCGTTACTGAGGAATGGGGACAGAAAACCTGGAAACAGGCCACTTGGAGGTTGGGTTTCATAATGCTCAGAGGGGGTCCCGCTGCTGAAGCATATAGCTTTTTCTTTGTTTGTTGGTGTACTAATTCAACCTGCATCGTTGTCCACTAGGTTCCAAAGGGAACAGTGACAGAAATAATTGCTGCAGACAAAGCAGAGGAATTTCGCAGGTAAAAAGTAAATCCCCTGTGATATTTTCTTGGTGGCAGTTTTATCCTTTGTTACTATTTTATTCTGTAGAAATCCAGCTCACTCGCAGATATGTTTCACTTGAGGACAAACCATAACTCCAGTATTTCTTTGAACACTTGAAAGAGTTGGGGGAAGAATTGGGTCTCCTGGGAGGTAGAAGTTCCAGCCCAGTGGATCCTATCTGGTTTCCTTTTGAGATAGCAGAGAGGAGTGCTGCAGGTTAGGACACCCGAATATAAGACTATTGCTTTGTTACCACAGAGGAGCTTGTGTAAGCATTAGATTTCATCCTCTCCTGGTGGAGAATTAGTATTGAGAGATACTGCACTGTATGCCTAACAGGATCTCTAGAAATGCCTAGAAGTAAATAATAAACAAGAAATTGTTCAGGACATCTCTTCCCTGGGTGGTATGAGTAGTAACCTTGCATGTAAGAACAGAATAGAGATGGAAAACATGTTTCCACATTGTTGGAAGGATAGGACTGGGATCTGTACGGCTTCCCTACTGAAGCGTTTCTTATCCAGGCAGCTAACTTGGCTAAGAGGAAGGCTGGGATGGAGTGCCCTGTCCTCAGTTTCACTTCATCTTTTGTATTCCTCTTGCATGTGCTGTAGTCATCACCATCTTTTCTTTCAGCCAACAGAAAGACTTTGTTGAATTGAGTTTTGCTACTATATCAAGCACTGGTCCAAATGGAGCCATCATTCACTACAAGTAAGGGAAACACTGCTTCTTTTTTCATCCATCAGCAAACATAGCTGGAGTGAGTTGTCTAGCTTCTTTGTGGAGTCACAACAGGGTACTCCAGGGACATGTAGTCACTGTTTGCCATCTTATTTTATTCCACCAGAGCTTCCATGCATACTAAGTAAAGATCTCTCTCTGCTGGCAGCACGCATGTATTATGATGCTGACCTGCTCAGGGGCCATGGAAAAAGGCTGTTTTGTGGGTAGAAGTCTGAAAAGGACAAATATGAAGTGCAAACTGTTCTGCAGTATGTCCAGGAACAGATGTTGAGGGTTTTGCTGGAAGCAAGAAAACTATTCTCTGTACTTCAGGGCTATTTACTGTAGAAAATAAACTCCTTAGTATGATCTCTGGCTTACCACGTGTTGGATTTCCATAATTGCCACAAAAAATCAGAACTGATGCATCCAAGTGAGCATCTGATAAGGCTTCTGGGTTGTAGATAAGAGTTGGAGGCCTTAAAACTGTGGACCAAACAACTTTGTGTTTAACTGAACAGGCCAGTTCCTGAGACCAACAGAACGCTGTCTGTCAACGAGATCTACCTCCTGGACTCAGGAGCACAGTACAAGTGAGTGGGATGGATGGGACAGAACCACTATGTTTTCTACTCCTAGTGACCGCCCTGCTGAGTCAGCTTGCAGTTGCTCTGGCAAGCATGGCAATGTGTAATTTTGACTGCAGTGCCATTTCACAGGGTGCCTGCCTACTGTATCCCCTATGAAGGAAGATCATGGGATTCTGAGTGTAGCCAAGAACATCAGTCACTGGGTGACTGATAGGCACTGAGCTAGCTTCTGGGCAGCTGGCCTGGGCTGCTCAGAGTCCTTTTGTCAGTGTAATGGTAGCTGTGCTTTAGCTAGTCGGGCATGTTTCTGTTTCTTGAAGCTCTGCTCACTGACTTGATCATGTTAGAGTTGTGGGGAGTTGGGAGGAGGTCTGGCTACCCAGGTTTAGCCTTGGGCTGCCCATGCGGCAGCCTGTACAACTAAGCAAGGCACTTAGGCTACCAGGATGTGGGCAAAAGGTAATGATTTGATTGATACTGAGGTCGGAACAAAGTGGGGCGAAGGAGCAGAACAGCACTGGCCTGTGGCATTCTTTGCCTTTCCAGAGAGAGATTCGGGTGCAGAGTTTCTTACCCAGTGGGTGCTTGGGTCTCAGATACGTTTTTGGGTAGGCATCATGTCTTTTGACACTATGTTTTGACTCCGCTGTTTTGGCAGTGGCCTCAGTTCTCTCCAGCTGTTTATTGCGGAGCTCTGACTCTGCAGATAATGAAGGAAGCAGTGTTTTCAACCAGTGTGAATATATGAGAAGTGGTTTGTTCAGAGAGATGCAGGATAGACCTGGCTCCTTCTCTGAGAGCTGTGCCTTTTTGTTTTGTCAGTCAGGAAGAGCTTTGAAAAGCTCTTCGATATAGACATCCTTTGATAAGGCTTTTACAATGAAATCTTTACTCCACCCCTCTGATGGCCTAATTAGCAATTTTCTTGGTGCCACTGTGAAAAACAAGTCTTTGAATAGAATGTAAGGTGGACATCAATGACAGTCAGCAGAGCATTGTGATAGGGATGCTCAGCTTGTCACCGCTGAGAAGTTAAACTGTGAGTTCTTTGTGTCTATGGCCTGTATGCGCTGGGAAGAGTGTTGGTACAGGAGTGAGTGTTTCAAGGGTAACTCGTTATTTCAAGAGCCTCTGTGTTTGACAGCAGGTTCAAAATAATATCCACATAAGGAACTTTTTGTATGTTTCAGACTAAATCCTATCCAAATGATGGATAATTTCCAGTCCTCTTAGCACAAAGCATCTTGAGGATGAAAAGGACTCTAAACCTGCTTACACATCCTTCTTCTGAGCTGTTGGCTGTAATTTGTACATAAACTTATATTTTCAAGCTGGTAATGAATCATTTTTCCTACAGTAGAATAAATTTGGCCTTCTCTATCGTGTTCCCAGTGGGCGGGTACCAGCTGCTAAACCCCAAATTCACTTAATTTTTATGAGCAGTGTAGATTTTAATTTGAGAAAAACTTTGAGATCTTTATGTTTGAAAGAGAACGTGTGTGTTCAGGAATTTTTGGGATTAGGATCTTTTATACGATCGGTCTTATGTTGCACAGAGCAGATAACTTTACCCAGTGGTTAGACTGGTTGCTTTTCTGCAGTATGGCTGTTGTTTTGTTTGGTTTTTATAATGCATTTTCACTTTGATCTTTTTTCTCCTATTCCTTTGCTTCCTGAATCTTTGTTTGCTTCTGGAAGAGATGGTACAACAGATGTGACCAGAACAATGCATTTTGGCACACCGTCAGCCTATGAAAAGGTAGGCTGGCATCTCAGCGTGTTTTGCAATTTGACCCTTATTATTACAGATACTTAATCATGATGATGGCTTAAATTTAGTGATGTGCCTTATTGCTATGTTGTCTAAGGGATCTATCAAGTACCATTTCCTTACTAATGAAACTGACAATGTTTTGATTAAGACTGAAAAGGAGGCTGTCAGATTCGAACTTTCTGAATATGAAGTGTTTAGAGAATGACACTGTTTTCTATCTCAAAATATACACTTCTCATTTTCTAAAAGGCCTATCTTCTCTACAAAGTAGTAAAATCAGTGGGCTGAGGATACACGTTACTGGTTTGCCCAACATGGGGTATTACAGGAGTTTAATTTAGCTTAAAGCTCAGTGTCTAATGTAGAGCTGCATTAGTGCTTTGTGCCCAGTATACTGTGTCAAAAAATAGTCTCAGACTGCTCTGAGGAGGTCTGTGTTGGAAATTCAGTAATGTAATTTTCTTTATTTAAAATTGTTTCTTTAATTGACACTCAATTATTGTAATTTGCTCAGTGATGAAAATAGGATATGCTTAGGAAGTGAAGCTGTTAGCCACAAAGAAAATTAGTCATGCAGGTCAGGTGAATCCTGCTGCTAAACTTGCAGTCTGAGTTTGTGACACTGTCCATATTAACTGAGGAAGATCTTCAGAGTAATTTAAACTCTTTTCTGCTCACGCTTTGCTTTTGCATTGCATTTCCATAGGAGGAAATGAGCAGGTCTTTCCACATCCTTTGCAGTTTGCTACCAGATGCAGTCTTCCTTTCTGCTCTGGGGAAGGGCAATGTTTTGTCTTTCCTCTTTTATTTACAGTATGCATTTCTTTGGCAGGAATGCTTCACCTATGTCCTGAAGGGACACATAGCTGTGAGTGCAGCCATATTCCCAAATGGAACCAAAGGTAAGTTGATGAGTTGGAGTGTTTGACCATGACGGTGACTTCTGGGGAACCATTAAGTGATGTGAAAGCAGTATTATGATTGATAGGTCCTGATGTGTTAGGCAGATGCTGGTGTAACTGTCTGTGTCTGTTTCCATCACAGCATGTTGGATTCTGGATTATTGATTCCCCCTCTTTTAGCAGCCACCAGTGCTGAAAATTTAGAGAGAGAAGTCTGAATGGTGTTCTGAGTGCTTTGTTTCTAGGGTGATGGTGATGTTCCTCAGTGACTAGCACTCCTAGCACATCTGTGGCCTTTTTGTGCTCTGAGAGTCTTTATGCTTTTATTCTAAGACCTATCAAAGTGATAGGTCACTTTCCAGTTTCAAAAACACTAGCTAATTCTCTCTCAGTTAACGTGGAATCTCTTTCATCAGTGGGCAATATGGGAGAATAACACATAGAGAAGTTCATTTGATTTTTTTGCAGGAGAACATGTGATATACATTCACTGTTGGTGAATGCTGCAAGCTCTTTTCTCTCTAGTCAGAAACTTGACATAAGCATGCCTCTTTGTAGGGTGGCTTCCAGTTCACATTCTTATGTATGTGAGGAAAAAGCCCTTGATGTGATTATCAGTCTGTGAGGAAGCCTGACTTGATCAAGTTTTCTTTCCATGTGTGTCTCTTCCCCTTGGCCTGCAGGTCACCTTCTAGATTCCTTTGCCCGTTCTGCCTTGTGGGACTGTGGTTTGGATTACCTGCACGGGACAGGACATGGAGTTGGCTCTTTCCTAAATGTGCATGAAGGCCCTTGTGGAATTAGCTACAAAACCTTTGCAGATGAGCCCTTGGAGGCTGGCATGATCGTCTCTGATGGTATTTAACATTGACAATTCTTTCTGGCTATTGAGGGCGGGACCAAGTTTTTGAGATGCAGGGGAACTAACTCAGTGGTGAAGGGAGGATGTGATCATAAGCTCTGGTCCTGCCTCCTCAGCTTGTTACTTTGTCATTTAAGCTGGGTAAAGACACTCTGATTTTAGCTGTCTCCATAAAACATCTTTTCAGTTGAGTTCTGCAGACTTGCTTCCTTCTTTGTAAAGTGCAAACCTCAGCACATCTGTGCTGCTGACCATAGCAGTTCTGGCATGCTGCCTCCCATTCTGCAGTGGAAGAGCTGGCTACAGAACATGGTGGACACCAGATTTTCAGGAGCTATGCTATGGGCATTTTGAGATACTAATACATACCTTATTTTTCCAGTAAGAAATTAACAACCTTCTGGGTTTTATTAAAAGACTTGCATTCCTTCAGGGCTGCAAGTCCTTTCAGGGAGTCAGGGGAGCACTCTAAAATAATTTCGGGGAAGGGAGTTTCCCACTGGCCTTTTATAAAGAGATGAAGGTTTACAGAGTTCCTGGTACTTCGAACGTGTACTTGGTGCTCTCTCTTGACTTGGAAGGAAAGTCTCTGAGCTTGAGGGCTGTCTGTCTGGTTTCTCCTCTTTTTGAGAACTTCTGTTGTCACCTTGCTCGGGGCTTCTGTGCAGATGAAGTAGAGTCAGAAATTTGTTTGCCTCTCTGGGTGCCTGATGTCAAGATTGTTTAGCAACCTCAGTGAACTAAAGCTATGAAGGGGAAGTTTTGCCATAGGGAATAAGCACTTTCACAGTGTAGCTGTGTGTCTTAATTAATTATTGTCTGTTTCTACAGAGCCTGGGTACTACGAGGATGGGTCCTTTGGGATTCGAATAGAAAATGTTGTCCTTGTGATCCCTGCTGAAACCAAGGTGAATGACCTGCTCAAGGTGTACCTTTCTTCATGACTCAGTGTCATAAAACTTGAGGTGGGACAGTGCTGTGGACAGCTAGTCCTACTCAAGACTGCTGCTCACCAAAACCTCACCTTGGTGAAGGCTGTTTCTAAGTCGTCTCTATTAGTGGAGACACAGAAGACAGTTCTGCTTCAGCAGAGTTTCCATAGGTTAACGTGTGTATGTGAGAGTTGTTCTAAAATGTTTTCTGTCAGGGTATCAAAGACCAGAACCTTCTTTAATGTAGCCCCTTGAATTTGTTGCTGTAGCATTAGTTGATCTCAGGTCAGTCCCCCATGGCAGTAGAACCAAAACTACAGATAGATTTTGACATAATAATTTCAGGTCTGGTTGGAATATGCTTTTAGAAATGGCAGACTGGAAATTACTGTATGGTCATCAAGTCCTGTATGGTTGTGACTTGGGACGTGGCTTTTAGAAAGTGACTACTGAAAGAAATGACTGAGATTTATATGGAGATTATCTCTTTGATATATGAGAAAAAGTTTTTGGTAAGTTGCTAGCTTCTCATCTGAATGATATGAGTGGTCAGTGATGACATGAGCTGAAAAGTATGATCTTGCTAGAGCAATTTCTAAGAGTCTGCAACTTCATTTGTCTTTTGCAGTACAATTTCAAAAACAGAGGAAGCCTGACTTTTGAACCCTTAACGCTGGTTCCAATTCAGACGAAAATGATTGATGTTAGTTTGCTGACCCAAAAAGAGGTAGGTAAAAAGAGCAGGCTTCCACTGTATTCTATATGCTAGAACTGTCTTGTTCTATTTATTGTGAACCACTGTCCTCTGCTTTAGTTGGTAGATTCAGAGAGTGATCTTGAAGAACTTGAGTTAATTTTTATCTTGATCCAGTTGTGGGTGGTTGGGTGGAATAGATGACTTTAGAATTCTTCTCATCTAAATAATTCTGTGATGAAGGCAACAAGGGCCTTCCAGTGGTGCTGTTTTGGTAGTTCCTTTGATAAAGTATTTGCTGTTCTCATGTGTTGTCCTTTTCTGCTCCTGCCTTCGTTAGCACCAGAGTCTGACAGAAGCAGTCTCCCCAGAGGCTTATACTAATTACTGTCCCATGTTGCTGTCTGTATCTGATCATGATCAATCCCATTCAGCAGTGCCACATTTTGCAGTGCATATGGCCTCTGAGCAGACATCAGTCATACTTGCTCAGCAGCATTTATTTCCTAAGTAGCTTTATATCGTAGCTTTCTCTTTAGGTTTCCCATTACCTTCACCTTGGTGTGTTTCATGCTGATTTTTATCGTACTGTTCATTTTTCTTCAGCTTATCCAGCTATTCTGAATGGTAATTCCGTTTGCGTTTCCTTTATCTGAAGAGGACTGTGAACAGTGCTAAGATTTACCTTAAGGTTACCTGTTGAGATCAATAGGGCAACTTGTATCTCAGCAGTGCACTGTTCAGAGTTACAAATGTGCAAAGCTATTTATTAGACTGTGCCAGGGTAGCTATTCTGACTTTTGTTGGAGGCAGTGATTTGCAGAGATTTTGAATACTAGCCATTTGAACTGAACTTCAGCACCTCTGGAAAACCCAGGACTAATTGTTTCAGTTCCTTCTCTCATCAAATCTACAAGTTGCTTGAATGCATTAAGGGTCTGTCTCTGGGACAGGATGCCATCCCAGCCTCACAACCCAGTCCCAGAGGGAACAGTGCCCTACTAATGTCTTTGCCTTTCTAGTTGTTTACAGCCACCAGCTATTCTGTGTTTGTACTGAGTGTCATATCCCTCTCTTCTCTAGTGTAACTGGGTGAATGATTATCATCAAAAGTGCCGGGAAGTGATTGGAGCAGAGCTGGAGAGGCAAGGTCGGCATGAAGCTCTTCGATGGCTCATCCGGGAGACAGAGCCTTTAATCAGAGTTCAGTAGCACTGCGGTTGTCTTTGGTACGTGGAACATCAGGACTGCTTGGTGTCACATCAATCTACGTCTTCTTGGCCCTTGATACCACTGGGAGAAAGTTCTTCAGTAAACCTTTGGAAGTCAGGAGGGGGGGATTTTGTTTAGTGTTTTTCCCAATATGTGCGGGTAATGGGAGGGAAGGAAGGGTTACTGCCTCAACATTTTTTGAGGGGGAGGGGAAGGTTGAGAATAGAAAGCAAATAAAATACACGAGCATGTTGCCTTTGAAATGGAGGATCTTGAAATAATGGTTGTAAGAGACAATACTGGAATATTTTATATGGTCTGTTTTTTTCACTGTGAAAACTCAGTATTTTTACATACTTGGGTTCCAGTTGCTAAGATTCTACCCACACAGCAGGACTGATTACTGAATAAAAGTTTCCAACCTGTTACTCACTTTACCTTCTCTTGCAGTCAGTGATGCGTTGAGTTTGACAGCCTGAAGAAGGGCAAGAACCAGATAATTCCACCCTTATGTGTGTATCCAGCTCAGACAGTGAAGAAATACATATAGAGCTTCCTTGTGCTGGGAACAGGGCAGATGTTATGAAAAGGCCTGACAGGAGCTGTCAGTTCTGTCTATGCTTTGTGACAGATCGTGGAAGGGATTTGGTGACACGGAGGGTTATGCCTGTGGAGCACTCAGGCCAGTACTTCTGTCTATTGTTATGATGTACTGAGTACTTGTATAACCCTTGGCAGCGCAGGGTGAGTTGGCAGCATCATGGAATTATAGCTCTTCCTGGACACAGGGCAATTAAGTTTAAAAAAAAAAAAAAGATACAGTGAACAAAAGAAGGCTTCTGTGCAACTTTGGTTCAAAACCAGCCTGACCTCGGACACCACGAGCAGTACTCTGGATTGCTAGGCAGTGCACAAAGACATCTAGTGGCTAAGCGAGCTACTGCAAGGTAAGCACCGGTAGGAGCTCATCCCACCTTTCACCAGAGGGAGAATGTTCTGTTCTGCAGTCTTTGATCTGTCTTCTGAAAAGTCCCTTTGTGCAACCTCATCAGGGCATTGTCCATAATGCTAAATGGTGGTATAAGAATATGCTTACTAAAAGAGAAACTTCTAACATTTGAAACAGAGAAAAAATACTAAGGCTCAATATTAGATATAAAAGGAACAATTGGGTAACTAATTCGGATTCCTGATATTTTAAAGAAATAGTCTGTGCAAATGGAAATGTTCATATGTATGTAGCTTTCTCTATTTTTTCCTGTAAGAAATTCTTAGAGAGAAATGCTAATCTCTGCTAAATGGCATGAAATTGGTATTTACTGCAAGAGTTCCAGGAATTGGAAACAGTATCATGTATTCAGACAGAAAGGAACTTGGAAGAGAATTCCAGGAAATAGCATTGCCTGGCCTCCTAGCTATGTTGTCCAAGAAAGTGTAAAAGCAGAAGTACATTAAGTTCTTAAAAGTTTTTGATACTACACTTTCTACAGATACATGTGTGCATTTAAATATCCAAGTGGTTTCCCACCACTGCCTGCAAGTATTAGCAGTCTGTCTGTGGGATTCCGTGCTCACATATCAAGCAGTCCACAGTGTCTCATGAGTGTATGCCATCTAAAACAAATTGGGGAAGAAGCATTTTTTCCACAGGTGTGTATTACCTTTGATGGTATTGACTATGCTACGGTATCAAAGAACAAGTGGGGGATCTCTGAACAGGTTAGGACAAAATGGGAGCTTTCCAGTGAAATTACTGTGTGTGCAGTGAGGCTGAATGGTTAAGGCAGAAGAGAATGATTCCTACGAAACAGTGAAGCAGAACAGCTAGGGAAGCTGTTTCAAGTACAAAGCTACTGTGTTTGGCTCAGAGGCCTCAGTGGGAAGTGAGGGATGGGGGATGTGACACCAAAAGCAATTTGTGCACTGCTAGGTTTGGATGGCCTAATTAGTCCTTTTTCCCACCTGGATTCCCTCTTTATGGTTGTATATCCACTTGGGGTTGTTCCCACCCACATCCCAGAAATGCTTGTCTGTTTGCCATCCCTAAATCCCCTCCAGCACACTCTGAAAACTTGATAAACACAAGTGCATTCTCTACTTTTTCATGTCCAAACTTCAGATTCCTAATGGAAACTACACTTTTTATTTCTTGCTGATTTTGACCTATTCTGTGCCTACTTTTGCTGCTCCACCCCTCCATAACCCCTCCTTCCTCAGTCTGGGGATATTACCAAAAGCGTACCAGGCAGCAGTAAAAACCCCACTGTTTTTAACTTATATGGCTTGTAGCTCACCTGTAATGGAAACTGCACTGTTTGTTTGCATGGCTCTTAAACCTATCACTTTACACAGCAGTTTTGAAGCAGGTTTTGATTTACCCCAGCCTGGTCTTGGAAAGAAAAGTGAAACTGAGAACACCATTGTTGAGGACCTCACTGTCAAACCCATCAAACCCAGCTCTCCTGGGGACCAGGAGCTGGTGTCTTTCCTTTTCTGTCATGTGGTGTTTTGGGGGGGACCCTGCTTCTGGGCAGGGTGTGGGGTGCACCAACATTTTGGGAAATGAGAGGCTGAATGAGGCCCCTCAGTCCTGCCTAAAAGATGCCTTTGTGTTCACACCTGCTGCCTGGAGAGGATCTGTTGCTCCTTTTGGCACCCAGTGAGGGTGAAGTGACTGCTGGTGCTGAGGATTTTTGCTGTTTATTTCTGCTAACTTGCAGCAATTCACACCTTGCTCCCAGAGCCTCCTAGGCCTGCTCCATTTTTCTGCCTTGTGTGAAGTAATTAAACTGCTTTGAAGCTTCTCTGTTTGACCAGGGACAGCAGGACCCCTGGCTGCAGGGTGGCAGAAAAGGACAGATCCTTTCCCTGGGTCTTCTTTTTAGAGAACAAATTGTGAGTCCAGTATCTGGTGGAGGTGTCTTGTGATCAGGAGTTAAATTGCCTGGTGTCAGTGCCCTCAGCTTGTTTTACATGATAAGGACAAAAGTCCCCATGGTTTTGGCTGTAATAAGGAGAAAAAAAAAAAATGAAACAAGGGTCTCTAGAGGGTGGAAATATGAACTGGGTTAGTACTTAATTAAGTTGCCTATTAACAGTTGTGTAGCAGCTTGGAAGAATTTTAATGTACCAATTAAAGCAAGGAGCTATCTCCTCAGCTTCCCACCACCTCTGGGGACGCTGTCAAGAATGGGAAGCTTCACAGATCAAGTGCTGTTTATTTTGTTCCTTCCAGCTTGTTAAAAAGTGTTCTAAATTTGGGATGTGGCGGATGCCCATGGACATGGTTACTTCTGTGATGCAGTGAAGCATCAGCTCCTGATAAGGATTAGCATAGGAAAGAAACAGGAACGTAATGCTGTCTGACTCCATTAAAAACCACACAACTAGTTACTTATGATTTCTCTGCATTGCTTCATGAGGAGGGAGAGGTTTGGGGCAGCTCTGCAGCAGCTCACCCAGCTCTGTTGTAAGCAGCAGGGATGGAGGCTCCCCGCTCTGAACATGCCTTGTGCAAGATGATTTGAGAAAGTTGCTGCTCTGACAGCTGGGAATCTTCAAATTTACAGCCAAAAGGTACTTAAGGCTATTTTAGACCTATTTGTTCACTTGTTCAGATTGCTCTTTCTCCCTGGTTTTGCTCCCAAAGGTGCTGCTGAAGAGCAGTTGTGCCCTGATCACTGCATGCAGGCTCCTTCTTATCCTTCCTCCAGGAGGAACTTGTGAGATGAGTCATCAGCAAAACCACACTTACAGAAGGGCTTTAACTGTCCTATTCCTTGAGTACTGGTATTCTGGAAGAAGTAGAAATTTAACCCCAGAGTTGATAACATCATGTTTTGTTCTCAGTCATGTGCAATGTATCTTGTATTGAATCAAGCCAGGCTCATCTTACTGAGTTCCTGAGTGCCCCAGGAGGAAAAGACTGAGCATAAAGGGTACACATAACCTGGGGAGACAGGGGCCTCCCCTTATCCAAACATTATGTGATCTGATCCCCCTTCTGCGGTGGTTTTGGAGGAGGGAAGGGCAGATGGGTTCCCTGCAGCCTTCAACAAGGCTGGAGGGGCCTTAGTGAGGATGTGTCCTTGGTACCTCAGCTGGGGAAGTGACAGATTTCCACCCGCAGCCCTTTGGGGTGGGCTTGGCTATGGGGACAAGAGTCTGGTGGAAGGTCTGAGGACAGGGATTGAATTGTCCCTCTGGAGCTGAGGCCCTTTTTGTCTCCTTGTACAAAAAAGCAGAGGCTGAGTAAATCCTGCTGAGCTCTCCACACCTGGAGCTGCCGTGGTGAAAACAAACACCTGCAAAGCATTAGCAGAGGAGGGGCACTTTGGTGCATTTTGATGGAATTCATTGCACCTGGCTGGGGCTGGACTGGCCGCAGTGCCCATGGGGCTCCCTTGGAGCTTGGCTTCTCAGCACCCGGCACGCTGCCATCACTAAAAGTTCAAAATCATCCTCAATATCCAGACTTGGCTGCAAATGACAATTTTTCAGCTTCCCAGGGCTGACCAAACCACAGCAGCTGCTGTCCAAATGTGCTTTGTTGCAAGCTAGTGCTTCCTCTGCAGGGATGCTGCAGACCCCTTACTGCTGTCAGCAGGGCAAGTCTTGGCATGGAGGGAGTGCCTCAGAAAGGGGACACCTCCAACCACAGGCATGCTTTAAATCAGCATTATGGACGCTTGTTTTATTTGGGTATTCTGTCTCCCTAACATTGGGAACGCTGTCTCATTTAAAGCTGCTTCTAGATTTTATTGAGATAACCTGGAAATCAGTCGGAACTTCACAGGCGGCTGTTTGTGTCAGCAAAGCATAAGATGTGGAAGAGGCTATAGAAACCAGGGTTAGGAGACTGTACAGACATAGATCTGAATTCCTTTACCAGTGATGGGATGAGGAGGGGACCCCGGGTCTCTCCACTCCCATGGTGTGGTCTAATGGTGAATGTAAGTGCTGTCTGTAATCCTGACTTTAAATGCACACAGAGCCAGCAGAGAGCAGCCTAAGTCATGTGAAAGCATAGAAAAATGGTCGTCGTTTTTTTTTTTTTTTTTTTTTAATTAACACATGGCTTATTTTTTACTGGCCTGGGCTTGGGAAATGCTGCAAGGGAATTTTGTCCTATAGCTTGGGGCTGTCTCCACTGCCTGCAGAGCCACTTTCACAGCTCAGGTGCCATTTAATGAAAGAAATCCAATTCCACCCGTCATCATTTATTGTAAGGGTCCACCAGAGCTTTTGGTATCCCTCCATCACCCCAAGTCAGGAAGCCCTGGGCAGTCATCCCCCACTGCTGCGCTCCATCCTGCTCCCCATGCATCCTGTGCAGATGCTGCTCTGTGTGTGACATGGGACTCGGTGTGCATTCTCCATGTCCCTTTGCATTTGGATCATGTCCTCCGATAAACACTGCTCTGTTCCTCTTGAGGTTTGAATGGAGAATGAGCTGTGGGATTTCAGGCAAAGGCAGCGTTATTTTGGAGCGCCACAGCCTTCCAAGAGGGATTTAAGGAGCTCTGAGTGGTTGGGAGAATATCTCCTCTCAAATCTGAACAGGCAGCTCGATAAGTGCAAAGTTGAAGAAAGTGTCCTCTCCCCCTTGTATGCCATTAATATTTAGGGCCGGCCCTCAATTATTCATTCCTTCAGGGTGTGCTTTTATCATCTCAGTGCTACAGGATTAGCTTGTGCACTGTCTCTGAGCACTCAGAAAATACCTTTCCCCAAGATATGTGAAACTTCATATCTGAGAGGACTTTTGCAGGCAAAATATATGCCATGCCATTAGTCGAAGAAAGCAAACCTTCCCCATCCCCACCCGCAGCTCCTTTCAGACCACACACTGCTGAGCACTGGCAGATGTGCAGGATCCAGCTGTGACCTGAGCACGTTGTCTCCTCCCATTGCAGCAGCAGGGCACAGCTGGATGGTCCTGCAGAAACATCCGGGGGATGTTTCATCATTCCCAGCTGGAAAAGGTACTCCACCAAGTACTTTTCAGACCAGCATCTGTGGTGGGATGGATGGTCCATCTGAAACTCATTGTTATCTAATGAGAAGGTATATCAGGTACATGACTCAGTCAGCTAACACAGAGGTCATGGCACATATGAATATAGGAAGTTTGTCCCAGATGCTTGCTTCAGCAGCCAGGGCCAGGCCACAGACCAGTTCCATGCACCTCCATTGCCTTTGGCACAGCTGGATCGTTTGTCTGAGCTGCAGACAGATCGAAGGAAGTGGTGATTAAATACCCGAATTATTGACATCCGCACTGTAAATATCAGACTTGTTAATAGCCTGTCTTCATGCTGGGTCTCAAAGCCTGACAGTCATCTTGCTAAGATAACCATAATCAAACCACATGTTTTGGAGCACAGCTTGATCAGGGCAGGGGCTGGGAAGAATCCTGTTTCATTTACTCTAATTTTCTTTTTATTTAATTAAGCAAAGTTTACTGTGGATTTAGCATTGCCTTTCTCCCCTCAGGAGCCTGAGCTGCGAGAGGCATGCAAGCACCATGCTGCTGCAATCACTGCAATGACAGAGTGGGTCAAAACAAGGAAAAAGCAGGAGGTATTCATTTTTTTCCTGCCTCATGAAGGTATTTTTTAGGGTAAACCTTTTCTGGGATAAAGCTGTGATAAGTTTAGCTAAATAGAAGCCTGGAAAATTACTGGGCTTGGAAAAATAAAACCATCTACCAAACATTTCATTTTTGGAGGTTGTGTAAATACTGACAATTCTAATTAAACAATCAATTAGATTAATTTTGAAAGAAATAATGAATTATAGGCTTTTCCGTTTAGAAACTGCTGAATTAAGGCATTCTGACAGTTTTTGGAAATGCTTTAAAAATATTTTGGGGCATAAAACTAATGAAACCTGGCTGTCGTTCCCTGTGCTGATTGGATTTGGAAAAGCATTGCCAGAGCACAGTGCTCTGCGTCTGCCTCGGGGAGGACCCGTGGTGCCCATGAAGGTGGGCTCTGGGGCAGGGCTCACCCTGCTGAGGTTGGTTCCCAGGGGGATATGGAAGAAATGTAGAAATCCTGAAAAGATCGAGATGCTAAGCAAGGAGAAGGCAATGGCACCAGGAAAGCAGCAGCATCACATCCAACCTGATAAGGACCTGTAGTGGAGGAGATTCCCATTATCTTCAACATGTAAAGCAAGCGAGCTTCATTCTGTTATGATCAAGCATTTAAAAATACTTCTCAATATCATGTAATTTTTAATACAAGACATCCCTTGTCTTCTTAGCATTAAGAATTGTACTGCAGGTGCCTGATTTTACTGGCTTTGAAACATCAGCAAATCTGGTTTTGTTCTGTAGCTGTAGGAATAGAAATAGTCACTGTGAAGATGGTACTGTTTTGCATTTGGTGCGTTTAGTGATGTGAGAAAATCAGCAAGCATTAATTTAAGTGATTAAATTTAAGTGATTAATGGATGAAAGCACATAGGCATGTGTTGCAGAACTGTAGTTTGGTTTCTTGTCCTCTTGCAAGCAAGAGGAAAAAGAAGTGAGGAGAATCCTGGAAGGAAGCTTCTGTGCATAGAGATCATATTGGAGATTGTGTTATGGCAGCGCTGGTCCCAGGGAAAGGTTCAGGATGGGCTTGGGGCTGGGACTCAGCTTCTGAGTAACAGGAAGGAGACCTCCCGGTGGGCAGGTGGGTCCATGCCGTCTGTGATAGGATGAGAGGTGATGGCCTCATGTTGTGCCAGGGGAAGTTCGGGTTGGATGTTAGGAAAAACGTCTTACCTGAAAGAGTGGTGAGGCACTGGCACAGAATGCCCAGGGATGGGGGAGTCACCGTCCCCAGAGGTGTTCAAGGTAGACGTAGGACGTGGTTAGTGGGACTGGTGGGGGTGGGTTGGTGGTTGGACTTGGTGACCTTAGCAGTCTTTTCCAGCCTTGATATCAGCTGGAGACTTCATTGCAAGAGGCCTAAGACAAATCCTACCCAAAGAAAGTCTGGGGAGCTCCCTGTACAAGACACGCAACACAACCTATCCCTGCTCTGCACTTTGCATGTTGAATAAGGCTCAGCTATCCATTACATGTTCACAGCACTTGACAAAACGAAAAGTACTTTTGAAAAAAACCAAGCCAGGGAGAACAGCCCACCTACCCCCCCACCCTGCCCCACAACGGAGGAGCCACGTGGGGACTTGTTCTTGTCTTCTGAGAATCAAACATTGGCTTACTCAGTAATGCATCCCAGCTGGCAAAGACAAACTAGATCATTAGGACAATAGGAACAACGTGAGTACAGAGCAACAAATGGAAAAATGACTCTGAGATGCATTCGCATTTTATACATTTACTGGGATAAAACTCGAAGCCTATAACATTAAATCACAATGTCAAAGAGGGAGCTTATGTTAATTTAATTAAAGGCAGCATCCTGGCACGCAGGGATAAGGAGAGGAATTAATATTGTGCACCACCCACTAATTTTGCCTGCCGTGGCTGTGCTTAGCTTCGGATGTCACGATGTGCTCACAGCTCTATTTGTTTTTCTGGACAGGATGAATGTCCCCACCACCACTCCGCCAAAATTGGGCAGAATCAATTTCTACGCTTCTCAATCCTGAACGGTGTGTAGGTGGCATCTCTGGCACAAAGCTGGATGCCAATTCATCTGTCTGTGCTGGAGAGGTGGGAGATTTTGGCTGCCTTCGCTTCCAGTGGGGAAAAAGAGAAGCTTCTCAAGGATGTCTGATGGTAAGTGGTGTGAGCACCCCTCTGAGCACGAAACAGAATTGAATCGTAGGGTCATAGAATCGTTAAGGTTGGAAAGACCAGTAATATCATCTAGTCTGACCATCAGCCCATCATCACCATGCCTGCTAATAGGTATCACTCAGTGTTGACATCTACATTGAGTTTGCCTGGAAAACCAGCTACATTGTAAATGGACTTTGGAGTGTCGTGAGGGTGTCATAACCCTTCAGCTCCATACATTGTATTTCTATATCCTAATTTCACTTCTGGGCATATTCTCTCACTTAATTTGTGTGGAAAAATCTGAAAGGGGTACGGATCAAATGTGTCGCTTGAGATCCCTGTGCCAGGACTCCAGCACTTGTATTGCACAAAAATGCATTGTGATGGCCAGAGGGAGCCTCTGGTGTCCCAGTCTGTTCCCACTGCCTCTTATCCTGGCACTGGGCAGCACTGAAAAAAGCCACATGAAAATGGCAAGATGAGAAACAGACACTTAGTGGAGCTGGAAAAAACGAGACCCTGAAGTAGGCATGCAGTCTGCAGTTGTTAGGACTCGGATTTGCACTTACTTTTGCTTCCCACTAAAAGCAATGAATGAAGCCAGTTAATAGCTTACCTGCCCGAGGAGCTGTAATGTCAGACCCCTGGAGGAGTTGGAAGGGCTGCTCTCACCCCTGGAAGATTCTCACTGGCTACCAGATATTCTTTTATCATCACGCATTAAAGTGAAAGCCCTACATTTTTCTCTGTGACCGTATTGCAGAACATAACTTGGGAACGTTCTGAATAGGAAATTCTGACAGATTGCTTTTTGTAAGGGAACTTTAGGGGAAAAAAGCAGCCGTGACCCTCTGCTAAATGGCACCCGTATGAGAGTACTGCATCGACAGGTGATACCATTGGCAGCATTGCACCTTGCTCAGTGAGTGCCGCCAGAGGGACCCCGCGGAGCAGCCAAGTATGGCCTGGGGGGAGTGCGGCACGAAGGGGGGATGTGGGCAGTGGGGGGCAGCAGGCTTGGCGTGGGGATGGCAAGCTGCTTCTGAGTGAGTGTGGAAAAGGGCAAATGGAAAAAAAGGTGGGGGGGAAAAAAAGAGGAAGAAGCGACGAATCGTGGCTTCCCATTCATCTGAGATTTGCTGCACATCATTATTTTTTTTGCATTTGGGATGATGAAGGTAGAGATGCCCCGATAATTAAGGCTTGCTGCTATGGTGTTTGTTCTGTAGTAGGCTTGTTTGTGATGTTGCAGGTGTGAAGGCACCAACAGGGAGCGATAATGTGTAGTTTCAGGTGAAGGTGGGAGCTTGGTCTCTTTTCTTAGGGGACTACATATACCTGCACATGCGATGGTTAGAGGATGACTGTGCCACGTCCATCCCCCTAAAAAACCAAGCCAACCAACCACAACAGCAACAACAACAACAAAAACAACTCCCCATGAAATTTCTGAGGAGAGTTACAAACCAGCAGTTGGAAGAAAGAAGAGCAACCCAAGGACAGTTGTTACATCCCAGCAAACTGCTGGGTTCCACTGTGCTAAAAGCTGCAATTTTAACATAACAGAGACCTGGGATGATTAGAAACCCTGGTGAAGTCACCTGCGGTGTGTTTTCCACCCTTACCAGGGCTAAACTTGGGACTGGGGCCTTGCACAGAGTTTTACCAAAGCAAGGCATCTCCTGGGTGTGCAAGGAGCATGAATTCCCCAGCTCAGCTCGCTGGGAAGGCATGGCCCTGCACAGGGCGCTTTGCACCAAGGATATGTGCTCAGGCTGTGCAAAGAGCTCAAAGAGGTTGTGAATGCCTCATCCCTGGATGCATTCAAGACAGGGCTGAATGTGGCTCTGGGCAGCCTGGTCTAGTGGCTGGCGACCATGCTCAGGACAGGGGGGTTGAAACTAGATGATCTTTGAGGTCCTTTTCAACCCAGGCCATTCTGTGATTCTGTGGAAGAGCTCCCAGGGCTCCCATACAAATTTTGCAATTGAAAATGCTGCAGAAAGTTCTTGCCTTTCTGTTGCCCTTCACAAACTGCCAGATGGAGGGGGAGGACTTTTTATGGCACTGATCAAGATTTCATAGGGAAATCAGATGCTTTGTGTTCTTCTTTCTTTTTTGTAAATGATTTCCCTCCTTTCATGATCAGTACACGCAGAGCTGCAGGAGCATCCAGGAGACACCAATTACATATAGATCTCCAACAAGGAACTTTTTCCCCAACTGAAGTGGGAGGACAAGCTCCTGTCCTGGCAGCTTTGGCCATCTGTATTCATTTTTGGTCCAACAGACCTTCCTGCAAAGCCAGCCCTGTGCCTGAGGTGCAGCAGTGTGACTAATCCTTAAGTAATCACTTGTGTGGGGAATGTCACCTCTGGCTGTGCTGTTTGTTGGGCCATAGCTCTACCTTTTGAAGTGAGAAAGGTGAAATAATCCAATCAACATTTCCTGAAGGGAGAAATGATCCCATCCTTATTCTTCTTTTCCCTGGTGAAGCACAAGGAACACACAGATGTGTGTGAAGAGGTGGGAATGTGAGTCTCGTTCCATTTCCCTTCCCATTTCCCCACCCAGCTGTTTTCCCTGGATTTGAGGATCCCTCTAGTGCTGGTTCCTCATGAGCCTTGATGGATTCGGAGCACGTAGTTTATGCCTTAGATGTCTCTCATATTATCTTCTGGTATGTTGTGAAGGTCACAACACAAGGGTTATTCTTTAAGGCTCCTGGCAAGACTGACAGCCAGGAAGAAGGGGTCATTTCTGGGGCTAATCCCCCCCAGCAACCCAGACGAAGAGTAGAGCATCAGCGTCCTTAATGCTTGGCTCTTGGACATAATGCTTCAGCTTTCGTGTCCTACTTAGCTCTAGTGGAAAGGACATTTTCAGTCCAATTTCCTCCCATTTTTTCACTTCATGCCTTTTTCTTCATATAGCTCAACCCAGGAACTTGGCAGCTGGAAGAGGAGGGTGCCGGTAGGCCCTGGGGCTGGTTTCTTGCTCTGGGCTGCGTCCCAAAATGTGGTTTGAGCTGTTGGCATGACTTACCCTTGGAATTCTACCTCAGAGGAAGTTCAGCCCGTTGCAGGACTGGTTGCTATGACATTTTGCAGATCACCATACCAGAAGCTATTGATGCAAGAGTAACCTACATCCTGCCTTGTGTCTGGGTAAAGCCTTTTTGACAAGAGCTCTACAAGTTTGGCATGAATATGTATTATTTGGGCTTTGCAGACCAGTATAAATCTCTATTCATCCTGCAGTGATAGGGATAACTCCTGTGGGTCGTTATGCCTTATAAGGGATAAGTTGAAAATAAAGCTATTTTTTGTTCAGCTATTTCTTCCTTCAACAGTAATACCCATCGGTTGCAGTGTGGTATAATGATGAAGAATTTCTAGATGATGATTTGATTCGAAAGTTAGAGAAAAGTCTTTCAAAGAAGCTAACTCCCACAACATGAATAGAAAACTGGGCTGACTTTTTCCTCCCATATAAAAAAGGTCAAAAGGGGCATTTTCAGACAAGCCAAGGTATATTTCTGCCTTGCTCACTGACAGCTGGAGGTGGTCCATGGGCTGCTGGATCAACCCATCTCAAAGGATTTTTAAGTAGGACATTTTTGGTAACTTTCTGTCAACGTCTTCAATGCTGCTGCCATGATGGAAAATAAAGCTGGTTCGTATGAAGACCAGGATCTGGATGTCTCGTTCCAGGAGCATTTTTTAAGGCTATTTACTTTTTTTTTGTGTGTGTGTGTTCTAATTCAAACTGCTGTTTCATCTTGTCTAGAATCTGGTGCTTTAGAGGAAGGAAAGGAAGAATGAAATGAAACCTCCCTGTAGATCCACAACATTCAAATAAACTGTAGTTTTTTTTTTGTCTTAAACAAGTTTAGCAATCATTAAAAAAACAGCTCTCAGAAGAACAGTGCTGGCTTATGGTGGTTTCCATGATGTTACCAGTATGGCCCTAGGCATGAAGTCTTCATTTTCAATGCCTTCTATTAAACACCAGCTCAAACGTCATCATGGGGTCACCGACATTATGTGAATTAGTTACTTTTCCTAGCTGATGTTACTACCTATTTTTGGCTTTGCCCTTTGGCTTGCCTTCTAGTAGGAATATGAATCAGTGCACAGGACTGACAATCTTAGAGTCGCACAGGCAAGCTGGAGATGTTCCGAATAAATAATCAAAGCTACTAATGAGACTGCATAATGCTGGGGGCTTGCAGGGAGCTTTCGTGCTATGTGGTCGTGAGTGTCAGAGTTGTTTGAGAAGAAGAGGGAAACACAATGTTTGCTACAGTGGAGAGGAAATCTGACTAGAATATTTTAAGATAAGAGAGTAGCAGCTAACGTGCTGCTTAGATTCTCTTGCCACACGTTTGGGTATGTTTGTTATTTATGATAGCATTGCTGGAGCTGCAGTGGTATAATGAGGGCAAAATGAGTTTTGTTAGGAGAAGTAATAGCTTTTAGTTGCTGTAACAAAAACTATTGCCTATACCTAAAAAGTTTTTCTTCATTGCTGCCACGTACGTGTCTATGACTGGGGAGTGGATGTACGGGTTGCAAGCAGCTTTATTTTGACTAGGGGAATTGTTCACCAGAAGTTTATCTCCTATAGGAAACGCCACTTGCAAAACCACCTGTTATTAGCTGAGACCCATGGCAACATCCCTGCTGCCAGGTCCACTCCTCAGCTCTTGTGGTCATGATTTGGCATGGCCATCACTGTCCTTCCTTGCATGATGGCATCTGAGCAAGCCCAGAGCTGCTCATGCTGGTATTTGTTCTTCCTCATTGTACGTGACTGAGCTACAGCAGTGTTACCATAAAGGCTCATCCCTAATGGCTTGCTGGTGGTCTTTGCTGTTTCAAGAGTACTTAGAAACCCAGAATGAAAGAGGAGGTTGGAAAATTTGGTTTGATGGGGATAACTGGAACAGTTTGTCATGTAAAAGCCAATGGGATCTAATAGGGAACAAGCTCACTTCATCAGTTCTCTGTAGGAACTTCTCATCACATTTTGAGTATTTTTGAGACTCCTCTCTTCTGCCCATTTTCCTAAATGCTGTTTGGAGTTCTCTCATTTGTATAACCATTGTGGTGCCCACTAAATCCACCCTGCTGGCTGCGTGTGCTTGGTGGGGATGTAGGATTATAGAATCATTAAGGTTGGGAAGATCACAAAGATCATCTAGTCCAACCATCAGCCAATCCTCACCATACCCACTGAACCACATCCCTCAGTGCCACATCTTCACATTTCTTGAACACCTCCAGAGATGGTGACATCCAGGACAGCATCCCTACTCCCTCACAGTCCTGGGCTGGGAGGACCTGGCTGGGTTTTGCCTTGCAGCCTCAGGACACGTTGCCTTGAGGAACACCTTTGTGTACGGCCCAGAAAAGCGGAGCAGAGCTACCAACCCCTTTAAAATCTTCTGGCATTGTAGGCAGAGCTCAATTCATTAAGCCTCAGCCTTTAAAATCATTAGTCAGCAGTGATCATTTTTTTCCAATTACAGGGTTTAAGGGATTATAGCGAGCTATTACTCTGAGGTATTAATACCTGCATTGCTTCTGGAATGGTTCAGGTGAGAAAGCACAGCAGCTGCACCCGGGACCATAGAGCATGACCCTTTCTTATAGTCTCCAGAGAAGAAATGAAAGACAAATGTGCCCTTGTGTTAAAAATTCAGCTCATTCCACAAGCTTTTCACTTTGTCTCTCGAGGGGTCAATTAAAGCTTCGCAGTCTTTCCTGCCACACTGGCAAAAAAAGATCTTCATCTCCTCTTCCTTTGATTAACTATGTTGTTATAAACAGACGATGCAGCACAAGCAAGGGAAACTAATATGCTTCCCCCTGAGCCGAGGCCCCTGTAAATGGATCAATTAATTTGAGCCAGTGCACCCGTGTGCATGAAAAGGTGCAGTGCTGGCACACAGCTACAATCCTGCTGGACCTCGGTGCTGTGGCCTTAGATATAGAAATCCACTTTTGCACGCAGGGATGTCATATGTGTGCTTTTCCTGCCAAGGCTGTTTGACTGCTGCAGATGCCTCCCCCAGTTTAAGAGATTTTTTTGGCCTCTCAGTTGCACACACACACACACACACACACATACAAAAGATGTTTGTAGCAGGCATTTAAATTTTTATGAAGTGCTTGCTTTATTGTCTTAATAAATCCTTGTTTGGTTTGCAGAATGCATCCCCATCGAAGTTAAGAGTTTATATGAAAATTAAAACAGCACTATATCTTCTTAATTAGACAAATGTATAGATAAAAGGAAACAAATGTCAGCTGGCAGAGGAATTTAGGTTTGCTGGGAGAGCTCTTCTCATTTCTCTCTCAAGATGTTTGCAGAGGTTAATGCTGGTGCTGCAGGCGCTCCAGGGGACAGCAGAATTGTCCCTTTTCAGCCTGCAAAACGTGGGCAGCCCACTCTTCTGTACTGCGTGGCTCATCCTTGTTGAATTATTTACTTCCAAAAATAAGTCATATAATTATTATCCCATAAAAATTAATCAGATTTTATTTTTCACAGGTGAACAGCCAAGGCTAAGCCCATAAAGCCTTTGCTCTGGCGTTATCTTTGAAGGTACACTAACTTACAGGCTTAATTGGTGAGAAATAATGGGAGAATATTGATCAATGAATTTTTTATTCAGATTGTTTTTGGCTTTCAGGAGCAAGACAATTCTTAGGTCATTAATATTTCTTACATCTCCTAATGACTGCAGCTGTAAATCAAGGGGACTCGTCCAATGTTCTGTACAAGACAGTGATTTTTTGGAAAGGACAAGAAGCAAATTTTAGCTGAATTATGGAAATCGTTTCATTCTAACTCACAGCTGGCTGCAGGGTGGGCCTCAGGCTGCGTTTCTCCTCTTTGCTACACATGGGCAAGAATTCCTGCTTCTCACCCTGAAATGCAGCAGGAGAAACTACTGGTTTTTGAAGGAGACTCTTGCAGCTGTTGATACTTAAGTCTGGGCTTTTCTTAATGGGTTTTGTTCCATGAAATACCTTCAGATAACTGCTGGGATAACTGGCTTAGGACAGCAGAGTCCCGGCTATGGGACTCCTCATCATCCTGTGTGTGTTGAGGTGGATGGAGACCTGAAGGAGGCATCAGCCTGGAGATCTCCTGCCAAAGTGTTTCAGGAGAAATTATATTTTCTCCATGGCTGTATCATTGCTGGCTGCATCATCTACCTCTCTTCTTGTTACAAGCAGTGCACATCAGTAAGTACAGGCTTTGGCTTTGCAAGGAAAATATAGGCATCATCAAGCTGCCCTAAAGCACAAGTGAGATCTTGCAAAGCAGTCTCTGCAGAAGTTGGAAAGCAGAGGAGGAAAAATGTAATACTGCACGTGAATCTCTCTTTCAGAAGACTGGGTGTTTTCTGTGTACTGTGCAGCCTAAAACACTGTTGCAAATGAGCTCTGCTTAAGTGGTTTTTCATTCTGACATCTTGTGCTTCTTATTAATCTTAGTACGTTGGGAAATTAATTCTGCTCTTAAGGGAACATGACAGATTGGAGAAGGCTTCCACACTCCTCAGACAGAAGCAAGCCCACCAAGGCAGGAGCCAGGTCAGAGCAGTCTTTCTGTCTATGAGAAATCACTGTTGATCAGTTCAAAGCAGCGTTGAGTTGTGATGGTTTGGGCTGTGGGTTGGGTAGGAACCAAATGTGTTTGCTGCCTGTCTGGATTATCTGACCTTCATCTCTCCTGGCAGAGACAGGATAAGACCTGCAGGTGTCCTGGTGAGAGCAGCTTTGGCGGGGGGAGAGTGCCTCTCCCAGAACCGCAGCAGCAACCATCATTAGTTATGTAGTGAGCGTATCTTCCACATGCAGAAATCAATTCTGAATATTTTATGGCTTTAATTGCACGGCCCTGCATGGGCTGCAGTGAAGGGGTTATTAGGCTGCCGGATGCTCATTTCCTTCTGGGATGAGCTTTTAATTTTTTATTTTTTTCCCTTCATACTTTTCCTGCTTCAGATGGCAAAATATTGGATATAAGAAGGTGAAAGTTTGTGACAGCACTGAACTTGTAGTTGGGCTCAGTGCAAAAGATGCCAGGGCAAAATGCCTCCTACTCTTTTCCGATAAGATTCAATAGAGGAGCAGGCTCAATGATGAGGCCAGCAGCAGTGTATGGATTTCACATGGTATGAAGGAGAGCGTTTATCATTCATATTTGCTGCCAGATAGCTGCTTCTGCTGTCTGATCCAAAAGCATTTGGAGTCACCAGGTGTTGATGTAACCGTCAGGATACATGGATGGGTGTTCTAGAGCAGGAGAGCCATGCTGAGGCCGTTGCTTGTCTCTGGGGGGGCTATTGGAGCTCTCACTGACAGGGGCTGGGATATTTCCTTGTGATTTCTGAGCTCACTTGCACGCTCTGTGCAGGCAGGTCCTTGAAAAGTCAGATCTAAGGAAACAACCAAAATACGATGAGCACAAATCAGAGCCTTGATGAAGAATTCATCTCTTCTTATCTAAGCCATCTGTCTGCCTCTCCCCTGGTATCTCTTACCAGTATTGATCTTTCCAAGTCATTTATTCTGACAGTCTGCACGATGACACGATATAGCAGATGCTGACTGCTCCAGCAAGTAATGAGTTCAGATATTTTGCTTCGTACATGGATGCAAAGGGCCACTGCCCTCAGGTTGTAAGGCCTTGGTCTATTGTCACATCTGCCTTCATAAATAAAACAGGACTGAGCTGGCTTTATCTTAGCATCTTCCAGGGGAGTGGGGCTGGTGGTCGAAGGAAGCACATCATCCCTACTGAGGCTGAATTCCAGGGCCTGGCCAGCTTGGGAGAGGCTATCCAAGCACGTATGTTTGTTCTGGAATTTTCAGGTGTTAAAATACATCCATACATCTTTGGACTATCGTGGGCTGGGGGGGTCGAACGTATTCTTTGCAAATGAGTCAACGCTTGAGTTGCTCTCATCTCCAAAGTGGATTGTGCTGTTGTGCTGTGTAAAAGATCCCCATCCTGCCCCAGCAGAGGCTGTGTTGCAGTGGTGACCCCCTTCAGGAATAAACTCTGGCTTTGACTGGATCCAAACAAAATGGGTATGGCTGGAAAATGGCTCTCCTCAGTTCCATCATTCACTGATGATAGAAAGTAGTACATCCATTTCACTTACCTTCCTTGGAACTGGATTAATCATCAGATGAAGTCAAGGGCAGCCTCTTCACTGACTTAAGGGAGCCGTCTTAGTTCCTTAGCTATTATTTAGTACAGTGAACGTGTACTGCATGACAGGGGAAAACAATCCATATTACACAAAATTTTACTCTCCTAAATTATCTACATTCCTTTTATGGCACTGTTTCTCATTACTGTGGTATCTTAGGGAGCTTATTTTGTTATGGTGCAGAGGAGATCATTATCCTCCAAAACTCTTCCAAATACACCTTTCAGCTATGTTTTTTTGCTCCTTTGGTGCAGCTGTAGCCTTAGTGCCTGTCAGCCTGTGTCTAGCAGATCTGTCTTTCTAAGAACTCTTTGTCTTCCTTTCTAAGGCAGGGCAAAGAAATGACACTTTTGATACAATCCCTTCCATAGCAGAAGTTTCTCTGAAGTGTGGGGTTCCTCTCCCTTTCCATTAAACCGGGGTGTCCTCATAGACTCCTACGAACATTAGGACGTTCTGAGTATAAAAGAGCCATTTCTCATCCACCTCTTAAAATCTTCAGCCTTTACTTTATTTCTAAGTGGTACTTTTTCAGGAGTTCTTGACACTCGTGTGTGAATTTGCTGTGCATTTGGAGAGCGACTTGAAAAGCTTTTAGTGAATAAATCTCTAACAGCCCTCAGCCTGAGGTTCTCACCAGATACTGTGTCAGTGGGGGAGAGATTACAAAGAGTTTTAGCATAAATCTGGAAAGTTTTCCAAGAAGGAACCTGAGCCAGTCGCTTCCTCCCTTCCTTCATCTTACCTCCATAGAGCTTTTTTTTGGCACCTATGGGAAAGCCCAAGTTATTATTTATTGAAAACAGGGAATCAAGGCAAGAAGGTGGTCTGGCAGCCTCGCTTATTCCCAGAATCACGTCATTTCTTTTATGTTTGAAATAAAAGATGGTCTCTTCCTCTCACTCTTTCTCTCTGTTCATTGTTCTCTTGTTGTAGAAACAGCCACACTTGAAATCATCTTCTCATACCTTGACGATTTTCCCACCCCAGCAAACGAGATGATCTCCATCTATGTTTATCTTTAATCTCATCTTGTTTCCTCTGCTTCCTTATGTGATTTCATAAAGTGTCCCTTATGCTTCTCTTGGAGAAATTTAGAAAAGCACAGAAAGATCCTTGTGATGAGAAAGTGTGCTCCCAGAGGTACACAGTAGGTAGGAAAGAAATAATGATTGCAAGATACGTGTATGCTATTGCTATGGGGGTCAGAGTTAAGGTTAATTAAATGTCTTCATTGTGCATTGTATTCCCCTTAAGGTGTTTGAGAGCCTTCTAAGAGAACCATTAACTTTGAACGGCAAAGGTTTTTAATGAATACTTTTATTGATTGCTCTTGCAACAGGTTTGGTCTTAACTACATGTACTCTTCATGTATTCTTCCTTGAAATTATGTTTGAATCTTCCCAATGCAGTATTAGTAACTGGTAAATTTTTAATCGGATATGGCATGTAAATATTCCTTTTTTTTTTTTTTAAAGACAAAACCATCAAAGTGCATATTGTCCATTTTTTCTTTTTCTACCTTTATACAAACATAATAAGAATAAAATAGTTGGAGAATTACATACAGCTAACAAATGTGGCTCCTACTGAACCAGACAATTAAGCCATCAGAATGTGAATGGTTTTAGCTGTATGCAAAAATACCTGGTTTGGAATTTCATACATTATGCACGTTTTAATATTAAAAAGAACATTTTTGCATCTAGATAAAATCTCAGAATTGTTAGGTCTCTTGTTTATAACCTGCACGTTAGTGTGAAAAATGTAAATGGATATTAAGTAGGAGCATTTGTGATTCATTCCTTCTATATGTATGAGCATTTCTTTTCAACATGTTTCTCAGCTTGCATGAAAACTACCGTTTCGCTGCCATGGAAATGAGAAATAGTGAGAGTTAATGGAATGATGAATCCCCATTGCTTGAAGACTTTCAATCAGAGCTGGCTGCCTCAGAGAGTTACTGTTTTCTGTGCAGGAGGAACCAGAGGAGGTAGTGACCTCTGTCTTTCTCTAAAGACCTATGTCTTTGTTTAAAGCCCTTTTCTGACCTTGAAATGATGTCTGTGATGCAAACGGCTTTGGCTGTTGTTTTTTTACAGTCAGCTTTCCAGATCTCCTGAAGGTCTCATGGAGGGGCGGGATGTCTTTGGGATTGCTGTTGGACAGGCACTGGTTTCTTTAGAGTTCATTTGGCATTGAGATCACAGATGCCTAATTAACAGGAATCTTAGCAGAGGTCTTATGTGCCTGTTACCACTGCCTGTTACTTGCCTACCGAAAACTCTCAGGTCTCTTTTGTTATTACAAAAGGAAACGTTCAGCCCTGCTCCTGTTCAGACGATCTATCGGCTCTGTGTTAGAAAATACAACAACACAGATCTGAGAGCATTAGTTAGAGATGTGAAGAATCACACCCTGTGTTGTAAACGTAAATTTTTGTGAATTATTTTTTATTTAAGTACGCTTGGGAAATTTACATATAGATTAAACCCTAAATATACGAAATGTCAGCCTGTTTACATCCTAATGCCTTCACATCAGATGGTGTATGGATTGGGTTCAACGCCGGAGCACTTCCCTCATTACCTTTAACTAACATGTTACAACAATGAGGGTTAAAAGGAAACCTTACAGGCCAGAGACATGCTGGGGAGGTGTTTGAATTGCTTGGACTTTGCTATGAACTTGTCATAATTTTAATGCACGTTGCCTGAAAAGCTAATGAGTCTCCATCTGGAGACATATGACTGATTACGGGCTTAATTATTTCTCTTACCTGAACAGCTCCATTCTTTGTTCACACTTCTATAAAAGCAGCAGCAGCAGTGTCAACTTGAAGGCTGTTATTCCTCAGACATGTATTCCATACAGGCAAACACCTTGTTTCTTTGTGGCTTTGTCTTCTTTCCCCTCTAGTTTTCATTTCTTGGGCATTTGAAATGCTTCCTCCCCCAGGGTGGTATTGTAGTGGTTAGCAGTTCATCAGGGAGGATGCACAGATACTATTGATATCCATGTCTTCATGGATGGGGCAGCGTAATCTAATAGCTGTGGCACCCGAGGGTCACAACAGTGGGATAATATAGAGTGATCACTCCAACTGAAGTATAATAGCACCGAAGGAGGAAACAGAGCATGCAAAGCAAAAGAAAGCCAAAGGTGCACTTGAGTTGTTTGGATATTGATACAGCACAGCAAGAAAGGGCTTACCAATGGGACCCAGCTGTCCAGGCAAAGGATTTGAAACATGCCTGTAGACTCACTGCAGTCCCCTTCTTTCTTCTTTCTGTCTTCATCTGGAGGAAATCAGGTTACAAACTGGCTAAATAAAGACAATGCACATTCAGCACCTGGGTTTGGGTTCAGTGTGGCTAGGCTATCTTTGCTGCTTTGCTGCAGGGGTTGGAAACCAGAAGCAGTAGAGGAGGTTCCCAAAGATAGCATAACTAATCAGTGCATTTCAGTTAGTGTGTTTATTCCTCCATTAGTGTAGGGGCTTGGTTTTTATGGGCACTTTTATTTTTCATTGTACCAACTGTCATACTTTTCCTCACTCTTTTGCTTTATTCTCACGAGCTGAAGCCAACCTATGTGGGGTGACCAGGTCCCCTCCAGCTCTGTGTCACGGAGGCATCAGGACATAAACACTGATGAGGCAATGGGTGCAGCCACATGATAATGAGGACATTAAGATCTCAGTTTACTTTGTAGGAATGTAACAGTGATGTTTTGATTTGCTGGAGACAGTGATTCTGTGCAAGCAATAACCTATTTCAAAGAGATGAAAAAAAGGTTTTCCTTGCTTGGCTAAAACATCCATTGGAGAAGACAAGTACCTATGCCCTGCTTCTGCAGGCAGCCAGAAAAATGTCCCAGGCAGCTGTGAAATGAAAACCTTCTCCTAACAGATGATACATTCCTCTTATTAGTTACAGCCCAGTGGCCACTGTCAAACACTTATTAATTATTCCTCTATTTTTTCCTTTCTAGCACCTGCAAGAAGATTTTGCCTTCAATAAACAGCACTTTATTGACCAGCAGATTGTTATTGATTTCTGTATTCAATAAAAATGTGGTAAATGCAGACATTAAATTACTCTACAGCTCTCACTTTCAGAAAATCCAAGGCAGTATGGAACGCTGTGATATGTTTTGTTAACATATATATGGTAAAGGGAGAGAATTTGTCTGAGTAAGAGACTACCAGAAATGTATCTGCTTCAGTTGCTAATTGGTTCTGTCACATGCATGTGCTAACACATGTGCACACAGAGTTGTGAAGTCCATTTATTCTCACGTGGATGAAAAGTTAACTGTAAGGCCACGTTATGACATTCATAGGCACAGCCTTGGGAACAGCCCCTCTTGCGATCAGACTAGAAACAAAGCATGATGTGGGGAAGAGCTCTGAGGGTCATTTTGTTCAGGTTTGCATGGGTTGGTAGGGCTTGCACAAATAGTTGTGATATGTGGGAACTGGTGGAATTTCCAGGTTTCTAATACTGAAGCTCTTGGGAGACTCCACCTTTGCGTAGACAGCTTTGGGGTTCTTGCAGATGAATATCTCAGAATTAAGCATCCTTCCCATCTAGAAGTGTATACCACGTTTACCCCCACAAAGCTTGCCTTGACCTACACCAAGTACAAAGTTACCTTAGCTCTAGAACAGGTGTGTGTGATTGTAAACTCATTAGTGAGATCTGGTGTGAGGAGGAAGGCAGGTGGGAGTAACAGTAAAAGTATATATGATGTCAGTCCCTTCTATGTATTGGGTAAGGTGAGGTTTCTTTTTTTCTTGTTCTGATAGCTCTGGGTTTAGAAAAGAAAAAAATGCCCTTGCTTTACTAACTGTATGATTTCTTCCCTTTCAGTTCTGTAACTTACAGATACTGGATTCCTGATTCTCCTTCCATGCTTGTGGAAGTCAGGACAAATTGATTTTGAGCTCCATGGGATTACCTGGTGGTGGGGCTGTGGAAATGAGATGTTTGCCTTTCTGCCTGCTCCAGCCTTCTGTAATTCCATTCCTTCACGTGCTGTTTTTTTTTGATGTGGGTCAGAGAACATGCTGTGGTGACCTTGCTCTGCTACTGCTGCCTACATGGCTGTGCTGGGGGTGCAGCTGTTAGCATTTGGGGCCTGGGGGGGGAAGGGGGGTGGAGGGCCCCTGCTAGCTGCTCCCGCATTGCCAGGAGGGGCCACAGGAAGGGGCTGGGGCTCCCACATCAGCATCACTGACCTGGGGGAATGTCTACTTCCCACTGGTACATCTTCTTCCCTTAGGGGCAGTTGTGAAGAGGGAGAAACAAACCATGGTATCTAGTTGTGCGAAATGCTTGTGCTTAGACTGAGGGGAGGAAAAATGGGGTTTATGCCTTGGTGACTCCACAAGCTCTGCAGCCCCAGGACACCTTAAAAAGCCCTCCTGGAGCTTGAACTGCTTCTCTGTTTTCCCTGGGACCTTGAGTCTGTTGGACCATTAACATGTCATTTTTCACGAACACACCAATTCACTCAACGTTCCCCCACGCTGTCTCCTTCCCAGCTCTCGCTCGGTCCATTTAGTTGATTGCCGCGTACTCCTGTTAGTGCTCTGTTGGGCTGCTGATGTATGTTTAGTAACTCTCCATAGCAGACTAGTTCTAAAAAAATACAGTGCTAAGAGTTTTCGACACGGAGTTGAAAGCTAAGGGTTCGGATTGCAGGGGAGCCCTGCTCTTGCCTCCAGCCAGATGGGGTTGACAAGAGGAATTTTTGGTCCATGCTTTTGCATTAGTCAAACAGCTTTCTTTTTTTTCCTTCCCTGATTAACTATACTTTGACAATCACGCTTGGTGATGATGGGAGCAGCTCTGCATATAATGGATGTACTCAGGTAATTACCTCTTCTGTTTAAAAAGGCCTCGTGGACAAATAAACTTCCCTTTCTCGTTTTGTTTTCTTTTTCTGAGAGGAGGGAGAAGTGGAATGTTGAACAGCCCATACCCTGAGGGCCCCTGCATGTGTCATACGCATAGGTGCAGGGGAGCAGGTCTCATTCTCCTGCACTACAGTGGTGTGGTTGGCCCTCAGCATCCCACCCTGTGGTATCCTCACGCTGCCACAGTGCGAAGTAATAGCGAAATCTGTTAATGGGTTACGCTTGGTGCTTTCATGGCCCAAACCCGTCAGGCTCCATTTCCCTCCCACACATACTGTGCTGTTTTACAGCTTTCTCATGCCTCGGGTGAGCAGAAGCTTCCTCCTGTTTTCAGCTCTGGCAGGAGAGTTATTGCATCCCTCCCTGAATGGGAATGCTCGGCCGTGGGGCAGCCCCACAATGTGGGTGGGATGAGCTGAGCCCGGCCGCAGCACAAAGTGCTCTTGGCTTCTACTTGACCCGGGCTCAGCGGAGGCATGAGCACGAGGGTCTGGTCTGCAGACGCTAAATGGGGTCAAACTACGCTGCTCCTGCCGAAATGATTGCTCGGTGGGTGGCGGAGCGAAATTGCTCCAGCTCAGATTGAAAAGTGAGCAAAGCCAGCGGAGGTTTTCTTTGAAAGTGCCGACCTGGCAGGGGCTCCGAACAGGTCACATTTCTAAGGGCTGGGTAAAAGGCACTGCGGAATGATAGTGGTAGTTACTGTCAGAGTAGGGTTTGCTGCAGCATCGCATCCTTTGTGCACCTTACCCCAATGGCACCATCTATGTGCGTTGCCGAGGGAGAGGACCAGCTGCAAAACCTTCTGTTAATTAACGTAATAAGGTGTTTTCTAAAATTTAACCACAGATTTAAAATTCTCTGTCTGAGGTAGCAGGAACTGTTCGGTGGATTTTCTTTGCTTATGATTAAATTTCCATTCTTGAAGTCTCCTTAGGAAGAATAATTAGGAGGGATCATTTGTCAAGGAGGGTTCATGCGTATGATTAATTTATTGCACTCCAGCAATTCACTGTGGATTATCTGAGTGATGGGGACTGTCTGTTTGTGTGTTTCTAGCCCCAAGCACATATATGGGGCTTGGATAACATACATTTACATAGCAGTATGTTTTTGTATCATGAATTTTCCAAAAAGTAATGAAAAACCATTGATCTTCATGGAATTGCTTATGTTTTTGCTATTCCTGCACCGTTATTGTATTGCAGCACTCGAACTGTAACCTGGCAGTATATCCTAAAGGTGGTAGTGCAGTTGCTTAAGCTAACCATCCCTGGCAGGCACTTCTCAGGCCGTATCTTATCAGCAGTGAAGGCTTTGCCCCCAGCTGTCACACAATTCATCCTTGGTTTCGTGATCTCCCCTTCTAGAAAAATTCTTGATGGCTTATAGAGTAAAAACTTGCCTTTGATCTGATGAGTTTTGTTCCTGTAAATGCTGCTCTTCTCTGTGTCTCGAACAGAAGAATTGTTTCTCCTTTCACTAACTTTATTTTGATTATTCTTCTTTTTTATGTATCGGATTTACTGAAATGCATCATGTCTTCTTGTGCAGAGTGATTCTGAGGGAATTCTGCAGTAAATGAGTGAAGAAATTGCTGGTGCAGGACTGCTGAATTCCAGAGGTATGGGATCTTTTCTTAACCTTGTGTCCAACTCAATTGACTTCAGTGTGGTTCTTCTATTTTAAGACTTATTATTTCCAAGGCCTTCTTTTAGAGGTTGTTTCTTTTGAGAAGTGGAAAGTTCGGTGTATGTGCACACGCGCACACCCATGTGCCTACATACACATATGCATCTGTATACACACAGACACTCACAGAAATGTCCTACATATATATAATGTTTCAGGCTGATGGAAAAGTGCCAGGATAAGGTGGAAATGCTATTCCTTTAGGTACCCAGCCCTGATTTCTGATTGATACACAGTCTTGTCCCAAGTCCTTTTCAAACTGATGTTCTTCCAACTTAATCACCATTGTGAATACTCTGTTTACGTGAGCAGAGCTCACCAGGGCTGTGCTGCACCCAGTGAGAGCGCTGCTCAGAGCTCAGCAAACCACCATTGCAAGACAGGTGCTGTCCTTCCATGGTGGGAGTCCCAGAGGAGCTCCCTGGTCAGAGCAGTTTTCTGATCTGCTGCACTTAGACCCACAGTTCTTATAGATTTAGTCATAGTGATGGCTGAGAGCCAGGGAGATTATGGGTTTATTCTGTTTTTCAGAGTGTTATTTGTTGCTATATTTATATTGCAGCAATGACAATGAGGAGGACATTGCATGGGAAGAAACCTTGGCATCTTCCTACCTGAATTTTTAGCAGAGAAGAGCCTCTTAAAGAGGTCATCCTATAATTGTCTGCTTCCCAGTTCCTTTCACCTATTGGATTTCACAACTATTGGATGTGCTAAAAGCTAGGAGAGGCTCTCCTAACACCTTTTCAGCTTTTGCTGCGCCAGCAAACAGGGTAGTGACAAGAGCCAGCTTTCTTCACTAATTAGAAAGAGGTTGAGAAGCCTCAGGTTGAGTGCACCAGTGCATCTTTGCCCAGGACGCTTGTTTACAGGTGCAGTACTGTACCTTTTGGGTTGACCTGCCCTAAGAGTGAGTGTAAACCACGCTGCCTTGTTTTCAGCCTGGCAGTGCGCTCACTGGGCTAATGATGCAGGAGAAAGGGACCACTAAAGAGCACATAGGGAAAGTCTACTCCTGACCATTAATATCTGGCTTCCTGACAATGCCATTTTGCACGTAGCAGGTGGGACTATCGAGTTTTTTAAAATGTCTGAAAAATGTAAGAAAAAGAGAGAGACAACAGAGCTTGTTTTGGAACACAATGGAACAGCAAATATGTTTGTGCGTATCTTCAAGGGTTTGCTAACGCTCTATTGTACTCTCATTTTTCTTGTATTATTCTATCTCATCTGTGCTGTTTGGGTGATGGCATGAGCTTGTGAGAGCAGAGGATCACACAGCTTTTGGAAAGCATCATCAGAACTTCATTCCTCCAATAGATCCAGTTTGGAAGGTACAGATATATAGAATAACATACAGACGTACAGAATAATGGCTGTGTGCCTGCATTTTTATCTTTGAAATAAATAAAATAATTATGGTGTAATATTTGTAGGCTTGTAAATTTCTCTTAATGCACTCCTTTCAGTCACATTGTTACTTGCTGTAGGGGAGCACCTCTCTGCCCTCAATGATATGCACAGGGAGTGGTGACGTAGCTGCCTGTGATCAGAAGAGGCATTTGTCTGCGTTATTTCCCATTAAGCTCTTAAAATAGCAAATATTTTGGTCTGCCTGCTATGTCTCTATGTAAAGACATACGTGTGTATTTGTTTTTAGAGCTGAGTGAATAATTGGAAACAAATAATTTATTTAACATGTTTTCCTTTAGCTGAGTCTACAAAGAAATGCAGTGTAATTGGGAAAGCAGCTCAGTGCCTTTCACTGCAGAGACTCTGTGAGTAGGGCTGATACAAAAATTGCCTGCAAGTCATTTCTGAAGAAAATATCACTCTTCATCAGAAATCGGGGGGGAAAAAAGTTTTCTGCATTTCTTCCTTCCAAGGAAAACATTTATTTATTTATCTATTATGAGCAAAAGCAACGGGGGCCAAGGAGTGGGAAGCATCTTCTCCAAAACAATTCATTGTCAAGGCTTGGGTCAAGGATTTCTTGCACTAAAGAACAGGAGTGGGATCTCTGCTGTGCAGCCAACAACCTGACAATGCCCAAGTTCTTATGAGCATAGCACAAGGATGTGACACGTGGCTGAGAATAACATTCTCGGTGGTAAAACACAACCCAGAGAACCACTTCTCAAATTATTAATTTAATTACAGGGTTGAGGAGGAGTGTGTTTGAACAGAAGTGACCTTATACCATTGGTACCTAATGACACAACAAAGCCTGATATTTTCCGCTGTTCTTCTCAGCTCCAGTGGGTCATTTTAAGCTGGGAATTAAAGCTCTCTGTCTCACATCAGCAAATGCCTGCTATTATTTGATAGCAGGACCACTCTCCTTTTTCACTGCCAAAAGCTGCTGTGGGAGCGATCAGCTCTGTGGTCTTATCAAGGCATTTGTTGTGGAGTTCCACAGTAAGGGCGCAGGACAAAAGTGATTGCTAATTGAGTATCTCTCCTTGCTTTGAGCTTCATCCCTGTTGCCTTCACCTGGTCACGGTCCTTTTCATCTAAGCTGTATCAGTTCATTACAGTGGGGCAAAATACATATTCATGTGTTTGGGAAGTAGCTTAGCACCAAGTGTGTTTTTTGCATCTCACTGAAAGTTAATGGCCATGAACTTCATTGTCTGAAAAATTTATTTGGTGTTACGATTATCATAATGTCTCTTGGGGTGCATTTATCATTCATGCTTCTGAAGTGAGTCCTGTGGAAAACAAAGGTTGACATATCTGTTTCCCTGTTCAATTAGCAGCATTAGCTGCTCTTAAAATATTAATCTTCCAAGTTCAGTTGCAAAAGAATTTGTGGAAAGAAGACAGCCCAGGGCTACAGGGATGCAGGAATGCAAGATCTCTTTGCAACTGTGCTATAATCCTGAATGAAAACACTTTTAACAATAAGTATGCTGCAGTTCTTTGATACCTTCTGTCTTGGGATTACAAAGCATCTCAAATATCTCAAACCAGTGCTTATGTTCTCCTTAATGTTACAAGGCTGTGCAGAGCCAAATGATTGACTCCAGATTGTTGGGAGGATCGGAGGAGCTACAGGGAGTAGAATCTGGTCTACTTCATAAAAGTTTTCTTGAACTCCTTGCTCAATTTATTCTTTGAAAATATACCTATTCCCTCAGCTCATCCTGCCCCGTTTTGTATCTGTTCCACATGTAGGAACAGCTTTTCATTTTGCTTTTCACGGGGCAATGGTGGAGCATGGTACCTGCAGCTAGGACATGAGACATGGAGTTTGCTGCAGCGAGTGTTGGGATCTCAGGATGCGGTACTTTGAAATTAGATTTCTATAGGTAGTCTTCCAAATAAGCATCGTGCTACCTATCTTAAAACTGCTATAAACGAGTTTCATCATAGTAGGCCTTGCCCGAGTGCTTCCTGCATACCCCAGATATGTATGAGCTACAGTTTACTTGGATGCACACTTGTCTGGTGGGTGGCAACTTAGTTCATGTCTTCTGAATGTCCATACTGATGTCTGCTGGAACTTGTATCTCTACTTTGAGGCCCATAGGTGGTGATGTGTGCATCTGAAGACAGACAGTGTTGACATCTGGATGTAAGTGCTGAAGTTTGGTTACCATTATTTAGTTTTCTTGGGTGGAATTATGGCTAAATTTAGGCTCTGGAGGTGCTGAATGCAATGTGTAGTGCTAACCCAGATGGCCCCTTTGTCTCCTTATACTCCTCCATGCTTTATTTGTTGTTTTACCAAATAGAAGTGCTGAAGGCAAGAAACTTTTTTTGACTTCTTGTTTGCAAAAGATCCAATAAGAGCCTGTCTTATGAATGAGTCCTCAAGGCACTGCCACAGTAACATAAGTGATAAATAGTAATAATTATGATAATAACAGAGATGGCATCTATTAGCAGAGACACTAATAGAGTTCTAATAAGAATCACAACTGAGTGATGCTTCTTAATCAGAATTAATGATGTGTGTTGGAATACTTTAAGGCAGGATGACGTTGATTCAACAGCTGGGTAACCAACAGCATCCCAGACCTTTCTCCAAATAAGTTCAGGTCAAAGGTAATTAGCTAGAATGCAGATAAGGAAATATTATAAACCTGCTCTTCCCTTCAGAGGTGCAACTTTTTTTATTGTAATGGAGCCATTTATCACTGAACTATTGGAATGAACACATGAATATGCTGTTAACTGTTATTGCCATTGGAAGATGTGAATGTCTGTGCCACATTTCTGAATTTGTGTGCATGTATCAAGCACAAAATGCTTTGGCGTGTTATCACACTCTCACCCTCCTCTGAAAACACTGAAACTAACTGTCTCAAAGCAGTGCTAGCAGAAGCCATGCACTAAGCAGTCTGGGTCTTCTAAGTCAAAGCAATCACCTCTAATTAGTAAACAATAGTAGTATCACATACAAAATTCCACCTTACCATAAGCTGACCTCCAGCTTATTGCTTAGTATAAGGCTAGGGAGATAAAAGAATCGTTTACCTTGTTCTGAAATCTTTGGCATTTAGTAGAATTGTACATTCAAGCTCCCTTCTGAGGGGAATGGCTCACTAGCTGCTCTCTCCTCATGTCAAGGAGAACATAGCTCTGACTTTGCCTGTGCTGCTAAAACTGCTCCTGTGTGGTGCCTTTCCAAGGTGGGGGCTGCTGGGGACGCTTTGCTCATGCACAGATGAGCCACCCATGTTTACAAGGACTTACTGTCTCCAGAACCTGGAGACCCTCTCAATTGCAAGCACTAGCAGCTGCTGGATGTGGGCCATGTCATGGGAGATGCTCACTGGGATGCACAGAGCTCTAGTGGTTAAAGAAGTTCATGGCTGAGAAACAGCCACTGCTGAAGCAGTGAACTTCCTCTGCATCACCACAAACTTCCTAGAGGTAGAGGTTGTCTGTGTAGAGAGAGCAACCAATGGCAACAATGAGTTGTTTTCCTAGTGGACAGATCTTTGCCATTCATCTGTAGATGTCCAGGAGCCGGGGATGTGTCCTGAAAAAAGAGAGGACCATCTCCCAGTAGTATAAAATTGACATTTTTATGTGTTTTATTTTGAATTTTGCTGTGCTTTGTTCTTCCCTGGGGGAGGGAGAGTCCAGTAGAAATTCACTTTATTAGCTCATCAACGTCATGTATCTCCATTGGACAGTAGTATCACCATAAATGGAAGGTGACAGAGAAGTGACTGCTGTTGAATGATTCACCCCCTGCTCTCCAGGGGTCTGTCCCTTGGTCCTGAACACAGAGCACACAGCTGAAGCAATAGTTGCTCCTCCTCTCTTTTTCCACTTGTGATATCTGTGTAGTGGCATTTGGTCTCAGGTATGACTTCCAGTACAGCATGTAAACTATGTCCTCAATGGATTGTAATGCTCCTGCTGTGTCTCCACTAATGAGCAATCATGAGTTTCTTGATGTAAATCTCCTTGCATTCCTCCTTAATGGTGTTGAGTTTGTTACGATCATTGTTTTTCTGACACCCCATCTATTACGGTACCATTTATTTAGCAAGGGCTTTAAAAAAAAAAAAAATTATTGTACTCTGTTCTTGTTCCAGATGGCTTCTATAATTAGTTTATTACTTTTGCAGATGTAGTATGAAAACTGCAGGATGTGAGCCAACAATGGGGAGATGAAGCTAATGAAAGTGAGTTTTTAGTTGATTATTCACTATGAGGAGATAGATAAATACATTGTGTATGTCAACTAAGCACAATCCAGAATGCAAAGTGTGTATCTGGAGCATTTGTTACCAAACAGCGTGTGCTGGGCATGGCAACGCTCTTGCGTTTACGAGAAGCCGAAACATTTAGGCTGACTCTCCTCATCTCTCCCATGTGGCCATGTTGCACAACCAGTGAAGCAGCATAGAACAGTTTGTTGGGGCATAAGGGAAGGAGGGGGATGAAGTATGGTATATTTAAAGACTGAATGTCATGGCTAAGTTCTGCAGAGGGACTAGCTAAGGTTTGGAGATTGTGGCTGAGTTGTGCAAAGGGATTAGCTGAGATTTCGAGCCCAGTGCTGAATTCTGTCTGCATAGCAACCTGCCCTGTGCTTGTGTCAGAGCCTCAGTCTTCAGGTCATGTAGCACGTCCCCCTGATTCTATGGGTGATGGGCAGGTGTCTTTTTCCAAGGTTGTCGTGATCAAGAACAGGACTACAGAGTCCTGTTTGCAGTCCATAACTGCTTAGGGAAGTCTTTCAACCTCACCTGGATCCTTTCTCTCCAGCCCCAGTATGGAGGATGTCCCTGTTTGGTTTTCATGCCTGTTATGCTTCATTGTTTTTACAGCAGCTGCATCACAGCAACAGACCTCCTGCCCTTCGTTCATGTGATGATGAGGTGATCACATATTTTCTAATTTTCTGGAATGGCAGTTACTTCATTAAGTACAATTATTAATTTCCCTTTTGAATTTAGATTGCAATTTAAAACAAAATAAAGACAAAAAAGACTCGGGAGAACTCCTCTTGCATTAGAAAGCAGTGTTTCCCTCTGAAGAACACCAGTGCCCATTTATAAGCCCTCTTGGATAGGTTTCAATGTTAATATCCTTGGCTGAAAATGCTTGGTGATTAATAGCATTGACTGGCTAGTTAAATACACGATCAACCTGGGAGTAGTCATGCCTCTCAAGTAACAACAGTAATTGACAGAACGTTCAGCAAATAAAACCAGCTTAATGCTGTACTAATGTATAATTAAAACACCTGTAACTCTTTCCCCCACTGGGGATACAACGGTGTCACAGCGATGCCAATTGTTTTGGTGTAAAAAACAGGTGACTGGATTGAAAGGGACTGTCTGTCTTTTTGAAGCCTCCCTCCCCCTGTGCCCCATAAATAGCTGTAGTGGTAATTTTGTGGTTTATTTAGAGGTGCCAGCGAACACAAGGCAATTTGGACGTGTGGCTGCACCCACACATTGTGCCTGCAAACAGGAGGTGATGCATATTTAAAGAGCTGCTCCCTGGGGTCCTTCGTTTCTGCCTGAAACCTATCCCACCTACGGCTCGGGGACATGAATTATTTACTGCTATACAAAAAGCGAGGGTGTTTAGCAGTGACACCCAGGCTGTGCAAGTGGAAGTGAGAAAATCCAGCTTCTCATGGGCAGCCTCTCCCCTCCTGCTGGGCTGTTCTCTGCTGGGCATCGCGGAGGGTCCTGTGCCACCCCAGCACGGCATAGTGCTGCCTTCCTCCTCTTCATATGCAAGATACCACTTTCGTATTCTTCAAACTTATCACCCCGCCTTTAATCCCCCTGCTCCGTCCCCTCTTCAGGCACAGCCTAAGAGGGATTTACTGGCAGTGCACATTGAAATGGAGAGCACGTCTTGAGTTTCAAATGCTTTGCAGCACTGGGTCCAGATCTTTCACCATCCCTGAGTCAAGGGGAGGGGGAGAGATTGACCCTCTATCTGTACATTACTCTGAGCTGCTAGACACAGCTAGAAAACAAAGCAGTGTGATAATCTCCTTTCCCCTTCCACTGGCAGCACATCCTCGGTTATAACAGAATTACGATGCTCCATTCCCTCGGTTTTGCTGGCACTGCAGCAGGTATTAATCAATGTGTGCTATCCATCGAACTATTTGTTTTATCCAGATATGTTATTAACCTCCTTTCCATCAAACTAGCGAGGGCCAGAACTGTTTGGAAGAATGTGTGTGGTCACTGCTTTTACAGAGGGTATAATAAAAAAAATTAAAACTCCATAAACCATTGGGTCAAGTTCACACCACTGTAATTCTTCTGCAGGTGGTGGGAAGGCCGAAGGAGGGCTGGAGGGATCCTCTCAGGGAAAATACACGAGCTCAGTTTTGGAGGCCCGTTAGAACAGGAGAAAATAGATATCAAAATATTTTGTTTTATTAATTAAGGTAGCTTATAAGTCAACAATACAGCTAGAATGAAAGCAGTGATGACACAGAACTATCAATAGTAATGATTTTTGTTATGGAAATAGGCAGAGGGGCAAGAAAGGGACGTGTTATATATATAAATGCTGTGCAGAAATATAGGATCATAGAGGTTGGAAAAGTCTTCTAAGAGCATCTTGTCCAATCGGCAAGTATAGTAAAGCGTGTGTCCTGTCTTAAAGACCTTCCAGTGTTTGGATAGAAAAAGAGAGACTCTGTTTTCTCATTTTTTCAAAGAGAGAGGTATGATTAGGGCCAGGTGACTCACTGGAGGTTAGATAGAGAGTCATTAGGATGTCCATGGTTGAGATCCAAGTTTTGGGAATTGTCTGCTTTTTTAGAATATGATTGGCCACCTCTTTCTTTAGAAGGAAGACAGGCTGCAACAGAAATAAGCTAGCACCTCCTTAAATGGAGACTATGGGGAAGACACAGGGGAATATAATGAATATAAATTGCTGGAATTATGGAAATGTAGAAATTTGATTGATGTTATGCACTGATCAATTTATTAAGTCTCCAGGTTACTGTTAACTTATTAAATAATACAATAAGTGAGAAAGATTTTATTTTTACATATATTCAAAAATACATTCAATTAAATCACAGTTCCTCATTTAATGCAATTCTTATCTAAAAACAGCTCCCTTCCTCTCTTTTTATTATCATCATTCTCTGGCTGCTGCTTGGATGCTTTGTGCAGCACCGTTACAGAGCTGACATCTGTTGTGATGCATCTATTCTTACACATAGGCCTATCTCTAGTACCAGGCTGTGCCTTTTTTCTCATGCGATTGTTCATGTTGATGTTTTTCACCGCTTTTTACTTTTTAAGTTAGCAAAAGGGAAAAAAAAGGCATCAGAAAACTTTGCTGTCAGCTTGTAAAGAACTACAACATTATGAGTGGGAAAGTGGGAAGAGGGGCAAAGGACCTATTGCTACAGATGCATGGCAGGGAAGACCTTCTGCTTGCCACCATCATCCAGGTGAAGAATCATTTTAAAGTGATCTGCTTTAGGCATCTGTGGAAATGCTGCAAGCTTTGGAACAAATTAAAAGCATGTTGAGAGGTGAAATCAGCAGGGGTCATCACTGCTATTGACCTTCAGAGCCGACAAGCTTTGGAAGTTTAATCTGAAAATTCTCTTGTTGGCACAGTGTAACTTCACTGATGAAATCTGTTGTATGACGTTAAAGAATAAGGAATATTACTCTAGGCTCAGTGTACAGCCTTGCAAAACATCTGGTTTGCTAGGATTTACTGTATGGTATGCTGCCTCTTTTGGACAGACGTTTTCTGCACTGAAATCTTTAGGACTCCTTTTTTGCATTGAGAGTTCTTCAAGCATCAGATAGGAGTTGATTATAATGGAGATCCACAGCATGTCATTAGCAATTTCAGTCTTGAATTATGGTAAGGGTTGAATTATTTTAATGGTAGAGAGGGAGCTTGCCTAGCAGATTAGATCAAGGCAGATCCTAAACCTTGAGAAAAACTGCACTCACATCTAAATTTCATGGCTTCAGTATTGACTTTATGGGCCGTAGGATAGCCCCTATGATGCAATGCTCTTTTGCATCCAACTTGCCATACAGTTAATGATTTAACACTTCTGAGTTGGCACTCGGTACAGGGGGTTTTATTTCTCTCTATGTGGCTCATGAGCAGATAAGCAGAGCTCTGAAAAATACACCTCATTTTTTATAAGACACTATCTTTCTGAAGGAAAAAAACAGTGACATATCAAGCAGCTTTCAAGAGTGTTCTCCTTTAATATGATATGGTGTCTTGTTAAGAGTGATGTAGATATCCAGTGGATTTTTTTTGTTGTTGAATAATTAATATGAATCAAAATCCTGCAAGGTCCAAGAACTCTGCAATTGCATCTGGATCTAAGTGTGAAAAATGCCTCTAGAACCAAGCAGGTAGCATACAGTCAAGTTATACCTAATCAAAACTGTGTGCCCCGTGGCCATGTTGGCACAAACTACATCGGTTTCCCGCTTCATCTGCACTAAAATCTCAGAATCGGGCCATGATCCAACATCTGTAACTGTGATAAAAGAATTGGTTGAAGTGATTTTAGTGTCATGCGTGTGGAATCCTCTGAAGGTCTTCTGCTCAGCTGGTGGAGTTAAACCTTCATATGAGGGAAAAGTCAGCAAACCAAAGTGACACAACCCAAAAGAAAAATGGGAATAGAAATACCACCATATTTTTCTATTGACACAAATTTAATACATGAGATGTGCTAGCAAATGAAGGGGCCTTAAGAAAGAAACCAGGGCTGGTATTTGGGAATTTTACGTTTTGGGGAAGTGGTTTTAGAACATAGAAGAGGGATTTGACTGTGGACCGATTAAAAGCTGGGGCTTGAAAATTGGTAGTGTTATGTATAATTACTTTTCCTACAATATCAGGAAATGATTTAAATGCAAATTAAACTGTGCTGCCAGAAGGTAGATGGATAGCATTGAAAAGAGCTATTTTAGAAAACAACGTAATTTTCAGAAAATTACCTCCCTTGTCCTGAGGAAAAAAAAAAAAAGATGGCTGTGGGATTAGTGATACCAACAATGTTGTATCACCGAGATCAGTCAAACGTACTTATTCTCCAGGACTTCGACTGCTATAAAATCCTTCTAAAATGAATAATAATGTTTGCCTAAGTAAGTCTTAAGGGTGACTTTTGACGTGAAAAAGTGTCCCTAGCTTTCTTGTAAAACAAAATATATGCCACTTAACACCAGGTGGCTGGGGGGGCAGGTGGAAAATAGGGAAAATTCTAAAGCTTAAACTCCTGTCCTATTGGGTGAGCCAGGCTTGCCTAACTTTGTAATAATGCTGCAGAGCCATTTAACAATTTAATAGAGTGTATCAGAGAAACCACCAAGGTCCCATACTGTGCTTCTCTGAGTCACTTTGTAGAAGCCACAGGAGGTCCTTCTAGGATCTTCAAAAGGAGCGAAAGTATAAAGCAACACCTGAAAAAGAAATTAAATGTAGTTGGATCAAACCTTCCTTTGCTTACCCCTGCGAGATGAACAATTAAAAAAAAAAAAAAAAAAGAATGTTTTGTTGTAAAACAACATACTTAAGGGATCAAGAACAAGCAATTCTGGTTAGTTTGCTCAGCCTGCTTTTGTAGCAGCTTACAATGACCACAGTTGGGTGACATTTGTTGTTACAAAGTGAGGCTCGTTCATACAAATAGGCTTGTGAAAGAACAAGCCAAATGATTAAGCAGACATGGTATGAGCATGTGTGGAGAGGTGATGGTGTTAGCTACTGCCATGCTGGGCTTTCTGTCAACCCTGCTGTGCTGCGTCTGGATTGTAGCTCTGAGCCAGGATTCCATATGTCCAGCATCTATCATCAAGGGCAAATTTTAAGAAAGATTTTAATTTGTTTTGGGACAGCAGTACACTTCAGTTTGGAAGAAAAAAAAAAAAAAAAAAGATGGTCTAATGGGGAACAACAGCAATATTTTAAACTACAAACTCTTTTCCCAAGTAGTTCTGGAAACTGCTATTCCCACAGCCATTTGGATGATGTTCTCTAAAGGGGCACATGGGGACAAAACAAATAAAGTCTGACCTCAGGACTGTCCCGCAGACTCAAGAACTCAATTCCAGGGCAGCCACTACAGCTAACTCATTTGTGCTCAATGTCTTAGAGTTAGTCACAGGTACAGAGAATGGGCAGGAAGCCAGTTCCTAGCTACCGTGGATGTCCGTGAAGTGCTGAGATACAGAGCCTGCTAAGGAGAGATTTGGATAGCTGTAGGGTTAACACAGAACAGGAAGACTCAAGAGGCAAAGAGAGGGAAATCAGGAAGAGTTAAAGACCTCTGGAGAAGATGACTGAGAACTTACTAACATCTTGAAATGGAGTCCATACAAAAGATATGGGAAATTTTGAGCTTTGAGTTATGGCCATATCCCTGAAATCTGATGAGAAGGAGGAAAAGGGCAATGTGAGAGGAAGAAGTAGCATTGCATCTGCTCATCTTGCTTAAAACTAGCATTTGCACTCCCTGAATATATTTAAGAAAGCAGCCAGGTGCACAAAATGAGGCAGAGAAGTGAAAGGGAGAGTACTTTTATGCTGATAATACATGGTATGAATGCTCTCAGAATCATAGAATTGTTTGAGTTGGAAGACACATTTAAAGGCCATCTGGTCCAACTTCCCTGCACTGAACAGGGACACCTATAACTCCATCAGGTGCTCAGAGCCCCACCCAACCAGATCTCAAGTGTCTCCAAGGATGGGCATCCACCAAATCTCTGGGCAACCCCTTCCAGTGCTTCACCATGGTAGCAGAAATGCTGTCACAGCTTGAAGCACTGATTGAGCACCTCGTGGGAGGTCAGGGCCAACCCAGGGGAGCGCAGGTGCAAGCAACAGGTGCAAGCAATGTGCTTGAGTGACTGGGAGGCGTGCAGCCAGTATCTGACCCTTCCCAGACCTCATTTAAGGGCTGGCAGTGGAGGTAAGAGGTTTCTTGCTGGAGGTTTCTTCTTATGTGAGGCCTTCTGAAGGTAAGCAGATTTTTTCCTTTATTTTTTTACCTATTGTTCTTGCATTTGAGTAAGTCTTCACTTGCTGTAGCCTAGAATAGAGTGGGCTATGGGGGAATATTGTTGGCTCATGCTTAGCTTTCCATCCACCAGTACCCCTAGGCCTTTTTCAGTAGGGCTATGCTCCATCTTTATGTCCCTCAGCTTGCACTGATAATGGGTGTTGCCATGACCCAGGAGGAATACCTTGGACTTGGTTTTATTGAACCTCATGAGGTTGACCTGGGCCCACTGCTGTGTAGGTCTCTCTAAATGGCGTCCTATCCCTTGTGTATGTTGGCCACTCCACACAGCTTGGTGTCATCTGCAAGCTGCTGAGGGTGTCTCACTGTTGATGTCGTTGATGAAGTTGTTAACAATTGACCTGGTACTGACCCCTGAGGGACATTACTTCTCAATGATCTCTGTGTTGCATGCTTGGTATGTGCATCCTTATGTAATTACATATGGCAAAATATTTTTCTGGAGTTCATGATAAAGCATAAAAATGCAAGACATTTCCTATACCTCCCAAGGAGCTTGCTGTGACAGCTGCTGTAAGACAAATGCCGGTAACAAATAGTGGTAGGCTAGCAGCATTTCAAGTAACTGTGTACCCAGGAAAGTGGTTCCTCTATTGCCTGTGGTGCCCCTGGCTTGCAAAAGCGAGAGAATATCTTGGAGAAATTCTGTACCTTGACTCATGAGGTATAAACATGCCTTGCATCTTTGTAAAGAGGATGTGGGACCAATCTGCCTTTCCTCCCCTTCTTGTTCCCCCATTTCCACCAGCCTGCACCTGTGTCTCCCTGGCACACATGTACCCAGAGGGTTGTGGGAAAGCGACTGGCTTTGTGTGTGTTTGGAAAACCTCCCAGTCCTCATTTCTGTGGCTTCTGACGGCCTCTTGCAGGCTCATTGCATTGGGAATGTCTTTATTGAGGGGACGGGACAAAAACCTGCTGTAGAGAAACAAAGCAATACATGCTGATCAGGTTTAAAAGGCCAGGTGCACACCCCATGCTAACACACTTACTGGAGACCAAAGTTTAAACTGACACCTTGCGTATAGAACAGCCTTACATAGCACTGAGGTCCCTTTATGTCACCTTGGCATCAGAAAGTAGTTTAAAAACATTATTTTGCCTTAATCTCTTTGTTATGTATAAAGAGTCTTCTTACATAGGCCACAAGTGCATGAATGTTTATTCACTGTGGAAATTAAACCACCTAAAAGTTAAGACTTCTGGAGCCTGTGGATGGTAGAAGGTGAGGCAAAGATTCTCTAAGGGAATATGGATTCGCTGCAGAGGGCTGAGGAGGTCCTTTTGTACCTGGGGGAAAGGCTGTTCTTTCCTACTGTTCTCAAAGGATTATACTGAAAATGAGACCTTCCTACCTTCCAGGAGGGTACTTGGGAAATAAAAGGCTATAATTTGAGGGCATGGGATCACTCAGTGAGAAGCTGTCAGCAATTTGGCCAGGGCAATACTGAAGCAGGAACTGTGCTCCCTGCGATGTGATGACTTCTGTTGACAAATCAGATCCTTGTTGGAGGTTTTTGACAGCTTGGCCCTGCATGGCTGCTCTCACAAGATTTTTGTTGTTTTGGCTTCTGGCTCTGGCCGAAAAGAATTGGCAGAGGAAGGTCATGTTTACCTAGAAATATATAAATTATATAATTTCAATATGAGGGGGACTCTTTTGATATGAAATATGGAATGTACTGCAGAGTCTGACAAGCTGTCGTGGTGGAACTTGTCCTTTGTTTAGCCCTGCAAGAAAAACACAGCAGCACTTGGGCATGATGGTGATAAACACAAGATGAATGCTGCCTGTGGTAGAGGGCTAGATGGAGCATTTCAGAGGGTGCCCAAGGGTATTAGAGCTGAGAAAAAGCTTTCTGCCTATGCAACCAGGACAAAAAGCAACATTTCTACTACTTTTTGCCTCCAAGTTAGGCCCACCTGCCTTCTTTTAAAGAGTATTTTGGCATTTCTGGTTCAATATAATAATAAGAAATCAATCCCAATAGAAAATAACGTTGTAGTTTTTACATGGTAAGGTAGAAAAGAAAAAGCTTAGTGTTTCTTCGAAAGACAGAAAGGTTAACAAGCTTATATTTAATTAGACATCTAGACATCAAAGATTGGTATGAAGGAGCTTTTTATTTGTTAGTCACAGGATATCTGGTACATGATGTTGGTGTGTCTTATTGGACACTAAAGAAATTTCAGTGCTTATCAGTGCTGAAAAAAACCCCCACACATGCTCACTGTTTACTACCTTGGTACCTCCAGGTTCTTTATGACCCCTACCCGTTATGACCCCTACCCCTACCCTACTATCTGGTTTCAGGCCGTTCATTTAAGAAAAAAGTAGGAAAGTTGCCCATCCAGTCTGTCTATGGGACAATTTGTATCTAGGGAGAAGCTGTGATGCAGCTTTCTTGCATCTTCATTCTGTGCAAGGAATGAGAAATAGAGGACACGAAAGTTCAAGCAGTCCTTTGCTCCGAGCCAGGCATAGTGTGTGAGTGCTGTTCATCTCTTAATCACTGATAATGTGCGATGCTCAGGTGTGAGGCAGTATCCACACTGTATAAGACCTTTGGCATGACAGTAGGAGAAATTATGTTTAATATCGCTTAATCAGTAAAGATATCCTTTAATGACCTTCATATCTGAGAGGAGGGGAAAAAAAAAAAGAAAAATCAGAGCAATGAAATAGCTCCTCTTAAAAGCTTAATTAAAATATGAAACCTTTGATTTCAGGCAATTAAACAAGACATTTTCTGCCTTTAAATTAAGTGTTCTGATACTCTCTAAACAGAATATGCTTATTGCTGGATCTGTCTTCAAAATTATAATAGTCCAGATTAGTAGAGCTTCAAATATGCAACTCGAAACAAAGCTGACTGCAGATGAAAGGCAGAGTCTGCTTTTCAACACTAATGAGAGCTGAAGATGCCCTGCTGGTGGCTGTCAGCATTGGCTTATGCAGCTGAAGGACATATGTCAAAAAGCCATGGAAATGCTAGAGTGGAAAATGATGGGGTGGTGCTTCTCTGGAGTTAGATGGCCAAACACAGATACTATAAATTGCAGCAGTTGTGTACTGCTCCAGATTAAAATGTCTCTGTTGCCTTCAGGATGATCTCCATCCCCTAACAAACCTCCATGGGGGAAGCTTTAGGAAGCCCTGAGTGAATCCTGAAGGCTTTGTTTGGGCTATTAGCTGAGCAGCTCTTCTATGCCTGCTGCTTTCTAGCTCATCTAAAAGCTTTGTGGTGTTTACTGAAGAAAGAAGCTGAAAAAATAGTGTAGAAGAAGCACAAAGGAGGATCTGTACACCAGAGAGAGTGCTAACAGAATTCAGTCCGTTTAACTGACCTGTGAGCTTTAAGGTATCGATTAATTACATAGTATAATTAATGGGGAGAAAGACCAGGTAGTATTGGGGGAAAAAGAATAGCAAAAGGGGAAGGAATGTCTGGAAAATGGGCAAGGTCACGGGGTAAAGACCTGTATTTGAAATATTGAGTATAAATGAGAAATGAATAAATATAATGCTTGTCCAGTTGCCTCAAGGCTTTATTAAAACTGAGCGTATGTACGTAGAGAATGCTTTTGTTGAAGCAAACAGTTCTCAAGCTTCCTACAATGGAAAGGGGGTGAAACTGAGACTCTGTGCTAGCCCATATGTGAGGTGATCATTTAGACTCTTTTGGTTTACCATCATCAGGAAATAAATGACTAGAGGGTTCCCAGCTTTTGGTAGTCTTTGTGAGAGCAGGGTGGTGTACTGTAGCCCCCAGAAAGTGTTGGATGATGTAGTGATAGGAGGAGAGGTAACAGCTTTCACTTGTGCCAGGGGAGGTTCTGGTTGGATATTAGAAAAAATATCTTCTCAGAAGGAGTGCTAATGCGTTGGCAAAGGCTGCCCAGGGGGGTGGTGGAGTCACTGTTCCTGGGGGTGTTCAAGAAAAGGGTAGATGTTGCACTGAGTGATGTGGTTTAGTGGCCGTAGTGGTGAATGGGTTGTGGGGTTGCTCTTGATCTTAGTGGTCTTTTCCAACCTCAAAGATCCGAAGATTCTATAATTCTACCTCACCAGCCAGGTGTGGGCTGCAGTGTGCCCACAGCTCATCAGCAAGGCGGGTCCCTTTGTCACAATCATTATGGCTTTTTGCCTTCCTTTACTACAAAATGGTGATCTCTTTCTAATTGCTATTATATGTTGTTTAGGAACAACCAGTGAAATATAATTATCCCCCCCCCCCCCCCCCCATGTGAGCCATTCACTGTTCAGTCTCAGGCATCTCTCAATGTTTGGGTGAAGGCTGAGGAAAGAGACAGGCTTAGTGGTCATCAAAACTCAGCTGTGGAAAATAGTTTTACCGGCCTAAAATCACTCTAATTGTTGAAGTCCTTGTGTTTATTCCCTGCTCTAAAACACGGAACAGCAGCGTGCTAGGCAATTAAATAGCTGTCATGTCTTCTCCCAGACCTAGAAGCACTTTGGGGATGGAGATATATGACATGATTTGTACAACCAGTTAGTAAAAACTTTGTAAAGCACTTTGGGATTCATCTGAATGAAAGGCACCATCATAAATGTAAGATCATTCTCATTATCATTAATATTCTTTTATGACGGACCTTATCAAAAGCATTTTGAAAACTCAAGCAAGTTATATCCACCAGGTCACCTTTATGTACTATTTTATTAACTTTTCAGATGAGGGATTGCTGTGACAGAATAATATTTCCATATGGAAACTGAAGTGGTGTTTCTCTATTGTCATTTATTTACCTGTATTATTAAGCCATTATGGGCTACAGCTGAGGTTGAGCTCCCACTGTGCTTAAGGTGCATAAGAGAAGAAACTATTTTGAAAAACGTAGCATTTAAATAAAGTTGCTGATTTGGTCTGTGCTTAGTGGTAGATGCCCTCCTTGTCTTTCAAGGGGCATCTCCACTGTAAGCGAGATGTAAGAGGGGCACCTTGTTTGACAGGCTCACTGTTGTGTAGTTAGTTTTTCCTACAGGTTGGGCTGGGTGCTAGCTAGCCAGGCTGATTTACTGCCCTGGAGAACTGGCGACCACATAACTCCTTCCTCAGGTCACGTTCATTTTCCATGGAAGTTAAAGTAAATCACCACTGAAGTCTCTTGTTTCCCTCAGAAGCCAGCACAGACAAGGGGGCGGATCTCTTCTGCTACATCTGTACGAATAACTCAGGCCAAGGACTTCTTTTCTGCTTCAGCATCCTCTGTTTTTCTTCCTCTCCCTTCCCCACAAAGTTGCAGGTTTTTGCTGAAGAAATGTCTGATTTGTACATCTGATTGCAAGTTATCACAGGGTAGTGTCTTCCAGCAGATACATATATTTGAGTTAATTAGGTACAATAAAGCTGTCACATAACAACAGTGCTTTAAAGTTCCCCTCATTACATGCCTGGTTGGGGGTTTAGTTTTTATTTTCTCTTCTGTATCAGAAATACCTTGATTTTTTTTTCTCTATAATCCTATGCTCTACATCCATTTCCTTTCCAGTCTGCCCTTTATTCTAGCTTATGTTCTGCTCTTCAGTCAGATACCACTTCTTATTTTTAAAAGGGTGTTCATTTCCAATAAACTCCATTCAGCCATGCAGATTTTATCCTTTCTGTTATATTTTCAGTGCAAAGGTCCAACTACCATCTGCTTCTCCACCACACGTTCTTAAATAGCCTCTGGACTCATAACATTAGCCAAACTCACCCTTGGAACAACTGCTGGGGCTGTTGGAGGAGTTACTCCAGGAACAAATGTGCAGTATGTTGTTAAAGTGTTTCACTTTGCCCTTGAGCGAGCTGTTAATCATTTTTCTCATAGATTTAAAATCTGGCCTTTTAAAGTTCACCCTCACTGCATTACCCCTAGGAGAGTAACCTTCTATTATGATATCAAACCTAATTGCATGGTGATTATGATTACCCAGTGGATTTTTTTACTCTCACCTCCCTTAACTCCTATGCATAATTTAGCACCGCGCTGAGACTCAGTTCCTCCAACAAAGGACTCCCCTGAAAAGCTGTCTTTAAATAATGTCAATTAATTGGCTTTTCAGACCACTCTGTGCATGAGGTTTTCAACTGGTGTGCTGTAGAGGCAGTGAAGTCATGGCTCTATTGACTTGGTGTCCCTCAAAGGATCAAACTGTAATGTCCTGGAGGTGCCTGCAGCTGATGGTCAGTGCCATGTGCTGTCCTCAGTCGTCCCCAGAGCTGAACCCCAGTGACTTTGGCGTGTCCAGAGTGGCTACCTGAGGCCTGTGCAGTGCTCCCAAGGGACTGAAAACCAAAAAGGCAGAACGTTTGGAAATGAAAAGTCTCTTTGTGATAACAGGTGCAAGAGAAAAGGTAGAGGCATTGGGCTTCAGCACACGTATAGAAAGGCTGTTTGGTGACTGCTGCTCTTGTGGCACACAAGTGGTGTACATGAATATGGCTGCACACCCCACCAAAGCCTCTTGGAACTCGTACTTGCTCTCTTGCACTTCCCATGACCCTTTATAACAGCCCTGACAGCAGACTGGATCAGCTACTTTGTTGTTTCCATGAACTGAGAACAAATGGAGCAATCTGGAGAGAGCATGTTGCTAATTTCAGAGCACAATAGCTCTTGGTGACTGCACTGGGCCATTACCAAAATGTTTACCCTTCAAGGGCTTCTGGAATTTCATTGAAAATATTTAGGGCTGAGTACACATCAGTGGTAATATTCTGGTCTTTTTAGGTTTCTCATTTAGAGTACTATAGGGTAAGGTATCCCTTTTATAAATAGCTGTTAGCAGAAAAACCAGTTCCTATAACAAAAACAAAACAAAAGCACCAGCACTCATTTTCTCTTTTCAAAAATCATGGTGGCTGTGAAGAAATGAAGGAAATAAGAACTCAATCATAAAGACTAATTCATCACAGGAGAAATTTCTCTGTGAGAGGTAAAGTGTGGTAGGACTCTAACTATCTGCAATAAACACAAATGAATATTTTCTGTTTGCCCCAGTGGCTGTTAATACATGTATTAATCTTAATGCATTTGGAAAAAAAAAATTAAGTAAAATAAAAATGAAGCTCAATGGTTTGTTCTGAAGGGATTCCCAATGTTGGCAGCAAAAGACGTACGAGGCACTGAACATGCCCTTGCTAAATGCTGTATTACTGTATACCAATGGTGCTGAAAACAACATAATGGGCTATTGCCTTTCAGCTTTCTAATTGTGGGTATGCAGCATTGCAGGGAAATCTCCTGCTTTATGAGTGGGACGTGCTGAGCAGGGCTGGTGCTGATATCCAACCAAGCAATAGCTGTGTGTGGACTGATATCAACCCTGCGTTTTCCTCCCTTTCACCTGTGCCCTGTGTGAAGTCCTGCTATGAGCAGTCACTGCTAACAGCTCGTAACTTCCTTAGGGATGTAAGGAGGCATGATAAGCTGAAGCACCTGGAAACTGCAGGCTTTTATTTTTACGTGGAGTAAAAATGCTTGAGTGTCCTCTTTGTTGCCTGGCTGTCAGCTCAATATCTCCTGGTTATATTCTTCTGCTGTTGTTTGAAGAACTTTGCATTTAGGAGACCAGCCACTGCATGGTCACTCAGGCTTTCTTTATGTTTTCTTTCATTTAGAATCATCTATTCAGCAAGATACATCCATCATTTGCACAAGAGTCTTAGGCAGGCTGGTAGTTATGGAGAAAACACATTCCCATCTTTAAGGACTTGTGTTGTTGAGAGCTGTGCAATAAACACAGGGATAAAAATCACAGAGCCATTTCAGTCTGGAATAAAAACAGTTCCCACTGATTTAATGGGTTTAAAGGCCTCTCCTCTCTGCAGTAGATTTTCCTTTTAATACAGAATGCAAAGAGAAATCCAGCCTGGCACCATCCAATTAAGTTTTCTTTCACTGTGCTAAAGGCAGCTCTGCCACCAGCATATGCAAGTGCAGGATGATATAAAAAGAAACAAATAGTGGCACCCACAACATGCCCGTCATACCCTCCCTATGGCAGATCTGGGCCCCCTATGAGATGGGGTCATTCTGGAGTAGGGAGCTACATGGGCATACGACTAGGTGGTAATGGGTGAACTGTGACCCCATTAGGTAGCTAATGCTCTCCTTGCAAATCTTCCTCTCCTGAAGTTGCTCTAGCCAAACCTGAACAGACTTATAAAATCAATTGAAGAGCTTTCTCAAGGACCTAAGAGCACTCCCAGCCTGTGTAGTGGGGGTAATTTGTAGAATCAGTGGAACAGAGGGCAGAACTGTGTCTGAACCAGGAAGCCAAAGGCAATAATAACTAACGTGTATCCATAAAAAATTCATGGGAAATTTCATCTTGGGTAAAAGAGAATGAATAACTATGTTGATTAAGTATTAAAAGTTCATTTTATTTTTAGAAGTACTCAGAAAATTGAAAACATCTGGGAACATTATGCAATTCTTTTTACATAATATTTTCCATTTACATTTCATCACTGCCATCGGTTTAACCCTGACCTGCAATGAAGGCAACCCTCAAGACCCAATCTTCTTGCAGGGATGCAAGAAGTGGCCAAGTTCAGATACTTTGCTCTCTGCAGAACACGCTGTTCGCTGGCCGCACACATCTATGAGTGAAGAGTGACTTTCAGCATCCTGCTGGCAAAATGGGCCAAGTTTGAGACATGGATAGTGGGAAAGTGTCTTCAATTCAGTGTTTTGCTCAGTCTGTTAAAATGTGGGAATTTGCCCTAGGGCATCCCATTGGACAAGGTGTGGGTACTGTTATGTCACAAGCAAGAAGCTTCCAGAGAAAGCTTTGATCCAAGATGTTTTGAAGGGTAGCACCAGAAGCTGGCATCTGGAGTGTGGAAACTTAAATGCCTTTGATGCTGTTCTGTCAATTCTGTGGTGACGAGCCCAGAACTGTTGATGTTTTATTGCAAATTGCTTCCTGAGAGGAATGTGTTGAATGACCACATAATCTGGGGGGCAATAGAAAGGAAATAAAATGTAGGTTAGATACAAATCCCAAGGCACCATGTTGAGCTCTGGATACTAGATTCAGCCCTCCTGTGTGCAGGTACTTCCCAGCCAATGTATTAAGTCTTTGCAGAGTTGAGTTTGGACATGCTGAACAGGATGATGTTCAACATCTTCCCATGGGTGCTGTGAGAAAGTTTCTCTGCTCACTTATTTTAAGATCTGATTCTTTACATTTTTCCTCATGGAGATGAGACCCAGAGCAGTTAACAGTGCTCAAACTGGGCACGGAGGGTCTTGCAGCCGTGGGTTGAGTGACTCCCTCAGAGAGTAGCTGATTGCTGGGCTGGGTGGCATGGAGCTGTAGCCTGCCATAGCAGAAGTTCCTATGCAGGTCTTTGGCAGAGGCTGGAGCAAAATGACAGCAACTTTTTGGACCGTGCTCTCCAGCAAACATCCCTGCTTTGTCCCAGATCTCCAATTGCTATCAGGTACAGCTCCGATTGAGCAAATCTTGTTCACTTGGCCTTAAAGGCTCATTCATAGCCATTGCAGTGTCTGCCTGTGTGTCTGGAATAGCCTGTCTGTACTAAGGGGAGCTCTATTCCATGTCCCATAGAGAAATCACCTTTCAAGGACGAGGCTTATCACTCCCTCGCATGCAGAGAAGCTGCCAGCAGGAGGAACCTGTTTTCATTTGTGTGTTTTCTTGAGACTGTGGCATGAGGTTAACTCATGTAGGATTTGCCAGATGTCTCTCTGTGGAGTGGGCTGCTTTGGAGAGCAGAAGCGTTCTTCGGTCTATACGTAAATGCATGCATGAGTCATATACCTGCATATGCTCCTTTTTTTTTTTTTCCAAGGACGTTTTGCCCTGTGGAGGTGGGGCTGCTCCTTTCTCTCCTGGAGAATTTCATGTCATTGCAGGCTATCAGAAGAATGGAGAAGAGAGAATGCTTCAGCTTTGCTTTAAAGCTGCCTCCCTCTCAGTCTCTCTGGTGGGTCAGATAAGACCTGTCTAATCTTGCATTAAAAAATAGTTCTACCAGTGCATAACTCTATTTTTTTTCCCTCTTTAGTTTTCTGGGGCATTTTCTAAAAGAAGGAATTGTGCTCTTTAAGTGCTTTCAAAAACAAACAGACAAACAAAAAATCACTTCTCTGGCTTATTTTCAGTCAAAGGAGAATAGATGGGATGAAGGGAGAACTATCTGAACAAAGGCAGAGGCTTCCTTTCTCACTGCAGTAAAGGCAGTTCAGCTGTCCACACTCATGACAAACACTCCACTCTTTTCAGCATCAGTGACAAGACTCAGGAGAACTGGCTGGGCTGTCCCTAGTGAACTGTGCAGAGCACCCAGTGCAGAAAATAACGTGTGCAGGGACAGTGGCCTTTGCAGGTTGCCTTGGGAGCTGAGCGCAGCGGTGAGGTGTGGGGTCCCACCCTCCCAACAAGTGCTGAGCATGGTCTGGAGTTCATGGTGACAGATTTTTCTCACTGCCATCAAGCTCTCTGATTGATTTGCCTAGCTTGCCATGATGAAATCATTAATCTTGATGACACTTGCTGCAGCCCAAACTTTGGCACACTGGAGTTGTTTTTTCTGCACCTGCCAACAGACAGGTCAGACAGGAGGATTTTTACACTCCATGAAAGCTATGGACATGATTTCTAAGAAAGAATTGGCAGAAGGCCACTAAAGGGAACAGATCAGGAGGTGTCCTGCCTGTGGAGAGACTGGAGAGAAGAAACTTGTTTCTTGGAGTGAAAGGAAAACAGAGGATGATCCATGTTTTTAAAAATTCATACTATTTCTATGACAAGTTCAAAACTAAAACAGTTCCTAGAAGCATAGAATGTCTCAGATTGGAAGGGACGTTAAAGATGATCTAGTTCCAACCCCCTGCCACTGGCTCGTTGCCACCTATCAGATAGGGCCCTATCCACCCTGGCCTTGAGCACCTCCAGGGTGGATGGGCAGTGGTGTCAGACCCTCACCATCCTCTGAGTGAAGAATTTCTTCCTAACATCTGACCCATGGCTTTCCAACATTTTGGGTTGCCTGGGCTGCACTGACAAAAGAGGGAAATGTTTTTGGGCCAGTGGTTTGATTGTTGCTGAGTAATGGGTGTGAGCCCAGGGCCGGGCCAGGCTGCTTGGTGGGGGGAAGCTGCTGCCACGGTAAGGGTCTTAACGGGACAACAATATGGTTGATGTGAAGCTCCAGCACATGTCCTGTTTCCCGCTGTGCAATTCAGTTAGTGAACCTCATCGCAGCATGGAGGTGTTATTCCAGGGCAGAGGTGCCTTATAGCAATGCAATTTCTATTTTGGAATAATAGCATGATATTAAATTGTAATGGCATAAGACTCTTCTCACTGACCTGACATTGCCCTTCTTGAATGTAGTATTGACTGTTCAGACAATACCTAAGCATGGCAAGAATGAGTCTTTAGGAAGAGTGTTTTTTAGAACAGAAAGTAGCAGTTGTTTTCTTCCAGTGATCCCTTGTTTCTTCATCATTTCCTTCCATCTCTCCCCAAGTCAATAGTGAACAAAATGAAACACGGATCAGTCATTTTTAGAACTCAAGCAAGTAATGCTATCAGGTTGTGACATGGAAAAGAAAGGATAAACATGTTGGGTGAAGTTTAGTATTAAGCTTCTGTGTAAAGGTTAAACATTTAATTTCTGTCCAGTGATAATCTACCTTTGTTTTTATCATGGCTATAACTCTGGAGGAATGAAAGTTCAAACGATTGATCATAAATTGTAGTAAAGTCCATTGCTAGCAAGGTTAGAGTTAATATATTATTGATCAGTGTAATGGTTAGTGGCAAAATAATTTTTTCCCATCAACTCTCTTATTGGGTAGTTGTTTTCTGGAGGCCAAAGACGTAACAGAGCTTTGTGCTGAATTAGCTTAGAGAGTTACACACTGTGTACATCTGTTAGATTCAGCCCTGGGTACTGCCAGAGCCCTCCGGAACATCTGTAATGATGCTATTGTTCAGAAATGTTTCAAAGCCATTTTTCCTTCAACACTGAAACTAGTAAATCTTCTGTTGAGAATGGGGAAAGGTTTGCAAACACTGAGGTAAGAGAAATGCATCTCTCTGTGCCATCACCCACCGACACCTGTTTGCACTTGTCTGTTTCTTTCCAATTTTACTGATTTTTTTTCAGTCCATGAGGGGGTGTCCCTGGAAAAGAAGTTGCTGGTAGTTAAGTTGCACCTGAGAAGAAATCTGAATATGTGATGAAAAGCAGCTTTGGAGGTATGATCTGCTGAAAATTATGTGCTTATAAGGAAGATATTAATAGTACTGGGAATTTATTTGTTTTGTGCGCTTCTAAGAACTGAACAACTGAAAAAAAATCCTTACTCCATCACTACAAGAATCCCTTGGACATTAAAAATGACTTTGACTTATCCTGCTGTGTTTGCATGGCAGAATGTAATTTACAGCTTCCAGTCTTTTGGGTGAGGGAGCTTAAGGTCATTGGAGCACGCAGAAGGGGAAGCTCAGGAGGGAAAGAAGCAGCTACCTGATATCCCACAATGGAGCTGCCCTGTGACAAGGCACTTAGCTCTTTTGTTTGATCTCAGGACTAGATGGACACTATGCTCTGGTCCTATTCCATTGATTTGGGCTGTGTACCAAATGTGGATTTTGTGTCCAGCTTTGATCAACCCTTGAAAGTGAGATCAAAGCTTTTAAGCGTAGTGTAGGGTAAAATAATGTATTCCTTGTTCTGCAGTGTCAATATCAGATCTTGATTTGCAAAAGCTTACCCTCCTTGCTGACTGGATGCATTAACACTATACATAAACACATAACACTTAAATAATATGCACTTTCAAGAGCTTGCTATGCCATCCATAGCGTTAGGTGGATGTGAGATATATTAACAGAATGAAGCCATGGAAGATAGCATGGAAAGTCAGCAATGATCCTTGCTCAGCAAAAACTGAGTCAGAAATATATTCTTATCCTTGGAGAATTTCTGAGATCAGAAAAACTTTTGTCTGTTCTAAGATGGAATGAAAAAACAAAAACTTGATGTGTTTTTTTCCCCATCAAACCAACGATCTGAAAATAAATACATAAAAAAAGACTGTTTCAAACGCTTCATTTTAAGCTTTTCACATTTCCCTGCCTTTAATTTCCTTAAACTACAATTTTCAGTGCCATAAAACTTCATCCCTTCTCCCTTTCCCCTAATTCTTCAGATTACATTTTGTTGGGGGCTTCCTTCCTGGAGATGTTAATTAGCAGCCTCAAAATTAATCAGCAGACAGACAGCAGCAATGGTGAAATGAGTTTAATCTTAGATGATTTCTTGGCTTCTCACTGCCAAAAAGCATGGAGTCTAAATGAGAGAGACAGCTACCTGTGAGGGAGAACAGATTGTGGTCTGCTTCTGTTCGTTGGGTTCCTCCTTCCTCCTCTGGATCTGGGTGGGCAACATCATCATTTGTATGATGCTTAAAAAAGGTACCAATTCTCAAAGCATGTAAATATATATATATATGTATATATTTATATACATGCATATAAATATGAATATAAACGTGAATATAAATACAAATATAAGTTTTGTGCTTATGCTTATGTATATATTTACATCTATACACAAGTGGAAGTTCAGTGTGTGTTTTGTAAGGATGGAGGTATTTGTTCACAAGGAAGGAATCAGTACATCTGTGTAGGGGAAATGGATGATCCTGTGCGAGATAAGAAAGTTTCCATTGGATGTCAATGTAAGTCTTTTCTAAAGATCAGCCCAGTCAGACTGGTTTGGCTGAAGTCAGCACAATGAAACACTGCCTTCAGACTTTCAGGAATATGTATATATTTTTCTCTATGCTACTGGTTTTAAAGCAAGCTTACTGTGTAGAGGTGATTACGTACACATGGTGTTTCTGAATAAAGATGGGTACTTTTCATTGCATTTTCCATTTATTTTTTTTCCCTTTTAAGTATACTTTTTTGGTTATTCTATTTCCCACATCACCAGTTCCTAGAAAATAAAAATCTACTCTGCCCTCATGCAGGAGCAAAGCAAGATTTTTTGACCTGATGTTTTTTATTCTTTCTTATTTTCATATATTCATTAATACACCCCAGTATATATTTGGCATATGGAAAAAAGGGATATGTAGGCATTTGTGTGCCTGCATGGCAATTCCCTCACTGGGAGATGGTCTAGTTTTAAGTCACTGTCATCTGCTCATGTGGATGTCTATTCAAATAACAAAGAGTCTACTTGGAGTAACTCCACTAGCAGATAGCAAGTGTTGACTCAGATCTTCTTTCAAATAGCAGTGAAGAGGAGCACGAGATATGCCTGACATGGCAGACAACCCAGGTTTCCAGCCCCAGACTTATTTTTGAGACTGAAACAATTTCCCAGAGTAATTTCAGGTAAAGAGGTAACATCTCGAGCATTTTAGTGATCTAACAAAATCAATTATGGCTTCAAGACAATTGGAAAAATTTGTCAACTTTTTTTCTCAATTCTTCCCCCCATCCCCCTCCCCCCTCTAATTACATTTATAAAAGAACCATCGTGTAACACATCCCAAGCGGGAAAAAAAAAAGGAAAAAAAAGGGTTTGCAACAAAATTGGGCTGTGAAATGATCTCAGATATCACTGAATAGGAGATGGGAAGGAAGCAGCCCTTTCTTGGCATCCTTTGCAATTTTGACAAATTCAGCAGCATGCAGTGCTGCACGTACATGGATGGGTATGTTTATGACAGTGATGGGGTGGTACGTGAAATCAGCGGTGTGCACAAATCCTTCTGTTCCTTATTTATGCTTTCAAAATGCACACGAAGGTGCTGCAGACTTTTAAGGCCCCGCGCTGCCCAGCCCTGTGTTTTGGCCACAGAGCTCCCGCATCGTTTTCTCCCATAAAATATATTTAGATGTTTGCCTTGTGGCAAAGACAGGAGCAAGCTGAAACAGCAGAGAAATAAATTCTGCAGCTAATAAAAAGCCTAATACCTTGTTCCTGCCTTCAGTCCCAGTAGTTTCATTGTTTGTTTTGCTTGACTTCAGGCTGTGAGTAGGAAACCCAAAAGGAGATTTTTTTGATGAAGTGTCCAAAATTAATACCACTGCCCTGATACAGCAGCAGCGACATAAAAAAGAAGTAATGCTTAGCTACAGAGTTTTGTTTTCAGACAGATAATCAAAAGGGAACTCGAAGAGATATTCAATTACAGGGAGACCCTATGGGTTGAGTGGCAGTGAGGTACAACGTGCCTCTGCTGAGGCTGATTGCATGCAGAATTGGAAAGCTGTGGCAGGGAAGAGCTATGGATCCTGGAGGTACCTTGCTGGCAATATAAACCTCTTCAAATCTGATAGCAGAGCTTGGTGGGGCATGGGGAGGAGAGGTATGGGGGACCCCTCGGAGCTGGCTGTCTGCCCTGCTGTGCTACTCACTCACTCACTCTGCTCACTCCACTGGGTCCCAGTGCTGCCCTGGGGACTATGTCATCATTTCATGTCTTGGAAACTTTTAGAGCTGCACTAAGTGACAAAGATGTCTCCAGCTGCGGCATACAGGGCTATCAGATGAAAGCGCCCAGATATATAATTAGACCCAGCAGTGGTGAGGTGCTGAGCAACAGCTGATGCAGATGTCTCACCTGGAAATCGCTTATCATTGATGCATGCCGTGTTATCACATCTTTACAGAGAGGCTATGTTTATCTGAGGGGAAAAATGGGACTGCAGCAGTAGAAATCTTTGTTTTTTTTTGTTTACTGATGTTCATTTGCCAGAAGTAAGGATGCTGCTGCTTCCACTTGTGTCTCCCACTTGGTTTAGGAACAAGAAGCAGGGTGATACAGTCACAGTATTTTAGGAATGGCCCAATGAGAGGGGCCTCCCTCAGCCCCTGATAGACTTCCGAGTGCTTCCTGGAAGCAGCAGGAAAACACAATTGTACTTTTGTGCTCCCCTGCAGTCATAACACTGGTGATTTAACTTGTTTTATGGCAAACTTATCACAAATGTGGATTTCTCTGCTCTCTTTGATGCTGAGTTCCAAGAGAGATACTAGTGTGTCCCAGGGAGGCTGTCAAGTCTCCATCCCTAGAGAGATTCAGAATGGTGCTTGGCACAGCCCTGAACAACAAGCTCATAAACATTTTTAGGATAGGCTCCGCATATAACCTTTTGTTTTTCATTCTATAGAAGTTACAATCCTCCTTTGTTGCCCATAAACCATTACCTCAACCTATTACTCTTTGCTGACTGTGCTCCAGATAACACAAGCTCAGACCTTGCTGCACTGACCAAGACAGTACCCACCACAAGAACACCACCTCTCTCTCCTCCAGGAGTTTTTCTGGTTCTAAGCAGAGGATTAACATCCACCCATAATCTAAGGACTCATTATCTTGTTTTTTTACATTAAAGTAATCTCCTTAGAAAGAACTTATTGATTACTTATACTCAAATGTGCAAATAATGTGCTAATAGAACATTAAAATGGCTCTAATAGGGTGGCAATAATTTTCTTTTTTTCAAAGTGGATGATTAGAAACTTCAGTAGTTAGGAGCTATTAATATACTCACCATAAAGTATGAAAGTCTATGCTTATGGAACTCTAAATGACAGTACTGCCTATAAATTTTATTGGAGGTGGAAAGAGCAGTAATTACATGGCTGGCACTAGACATAGCATTTTCCACAGAGGTACTAATGGCAGATTTTTACCTCCTGTTGTTAAGCACTATTTTTGGGCATAGCCAGTAGCCTGAGCACACTGTAAATAATATTGTTTTCTGTGATGGATTTCTGCACAAACAGGAAGAAAGAGAAGTTTGATTAAAAGAAAAACTGGCAAACAGTCAAGCATAGATGGCTTAGAGAGTGGTGATGCAACAGATAGCATGGAGCACCTGGGTCTGTGTTGTCTGGATGTTCTGTGTGACTGAAAAAGTCACGAGCTGCAAGGAGAGAAGTGAGTCTGCGGTTATTGCCCAGACACTGAAATGGATGTGTTGCACCGAGTTCACCGACACCCCCCTTGGCAAGAGCAGCAGAGAGACCAGGGAGTAGGTAGTCTTGCATAGAGACTTCTCCCAGATAGCTGCCTGAATCACTAGATAAACAGAAAAATCTTTATGGTGGTGGCTTTCTGCTTGTCCAAATTGGCAGTGAAATGAGATGCAGGTAGAGCCAGGGTCACTTCCTGCCTCCCATGCATCAATTATTGTGGGTACCAATGACACGTACCTTTCTCCTCTTTAGTCCTCCTTGCAGCATCCCATCCAAACCAAGCCAGCCTCAGATTCAGAAGAACATTTCAAATAAGTATTTCTGTCCATCTCCACTTGAATTACTGCGGTGTGCCTCTTTCTGACAAAATGTGTATTTTAACTTTCAGTTCTTGGAAGAAGTTCATCACAGCAGGGAAAACTTTTGTGCCTCTTAGTAGGACCTAATTTTCAGACTGAGAACTTTTAAGTATTTGCAATGCAGATCATAATGTGAAGCAGTTAGCTGGCAACACCTTCTGATTTCTCAAAAATAAACGGAAAATATTCAACACAATGTTTCTGCTAGAGCTAAAAATATCAGTGATCATACACCTCTTCTACCATCTGAGTTGTTTATCTGGTAGTCTTTGATCGTGTACATGGAGGAAAACAAACAGAAAACAATCATTATCAGGAATACAAATAGCTGACTAATGCGATATACAAAACAATTTGTTTCCATGAATCAATCAGAAACTCTTAAAGTACAAATTACTCCACTGGAAAAAAAAAAAAGGATTTAGAATAGATTTAAATTGTGAAGATTATGACAGGTTGGATAGTATCATCTCTGCATATGATGTTTTCTAGTCTATATGACTTTTTAAATGCTGAGTCCCCATTCAGCACAAAATTCAGGAGAGCAGTTCTTGAACAGAGAAGTGCCTTTAGAGGGATAACAGAACATTACCTCATAATGCCCAGAACTTCTTGAAAACTTCCTCTCCAGAATTATTCCTGTGGTATCATCATAATATCAAACCCCAGCGGTGAAGTATTTGGAAGGATTAAAGTCTTCTGATAAGTAGAATGACGCAAAGGAAACCTCAATAATTTCCACTTGGAAAGTCTTCTGCAGAAAGTATAGATGTGGGTACGGTTCATTAACCCGGTATGTATCTTTTCCTCTGTCTTCTGCCTCACTACTTCAGCGGTTAAGTTAGATGGTATAGCGCTCAGCAGCAAACGTTTTGCTCAGAATTATTCAAGCATATAACAAAGAAAATGTACAAAAACTCAGTTCAGTGAGGGAGATTTGATTTAAGGTCTTGGTTTCCTTATTCTGTGAGAAAACTCCCTCTAGAGTGATAAGAACTGGCAGATTAGAAAACACACGAGCAGACAGAGAAATTACAAGGATCAGACACTAAGGCTATTAGAACTTGATCAGAATTTAGAAACGTTAAAACCTGTTTAGAATCATTGAATCATGGGATACTTTGGGTTGGAAGGGACCCTTAAGATCATCTATTTGCACCTCCCTGCTATGGGCAGGGACACCTCCCTTAAGACCAGGCTGCTCAGAGCCTCATGCAGCCTGGCTCCAAATGCCTCCAGGGAGGGGGCATCCACATGTGAAGGAGACCATGCTGATGCCCAGGGGACCACGGGATTGTGATTTACAGATTATATCTGCCTGAAAACATGGCTTGTGTATTACCGTAGCCCTCACCAGCCAAAAAACTCTCTGTAAAGTTTCACTCTGTCATAAATCGATGTGATCTATGGTGGCACTACCTCGCTTCTTTTCTTCTGATAAGCCCCTTCCCTTCTCACGGGCTGCTTCTGACATGACAAATACCACTCACACTGATTTCAAAGGGAAAGAATCTTTTCTCCTGCCTTGGACTGCTTTGTCTCACCTGTTAGTTTTCTGTAGTAACCTGCAATTGTATGTATCTCTGTGAGGCATGTTGTGAGGTAGTTTTCATAAAAATGCTCTAAGCTAGATGAAGTTATATCCTGCTGCGTTCATGCCTGGTGCCTTTAAGAGTGAGTTTGGTAGGTAAATGAGGAGATGACCTCAATGACATGAAGTGACACACTATTCATGACCTCAGAGTCCTTATGTCATTAAATACTACAGCATGAAGCACGCTGCAGCCATCCACACTGGTCTTAATGAAAGTAAAAAGAAAGCACCTGCTCTTCTCAACAAATTGACACCTTGGAATACATTGCACAGCGTCACGTTCAAAAGATCTGATGCTTCATTGGTCTCTGCAAATGTGCTGACTCCAGTCCAGCCAGAACTGAATAATGTGGAAATGTCCTCTTACCACTGCACTGGGGACACTGCAAGCCATAATTAGTTAACGATCGTAATGCTCCCAGTCTCTTTGGATGAATAATTCCCTCACAGAAAACAGAAAATTTGTGTTAACCAAAATTATTCTTATTTGGCTGATTGTTTTTGTAACAAACAAAATTGTGTTATCACGCACGGAAGGCATCAGATTTCCAGTTTTGGGGGAATAACTTTGTCTGGGCTTAACTTATAACAACAAAGAGAATAAAGCAAATAAAATGAAATTATTTTTGCTTGTTTTTTTTTTTTTTTTTTTTTTGATGAACAAAATATTGCCTGTCACCTGACACAGCTTGCCAAGAAAACACATTTTGGATCGGAGTATTCTGGTTTGATATTTCAGTTGGCTGTCGTGCTGAAAATAAACTACTGCTCACAAAGCTGTTCTGTGAGTCAGAGGAGGTTTCCAAAAGACAAGGGCTCTCTCCCTCTTGTCAGCTGCTGTTGCAGCGCAGCACCTCGACTCCCTAAGCCATGAATATTGACCGAGGCACTGCCTCATAGTGAACATCTGCAGCCTCGTGGGTCCTGAACAAATGCAAAAATCAGCAATGGGATCCACATCAGTTTAGTTTTCTACACTCAAGTATGTGTACAGATTTTCTTTACAGTCAATGGAGAGAAGGAGAAACAGTAAAGATTTATCTCATCTCAAGACATATACTTAGAAAAGATTGGATCCTACAGAGGGATTCATCTCCAAAGCTACAGACTACGTAAGGCCCTGGGACACTTCTAGAAGGGTACAAGGGTCTGAGATGAAGCTTGTCCCTATGTATTATTTCTTATGCCAGGCAAATTCTAGTCAAGATATTTCTCACCATTTCTACACCAAAACTGAACACTACTGGCAACCTGATGTTTTCACTGAGAAAGTCTTATTTTCTTTTTGCTTGTGCAGGTATAAAAAAGTGTTTCTTCATGAAAGACCACAAATATCACCTGCTGTAAAGCTGGAGGAAGACAGGGGAAGTCTGTTTTCATTATGCACGTGGTATGAAGAACATCTGAGTGCAGGCCTAGAATTTGTTACACAAAAGGCAATCCAGATAACTTTGCATTTGAATTAATTTTGTATACGGAAAGATTGGGACTTAGAGTAGCAAGTTTTGTTCATCTCTTACCACGCGCTGCCAAAATACCATGCAACTACGTGACTGTAGGGCACCATATGAACCAGGTCTTTCTTTTTCCCCCCAAGGAGAAACGGAGATGTTTGCAGATAAAACAAGGTAACATTGTAGCACTCCTTAGTAGTTACAGTTCATTAACATGAGAATAACCGCTCTTACGCAAGCAACAGGTGCGAGCAACAGGTGCGAGCAATGTGCCTGAGTGACTGGAGGGGTGGAGCCAGGATCCGACCCTTCTCAGACCTCATTTAAGGGCTGGCAAGGGAGGCAAAAGGTTTCTTACTGAAGATCCTTGTGTACCTGAGGCCTTTTGAAGGTAAGCAGATTCTTTCTTTTGTTTCTGTACTTATAGCTGTTGTATTTTGGCAAGTCCCCACATGCTGCGGCCTAGGCCCTTGCTTCTCGGCTGTCCTTGCATTGCTTTCCGTTGCGTTACAACGGGTAAACTCAGGTGCACTTCACTGGGCCTTTGTGTAAGGATTAGGAGCTGAGGTGTACACCAGGCTAATTATGCTGTTGGTTGTAGTCCAATGGAGACTTAAACTTGCAACTTATTAGAGTTTATTGAATTGCCAACCCAAGCATTTCTTAAAATAAACAGTCTTCTCTTAATTTTGCTGAAACTTCAGGTTCTTGTAATATGATTGTTAAAGGTAATAAAATTTCATCAACTTAAATATCATAAGCTTTGGGTGTTCAGTAAAGCAGAACTAATCTTGTTCTAAAGCAAAAAGCTTTTCTCTAACCCTGGAGTTTGCTGAGGAAACCAACCCTCAGCCGAGCTGGAAACAGAGAAAGCATAGGTGGATTCAGCTGTGTTGCAACACCCAGGTGATGCTGATGACCCGAGCAGCTGAACCATCTTTGTGGACAATATCTCCTTCTGAATCAGGTGTGGTGTTAATTGGGTTTGTAAGAAGGAAGAAGTTAAGTACTTGGTAGTTTTTGTTTCTCCTGTTTCTGAGAACAAGTTTTTAAGTTGGACTGGTTGGTAAAGACAGATCTGGGATGGGTTGTGAGCCTGTGATGTCTTCTGGGTATGTAATCAGACTTCTCTCTGAGCAGTAGGAGGTAAATCCTGGTCTTGTTTACGTGTGTATGGGTTTGGTGGGTTTTTTGTGATTTGGAAGTAAATGTTTGGTCCTGTTTTTAGAGAAGACTGAAAAATTGAGCTTTCTTGAGAAACTGTGATATTCGGATGCTTGTTTTCGTTATGTGTTGGGATGAAATGAAAAGATCAAAACTTTTTGGGGGGAAGAAAAGCCTCAAAAATACATTGATCTATAAATGCGAGTTATGTTGTTTCAACATGTTCAGTCAGTTTGTGTGGTTCAGTCAAACTCTTTGCTTTTTTAAAGAAAACTCTTTCAAAATTATACTCTTCCAGAAGCTGAGTTCTCTGTAGTAAAAACATCTAACAAGCTTTGTGGTTAATGTTAAGGATTCTTATCCCTTGGTCTCCCAACTACTCTATCTGTGATACAGCTTCACAGATCTATTTATTTTGTATTTGTACAAAAAGTGAAATGATGCAGATGCTGTGCTCCCAAGATTTTATTTTCTAGTTGGGTTGTAAGCGGTGGAAATGTATTTTACACTTTAAAGTAATTGTGGATGTAATTTTTTGCTTGAAGTGTACCTCAGACACATGACGTCTCTTCCTTTTGGTCTAACAGGTTTATGGTGCCTAGTGCTGTGAGTAATGCTGACCAACCTCTACCCCTCTGGTGTTAGCTGGGCTAATATCTGCAAATATCAGACAGACAACATCCAGATAGGAGAATCCTGACCTTGTCAGAGAAATCTGAGCTTTCTCTCTCAAGAAGAAAATATTGCTCCTCTGCACCTCTCACTGAGCAGGGTTGCCCTGACTCTGGTGGTATCTGTAGCCCCCCTCTGGAGTAGCAGAATTTGAGTGTGGTGTCAGTAATGGCTTACTGTTTCTGGTTTACTCCTGTGTTGTGATGCTTTGTATTGGTTGTTGTGTTTTAGGGGGTGTTTCATATTCAGAGTTAAAGCTCTTGTGTGCAAATGAGTTGTCCTTATTGATTTGAAAAGGCTGAACTTTAAATAGCTGTTGTTTAATGTCCTGGAACATTGATAGTAGATTAGAAAGATATCCCTGAGTCATTGCCCTGAATGTTGGAGAATATACATGTCAAACAGTTCTAAGAAATTAATTTGTGTCGTTGAAGAGAGCAGGAAACAACATAAACCTCCTGTTCACTCTTTTCCTTCTCTTAGCAGTATTCTTCAAAAAATCTAAACTATTTATCACTTTTTTCTAATTTATTGTGTATATATGTTGTATATCTACAATACACTGTATGTATACTGCCTTTGAGTGCATACTCTTTAGCTCCCTCAAATTTCTGGTTAGGACAAGTTATTTTTTTTAGTCAGCATTTACTGAGAGTGGTAGCGTGGCTTTTAGGATATATAGTGAGATATTCTTTGATAGCTTCAAATCTCCATTTCCCACTGCCATCCAATTCAAATGCTCTCTTCTGGCTGATTTGGCACATATCTGTTTTCAGTTGAGAGCAATTTATTACACTAGTGCTTTTAAAGCAGTAGGTAGATGGAGTCCTGTTTTGGGTTGTGCACTTTCTCTGCGTATGGCAAATGTGATCAGATTAGAGTCCCTGCATTGTCATTAGCTGACTTTCAGGTTCTTTCAGGAGTTTGTCTTTAACTGTCCCGATGAGCCTCCATATTAACATCATTCAGGTGCTTGCTTCAAATATTCCTTTCTCTACAGTGTGTTACCCTGCTCACCAGGTAGCAGCTGTTCTACCAGTCTCCCTCTCACACAGACACTTTCTTTCTAAATGTCACGGGTGACTCTGATATTCAAATGAAAGTAAATTGTGCTACAGAAGGACTTAGCAATTAAAATCACAACAACAAACACCTCCCATCCAAGCAGAACAGCAAACAACTCATTAGAATCATTCCAGCCTGTTGGAACCTGACTTCCACTTGCACACTGATGCAGAGCTGCGAGGCACTTCTTCCCATCAGTCTGAATCAGTCTTTTGCTGACTTCTTACAACACAGCATAGATAAGAGCTCTTCAGTGGTAATTTGCTTGAGTTCTTCAGAAGGAGAAATAAGCAAATACTAATACACACAATAAGCCTAATGTATCTATATATGTGAGCAAGGTCAGTGTGCTGTTTCTTTCTCCCATTTTCTTAGAGATGAAAGCAACTGAAGGGTTTGGGTGTGTTTTCTTTCTGTTATTTAAGCTATATGTTTGTATGTTCTGCCAGATGCTGTTCTCATAGCTGTTCTCTATGACTGCCTTGTGAACCTGGTGTCATTGCACAATATGGAGCTCTGTGAGTTGTGTGGCTGTGTTGGACTGAGTGGCTGACTGAGGTCAAGGTTTTGGGCACTGCCTTGGCAGAGCACCCCATAAGTTACCCCATACAGTGTTTGACACGCATTTTCTGTTTGGAAGGTACAGGTGGGTTATTTCAGTGTACTGGGTTGCTATTTCCACCCTGGGCAAGGGCTTTCTAGAGAGACCAGCAGAAGCTGCTCCAGGTGGGAGTTCAGGAATGATTTTAAGGCTGGGTTGGAGAAAGGGAAACTTCAAGGGCAAAGGTGAGTTAAGTGATACCACAGCCATCACCTCTGCCCTTGAATTATGGTGGAGTCTGAGGTATCAAGGAGCTTGTATAAAGTGAAAGGACACATTGAGAGCAACGCCTTGGCTTCATTTCTGATTACAAAATTTTGATCAGTGGTGTTATATCATGGCAACAAGAAGGGAAGGTGAGCCTGGTTTTACTGGGTTGTAGCAGGGGCCTGTCAGTAGTTTTTTTTTGTGAATAGCATGGGAGGTAGTTTGATGCTGAACTTCACAACGTGTCATAGGCAGTAATGAAAATATCTTGGATAAGAGCATCCTGAATGCAAGTTGTCACATTGTGACAGATAGGATGTGCTAAGCAGAAACTCAGTTGCTCATGAAGCAACCTACCTGTCCATTGCAACAGGGACAACTAGTAAGTGTGTTTTAGCTTTTACATATTCATGGTTAGGCTGAGATGAGCCAACCGGAAAGACAGTTTGGCTTTGCAATGAACTGTGTTGGAGTTGATGTGTATCCATCTACTTCGGGACTTGAAGGTGAAATTCAGTGGAGGGCTCAGTAGGATCTATGCACTGATTACATCCCCCCTCAATCCCTTGTGCAGAGGAATGGATCTCACCTTATCTGACCCTTTGTACTACATTTTATAGTTTCCAGTTGCTAGATTTTTCCTTTTTAACAGTACCCTTCCTTGATGTACATCTGCTTTGGCTTACCTGTATCTTGAAGTGAACGGCAGTTGGGGTGTCTTTTGTCTGCAGACTAGTACAGAGGCAACTGAATTATTTACTTTCATAGTGAAATCCATTTCTTCTCAAGTCTTCTGCAACCGAGGTAGTGTTTGCAAAATGCTTTGAAGATAAAAAAAGCACTACAGTATATAAATATTATGTATTTTTATATCTTCATCATCTGTGCTCTTAAAATTAATATGAGAAAACCGTGTGAATACCCAAATGCCCGGTAAAATGCTTATCCTTCCTCTAATCTTAATGCTTTATTTTCATCTATGAATCCTCTTAATCTTTGAAATTAATTACCATGATTAAAAGTGGGAAATGTTTTCCCAGAACAATTTAATTGTTCTGTTGCAAATCTTCATACTCATTTTGCATCATTAGTTTAATTTCTTTGCATATTAAAGCACATACATGCGCACTATCCTGGATATGACATCTCTCTTTTTGGAGTGAAGGGGAGCCTTGCTTTGCTACTTGCTGACCATTGTCAAAATTGATCTCTTATACCCGTAGCCTCAGAACAAGGAGCCTTGTCTTATCTGCCTTAGGATCCTCTGTGTTGGTGAAGGCCAAGCCTACTGGCCTCTCAGCCAGTGCTCAGGAGATTTTTTTTTTATTAATCCAAAAGAACTGGCTTAGGAAAATGAGATGCTCGACAGAAAGGATATATTTGAACTGTAAGAGTGCCAGGAGAAGAGAACTGTTAAACTGGAGTAGTAAGACTTGCACAAATGACAAATTGAGCTTAACTCCATGTCCCATTTCTTTCATTGTCCTTGTCAACTATCTGATTTCTACTCCAGTGTCAGAAAACCAAATACAGGAGAACTTCTGCTGTGTTGGGGAAGCAAAATGGAACAAAGACTGATAGCATAATAACTGATTGGTGAATAGGACCAACAAATGTTTTTCCTAATAATTGAAGCAAGAATAAATTGTTGCTGTGGTTGGGGTTTGAACCAGTCTTTGCCAAGTATTGCTGATATCTGTATCCAGGTTTGTCTCATTCATTTGTTGCCTACTGCAGGTGTGCGTGCCTGAGCCATACTTGCTATTAACAGTTTACAAAGAGAAGAGAGAAAATATCCAAGTCTTTACACTTTTAAGATCTCCTGACCAGAGCCAGTGGGAGAGTAGGGGAAAATGGACCTCTTAAAATATCAGTGTCAGTACATTTTGAAGAAGCTCTACGTGCAGTAATCATAGCATGAGGCTTTAAGGAAGTCAACTGAATGGTTCCCTAGGAAGATCCTGCTTTGATATAACACAAAGTTCTTTTTGTTGCAAGAATGGCAAAAAGAAAGGGGACAGTGTGTGAGCTGAAGAGACTGAAATAGTCACATCACAGGCAATCAAAATGGATCTCTTGCTGTAGATCACAACAGTACAGAATTTCTAATGTGGAAAGGATTCCAGAATAGAAAGGAAGGCATCCACAGTTCAAGAAGAGAACAAAGGAGGGATATCTTCTATTGCCTTTTAATTTTTTCTGTCCTGCTCTCATCCAAACAAAGAGAAAGGTCAGGCATGAGATGTAGAGATTACTTCGGCAATACAGGCATTGCTTTAAATACACGTGACTGAAAAAACAGGGAAATTATTCATGTGGAAACACTGCAGAAATAACTGTTAGTTCAGTTGAGTGTGGAAAGAGGTGCGTGTATATGGGGGGGAAGAGTGAGAGGCAGCTCATTCAGAAAGTGGAAAGAGAACCAGCAGGACAAAGCAGCAGGAGCTGAAATAAGGAAAAACCTGTAAAGTTGTTAAGCTAGCTGAAAGGGTGCTGGGAGTATGGAGCCATGAAATGGGATAGGGTGGGGATGTCTGAGCTGCTGTGGATTGTACAGGAAATTCCTTAAAAAGGGGAGGAATGGAGTGTTTGTGCTCTAGATGATCCAGGTGTGAAGCTCAAAATGGCGAAGAAATGGTTGGTTTGTTCTTGAAGGCTCATTCTTTTTAATTCGCCCTGGAATACCACTGGCATTCTTGGCCATAAGGGCATGCTGCTGGCTTGTGGCAACTTGATGATGCATCAAGGGATAGTGTGGGAAGGAAGTCAAAAGAACCTCAGCCATTTTCTATTTAGGTATGGGGATGGAAGCAAAGAAACGTGTATTCTGATATTCCCACATTCTTCAAAGCACAAAGTTCCAAGGTATCACTCAAACAAACAGAACAAGTGTCTATAAAAATTTCACAAACTGCATCTTGACCTCCCTTCCTTCTTTGCTCTCGTGCTTCAGAGGGAGGATTAGATGTAAGCTCCAGTGCCGTGGTCAGCTCCTGTGCTTACTTTATTGCTTTGCCTGTTCCCTACTGTGGCTCTAGAGAGTACAAAAAATCTTTTATGTAATGAAAGTTAGCCCAGGAGGAGGATCTGCTCTGAGATTCCCCAGAAGACCACACCAGCTGTAGTTTAACCTTTTACTTCCGGAGGATTTGCCAAGGAAGGAATTTATATTTTTCTCCCTAGACAAATGTATTAATATTTAATAAAATGTGAAGCCATGTGACACTTCCACAGAAAATAACAAATTTACATAAACCTTTGCTATGTTTGAACAGAACAAGATGAATTGAAGAGGTTTAACACAGATAACTTTTCTTTGGTAAAAAAAATAATGAAAAATAACGTACCCAGAAGGCATCAACTTCAGAAAGGAGAGGTTTGCATTACTCCCTATCAAGTAATCTTGGGACTTAAAAAAAAAAAAAAAGGGGAGGTGGATTACTGAGTGTGCACTGAGTCAAAGGAGGTTTTTCCGTACAGTCATCTCATACTCTGTGAGACTGAAGCAAGTCTTTTTACTCATTTTTTCAGTTTGGTTTTTTTTGAGATCATTCTAAGGTGAGTCTATAGGCTAAAAAATTAAACTGTTTTAAAGAAAAATAATTTGGAGGGAAGAGAATAAACCAGAGTTTATGCCAGTTGGTATATCTCCCTGGTGACAATCTCACTTGACTTCCCTCATTTTCCTTCAGTATCCTCTGTCTGGATGCTGGGGGATGCTGGTGTTACCCCCCAAGGACAGATGGGGGCCATAGAGGCCATGAACATCATGATGCAACAGCTCCATCCCAGTGCAGTGGAGGTACACTGAAGGAAAGCTTTGACTTTGTGGTACCTTCACACCAGTCCCTTTCACTGTCTCTCTCTTCCCTTCAGTTGTATGTACACCCACAGAGGTGAAAGCATCAATAAAAGACTGTTCAGTTAAAGAGCATTTCCCTCTTGGCTCACCATTTTTGCACAAAAGGCTTCACAGAGACATTTGCTAACTCTATTTTAGAAGGATATATCAAGTCTTCTACCAGGACACTGTGCAGTCTTTTTCAGTATCGCTTCACTCTCCATTGCCAAGCTTTTAAACAAAAATAAACCAAGATAATGTCTATAAATCATCTTCCCTCCTTTCCAGCTCAGCGCCAGTGGAAGACTGTGGTAAGTTATCATGTTTTTAACTATGAACCTGTCTGGCTCTTTGTCATTTATCTTGTGTCTCCCACTCTGGTCTGGCTCAAGGCTGAACATTAGCAAATGATGAATGTGGGGCTGTCTATCCTGGTTTGTACTGGCATTATTAACCCATATTCTTCTGAATATTTCATAATGTAATACATTATTCAATAGTTGCTGGAATTGTGGTAATTGACTCTCAGGTTAGCTACCCTGTGTGTGGGGCTAGGACAGAAATGTTTGCTATCTGGGGCAGTCTTGCATTCTCAAGGATTTTTCCTTACCTGTGTGACTCTGACTGGCAGGCTAGCAAGTGTAAGTTGGCTGTTTCACATGTATGCACACATCTGTCCTAATGATGTTTTTTTTGGGGGGGGGGAGGGGGGGGGTTCTGGTATCACATTTTGATCATTTCTAAGATAATAACTAATTGTGTGATGTAGTGACTGTGAGTGTAACTTACAGTAAAATTTGTTCTGATTAAATAAGGTATTCATTTTCATTTGTCCCCTATATATCTATTTTCTTTTGTCTTTTATTCTTTTTCCCCTGAGACATTTCTGCAGAGACCAGCTTCAGAGCAGGTAAGGCTGTGCTGGGAAAGGGATCCAAAGCAAAAAGGGCTGATGGAAACTTCTTTTGGGGGCTTTTGGAGGCCAGTGGAAGTGCTTTGCCTGTGCAGGGGATCTAGCAGCTTGTGGGTGGGCTGCTGAGCTAGTGTGGGTGGCGCTGGCACTGCCTGCCATCTTGTGGGCTACCAGGCCTTAAGTAGCCTCTGGGTGGGCGGCAGCTGCTGCATTACTTCCTACTGTAGAGCATGTAGGACATAAGGTGAGTTTGATTGCTCTAAGTGGTTAAAGATCTAGGGTGCTCATCCTAACTGAGCCTACCTGTTTGAGTTGGAAGGGATCAGTTTCTTGTAGAGATCCAGCCATGGTTGCTACTCCATCAAAGGCTGTTAAAAAACTGTGAGTACCTGAACAGAGGCCCCACACAAACATGTGGGTGTCCAGGCTGCTGGATGCGGAGGGTGCTGGAGCCTGGCACTGTGTGATTGCCTCAGAAAGCACCTGCTATGTATAAATGGCAGTGAAGGAAAAACATAATTGCTGTATTCATCCTCTAGATGCAGCCAAGGTCCACAGTTTATTTATACCCTGATAGTGTGATGGCCTTATCATTGGATGTCTTCAAATTCAGTCTAGAAGTGAGCAGAGAGACACTGTTCTACCCTTCTGTGTTTTAGTGTCTATTTAGGAGTCCACATCACAGAGCAATAGCATTATGCCCAGTGTTTCTCCAGGAGACTCCTTTCTGAGAAGTAGCTTGGAATGAGTATGGAAGCAATGTATACCTTGACTAGGGAAACTGAGGCAGATCTGCTGACCATGAAGCAGACTTAGTTTTTGGATTGATGTACATGTAACCATGTGTGGTAAGAAGGAGCATATTGCCACAAGATCTTAACAGCTATAACCCATCTATGGGCTTCTAGCTTTCTCATCTTCCTTTTCTTACTGCATGGTCACTGGAAGAGATAGCCAATGCATGTGGAGGGTCTCTAGGCAGAGATCTGGTGTAGGTCTCAGGATGTTTATTTTAAGATCTCTACTCTGCTTTTTCTTCTCTTAAAGGTATTTTTTTTTTTTTAACCCACTTCAGGTCAAGAAAATTTCCAGAACTTTGCCTGTTCCCTCCACTGAACTCCTGTATGATGGTGGGACATGGTCTCTATAACAGTCTTCAACCTGCAGGACTGTTCAGTACTGTGCTCCTTAAAATAGCACTATTGCTCCAGTATAAATGGAGGGAAGGTCCATAAATCTGTGCTGCTAGCAGCAGTCTATGAAGACAAATGATGAACTGGGAAATATGTTTTGGGCAATGGAAAGATGTTCTCGTGTCCCTACTTGCTCCTGCTGCAGGGATGTTGTCATCAGGGGATTAAAACCCCAAAAGAGATTGTTGCCTGCAGCTATTTGCGTATGTAAAAAAATCTTCAGGATATCACCTCCAAGAGAGCTCAAGGTCATAACTGGTGGAGCTGGGTTTTTCTGCAGAACGTCTGCATCTGTAGGTAGATGGTTAATGAGCTGCTAATTGGATAAGAAAAAAGAGGGAAATGAACAGAGGAGCTGTGTATCTGAATCAGTAGAGTTGTGAGATGTGGAAACATACAGGGTATTTTTGGCTGTAGCACTTATTCCTTCCTTCTCACCTGTGTAGGAGGTGAATCTTTCCTGGGACTCCCCTGGAGACCTCCTTGTCCCACGTAACTGCTCTGCTGGTGCATAGATACGGAGCTCAGGTTCCATTTCAGCTGGTTGAGGAGCTGTCGCTGACAGCTCTGCCTCTGTGGAGGGAGAGGAGGGAGAAGATGTTGGCATAAGTGTCCGTCAGGAGTTTCTGAGAGCTCCTCATTGATTCTGCTCCTGAAGTTAACTGTTGTTTACAAATACACTCTGCAGGGGTCTTGCTATCCTTACTTTGTGCTTTAGTGAAGGATGGGGTTTCACCTGAAGTAAAGGTAAGGAAGGAGCAATCCAAGGGGCCAAGGGTGACAAAGTGGAAGTGGAGTGGAAAATCTTAGAGCTTTTATGCCTAATCACATGCATAAAAGGTATCGGAGTTGAGTGAAAATAGCCTGTGCCATCCTGCACAAATCATTTAAACTTCCTATTCCTCAGCAGTCATGGCAGCAAAATCAGCATTCAGGCAATTTAATCATGTTTTCGAGGATTACTGCAGATGAGATCAGTGGCTTTCAGAGGAAGGTGGTGTAGGTGCTCTGTATCTACATGCTACTCTGTCCGCTGCTGTCAAAGGGTCACACTGGCAGCTGCTGCCTGGGACAAATCTCATTATTTGGAACAATGGGAGGGGACCTAAAAGATCATGAAGTCCAATTGCCTGATCGCTTCAGGGATAACCAAAATTAAAGTATGCTATTAAGGGTATTATCCAAATGCTTTCTGAATACTAACAGTATGGGACGCTGACCACTTCACAAAGAAACCTGTTCCAGTGTTTGGTCAACCTCATGGTAAAGAAACTTTTCCTGATATGTGGTCTGAATCTCTCCTAACTGTTGAGCTGTGACCACTGAAGAAAATGTATAGATAATGATGCTCACATTCGACCAATGGATAGTTTCTCTAAATTGCACAGAAACCCAGTTATTTTGGGTTCCCCAAACCATCACTTTGTTCTGTGATGAGCATCTTTCCACTTTCAGCATCTTGTGGGACTTCTTGCATCACTGCCTTGCCAATACATGAGGAAACTATAAGCATTTGGGGGGAAAAAAGAATTTTGGTTTGTTTTCTTGTTCTCTTCCATGTAGTCTTTTCATAATGGTCCTTATGGAAATATTTCTTTTAAATATCATTTAACTATTAAATTAAGATATGACCTCTCTAGTAGCCTTCATTTCTCTTAAAAAAAATATTTGAAATTGTTGATGCTTTTATTATAAGACTGACAATTTAGATTTCAGTCACTGCATTGATTTGGATATTTTTTTGCACACCAGAAATCAGTTTCTGTGGTTTATTTTCCCTCTCTGAGACAAAGATAAAGTAACACCCTGGATGTTGCAGGGTAGGTTGTAAGGTTATGGTAATCAATGATCACTCTCTGTGGATGGGGATTGCTATCCTCATGCAAAATGCTAGTGTTGCATATGTTCCTGGTGCCTATAATTTCTACCTGCCTTTCAGGCTGAATGGCACTGAGTTACTGTTCAAAACATGCTTAGATCCTCTGGGGACAGTAGGGTTTTCAAGGTCCAGTACCATGCACAGTGAAAGATGTGATAAATGCTAAAGCTGTTTCCTAAGTGAAATGAAGACTACAAAAATTATACCAGTGCTGATGAAGGTGAGCAGCAAGCCTTAGATTTATACAGGGGAAAATGACAGCATTATCAGTCAGTTATCATGGCAACCAAGGAGCCTAGAATTTGGGTGTCAACTTTACAATCATATTGTCTCTACCTGACATAACAGGCTGCTTTCCTGCAAGAGAATTTAATTGTGTCTCCACTGGAGGTCATTGAAATGTTGAAGAATCTGACTGCACTCCGGAGCTGAGAGAATTCAGATTTCTTCCAGATACCTTTAGAGATGTACAGGAGGAAGAAAAAAAGTGGGGGTGGAGGGGAGGCAGCTCTATGAAAGCCAGGTACAAATATCAGTTGTGTGGTATACTCTGCCCCATTTTGGTTGATATGAATTTCATGCTCTGTGGTATCCAGGGACTGAAGTTAAAATACTGTAAATCCAGGTCTTCTCTAGAGACAGCACAAGCTACTGTTTTTCAACAAGAAGTTGAACCAAGGATGCCAGCAAGGGCAGAGGTCTATGATGAAATGTCATCTTTGAATGATCAGCTTGTCTTATTTTAGATGCATATACATGCTTATGTCTGCATTAGAGTCTGCAATGAGAAAACTATAAAAAGCTTTAGAAGCATGGATTTAGTCAGATAATTTCTCCTTTTGGTAGAGAAATGAGATTATGATGTAAAATAAATCAGTGGCAGAATTAGAAACCAGAAAATCTTGATCTGGGGTGCTTAATCCTTGACCTGTTGCTCAAATAATGGTAAGAGCAATCAGGCTATGCTGGAATCCTCTTACTGAGCATGTGATGAACATGTAATCTATTTCTAAACTATGAACTGGAGGGGATTTATTCAGAACTGGTTTTCTTCTCTGCTTGAGATAAAGATGAATAACAAGCTGCATGATGTAGATGCAGGACTACAGTTGCAGCAAATTTGGGTACAACCACTTCCTAGTACATTCAGGAGGGAACCAATTGCTTCCAGCGAGGGCTGTACCTATCTGATACAATATAGTGCAATAATATGATGCTATGCTATTGCTTTAATGCAAAGCTTTTAAGCTTAACTGTATGGTCTATGCATGGTCTTTTACTCTCATTTATTTATTGAATTTAAATCAGATTTTAAAGCCTCAGCATTTCAGCCACTTTCTTACTTGTCTTGAAAACTAAAAAATGATATATCATTATTCTAAAAAGCCACAGTGGGGAATAAAACTATATTTGTCCTGGGCATATTACTAGCCCGGTGGGAATCAACTAAATTTCTCACCTTGCTGCTAAATCTCATTGAATGAGAGCCACCAAATATCAATCAGCCAGCAGCATCCTGGGCTTGTCTTTCTCTAGTAAGGCAGAGAAAGAGTCAGTCACCTCACCCCTTTCCACATTCAGTTAAGTGTGGTGTTGCGTTGGTGTGAAGGATCAGGGTAATGGCTGCATCCAGCAGAACTAAAGATGGCTGGAGGTGCTAACTGGCAGTTGTGGAACAGGGAATTGCTGCTACCATAAGGTGGAGATGCTTTCTAGCAGAAGCTTTCCAAAAGGTTAGAATGAATGTGGTAGGAAGCAGGCCATAGTGGCTCAGGTAGACTGGGAGATAGCGTTGTGGTTAGCTGTGAGTGGGACTCAGAAGGGCAGCATCTTCTGTTTCCAAATTCCTCCAGGCCTTGTGGTCCGAGACAGGAAGATAAAAAGCTGGGGGACCTTTTTGTGTTGGTTACAGGAAAGGCTGTGCTAGGAATGATGTTATTTAGAAGGGAGAGGAACACTAATGTGGGTGGATGTCAGACATAACTGCTCAGGGCTATACTAATTAATGCATGGTACCTCAGCTTCACATCTGCTGCGGTGCTGCTTCGTGCTCCCAGCTGCACTTCAGGGAGGGATAAACAGGGGTGAGGAGGACAGGAGCTCTGGTTGTCTTTGACCTGAGGAAAATCCATACTAGCACTTAGCAGTCCCCTTAGTGCTGCTGCAGTGACACAAACAGGATTTAGGGAGAGGAAGAAACTTGTCCCTTTTGGTCCCCCAGAACACCTGAATCAGGCCCTTGAGCATCAGATCCTTCCATGGAGATGTCCCTTCACTTGCTTAGTTTGACTTCTCTTATCCCCATGTAAGATCATTTTGTTACACGTAACATGTTTATTGCTAAAAGTTATGTAAAGGATGATTAAAAAAACCATTCAACTTTGAAGGTAATTACCTAAAATCAAAAGCACGAGAAAGCATGCTCCCTCCTATAAATGTGTTGCAGGTCGTGTAAGTCATGCTAAGATTTGGAGTTAGACGAGGAATTTTTCACAACAGAATGCTATGTGTAGCTTGCAGTTTCACACATCCACTTTATCTCCACAAGCGAAGTATGTCTTCTCCCTGCCATCTCCTCCTGCAAAGCCCTCCCCACGCTGCAGCCTATTCGATGCCACAGCACCTGTTGGAGACGTTTGTCAGGTTCATGTCTCAGTGAAATAAACTGAGAGCAGCAGAGCTGGTGTGAGAAATATTGGAGTGAGATAATTTAACAGCAGACATAGTAGGACTAATTCTGCATCTCCCACTTTGTGACTGGTAGAAAACTGGCAGCTGCCAGACAGGAGAAATAATTTTCTAATGTAATTGCTTTGAACTGTCCTGCAGCTCAAAGGACTCCTTTATTTTTTTTTAATTTTTCAAACAGATGGGTTTTACTGCATTGGAAGATGTGAAATGAAGGAAAGTCTATGCCCTGAATTGGTTTTGAGTCGCTGCCTTCTGTTTGTGACTGATCTTAACTGCAGCTAGTGGGAGATCGTGCTTATGCAGTTCAGGAAATCAGATGGAGTTGGTGAGGGGGATGGAGGACGGATATTATTCAGTTAGAAAATTGACTGTACTCCCTCCTTCACAGGGCAATGGAGAGGGGCTGCAGAAAGCCTTTGTGTTTCTTAAAGGGAAGTCTAGTAGAAGGTATTATAAAAGAAGTTTATGCCTTTACTGTTATGCCTTTATTCTTTGTACTGTGCAGAAACCCATACCAGTTATTAGATTGTACAGCCATTGCTGCTGCTGGCACGTGGTGGGTTCTCACATATCTATTTATAAATGACAGCTTTACTGGGCTGGGTACTGTACAAACACCAGGGGCTTAAACCTTCAGCAGATGACTTTATCCATGGGAATATATTAAAATGAAATGTGTAGGTTGCTCCAGAAGTAATGCCTCCTATTTATACTTGTGGAAACCACAGCAGATACAAAGATCACAACAACATTATTTAATAGAGCACATTCTCAGCTACAAAACTACTTTTTCAGTGTAGTCACCACCATGAGCTGACTTGTGCAGATGAGCAGATTGAGATGCTCTTCAATTTCTGATGTGACAGCTGACAAGCCATGTTCTGAATGGCCATGCACTTTCACATTGCTGTTGCTGCTGTTGAATCTGCCTCATTCATCTCCCACTGCCTCACTGTGCTCGCATCTACTCTTTGGTTTCTGTAAATGTTGAGCAAGCATCAAAGAATGTCAAAGGATGCAATTTTTTTTTCCACAAGTAGGAACTCAGTGACACTTCTTTGCTTCATCGACACTTCTGTATCAGACACCGTTCTGTCAGACTGCCCCTTTGCTGCTGTGTTACACAGCAACAAGATGTGATGGAATATTAGTGGGAAGGTTCAACCTCTACTACCTTCCCAACAGTGTCTGACTCTGATGTTGTTATCAGACAAAAGTTGTGGCAGTTGTGATACAACAAAATAGAAAGCATTACTTTCAGAGCAGCCTGAAATACAAGCCTGACTCAGCTTACATAGATTAGTTCTTGTGTGAAGCTGGAAGCAGGCTGTTGCAAAAAGGTGCTCCCTGAGCTGCAGGGGAATCCTACTCCTATGGAGGTGCGTCGAACTCCTCCATCACGGTGGCAGAAATGGAATCACGTTAGCTTGAAGATGAGGAGGCTAATCTGTCTGTTGCTGGCTCTGTCTGGCTTCAGTTTCCTTTTTTAATTTAGTGCTTTGTTTGCATTAAGCAGAAGGCTGTAATTTGTCTTTCTTTGGACTAGAAATTCAGCTGCAGTGTTGTTCTCCTGTTTCTTGTTCTACTTCTCATCTGTCTCCTTTTAATTTCCCTTCTACTACTACAGTTTCCCTCCCACAAGGGGCTGTGGGGGTCTGGTGTCCTGCTTTCAGGGCTTTCTGTCCTAGAAGCCACCGTGGTGTTCTGATAACCTCTATCCTGGAGCTGTGCAGCTCTGGAGCCTCTCCTTGTCTGCAGTACGTTTGCTGTGCTGCAGTCCCTGTAGGAAAGGTGTGGGGATTTTGCTTCGGTCATTAAAATCAATCTGTGTCCTAGCTTGGAAAGAGTTCCCAGATTCAGAGAGTTCATACTAGCTGAGCAGCACCTCCCTTCTGGGAGAGCCTCATTAATTTATGGGTTGCTAATTTCTGTGAAAGTATCTTTCATGAACAAAATCTCCCCCAAGGTCTCTGCCTTTTTGTCAGTAAGCATCAGAAGCTTGTAGTGAAGCCTTGTATTACGAAGATTTCATTACTTACACTAAGTATACTCCAGAGCATTTATTAATGTACTGTAAAGCAAAAGGAATAATTAAAAATAAACTATGCTTGTCAAAGAAATAAAGTGCATCTTATGGTGCATGATCCTCGTTTCTTCTGAAAATTGCCCTTGTTCATCTGGCCATTAATTCAGAGAGCACAAGAACTGCAGTATGGTCTTCAAGATGTTAGAGCAACTTAATGATGCTTTTCTTTAAGTAACAAGGGAAAGCACCTTATTTTTCTATAAGTGCATGACCAGTGACAGAAGCCCTCAAATCTCTTACATCCGGATTTCGACAGCATAAGTGATTTCAAGAAAGGATTATGGAAACTCAGACCACTGCATGCAGCCTATCCATTCAAAACCCAAGTGTACCTCAAACTGTCTACTGATATGTTTCCAGGCTGAATGGATGTTGTCTCTCGTAGGCTAATCTTTTCATTTCCAAAACTGCCATTCTTGGCCCGAATTGCAATTTGCTTCTTGGTGAAATGTCTTTTCTGTCCTTCTGGCAAGCTGTAGAAAATAAGGACAATGTGAAAAACAAAGAGCTTGAGACACTTCTGAGAGACATGTGGATATTCCCGTTCCCTCAGCATGACAGAGTTGAGCCTGCACAGAAACTTGAAATGTATTAAAATTCGATCACGCTACTATTGTCTCAACCTGTAGAGCAGCACTGTACTTATCTCTTCCTCAGCATCTCTCCCTGTCTGCTTCACTTTCAGAGGAGCTATGTGGCTGCTCAGGAAGAATTCTCTCCAATCCCACTAATGTATTCAGGCCCATTCAGTCGTATTGTTCTCCCAATGGAAAATTAGAGAAGTTAAAACAAAGGTGCTTATGGAAATGCTGCCAGTAAGTGCAGATGGAATACAAGAGGAAAGTGTAATTCATATATAGCTGTTCTTTTTTTTTTTTGCTTTTATTTGAAACAGACTTGCTTATTTTTGTACTCCAGGGAATGGAACATTTGCAAGTAACTATGTTTGCAACTAGAAGAATAATTAGGAAGAACAATAGCATGTATCTTGGAACTACCGGTATCTTTTGAGCTTGTTTTGCCTTTTTCCTCTTTCTTTTGTCCTGACCTAGTGGAATGTGTTTCTCAGATGTAAGTGGTATGGAGTGGGGGTTTGTTTCTGCAACATTTACTTCTAGAAAGATGTTTGCATGCTAAAATACTGCTCCATTGATTATGCTTAAACCATTAAGGAGGAGAATAACTTATCCTATTAATAAAGATGGGCCTGAATGAAAAAAATCTGATTCAAATGCTCTGCCAGTTCTTTTTCTGCCTTTCCTGCTGGATCCATATTGTGCAGTGAATATGGTATTTCATCCCTAATATCCCTAATTTTTCAGCACATCACTGCATGAACTTGAGGAAATCTTTGTCTTTGTGTCTCTATCTGCAGATCAGCTTTCCTCTGTGAACTCTTAAAAACTTGCTTTTAAGGAATTTAAGAATGTTATCTGCATCTTCAAGAGCCACTAGCCATCAGAATATCAAAACAAGGAACCTAGGAGAAATGATATATGAAAAGAAGAAAGGGCATCCCTAGGTGATTCCAAGGACAGAGGCATGAAATGAGCACACATGCATGAACTGGAGAGAAAGAACCTTAGTGCAATAAACTGCTTTGTTGAAGGGCAGTTCAGCATCTTTCCTGGGAGAAAGCTTCCGTGGGCAGTGGCCCTTTGTGGTGCCCAGCAGTACTTGCCTGACCTCCCTCCAGCCTCTGCAGAAACAGGCTGGACTGTTAATGCTTGGGGTCTGACCTTTCACATCTTTAGCTCTGCACTGACAAACAGAATAACAGCTGAGCAGGTCTTGCAGGTGGGACATTTACTACAGGGTTTCTCACTTTTTGTCTTGGGTGCCCAATAGAGGAAGGATTGTCTCACTTTTTGATCCTGAGGTGGTCCTTACAATCTCTGGATTAAAGATGCAGACTATTTGTTGAAGATTCCTATCTGGATGACTCGTTCCCTTCCTGCTGCTTCTGTTTCTCTCCTTTGACACTTTAAGGAAGAATCCAAAAGGGCAATCTTTTCCAGCAGTAACTTATTCCATGTTAGTGTAGTATCTCACATGGTGAGATCCTGAGGGGAATGCAGCTAATAAAAGTAACAAAATCCTTTCAGAAATGTTGGGTAGCATGGAAACAAATTTGCTATCAAGATGCTTCATGTTAAACTTTGGAATCTGTTCACCTATGGGTATGAATGAGATATTTTTATTCACAGTTCACATAGTATGAACATGGGTTTTTGTAAAATACATGTACCTTGACAAGAGAGTATAGTGCAGTTCCTTTTCAGTCTTCTGTATTTAAAAGTGCAGCCTTCTGAAAAGGTTAAGAGAGACTTTATTTTCTTTGCACGTGTGTTCTACAATCTGGCATTCCAGATGGGAGCAGGGAAAGCAGAATTTCAGAAACCCATTCTTGTATATTTAAGACAAAGGAATGGAACTTTAAAGTGTTTTCTTTTCAGGGTAATCAAATACATTCTTTTTTTCTAATTGCGTCTGCTAGTTGAGCTGGAAGAAGTTGTCTGTGCTGGGTGACAATACAGGCAGAACAAACAGCTTTCCTGCAGTGTGAATCCAAATAAGACGTTCATGTCCCTCTGAGGGGAAGGGACTGTATAACAAAGGAGGAAATCTCAGCTGAGGTCAGTGTGGGGATGTAGCAGGGTTTACAGATGTGGCTCCTATGATCGAGTGATGTGAACTGCCTCCTTTCCTGGTAATGCTGTGGCCTGTGCCCTCGCCTGGCTAGCGAAGAGTGGGGAACAGAGCGTTTCGGATACGCTCATGTGGCACAGTTTCAGGGCTTGGCCCATTTCTCATGGCATAAAGACAGACGTTCTCCAGTGGGCAGTGACAGACGCTGTGAGATGCACAAGTCCTTGGTTGCATTTATGGGCAGCACAGTGGTAAGGTTTGCAGTAACTGAGAAGAGGGATGACGAGGAGGATGCAAAAAGAGAGCTCCGCTTTAACCTGTTTGAACTTGTGTTGACAGTCAGAGAGGTGAGAAGTGGCTGTGTGAGGATGACTGCTGGTTGTACTCTTTCAAGTTTCTCCTGAGAAATGAGAGGAGATCCATGCAAAGATAGCATTGAAGCAGAAGGAAGAGGAAGGAGAATTGGAACTGATTAAGAATAAACAGAATTTTCCTGAACTTGAATTAAGTCTAGGTCACAATTCAACCTAGGTTAATGTTAAGAAAGAGCTGAAAAGTTCTGGATTACCACGTGTCCAGAGGCTGCCTGAATGAGGCAAATTATTCCATTTACTCAGCCTCTCGTGGATTGACCATTCTTATGCATTAGTTATTCAAAACAGACACCTTCCAATACAGAGGGTATTTGGAAGCTATAGAAAGCATGTTTCCTAAACAAATGTTGTTTCAATTATTCACTTATGAGACCAATAATCCCAGATTCCTCATCTGTATCCTCTTCACAGAGAGAAGCTTCTCTTTCTGTGGGCTTGCTGTGTTGTTTTAGTTTAGGGTGCATGACTCTGATTTTACCTCTCAGTTACTGACAGGATGGAGCAAAGGTTGAGTAAAGTGATCTGCAGTGTGCTCCGGGTAGTTCATCTCCCACTTGCCAAGTAAATTGGTGTTGATAGAACAGACTGTATACAAGTCAAACTGTGCTGTCCACTTTCCCTGCCTCACTCAGTAAGTGAACTCATGGAGGAAGACATCTCACAAATGCTTTCTTCCAGTAGAAGGCTACCTTGCATGAAATACTTCAAGAGGCAGAGTATTTCTAAGCCACCAGATTGTGTGAGAGGAGTTTGTACTCCCTTAGTCATGGTTCTTGTTTTCCACATGCCTAACGTCTCTTCCTTGCTGATGGGGAGTATAATGATTTTAACTGGGGTTGGTGGTGCTGGAGAATGCTGTAAAAGCAGGAAGAAATAGCACTCTGCTATTTCTTGCAGGCATAGTGCTATATGCCCTGGCTATTGTCTGAGGTTTGCAAGAAGAGTCTGTTACAGTCTCCTACTTGAGGCTTGAGTCAGTACAGATCTGCAGCTGTATAGTTGGATTTGGGTATGCTTCACTCCACCCCCAGAAGCAAAAACTGTCTCGTGTGCAGAGGTACTCATCTCAACCACTGTGGTAGTGTTGTCCTTGGAGATGTTCAATAAATGCGTAGATGTGGCACCGAGGGACATGGCTTAGTGGTCATAGTGGTGGGTTGACAGTTGGACTAGGTGATCTTGCTGGTGTTTTCCAACCTTAATGATCCTATGACTCTATTTCAAAACCCAAGAACAAGAGTGCAGAGATTCTCGGACATAGGCAGTTGTTCTGGCACAAAATCCCTTCCTGTCTTTGCTTGCACAAAATGAGGAAGGGGCTTGCTTGTGAAACTTAACCTAACTGCAATGGTATTCGTGATTATTTTTTTTCCCCCTGCCTTAGAGTCAGCAGATGACTTTTACTGCTGAGATCACAGCCAAAATTGTATGTCGTCTTACTGCTTTTTTGGGGATAGAGGCTGTCAAAGATGCACATTTCCAAACTAATATAGATAACTTTTGTTCTTTTCAGAGTTATGTTGATAAATCAGGCAGGTTGAAACCATTTGTCAGAAAAGACATTTGCTTGATTCAGAATCGCTATGTGTGCAGAGTATGGTTGGGAGGTTAGTACTTGCTAAATAATTGATCAGCCCTTGATTTGTTTAAAAATACAATGCAGAAACAACAAAATGAGGCTTTCAGCTAATGTGACTCAAGCATTTGAAGAACAGTTAATTATGTCATCCTTTGATCAATGCATGCAGCCTTTTAAATATAGGCATAGAAAAGTGTTTCAATGAGGTGGTTAATAACCTTCATGTTGACTGATACATATTATTAAAAAAGCAAAAAGCATACTTTTTTTTTTTTTGGCCTAGTCTTTTCAGGGTAGAAATCACTGTCATTTATTTGTTTCTAATGTCCATTGATGTTTCTATACCATGTAATATTTATTGTGGTTTTGGAAAGTTATGACAAAAAAATAGTAGGTGCAGTTCAAATCTATTGTTTTCATAGGCAGACCATGGTGGAATCTGTGAAGATCAGGGGTTGCTCTATGCTGCAAAAAGCCACTAATCCCTATCATAATATTAAGTGGCAAAAGTGATCTCTAGGAGACCTGGAAGAGTGCACTTTGCATGACCAGATCTTTTCCCCCTGTGACACTAAGGTTGTTTTGTGGCTCCTTGGGTTGGCCTGTCTGTGTAAAGGTACAGCTTCCACAGATCAAACATATAGATCTAGGACACCCAGTGTTATTTTGAACTTCAACATGTTGCTCCCAAGGCAGTGCGACTTCACTCTCCTCTCAACAACAACAGTTGCTATTTAGGGAAACAGGATCCACCTTCTCAACAGCATTAGAGGAGAAACCATCTGCTCCTATCTTTCCAAATAGGCAACAGCACCTTCTGGGACTGGCTAAGATCAACTTCAAACTCAGTCATGAGTAAGGTGATTCTTGCATTTACCTTTTTGATAAAATTTGGGGTTGCGAGGCTAGGGGAGGGGAGTGAGGGAAGGGTTGTGGAAGTTCCATTTGTTGCCCAAATATTGCTTTGATAGTTGAGGTGCTGGTAAAGCCTATGGTTCTTGTTAGCATTCCATCCATAAGAATCCTGCTTCTTTCCAAGACCTCTTTGCTCATCCCAATGTGTCACATCCAGTACTTCGGTAACATGACAGCTGCAGTGTTTTAAATTCAGTCCATATGTTTTTAACAGTGGAGGCTGACAATGTTATATGGAAGATCTGTGGTCTTCTGAAAAGTGCTCATCTGAGAGAAGAAAATGACTGATGGGATCCTATCTTGTCAACTGAAACAGAATGGCTCCTGCTAGTGTACTGAAGATGTCTTGTTCGAGACTTACAATGTCTGATCTGATGTTATTTTCAGGCAAAAAATTTTTCTGGTATGAAGCTAACTTTTCAACCCAAACCTACTCTGTAAGATTGCAGACTGAACTTAGGAATTTCTTCATGGACAATTCATGTACAATGCTAAATGTGGCAGAAAATCTATCACTATGGATAGTGGAGAAAGAGCTTCACATGAGAACCTGGCTGACATCTGAAAAATCCTCATATTTCAATGCTTGTCATCTGCACAATATTCCACCTTTTGTGCTAGGTTCTCAGCTTTTTCTGTAGGCAGAGGCAACCTAGGATTTAGCTGAAGAAATTCATTAATCCACTTTATAGGAAGACAAAGTGAGTTTGAAAGAGGTTAAGTGATTTGTCCACAGTTTGAGAATAAATCATGGGCAGAACCTGGGACAAGACCCTAGGGTGCTGACACCTATTCCCAAAAGACAAATATGCATTAAAAAGGGAGCAGTAAATCAGGCAGCACTTCTGAGTTCTCTTGATTAAGGAAACGATTTGTACAGACTGTTTTCTAGGAATTTATTGCTGATTGCTGCTGCCCTCAATGCATATGGAAAAGACTCTTGCTCTTACTCTGCAGCAATTAAATGGCATGAAACATCAAACTGTACAAAGTTAGATGGGATGCTCGATTTCATCAGAAATCCATGACTTTTTGGTATAATTAAGCAGAGGCATGAGGAGTGTTTGCTTGTGTTGATTTTTTTTACCTTTCAGAAGTGTGTTTTCATGAGCCTGTTGAGCTGCTCAGCATGTTGCGATTTTTGTTAATTTCCTCTTTACCAGGTTTATCAGAATTAATTATAGCTGAAAGCGATCTTTGTCTCGAGAAGATGAAAACCCTCTGTGAAAATGCACTGATGCAGTTTGTTTCCAAACTCAGATGTATCTCCTAATTAATTCCTTGTTCTAATAGGTCGCATAATTAAAGAAAATACATGGAAATATTCAAAGAAATAATTTGCTTTGAACAAAGCTATAGAAAAAAAGGAGAAAAACCCTAAGCTATTAGTTTAATTAACCTGCTTTGGAAAGGCACTGTCGACATCAGACTGTGTATTAGCACTTCTGGGCTGTGCTATATTTTATATCTGACCTGTCTGTTAATCTGTTTGGCCTAAAGACCTGACACCTTCAGGCTCACTTCTTGTTTCAGCAAGGTAAGCAGGGTCAGGCTTAATTAATGTTGCACTTGGAAGGGCAACTTTCATGGGAAATCCAGCGTTCTGGTTCATTCTGTTACTTGTGTGGTGCCCATTTCATGGCTAGCTAAAATGATGTGGGCCAATGCCAGTTGACAGGCTCCAGTGCCACTGTCCCGCTCTTCCCCTGTAGTGATCCAACAAACCGCTTTGACTTGTTGACCTGTTGGCAAACTGGCAGTGGAGGAACGAACTAATGAATACAACACCTGGGGCTGGCTGTGCTGATAAGGGGGTGACTTGGCCTTGATGGGACTTCTTCCTGCCATCTCAGCCTGTGGGTCCATTTCTGCTATCTCTGGACCGCCTTTCAGGTAGAAATGATATCTGTCATTTGGACCTGAGCTTGTTGCCCAGCAGTACAGTGAGATGGAGCAGGGCTGTGTGTCACTGTGCTGGTGGGTTAACTGATCTTGGCTCAGTCAAGCCTCAGCTCAGTCCCAAGACTTTCTGCAATTTGAGGAGACTTTCCTGGATGACCTTGTTGCATTTCTCTCCAGTGTTTCAGTCAGCGAGGATCTACTTGTACATGTTGAGATTGGCTACTGTCAACAGTGTGTGCTCTGTTTCAGGAGAAGGATTGATGCGGTGGTTATAGCAAGTTTGGGCCTTTCAACTCTTGCCTCTGCCAGGGATTCACTGAACTAAAGATCTCACCCTGTGTCTAAGTCAGTCCCTTTTCCAGTATGTGCTCTGAAAAACACCAGCTTGCTTCACAGGGTTCCTTCAAGGCACCACTATTTCTTGTTACAAAATACCACAGGGCTCTCTGACAAAAACATCTTGTCTAGCAAAAGGAGCTGTGTGACTTTCATCACTAAAACATGGCAGTGTGAGCCTCCTTCATCTCTTCTGTGGTAAGGATTAACTTCTAACTACTCAAGGGGCAGCGGGGAGTCAGTGGCCCAGACTTGAGGGGATCCTGCAGCTCCCTCAAGAGCCAGCAAAGGTAAGCCCTCAGCACCCCATGATCTAAAAACAGATGCTCAAAGTATCGCCAGCTTTTCTTCTATGTGGTATAGGCGATCTCCAGGAGGCTTCCAAAAAAAAAAAAAAAAGATAAATAAAAATAAAAAGCACCTGCAGCTCTCTGCTTTTGATTCTTTGACCTCTAAAGGTCAGAGTTGATGTTTGATTTAATGCTGTGCATTTGTGCTGCCTCTACTACATTTATATTGCTGAGACAACTGCAACATACATTATCCAAGCTCTACGAGTGACAAATAAGTCTGTTCTGCTTTTAGGATAATGTAGCACCCTCCTGGTTTTGCACAAATGAGAAAAGGGAAAGGAATAGTACTGCATATTTTGTCCTGACCTGTTGCATAAAGTAGAACTGCTCTCTGCCACCTTTAAAACAAAAAAGAAAATATCCCCCTTTCTTCCCAGCATAGAAGAGACTTTTCCTTACCCTAAAATCAGGACATGATTCCTGACTCATGACAAAATAATGGGAGAGGTGAGAGGAGGTGACATAAAGGTAGGCAACTTCTGTTGTTGTAAGAATTTATGATCAGTAGAGAGGAAATGAATGCATGGTTGTATTTAGGTTCTGAATTCCCAATTGCTATGCTGGCATTAAATTTGCAGGATGTTTTTGTGTATATAAAACACAGTGTTTGTCCTATGGGATGTATAATTACAATTTAAAAAAAGGAAAGTAAGTTATTAACATACAATCAACTCTTAAGGGAGTGAGCCAATATCTGAGAGAAACTACAGAATCTCAGCTGTCGGAAATGTTTTAAAGCACAGCTTATCAAGCATCTAGGGAGGAGAGGCCAAAGCAGGAGTTTCCAAATCTGAAATACTAAGAAGCTTATTAAGAAAAATATCAACGGAAGTGAGCATAAATATCTGGGAAAGGTGAAGAGAGATCTTGTATTCGCCATCCGCTTTGAAATAAGAGCAGGAGTCCAAGCTCCCCAGAGCAGTGGGAGCCAGATTTAAAACGAACGAGAGGAGATAGTTCTTCACAAGATTAGTAGTAGGCTTGTATAATTCATTTCCTGGGGATATTCTGGATGCAGGCTTACATAGGCTCAAAGGAAGACAAATACTTGGAAGGGAATGCTTCAGGAATTATTAAATAGGTAAACCAGGGGAGGCTTATGGGAAACATGATATGTAATTGCCCACTTTTACTTCTCCCTAAAGGCTCGTATGGTAGTTGGTGTCAGATGATACGGCCCCTCCTGTGTTGGTTTTTTTTTTGCGTGCTAGGGTTGGTTGACCTTTAGCAGCACGAGTATCTGGATTTGGGGGTTATTGTCATTGTAGAGAAAAAAGCAAGAACCTTGTACAAATTTCAGCCCTTCTTCTCCTTCCAAGTGTTAATAATATAGCACATACTATCTCTATGTGTGAAACTTGTGAAATGATAGAATCAGATTAAAAAAAAACAAACCAATTTTTTTCTTTTTTTTTCTCCTCCTTTTAGTAAAAGGAAGTCCTCTAAAAGGTCATTGCTTAGATGTGAATAGCTCAGAGCACAGCAGATAGGGGAAAAAATCCACACTGGTAGCAGAACTGAAATAAAGCTTGGGAAGGGCTGCAGGGGAGGCTGCAGGACAGGAGAGAGTTCTGTGTCTTGACTATCCATCACAGGACGCAAATGGAGTAAGGGGCACAAAATGTGACTGAGGATCTGAAATCTCCAGATTAAGCATCTGGCAGTGTTTGGATCTCATGCTTGCGTCCTTCACAGTCCTAAACAGACTTGCATGGAGCCACAGGAAAAACTGCTCAAATCACCTGTCAGCATTACAAATTTAATATCAAGAAGTAGGCAGCACACATCAAAGCCCCGGTAAAGGTTACAGTTCTCCCTAAGAAGAGTTCACTCAGGCTCTAAGGAAGCTTTGCCTGTCTCCAAGACTTGTGTTCCTGTGGTATTTCCCCTCACCCTAGCTGCTGCTGCTGCTTAACCAGGTTTAAGCCTGTCCATTTTCTGTGCTTGGACGATCCAAGCTGAAAGGCAATATGCATACTTTTAATGAAATATAATCTGGCATCTAACCTTTTAGATGTGCCTCATCTGTATCGTCCCTGATCAAGGATCAGACCCTCTGTGCTGTAGTCCTTCAGCCTGCCCTATGGAGGCAGGAGAAGCCAGCAGGATGGCTCCATCTCCCACCCTTGGAAATCCAAGGAAAAGGAGCAGTGAGTTTTGCCCAGCAGATTCCTTAGTGGCAGACTCCTGGGTGGTTCTGCAAACAACAGCTCATATCTGTCCAACTTCAACGCTGGTGTGAAGTCCCTTTCTCTCAGAATCCAAATGTAGCTCTTGGGGCACAGCATGGCCATCCTGAGTCTATTGAAATTTGCTAGGTGAATGGTTAGAGCTTCAAGTAGAGGACTTCCATGGGTCCAGGATATTGATTCCTTGAACTGAGTGGCATCAGAGGCTCTATCTTTTCCTTCCCTCCCCCCTGACCTGCTTCTTTCAGCATAAACTGTAAAATCTTCTCAGCAGAAATCATACGTTGACTCTCTGTAGAACATCTAGATCAACAGGGACCTCCTCTTGATGTATTCTTACAGAGTAAGAAATAATAATGGTGAATTTGCCTTGGTATTTAATAAGATGGAGCTTTCCAATCCTTATTGCAACCTCCAACTGTGTGGAGTGCAAGGCCAGGAGGGATGATTAGATTATCTAGCTTAACCGTCCATAAAACACAGGATGCAGAATTTCATTCTCCATCACAGCACAAATAATAAATACAATAGTTCAAGGCAAACTCTAATATCCAATTTTTAATATCAACTACAATATGCACGTAGAGGGAGACATTAAACAAACCCCTGTGTCTACCAATCTACACCCCCCTGGCAGTACTTATACATTTCTTATTGCTTGCTAGCTTATTTACTGTTAAGGAACAAAGTTAATGCTGAGCTCTGAAGCATTTCTAATGTGAACCAGTTTTGCCCTGCAGCTATGTAATGAGCCCCACCCTTCTTTCCCCTCTGCTCCCCCTTGTTTCCACTTTTCCTGCTTTAATTTAAAAATGAACTGAAAATATGCCCTTCCTGTGAAGCAAAATTCAGATTAATTTCCTATAAGTGTAGCCTAGTGCCCTGGTTAGTAGCTTGAAGCCAGCACTGTGAATCATAGATGTGATTGCTGTGATAGGGCAGGAGTGAGTGTCTTGCTTTAAAATAAATAAATAATAAGAAAAAATAGTGCTATTAGCAGGATTTTTATTTATTTTCCAGGAGGAAAAAAAACCTGAACTTTTATGGGGAAACTATTAAAGTCATCAACTTTCCTTTGCTTAAGGTCAAAAATCATACAGGATAACATGATATTAGAAACTTTCTGTACTTATTTTTAGCTCTTGTCATGTTTATGCCCAAGGTCTTTTTATTTGATCACTGTGCTATTAATGGCCTTGAAACAACGAGCAAGCCACTATCTGAAGAGGAAAACTAGTGAAAAAATGGAAAACAGCAGAGAAAAAGCAGTATGAGCAAGTCCCATGCCCTGAGGAGCAATGCTGGCTTACCAGTGAGCCATGGAGATGGGATGGGATGCAGGGAGTTGCTTGGAGAAGGACATCTGGCAAAATTAAGATACCTGGGATTTACTCAAGAGTAGATGGCATGTGGAGTTGGGTGGAAAAATCACTGGTCTCCCTTCCCTCAGCATGTCACATAGCTCCAATTTACTACTTGCTACCTGCAGATAATAAATGAAAACAGTTTTATCCTACGGCTAGGCTCTGAAGACAAGTGTCACACTTTACAGATTAGGGCTGGATGTGATCAAGGTCTGAAAGCAGCCCACTGTGGGGGACTGTGAAGTGTATGGCTCTTCAGCTGTAGGAATAATGAGTCAGAGAGAAGGAATTCACACGTGAAAAATAAAGTTAGTCATTATGCTTAGCATAGTGAGTTAGAAAATTTGTCCCTGGTCTGTTATTCACAGCAACCTACTAACCCTTGCGTTCGTGTTGCATTTTAGCAAGGTCTCCTGTGGCTTGGAGAAGTTCAATGCACGTTTCTGTCTCAGCACTTAATTTGCAAAATGAGAGGCAATGCTTATCTAGTTCAGAAGGGCACAGAACGAATAACTAGCACCTTAAAGCCCCTTTGGGGAGCTGCATATTATTTATTCTAAGTAAATGTGTTTCAATAAATTAATTTCAATAAGTTTATTTTCCTGTAGGAAAAGGGAATAAGGTTTGGTCTTGCAAAAGTCTGTGCTTTTAAGCAAGTTCTGTGAAACAGACATGGGTTTATCTTTCCAGTGTTTTATACTGACAGCCTAGTTTTTGTTTTATGCAAGTAAATAAGCAAAATTGAAAATCTTTCTCAGGGAGTGAGGGCAGAAATACTTGAAAACCTTGCATGCAGTGTGGAATTTGAAAGGAAATGAAAATATGGACTCACTGAGGCTGAGACACACTAAGTCCTGCTGTTCCATGAGTTGATGGAAAATAGGCCCAAGCGTAGATGAAGGCTGATTATCCATTCATCCTGGGACTAAAATTGATTTAGCGGAGGGTTGTTAAGGTAGTATGGTTAGGTCACAGTTGGACTTGATGATCTTTAAGGTCTTTTCCAACCTGAGTGATTCTATGATTCTGTGATGCAAGAGGAAAAGGGCTCAAATGGTAGAAGTCTAACTTTGCAGGAAGAAGGAGGAGGATGAAAGAACAACTTTTAGCTACATGAGGTAGCGTGAGTAGGAGGTTACCCCCAGCACCAGACAGGAATGGTTTCTGGGATGCTGGCCAGAAGTTTAGAGGAAATTATGATGCTTTAAAAGAAGAAGAGGGTAGGTACAAGGAATAGGGAACTTTGGGGGGGAGTCTCTGTTTTATTAATGAAGTTTGGGGGCAGTGCCTCCTTGTCACCTCTGTTTCTGCTCTCCTGTTGCCTGTCCTGGGCCAAGGGCTATAACCAAGTACCAGGCTCTTATGTTCTCCCTGAAGTTTTTCCCTGGCGGCACAGCTCAGGAAACTCTACCTCATCTCTAGTTTTGATTCACAACACTGATCTTTGCCTCCCTTCACCCCTCAGCATTTGCGAATGACATTCCTTGAAAGAGCAGGAGGGAAGCCCAGGGATGGCGGTGCGCCAGCATCCCATCCCCTGTCAGAGACTGTGCAAACCTTTGTACCTCCTGCTTTAAATAGGCACTGGCAAATTGTGGCAGTGTCATTTGGGCTTCAGCATAACAAGCTGCTTTCACCCTTTTTTGCTGTCAGCTCTATTTTCTTATCAACTATCAGATATCTGCCAGAAGGAGCAGATGAATCGCAGCCCTCGAGAGAGGCGGTGCTCCCTCACCTCCCTCCGAGCCCTCTCCCACTCTGTTCTCCCATGTGGCTGCTCTTTATTTATAAATCGAATTCGACTGAAATTGGGTTTGAGGAATTGGCCTTTTTCTGTGTGCTGGTTATGAATAAAGCATGATATGGGCCTTCCAGTTTTAGAAGCATCTCTTTTTTTTTTTTTTCTTGTCACGTGCAAAGTGACTCAAAACTAGATTTAAAAGGAAAGAATTACCAACAGAACAGTGTGGGAGAAGGTGGAGCATTCACAGGTCTGTTGAGAAAAGGTAATGCACCTTGGGCTGCAGGCACGCAGTTAAAATCCAGCAGCTTGCTGGGGCAGTGCATTATTGTTTCATAAGAGGTTATGGCTATTGAGAGTGAGGTAATGAGTAGGCCAGGCAGAGTCTGACCAATGGTTTGTACATGATGTATCTGAAAACTCAGGAGTAGGAGAGTTCCAAGGGGTGCATTTCCAATCTAGTATTTCTGGAGACGTCTAATAATGTCTTCTACCCCCTGGAGGAGAGATTTTGTATCTTAAATTAAAAGAAAGATATTTAATACTTCAAACTACTCTTAAGCATCAGAATTTTTAAGTGCCAGGAAATTAAATGTTAGTAATTGAGATGAATTTGAACCGGATTGTCTTATATTCACAGTCTTTAAAACTGTGGATTATAAATTATTTTCTTCTGAATATGGCTTTTTTTCCCACTCGCATTACAGTGAAATAAATTCTTGTAAATAAAAGATGGCAAAGAATGAGGACACAAGTTTTGGTACAACAGGGACACTGCTGAGATTAGAGATAACTGGGATATGGCCTCAAGTAAAGGGGTTATTTTGATTTAATTTTTTGCAAGATGGAAAGTGTGGAGGCAAGGTTAGGGCTCCTGTGGAGAATAAGTGCATGGGAAATGGAAATCATTGCATCAGAGGTGGAAGTGAGAATTCAGAAGGACTCAACACAACTGAGCCTTGGGACATCTGGCAGTCTCTTTCCCAGAGAAAAGACAGATTTTGGCACAGAAAATGAACTTGAGGGCTTCAAAAGGAAGAGAGCATTTCAGTGCCAAGCAGGGAGCTACTGTTAGATGTAGTGACAAAACAAGGGTGGGCAGGAGGGGAAAGGTGCGGGGGTAGCAGGTGGTACCCTGTATGAGAACAGCAGGGCAAATCTTGAGGATGGAGTAACTTAAAGAAGGGGAGATAAGTGGGGAAGTACAGAAAGCTCACTTGAGAGTTGCAGACTAGTGGGATAGCTTTGTGAAACCTGATTTTTTTTTCTTTCCTTTTTTTTTTTTTTTTTTTTTTTTTTTTAAGCAATGCAGTAGAACTAATCTGTCTGGACTGCAGCAAAGAGCTGGATTCAGGGATGTGCAGGGCAAGGGTGGGTGAGCCAGAGAAAGGGGGGGTTAACAAGTGAATTGCAGGTGGCTAAAGAAACTGGTAAAACAAATTGTGCTGGAAGGGGAGCTAATCAGGTCAGAGTGAAGTCTTTCAGGGATCACTCTGGGGACTGATCATATCTGGTATTTTTCATAATAGCTTTGCGTAGAATGATCTGTGCTGGTGGAACACAGAGGCTTTGCCATTGTGGTGGAAGCTGAACTGGTATTTTGGAACAACTGGACTGGAATAATGCAATGGAATGAAACAATTTATCAGACTGCAGGGTCATGTTTGTGAGGGATAACAAAAATGTCTTTCTTTCCATGGACGTGGCAGGGAGGTCATCAGCTGGAAATGAGGGGGAAAGAGGAAGGTCTGGCTGTCTTGACTGCAGGATCGCTCTAAGACAAAGAGATGTGTCTGTAAAAATGCAAATGCCATCCTATCAGGCGAAACATTTCCACAGCATTTTCAAAGGTTGTTTTTGGCAAAGATTCAAAGAGAGCCCTATTTAGGACCCTTACGTGGAGCATTCCTGATCCAAAGGATCAGATGAGGGCTGCACGGTGACCATAGGAACACAACATCTGTTATACAAGAGGAAAAAAGATTCTACTGTTTCGCCTTGGAGAGTGAAAGGTGTAAGATGTGATTCACTGCAGTCATGACTTCAAGAATCCCATTTACATGGGCACTCCAAGTAATTTCCTATAACATAAAATCACTGCAGTGAAGAGAACCATCATAGAAGCAGCTGTTGTTGCCCAAATGAAGTGAGGAATGAGCTGTACGTTAGATTAAGATTCAGCCTGTGCCCTGCACTTAGCCATGTGAAAAGAGATAAGTAACAAGTGAGGTACCTGCTGCCTTTCCTTTAAGTAACTCACCAAGCTGACAGGAAGAACCCATTGGGTATTTTCGTGTGAAATACGACAGAAGAAAGTGGCTGTGTATGTGGTTGGAGATCTGTGGGAGAGACATTTTTTTTTTTTTGCTGGGAGTTTTGGATTCATCTCTTCTCCCCAAAGTCTGTTTCTTGGAAAATTTTCAAAGCAAGACAGTAAAAAGCTTACCAGAATCAATACATCCTCGTCCTCAAAGGACTACATTCAATCTCTGGTTAAATATTATAAAACAAAGTATGTCTAGCCCCATGTTAATGCACAAATCACAGCCTAGCTGCAGCTGATGCTGCCATGTTATCTCTGGGAAGCCACATCCAATTTTAAGTCAGATCTAGCAAATGATAACTCAGAACCAAATCTAATTCGCTGCTTGTTCTGGGCCTGTTTGTGAGGGAGTGAGATTTCCAGCTTTTCATCAGGCAGTGTCGATACATCAGCAAATGCTGCTAGCTGAGGAGGCGTGTAGGAGAGTGAGGACAGATGCTGTTATCACAGAGGGCTGCATTTTTTCCCCATATGTCCCACACTTTTGCCTCATGGTGATTCCCAAAGCAGTTCAAAGCAAAAAAAAAAAAAAAAGCCAGCTCCTGCCACAAAAGTTTATCACTTGGGACCAAAGAACATCACAAACAGCATCTTCCTATATATGTGCATATGAAAACAGAAATTATGACTGCATTGTTTTTAACATAATTTATTTGGAAGAGGTAAGAAGATGTTATTGGAAAGAAAATTCAGTTTAAACCAGATGAAACTTTTTGTAGCTGTCTGGTTTTAGATTCAGCTGCATTTGTCCTTATTTTAAATCTCCCAAACCCACTCAGTTATGGATTTATGGAGTGTCCAAAGTTGTTGTTAACAGCTTGAGGTGTATGAGAGAAAATCCATGAAAAAACAGCTAAAGTTACTTCCACTCAGAGAGCATCTCCCGCCTCCACCCCATTCTTGCTCACAGGCTTTAACACCTCCCGCACAAATTGATTTCAGGTCTGTCTCTAACTTGAAATACCAGGTAAGAAGAAAATGCCAGGCCCCATGATTTGTTTTTCACATATTCCAATCACTTCAAATCATGTCTGGGAAACAAGAACCCAAAGAGGGATCCATCAAACCTGGAGTCTCTGTCTGTGCTGTTATAAATCTGTCCTCTTAGTTCACTTTCCCATCATTCCTTACGGAGGAGCACACTAGAGTAAAAGGACTTTTTTTCCTAGCAGCATGTTCATTACCTTCAGGTACTTCCCTAGTGCTAGTGACTTTACTGTTTGGCATTACTTTCTAAACTAAGTACCTGCCTTACTCATCCTAAATTTATTTATATTAGCAGAGGCCCAGCTAGCATTATTTTTGATGCTGTATTTTCAGTTCATCTCTGTACAGGGACATTTATGAAGTTTCCATTTAATACTTCAGCTCCTTTACTGTCCTCACCAGTTTGCTATTTTCTTCTACCACAGTCCTTTTTCCCAGCTCCTCCAGGCTTTGCAGTGCTGAAATGTAGGTAAATATACATTCATACACATGTATAAAAACAGCCCACTTACTGAACTGAAACAGAATATTTCATTTCAGTTTTTCAAATCATTTCACATCTTTTGTTCCAGCTCCCTGAGAATTTGCACTAAAGATGCATTCTTATTATTTTTGGGTCTTGAGCTTTTATCAGAGATACCTTTTGTATTCGGGAATGTTTAGTCCCGAAAGCTGTTTCAGTCATTGTGGGGCACACGCATGTTAAGGTTAACCTGTTGCTAAATAACCATGTTGTCGAAATTAATTTAAGGAGTAAACTACATGGTAAACTACCTTCTGAATATGTCATCTAGATGTTTAGGTAAGGAGCTGCAGAACAGTGGGTATATGGGTATATCCAAAGGAGAGATTTTTAGGTCACAGTGTTCTTGCTGGGTTTTTTCAATTTGGAGTTTCTCTATGCTAGACTCTGCAATGCAAAGGTTTTGCTGTGGAAACAGTCATATTTTCTGTGGTTTCTCAGAGCACCAGGAACATGATTCAAGCTCTCCGGAACAGATGACTTGTGCCCAAATCTTGCCAGTTCCTTACTAAGAAATCAAGCCGTGTTCAAGTAATGACTAGGCTGATATGGAACATAAATAACTAGAGGATAGTATGAAGTTCAGCCATTGCATTTCAGGGTGGCTGTTCCACTGTAACCACTTTTTTTTAATCTTGGTGCACAGCCTTCAGTGTGTCTGTGCTTATGCTTTTCTCCTGGCGTGTTCCCCTGAGAGCAGAGATCTGCTGCACTCAGATTACAGCACACTCATTCAACATTCTTCCATATGCTTCCTGTTGCTGGAGTTCTTTATCAGACTTTTTACATTGTCTCCCATGGTATTCTTGGGTCTGTTTGCTCAGACAGTTCTGTCTTTGGATTGATGTGATTAGATGATAGAATCATGTCTACATTTTAGAGGTAATTTATTAGTGTAAGAAAACTCTTGGGCAGTCAGAAATAATAATAAAATATATGGTGAAAATAAAAGAAAAACATAGTTATCTGCAAATTTGGTTTTGCTTCCACTAATTTAAACGATAGAGGATTCCCACCACCACCCCAGCCAGTATATCCCCATGGTATGTATTCATCGTGGTTTTCCCTACTCTCACTCTAGAAAGTCCCAAGCATGTGGCTGCCTCTAATTGAAATTCTGCAGTAATTTCCTTTGCAAGATTGATGGGCAGGGTGAAAACTGATCAGTCCTCTCTTTTAAGTCCCAGAACAGAAGAATAATGGTTCATTTGATTAAATTAATGGCTTGCAGGTTTCAAAGAATTAAAAAGTAGTCAGGCTGTGAAATTCACTTCCCTAGGAGAGTCCCTGAGTCAAATGCTGTTAGTAGATTTTAGAAGGGCTAGGGATAGGGTTAGCCACGTTAAAAGCACAGAGATAATGTTTACTTAGAGAGAATAATTAAATCAATTTTCCTTTTCAAAGGTGAAATTCTCCACTGCTGAGAGCTTTGAAGGATTCTTTCTCCCCTTCCTTCTCATGGTCAAAATCACTTAGCATTGGATGTTGATAGAGAAAGGATGTTGTGTTTGTTGGGGAAAACCTTGCACCATTAGCAAAGTGGTCTTTTTGTAGTCCATGGGTTCACTAACCTAACCTTTACTCACAGTCCACCCCAACCACCTCAGATTTTGTGTCACAGTAGCACTCCTCTGGGTTGTTTAAACAACATCTGATAATGGCTGGGCTACCTTCCTTCATTCCTCTCCAATAACAAATACAGTAGGGTCCTGGTAGTACAAGCAATAACAGCACCTCTTTTTCTCTTGTTTCATGCTTGTCCTCAGTATACTGAAGTGCTATGAATTCCAGGAAGGAAGATAGGCACCCTACCTCTCTTTCTGCTCTGAATGCTCGCTGTGGATAGGTATTCTTCCTATGTGTGTTTAGGGACATTATGTAGGGATGTTGTAGAATCATAGAGTCCTTAGCAGTGGAAGGGACTCTGAAGGCCATCTAGTCCAACTCCCCTACAATAAGTGGGAATGCTACTGCTAAATCAGGTTGCCCGGGACTCTCCTCTCTTCATTTTAGCATATACACCAGCTATGCTCCTGAGAAACAGAGCAAGAGCCATTCTCAGTCAGAAAGCTATTTAAATATCCAGCACATGGTCACTTTAATTCCGGCTCCCAACTCCAATGGGCATTCTGTGTGGATTTGGTCCCTTAATGAGGAACAGACAGTTGGCAGTATCTCCTTGACCCCTTTGGAACACCCCTTGCACCAGAGGCTAGGTATCCACAACTCACTTGTGACCACATAATGTCCTGACCGTACTGCAGCAAGCACATAATCTCATGTCCCACAGAAATGACTCACGGTTTGGATAGAAAAGTAAGAAATGTTGTCTTGAGCTATTTCAGTACTAAATCTGTGTTGTCCTCCTCTGTTTATCTTTTGAGATTTGACTTTTGCATAGCAGATAGGGACCTTTGATATGTCGCCTTCGGATTAGCTCAAAAAGCAAAATAAATAATCTTCAAGCCAGAGAGAAAATAAGCATCTGGTTCTTTGCAGCAAATGCATGCAGCAAGCTCAGTAAGAAATATCCCATGGAGATGTTTGAAATGACAAGGAAATCGGCTCTATGAATCGATATATCTTGTAAAGAAAAAAATAAAAGCTCAGTCACATCTTGTTGGGCATAATGGAAATTGATTGGCAGTTATCTATTAGCAATAATTTCTGTTTGATGACTTGCCATATGCTATCAAGCTCTAAATCAGAGGGGAATGGATTAAATGAATAGATACTGTCATGAAAGAGTACAGGATACCAGCAACAGAGCAGAGGATGCTATGAATAATATGCGCAGTGTCTCTAAGAGAGAGAGAGTTCTTTAAACTACTCTGATTTTAAATATCCAGGAACTATGTAGCCTGACAGATTTACAGATTTCAGACTCCTAGGGACCCTTTCACTCAAATCCTTCGCTTGCTGCCTTTCGGTGACAGGCAATCAGTGAAACGCCTATAAGCTTTTCAAATGATCTTTCCTTTAAGATTCAATAGGACTTTTACATCTGCTGAGGAGAACCTATTAAAGGAGACTTTGTGATACAGCCCAGAGCCCCGTCTAAGTGCTGCAAAGTACGCCAAGCTGAGGTCTATTTGTGGGAATATCACTAGGGGAGGAGGGTCGTCTGTAAAGCATTTCTCCCTGCTGATTATAATTACAGTGAGTTGAAGAAAGGCCCCGAAACTCAGTCTAAGACATTATGAACTCTAGTCAAGTACAGCACTGACATTCTGTTAAAGCCCCATTAGTCCAAAGCACTAACACAGGTATGGAGCGTGAATTCAGTGCTATGAAAGCTGCCTCTTTTCATCTTCAGGAGCTACCTCCGGTAGTGTTAAAACTTTACTTCCTCTTTCAGAGAAAAATATTGCCATGATTACACAGAAGATGCTATACAATAGTTAATGAGGGAGCACAGCTTAAGGGGTCTTGTATCAGTGAGTTTTGACAGCCCTTTTATGCTAGATATTTGGGAAAATTCAGGTAGCTGAACTACCCAGCTATTGGGATTACAGAGGCTGGGAGAGATCTCTTCCACTCTGCTCATCAGCTATGGCTTGCCGAAATGGTGCATCTGACTCCAGAGCTTCACCTCATTGTGGACCTTGTGAGCACAAAGAATAGAAGCCCAGCACTCGGCTAAGCAGGATAATGCAGGTGTGTCCTCCACTGTATGGTGCTGCACCTCTCCCAGACTCTTACTTTTATCTCTTTTGTTTCATGTGTCTCTTTCTCTTAGAATTACTAATATCCTACAAATAACTGAAACGTGGCCCTAAATCACCTCAGATTCAAACTTGAAAACAAGTATTGTAGGGCTTTAGAGAAAGAACCACCTCCCCCAGCCTCCTGGGACTCCAATTGCTTTCTAATAGGAGGCTGGAGAGAGCTTCTACTTCACCCCTGAGAAAAAAGAATGCATCTCCATTTTAATTTGAAAATCCAAACAAAAAATAAAGCCCATTATAGTTTTTTTAAAAAGAAAGAAGAAAAAAAGAGCGGCTCCAACACTAGATTGCTTAATTTAGTAAAATATGTTGTTAACTGAAACTCTGCTGTCTGGACTGGCTGTTGATTTGCAAGCTATTTGTTCCTGGGTGGGAGGAGGAGAGGAAGAACTTGACAGTTTCCACCGAGAAGGGAGCTATGCAGGCAAAATTCAGATGAGCAAGCCAATACTTTTCCTGCTTGCATTATTTGGGGCCTGAAGCTGCATTATGCTTAGGTATCCAAGGCAGTGCTATGTGCTTGTGAGTGGAAGGCAGTGATTAGCACGCTGTAGAAGAAAAATAGCCTCACCTAATCGGAATTGCACCTTTTTGGAGGCAGCAATTTGCTAATTATTTCAAGAGAGTTGAATTATATCCTTGTAAGGGGAGAGGTTGTGTTCTTTTTTTTAGTCGCTTAATACCAACTCAGTAATGACTAATAAATTGATGCCTCATGCTGCCTTCCGTCCTGAAGGAGCTCTGCAAAACTTCTGCTTATTCACTGTCAAAGGAAAGGTGTTATTTTAGCTCGAGGAGACGTCTTGTTTTCAGAACAAATGGCTCTGAATAAATGAGGGGCCAGAAATCAGCAACCATCAGAGCGCATCAGTCCTGGAAAGGCTTTCTAAACAAAGCCCAGCATCCCTCCCCATGCCCTGTTCCCAAAAAAGCCTTCACTCACTCCTGTGTGAAGGTGAGTGGTGAACCAGCATTCTGCAGCCAGCTGTAACCGTGTTTCTGGAAGAGTTGTGTTTTTGCATGAGGCGCTGTGAATGCTCGGTGCTTCCAGCAGGAGGTTGTTCTCAGAGATAGCCATGCTGGTAGGGGCTGACGCTTTCAAGATTTAAATAGCTGTGGGTGAGCAGCTTTCCGCTCCTATTCATTTGCAGGCTGGGGTTGCCAACAGAAGGATTAGAGAATCCCGTATGGGATTACTCTCCTGAGACTTCCAATCCAATTTTTCACACTCCAGAAATCCCGATAAGACTCCAAGCTTCTGGAATATTTTACCCAATAAGCCCTCTAACATCAGTATCTGAAGGGGGCTGTAAGAAAGAAGGGGACGGACTCTTTCTCGGGGTCCGTTTTGGTAAGATGGGGAAATGGTTTCCAACTGAAAGAGGGGAGGTTTAGACTGGAAAGAAGGAAGAAGTTTTTTACAATAAGGTGAAGCACTGGCACAGACTGCCCTGAGATGTGGTGCTGCCCCGTCCCTGGAGATGCCCAAGGCCAGGCTGGATGGGGCTCTGAGGACCTGATGGAGCTGTAGGTGTCCCTGTTCAGTGCAGGGCAGTTGGACCAGATGGCCTTTAAATGTCCCTTCCAACACAAGCAGTTCTATGATACTATGATTTGTAAGCTTGCAACTTCATTGGGTACTGTGCATTGAGACAAGTATGATAAAATAGATCTTTATGGTGTCTGATGATTTTCTGACCTATTTCTAATGAATTAGGAATGCAGGGGTGAGAAAATATGGTAATGAAATCAAGAAAAAAGCCTTATATAAGGGGTGTTAGTGGGCAACTTGGGCTAAACACATCAGCTGATCTGCAAAGCCAAAGAGATGAGATGTCCTCACCGTGGGGTTGAAGGCTTTCATTTTATTGCTGCTACTGGAGCAGAGCTGAGGTGATAGCACCCAGGGGACCTGCTGCTGGGGGAACTGCAGCCCTGAGGCAGCTCGGGTTTACACAGCAGCTGCTGATTTATTGCCCTGTGTTCAGAAAAGACTTTGGAAAAAACTAACAAAGTCTAGGCTGCGTTAATTGGAGGAAAAATGGTCTGTTAATGGCTTTGTCATGAGGCCAGATTAATTGCTCCTCCAGGCTCACATCTGCACCTGCAAAGCGCTGGTGATTGCATAGCGTTTGTCAGGATAAAGATGGTTTTTCTCCTTGCATGTCCTCTGTTGGAGCCCTGATCCCACCTGGGCCCACTGGGGGTGGAGGATGCTCTCTGCCTGAACTTTCCTTTTGTACATGAAGGATGCTTCAGAAGTCTATATGCTCTCTTCATCTGCTGTTTAGGAGTAAAGGGTTTTAAATTACTCTTGCTCTTTCTGGGTTTTTCATGTGTACTTAACACAGCAGAAGGGGCCTTCTGGAACACACTGCTGTGTGCACAGCATCAGCTCTGAAGGGACTCTGGGGAAGAGCCCATGGAGTGAGGGACCTGCCCCAGGGGCAGCAGTGCTCCAGGGTGTCTGAGGATAACCAGGTGGTACAGGCAGAAATGTCTTGATGGATTGTAGGCTTTCCTAATGCTTCATTTCACAAACTCTAAATCGTTTCCTACTGATGAAATAGAGTGAAATGTCTATTGGCAAAAAGCATCAGATCTTGGGCTGAGCTGTACACCTTGCTTTGCATAGTGGCTTTTTTAATGTGGTCTTTAAAGAAGAAAGCGGCAAGCAGGCCTCGCCTAAGTAGCCAAAGTGATCAATTCTGTGCTAATATCCAGACATTAAAGCTGAGCTGCACAGCTGCTTCTGTGCAAAATGCAAATGCTGAAACTGAGCTGCTCTGAATGCTGAAGGAAACAGAGCCAGCAGGACCTAGCAGTGTGAAAGAAGGATGGAGCGAGGTATCAGCCCCTAAGAGCCCCCCATCAGACATGACCATACTGTCCCTGACCCTCCTGTGCCATCAGCAGTGCTGTGTTTGTGCCACATGAGAAACAGAAATGAATTCATAGATTCATGGAATTGGGTTTGGGTTGGAAGGGGCCTTTAAGATCATTTAGTTCCAACCCCCCTGCTGTAGGCAAGAACACCTCCCTCTAGACCAGGTTGCTCAAAACCCCATCCAGCCTGGCTATGAATGCTTCCAGGGCAGGGGCATTCACAACCTCAATGGGCAAATTCTGTATTTTAAAATCCACGCAGGATAAGTATTTGAAAGAATGATGTTATAATTGACATCTTAATGCTGTATTAAACTAGGGTAATTCATCTCTCCCTGTGAAGACTTAAAGGGTTAGCATTCAATCTCTTCCTCTAATCCTCCAGATATTTTCAATGTAAGGTAATGGATTTGGAGGGAATTTGTTCTGGGGATCAAAACAGTTAGGCAGAAATTATGTCAGTATTGTTTTGCCAGTACTGTAATCAGAGAAAATATTTTTTCCACAACAGAAGAGAACTAGGCATTGAGCCACTAAAAAGTTTAATTACAAGATGACTTTAAAACATGGTAATTTAGTCCCAATTAGTGTTATAATAATTTATTTATAAAATTCCAATATATGTAGTTATGTTCTACAATCCATTTATTCTAAGTCTTGTAAGATGTGTGCCCCATTAGATGGAGAAGTAGGAGGTCATTAACCTGCAATGCTAGTTCATATTATGTTATTAGATTGAATTTAGTTTCTTCACTGGTGGGTGTTGACATTTTAGAGTGCTTTCAGAGTAATTTATCTACAGCCATTCTGTTCTTTTCAGCCATTCAGAAACATTGCGGACTTGTACTGCAGGCTTGATGAAGACAGACAGTCTTCAGTTCAATTTCAGATGTGACTTGTCTTTGTGTTTCTGATAATTTCCATGTTCTTTTAATGGAAGTGAGTTTATGGTATCGCTCACTGAAAATATTCCAAAAATTATGACTGAGTTCTCATCAAAATTGGGAGCTACAGCTTAAATTCATGAGGTTTAAATATGATCAGTTCTGGCTGTTTTTTTTCCTGATGGTTTATGTATTTGGAACTTTAAGGATTGCATTCAAGGAACGTGTTTTTCCGTAATGCTTTTAAAAAAAAATATGTTTACATGAATGGATAGAGCTGTCCAATGACCCTAGGAATTGTGCCTGGCCCAAGCACAAGCTTTGGCAGGTGGAACCTGGGAACCTTTCCCAGTTTATCAGTGCAGCTGTGACCAACCACCAGTGAACCCTGTCTGTGTACCAAGCTAAGCTCATACCTCTCTTTGTGCCTGCAACTTGGACAGGAGCTGTAAAGAGCGTCAAGGCTGTAAAGAGGCACTAGCAAGGCTAGGATGGTCTAAAATAAAAGTTCTTGCCATCCCCTTGCTGTTGGGCTTGCTTGACTATGAACTCAGAATAGGACACAACCTTCCTGGCTCACAGCAAACCTCCCACTGCTCTTCCAGTCTCTGCAGTCCCTCAGGCCCATGCTGTTGATGGCAGTGCTTCAAAGGACTGGTGACGTGAAAGCAACAAGTTCATCTTGGTTAAAATGACAGTGAAGAAGGGGACAGCAAGGAGCAGGTTTTAAATATGTGATGTCCTACCTAGGCTTGTTGAGTAATTACTCTTTCTTCCATTCCCAAACAAAACACAATCTGGGCAAGTACTCAGACAAGGGACAAGATACTGCTGAAAAGTGTTTGCAAAGTCTCTTTTCTTCCCATTGCTTTGCACTGGTGAAACCTACATGAGCCTTTCTGCTTGTGGTGAGATTTTATTCCCACAACTACAAATCCTTTCTTAGCTTCTGAAGCTCTTCCTTTTGCAAGAAAACCTTAGGGTCAGCCCCTTCAATTTCTTTTTAATAAATGGTCTTCCCTTAAATTGTCTGCGCTACAAGAGCAATTCTGGGAAAACAGTTGACTCTGCACATTGTTAAAAATCCCACCCTCTCAAATGGTATGTGCAGATACCATATAATGATGCTACACTGGGATCTGCAAATTGATGAAAGCGTAACCAGCAACCACCTGGTTTGCAAGGAAACCCTTGTCTCCAAGAAGATTAAAGAGGAGATAATCCTGTCTTGTACTGCTTTTTTCTTTTTCTCTCTCTCTCTCTCTCTCTTTTTTTTTTTTTTTTTTTTTTTTAGCAGCTTTCATTCTTACCCATAAAAAAATAAAATAAAATTATGATATGGCCCCAGGGAAAATAAAAAAGTCTTACCACCCACGCCTGCTTTTAATGATCTTCATGCCTTTAACTACAAAGGCAATAGTGTTTCTTGTTTTATTTTTATATGCAGCTCCTGTATTTCCCTCCACCATCCTGAGCTCCAGGAAAGCAGCCATGACCAAACTGAGGAATTTTTTAAGGGTGCAGAGGCTCTTTCCTTTACTCAAAATGTGTAGTGGGAGTTCCAGTGCCCATGGTGACCAGGTGCACTCCTTCCTGCTACACTCCAGTACTTGGGCTGGGCTACTCATCCTGAGCTGAGGGATATCACCAGTGTCAGACTCAGAGCTCCCTGAAATACTGTCTGATTGCTGGTGATTACTTCAAAATCTGAAGCTCAGGATATGGAAAGAGCTGTTTGTCTCAGGATAGGAAGCTTGTAATCTAAGTTGCTGTTGTGAACGATGCCAGGAAACCTGTTTCTCACTATGTGTTTTTGTTACTTGCCTGTAGACCTCTTACAGGCTGGCAGAGATACAAAAATATCTCTGAAACCCACTGACATCCATTTGACTACTTGCGTACTTAAACTGGGAGGTCAATTCAGCACATCAGGACTTTGAAACGTAACTTCTCAGGTCAGTTTAACTGAGCAGCTTTGCCTCTAGGCAGGGATCTGCTGTCCATTTTCCTCATTTGCTGTGAAAACCGTGGAAATAGCACTCCATTACTCATTGCATGACTCCTGAATGAATGTGTACTGTGCAAGGTTTGCCTTTGTGGAGAAAATAGTTCTCCGTTTCAGGAGCTGTTTGGATAAAAGAGAGTGTTGTCATGGTAAGATGAATTCTGGCAGTCCTTTGGTGGAATTAACAATTCCAGCTTTGATTCTGAACTAAAAATAACAATAAAACACATGAGTGAAATGAATAAATCTCAGCTAATCAACTGGACAGCACTCCATACAGAGTGGGGAAAAGAGGGGGATTGCTATAATTGCTATAATTACTGTAAAGTAAAGGCATAAATGAAACATACAATTTTACACTCTTGCATTCATCTGTTGGAGATACAGGAAAAAAAAAGAAGGAATTTCCACTCTTAACAACAGCTTATCTACATATTTGGAACAGTATCAATTATTTATTAACTGCTGGAAGCCAAAGTACTAGCTAACTTGTCAAAATCTTGTTATGTTCCCTGCTATGTGTTTGTTCAATAAGTAGTTTGATGGATCTGGATTATACAGGCACAGCCACACTGTAGCTGTTATAGCTGTCACTTTCTCTTCTTCGCCATCTCACTGCTTAGACACCTTTATGGACTCAACAGGCTGGCTGTGGCTCATTTTCCCTCTTGATCCCTTACCATGTTTTACACAGATTCTTCTCTGTGTCAGCACAATAACAAAGAATAACTGCTCAGTGGTTTCGCAAGTAAGGCATGTAACAGTTGGGATGAGGGGGCTGTAGATTCTTGTTAGCACTGCCCAGTGTGGCATATGAATTCAGATATATGCAGTCAAGCTGCTTTTTCTTCGTGATGCAGTCTGGCTAGATACTACTTCAACACATATTGGTGCTACTTAAAATTCATGGGATAACTGCAAATGCCACCAAAGGACTCTGAGATTCCAATAGTCTGTCATTACTGTAGGCATCATCACTTGATAGTGTATGAAAAATGTGTTATGTTTGTCATTCACTATCAAGGAAATGAGTGGGAAAGACTTAACCCACCAGATTAAACCACAGGGATGCATCTGAACATTCAAAAACTCCCTTGGAGGAGAATGTGACTTTGGTGGATACCATGGTGGGTGCCATGGGAAAGCGGTGGTGAAAGAATGGTAGAAGATGTGCCCAAAATAAATGCGCTGTTGTTGTTGTTGCTTTAGCAGTGGGAATATCCATGGGAAGAATATTTCCAGAATGTGATAGATACTCCTTGAGACCAGCTTATTTATACTGCTCTTGGGGCAAATTCCTGCTCCTGAAACTCTGGATTATCAGAAGCTGAAAAATGTTCTCGGGAAATGATAGCTTTTAATGGTAGCTCGTTCACCTGCTGCCTGAATGTCCACCATTAGCCAGTGTCAAAGACAGGGTACTGGGCAGGGATATCCTTGGAACAGTGCTCAGTGATTCCCACACAACTTTGCAATGCACTCTGTGGACACACCCTGCAAAGCAAGCAGGGATTTTAAGATGACTGGGGTGTCTGAAGCCTAACACCATGAATAACTCTTCTGGTTAATCAGGGCTGATGAAGAGGAGATCCAGATAGTCACCTGTAGGTTCCCTTCCAAAAAAAACCAAAAAAACCAATCAGCAGCTCCAGGCTCTGGGTAATGCCCTGCTGGAGCAATAGACGTCTTCACAGTGGGCAAAGTCCTCTGGCTGTCCAAGAGATGCATATGGTTTCAATGTGTCCAGGTGTAAGTATAGAAATAAAGTGATCCAAATGCATATTTTTTTCCATTACGCATTTCTGTTTCAACTCAGCATTATCTCTGCTCAATAGCAAGACAGTGATTTTGCAGATTTTAAAACACTAATCATAGGCAATTATTGCTAAAAAGATTTGCTTGCAGCAGGCAGACTTTTCTCTTAAGTTGAAAGCCTTGCTATTCCGTTCTTTCTTCTGTTTAAAATTATAATCATTTTCTACCTTGTGTTCTTTCCCAGCTGAAATACTTTGTCTTCTGACATAATGTGAATCTAACTAATCTTCATTTGACGAGTTTTTGTGGAAAATTATTCTACAGTAACAAAAGCATTGCCAGCAAACACATAGCAAAACAAGCAGCTGAAGCTGTTTGTGTGTGTATCTTAAAATAAAATTTTGGCCTTTATGAAGTGGTATTATTTATTATATAAAGTGGTTCTATAAAACGAAACATTTTTTACTTAGAATTTCAGAGCGGAGAATAACTGGGACAGTAGACACCAGGGGTGGTTTTTCTTAGAATCATAGAATCGCTAAGGTTGGAAAAGACCCACAGGATCATCCAGTCCAACCATTCGCCCTTCACAAATGGTTCTCACTAAACCATGTCCCTCAACACAACATCCAACCGTTCTTTGAACACCACCAGGGTCAGTGACTCCACCACCTCTCTGGGCAGCCCATTCCAGTGCCTGACCGCCCTTTCAGAGAAGTAGTATTTCCTAACGTCCAGCCTGAATCTTCCCTGGCGCAGCTTGAAGCCATTCCCTCTAGTCCTCTTTTAACAAAACATTTTGGTGGAGGAAAAAGAAAAAAAAAAAACAGATTTCATGGTATAGACACAATGAACATATTTAAGTCCCTTCCTTACAACAGATTGTGATTGGAGGAAAGCCCAAGAATTCTAAAGTATCTTTCAGTTACCAATACTTCTGCATGAAATATTCCACCTGAACACCTCCTGTTGGATGAGTATATCGATCACTGAAATTGAAAGTGTTGACTGTTACTATTTCAGGTGTCCAGTGCCATTTGAGATGTCCTTGCGTAGTTTGCTTAATCCCATTGGGATTTGCATATCCTGTAGGCATAAGTGACTTGACTGCTTTTTTAACATGCCTTACACATACCCGGGAGAGCATCTCTAGGACACACTGTGACCCCTTGCTAATCCATCAATTTTTCCCATAGGTTGTGGACATAAATACAGGTTTGGTTGTATTAAAAGGGTTGCAAAGTATCCTCCATGCTGTTTCCTGAGCATCCACAGGGGAAGCAGCTGAGCCAGAAAGGAGAAATTGCTGCTTTCATTCGTCAGGCTGACTTTTTGCTGATAACTTTTTTCTCTGCCATTAAAGTGCCGAAAGAAAGGACCACTCTGAAGCACTTGCAGGTCAGAACAGAGAAAGGAGGGAACTGCTGCTTCTCTTAACAGGGTGTTTCAATAGCAATGAGGCACATTCTACACATATGTAAAGGAGTCCCTTTATACCCTTTTTGGCTCTTTCAAAATATACTTTCATTAGCAGCACATTCCCCTTTCTGAGTGTGAAATAATGTCCCATCTTCTGCATATATTAAATTACAGCTTTTACTTTCAACACGATTGCTTTTTCTCTGGACCTAGATTCCTAATGAGGCTTGCCTTCTTTTTCTTTCTTTCTTTCTATACCTCCCCCCATAAGTTCCCAGTGAAACAATTCCTGCTGTCATGAAGTGAAAATTTATCTATAGAATCTGCTTCCAGGGTTGCTTTTGGGAAACTTTTTTTTCTCCTGCAGTTCTCAACTTTCCAATGAAGATAAATGACCACATCTTGCAGCTGTGGTTTTTGACTGAGTGATAGGTTAAAAGAAGTTCCCTGTCAACTTTCATATCAGCAGAAGAAATTGTTCCAAAAATTCTCAGAAAAATGAACAAGTCCTTTTCCTGCAAAACTATTTGCTGTCTTGCTGCTAAATTGCAGCTCACATCGAAGAATTTCAGGTTGGTTTCGTACCTCAGAAGAAAAGTAGTGACCTGAAGTCGGAGTATTTTGTTAGTATTCCTTGTTTTATATGTAAGTCTCAAGTGTGAGGTGAATCTGAAATATAGACATGTGTAATTTCTGCTTTAGGGATCCCAGTTCATCAGTTTCAGTGTCTGAGGAAGCACCTTTGTACCATGCATGAACCGTGGTTAGAGAAAGGAACGCAAAGAGCAAATGTGTGCTGCTTGAAACAGCTGCCGTCCAAAATCTGTGCATAACAAAGGCACTTCTTTGGGGACTGATGAAAAGCAAAGCAAAGGTGAGCTGTGAATATTCAGCTCTTACTGTGGTGAGCTGTAGCTCGGCTGCTGCGTGGGAAAGGCTCTAGGTGCTTCAGCATCGGCTGTGAAGCTCTGTCACCATTTTGCAGCAGTGCAAGCAAGATGAAAATGGAGAGGACATCATTTTAGCTGTTATTATGTATAGTAAAAGCTTCCTGCGGTTTGCATCCTTGCATTGTTATTAATTGAGACACAGCATTCAGAAGGTAGTACAGGTGCAATTGTGAGAACTGACTTTAGAGGTTGCAGAAGCACTGGGAGAGAATCACAGAATCATTTGAGTTGGAAGGGATATTTAAAGGCTATCTGGTCCAACTCTCCTGCAATGAACAGGGATATCTACCTGTGTCCAGCCTGATCTTGGATGTCTCCAGGGATGGGGCATCCACCACCTCTCTGGGCAACCTGTTCCAGTGCTTCACCACCTATATTTTAAAACTTTCTTCGTTATATCCAATCTAATTCTTCTCTCTTTTAGATGGAAGTTATTTCTCTTTGTCCTGTCACAATGAATCCTGCTAAAGAGTCTGCCCCCCTTTTCAATAGCCCCCCCTTTAGATACTGACAGGCCACTCTCAGGTCTCCGTGGAGCCTTCTCCAGAGTGCACAGCCCCAGCTCTCCTAGCCTGTCCTTGTAGGGGAGGTGTTTCATCTCTTGGATAATTTTTGTGGCCCTCTTCTGCACACGCTCCAGAAGGTCTGAACCAACCTGACTTTATGTTTTATTTGCCTTCCTTGAGCTTGGCTGGTGTTGGAATGCATTGAAAGCTGAACAGTCAATTGGATCCATGTGATTGTGATGAATGACAGATATGTATTGCAGGAATTAGAGGAGCATAATATGTTGCTGTGGGACTGATTACAGAGCACAGTTTAACTTTGCCTGAATAAAGGGAAGAAGAGCTGGAGCTTGAATAAGAAGTTCAGGTTTTATTTCATGAAACAATTCTGATTAAATATACTTCTGTGGGTGTAAGCAGCTTAGATCAAAGGCAGGTGTTCAACAAAATGTTTGTCCTGAAATTTACACTGTTGATTGATTTTCTTCCTTGAAGAATACTGGTGTGGCAGGAAAGAAAAATGACAACAGGAAGTTTACATGTGATTCAAGTGAAATTGACAACAAAACATGCTGAGATTCTTCTGTTTTTGCTGGCCCTAATGGCACTGATAACATTTCTGCTGGTAGCTGTTCATGCTCCAGAACCTCAGTATGTAAACAGAATAGGAGATGGCAGTGGTGATCGAAGTTAGAAGGAGATCTAACTTTTTTTTTTCTACTCTTTTCTTCCCTGTATGAACTCTAATCTGGTTTAGCTACAAAGCCTTCTCTGAAGTGTGCTCTGTTCCTTCTGGGGTGGGGAGGATCAAATAGTCTGCTCTGCTAGAACTGTCTTGCTCTACAAGAGAAGTTCAGCACCTGAGAGGAAGGCAGCTTGGCAATACAGCACTAGCTAGAAAAGTCATGGAAACTTTCTTTAGGGATCCAGAAACCTTGTAGACAAGCAGTTGCCTCTGCACCATCATCTGGAAGTATATTAGGAGGAAGATTGAAGGTTGTATTGGTGGGTAGTTGTATAGGTCAGAGCATGGGGTGAAGTAATAGGAGAGACAGTGGCTGCTAGAGACCTCTTATGGAGAAGAAGGATCTAGAAAGTGGATTCCAGGCCTGGACTCAGTACTCCAAATGGGGCCTCTCAAGGGCACTGCAGAGGGGGACAATCACCTCCCTTTCCCTGCTGACCACCCCTCTTTTGATGCAGCCCAGGATACTGTTGGCCTTCCAGGAGATGGAGCAGAATTAGGTCTGAATGCTGCCATAGATCTGTGTTTCTTCACTTCCCCACTTTCCTACTAAGAAGAGACAAAACTGGAAGGAGCAAGAGAAATACCAGAGAAATCAGTTGCATAGCTAGACTTGCCCAACTGGCCACTAGGCAGAGATACTGCAAGTGGAAGAAACTGAGACAGGTTCACAGTGATAGGAGATGGTACCACCATCTTTCCTTGGATGTCTTGAGAGGCTGCTGGACTGTTTTTTGCTCACTGTGAGTCCCATGAGTGTACTCAGTTCTATGAGGAGTGCTAGTTGGTGTCACACGTTTCATAAAATGTTAAATGAATGATTTTTTTTTTCTGCTTAAAGCTATCAGATTCTTTTTCTTCCTGAAATTCACTGGCATTTGAGTGGATGGCAGATGCTGCTTACAACTGAATCACTGACACCCCTTTTACCTCCATAGATCTGGATGTGCCCATGCTGAAATCTTTTTATATACTCCAAAAACCACTTAGGAGTGTATTAGATTAAACAACATGTTAAGAAAGAGGAGAAATGGGGAAAACATATTCTGCTGCTTTCATTTAAACAGCAGAATGATTTCATGCTGAATTTTCCAAATGAGTTACCTGCCCCTAGCTCTCCTGCTGGGAACCAGCCACTGTGCTATGGAGAGGCTATATTCATTCTAGCAGGCATGAGGGGAACACAGGTTGACATTGATAACGAACCTCATTTTGGCAGTACTCTGAAATCTGTTGTCCATCCCAAAATGAGGCTACTAGTCTTTTACCAACCACAAAGAGAATGAAAACAAGAGCTAAGAAGTGGAGAGGCATGGATCCAATCTGATGTCTTGTTTCTGTTCAGAATCTTGTTTCTGTGCCATTTCATGGATATCTTTATGCTCAAAAGACATGCTGTGGTTTATACTGGAGAAGATTTTATTTGGCAGTGGTAGCAGACAAAAACACCAGGTTCTTGGATAATGTAGCTCACTAGGTTTTAGAAATGACCTGGTTCTGTTCTGTATTATTTGTAGAGTTGAGACCCATGATCTCATGAAACTAAGAAGAAAATGTAAGGGAAAAAGTTTCTTAGTGAGGGTCATATCATTACTGGAAGGCATTGCCCAGGTCAGACACCCAGGACCATGTCTTTGAGGTAGAAAACCAGCTGGTGCAGAAGCCATCTGCTTCCCTTTACAAAAGTTGGAAACTTCAACTACAGAAAAAAAGACTTGTCCATGTGACGTAGAAGAACATTACTTTCAGAGCAGAAATTTAGGAAGCAGTATGGAGGTATTTCTCTCCTTTTACAGAGTTGTACTTCATGGGAGACAGTCTCCATTTCTTTGAGTTGGGGGCTGCTAAAATGTAGTAGTTTGTCAGTTATGTCTTCATGTCCATGCAATGCAATTAGTGATAATCCCTCACTTTGCATCATGATGTTTGAGTGGTTCTCAGTTGGAATAATTGACAAGCTCCAATTAGCTGAAAGCTTTTCAAGTAAAAATATTTGCAAATAAGAATTTAATCTATGACATTATGGTGGCCAACCTGATGTTAGATGTTTTAAAGCTGTTTGTTTTTCTGTCATGTTCTGCCCCTGGAGCTTGTACCACAATTACTGTGCTGTTCCTCTGCTCCCCATGGCAAAATGTATTTTAGATGTTGAAATCTAGATATGCCAAGCAGTGGAGCTACCCCTGCTTTCTGACAACAAACAGAAAGCCCTGTGAATAAAAGTTGGTCCAAAGGGGCTTGAATTTTTCCTCATTGGAGCAAATGCAAACTGAGATCTTGTTTCAAAGAAGATCCTCTTGGTTCAGTGCCCCAGTCAAGTCCATCTTGTTTGCCTTCTACAGAGTATTTCTGGCATGGGCCATATCTCCATTCCTCAACCCCTCATAGCCAGGGCATATGGGTTTCTCAGAATGCCTTATGAGGCATCTGTATGAATAGTTCATAGTTCATTTATTCCCACATTGCAGCTGCTTGGAGCTTTAAGACCATGTTGAAACAGTTTTCTCTAGGATGCTGTCTTTGCAATGTCAGTGAAAGTTTTCTTCATGCTGACTTCTCTCTGATCTGAGCAAGTTTTATCAAAGGCCAAAAAAAAAGTAAGTTGCCCAGTGTTGGTAGTGGTAGCTGGATGTTTCTCTTGGCTATCAGCAAGAAGAGCTGCAGAAAGGCAGTTGCAATGCACGAAATAAAGAAACTTATTGACTGTGAAATAGACTCAGGTACCCAAAATCCAGTTTGCATAAATAATGGTCATTGATTTTGAGCTCTATAACTGGAGATATAAATGTTCTGGCAGTAGCAGCCTAAAAAAACAAGCAAACACCCCCTTCCCTTCCCTCCGCTCCCCCCCCCCCCCCCCCCCCCCCCAAAACAAAAGTAAATCCCAGAACCCCCAAAGCCCTCAAATGTTGATGCAATTGTTTAACTTTTCTAAAAAATATGAACGTAATGTTGGGTGTATCTTTATCCTTCAAGTAGTTTTCTCCTCGGGTGGAGAAAACCGGTGTTATGCATTATGTATGGTTTTTTGGAAGGTAATGTAAACAGATTTCTTTTTTAAATCACCAAAGTCACCTGGAAATATTTAGGCTCCAGGCTTCCTTCTAAACACTACTTTATTGGCTTCTGCTGTAGTGTGAAACTGTAGAGGAAAATTCTCATGTTATCTGTCTCCAACAGATTTACAATATTGCAAGATTAATTATATTAGCTGCATTTCACGATTCAGTGCATTTATATTACCATTTCTGAAGCACAATCATTTATCAACAGCAAACTTTGGGGCATTTACTTTCCATGCCCTGATATTGTGAACTTCAAAGTATCTGAACTTGCCTGTCAGCTGCACAGGAGTATATACTCCCTTTCCCAAAGAAAATTTGATAGTTTCAACCTCCTTCATGAATTGAACGATGTTTTCCTAATTCTGATATGAATGTCTTTGATTCTGATGCATGTTTTCTCATTCAGTTTTTGATGTTGTGAATGTTTTCTTTTAAGTAATTGTGGTTTGTCTTGAAGTAACCAAGGGAATGGATCAACATGCACTGGCTAGAGGTCTCAAGCTCAGTGTGGAGGCCATCCTTGGTAATTTAGCCTGTTCCTTACTCGTTACAAGATTCTGTACATCATAGCTCCAAACAGTTCCCATATAACTCTCTCTGAAATGGACATTGCCTAAACTTTAGCCTGCCTGATATACATTAGCTGCATTTCAGCTTACTTTGTCATCTTATGCTTTTGTATGAAGGAGGATGCATGTGTGGATGGCAAATTTTGGCAGTTTGTTGAGTCTGTGCCAATAGCAACCCAGTCCTTGAACATCTGTGTGTAAATAAGAAGCCTCAAAACAGAGATTTTTTACTACATTAAGTGCCAGAAATACCATTTTCCTTCTTCATTTTCTCTCATCTCTCTGTGGTCTGCGGGAATTAAAATTGTTCTGTGGGTCTTTTCAGAAAGTCATGATTTCCTTTAAATTATCATTTTCTTTTCTGGAGAAGAAAATATTCAAGGAGTGAACAAACACTCTCTGTCTGCCCTCGGACGCAAACACACGGATCACGCACCTGCCCTTCAAGCAGCCTCATGCTTGGCAATTTAAAAAAAAATAACACCTGGTGCTGTATAAAGTAACAATATTGCTGGATTGATAGTTGGCATAAAAAGTGTTGCCTTCCCCTCTATTTTCTGCTACATTTTGGATTGCAAATTCCCATAATTTTGAACAATTTAACAACATCAACAACAAAAGACCTAAAGCTGAAGTGGACTGCTTGCTTCAAAAAAGCTACATAAATCAGTCTGTTTCCTTTTGAGGAAGAGGGCAAATTGGAACTGCAGTGACACATTTCTGTTTCTGCATCTGGCTCTCAGGCCACCTCAGGCAGGTCATTTTTGCCTTGTAGAGCCTCAGATCTCAATGTAAAGAGTTGCAACTGCACAGCAATTAACTGCTGAATATACTGATACTGATTTCACGGTAAAACATTTTGAGATCTAGGGAGGGACACATACATGTTGAAGGAAGAAAAGAGCTCATTTCTTATCTCCCTCATCAAACCTAACATCACAGCTTCATTTTTTCCTTCAGTTTACGTGGATGTTGGTTGCCATTTTTAATTTAGCTGTTCATATATCTTTTCCTTACGTGAAGGTTGAGAGTCACGTGCTTTGAATGTGAATATCTTGGTGTCCCTGGAACAGAAAGTGGAAGAGCTTCACAGATGTTTCTACAATGTCAGTACAGTGTACTGCTGTACTAGTAATTAAGAGACCTTCATACACATCAGGCAAGTTTGGAGATATCACACATCAGCTTGTAGCATGTGCTGGGTGAAGCAGTCACAGGAGCCTTCAGAAGTACCTGCTGCTCCCTTGTCTCTCACAGATACTTCCAGATCTCCAGCTTTTGTACTGTATTTCCATCTGGGCTGAAACTAAAACTGGACTCAGTCCCCATCCTTGCAAGAAGCTGTAAGTAAGATTTCTCTTTACACAGTGTAAAGGCAGGAGACCCCTCCAAGGGCTAGTTGAGCAAGTCCCCTTCCCAAAGTCAGCTGGAAGAGCGTGCTGCCTCCTTCAGGCTTCCTTTTAAGGAGTCAGTCTGGGGATGTGAGGAAATGAGAGGAATTAATTCCCTTTTACCTTCCTTCTCTAGGTGTAGTGTCTAAAAAAGGATCTTCAGAGCCACAGCCTTTACAGCAGCAGATGGGAAGCTGTAGCTGGGGAGTAGTGCACCACTCCAAGTCTCATTGTTCATATCCCTCAGGGTGAAGGAATTATTCAGATGGGTTCAAATTTCTTGCTGGCACAATGAATATATAATGCCTCAGATTATTTTTTTAAAAAACTATTTAAATTGATTGAAAAATAAAGCATGCCCAGAATTCAAGTATGCATTTTCTTACTATGAGTATCTTGGTGTCCCAGACACCATCTTAATCTCCTTTAGTAAGAGCCTGAGGTCGCTTGGATCATTGAACTAAGCTACTAGGAAATAAATAAATAAAAATAAATAAAACACCCAAAAAGCCAAGGTATTGATGGCAAATAGGAGCACTGGGCTAAATTGGCATTCAGTAAGGCCTTCAGTATTCACAATTAATCCCTCCAGGGTGAGAAACCCCCTTGGGTTGCTTCTGAAGGGCAGGAGCTGATCTAGTCAACCCGAGAAATGTTATTGCCGATGGAATGGCTCACAGTGGGAAGGAAGAGCAAGCAAAGCTCTTTAAGGCCCTGCATAGCAAAACCTGCCTGGGAAGGGACTCCCAGCACAATCATTCCTGACCTGCTGTCTGCACTGACACAATGAAAAGAGGGAAAACATTCAGATTTAGGAAGTAACCTTTAAAAAGAATGATTCCAAGCAAACAACTGCAAATAAATTAGCAGCTTACTGAGATGCTTTGGGGATGTCCTAAGCTGTTATGAAAGTGGCCTACGCTGTTCTTTGTTTTCTCCAGCACAGAGGTATCTGTGAGCTGTGCTTTACTGGTGCGTTGACGCAGTAGAGGAGGAGTGCTCTGACTGTCCTTCCTGCATCAGACAGTCACATCTCTTTCCTCAGACATTACCTTAACTTCTAAAGCCCAAGGGTTTGTTATTGTCAGATTTCCCAAATACAGAATACCTTCATAAAGTATACCTGAATTTGAATGCACGACTCTGCTATGTAGCCATCAAGCTGTACTGAATCAAATCAGGTTTTGGGAAAAGGCAGATTATTTTCCACAGTGTTTATTTTCCTGCAGGAGCCATTACTGCAGATGATTAATAAACTGTTGTGTGGGAGCAAGGTTTTCTGGTGTCCTTGCTGTTCTCTTTGGATAACATTGAGGAAAATGCAGTGAGAAATTTGCCAGTTAATGTGCTGTGTGTCAGTAGTGCAGATGGATGGTTGATTGTGCGCTTCCCTGTCCTGATTCACACTACTTATCAAGAGAGCAGAGTTCTCCCAGGAAATGACAGTGGAGCCAATCTGGATTCATTATTTGTGGCTGGAAGCCGCAATCCATGTGGATGTGTCTGGATCCCATGGGAAGTCAGCATCTGTTGTGAGACCACCTTCTTGTGGGGAGGACATCACACCAGCTGAAACACAGGCAGCTCAGCATCCTCACAGGAGTGGTTCTGACAGCCCCATGAGCCAGGAGAGCTTCATGCACTAGGAAGGGAAAACCAGGGAGTGTAGAAGCTCCCTACTGAAAACCATTTTTCTCAGAGCATTGATGATTTAACGAGCCACTCAGTTTATAACAGAGATCATAGTTTGTCTTAATCTCTGAAGTAAGATTAACATAGTTCACTTTGAAGCTCAGAAACATGCAGGAGCTGCATGAGATCTAGGGTTAAACTCCCTTTTATTCAGGCTGGTGCCCAGCACCAGGACTGGGAGAAGATGGCAGGCCCTTGGAGGAGGGAGGTGAGGCCCGTGGAGTTCATTAAGGACTGGCGCCTTCTTGGCCCCCTGGCCTTCCCCAGAAAGCCAGACGCTTTGGCTCACACAATCCTTTCCTTTCATTCTTTGGGCCTCTCCCCATTACAGCATTCCCAAACCATGTTGGAAGCGGCCACAAAGGGCAGCATTATGTCTGGGAAGTGAATGGTGTGCAGGCAGTTCCAGCTGAAAGAGAAAGATGAGTGAAAGCACTTCCCGCAGACAATGAGAGGGCTTGTGGCTCAGGAAGCTTCCCAGTCCATTAGCATCTGCGGAGGACAATGGCAGTGTGTGGCAGAGAGGAGGAGAACGTGGCCTTGCCGGTGGCCCCTGTCTGTCACTGGCTGGGTGGGATTTCACTATACTGAAGTAAAATGAAAGTGAGACACTGAAGAGATGAAACCTGATGCGAGGTGGTGCCAGAGGGGCGGTGATGGCACCTAATCGTCCCTGTGAAGAGGGTAAGATGAGAAGGACTCTGCCTGCTGAACCTGCCCTGACTGCGTGGGGAGCTCTTGGTGAGGGCGAACAGATATCTCCCCCATCACAGCTTTGTTACCATCCTCCAGAACAAACCTTAGTCAAAACATGTTAGCAAAAAAAAACACCCCAAAAACTACCCATGTTTCTTGAGCAGCAGTGAAATAGAGTTTGGAGGCATTTGATACTTCCCTCTACTTATGGCATACTTATGGCATAAAAATTCATCTTAAAGTTTGTTTTTGCATCCAGCAAAGCAGCTTCTCTGATCCATTCTTTTTTTCCCTTTCTGAATCACCAATTTATTTCGTGGAACAACCACTGCTCCTGCACAGGACCAGAAGCTTTTCGCTTCTCTCAGAAGAGAGCTTTCTTTTCCCTCTCATCTTCTATAGTCTTTTCTAAGCAGAACTGGTGAAGAACTGATATAATACTGGGGAGAAGGTCTCCTTAAGTGATAGAAAATCCTTTTCAGAAATATGGAATGGGTACACCCAGAACTTGGTACTGACAGTTTGTAGTTTGTCTTTATTCTTGCAAATCAGATAGACTTTAATATTGTTAGGAAAAATCTCCTTGCAAGAGAGAAAATGGATTTGTGAACCTTAATGGCCTTTACCACGTGCAGGAGAGAAATAAAATTTCACTCTCTTAACAAAATATTAAGTCATGCTTACATTGCAGTAGGAGGTGATCCACTGAGCCTTTGATGGTAGGGAGCTGACATCTGTACTGGTCCTGCTTCAGGTCTCATGCAGGCAGAGCCATTTTGGACTGGGGTGCAGGAGTTGCATCATCCCCTTTTGTTATCTCTGGAAGAGATCCAGAGAAGCATAACAAGGAGGGTCAGTTTGCCTTTAAATATCAGCCCTGGCCTGACCAAATGCACAGACATAGCTATGCTTGACCATAAAACATATCCGTCCGCATATGCAGACTTTCTTTTGATTCTAAGGCTTCTCTGGGGGAAAATAGAAATATTTTATTCTTGGAGCCAGAGGGAGAAAACCATCTAGACTCACCATCAACATGTTTTCTTAACTTTAAATAAGGTTAGAAAAAGAAGTAATTCAACCGTGGCAACTCTAATTGGCTACAAGTATAATCCAATAACCTCGTTTCACCCATATTGTTAGTTGAGTTAATTGGACCTGCACAGCTACCAGCTAAATATATTGGTGTATGCAAATGGTGAAACTAATTTTCTTCATAAACCTTCCTTGTGCCGAAATAGGAACTGGGAAGAAGGAGTAGGGGAGAAAGAAGGCTGTGCTGACGTTGCTACTTCAAAAGATCAATTCTCTTCCAATTATTTGCTCTCTCTAGATGGACAGGACAGAAAATATAATTAATTCCTTGAAATAGAGAAGGGGAGGGAAGTAATTTCATTCCCACTTGAAAAGACTGCAAAACAAAAGTGATTGAGCCTTCAGTTTCTGGGTGCCTTGAATCCAGAGTCCCCTCTACCTCTCACTCCCCCAGTTTCACAGTCCCTGGGTCAAGCAGCCCCATTTTATTTGCAAGATACAGGGAAGAGGGATCCTGCACCAAAATGAGTTTCTGGGTGTTGCAAGGACTTGCATAGCCTGGAAGGAGAAGGGTAAGCTGGTCTTTACTCTAACATTCATTTCAGCAGGGTCTTTTGCAATAGAAGAACTGCAATTTGTATCATGCTGTGTGTCAGACAATTCCATTTCCAATGGTAACCTGAAAGGCCTCCAAGAACATGTCTCCTGGAGTCTGATTTGGAGGAGTGACAGTCAGTCTGTGTACCCTACTGTCTGTACCTTCAGTAATTGCTTTTTTGCCATCACAGGAGGGGGGATCTTTGGAAGTGAATGCCTGGCCTGAAGCCCAGCTACTCCAGTAAGCAAGGACCTGCTTGTAGCAAGGCTTAGGTGCTTCAGAAGAAGGTGTGGAAAGCTGATGCTATGAAGGTGAGGAGTAGCTTCTGTATAGCTGAGTCTTGGTACAAAGAATTTGGCTTAAAACCTCAAAATTTCACATTATTATTCAGCTGATGCACTGAATTTTTTTCTGCTGCTTTAAAGCAGTGGAGTTCATTCTTATAACTGTTTTCTTTACATTGTGCCAACTCTGTGTACTGTCTCTGTTACACCCACTCACTAGGCTTTATCACTTGCAGATTGGAAGTACTGCAGGACGTGGAGCATCTCTGTGATGCTCTGTGCTCAGTACTTGTATCATGCCTCCCCCAAAAAGCTGGCAGTAGCCACATCTGCTCTAAGTGTGAGCAGTGCTATGCCCTCATGTCAGCTTCCATCTTTGATAGGCAGTCCCAAATGAAAGGATGTGCACATCCTTGGGTGTCTTTCAACTGATTTCGGAGCAGGCCCGCAGTGAATTGGGACTAGCACTGTGTGGGGGAAGGAGGAGATGCTGCCAGTGATTACTATTTCAACTTGATAAAGGGACAGGAAGGAAAAGGAAAAAGAATTTCTGAGAGAGGAATGAATTGTTAATGCTTTCCACAGTTACACTTGAAATTCAGTTCCTGCTAATATTCCCAGGGAAATCATGAGCTCACACACACACACACACAGGTTTCGTTTCAGCAGTAAATGAAGTCATAATGCGAACAGAAAGCTAACAGCAGGGAAGGCTATGCTTGGCCAGGTCTGCTCGTGGTACAAGTAATACATATGCACCAGTGCAAAAAACTGGCTCCAGAGAGCAGTTAAGTCTTCCTAGCAGAACCACATGCTGAGAAGCCAACTGCAAATTTTAACTACAGCTTTCTACAAACGAAAGTGCCGTGGTCTTCTTTGTATTGGAAAGAGGAAGAGATAAGGACAAGAGAGGTGATATGGAAATCAAGTGGAAGAAAGTTTAAAACCTGCTTGCCCTTAGTGACCAGGGCAATGAGGCAAGAATTTCCAATGAAAATACTTGATCTGCCTCACTTGAGGTTTTCATGTGTTCATACTTGAGATAGGAGCAACGTCCCACTGGGGTCTGTGCAGAAACCAGGAACAAGACATATGGAATTAGAGAAAAAGAACAAAATGTAATAGGGAAATAGATTGGGGAAACTGGAAAGAAAAGGGGGAAAGGAAAAGAAAGGCAAGGTAAGGAAAAGAAAGGAAAGGGGAAAGGAAAAAGAATTAGGCAGAGTATTATCTGAGTATCGTCTGTTGACTGAGGAGCAGAGGAGTCACACTGCTCTGTGCTCAGCTGTGCTTTGTGAGTATTGAGCTGGGAGAGTGTGGCACAACCACCTCATCCCTTAGCAGGTGGCTGTGTGTTGTGGGGACAGCATGATGTTCCACTGGACTTGCTTAGACATAACAGGCCTTTAGCAACAGCAGTTCAGGAGAATTTTTCCTGTCGGATTTTGGGAAGAAGAGTATTCTTATTTGCCAACATGCTGTGTTTTCAATCTTGCAAACAATGTTATTACGTCAGAGCGAACTTCTATTTGACGCTTGAGCTCAGTTATCACAAACTCCAGTGTCTTTGTAATTCAAAATACTGTTAATTGTATTACAGATACTAAGGCAGTCTGATTTCTTGGAAATGTTTCTTTCCTTTAAATGGTTTGTTTACTGTAAAAAAGGCCCAATAAACACACACATACAAATATACACCAAAAGAACCAGCCAACAGACCAGCCAAAAAAAGTCCTCCCAAGATTTTGATTTTTTTTCCCCCTGATTTAGTACAGGAATTCCATTTACAGCTCCCTTAAGAAGAGTCATTGCTCTGAACAAAGATATGTTCCTACCTGGAATAGTCTTAATCTATCCAGTCTTCCAGACAGTCACAAATGAGCCATGCAACTGATCCTCTTTGTTAAAATACAGACGGTAATAATAAGAAAGTTAGAGTCTAAGAAAAACTGAATCTTACAGAAGGAAAAAGTTTACTTTTCTCCCTCAGGAGCCCAGTGCTTAATAAAAAATATCCTACTGAGATGGGAAACATTCCAAAAGTTTCCCAACAACAAGTCTTTATACAGCAAGAAGGATTTAAAATGTTCTTTATTTCCTTTCACTGTTTCTCACCCCAGAAATAGAGCTTTCTTCTCTCAGTCTTAAGCAAACACTGTAAATATTTGGAGACCCGAATGACTAGATTAGTGGGTGATACCATCATTAACAGCAGTGACAGGAAAGTGTCAGAGTTGCAACTTTTTATGTTTTTTAATTGGTCTTCCAATTGTATTGTCAAAATATTTACCCAAGGGTGTGATTAATAATAATAGGTGACAGCTTCAATTATCCTCAAACATATTAGAAAATATCAGCTCTCAGATACAATCTTTAAAAGCACATCTTAAGCTGCTTTTACAAGCTCACTATGACAAGAATAAATACAGAGATAAAATTTGCAATTAAAGTGCTTGCTTATTTTAATCTTTTTTTTTTTTCCCTCTAAGCAGCACGGAGACAAAATACTTATGCACACATCAATACTTATCTGAGGATCACCAAGCATTTTTGTGTGCAGCTTTCCCAGGTTCTTAATTCAGTCCCTGACACAGACATGACATTGAGAAGCAAAGTCATCTAAGGCTGTGTTAATGATATACAGGCCAACAGAACTTTTAAAGAATAAAAATTAAACATCCAACCCCCTAAATAAAATTGTGTAAAAACATGAGATATCTAACACATCTGAGCCACAGGTTTTTCTTTGCAATCAAACATAAACTTTCTGTCTCCATATGTTTTATTTCCTTCCATCTCTTGCTTGCATGCATTTATCTTTTTCTGTTTATTGCTTGTAGTCAGTTCACAGACCATATTCTCTTCTCCAAAGGAAGAGCAGTTGCTCATAGCCTGAAGGAAGAGGCACATGAGTTCAGTGGCTATGAGATTGGGCTTTGAAAAGATCTCAGTAGAAGTTTATCTTACCATTTAGAAACCATGTAGCACCTCGCAATGTGCAGGCATCAATGGTCACAGCACGCTTCACTGCTTTCAGTTGCATAGCATGGGGCCAGAAGCCCTCACTGTAAGATAACAAGAGAAAGGAAGCATGCATCCTGTGTCATAACAGCTCTAGCAAACAAACAGTTCCTGATTTTATCCAGGATTTTCTGCTAGTTCTTTACAGTCAATGAATCCACATCTCTACCTGTCTTCCTTTGAAGATATTTAAGGCTTTAATAACATATTATTAAAGCAGGATTAATCTTGTTTAACACTTTTTTAAAAACAGCTCTTGATCTTCATCAGTTCACTTAAACCGAGGAACTACAGAAGTTTTGAAGTGGCAATGCCTAGGTCAGGAAAAGAAAAAGAAAACAAAACAGTTTTTGGGCTCAGAAAAGTTAAAGCAGTTGGTTCTCAGACACCAAGAGTGTTGTGGTGACAGGTGTGTTGCTGGCATTAGGAGGAAGTGCTGCGTATGATCCATAAATGATTGAAAGTATCCCAGATACAAGTGCTCCATCTGTGTTATTTTTAATTGGCATGGCTCCCAGGAATAGTGGCCATGCAAAAGTCATGAGCTTCCTTGAAAAAAATAGTTGAAATCTCCTTTCTTGAAGGGCTTTCAGGCAGCATTTCACTCAAGCATGTATTTAACATTCAGTGACCAACTAGTCATGCTGACATACAGGATGGTCCCAAGATACCAAGAGCTGGGCAAGCGCATAAGTACTTTTGCCAGTTCTGGAGCTGAGTCATTAAGGGAACCTCAACAACAGACTATGATCTGAATCAATTTTGCTGCTATTCTTGGTGTCAGACAGTGTTCCTCTGATCAAAAGCCAGTAAGAAGCATAGAGAAGTAAGATTTAATTATTCTATCAGTGTTCCCATTGACCACAGTGCAAAATTATGCCTAGTAGTATACCTTTTGTATGTAGTTTTTTTCTCACTGATTACACTAGTGCCAGGTGCAAAACCTATAATGTTCAAGCAAAGGAATTACCTGTTTCAGTAAACGTGCATGGGAAAAAAAAATCTCATTTCTTGACAGAATTTTCCTTTGCTCTGTTTCATTACAGAAAGGCTTTAGTTGCAATATAAACAATGAATTCTTCATTTCAGTCGATCTGAAAAGAAAAAGTGAAAGAAAATGAGAGAGTAAGAAAAATATAAAAAGAAAAAAACAGGAAGGAAGGAAGGAATAGATAAAGAAGGAATAGGTGTCTGCGTTTGGTGGTGGTGGGCTGAAAGGATGCTGATCATGGTGCTTATTCTGCATTTTGATGATGCAAAGATCTTGTTCCTCTTTCTGATCTCACTAATCTGTGCATCTCATTGATTTCCCACAGCAGCAAAGTCAACACATGATGCAGAAAAGACTTATTCCATTTTATACATTGTTTCAATGTTGCTGTCAGTCGCTTCCATTGACCTCTGGTTTTGGATCACAAGACTGAAAGAGACAGCGCATGCAGTCTTCTGTATTGTAAATTTCTCATTTATTTACTAACTCCTCCTTTTCTGCCTCATTTTTATTTTTTTCCCTGTAGCTCACAAGTGAAAGTTAGCAGAACTTGTCATTGCTGCAGTGATATCTTCTACCTGATCCACCGGTGTCCCCACTGCTGGGAAGAAGCTGCCTGGCTGCAGCAGCGTAGGCAGCGTGCTGAGTCTCAACCATATAAATCCACTAGGTAAACACTGTTCCCTTGAGCACATTATTTCAGGAGATGCATATCCAAAAGATAAAATACAGCATCAAGATGCAAAGGGTGAGAATGAACTTTTGGATATTACAGAAATTAAGGAGAAAGAATAAACATCTCTAGCTCATCTAGCCTAGATGAGAATCTATCAGGCAGCTACATTATCAATCTTATTATATTAAGCATAAGTGTAAACACTGAAAAATTCATGAAGCAGAATGAAACAGTAAAGCCTAGTTAAAACCCGGAGATCCAGTTTGATATATGCAGGAAGAACAAGGGCAGTTTTATATGTTCTTTCCTTCACAGATTTTTCAAGATGATTTGTATTCATGAAGTTCAAATGCTGGGAAGTGGTTCTGTGCCTGTCGTGTAGGGCACACCTTATGGATTAACTTTTAGAGGTTCCTGTCCCTCCCCTCTTGGAGCTAGGGAGAGTTTCCTGCTGCCAGACTACAGGAGAGCAGCCCTGGCTTGTATCAGACCAGGACCAGACTTACCAGAAGCAAGGATTATGAGGAGAGGTCAGACATTAAGAAAGGGAGAGGGACTTTCACTTTTGGCTTTCACACTTTGGGGAATGAGGCCATGTAAGTAGTAATTAGGTGACTACTGGGAATTGAACTCCTTTGCTACAATGGACCCTAATGGGCCCATGACGGTATTTCAGACTTGACTCTGAACTCTGTGAAGTTTAGCAGGCTGTGTGCCAAAATTTCATGTTTTGTTCTGTAGTGTATATATCGTAGCTACATGAGATAACTATCATTTGAGTATTGCCATATGGGTCCTATTGCAATTGATGATGGCCGTTCTGCTAGTGGGCTACTGAGGACTACAGTGCTGCAGGTCTGGAAGTGCATGTGTGTGTGGGCACATGCATGTGCATGAGGATTCTGTTCCTCTCCAGTTTCACTCAGCACATTTGCAACTGTGATTCAGTAACAAAGGCAGATAAAACATCTCACTCTCTGAGGATGTGCAAGCAATGCCAATAAAAGGGAGAAGAATCTGAGCTTTGACTCTATAAGTACAAAGGAAGCAGGCAAATGGTTATTGGGCCTTTTATTACCGAGACTTCAAAGAAAGACTCTCCACATAAAAAAAGGCGAGGGTGAGTGGGAAAGGGAAAAGTAAAAAGACAGAACCAACAAAAGAAGTTAACAGTAGAAAAAAAAAAACCATCTCACTGATGAAAATATATGGAAAAACCAGTGAATAAGTCAACTAGAACTCTTATGTACAGAGTAAGAGGGCAGATGCAAGTTATACTGGAAGCTATTTGCCCCAAAAGAGAGCTGAATGTTTTCTTTATGAAAACACACATGAAGAAGGAGTTAGTACTTTTATTTATGCATGTACAAGGGCAGTTTACCTTGTGCTTGGGGGATTTGTGTTCCTTCAAAGAAACAGAATTTTATCTTTCTGTATTTCATCTCCCTCCATCTGGTTTGAATTCCTCTTTGCTGTATCCCTCAAGGCTCACATGGACAGTCATGGCAATCTGTCTCCTTTAATTACAGTGGAGAGAAGGAAACCTCTGAAGAACTTTCTCTTCCCTCAGCTCCGTGGGACAGGTCTTAAACCTCATCTGTACAAATGTGGGAGAGATGTTCTCTTGCCAGGGCTATGCATAGGCTCCAAACTATTGGAATAAGAAGAGTTGAGAAAAGTGAATGTAGACCTCAGTGATCTATTGAGTCATCCCACCCTCTTTCTTTGAATCCTCCATAAATACTCCATAAGTACTGGAAGCTGTTATCTTCCTGAAGCATTGCCACATCTGAGCAGTCTTCACCATCTCTGCCAGCCAAAGGCTACCTTCTATACTCAAACCAAATTGCTTTCCCTTTTCCTTATCTACAGAACTAGGAAATGAAGCAGAAAAGCTAGTCCTGCACAACAAGAAACACGACAAGGTTTTTGCCTAGTGACAAAGAATAGTTTTTACTTTATTGTTCAAGAAAGTTCTAGTGCAATGTTTCGAAGCCTGTGTTTAAGGTCTTTAGTGGTGTGGGTGTTGTGCTTTCAGTTCCCTAGAATGGGATTGTATTTGAGTTCTATTTGCAGTGTTTGTCTCTTACTGTGACATACAGAAGCCTGAAAATCATCTTTCCTAAAGAAAATCATTTGTCCTAAACTGAAAATTTTGAATATATTGAATGCTTTGCCCTCACATAGTAGAGGGGACTTGTGGGACAGCCAATCAATCAATCAGTCTCAGACTACCTGTTAGGTAAGGACATTTCTTTTGATATATACAGAACTAAAGTTTAACCCAAAGCCTCAGGCAACTGCAGTTCATGATTCAAGAACAAAAAGAACAATGACAAAAGATCTACAAAGAAAGCAAAGAACAAAACTGGCAAGTAAATTCTGGTGGCAGTCACATAGATTTTAGCATCTATGAAATGTGTATGTGTGTGTGAATATACAAATACCTACCTGGACATACATACACACACGTATGCACAGCTTATTTGAATAAGTTTATGTACTTCCCTTACAGTGAAAAGGCCAAAGTTGGCAACTAGCCAAAGCTGTCTAAGTCTCTTGCAGAATTCATGTTAGTTTAGGGCCTATACTGATGTATTTTGATATTTTGCATTTCTATGTGGCATCTTAAAGAATAGGAACAGTTTGGAGAGTTCATCTGAATTTTCCAGCTGACAGACTGGTGTGGCACAGCTGAGCCCAAAGTCCATCTAAATAGTGAGAAGTAGCTATAATATGTAGTGACTAAACCACGAGTTACATTTCATTACTAGGATTCAGTCTAGACTTAAAAGCCAGGAACTTTGGTATCATTATAGAAACAGCAGGATTTCCACTGTACATAGATCTCCTGTTAGAGACCTGTACTGTCTTTGAAAATACTGTACACTTTTTCCAGGTAAGGCGTGAAATTTCTTCACATATTATGACAACTTTATTTGTGATTCACCAGGAAATCCACTGATCTCAAGGCTTCAAGTCTGAAATAATTGTCTCCTTAATACAATTTACTTTTTTTGGACCTTCCTTAGCTTTCATTAGGTTGAAGGATAATGCCTTTCTTGAGGGTTAAAAATTTAATTTAATCTCTTTTGAACTGCTTTCTTGTAGCAAGAAATAGAACTTTCACTGCTGATTATTTTTAGTTATTAGATTGACCACAGGGTTCACGTTTAACCTCCAGTGACATTGTGGGCAGATGCATCTCTGTCATTATCAGCCTGTTTTCTGTCCTTTATCGGGAATTTTGTATCTCAAGTCAATTGCGTATGGGTTGTTCAGTGTGAGAGCCACTGATTTAACACCAAGGTATTTGTTACCTTCACTTGGGCAGCTTTCATTTTTACCCACATTCTTTGCAAATAGCTTATTGTGGAGAAAGGCCCGTGGTGGAAAAAAAAAAAGATTGCTGGTTGGTGTTTAGTACATCAGAAAGCTACACACCTTTCTGATAAAAGCAATCTTTGTTTTTTTTTTTTTTTTCTCTTCTAGCCCTTCCTTAAAATATTTCCTTAGTGTTCTGAAATCCTAGGGAAGGTGTATGTTCTGGAACTATTGCCATGCTCTGTCTCCAGGCTCAGGAGTTTTACAGTATGCAGAAAAATATCTCAGGTGATTGGCTTTTGTCCCAAATAATGTGATCAGTGTCGCTACCATCCCAGTGATTTCTGCATCCTGGCTTGGCGCCATAAGCAATTGGAAGTCACCATCAACAAAAGGTTGCAGAATTTTGTTGCTCCTTGCTTCTACAGTCTTGACCAACAAAAATATTTTATTTGCCCTTTCATGAGTTGTTAAATGTTTCTACAATTCTCAACTCCCCTTCTCCTTCTCTTGCAAAGTAAAAGTACAACATGACTGATATATTGTAAAACATTTAGGAAAGCAAGTTTTGATGCCATTGAGAACAGCAGCAAAGCAAATCCTGCAGTTCTGCCGAACTCCAAATTATCAGATCTGTTCTGGTTTTACTCAGGCTAGATCACCGATTATGGGGAGATAATGTGAAAAAAATATATCACTATTGGGTCTTGTTTTCAGTCAGTCTGTAAATGTCAAACATTCTGACTTTGTAGCAGTTTATATTCACTTTGTATGGGTGTAAAATTATACTCCTGCTGGCCTCGAGGAAGATTAATTCATACCAGCCAAGAATCTGGACCTTACTATGCCTAGTTCAATGAGATGATCTTTTGGTAATAAGCAAATTGATTCTAATAATAACAAATCAACACAAATCAGAAAGGAAGCAGTTAAGGCCAGGAGCTTAGTAAGATTCAGAAAGGGATTGGATATTTATATGGATAATAAGTTTATCTGGGATCAGCCTGTTTGTTAACCTCCATCACTCCAAATCTTCTGTACAATCTGAAACCTTCTGTAGAATCTGACTGTTTGATCCAAATCTTATTTTCAGTGAAGTGAGCTGCTGGTATGAGATATTGAGGAGTATGATTTGAGCACCTTGCATTTTCACCACTATTTCAAGTAAACACGGTGTACTACAGTGTCCTTGAACATGATACAGTTATCAAGTGTAGCCAACCAATGTGTTGGACCACCGCTCAGGGTGTGAAGAGTCACCTCTGCATCCTTTCAGTTTGAATATTTATGTTTTTACCTCTAGATCTCACAATGAAAGTTATGCTGTTATTTTTCCCTGCTTCTACTAATTAAAAAGGGACCTGGGTACTTTGCCAAGAGACACTAGGAAGGACTCAGCAGCATTGGTCTTGGGAGAGACACATGAAAGAGCAGTGCTGGTCAAGTCACTCCAAAGGGAGATAAATTTTGATATTTCAGAGTTTAAGCCAATCTTTACTGGAAAATGATTGAGTGAGACTTTGTGGGAAACAGGTTTTGTCATAACTGCTCACTGTACCTGCCTTCCTCTAAAGCCTGCAACTGTAAAGGACAGCATACTGGAATTTGTGTCCTTTCAATTGATTGACATGGCCATTGTCAAATCTTATATGAAAGTGTGTCCTAAAAGTAGATAGAAACTGAAATGTTCAGCCTGCTTTCTTCAGTGAGAGTAAGAGGCATCCAGCATGCTTACAGGAATTTGTTCCTTGATCTGAGCTGCTGGTGTTTCAGAAGGAGCTCAAGGGCTCACATTACTTTCCTGGAGCCACTCTGTTTGCCACAGGACTAGGTTCAAAGTCAGTCATATATACATGTACTGATCTTAAGCTCTGTAGGACAAAGACATAAAGGGCTGATTTGTGTATTGAGGAGGAAGAAGTGCAAAGTCTGGCACAGCAGAGGTTAACATGCTCTCTGTGAGGTCCCTGTGGAATCTAATTTGGTTATTGAATTTATATGTTGGGCTACGTTCCAGTCTGTTACTAGCTTCTTGTTTGAGCAGGCATAAATTCCTCGAAAAGTCATTTTGATTTTTGCATCTGATGAATTACTCCTGTACAGCTGCTATTTTTCTCTCCTTCCATCCATATTTTTCTTATACCAATGCCCATCTTTTTTTCACAACATTACTATGTTGACAAGTACCAATGTTTAAGTTCAGACTGAAATCACTATTGAACTGCAGCAGCCCACCCTTTCATTTTAACAATGATCTGGGAGAGTAAGATTGCAGTGGGACCTTAATTTCCCTTGTTAGAGCTGCAGCATTTGGGACTGATGAAGTTCACAGTAAACCTGTCCCAAATGAACCTTACCTGATATATTATCTATCAAGACAGTATAACAAACATCTGGCAGGGACGGAAATCTGTATGCAGTGAGGCAGCAGCTACTAAAATGCTGAGGTGCTGTGCATCGCACTTGGTGAGTTCAGCCAAGAGAAAGTAGAATCAGGCTTTACACTCATTGAGTATGGAAACACAGGCTGCCCATGTGCCCAGAGGACTGTGCAAGGCACACTGTGAAATGAATTACTTCAGTTTGCCAAGCTGCAAAGCATCTGTGTGCCCTTTGCTGAATATTTCAAAAAAATAAAGGTCTGGGTTGAAAAGAGGCCACAGAGAAGATTCCCTATTACAGTATGCTACTGAACTACTATGAAAGCCAATGCTAGCTGAGACCACAGAAGATGAGTCCATAACATTGACTGGTGAGCGTGGTTTGATGGATGTGTGGTGTTCCGTCATCCAATGCCACATCCTCAATAGATTTAGGGTTTTCCATGAGAACCTAAGAACTGAAGCTGTCTATCTCAGTCATGGAGGTATCCCAAGACCTGTCAGTGCCAGCCCTGGAAATGTTATCTGCTCTTGATTAACAGCAGGGTGGATGGACTTTATTTGCTCTTCTTCCAGTGTTTCTCCCAGTTAAGGGGTCTTTCTTGTGTCATGTTAGGGTATGAAACAAATTGCCAAATTTCTAGAGTTTGAAAGGAACAAGTCTGAGGATTTCTTTCCCAACAACTGTCTACCACAGATTTAATAGAAAACAGGTATGCCATGGGGCTTGTACAGCTCCAATTTGTCTGGTGTGCAGACAAATCAACATACAGTTGGGAGGAAAATGAGCTATGGGGAATCTTGAGTTCTTTGGTTAAGATGCTTAGAGAAGAGTTCATCTTCAGCTGGAGGCAGCTTGCCAGAAAGAGACTTGGACCTCAAAAATGGGATAGGAAAGGATCCCCTTCTCATCTCAGGAACTGGAGATAGCTTGTAGATCAGAAACCATCCCCTGGGTTAAGAAAGGCTGTGTGTGTTTGTTGTACCCTTCCACAGACAGAAAATGGGTCCATTACCAGTCAGTACTACCCCCAGGCAGCCCAGCTCCATGACCTTTACAACACACAGTTTTCACTGCTGAAAGGCCATTTCCCCAGCAGTTGCTGAATCATCAGCTCCAGTTTACCAGAACTGTTTTCCTTAGTAGAAAGGATCCCTTGACATCTCAAGTTCATGTCCTGAATGGAATTTTTATTCCTCTTGTTTCTCAGTTTTTCAATAGATAATGTTGTGTCTCACATTTAAATTTTGGTAAACAGAGAGGTGGAATGTGTGTAAGCGTGGGTTTGTACTGTATGAGGCAGAACAATGCACTTCATTATGTTAGGCATGCATGACCAAATTGTATCCTATCCAAAGACATTTTTTGGATGTAGGAAATTCCAGAGACTGACTCACAACAACCCTTCACAAGATAGATTTCTTCCCAAACCATGCCTCATTCAACCAATAAGTGCTTAAACTCACATCCTATTCTAAGTGCAACCTCTATTTTGTTATGGCACAGAGGAATTTATCCTCTTTATAAGCAGGTGGATAATAGTATGGGAGTGTTTTCTGCCTCTAAAATTAAGTTGCAAGATCAGGGATAATATAATTAATATAGATAACAGATGGGTATGTAAAACAGATAGATTTACGGAACCATTGTGTTGGTGGTCACTCATCAGCTTCCTAAGTTTATCTGTCTCCAAAGTGTCTCCTCCACACATGGCTCACTCTTCATTACAATGTTCTGGTTATTATGTTTATAGTGGCAAAGTTCCAGTCATGGAGAAATGACTGGTGTCACCAAAATAATTCTTTTCCTGGTAGTAAAACCACTTCCCAAAGTGAAATGAACGCTTCTAACAAAAGGGCTCTTTTGCTGAGATGAGTTGCATCTGCAGAGGGAGTTATGACATTCAAACAGTACAAAGTTGAATCATCCTGTTTTGACTGTGAACAAATGGGGCATCTTTCAATGTCAGTGCAGTAGAATCCCAGTGGTACTTGCTATGCAGGAAAATTCAACCATGAAGTTAAAGCATAATTTTAAAAAACTCCTTTACTTGAGTGGCAATGTAACAACTCTCACTTTCAGCTCCAGCAAAATAATTTTCCCATCCCTCAGTTTAGTGACTGATGTGAAATGAGTTTCATGGTGCTAATATTTTGTTTTGTGTCTCATCCTGGTGGTCTTTCAAAGCAGACATCACCGACAGATCACCTCTGGTCTTCACATGCTCTCTCGTCAAATTTCCTTATGAGAATAAGAAGGGAACTCTACTCCCAGATTTGAGGGAATTGAAGAATCATATGTTTTGTTGATCAGACTGATGCGGTTTACCACTTCCATCCACATATTATTTCAATTCTATGAATTCTTGTCTCAGACTTTTTTCCAGCCATACAAAAATTCTAATTCATTCCACCTCATCTAAGTGCCACTCTATTGATTCTGTGTGATGACTGTCACATAGGTCACATGGATGAATGGTGGCAAGAATGGTTGAAGCAGATCCATGTCTGTATCCAAAGTGGAGTTTGTGCCTTGATCTAGGCCTAGACCAAAACCAAATCCTGTTGGCAAATTACAAGGAGGAATCCAATCTTTTTAGATAAGACAAGACATGGCCAGCTGGGATGTTTGTCTGCCACTGAGTGCTAAGAGGCAGTTTCTTCCCCTTTGTGGAAGAACAAAATTTGGGTAAACCTTAGGTTGTGGGCTTTGTTGCTGCCAAAGAGACAACTCTTACCGACACAGTGAGACTGCCAGGATGCTGGAGTGCCTGGGAGCAGAGCCAAGCTCTTCTGAGTCACAGCCCAAAACATGCTCGTTGCTGATAGTAACACCCATAAAAATCACAAGACATCGAATGAAATGTTTTGTACAGAAAACAAGTTAAATCCATTTAGCCAATGAAGAGCTGTTACAGTCTTCACACCAAAACTAATTTGGGATATTATTTCTACATTAGAACCTTATTTAGTATCATAGCTGTGTAACATTAATACTGTTCTTTCTGTAGTTAGTAACACTGGGACTCGAGGTTATTCATACCTACAATATGTTGAGGTAATGGACTACATTAAATTCCAACTCACTGGAGATTTATTATGTTAAAATGAAGACCGCTTACAGTGCAGTAACTCGCAGAGATAACAGGAAACATGCTACTGGTACAACAATTTGCATTTCCCAGTTTGGGATTGTAACATCAGTTACAATCAGTTACAATAGTGGGTGGCTTAATCAGGAGGCTTACTGTATGACTCCACTGAAGGTCATTTTTGCTTAGGATAGGTATTGCTTGGAATGCAGAATAGCAAATCTAAGCCGGTAATGTTTGACTCTAAATAAGTGTAAACAGTGCAACTGTTTTCACAGTAAATATTTGCTTGAGTATAAAAAATGGTATTTTGTTTTATTATGGTCTTTCCTATTTGTGTTTTCTTTCTAGTAAATGACTATGGCATGAGAACATGCATAGAATCAATGAATTTTAAACAAATATCAAATAATGTACATCCCTTACCTCCTTAATTTTTTTTTTGAATACAAGAAGCTGAAACCTAAGAGAAATTTTCTTGGCTCCAGGGAAGAGTTCCATGTGATTTGTTACGAACCTTACAAAACTACTGTGTGTGTGTCAAACGATGCAGTTTATTAACATTAAGAAACCAAAGTAAATATTTCTTCTGTTAGTCACAGTCTGCATAGAGAAAACCTATCTCTCTCTCTGTGAAGGAATTATTTTCTTCTTGAGACTTTAATTTAGGAAAAACAAAATAAAGAAATACAGTCAGGCCTTTCTGGGAGCCAGGAAAATGTCCACAACTTCTAGAAAAATATCAGATGAATTTTGTTTTTTGTTTCATTTCCAGAAAAGAGACTCAACAACAGTTTCTGTACCATCGTCACCACAGTTCTGTACCCACAACATCAAACAAAAGTTGGCCTTTGTTTCTGTGTTGCTGATGTCTATGGAGAGGCTCTCATGGACTTCAAAGGAATTAGGATTTGTGCCTTCTGAAAGTGGTAAGTATATAGATCTGTGGAGGAACTATGCTGCATTCTAATTATTTACTTTGATTTGTATTTATATATATATTTGTTATGCTGGAAGGTCACTGCAAGCCCACTGCGACTCTCACCTGTGAAGAACCTTCCAGCAAAAACCACCCAGAGCACCAGCTGGTTGAAAAGACCTCATCTCCCATCTCCCTGCCTGTCTCTGCTAATGTGAACACTGAAATATTCAGTAACAGACTTTAAGTAAAATTGAAAAAGAGGAGGAAAAAATATGCTATCAACAGGCAAAATACTGGTGACATTTTTAGTATTGAAAGGTACAACAACAGTAGGGCAAAACTGAAATCCATTTTGCATGTCAAAGAATTGGTTGCATTTTATTTGCTTGGGATATTTTACTAGCTTTCCATTTCTTATATAATAAATCCAAGGTTATGAAAACCATTGCTATTATGAAATGTTCTTAAGGACTTGAGACAAAAGAGAATAAAACAGAGAAAGGCTTCCCAACTTAGTTTTTACTAATGAAGTCTTTTTTGAATAATTTTTCTATTCAATTTGTCTTTGAATTAATATTTAGGAAATTAGGATGGGATACTCTAAAAAGAAAGAAACAAATAAAACATTACCACAGCTTTTTTTTTTTTTTTTTTTTTTAAGGAATTCTTAGATCACATTTGTTCTAAACTAGCTGAATTTATCTAAATGGTTCCCAAAGGACATGGCAGGACTTAAATGTCTGAAGTCTTGAGCTAAATTTGACTTTGCTTCTTGTTTGATTATTTCATTATAAACTTCTTTTTCCTTTAAACAACCTGATTTTAGTCAAATCTGTATGAGAACAGCTTCATTTGGCCTCTTCATATGAAAATCAGTAACGGGGGAACTTCAAAAGCTTCTGAAAGGCCATGATAAGCCTCTGAATTATGAGGGGTTTATTAAGGGATTTCAGTAGGGTTCTCTGGTAGCATCCACAGATTGCGGGGACAGAAATAATCGAGCTCCAGGGACAGCGAGACATGGCAGCATCCAGGCACAGTGCTTGCTTCCCCCATAGTGTTACCATTTTGGCTTTTGGCTCTGCAGTTATTTATCCACTAGAGATATGTGTGTGCCCTGGAGAGCCTCTGAATACTGCCACGCAGGTCCCGCCAAGCAACCTGTTCCCTTGTTTTAGGAGAAAAACCATCAGTTCAGCAACACTGCTCCGTTTCTTGTGTGCCATTCCATGCTGGTTTCCATGAGTAGCTTGGTTCGAAAAGTCTCCCCACATTTCAGATGTTTTCATTATATCTTCTTAGAGGCAAAGAAACAAAAATGTTTTGTCTTTTTGTTGTTGTTGTTGGTTGGATGATTTTTATATCTACAGGCTTACTGAAAGATGTTTTCCTTAACTTTTATTTGGAATCAAACCAAACCGAAACAAAAAACCAAAACAAACTCACAGAACCCCTAAAAAATTACACTTTTTCAAAGTAAAAAGGAATTGATTCACATTGGGGTTTTCAAACTAAATGACTTTTAAGGTCTGGTTCCCCTTCATCCCTATTCTTTTTTTCAATTTGTGGAAAATTAAAGAAAATAAAACAATCAACCTCCCTCCCTGTCCAAGATACAAATAAACAAATGCTCAAATCCAAATAATTTGGGTGTGGAGGAACATATTTTTGTCTGATTTATTTTCACTAGTAATCCGAACTGGCATTGTTCTCTCAGATTTAATCTTGATAATATGCAGAGCTGTGCAAAACAAAACAGATCAAATCTTTGTTCAGACTGTGTTGAAAAGCATATGTTTCCCTTCACATTTGATTCATAGGACTGCCTGTCATTAAATGCAAGCCTGTCTGGGTAAGGCGAGTCAGTGCAGCTTGAAGGTGAACCATGCCATTATTACCCATAGAGGATGTTTTCCTCCTCAGTGTCCACGTTGTCTGTTGCTCCATGGAAAGGCAAAGGTTAATCTCAGCGCCCAGAAGTGCGAGCATCCTCAGGCTGCTCCAGATTTCGATGACTAGCCCTGTACAGCACCCTGGCAGATGGAAGGAATTCAAATGACAGCTTTAAACTAGTTTAGCTTTTATAAATCATGCTTAGTCAGTGTGTATTTCAGCAGAAAATCACAAAGTTTTTATTTTCAAATAAGATAGGAGTGCAAAATTTACACTGGTGTAACTCCAGAAACATTAATCAAGGAACAAATTCATCTTCTCACTCTTTCTGTATGCCTAATCCAGCAAGAAAATGACTACAGCTAGGTTTGACGTTCTGTAAACATCTGCCTGTTCATTTAAATTCTACCTGCACAGCACGACACAGAAATGCTATATTTATTTAATTTTATTTTTAATTTAAAAAGTTTTTTTTTTTTTTTTTAAGTCAGAAGCAGAAATAACCAATTTCAGGAAACTGATAAATGTGGAACACCAACAAACTGCAAAGTGCCATAAATCTTTCTCCAAAGAAATTCACCTGTCTCAGCTCTGCTGAATGTATACTAGCTTATACTGAATGTAACTACTGAGTGAGAAAGTTACTTCTCTGGTTCTGCCATAAATCAGAACAAAATATGACCCACTAGCTAAATGGAGAAATATAGAAATTTATTTTATGATGCAAGGGAAGTCATTTGAAAAATATATTTCATCATAGAGATATTTTTTTATACAAAGGTCAGAAATGCAGCTACTGAAATTCTCAGCTACTGTAGCCTTCAAAGTAACAGAATAATAGAATAATCACATTGTCTGTTTGAGAACAGTACCTATGATTAGGAAGCTTCTTGAAAAATTAATAATGTGTGAGTGAAGGTGGTAGAGATTTCCTGGTTTCACTGAAGAGCTGAGTGATTAATGAAACTAAATTAATCTTTTGTTAACTAGTATATGTCGTAAAATGGATCAGCCCAGATTAACTCAGCCCATTTTGGGCATTGGCAAGATACAGAGATGCTAGCTGGAGAGCAGGTATTCAGAAGAGAGAATTAATCTCTGCTCAAATCAATGGAAGTTTTGTCTTATTAAGGGCAGGAAGGACATTTTAATGTTAAGTGAGTAAAGAAGACGCACACACCTGACAAGTTCCAGAGGTGGAATTATTTGCAGAAAAGAGCTAGAAAGTGGTTTTGAATAATGAATGCATTCAAGAAACTAATGATCCTTAATGGAACTAAGATTTCATCCATGGCATTCATGGGCAAATTGGTGACAGCAATATGTGGAGATCAATTGATGTTATTCTGAATTTATTAGACACAGTGTTCTTCACATCTTTTCCTCAAGGGAAGAGGTTAAAAAAAACAACAATTAAGGATTTTAGTTAAACAAACAAACAAACCCAAAAGCCTGTGTAATTCTCACTTAAGGAGTTTGATTTTATTGGGATTTGACCAAAGTGAATCATAATTAAAGTGGTAAAAGAAAATCAATTTAAATAAAGAAAACTGAGGAGATAACAAGATGCAGCTTGGTTTTAGGCTGTCGATTGGAAATAACAGTGAAAGATTAATATCACATGGCTCTGTGTGTCATTAAGCAGAATAGAGCCAGCATATATCTTTTGATGTTCCCACGTTATTTTTTAACTCCTTTTTTTTCTTCTTTTTTTTTTTTCCTCCAGCCTCTTCAATAATCACCTTTTCCTACAGCCTGAAGACACAGTGAATACTTCCTGGTTTCTTTCCTTCCATGTGTTCTAAATCAGGTATGAAGAGACAGAAAGTTTGACCCAGGGTAAGCTAAGGCTTGAGGAGTCACTCAGTGGATGAACACACTCTGGTATTTGGGTAGAGTTGCACGCGGGATCCCTCATGCACTCCTGTCATGTCACCGTTTGAACAAAAAAGAATTATTTTGTAATATCAGCACTATTGCAGGGAGCAAAATTATTTTATTGTGTTCTTCGGAATATAAAACGTGGATTTCATGTATAAAGTGAATCAATCCTGATCTAGAAGCTGGTTCTTGACTAAATACCAGTGCTCACGGCCCTGTTACACATGTGCAAGCAAATAGAAAGTAGAAGCAACCTTTACACTTAGCCGTGCAGATACACAGTGCTTCAAAAGAAGGACCGTTGAGCTAAAGGAAAATCATTAGCTGAACCATGTGAAGGGAAGGGAATAGAAAGAAGAATGTGAGAGAGAGCTGAGAGCTTTTTTTTTATTTTTAAGAATCGACAAATCAAGAAAAACAATGACTTTGGCTAAAAGCTGATTCTAGCTTAATGTGCAAGGGAGGAAGTTAATTTTTTTCAGAGCAATTTATAGTTAACAGTGAAAAAGGTAAACAGATGGCAATCAATAACCCTGGGAAATTGTGATGTGCAGAAAAAAAATAACAGGAGGCTACAAATAGAGAAAAATCCATGCTTGTAAGTCATACAGACTTCTTCCCTTGCAGTTATTAGGAGCTAAAGTCCCTGCAAAACATATTCCTCTCAATGGTAGAGAGATAATAAAACACTTTTTTGGTGCAAAGATAGCAGAAATTTTTCAGAGCACACTTCTGTCCTGTAGCTGGAAAGATGCAGGTGATGAACTTATTGCACAAAGATGAAGATCTTTTCAACTCATGAATAAAATGAGGATGTTGGGCAATTTCTCCTAGAGAATATTTTGCATCAAGTAATGAAGTCTAAGAGTTTAACCCCCTCAAAAATGGAGAGAGGATAGAGGAACAGATGTCTGTCCACGTAATCTTAGAGTGCAATTAACTTTAGCTGTCTAAGGAACCTGCAGGAGGCAAAGATAGTGCTAATGTTGGACTGGTACTCAAAAAAAGACAAATATGATGAGCTACGAGGTGATGGTAGGTGAAAGTACAGCTACAGTTATTAGTCTGCTTAGCTCATCTCCCATGGCTTCCAGGTACAGTTCAGGAAAGGACAGACTAAGTTTTCAGGCCATAAGCACTGAAAAGACAGCAATATATTTGCCCTCAACTAGAGAAGATATTTGCTAAATTTTAGGGAGAGAATAGGGAGCAATTATGTAGGGAAAGATTCTGTGTGTGTGTGTGTGTGCAGATGGAAATTTGTTGTGCACTTTATAAAGTGTACTCACAAAGAGAAAAATAATGGAAGATACTGAGAACCTCTTTTGCCTGGAGGAGAGAGGCTCCACAAGAAGGGAAGGCAGAAGCTGAATTAAGACTCAAAAAAGCTTTTCAGCAAACATGGTAATGGTGATTAACCACCGGAACAAAGTACAAGGAAGGGGATAGAGATGAAGTCTCGTCAGATTTTACAGTAGAGGCTGAAAGCTTTTCTAGGAGACAAGCTTTAATCTAAGACAAAGAACACTTTAGTCAGATACAAGTTATTGGACTCTGGGCTGGTTAACTGAGATAGTTTTAGTGACCTGAGATATTTCAGTAAGGAAACAGAGATCTCTTTTGAGCTCACTCTTGTGAATATGTTTGATTCCACATGACTCCTGTTGCAGAGCTTTGCCTATTTACTGCTATACAGAAGCTGATAGCACACATCTGATTCCACATTTGTTCCCAATAAGGGCTACTCTATGGAAAGCTTCATAAAATAAAACCAACCTGGGGAGCTGTCTGTTTTTCCGAGGAGCTCACAACTCTCCACTCTATGTCTAAATCCTGGCTTAAGCCAATCTTTTTGCCACCAGCTCTTGTCAGGCTGTCCTCCTGCTAGTTAAAAGTTCTTTATTATCTAGAAATACTCTCAGTGCTTCTCTGCAAGTATTTTGCCACTTTTTACACTTCTCTTGACAAATTAGGTGCATATTAGTGGGAATTCAAGTTACAAAACAGGACATCTCATTAGGAGCAGGCATTTATTTATTTATTTATTTTTAAGAGGGAAAAAAAGTAATTGTGGCAGATCCATACCAGGGTTGTAGATAAGGTGAAGGATGCAGATTTATTTGTGCATTAGAAGCTTTGCATTGTGGGAATTTTTGCCACTGTTTAGCAAAAAGCAAAGGTAGGATTTTGAAGCAGATAATTCCATCCTCTCATAAGTATGCAACAGAACTCCCATTTAAATGAATGGAACACTACTAGGGTAGCATATATCACTGTTTTATATTCCAACCTAAAATACTATTCTCAATTTTCCACTTGCTTGGTGTCTTGTCATTTATAGCAATGCAAACAGAATGCAGTGTAGGTATAAAACACCATTAGGTCAGATTTTTCTAGTCATTTATATTAGCTGTAGCATCTGGTAACCTATTTATATTAGCTTTACATAGCATAAATGAGTGTATTTATACAAAATAAAGTGCAGACGTGTTCCATTATGCTTTTATTCCCTCTTTAAAAAAAAAAATCTTAGCTTTCTTTGCAATATAATCCAAGTATACAGAATTTCCCCTTTCTAATGCTTTTCTGTAGAAATTACTATGAACATTCTCTATTCTCTGTTGGTTTATGTTAAAATGCTTTACTGTGCATTCCACACTGAGTACTGCTAATATTCAGAAAGAGCTCATCTTCTTCCCTGTTAATATCATATCACCTATAATGGGTCCAGAAGAGCCATATCCTAATCCTGTTTTTGGAACTAACTTCTTTGCGACCTCAGATATTTAGTGTATTTACAGCTGTAATGTTTCTAAATTTCAGCTGTTTAGTATAGATTTAAAAGATAATGAAGCAAGATACTTGTGTGCAATGTGTTATCAAGAAATTCCCTCACTCTTATGGTCCACACATCAGCTAGCTATAAGCTTGATCAGTTCCTTAAGAATGATGAATAGTGTTAAAATTTGCCATATTCCTTTCTGCCAGCTGCTCGGAAAAGCCTGTTAAAACTCCATAAAACAAGTAAACCAAGTTCAGTTACGCTCTGCACTTTTCCAGTACTGCTGCTAGCACAAAAATTGATTGATTGTTCTTTGTGCTAGTCTAAATCTTGCCTGTTCACCTGCAAAGTACTGCTCCCTAGTACTTTTTTTGTTGTCCTCAGCAACATCCTGGTGAATGTTTTTTCTAGTACAGGGATTTCTCTGTAATTCTAGCACTTGCTTGCCTCTTTTCTCCTCTGCTTGCTAATCTCATTAAAAGATTCATGCCTTGTCTCAGCATTGTGTCCCTCAGCTGCTGCCCAGAGTTCTGCTCTTCCTCTGTCCCTCCCTGGAGAAAACTTAAATATGTCACCTCCTTCATAACCCAGGGCTGTGCATGCAGAATGAGGGGAGTTCAGTAGCCCCTTCAATATTTACCGTGTGCTCTCCTGGCTGCGTCAGTATATGATGCCCTGCTTTGCGGCTGGTAGGGTATTAAAGTAACGGCACATTCTTCAAGTGTACAGCAATGCTCGAAAATTGCTTTGCATCTACAGCATTCATGGTAATAACGATGGAGAGTGCACATGAGTAGTATGAAGTGAGAGTGCAGCCTAATCTTGCTATAGTGTGTGGAGGTCTTGCTGTAGCAGACAGTAGAAAAATGAAGTCGAGATCATCTTGTAGCAGGGAAGAAGATAAAGTATGCATTTGGCTTTACAAGAAGAAAGGTTTGTAATCGTGTAGATAATCTGGAGGAGAAACTATTTTTTTTGTAAACACTGAGTGTAAAATCACTGAACACACAAATGGAAAGTTTAGAGTTAATGTGAAGTGTGAATGCATAGGTGAAGCCTGCCAACTCTGTGCTGACGCTAAGGAGATAAAACTGTTATATTGCTACCAAAAATGAGTGAAATTTCAGGAAATCTATATCAAAACTAAAGGAGAGATTATGGCATAGGTGGGTGCTAGCCACCTGTCAAAAGGAGAAAGCCAAACTGAAGGAGAACAGAGTAACTTCTGGTGTGTGAGAGGAATGGAATCTGGTGGAAAAGGAAAGGAGAAATTGCAGAGTTGAGTCCAGTATGTTGACTATAGACATTAAACATAGTAAAGAGAGATGAGAAGAATGAATAAGAGTAAGAAATGTAATGCAGTGGAACATAAAATATAACGTGGGTGTCATTTTAGTCTCTAGATAGCTGAGAGGGTATCTGGATTTAAGATGTTGATGGTGGAAAGATGCAGGCAAACATCTGAGTTTTATTTAAAGAAGCTCTATATTTGGTGACAAAAAGGGTTTTCTGAAGGGCATATGAAGGCTTGAGCAGTTCTGGAGGCGTACAGCAGAGTCAACTTCAAAATATAAAAGGTAATAAACAGCCTTTGGAAAAGAGAAACAGTGCCAGGATTACAAAGAAAAACAGAGCTTCTCCAAGCAGACAGTGAGCATATGGTGAGGACGTAAACAAGCTATTGAGAAAGATTAACCAACATGAGCAGGTATTGCTTCCAAGAGATATGCTTCATTCCTTGGAGTAGAAAAACCCCAAAGGCATTTTTTTGTGTCTGGGAAAATATCTTGCACACGCCTGACTGTACAAATAGTGATCCAGCAAAATACCTCACTCTTTCCAATGGAAGAGCTCCCAGTGTAGGGAGACCCTATTTCCTCATGGGCCATGATAGGGACTGCTGCATGCTGCTCCAGCACAGCTGCTGTTGGATGAATTGTCTTCACCTGTGGCTAGAGCCACATTCATTTCTCTGCAATGCTTCCTCTTCAGGTTTCTGGCTATAGTGGTTTCTTTACAATACGCTGCTTGTCACTTACCAGGTGGTTAACTAGCTGCAGGTGGTGGCTGAAGGATGAGAGTTCTTATTAGGGGAGAATGTTAATGACTCCCTTAGAGAAGCACATTTACTGTGCAAGAGGTGTTTTTAGGTTAGGTGCAGTATTGACAGCTGACCTCAGGTAGAAAGTGTGACAAATTCCTAAGGGCGCACTAGGCCAAGCTGTAGGAGATCCCTCAGATGCTGTGAATGAAAGTTAAACAGGTTCCTTATGCAGAGGTGAAAAGGCACTGATCAAAGTGTCATAGAAACAATGTTGACAGTAATTACTGTTATTCACTGTCCTTGCAACATGATGCCTGCTCATACCTGTAACTATCAGGATTGTTCCCACTGTGGAATGGTCTGTGGACAGTTACTCTTTCCACTAAAAGTGTGTTATGGCATTGTTTCATTTCTCTTCAGTGTTTGAATGAGCCTGAATGATGATGAAATGCCTCTCAGGGGAGTTGGCAGCCTTCAGGAGATTGAAGGTAAGCTGCTAGAACTTCGGTGTTTTAATAGAGAATAGAAATCTGTTATGTAAGATTATGTTAGCTGTGATGGTATGTGGACTATATCGACTACTTCAATATATTTATTCATCAATTGGAAAAAGTAAAATTTCAACAGCATGGTTCAGTCAAGCTTCCCTTTGTCTTTACTTCTTGCACAAAAATGCAAAAACCTAAAATCATAAATTACTTTGATTGTATAAAAGCCACCTGATTGCATTTCCCTACTTTTCCAGTTGTTTTCCCTAGAATTCAGAATCTTTCAAGAAGTTACATGCAGTAATGACTATGGGTCTGCTGAAGCTGTTAAGCAGAGGCTTGAGTTTGTCAAGTAAAATCAATACCTTAAGTCTCAGCCTCAATTTCTGCTCAAAATGGGAAAGTTCAAGGCTTAAGGTCAAATGTACTCTTGCTTAGATATGATTTTACTTTACCTATGAATTTGTTCCCTTTGAAAATGGGAAATGAGAAAATCCATGTAAGTTCTTTAAGGCTCCTACAACATGCTCCTTGATGTCATCCTTGAGGTAGCAGCTTGGTGGGCAGTGCCTCTGGGGGTTTGCAGCATGGTTTGTTGGTGCTGCCCTGTTGTTCAGTTTCCTGAGGTCGGTTGTATGGGATACTCTCATCCCTGGTAGCCAGTAAGACTCAGTTATTGTTTAATAAACAGTGGTATGTCAGTCCTTCTGTGAGGAATTTTTTGTCTGTGTCCAAAGTTGAATTTAACATACTGTGTTAAGTAACGGTAATGAGTATATTTATCACATATTATTATATAGAGATTATAATAACAAATATATAATTATGTATATGATATATATATAAAATAACAGTTACGATAATATGTAATGACAGCATTCTCTCTATTCTGATCCTCAAGAATAAAGTGCTAGGAAAGCGGATGGCCCTTCATCTCACATTGTGTATTTGCTGGTGGGTAAAAGAAGATTTCAGTTTTATCTGGATACCGTGAGGTGTATAGCACAGAGGAGAAATCAGAGATTGATATCTGAACAAAGACTTCGTAAAAGCAAGAAAAGCAGGGCAATTATCTAGGAGAAATATGTCACGTACCTATGTCAAAAGAGGGATGTATGTGTACTGTAAAAGACCCATCTAATCACAGACTCAAGTCCAGTGGATGCTAAAATTACTTTGAATAAGTATCAGATGGATAAAGGAGTAGATCACTGGTGCTTGTGATGAGAGATCGGTGTTGCAGAAAGCCTCTGCCTAAATCAAAATGACATTTTATTTGTTCTTTCCTTCTGAAGGTTTCCTCAGTAAGTTTTTAACTAAAAACAGCAAAGCAAATCTTCCCAGCTGCCTCTTTCCGTGGCCATGCCCATGTGCCTGTGGAGATAGTAGTATTGCTTGCTACACAGCATTGTTCTGAGTGAGGGCTGGATAATTTCTGTAGGCGTTCAATGGATACAGAGTCTGTCTGAGCAGGGAAAGATTGTATTGCTTCTCTCAGGAACTTGAACATCAGGTTAGTGCCTAATAGTGACACCTAGAAAATTTGATTCTCCATAGTGGTCGGTATCCTGGTAATTGATGAAGATCTGAACCGACATTTGTTTTAGATCACCTTACATTCTCTGTGATATGTGATAAGGCTTAAAATAATTATCAACTAATACAAGACAATTCTCAGTATCACAGGAAGATGTCTATTCAATAAAATCATAGTTTTCACTTCTAGATGTTTTTCTGTGTGTAACTGACATCAAATTCTGAGCATGTTCACATTTTCCATCTCTATTTTTTTTTTTCTAAGTTCAGATGATCAGATAGTCCATGCCGCAAAATTTGAGGTTAGATCTGAATTCTTTGGAGGGATGTTAGAACTGATATTCTTCTTCCAGCCTTAATCAACACCCTCAAAGATTAAAACTAGTGTTTGTATCTGCATCTTTCAGGAGGCTGTCCCAGTTCTGGCCTCTCTCTGCTGTGAGCATCTTTAAAAGATACATCAAACAGCACAACATGAGTTCAAACAACTTTGCTTGTAACTGCAATGAATCTGAAATGTACTGATGAAAGATTTATTAATGTCGTGCAAGGCAGAGTGTCCTCACATTAGCAGAGACAGTTTGAATCAGTGAGTGAGCAGGTCATCAAAGAGAATTCAGCATGGAAATTGGAACAACATTCTTAACCTAACTGCAGTGGAGGTTAAATCATCATCTGTGTATGGCCGTAGGTAATGACAACTACACAAATAAAATAGTAATAATCCAGGACACACCTCCCTTTCTGTTGTTGAAGTGAATTAGAATGTGTGGCTCAGGCTGAGATAGACATCAGTACCTCCTGTGGATTTTCAGCTATATTACCACAGTGGAATTCAGCCAAGATGCGTTGACAAAACAATTTTCCCTGGGGAGAGACAAGCCTTATTGTTTCTGCATTTGGAGATGTTGGTACAGGAACAGTGAAAATTATGACTCAGGGTCTGGGTTGTGATACATCTTCCAGTGTGCATAAACACATAAGTGGAGCTAGAGATTTTACTAAGCCTTGTTCCTATTGTCCTTTCTGAAATTGGTAAATGCTTTATTTTGGGGGCATCATTACTGAAAATAATTAAAAATGTGCACAGAATATCCCACTGTTTCTAGGGTGCTTAGAAATACTATTATGGAGTTTTGACTTGTTCCTACAGAATTTTTAAGTGATTATACTGGCCCAACCAGTCTGTGAAAGCTGCAGTTTCAGTAAGCTTGTTTTAAGTGACTAACCCACATACAGTGACTCGGCCTCTCTCCCTGGTCACCATTGGCTTTCCTGAATCTGTTCACTAAATACAAATCACTTCTGTGGCCTGCCATTTGACACTTTTCTGTCCAATAACTGCCTCTACAGATTTACTGTTACAAAGAACGTGACTTCTCATATTCTCCCAAGTTCTTGTGTTCTCCTTGGTTATCTTGTTTTTTTCCTCCTATTTTGGACAAGAAATCTCTATGCCCATTATCCACTGTTTGGTTCATCAAGGAGCTGGGAGTGAAGTCATTTTATTGGACTTCTGATAGAGTTTAGAACAAAATGTGTGCCTAAATTCTTGTCTGTCACAATAGCCAAAACATATGGTATTAGGCTGATGGACTGATTTTACTATTTTTGAAACTGATCTCGTGTGCTTTCTTTACCTTTTCTACACCCAACTCTGAGAGGCCAATCTTCAGACACATCTGTCATCTAATATCAGCTGTCAAAAATACTTCATTCATTTTTCACAGCAGAGGCTTTGGAGTGTCTGAATGTAATCCTTACCTGATATTGTCTCTGTAACTAGGATGCCACTAGGCTATAAATGAAAGCAAGTCACATGCTGACATTCAGCCCTCTCTGAAAGTCAGATTGGCACGTTACCACAGCAGGTATTTTAACTATGGAGTCAAAGTGATCTAAGAAACACAAGAATGAAAATTAAAATCTCATATAAGAAATTAAGAACAACAATAAGAAGTATCAGGAAGAATTTTTCAGGGTGTTGTCTGGTTAACCCCAATTTAACGAAACAGGAATTTTCTCAGTTATTGTTTTTACATGTTAAAAAATGTTTACAAAAATTCTCTTGGATGAATGTTTACTAAAAGGAGGTTGCAAGAGACACACTGACCAAAGTTAATCTCCCACCCTGCTGTTCAAGTATGTTCTATTTATGATGAAAGAAGCACACAGCAAATAGATTGCTACTTCCTCTGGACAGTGATACATAAATTCATCACTAATGTCAGAGAGAGCTGGATGGTCAGCTGGATGATCCTCTACTCAGACACCCTAGAAAGGCTATTACCAGGCTTTGGCGTAGTTGAGACAGTTGTTACAAAGAATTTGCAGGTCCCTTCTTTAATTCCTTATTTTGTCTTGAAGCCTTGTCCTTGCGTTTTTCCAAATTTGCAGCTGGGTTATCTTGATGGAGTTGATAGAGGTACTTGCATGTGTAGGTGTGCTAGTTCATAAATAAAATAAGGAAAAGATGAAGTGGTAGGAGAGGCTCCCAAGAAGTGTATAACAAGATGAAAAAATATTGAATATATAGGGAGTAATTGTTGACTCTAATGGGGAAGAAAGGTCTGAATGGCTATGCCTATCACACAAGTCAAGTTTGGTGATCTTTTCTGGGCCTCAGCTCTCTTGCTTGGATTGCCCCAATATGGAATTTTATTGTCACTATGAACGGCTGTTGCTAATACTATGTGGACTTGGACAGTTACCACACTTGCTGTAAATCTTACTCAGTGATGCTCACTTTTAGGGTCACCTTGTCCTCCGTTTCATTAATTTTCAGAAGCTACTTTGCCTACTGTAACATGTCTGCATCTTGGATGGTGAACTTCTCTGGGATGGCTGTATTGTTATTTTCTTCTTGATTAGATTTTTCCAAAAGCCATGGGAATTAATGCTGCTCTTTTAAGTTAATAGTTAAACATGTCCAGTAGCTGGTGTCTTTCTCCCTTCATAACTGAAATACTTAGAAAATTCTGCATATCACAACCTCTCAACAATATATCTTTTTTTTTAAATTAATTATGCAGAAAAAGAAACTTTACACTTTTCATGCAGATGTTGACCTAATGATTCCCTTCATAGTCTTCTCCAGACTTTTTCATTGAAAGATCATTCATAAACAGGGTTGACAGCAGTGAGGACATTTAGCCCATTCCTCCGCATCTTGTGGGGCTGGCCTTGACCTGTAGAAGAGTAGAACTTTCCCCAGTGGCGCTCACACAGTAGCAGAAATGGAGTGATTTATAAAACTGATGAAATCCTGCACCTCTCAGTTGATGTCTTAGAATAAAAGAATACATCATTCAGAAGATGCGTGAATTTCTGCCGACACTGAGAACTCCAAAACATCTACATATTTGAGTTAGTGGCATTAGAATAATTCTTGCTTTGACTATGAGCCAAATTCAAGCTCTGATATGTTATTTTCTCAGATTTTTTTTTTCTCCAGGGCCAATTATGTATAACATCCTTCTTTCTATCCTGGAATGTTACTGCATCTGCTCTGAACAATTAAAAGAGCCATTATGTCCCCGTCCATAAATATAGCTATATTTCATTAGTGGAGGGATAATGCTGCATATGGCCATTGTTGTGTTAGGTTTTTGGTAACACAATTGCTCAGTATTGATTATAAAAGTGAATCACTGAAGATTTATTACGCTCCAAGAGTGTTGGTGGAAAAACTCAACTTCATTTTTCCTGTGGTTGGGAAGTGATGGACGCCTCAGTTCATATTATACTAGCACATATATTGGAATAAACCATAGAAAGAAAAAACAAATGGGGGAAAAAAAAAAAGAAAAGGAAATGAGGAATGAAAGAGCCTGATTCCCTTGGAAACCAGAATAACTGAGATATGAAAAGGAAGGTATTGGAAGGTGAGAGTAATCTCCCTTAATCTGCCTGGGGTAGTATTAGTTACATACAGATAATGTGGTGTCAGATTACTCTGAAGAGCTGTTTGCTTTGGAGCTTCTCTTAAGCAAGGCACCTTGACTACAGAAAAGTTAGCTTGGTGGTGTAATACAGTTAAAGGACACAACTGCACTGAGTTGTTCATCATAAAGACAGTTTTTACCTTAAAGCACATGGTAAAAGTGGAGAATAATCTTGAATGGGCCTAGTTAGTGGAAAACAATTTAAGAGCAGGGAGAAGAGATGGTGTGTCTTTCTCTAATCTATAGAGTATTTTTTTCTCGTAAGGATCTGGATTGATATTTTAAAAGTGCAATTTCTGTGCTAGTTTCTGGCTGAGAAATCCTCCAAGAAAAGCAGCTGGAAAAACCATCTATGAATATATGATCCGTTAAAACTTCTTCCTGGGACAATCCTGTAACTGTCAGAGCAATTACACCAGAGGTGAATTTATTTAGAGTGTTCCACCAGCATGCTAATTGCAAAGTAAAAAAAAAACTGCAAGATTAATAGGTTGTTACTGCTGAAATGATGGACACAGAGCAGTAACTGAGACATCCCCTCTATTCATCTTGATAAAAATGATACACTACGCCTCTTTTATAAAACACATTGTTATTCTTTTTAGGAAGGTAGGATAATGCCTGTTGTTCAAGTTTCCTGTCTAATTCTGATTTATGTTTTGCTACTGAAACCTTTGGAAATATAATAGAGAATGGATTGCAATAGAAAACAGAGACAGTGGAATCATGCAGTAGTACTAACTAGCAATAATCACTATAACAAACACAGGCATTCAGAACTTTCTGATGTTGATGAGAAGAAATAGCTTTGGCCCTGTGAATGAATGAGATGCTCACATAGGGTGTTTGCAGTAGGTTACTTCCTATGTGCTGGAAGAGAGGGAGGAGAGAAGAATGAAGATTGAAAGTAGATGGAAAAGCTGTTGACTGGTTCTGAAATGTAGCTACCTGACCATCCTTTTTTATTTAGACAAAATAGCTTGTAAGCAGAATTCCCATCACTGAGGCACTATTGTTGCTGGCTATAATGCTGCTCACTGCAGATGTACCTGCTGCTTTTTGCATATCGAACCCTTTCAGTGAAGGCAGGAGCGTTTTGTTTTCTTGTTTTTTTTGGGAGATATTCTGTCAAAAATACCCATTCAAATACCCACCAAGGAAAAAAGGCCCAGCCACAAAATACCTTGTTCATTACACTATTTAAGTTTCAGCTACACAGGACAACGTAGCCTGTCAGAAGACACAAAGGTCTGATGGAGAATAGCAATGGAGAAGGCATTTTAAAAGGGTCTGCTAAACCTAGAGGTTGATTAATTTTTACTTACAGACGGTGTGAGCCAGAGATTTTGAGAGTTGTAGGGAAAAAAAAAAAAACAACAATTAAAAAGAAGATGAATTATGTTAGTGGGTAATTCTAACTAGTTTACCTTAGTGACTGTTGAGTACTTCAGATTTGACCAAAATCTGGAATCTGGAATTGACCAAATTCAAAATAAGTTTCAGATGGTTTTATTGCCTAAAAACAACTGGTTTAAGTTTTGGTTTTAAACACATTAATGCATTCTGTTAATATCAAATTGTGAATGATTTCTATGTTGTTATATTGTACTGTTATACTCAGTAAATATTTAAATTTTCTGAATGTATTCAGAATGACAAAAAAATCTAATATTCTTACGAAATTTCCAATGTTGTTAGAGTGGCTAGAGGAGGAAGCTGCTTTAAGGCTTCTGGGTAGAGGAGGAAGACTGAATCCAGTTTGGTGTCCACATTTGGGTCCTGTCTAGGATGCACTTGTTAATGGCTGGACTAGTGGATAAACCAAGAGTCCTGTTAAATATTCTGTGTTATTTAATCTCTCCTAATCAATATTTCCACGGTTCACTAAGACTTCTAATGTTGGGTTTCCCAGAAGGAAGAAGAATCACAACATTTGAAGCCTTTTAATTTGCTGTAATTGTCCAATTTAAAAAAGGAATTAATATTTAAACACAGACTGAGCTATTCACATAGAAACTTCTTAACCAGACACATCTCTACACTTAGATTGAAAACAGAAAGGAATTACTGAAACATAGATTGTTTATTTCATTGTGTTTGATTTTTCTCAGTCGGCTCCTGAGGTAATACCACACTAATTCTAGACTTGATGTACTGGATAAAGAGTGAAGGAACTTGATGGGGTGTCAATGACTTGACTTGTCACTTGTCAGTTAATATCCCCCTAAACAATGGCAGCATGCCCTGATAAATCTAACACAGAGCAAAGATACGGGGAAATTTGGGTTCTCTTTGTCAATAACCTGCTACCTATATGTTTCTCTGTTCTTTCTTGTTCATATAAATGATGGTATTTGCATATATATGTTTACACACATTAGAGACAGGAAATATTTCTCAATAATTGGATAATGCCTCTTACTTTCCAATATCTCATATTTGTTGGAGTCGTTAGGTGATGTTGTTATCATTTTAGGATAGTGGAAGGGTTTTGTATTCCTGAAGCTGCTGCTGTTGGAATGGAGGGGAAACTTTCATTCCCATCTTGAAGGATTGAACTGTCTCTCAAGCTTTTGTATGATATATCATTGTTAGCGATGTCTCCAAGGCACTAATAACGAGAGCGCTCAGTAACATTGGCATGATAAAGTGAAAACTATTAATAAATAAAACTAAGTCCATCATATTCATTAGATTTAAGTGTAAGGGAAAGAATATAGTGTGTGGTGATGTGACTGGGGAATTATACTACAAGGCCAATCAATTTCCAGGCAGAGTTTTTGTTGTTGCTGTTGTTAGTGAGTAATTAATATAAATAATGCTGACTGTATTTAAATATTGAGGATACTAGGGAAAATGGTGTCAAAGACAGCAAGCAGATGGATCATGTAATTTATTCCCCAATTACAGCTGACATGTTGGGTATAAAAATCTGTGAGTCATCTATTATTTTTTATGGTCCGTTTTACAGCTGTGTTTATTGTTATAATAAATAAATACATTATCTCATTAGGCTGGTATTGTAAAAAGCATGTAAAATAACAAACATCCTCTGCTTTCAGCACTTTCCTCCATATCTGAATGTCACAACCAAAGAGGAAAGATGCATTTGTACCTTATTAAGAACCAGGTAGATCTCACTCAGCTTGTAAAAGTACAGAGTTATCCAGTAAAAATGGCTCTCTGAAGTCGAGGAAAATAAATCTGATTCTTACTGGAGGTAATGGGGAGAGGCCTGCTGTATCTCTCTACTGTTTGACAGAGCAGAAAACATACTGCTCGCCCTCGCTCTCCCAGCAATAAATATACATTGCAAATAAATGTCAGTTTGGCAATAAAGTTCATTGTATTTAAGCTACTGACTATCCCATAAAATGGCAATTTGATGGGGAAAAACAGCCAACTGGTACTATATTTAAAGTTCAGAACTCCTCTTTCTTAGATGGAAAGGGGAAGATCTCTTGTTCAGCTGGACTTGGCTGGTACAGTCCCTGGCCTGGGGCAGTTGCTACCTGGGGTGGCACAACAGCAGGGACCTGCTTGCTTGCTCTTCTCCATGCCAGAGACTTGGAAAATCAGGATTGTTTTTTTTTGTTGTTGTTTGGTTTTTTGTTTTTGTTTTTTTTTTAGGGAAGAGGGAGTACGGGAAGGACAACAGTTGCTGTCATTATGCCCCTACCTTCCTATAGAAAAATGAAATGCTTCTCCAACCCATGTGATAGGTATTTAGCATCTATATAAGCTCAAACCTTTCCCAGAATTGCAGTCCTGTGGAAGAATAAATATCTGGCTGTTAAGCACTTCTTTCAGTGGGGGGCGGAATACAGCTGTGTGTATAGTGCTGATGTTTGATCATCATTTGGAGGATTCTGGGCTGTGCGTGCACCTCCTACCTGTGCATGGCAGGAATAATAGCCTCTGAGTTGGAAAGGCATGAGTCCAGCTGACAGAGCTCAAGCAGCTACTCCTATTGTACCCATGTGGGCTGGTACCTTCTACAGATAAGGTCTTCAGTGTTTAGACAGGGAGGGGGCACAAGAGACTTGTCAGCTGCTGCCCAGCACCCAGAATTGATAGTTCTCAGGGGGGTGCCGGTTGTATACATTCCAACACAACAGAGCAGGTTATGGCAACTTTATAAACTGTTATATTGATTCCAAGCACTGCCAACCAGTAGCCCGTCAGCCCAAGCAATAGTAGCATCTCACGTCAGCTGGGCTTCTCTAATTTCTGGAGCAAGATTACAGGTAGTAGTGATCTACAGTCTTAATTTACCACTATTTATGCCAATTTACTTAACACTTTGTATTCTCTGTTACCTTCTCCAGTCCTATTGAGGAAAAAAAGAGTATATTTAGTTTTCCATAATTTAAAAGAAGACCAGATAACAATACTTCTCTTTGAAAGACTTTGGTTTTTCTTGGTTTGCTGAAGTGAGGGCTGGAGGAGGATATCTCTGGGCAGACCCATCTGGAATCAAAGGCAAAATGGTCCAAAACCACCATGTGAGCAGAGCCCTGGAATCGTGTCTCTGATTTCTGCTCTGCTCAGACAGGAGGCTGTGGTTTCCAGGGATAATGAAAAGCAGTTGAGAAGGAAGAGGAGAGGAGAGCTGCTGTGTTGCAGCCTGGAAATGTGCAGCCCCCTCATCACTTCTCCCATTCCTTAAAGACATGACTTCATGATGAAGCGAGTTGGTACATGTATTATTTGTATTTTTACATTACATGTAAGGAAGCAGTGATGTCTCAAACTTGACTGAGAGGTCAGCAGCATGGGGAGGAAGAAAAAAAGTTAAGAAAGGCTGTGTTAAGCAGTATTAGTTCTTGGTTGCACAGCACACTCATCAGCTTAATCCCCTGAAGTGTCGCAAGAATAGAGCTTTTCTAGCAAGAGGAGGAACAGCATGTACAAACAATTTCATATTATGTTCCTTCCTGACAGATCCATGGTCTCAGCCTCTTAGGTCTGCTTCTGAAATACATCAAGCTTCTCATTTGATGTATTATATCTACCACTGAACTCCTGTCCAAAGGGGATTTCTTGTGGAAGAAGGAATACATCTGTAGGAGATATAAAGAAGTTGAGTTATAATTTTAAAAATATTTTTCCAGAGTTCAGTCAGAAGAATATTGTGGGAGAGAACACAGGACAAATTTTCAGCTACTGATCTTTGACATCAACAGGTTTTAATGCATGTTATTCATCAATCAAGGTGAAAGTATCATCTAAAAAGGGAAAGGAATAATTCTCCTAAAACAAACTAACAACAAAAAAACAGTTGTTGCAATGCTGTATCCACTCCATGCTTATTCAAAGGGAGGATGGAAGTGAATCCTGTGTGATTTGTGTAAATGAAACTGACACGATCCACAAAGTAAATAAAATTTGAATTTCTGCTACTGTATTAGCAAGTATCCTTATATAAGTAGGTTATCCTCCAGTGTGATGGATGGCTGTTACCTCCTCTGTTATCTATGGCTTCTTGCCACTTGGTTGTATTGCTACTTATAGCTTGGTATTTCTCCATGTAGCTATTTTCCTTCAGTTGTTTCTAACTATAATTAGAGCACAGATATAGCAGTGAGCTTTTTGCTATTTGTTTATCAGGTGTGGATGAGGACTTGGTGATTCTCTTAATCAATACATCTATCTGCTGCTGCTTCCACAAGCTTTTAAAGAATTGCAGGCTCAGGACAATGCTGATGTCTCCAGTGATGTGCAAACAGGCAAAGGTGTAAATAGAGCTCTTGCAGCTGTGCAGGTACTTCTTTTCTGCGCAGCAAGAACATGGAGTAAGCAGCCTGGCTTTGAGCAAACGCAAGCACAATAGAACAACTCTTCAGCCTTCACTGGAATTCTTGAGGCAGCAGGAATGTGCATCATGGTTTTTAGTGCAGTCTGTGCTGTAGCAGGCATCAGTATGTCTGGACTAAATGCCACAGCTCTGTACTGAAAAAGACCATAAACTGGTTGAGATTTTTTTTTGCTTTGTTTATTTGTTTTTGGATTTTTTTTTGTTTTATGGCACTAAATACTCCAGATAGTAAAAGCAAGCTTATGGAAAAGCTGAGTTAATAGTTATTGAGGTCTCCATTTTGAAAAATGGTAACTTAAAATGTAAAAAAAAAATGTAAAAAAAAAAACCTTAAAATGTAATTCTTGTCCTTAATGAGACTGCTTGAGCACCACAAGAAAGCTTGCACGCAAGGATTTAAGTAGTCAAGTCTGGAAACCAGACCTCACTAATAAGTCACCAACTGTGGACTGAGTCCACTATTTCTTGCACCTGTTGTTTGACAGACATGGACGAAGGGGAGATTCCTGTGTGTGTAGCCCAACAAGGTTGTCAGGTTTTGCTGAGATTTTGCATTCATGTCTAACCACCAAAGAGAGTGTGGAGGGAGCCGAGCTTGTTGCAAATGTGTCACTTTATGCTATTACTGATGATGGTTTATTCTGTCAATTCTCCTTCAGTAGGTGGAAGGTATGTGGATCTTGCTTGATCTCAGACTTCTGGAGAGCTGCATAAGAACTGGGTTTCCTTTCCATCAGATTAGTGTAACAAAATTAGATGGATAAAGAGGGGAAAAAAAAGATATGTATTAGTCCCTAACTCCAGTCTTTCTAGTACTGCACTTCTGTTTTAAAAGAACAGGCCTTTTCCCCTTCTGTCCTGGGAGCTGCCATTTGGTATTTCCTATCTGATGAGTAACTTCACACAGAGGTATGAAGTTCAAGCGAATCATTCTCCTGCTCCTCTCCCAGAGGCAGAGGCCATGCAGAGCAGAGAGGTGCTGAGTTCTCTTATTAGGGACGGAGGGGTCTGCTTTGCTCAGCCATACTGTGCAATGGCCTATTCTGTTGTCAGGCTCAAACCCCATGAACCTTACAGGGATTAAAATTGATGAGATTCTCTGCTGCCACAGGGGTCTGCAGAGCACATGATTTTCCTGAGCTGCAGTCACTCAGAGTGGGAATTGCAGTCAGAAGGTCAGAAAGCTGTTAAAAAAAAAAAAAAAAAAGGAAAGTTTATATTGATGTTTTCCATTATTTGAAAAACGGATACAAAACAACTGTAGGTTTGATGAGACCTTCCTACTCCCCAGCAGCAATAAAGATCTTTGAGTTAATCCAGTGAAATTTTCATTGATATGTAAGAGAAGAAAAGGACTTTCAATGCTTTTTGACATTTATGTTGTGGGGAAGTATACATTTAAGAGGCTTACATTAAGAGCCAGTCACAGTATGAGATGTTATTCATATGCTTACGTTGCCTATGAATATAGTGCTGATCAGTCAAGATAGTAACAATGGATGTGACTCTCTTGTCTCAACAAACTTGCCTGATTAATTTTTCCTCCTGGTATTTAATATGCCAGCTGCACTATCTCTGTTTGAGATGCATTTGCATCACAAAGGAATTATTTTATCTCTGCCTGTATAATTTCAAGTGATGTTGGTGGCTTGCAGACACTCACCGCCCAATTTATTGTCCAGGAGTGAAACTGCAGGGGAGAGAGTTCCAGTGTCTCACCCATGCTGTTGTTATCAAACAATATTACTGTGGTTTTTCTTTTAGCTCATGCAGTCTAAATTTTTTCAAACCTATAGTGAATGCAATGCTAATTTTATTCCTGCTAAGTTTACGTTCAGGAAAAGAAGGGAGGTCTTCTAATAGATACTACGGTTTAGGAAAGGAAGGGGAGGTAGGACCTGCCTGTGAATTTAGGATTAATCATTGTCCTGTACTTGGAAGTCCCATATGTTCATGTCTTTGCTTGGTTTAGTTTCATGCAATGTGCGTGTCTTGTCCTTCTGTGACCTATGGCCAAAGGGTATTTTGTACAAGTGGTTTTGTGCTTTAAGTGAAGGAAGTGGTACTTCAGGAATTTTGAACCTGGATTTTGTTCAGTTTAATGCATTCCCCATGTGCTGGAACAGGGAGAGAAACAAGAAAAAGAAGATGGAGAGGAGATGCTCTGATACTGGGAGCTCTGGGGAAAGAGCACTGGAGAGAGGGAATCAGCTCTTGTGGAAAGCAAACTCAGAGCTGAGGTAAATTAGAAAACAGAAAGCCTGGTGTGCATAGTTTGAATGAGTGTTCCTCTCTTGTTCTGCCTTTCTATATGCCTTGGAAACCAAGAAAATTGAAGCATTTTCCAGATCTGAAACCAGTCTCCTTGCCCTCACTTTGGTGCTTTCAGTCTTTTATCTTCTTAGAACTGAAGTTTACCCCAAGTGAACTCCAGATTTCCAAAGAGGTATTTTCAACATAGTTTCAGTTTATACATAAAACATCCTTTGCACATTTGATATCCACAAAAATAAGTCACGAGTATGAGCTCATAAATTCTTGCTTCATCTTCTCATTTACTTGAGAAACACAGATGTACCTGTATTCTTTCATCTCATCCTCTTTATGGCCTATTGAGGCAGCAACTGTTTTCTTTGCCAGCATTCACCAGACCCTGACTCCATGTAATTTCTATAAAGTCTTCCAGCACTGCTGCACCCACTTTATGTGCTTTGCAGCCTATTTGCAAGATATTTAAACGCATATGTAAATTTTCTAGCCAGGTAATGTAATATGATGTTCTCTCCCTGCCAGAACCTTCTGGCATTTTGATATACTTGAGGTCTATTTGTCTTCTCTAGTTCGTAATTTCTGTGCTTGAGAAGTCACAGTCTCAAAACTTTTTGTTAAAGGTCATCAGCAGATGGAGACAGAATATGCAGTAGACCTTCTCCTAACATGGGGCAACAATCTCTATGCCTCTGGGGGAGAGTAAGATGTTGTCCTTTATTCAACCACTGACAGCTGTGCTGAGAAACCCAACAGTCAGCTGATGCGGATGAGAACCAACAAACTCATTTTACACAGGCAAAGAACAGCTAGTAAACAACTGTTATTTCATAATAGCCAGGTTTACAGGAACTGATTGTCAAGGTCATCATTATCTTCATGACCACCAGTGTTTCTGGGAAGCATGTTTCTGTACAGGTAAACATGAGCTGTGATGGAGACAGGGTTCACCTGAGCTTTGCCATCATAGCAGAAATCCAGTTCCTACTTCAGCGTGCAATTTCTCAGCCAGCTCTGTTCAAAATAAACTGTAGTGCTTTCAATCACTTTTAGTATTTTGATATGAGTACCATTAAACAGAAGTACCCATTAGTTCATTGCTATAGGTGTTTTATAAATGTTATTTTTGTTATTTGAATTCATTAATATGGGGTGAAATGTTGCCAATTTCCAACACTGTTTGGAGTCTTTCATGCTGAAAGCATAATAACATTTCTTTCCAGGGATGAGGAGATTCTTTCCCCTCATCCCTCTTAATGTGTCAAACAAAAAAAATAACTTTTTATTGTCTGCAGGAGAAACAATTTTTTTTTTAAGTGCTAGATAGTTTTCTGTCTGTAGAAGCCTATTTTCTATGTAAAAGGAAAGGGTTTTCTTTCTCTGATGCTTTAGCACCAACTAACTCAGCATTTTAAGATCAGAGCTGCATAGCCCTTGTTGTCAGAAATGCAATTAAAAAGAGAGCTGCAGTACAATGGTCATGAGGACAGCAGGGGATAACTGCCTTGTATTACAGTGAGCATTATGATTAACTTCAGACATTTGGCCCAATTTAATACTTACATATTGTAAGCTACAGAGATTTCAATGAAAATTTTGGGAGATGTTTTCTTTTCTTTTACTTTAAAGCCTGCAGTGAGAAGCTTCTTTGTATTATTTGCATTTTCATCTAGACTGGAGGAGCGCCTCTTGGATAGCATAGAAGCTGCAGTGATTAAAAAGACCTGGTGACTAAACCAAAATTCAAGCTCTGACAGGGATAAGTCTCCCTTCAAAGACTGCCAATGACCCAGAACTAAAGTATTGTCTGAATAACTTGTGCCCAGAGTATTTGAGAATCTAATCTTAGCCTACATTTTGTAGAAAGAGGCCGAACACTAAGGGAAGAAAAGGACTTCCAGATTTGAAGCTCAGAGAAGAAGAAAAAGAAAATGCAACAAAGCGTTTCTGCAAAGATTTTTTTTTTATTGTGAAATCACATGAATGTCTCTCACTCTGGACAGCATGAAATAGAAAACTCTTAGGCTTCTCAGGCAGCCCTCCTATGCACTCTAAAACATCCTTTCACCCGTAGCTCAGTCTACCCTAGAAAATAACGTAACTCCACTTGTCTCTTATTTATAAGCTTTTCGGTTATGTTAACTCTCTTCAGCTGGCCCAAAAGAGTAACACATTTCTTCTCCCTGGCTCGTTGCTGGTGTTTTCTGTAGTAAAAAGAGTAGCTGCTCGGTCTGGTGAGTCTTGTAACTATATCCTTACCAAGCTGCTGCATGTCAAGAGTATCAGAAATAGTACATATCATCTGCTTTATTTTTTTTAATTTTTTTCTAAATTTGTCTGCTATTGTATTTATCCAGCTTCTGGTACAGGAGCTCATGTTTATTTCTAGAGCAGCTCCTTAGCATGTATTTCTGTACAAAGATCTCATCACAGAACTGAGGCTAAGTGATGCTGATGGGTTGTGTGAGGAGACTGTGGTGGTGGGGTTGTGGTTGTATTTGGAAGATACAAAGAGATAACTTATAAAATCAACTTCTATGTGAGTATAGTAGCAAGAATGTGTTGGTCAAAGGCAGTTGTAAATGTTCTATCCTAGTAAGATGAGGGACAGTGGCAATATGGGCTAGTTAAATGGAGTTGAAGTGAACTTGGAATCCTAGAGTCACAGAATCATTTGAGTTGGAAGGGACCCTTAAAGGCCATCTGGTCCAACTCCTCTGTAATGATGACGCACATGTACAGCTAATAGGGTTGCTCATGAAGTGGAATTAATATTCTGATCCAATAAGATCCCCACAGGCAATGCAGATCTCATCCTGTTACTCAGGAGAAAGTTAGAGTTTCTTGGAAACCCCTTGCTCCAGCTTTCCCTGTGACGCCCACCGCAGCAGCCACCTTTGCTATGCTAATAGCAGCAGAGACCCGTGACACACATGATTAGAAGGAACGTTTTGTTGCGTGTCAGCCTGCCAGCGACTTTCTCAGCCTGGGCTCAAAGCATCGCAAGCCAAATGCTGCTAACTGAATATGTAGAAGTTGAGCTTCAAGCCATTGTAAGCTTTATAACTGCTTATTGCATTAGCTCAGATGTTACCGTGGAGTATGCGGTGCGGTACTCTGATTTTATTTTATTTTTTAAAAAGATGAAATGCCAAATTAAAGAAAAATGAAGGGGATTATCATGACTCCAGGTGAAACATAAACAGCAGGATTCAGAGGGCTCCTGGAGAACAGAACTCCTCTTTCAATAAAACCTCCCAATTTATAAAACATTAAAACAGAAAGGGAAAAGAGGGAAAAATATCTATATGCTGTATCAGGGAATTATCTTTAAATGATATGTTTCTCAAGAGTTTCTGTGAGGCATTAGTAGCTCTCCAAGAAGCAGAGGCCTTGTTTTTAATGCTAATGGCAAGCACAATAAAGACAGAGGGAGGGAAAATGCAAAATGCTCTGCAATACAGCCTGGGCTGACTTGGAATAAGTATCTATTATTTATTGAAAGCTTTCTGCTGGATGGTAGCAACTCCCTTAAAGGAAGTGTTTGTTTTTCTTTGTTTGATGATGATCGTTGACAAATGCAGAAATGCTGTGAAAGGTGAAAGATTTGTTTTTATTTCCTATTTCTCTATGTTTTCTTGTTTCTTCCCTCCCCCTCCAGGAACATAAATAATGATAATAACAAACACAGGGAAAAACCCATAGGTAACTTACAAATGAAATGCAGGAGATGTATTTTTATAAATGAGATTGTGAATGTCACAATGGTAAAGTTAGAGAGAAATATGTGAGTCCTGATCTCTCCTGAGCTGGAGGGGAAAGCTTAGGAGATTTGATATTTTGAGAACTGCCCAGAGAAAGAATGACAATGGAAATCTGTTTTTAATGAAAACACAAGCCAAAAAATCTTTCTCAGAGCCTGATTACAAGACCCTGACGTTGACCTCTATTTCAGTTTTAACGCTCTTGGTAAAAGGATAAATAAAATGTGTTTCAACACTGAAACCTCTGGCATGGCTACGGCAGGGTACAATCTGCATGTAAATGTCCATTGAGATTGTTTGGTGGGAACCAGTACTATCTTCCATGTCAGCAGAATAAGAAAGCAAGAAAAATGGGGGGGAAAAGGGAAAGAAAAGCACTCCTAAAAATGCATAGCAACCTGGGAACTATTCAGTGTTTAAACTTGTGCACAGTGAAGTCCTTTCACCGAATTTAGCCAAAATGGAAAAAGGTTGGATATTAGGAGTAGTTTCTTGTCAGAAAGAGCAGTGAGGCACTGGCTGCCCAGGGAGCTGGTAGGGTCACCGTCCCTGGAGGAGCTCAAGAAATGTGGAGAGATGACACCGAGGGACATGGTTATTGGGCATGGTGGGGGTGGATCAGGCTTGGACTAGGAAATCTTAGAGGTCTTTTCCAACTTGAATGATTCTAAGATTGTAGACTTCCCTGCTATACTGATGCCATGGAGTCATGTGAGTTCATTTATAGTCAAAAGGTTAGGGCAAGATGGAAGCTGCCTCTTGAGTCTGTATCTAGGATGCTTATCTCAGGACTGTCCTCTTCTTAATGTAGAGGAGGATTAGAGTGCTCACTGGGATAGATCTTGCAATCTGTTGTAATAACTGGTGCTCTTTGTGATGTGCCAGCTTTAAGCATGGGTAAATGGACAGATGCCTTGAGCAGCAGTCTGCCATGGGTAGCAAAAGATCTAGTCTCACCCACAGGAGAAGAACATAATACAGAAGTGTATTGGTCATATGTGTTTATTCTTGAGAGAAAAAAATATGCACTTTGTTTGGTCTTATGCTCAAAACCTATGGGAGAATGATGACAGGAGTCCTTGGAAAAAGAGTGATGCTTAGATGTGGGAGGTATACAAGTGAATGTTTTTTCACTTGTGCTTCTAATGACTACGTTGGCCAAGGATGCACTTTAGAATCTTGGATTGTAAGATAATTAAGCATTTATAGGAGATCTCTGAGGTTTGTTATAGGATCATTGCAAACAGCTGAAAATTTAATAGCCTGCTCATGTATCCTAATGCAAATGTTGAAAGCCTGTGGAGCAGGTGAGCTCATCATTTATCTGTAGAAAAGTTCACTTGTAGTCAGTATGCTTATAAATCTTCACCTCCTGAACAGCTTTACAAGTGTTCCTGAAATATTCAGAACATTTTCTATCCAGTGTTATTTTTTTTCTCTGCTGTATTATTTAGATTCCAGATTCACATCAGTGGACCCGTCTCAGGTGTCTGCTTGTTTCATGTGGCCAGTGTAAAATATTCAAGGAGTTCATTAGAAGAAAACGCTATATTATTTTTTTTCAGTACTTGTAGCTAGCTATGCTTGGGCATGATAATGTTTCCTCTGGTTATGAGCTGTGAATTTGGAATATGGAATTTCATCACTTGGACAAGTAAAGAGGACTCTGGAACACTTTATGAATAGTCTAGAATTTCAAGGCTCATCTGCCTACTGGAATAAGGTCTCTCAATCCCTGTTGGAAATATTAAGATTCCACTGGATTCCAGAAACACTGATGCATCCAGCAGCATCATGCTAAACCACTCAGTCCTTGTGAGAAGCTCAGCTCCTCCTCATTTCCATGAGGGGAAGTGTAAATGAACAGTATTTGTATAAGAAAGCATGAGAAAGACAGAAAGGAAGGGTTTATTTGTTTAAAGCATCCTGTAAATGGGAAAAAACAAATCAAAACAAAACAAAAAAAAGTGTATAAGTCTTTGGAAAGGAATGGGTTATATGAATAATCCAGAGTCAACAATTCTTGTTGCTCGCTTTGCAGTTTCCACATCTAGCTCTGAAGATGTAAATTCGTTGTGTCTGTCATCAGCAGCTTTTGTTTGAACTGAAATATTGTAAAGTTTTCAAAACAAGTTTTGTATTTTATCTTGATAAAAGACATTTCTCCCAGACTCACATGTTCAGAAATAAGTTCCCTTTTCCTGCTCAAAGCCATATGCTGCTGACAGCCCTACCTACTTATGTGATTCTTTTTCTAGACCCCTCCTTTTTTTTTTTTGTGAAATAAAAAGCATTTTTCTTGAGTGAAGTGGAAAATAGGTTACTTTCCCCATTAACAAAGAGAATACTTTGTCTGTAAAGCTAAAATAAACAGGAACTGATGTCTGATCTACACTCAGCATGTGTTTCTACTGTAGATGCAGTTAGGATGGCTTTGCATTCAATTCTGATGATGTTGACAGTAGAATAATTTAAACATTTGTAAATTTTCCTGTGCTCTTCAGCATGTTAGCAGTAATAACTCTTAAATTGAACTTCCTGGGAATGATGTTTTCCTGTAACTTAGCTGACCACAGTAGCTGTCGTTCCAGCACAAGAAAATTCTGGTATCTTGATAGGAATCAAAGTCCTTATATATGCAGTTCTGGTAGCGTATATGTTTATGTAGAGGTTTATCTTCTGTCTTTCTACTGCTTACAGACGTGAACTACGTGTGCCTGCTCAAGAAAGCAGTAATTCCTCTCCTCTCCTTGTTCTCTCTGTTGCCCTGCTCTCCTAGGGACTAAAGAGGAAATAAAACAGTGATAAAACCTGCCAGTATTTATGCATTGGGTGGAAGCAGGAGCTCTCTACAGTTCTTACCGTAAAGCTTGGCCTTCATTTTCCAGATCACTGGAACCTCAGCTGTGTCATATTTCCTGATCAATTGCTATTAGATTTTGTTCAAACAAAACAAGGAAGTCCAACCAATTAGAGCATCTTGAAAGTCAAAGATATGGGTTCTGTTTGCTCTATGTGAAAATGGAAATGCTTCATTTTGTGAAATGGAGGCTTTCCTCTAAATGCTTTGTTTCGATCTGATGGAAATGTCATTTGCCTTTATTATATAGCATTTGAAAAGAAGTAATTCATCTTACTGATGCAAAATATTTTCACTGCCTCAGAACAAAGTGCTCCTGTAACTTTTCACTGAACATTTCAACAAAAGGAATGTACTGCTGCCAGTCCTGTTCCCTGGGCAGGTGTTTTGTCCAGGGAAACTTCTCCTGGGACGATTCTGTTCAGCGCTATCTTCAAGTCAGATTTCTCCTTGATTGCTCAGAAAACAGCTATACCTCCTCCATGTCAGAGACTACTTCTTGATCCTTAAAAACAACTTTGGATGCAAGGTAACTCTGGCCCTGTAGTTCCAGGGTATGAGGAAGAAATAACAGTCAGAGTAAAAAATGACTTTATCAGCATTTCAGATCAGATGTAATTTGGGATTAGGAATAGTCACACTGGAAAACAAATGGGCTCTGGGTTACTGCTTCAAAAGACCCAGGAAATAAGCTACATCCCCCGCACGCAATGGACAATGTTTCTAGACAGTTGATCTGTCCCTGTGCCACAGCTTGCCTTTTTTGGTGTAAGGCACCAGAATCTTTGCTACCGTTTGCTCCATCCAAAACTACGCAGTCTGATGAACTCTAATCACTGAGTGTCCTCTTGCTCTTCTGATCTTTTCATTTGAATCCAACCATTACCTGGACTACAATGTCTTAACAGTGAGTGTATGATTTTCCTTTACTGTTGTAGCTTGTGCTGATAATACTCTAGTTTATTGTACATTGGGTACAGGATTCAAATGATGGCTATTTATAGAGACTAGGTTTTTTTGCATAGAAACATTGCAAGAAATGCTGAGTTCTGTGGAGCAGCATTGTTGTCAGAGACTAAGACCTGGAAACTGAAATAACAGACAATCTGAAATTGAGAACTACAGAAAAACCATCATGCAACTTAGATTTAGAAACATCACCATCTAGGCTAGTGAAAGAGATCATCCTGGTTTTGTAGTCAATTGTGAGCAAAGTGGAAAAAAATATGATGACCATCATGAAAGAGTGATAGATTTAAAATATAAAATCACCTTTTCATCCTGCTCAGTTTCATCTCAAGTGATATCCAAGGTAAAGAAAATTCCCATCCTCTAAATCAATAATATGATTTTTTTCACCTTGAAAAGAGCCCTTTAATAATATTAAATGAGAAAAATCTTTGGCGTTCTCCAGAAAACTCATTTTCTGCAAACAGTGCAGAAATTGCTCATGATGTCTTGTTCATTTTGAATTAAGTTCATGAATGGAAAAAAAGAAAGATTTGCTCAAAAATATCCATTACTGTCTATTTTGTTGAGATGATTTATGTCAGAAGCGTGATACTTTTCATTCCTTAGGTCCTTTTAGAACATTTATTTTACAAAGCTCTTGCAGAAAAGATCTTCTTTCTAACCCTTGTAAGTTAAAAATAACTCCATTGCAAAAAAGAAGGGGTGGGGGTGGGGAATGGTCTAAACCTCTCCAGGTGGAAAATAATTCTAAATTGAATCTTACAAGTCACTGTGGTTTTATTAACACTGATAAAATAAAATAAAGAGAAGGGGAGAGAGACAGAAAAAATTCAAAATCAATCTTCTTTTAGTGGAGACTGCTCAGTGAGTTGCATAAAATAAACTTAATCTTGTTTTGGAACAACAGGAAGTACATAATAGAAAATAAGGGTAAGATTGATCCTGAAGTTAGACAGCTTTGTTGCCAAGCTGCTTATACACAGCGGAGGGAAAAATATTCAGCTCATCTCAGATAAATTATTAATCTATTTTATACAATATTGTTAATGTTTATGGCATAAAAGAAAAAAGATCAAAGCAAGAGTAGGCTCAACAGCACAGACGTGGTACAAAATCATCTACTGTTGGAGTAAGTTTTTTGGTTTTTTTTCATTAGGAGGCTATTTATGTTGCAAAAATGAGATTTCTTCCCGATTTCCAACCCAAATTTGAGCATGAGGTGTGCCAGAGTACGTCCTTGGCACAATCAAAATCATCAAATTATTTTCAGTTGCTTTGGGATCTATTTTTTTTAAAACCTATGGGAATTACCCAACACAAAAATGATTGGTCTGGCATCAAATGAGTATGTGTCTTCATGTGGTCTGATGTACAGAACCTGCAGATCCCTTGTATCTCCTAAATGAGGCTGGTGGTCTTGGTGTGCACACTGCAGTGTCCTAAGGGCTAGGCAGTCAATAGGTGAGGAAAAATACAAATCAATTCCTTGCTGACCACACTGAAAAATTGATGCATGAAATAGGTGCCTTGCAAGACCTTGTTCCTTTTGGATTTCAGCCGCAGGGGCGTGTATTTTATGCCTTTGTTAAAGACATACTCTCTGACCATTGGCACACCTCAATTCTGCCCTGCTGGCAGGGTCAGAATATCTTGTTGACATTCTCTGGCTTTGTTGGTTTGAAAAAGCCCCCCGCATTAATTTTCTGTTAGGAAGACAGACAAGTCCATGCACACAGCAAAAGTCAGCACAGGCATATGAAGCTAATCTTAACAGCAAATACAGAGGAAGGATGTGATAACTTGCTTCTGCTTGCCTAAGAGCAGAAATGTTGTAAAACTTAGGCACAGGATGGACGTATGTAACTATTAATATTTGAAGAGCATGTTAGGTGTTTTAGTTTAGTTTAGACATCAACCACATTAAATATTTTTCATCTTTGCCCTCCTCTCTCCTTTGCCTTTCCAATAAAAGGAGATTTTAGAAAAAGTTAATATTTTTCCTTTAGCTTCTTATCTGTATTTCTGTCTTTGCCCCTCTCTTAGAGAATTAAAGAAGTGCACATGAAAATTTATTCTCAGCTGTAAAAGAAATGTTGTATTATATTTTCTTCAGTGCAGCCATTAGTAGTATTTTTCATGTCCAAAGTGACCCTATCCTGTTTCACTTGCAAAGCTCAGTTTCTCCTTTGTCGTGAAGAGTTGTTCCATTAAGTTGTTTTGCTGCCTGGGAGCTCTGTTGACAGCTACTCTTCTTATCAGGTACTGACGCTGATGAAGAGTTAATCTTTCTCCTTCTCTCCTGTTCAATATTTTCCCTGCTTGATGGACAGATTGGCTCTGGAGATTTGTAATGAACAGTGGCACCTTTCAGCTGTAGGTGACTAGTATTGAACCTGGCTTGAGTTGGGAATAACTCAAGATGGACCTGTATGCAGTCTTTACCCTCTGAAGGCTCTCAAGTGACATCTGGGATATGACTCCCATTCTTAATATCCATGTCCTGAAATGTGACCTTGCAGCTGATACTAATCTCCATTGACATGTTCAGCCATGATGCTGGGAGCCAGATGTGGAGACTGAATTACCCTTTGCCTTGGGTAGGAGCTGACTCTAAAGCCTGCATGGAGTGCAGTGACACAGAGTGAGCTGAAATGGCTGAACTTTGCAGCCTGCCCTATGTCTGCATGGTGGACGAGGAGCAGCTGTCACCACTGTGGTGTGCTCAGCCAATTCCATCGACATAAATTTACTAACACAGATTTAACTTTCTTGAAGTTGCATTCACTCAGAAATGCGAAGTAATTCAGGAACTTGCAAAGGTGTTATCACCCTATACTTGGACATTTAAGAGGCGTACATCTGTGTGTACTCAGTGGTTTCTTCGTGTGTATACATGTGACAGTGTTGTATTTGTGTGTGTGTGTGTGTGTAAAATTGCTATTGTTTGTGGAGAATTAAGTGTATCTGCTGAGGGGGTGGATGTACTGCTGCCATGGTCTGACTGTTTGGAGGGGTGTTAAATCAGGGGACCACTTCAGGCAGTGTCTCAGCACACATGCTGGTGCAAAGGAGTGGTGTCCAGCCCCATCAACAATTATGCTATTATTTCCCCCACCTTCACAATCCAGCTTTTGGCATTTTCTCACTTGGCCTGCACCTCCACTTTAAAACAGGGTATCTTCTATCACCAGAGTAGGCTGTGGTGATAAAGTTACAGCCTTGTCTGTGTTATCTGGCATAAGTGCCTTTCCAATCTTAAAAAGCAGTATTCTCTCCTACTTTCTGTGTTTCCAGTTTCTGCGATTGATTCTGACTTCCAGAAATGCAGAACTGTCAGTGGTGTATTTAGCCATCAGCTGATCTTAGTGGTTTGCCTTTGAACACTCATACATCTGAAAGGATATTGAGACAAGCTTTTAAGGTGTGAATCATAGCAAGTCAGCTCTGCTTCTTCCATTTGTTGAAATGTGAGAAAGGAGGAAATTTGGGTAGCTGCAGCAAAGCAGTGGATCAGATTTACATTAAATCCATCATTATGGGCCGTCAGAGGTCCATAGTCTCATCCACAAGCCCTGTACATCATCCCTCTTCCAAACTGGTCTGTACAATCCCTGTTTCTTTGAAATATCCCCACCAGCTCTGACTCAAAGAGACCTTGAGCTTTGAAATGCATGTGACTTGTGAGTGTTCTTTTCACTTCTGTAAAGAAATCATGTTACTGTTTGAATGATGTGAGAAATCACTTTGCCTAAGTGACAGTGGCATCGCGTTCTGTCTCTTTTATCGTGCAGTTCTCTGGAAGGTTGCAGTGTAGTGATTTACAAAAGTCATTCATTTTGTCTTTTTTTCTGATTAATTTTCCTACCGTACATTTTTTCCTCAGCCTTGAATTGTGCAACTTTTATCTTTTATATTCATTTTCCACACTCTTTTTGCGCCAAGTCCATTGTGGGAATTTAGACACAGCTGACTCATAATTGTGTTAAATGTTGTATCAGTGATTAATTCAATAAGTATGCACTGTAAGGATCAACATATCAGATGTTGATCTGGTTGATACTTGAGGTAAACTTTTCACTTTTTTTTTTCTAAAGTGTTTATGTACTTTGTTTTTCCTGTCTGAATGATTTTCTTAACTCTATCTTCATAGAGATGCATCTATTCTGTTTACCTGTCTCTTCCTTTAGTCACAAATGTTATAAAATATTCTTTTTGTTTCTCCATTGGCTGCATCAAACAAAGCTGAGTTCTCTTGTTTTTGCCTGCTAGGTTGTACTAATGTATGTTATCATTTCTGAAGACACTAACAGTTCTTCATGATAAAACTCTTCACTGAGATTTCCAGGCTGGTTTCCTTTATTGAAACATTTTAACAACTCTAAAGCAAATATCCCATGTTTACACCTTGAAAATCAGTTTTTCTCACATTTTTCAGCTTAGTATGTGAAAAGTATACAATCACCAGCTACTTCCTAAAAGTCTCAGGAATGTTTTCTTAATTGTCCCATGATGCTCAACCTGTTCTTCCAGTCCACCAAAACATCTGTAGCCGTTCTTATTATCGATGCTAAACACTTTGCATGCCTTTGAGCAGGCCATCAATAGAACTGTGGCTAATTGCCAGTCCAGAATGATGCATCTCGTGCAGTCTTTCAGTAACTGCAATATTGCTTCTACACCCCAATCATTTAAGAGAAGATACGTTGGAGCAGGAGTGATGCATGCACAGAATTTACTTGAAAAGACAAAATAGAAGCTTGCTCATTAGCAACTGTCATGTGGTGAGGCTGTGGTTCAGTTAAAAACTTTTAAATCAATCTCTGTTTCTATTTTGCTCAATTTCTGATGTCAAAAGCCCTGCTAGATTGCAGCTTTATCATTTTGGAAGGACATAGCTTGATGCCATAAACTGTGTCTAAGCGTGCATTAAATAGTTGCATATTCCCATTGTGCCTGTGCCAAATGATAGTTATTATTGATTCTGTTTCACATTCTAAATAGATGTAAATCATCAATGGTTTGAAATGCAAAGTTGGAGAAAAGCTCTCACAATTATTAAGTGGAAATGCAGTTTTCAGGCATGGTGCTGAGGCAGTTATAGCTGGTGGAACAAAGGTAGGGGATGTGGGAGTGAGAGAGAGCCTGGGTGATGACCCTTGGTATCATGAGGAACTAAACCAAAGTATGTTCGGTGCTGACAGGATGAGCTCGAGGTGATAAAGCAAATGATGGGTGATGTGGAGCAGGAGGTGAGGCTTTGGGAGCAGGGAGGGCTGGGCTCAGGTGCCTGCTGAGCCTCGGCTCCTCCTGCTCAACGGATCGTTGAATATCTCCAGGTGGGATTTGTCTCATCTGACTTTAGTGATCAAGACTAACTGCTTAGCTACCCGTGGATTTTTGTTAGACATGTACTGCAAGAAAATGAAAACCAGAAGAAAGCAAGACCAGGTAGGAGAATGTTGTTGTGTCAGGTTATACTGCTGGAGATAAAAAATGAGATCTGAGCTAATTCTCTCTGGTGTCAGTGAGGAACTTTGCATTTATTTTCATAGATCATGGGTTGAGGCTGAAGGTCTTCAGCTCCATCCACTCTCCCAAGCTTAGAAAACTTAGATATTTATTTATATATGTGGAATAAATCCATCTAGGGACAGCTTTCCTTGTCCATCTAAAAGTTGTTCTTCAGGCCCATTTCTGGAATAGCTTTTCTCTCCTCTGCATTGCCTTGATGGCTGAAAGAGCAAAGAAGAACCTGGGGATTTCACTTTCTCAGAAATAAGTGCTTGTGGCAGTCTGTATGATATTTCCTAAGCCCTTTTAGGAAATGAGTCTATTTTTCTTCCTGAATAGCATAGCAGAAAGGATTAGATGAGCCACTGACCCATATTAAATGTGTAAAGCTGGACCTGGGAACTAGCCTGAAGAGCCACTCATAGAATCACAGAGTCATAGAATGGTTTGAGTTGGAAAGGACCTTAAAAGATAAACTAGTTTCAACCCCCCTGCTGTAGGCGGGGACACCTCCCACTAGACCAGGTTGCTCAATGCCCCATCCAGCCCGGCCTTGAAAGCTTCCAGGGAGGGGGCATCCACAACCTCACTGGGCAACCTGTTCCAGTGTCTCACCACCCTCACAGTAAAGAATTTCTTCTTAATTCCTAGTCTAAATTTACCCTTTTCCAGTTTAAAGCCATTTCCCCTGGTCCTGTCACTATATGCCCTTATAAAAACTCCCTCCCCATCTTTCCTGTAAGGCCCCCTCCAGGAGCAAGAAGGTGGCTTTAAGGTCCCCCTGGAGCCTTTTCTTCTCCAGGCTGAACAGCCCCAGCTATCTCAGCTTGTCCTCCTAGGGGAGGTGCTCCAGCCCTCTGATAATCTTTGTGACCCTCTTCTGAATCATAGAATCACAGAATGGCCTGGGTTGAAAAGGACCACAATGATCATCTAGTTTCAACCCCCCTGCTGTATGCAGAGTTGCCAACTACTAGACCAGGCTGCCCAGAGCCACATCCAGCCTGGGCTTGAATGCCTCCAGGGATGGGGCATCCACAACCTCCTTGGGCAACCTGTTCCAGTGCGTTACCACCCTCTGAGTGAAAAACTTCTTCCTAATATCCAACCTAAACCTCCCCTGTCTCAGTTTAAAACCATCCCCCTTTGTCCTATTGCTATTCACCCTCGTAAACAACTGTTCCCCTTCCTGTTTAAACACTTTCTTCAAGTACTGGAAGGCCACAATGAGGTCTCCCCGGCGCTTTCTCTTCTCCAAGCTAAACAAGCCCAGTTCCCTCAACCTGTTCCCTCAACCAGTTTCCTCCCTCTGGCACTCCAACCCAACCCACTCCTTTGGACCATGATGACCCAGACTTGGCCACTGGTAGGGGCTGAAAGCTGCCAAGCTGTGATGCTTTTCAAAGAGAGATATATCCTTTCCATCAGGTTATGGAAAGCTCATTGAGACATTCAGCAAGACTATATAATGTAAAGGCAATTTGAGACTAACACTGTTAACCACATCCCTGTATCGAGAAAGTAAGCTTAGTTACCTTTGGTTTCAGTTCACTGAATAGCATTTTGTCATCTTGACAAGCTTTCAAACCCGAAGCCAAGGCAATACAAATTACAACAGTTGTGGTGATTTTTTTTTGTGTGTGACCGATACGATGCCATAGGTGTGCAGAGTACTGTGGTACCATGGGATCCCCTCGTTCTGAATTCATGAGAAGCCAAGGAGATTGTCCTGTACTATGACGCCTCTGGGAGTTAAGCATTTATTACAGGTCTGCAGGGTCACTTGGAGTGAATATGGACTGGATGTGAAGTGAGACAGCTGGGAGAGACCTGTGACACAGAAGGTGGACCAGTAGAAAAGAAAACAATACAGAAGTGGTAAATTGGCAACGTGGCCCTCAGAATGGATGTGGCCTTCTGTATCTATTGCCTGCAGCATTTCAGCTCAACCAAAATTGAAAAAAATTTACCTCTCATGTTTATGACTTTCACCAAGGTTTTCTAAATATTAGTGTGGGAAACAGAAAAGCTAATTTTTCACCAACATTTTGTAATGATAGTTATTCCCTTCAGTACTTCGAAGGAAAGAAGCAATTTTTCATTTGTGCACTTCTCCATAATTTCATATATGGATGAGTGTTAAAACACCTCTTATTTCATAGAAACACAGAAAACCTTTGCTAGTTCAATATTATAAAAATGAAGAAATAATATAATATATAATAGTAGAATAACAAATGAGGAAATTTATAAGAAGGGGAATAGTGGTGATCAAAACATATGTACTTATGACATGGGGCAGATCTGTCTCAGTAATTATCCAGCTGACATACCAGTTATGCATTCTGGTGAAAGAATAACACTAGCTGCCACTTTGGAAGAGGAATGGCAAAGACATTGAAGTCTTCTAACAGCACATTAAAAGGATGTGACCTCTGCCACCCTTGCCTGTAATTCCACCGAAATTCTGAAACGCTGAAGAATAGCAAAGGTGTTTGTAAATTGATATAATTGAGAGCATAGCTATTGGGCTTCTAAATCCAGTGCATAAAAATATCAGCAGTCTGGACACCTTCACAGAGTTCTTCAGGATAACTGGTGGTTTCAAAGGATATCTTCCGCCGAGCTTGAAAAACTCATGAACATTTGACAGTGTCATATCTGATGTATCCACAGTCAAGCTCTTTTGTCTTTGGATCTGTTTCTCACTGTTTTCAGAAACAGTCTGCAGTCTCTACTACTCAATTGTTTGGTAATTATAGCAAAAACATGGCTGGAGGTACACCAACCAAAACTACAAAAAGTATCTAAACAGCATTAATTTTATTTGTGTGAAAGTTATTTTGGAGGGCAATAAGTACCTAGCTGTCCAAGACAGAAGACCTCTGCACAGAAATAAAACCATAAGGAGCTTTCAGGCTGAGTAAAAAGGTCAACCCACGGACTTAGACATCTATTTCCAGAAAAGTGGCCCTGAAAGCCCAGTTTCTTGGTTATGTCTGTGGTGTTGTGGTTTGTTTGATGGGAGGGTGATATATTTGTTTCTCCTATGGGCTATACTTTTGCTGTAAATGCCCCTATGGAGGTCTTGTGCAGCATCTTAAGTAATTACCTTAGAGCAGATGGCTGACTTTAGGACAGCTTAAGTCAAGTGATACCCATGTTGAATAAAGCTCCTAAGGAGTTCTCATCCCCTCCAGGACATTGTGATTCACAACTAGGGTAAAGGCAGAAGTGAGCTGCATTTGCTGCTTCTGTTCCATCTGCATGCCAAGAGTAGTAATACTGACGCTGTTATGGCTCACTGCAGGCAAAATATTCTACAACTGTGAGTTGGGAAATTTATTTGAAAATTTTCTTTTATAATGTGCAGATAAAAAGTAAATACAGTCTCATCATTCGTTCTTAATGAGGGTTTGTTTTGCTCCTTAAGCCCAGCTTGACTGTATTTCCACATACACACGTCAACGAGTTACTTTTGGACAAGACTTTGGTAGTCTTTGCTTAACAGTTCTTTGCCATTCTACTACCTAATTTTCAGTATTTCAGTTACTGCTGTTGTATTTGTTATCATTATCACTGTTCAACTGATTTTTGTTTGTTGATTTTGTTTGTTTGTTTTGGCATTATGATGGTTACCTAATTTAGATCATTATTTTTCTTTTGTTTCAGCAGTAAGTTAGTTCTGGACCAACTAATATTGTCAGTTATTAAAACATTTATTAAGTTAAAGCTCTAATTAAAAGAAATGGAGATGTTTTTTTTCCTGGACCTGCGAAAATACAGTGATCTATTTTTCATCATTAGGAAGTGCAAGCCTAATTCTAACCCGATAACAATCATAGAAAGGACAGCTGGGGGCAGTTCTCAATTTAGGTCAAGGCCTGCAGCCTTCTGGAAGAAGCAAAATGGTAATAGTCTTGCTATACATCTGCAGAATGAAAGAAAAGGCTGGAGATTTCCTGGGAGAGAGGTGGAGTGGTGGGGAGAGGACCATTCCGTGCAGGTTTTGTACTTTATGTGGAGTCAACAGGTGTATGCAAGTTCAACTCCGAGTTTCTTATCTGCGTTCTTCATGGCATCTCTGCCGATCCTCTTGTAGTAGGTTCAGCTCATCCACAGAGTTGTAAGTTGAATTTTGCATATCCTTCTGAGATGTGTTCAGCCAGCTCTGGCTCAACATTGTGAGAGATGGCCAAAATCCTATTGACATTACTGGGGATTCTTGGTAACTTGAGAAGTGATAAGTGCCTCAACTCTGATGCTCTACAGATCTAGGCTTAAACTGATAGCGACATAAGATATTAATAGCAAAATTCTGTCCATGAAATCATTGATCAGCTCTGAGCTGCCAAAGCTCACAGTATAAGAAAATTGCTGTTTGACAAATAGAAATGGAAGCTAGAGAAAATAGAAGTTGAGCAATTCAAGAGCTTTTGAAATCATCAAATTGGTGAGCTCAATAGACTCAGTAGATAACATGTGAAGATACAGATGCTTTTTCTTTTTTAGGGAAAGAAAAGGCTTTGTCAAAAATTGATCATTCATCAGCTGGATGTAAATTCATGGGATGGCTGGATTGAAAATAGAACTCATACTAATAAAAGAAAGCTCATATGTACCGAGCTCGTTTGGCAACACGATTATTACCTATTCTGCTGATTACAACTGCAACTGCATTACTTGAAGCCCATACAAACATTGTTGGGTGATAGATCTGGATCATTTATCCACAGCCGCTTCCCAGTTCTGCCAGTGTGTTCTGGAAATGACTTGTCACATTTTGCTTGGATGAAATCTCAGATATCTAGAGACTAGGACACAGGTGTTGGTAAGAGGGGTCGTGTAATTAAGAAGAAAAATGTTTCCTTAGCTGTTGTTTTACATGACTTTCATCATGTGAGAGGGCAATGTTTCCAGTCTTATTAGAAACAGAGGACCAGCAACTTGTCTATTAAAAACAGAACAGAGATGTCATCTGATGTCATTTGTTCTGTCTGTTTAAATCTTTCCTTTCACAGCTAGCTTGGCTTGTGAAGAAAGCACCCTTAAGTTTAACTTCAGAATCAGCAAAAAACAGCCATTTTCCATTTGCAGGGAGGCACAATGAGTGATTGGAATAGGTGTAAAAATCACTTTCTGCTTTATGATGTGTGGATTAATGAAAGTATTAAACCATTCTAAATGATAGATAAGGAAATTATTTCCACTGTAGCTTGAAAGAAATAAAACTGCACTATCTTAAATTTAAGAGGTTTAAAACTTTGCAAGCTCATCAAAAGTGCATGGGCAACAACAAGGGGCAAGTTTATAACCATTTATAGATCACCTTAATTTTTTAACATTCATCACTTTTCTGCTTCATTACTGTTAGTGTTTCCCATAAGCTTTGAGAAACCAACTAATTTCTCCAGAAAAAGAAGAATAAATACAGGTCAGGTTAATCTGCTTTTATGGGCAGCATTGGGATTTTCCCACTTTATTGCCATTTTACACTATTAATTTTATAACACTGACATTGTTGTCTTCATTGCTTGTGTCTCTCAGGAACAAAAAAATTATTTACTGTGTTTCAAGCTGAGACTGAATTAAATAGGATGAAAGTGAAATATGGTTCTGTTGGACAGTGCAAATGCTTAGGCTTTCTTATGGAGTAGTGTGGCTTTTTATTGTTTTCATATGCGGATGGGATTGTTTGACAATGGCTTGGGTATGAATATGTTTTCAACAGGACGTGTGCACCAAGGTGTGTATCTGTCGGTTAGTGTGGTCTCATGTATAGTTATGCATATTAATATTTAAATATCATCCCGTCACTGTGTATTCGTGGCTATTTATATACACTTACACTAGCAGCTGCATGGTGGTATACTTGTATGTGTTCTGATGTAGATGTGAATTCAAATGATGGGGAAACGATTCTTTCTGTGGAACAAGTGCAGAACTAGAATGATTCATTTGTTATTCTGTGTGCAAAAATCAAATTAAAAAAAAAGCTTGCATAAGCCTGGTAATCACCAGTAGAAGTTCACACAATATTGAATAAAATCTGATCATGAACTCTTTCATTTTGAAGGATGCCTGGAAAATGGAAGACATGGGTCTAGATGTCGGTATCTGGAATTCAAGTCCTTGTCTTGAAGGCTATCATCAAGTTAAGAAAGCGTACGTGCTAGATAATGGCTGGCGTGATGTGCTAGTGTGTGGCACGTGCAGCTTCTTTAAAGCTGTTCTGAGACTGATAGGTCATATGTGGGGGGAGAAGTTACTGCTCCAGTAGTGGACAAGTAGAAGAAGAGAATTCCAGGGAGAGGAGCAAAAAGCCAAAGTACTTTCAGCAAAAATGAGCAGGAAAAAAAAAAAAAAACAACAAAACCAAAAAAACTTTTTCAAGTCCTGTGTCCTACATAACACAGAATTTCACCTAACAAATCTTGTGTCAAGCCTGAATAATGTGCAATGGAATTATGCAGTAGAATGGCAATGGTGTCTGTAAGCATGAAAGCTTAGGATGACAAAAGGATTGTAAGTGGTGGCCAATCTGCGATATCTCTCCTTAGCTAAGTTGCTTCATGCTTCTTGTTCACAGTTTGCTGTATCCATTTTACTTCTACTTAGCCCTGAGTAAAACCATGAAAATATTGCATGGTAGTGATGCCTAAAAAATGATACAGCGAACATAGTCCTAGTATAGTCCTAGTCATGACATTTCTTCAGCTTCAGGCTTGAGAGAAGGTGGACACTTGCCCCTCATTAGCAGAAACCTAGATGATTTTAACTCCCTGCGTGATGAGTCCTATCCAAAGTTGCTGCTTCTCACTGTGGGAGACTTTTGATAAGTTCTGCTTGCTTTTTACTGCATGAGTGTGCCATTGAAAAGCCAAACCAACTGCAGCCAGCAAAGTCCAAGGTGGCCTTATTTGATGCTTTTCAAAGTCTTAACTGTGATTAATAGAGATTCTCTGCTCAGCTTCTTTATTATAGGGCAAGCAGATTTTGTCTGCCTCTGCTCACCCAGTTATGTCCACTTTCATCATGTTTGTGATCTGAGATCTCTTGAAGAAACCACATGGAGTTCATTAAGCAGATTATAGCATCTAGTCTGTAGTGCCTATTGAATGCCATGGGGATAACTGATGGTGATGTTGACTTGATTAAGTAATTATACATGAGATACTAGTTGAGTGTTATAAAGCATGTTTATTTTCTTCTTAATACTTTAGGTTTTCAAATGAAGTATGGGCCTATCCTTCAAATGTGGCATATTTAGAACATTTTAAAGTCAGTTGCTATTAATTCAGGTGATCCTTTCTTTACTAGAAATACAAAGTGGAGTGGTAAATGAATGTGATGCCAATTTCTACAGAACAAGCTGTACAGGTCACGGCATCTAAGTAAGGCATGATAAGTGGAAATGATGCAGTCAAGGAACCACGATGAAGCTAATGGGACTGGGAGATGCAGAGCTCTGAAAGCCCAGGGTGGTGTGCAAAGGGAAGGGGTAACAGAAGGAACAAGGTAAAAATAAAAAATGGTATAAAAGGGCTGTTCGTGTGTAAGATGGGGCTGGTCAGTATGCTTGCCTGCCAGAGTCCTGTGCCTGGTCACCACCACCTTTCCCATGTTCTTATATTTTCTCATTAAATCTTTCCTTAAAGCTCTCCGTGTATTCATCTTTCCTTTGTGTATGCATGCTGAAAGACTACATGCCAGCTACTGATAAGGCCTGTGTGTGTGGGAATGAAACTGATGGCAGGTGCTGGGGGTTGGGCTGGGGAACAGGAACCTTTGGCCTGTGGTGCCTTACTTAATAGATACTTAGAAGAATGTCATTTTAAAGCCTTATAAAATGTATGATGTGCTTCAATTATGCCAAGCCTTACATTTTGACCAAACACTGTTTCAATATGATAACTTCTTCCTATTTCCATGTTTGAGCAGAACACATACTTGTTAGAAATCTCTGTTCAGTCAACTTTGAGAATGGAGATATCAGGTTTTTATGCTTTTCCCCCCAACTTAATTTGTAATTAATGCTGTGAGGGCAGCAACCAATGACATGAGATAAATATTTTTATTGTCAAGTTGAGCCCATGTGAGTAGAAGAAAATTGTTCCCTGCCCACATCAGAGTGTGATGGGGAACTTTTCAAGTGTGACAATGATCCCTTGAACTCTGCTTATACAGGTGGTATCTTTATGTCCTATTATATGACATCATGTAATTAGAATCTGCTCAGCTTCACTGTATTTTGTGATGATCCTCTTCTGCTCATCAGCCAGTAATTTTTTTTTCCTGTTGGGTCATGATTACTGACTGTGGACATTTGTCACTGATCTTGAGCAAAATTTCTGCTCTGCTCAGAATAGGGTATGAGGGGTACATCTGCAGTCTTGCTGGAGAATGATGTGGAGTGAAAATGAACCTATTATGTAACATATTCCGAGACTAGGCTGAAATTATTTATAAGACTGTACTACTTTCTTCCAAGTCCATTTGTTCTCTGGCAGGGGTGTTCTTGCTGCCCCAGTCATAGATCATACTGGCAGTTTTCTAGACACCTTTAGGCTGTATGTGATAGTGATACATAAGATCAGATAACAGCCAGCTTGTTCTCTGAATCTGGGAGGTGCTTTACAGGCAGTGATATTCTTGGTCAATTTAGAAGACCAGAGCAAGGCACAGGAAAACATACATGCTATAGAAACTGTATTCATATGTATAGCGTGTATATTCATGAACTCAGCTCATATATATATAAGTTCATATGTATCATAAGTTCAGTGATTCTGAACTTAAAAATCAATGCTTTCAACAGATTTTGGATTCCACTGCCTTCTCATGGTAGGTCAAGGGAAGCCAGCAGGGAAATAACAACTTATATCTTAAGGTAACCGTGCTCTGAACAGCTGTAGAGGTCCTTATAAGACTGCAAATTCCCCTAAACCCTGAAGTTTAGATCTGGACTGAGTTCTGAACAACACTGGATAAGAGAAGCTCTCTTGGATCAAGCCTCTTACCACTTTTGTCACTTATTATCCTCTATAGTAAACAGCTGCTGTTGTTACTTCCATTTTTTTCTTCTCTATTGTCAACTCAATAACAGAATTCAGTTTTGAAAAAGGGGAAATTCCCATTTGGGATTTGCCAGTGACTGTCACAGATCACTGGCATTTACCCAGGAAGTTGCTGAGCTTTGTCAAAGAGGTAGAAGAGATTCTTAATTTATTGAGGTTAACTTGTGAAATTAGCCTAATTTGCAATCTATTGCCCTTGACCATCATGAATTGGCCTGTGCATAGAAATTCTTGCTGCCTGCATAATTGTAGTAGCTTCACACAAACGTGAAAAGATTTTTCTTCTCATCTTGCTTCATTGTGTTTGTACACTGACTACTTCCTATAGTAGGTGAAATTCAACCCTTTTTGGAGCACTGTTTATTAACTTGGCTTTGCATAGATCCTTGAAGGAGGCTTAGCTTGCATTTGATATCATCACACCAGGACTTGATCTTACACTCTGGATAGACACCTTTTTAACTATACAACGTAGGCATTACTTAACTGCAAGTCTAGACAAATTATCTATAGCTTCGTTGTACACAGGGGAAGTGCAGATGGTGACATGGGCTGTATAAAAAAAAAAAATCTCTAGAGGCTTATATGCCTTGAGTCATCTTGTCAGCCATTATAAAAGAGGAGCCATGGAACAGGTGGTGTGGCGGAGGCTTAGTTGACTGCAGGAAGAGGAGGAAAAGGAAAAAAATTGCTGTTGAAAATACATTGGAAAATATTTTATCTCTTCCATTTATATTCTGGTTATCACTCTTCTACTGAATGGAGGCCACATGGAGGTTGCTTCACAGGTGTATACAGTCTCCCTTCATTAATCTTAAAGGATGGTCAATGGAGTAGCACCATGTGCCCATTCGTTATTCTCCAAAATCAGTACTGAGTTTGATTAACACGCATGACACTAAAGAAAAGCTTCAACACTGAAGAAGTTACAGATATTTTTTTATCAATGGGAAAAAAAAGTACACAGAACTTGGTTTTCAGACTCATAATGATGTGATTAAAGGTAATTAAAAATAAAGTATTTTTTTTGTTCTGACTCTGGGCTCTGTTAGAATACTATAAAATCAACTCCTGCTGCGTGCTTGGTAACTCCTATTAATGGTGCTAAGCACTTCCTACTAAATCAGAAGTCCCATTGGGCTTCTTCAGCAGTTGAGGTTGTTCAGTGATTCTATGCTTCTAATTGCTTTTATAAAGAAGAATCAGCATATTGAAATGTTCTCAAACTCTCGTCAGCCTCTGAACCAAACATTAAATAGCAATAAATCCTAATTGAAATGCTGACTTGATGTTCAGATCTGAACTCTTTAAAGTTGATGGAAAGATTGATTAGCATGGCAGGACGGGATGCTCGTTTTACAAGTGTGAACGCTGCAGAGTGACCCCAAAATACCTGAATCAGTGCCTACTCTGGGATGTGGGATGGTCTGATGCTCTCAGCTGAGTCTTTGTTAACTTCTTTCTGGGTTTAGAATTAAAATGTGGTGGCAACTGGGTAGCTGTTGTGGAGATGTCAGTAGGCCTGTGGCAAAGCACGGGACAGAGAGCACAGAACTCCGGCCTGCCTCTTCCCTCACCTTTAAAAACAAAACCAATTATCATTTATGAAATATAGCAATAACTGGTAGTTTCATGTAACCAGACTTGAGTGCTTCTGCATTTGAAGGCCACCTACTGACATCCAGTTCTGGGCTCCTCGGTTCAAGAAAGACAAGGAACTTCTAGAGAGAATCCAGCAGAGGGGCACAACAGTGATGAGATACGTGGAGCATCTCCTATGTGAGAAAAGGCTGAGAGACCTGGGGTTGTTCAGCCTACTGTAGAAAAGACAGAGAGATGATCTTACCAATGCTACTGGGAAGAAGTCAAGTGGATGGGGCAAGGCTCTTTTTGACAGTGCCCAGCAATAGAACAAGGGGCAACGTACAGAAACTAGAATATGTAGGAAGTTCCATCCAAACTGAAAAAAACAGTCTTTGAGGATGACAGAGCACTGGAGCAAGTTGCCCAGAGAGGTTCTGGAGTCTCCTCTGGAGATATTCAAAACCTGTTTGGAAGCTTTTCTGTGCGATCTAATGTGGCAGGGGGTTAGATTAGATGATCTCCAGAGATCTCTTCCAAACCCACGATTCCATAATAATTCCTTACTTTGCTCTGTGTGCTTCTGAAGGAGTCTCCATTCTGGCAATTCTAAAGCGTCCATTTTTTGAGCACTAACTGTTCCAGGTTGACAAGAAATCACTGGGGGAATATTTAAAATAATATATATTCACTGCATCAACCAGCTAAGACTCCTTCAACCAAATTTTTAATCTCAGAATTTGTGAGTTATAACTAGATCTTGGTAACAAAAGTAAAAATAAGTACACAGATAAATAGATCGATAACAATAAATAGTTGTTCTTCACCACCCTCCCCCTGTATAGCACATCCAGCTTTCAGTAGCTGTTATTATCTTTTTCTACTCTCTGAAATGAAATTGTTACATTGTACTGTAACTTTGTTCAGTTGCAGCTCTGTTTTATGTCTATTAGACTGGTGATTACGGTAGTAGAAGGAAAAAAAAGTTGTCCAGGTGAACTAATTTTGTGTCTTTTAGATGCTAGCTCTTATTAGACAATAAAACCATTATGTAAATAACTGAAGCAGCCCTCTGCTGTTGTATGAGATACTGGTATTGTACGAGATACATAGATACATATCCTTGTAAAAAGGATATGGCTGACTTGGGATCTAGAAAAAGCTGAGAAAAATATAAAGCACTGGAGAAGACTTGTCCATGAAGAGTCATGAGAAGAATGCATTAGCTTAGAAAGAGATGAATAAGAGAAGCTGAGATAAAACATCGAATAATGAATAATCTAATAAAGATAGAAGAAATTCTCTTTCCTCAGTGCCATGAAACAAGAAGCACAGCAATTCAGTTAGAAGGTGGGAAATTCAAAACTTATTGAAAGGAATACATTTTTTTTTTTTGCATAGTGTGTAATTAGACTTTTGAACTCATTGCCACAGGAAATTACAGAAGTCTAGACAATATGAAGCCTCAAGAAATAGATTGTCCACTTATATGAAAAATAAAAATGATGCTGCTGAATGTTAAATAACATTATTGAAGAGATATTACTCTTGGCAATTCATATCCTAAGCTAATCTTTCATGCAGTGTTCTGCACAGGGCATGGGGATGAAATCCAGCTTGGATAAAGAAGGGAATATATATATATAGTATATATAGTATATTTGCTATGAGTCTTACACCATCCTCTCTTCAGTTTGTTACTGTGCTCTGTAAGATACTGAATCGCATTGCTGGCTTCACCTGTTATGGTACTGTCTGCCTTCACACAGGAAGGGAGGGATGGGAGAGAGAGGACAAGAGGAGTCCTTTGACATCATGGTAGAGAGATTCAACCCTGTGTGGCCAGCAGTGAAATGGCCACTTGATAATGTGCAAGTGCAAATTATTTGCAAGAAGGAAGTGTTTAAATATTCCTTCCTCGTACTTTCAGGAAGTCTTTTGACCTGCTCATGACTCCTGAGTGCTTACAGATTTGTGGCTATCTCTTGGGAGATGGACATGGGAACTGTGATCTGGCTATCCACTTTTCATTTGGGACACATTTCTATTGCAGTGCTTTGGTTTCCAGTATAACAGAGCTCCCAGAAGTGTTTAATAAGTAGTAGTAGTCTATGCAAGTCAGGAAAATATTAAAGGATCAGCTTCATTTTTAGTATATCTAAATCTAGTCCACTTCAGAACTGACAAATTTGTATTAAGCAAGCACTGATATGGGTCTTAAACTTTAAGTACATGTTTATAATCCACTGAAGTGGATTGAGATCAATAGGTTTGAGGAATGTGCTTAAATGAAGAGCATACTTGAGTTGTAGAGTCAAGGCCCTTGTAAAGAGCTCATCAAAAGCTTTCCTAGATGCAAAGTTGCACTGATATAAATTTGGAAGTGATTTGAGATTGATTAAAGTCATCTGAAAGTTTGGTAAATGCATTTGATAAGAGGGTATGATTGAGGGTTCAGAGACAAATTTCACTAAAGCAAGTCAGTTAAAAGCACCACTACTTTCTTATGTATCCTTGCCCCTGTTTTGGAGATCACTGTTGCTTGGAGAGTGACAAAACATACATGACCTGCCTCTTTGAAGCTGTGTTTTACATCTTGTTAGATTAGAATGTCTAGTAAATGGGATTTTACTCTAAAATCTCAAATTGGAAACAGAAGCAATTGAGACATTTATCCATGCTCTCCTTTGATCTTCCTGAAGTAGTAGGCAGTAACCTTTGGCAGTGCCTAGAAAATGAGAGCATCTTCAGCTGCTGCTGCTTTTTGTATTGGTGCATGTACGTGCTTTAGAGATGGTAAATACATGGAAACAAATCATGCAATCTTGGAGAGGCCTCATGTGGGAGTGTTTTAGAATAGCTTACATCAATTTAACTGGATCAGCAATCTGCAATCACCTAAGCCTCCAAAACCTTCCCCTGCAAGCCCTGACTGGGGCTGGGAAGCCACTGGTTTAATATGCCTTATTGAATGAATGTTTGTTAGCTAAGCTGCAAAAATTGTGTGCATGCTCTCAGCTCACCCCAATCACAGTGTAAATTGCGTTAAATTCATGGTTCACTGGAGAGCTGTGTAATGCAAGCACACTCTCAAAGTTTAATAAAATCCTCATAAAATCCTTAACTCCCATGCCTGCCTGCACACACGGTGCAGCTTTACCAAACTTACAATACCTTGTTAATGCTAAAAAGGACTTCAGAAATTAAGATGTGGTTCTAGAAATCCATGACTTTGACATCTGTGGCTATAATGACTTTCTGTCCTATATATCTGTACCTATTGGTATCTATCAGTCATTCTATTTCAATCCTTATTCTCATTCTTACTATTTTTTCCCTCCTTTTGAACCTTATGTAAATAATAATACATCCATAAAAATCTCCTGGTGAACATTTGCCCACCTGTAGCTCCTGGCAACACCATCTAGTTCAAGTTGAGTTACTTTTATTAAGCCTTTGATTCTGGGGGAAAATAGGAAATTTTTCCCATTATTGTCAGTATGGGATCATCACATGTCTGAGTTCAATCCATTGCCCAGGAAAGTCTTACACAGATGGTCAATAGTTCATGCAAAGAGACAGCAGACCATGTAAACAAGCTTTTGGATTCAGGCAATATTATTACCAGTACAGCTTAGTAATAAAGCCAAGCCTTTTGACAGATTGCTTGCTGCTGTTGCTAGTGTTCAATCCTGGTCTAATTCAGAGTTTTAAAAAATAATAAAGTAAATTGGGTTGCTGGGAATTTTATGCATGTGTATGTATATATGTACGCTATATATATATATATGTATACATAAATCACCAGAAATAGCCAGGTCTGCATTATATCCATAATTTTCCAACTCTTGGCTATGTCTCAGCCATTTTTCATATGTCCTAAAACATATAGGATACAGTATATACATGCAATAATATGTGAACAATAGGAGATCAGTATGCAGTATGTATACACTCAGAGGAAGGGCCAGCCACAAATAATAGGCCCTCAGTTAATCAGAAGAAATGTATCCTCTTGGAAGAGGAACTTTTTTTTTCTATTTTATAGCTCTCCCCTCTTTTGGTCTAGGATTTCAGCACAGGTTTTGCTACTGTATTTTAAATCTCTCCTGATACTATGCAGTACTCCTTAGCCCAGCAGTGACAGTTTCACAGCCCTGCAGTCTCATTTTTCTGCAAAATTTTTCCTTTGGATATTCCACCCCCCTCCACAAAGTCCTGAGTAACCAGACTGCAGCTCTGCTCTTAGACACATTGACACCTGTCAGTCAAAGATTACATTTAACAAGAATTATTCATTTCCTGTTTTTTTGTGTTTTTTTTTTTCACCTATCCAGTGCTCTGCAGCCACACGGCCTGCATAAGACATTGTGATGTGGGGATGAAAGGAGAACAACAGATTCGATGGAAGAGGGAGCTAGGAAAGTGCACTGGTATAGGATAGCAACTTCAGTTATGGATCTTGGTAGTTGTCTTTGACAAAGGAAGCAGTCGGCTGTGTCCTGTTGAGCAAATGGATTACCTTCATGTGCTAAGGCCTGTAAAAGAAGGGGGAAGGGTGAAAGGCTGCTTATATGGGTCAGGTGTTGGATTGTATTCCTCTCCCCTCTTCTAAGCTGTAGTGTGGAAAAATAGGAAAATGCATGACTTGCAAATACTGTTGGTCTCAAATGGCTTGGTAACCACCATAGAAACTGCTGAACTTCTGTAGAATTATAATAGCACATTGCCTGAGGAGGGAGCTCATCAGATTGCACTCATCTCTTATCAGACCTTTGTGTACGTAGTGCCCAGTGCAAGACCATTGGAGGCAATCTTGGAAGTGAGTGAAGCTGCTAGCTGCCGAGTTTCTGGCAAAGTTCAGGTGGTCCTTCTGTGTATGCTGTAATATCAAATTTCATTTCAAGATTTTGTGGGTATTAAGAGCTACTGAGAGATCCAGAAGTGAACTGTATGCATCTATATTGCAGAAAACTGCTGTGTTCTGGAATCTACAGGTTGCTGGATCTAGAAGGGCACTTCTTGGGGGATATGGTTCCTGCTTGTCTTCTCACTTCAGCGTTTGCTGGTGGCTGGACCAGGGCACAGAAGATCAAACTGTTTTCTTTGACAATATGGTTTTCTGGTGCAGAAACTAACACTGAAGGGAACCAGGAGAACTAGTGCTGCTCCTAGGGTGCCATTGTGGCTGTGTAATAAACACATGCTAGTGTGGATGAAATATCCGATAGTTGTGGAACAAGTTGGTAGGTGTGTATTTTTTGTGGAAGCCTTAAAATGGATTTTCCTGATCTAGCATCCTAAAACACTCTTAAGTGTATTTGGCCTCTCGTATCACTCCTACTCAATCAATTATGATTGTAGTCCAAGAAGGTAATGTTATCTGCTGTGGCATTTTAGTTATGTGCCACTTTTGTGCATTGTATTTCTGTAAGGTGAAGGGCCAGAGGGAAGTGTATGGGAAGGGAGGAAGATGCATCTTCACCCTAGCAGAGATGATCAAATCAATAGTTATGTTTGTGAGAAATCACAGATGTCTTATTAAAAGCTGAGTTATAGCTTGTGTGTGCTGCTGCTGCTCCTTCACTGGTTTGCAGAGTATTCTCAAGCTGTGTGCAGTAGGTCAGTTCTTTTGTCTATTTATTTTGTTTTCCTACTTTCATGCTGCAATATGTAAGGATTTCTATTTGAACATGCCACGGACAATGCTTAAAAATCCATATTTACCTTGCAAGAAAAAGTACTAATAATTAGAAGAGTAAGAGGATAAATCCTCACTAAAGATACAAGGTCGCTAAAGAGACTTTCAGTGACCTAAGCATGGGTCAAGGAAATAAAGGAAGGAAAACAAGAGGAAAAGGTAGCACTAAAAATATGAGCTGCAGCCATTAGTTGCAACACTGTCAGTTCCTGCCTGGGCAATACTTTGACTTTTTTTGCCTACTGTGCTAGCATGTAAAAGCGCAGGAGAAAATCAGTGTGTGTCCTACTTTTGCTGTGTACAGAAGCTGTCTGTTTTCCTGAGCAGGCAAATGGAGCAATGAAGCTGGGAAATGTGCCACTATGGGTCGCAAGTTAGGGCGTGTATGGGGAAAGAAGAAAGATCCTCGTTGGTTTGCTTACCATTACAGTGATTTTTCTTCTTTGTCTAACTGCGCTGTGAATGGAGATTGTGATTCACTGTCTTATCACAGCAACTCCACATGCAGATGTATAGGGTAAAAGGCACTATTTAAAAAAAAAAATAAAAATCCAACAATTTATGCCCTTCATTACCAAGGAGCCTACGTAACTCTTGGCTCTATGTATTCCAGGCTGGTGCACTTCTTACTGGGGATCATAAAAGAGAATTTGGATGAACTGAGGAGTAGATGCAAGAATACTGCACTTTAGTTTTTTCATTTTTCACATCAAAGATGCTAGTTGCACAGCACATAGGTGAAAGAGGGAATTTCTCACCGTGTGACTTGGAGATGCTCATAGGAATCTGTCTCACTCTGCAGAGAGATGGCAAGGGATCAACAGTTAGGATATGTAGGAATGTCATACTCAATGAATTTCCTGAAATTACATTCTGAAGTTGTGTTTTGAAAATGAATTAATATTGGTAAATACCACCGATATCCTTGGATAAAGGGCAACAGAGAAGAACACATTGTTATTATTAAACTGTTGTAGAAATCTTCTCTTTGGCTTTGACTGAATTATTGCAGTGAGTTTCCTTGGTGATGTGACGTAGGATTTACTGGAGTGTTTGTGGTGTATAATTGAAAATGACACTACCTTTATTAAACAATCTGTGGGACTCTTAACTCTTTTCTGTGCTGAAACCAGCTTTGCTAGTGATTCTTACCAAGCATCCAAACCAGCAAAAGGGAGGCCGATCAGATCTCTGCTATGAGACAGATGTCTTATAGTACTGCTGAGGGCAAAAATTACATGTCTTCCTTGAAACAAATGAGATAATGATAGATGGATAATGAATGTGGATGAAGTCTCAATTAACAACTCACTGAATTGTTCCCCTTTAACAAAGGAAAGAGTGAAGGTTCTTGTCGTCTTGTTGTTCCCCTTCAGACTGTGAAGGTAAGGTTCAAGGTGAAGAGACCTCTACCTAAATCATCAATTTCTAGCCAGCTTTGTTGGTACTGCCTCTAAGCTGTCACCGACAGCTGTTCATTTACCCAGGTAAAATGAGTTAATGGTCGTATAGTCTAGGTTTTCTCAGGTTGTCTGCATGATAACAAATTTCATCTCAGTCAAGGCTAATTGCTGCTTCTGACAGCAGCCTCCCAGGAGAGTCTTCAGGGAACAAGCAGGTAATGCTGGTCTGATCTGATGCACACACCTAGGAGTCTGTAACAGGGTTTGCCTTTTTAAAGTTGTCAATCTGGCTTTAAATACAGTGGATGCTTATATCGTGGTTTGAATGTCTCACATGCCTGAGATGTTAGAGGGATGAGATTAAAGGTGTCTAGTTTGTTAATTGTTCATGCAAATTATTAAGACACCTTTTCAACAGTGTTCTGTCCTGGTTCAGCAGGATGGCAACATGCTTTGCAGCTGTATTCTTCATAGCTGAAATGCACTGGCAACACTCTTTTTCACCTATTATGAAGTAGGACCCTTAAATTTAGAGGACTGCAGTGCAGTAACTTTGCTTTCTCATACTGTATTTTGCTGTTGTTCCATCTCCATGCGTGGTCTGATAAAGAAACTATAGGACTGAAAACTTACTTGTGTTCTCCACATATATGCTGATCTAAAAAAAAAAAAAAAAAACAAAAAAAAAAACCCCAAAACAAACAAACCAAACAAATTACATATTCCAAGAATATAATTATCCCCTTGTCAAATTAAGTTGAGTAAATTTCCTTCTCTTAAATTAGGTTTGATTTTTTGTAATGACTGCTCAGTCCTACAAATAGCAGTATAATGGGAATATAGATACACTCTGATTGAACGTGGATCCTCCCCTGGCTACACCAACTTGATTATATATCCCAGTGGATCCTAACTAGGAAATTCTGTTTCCCATAAGTCAAAATGTCTGCATCTTTGTCACACCATTAAGGAGAAGTCAGGAGTCTGATTAGTACTGAGGCTCTAGGCTTCTTTCACAGGAACAAGAGAATCTCTAGAGAAGCCAACACGTATGTTAAATATTGATACCTGTATGACAAGGAGTATTTGTAGCTTCTCATTCTGAGATGGGATACAGTAATATATAATGGAAAGAAAGGAAAATTGTTACACAGTATAAATATATATTTAATGAAGAAAAACTAAATAATTCTTGTATTCCAGTAAGAAAATTCTTTTGTCACAAATTAGATAGTCTGATCTCAGGTATTGAAATTTTTTGGAGTTTGACTACATAGGAAACAAATGGTAGGTTTTAAAATGTAGCAGGTTTTTATTTTATGTTTCTCCCTAAAGCTCCCTCCATATCAGTACAGGTGAGGGCAGAGGGTAAGATGAAAGACGATGCTTTGCTAGTGGTTTCCTTCTTATTTACATCTTCTCAGCCTTTCAGGAATTGGAAGCCTAAGAGGTGATAAACAGCTGGATGGTTGAGGTCAAGGAACTGGAAGAGTCAGGATGGGACAAAACTGAGCAAAAGAGCTCACCAGTGGGCCAGATCAATATGTGTGATCCAACAGAGAATTAATATGGAAGGGCAGTAGGAAAGGGAACCGAATAAGGTTAAAGTAATTGCTTTGATTTGTATTTCTCTGATAATACATTAAACTCTCCCTTTGGATATTTTTACCCCCATGCTCTTCCCTCCCCCCCCCCCCCCTATTGTAATGAGTGCTTGTGAAGATTACAAATGCCAAGAACTGCAATGTATCCTGTGTAACTGCAATGTATCCTGTGTATCCTCTCCATCTAATCACAAGCCATGTACAGAGAGCAGAGAGCTACATGTTAGAGAGCAGAGCTACAGCTTCTTATTCCTTCTGACTTCCAGATGAATTGAAACGCTCAGTTGATGCATATTGGGTCATGGGTTCATGTCATTCACAGAGAAAAGTGAGTATGGTCTGCAAGCTGACCACCAGATGTGCAGTTAGACCTTTTCATTTGTCTTCCAAAATCACCAAGTCATGGTGAATTGCTTCAGTGGACTCCATCCTAAGCCTACCTTCAATTGTAAAGGCATTTACAAGGTTTACAGATAGTTTTACCCAGGTGACAGATAATTGTCTTTTAGGAGCTCAGTGTAAAATACACCAAACCACTGCAGATCTTTTGCTTTAATTTGGAATAGCCCAAAGTTTTAAGTTTTCAAGTCAGATTCTGCTTTCTGTCAGCTTGTGGAATTGGCTTTGTTACACCAATGTTGCATAAGACATTGCATCATGTAAATGTGTCTGGATTGCACTGACATGCTCTTGCACATCTATGTACTCTGTGCGTAATGCTGAGGTGCCTGTTAATGTTTTATTTCTCCCTGGAGATACTTATTTATACAGTTTCAGTTACTACATAGATGTGTGTACAGTCTGCCTACAATTATTTGGAACTGGCGATTTCATACGAAGCATGCAACATTTTTAAACTATGAACATGTTTAAGAAATTTATTCCTATATTCTTTTTTGACTCCTTATGCCCAGAGGAAAGAACGAAATGAAAAATATGTGCATTTTTGAGTAGGAGAAAAAAGGATTGCTCTCAGGAGACTCTCTCCTGATTCTGTGATGAGTAATGCTGCTGTCAATTATTGGGTTATTCAGAAATAAGCTAAAAAAATGCTTAATTTTAGATTCATTCATTTTTATTTGATTCATGTTATTTCTACTTCCGTGAAAGTAGGTATCCCCCATTGAAATGAAGAACTCTCAGTTGGATGGAAAATCAGTGGCAATTAAGATCATAGAAATTATTAAGGAATTCCCGTCCTGGGTCTTTATCTGGTATTTTTTTTTAGTAATCTGGGAGAATATGTATGCAAGCACCTCCTTAAGGATGAAGAAGGGATGTTTCTCCCCAGTCCAGGCTTTGAGACCTTTAGTTTAGATCACCAATTGCTAAAATAAATATATATTAATAAATACATTAGTTAAAAGTATATATATATATATATTTCTTACATCTATGCTTTCTTGGTGAAGGGACTGTAATGGATTGATGAAATGATCTGTGACTTAACACCTGTCCTTGGAGAAAGTATGCAGTGTTCTGCAATTGTGTTTGTTAATTTGTTTTATTTGTGTTAATTATTTTATAGATGTGTTCCTCTTTCTTCAGTAAAATCCCTCTCAGTGTGAGATCAGTATGAGATACAAAAAACTAAATCAATGGCAATAAGTATGGGATTTACGTCTTGTAATTTAAGTGAACACAAATGTATGTTTTTAAAGCAGGTTAATTAGGATTTGTCTCTGCACTATGGAAATAACATGGGAATTCAATCTACTTCTTTAGGTACCAGATTTAGAATGAATTGCCCTTTGGATATCACTTGTTGCTTCTTTGCAGAGAGAGGAAAATTGGATGCTAGGTTAAGAATGGATGCATAATGTTTATACAGTTTTACACACCTTAAATTGGTGTGTCAATTCTAACTTTGGTGTATTTAAGGATTTCACATCTCTTCTTTAAAGAACTGTAATGGTTAGGGACTGTATACCCATAGTTTAGAGAATTTATCTTTTTCTTCTGAACTCTACTACTCTTTCATAGGATCTCTGGATCCTAACTCCACACAGTTCTATTGGATGGATTTTCCAGTGATGTACCACAGAAACAACTGCACTATAGCTGTGGGTCAACAAGTTTAGGTCTGAAACTTTAAAATAATTCTTACAAAGAGGTAGCCAAAGCACAAGTGCATTGGCATATTATTGGCATACAGTGCTTTGTGTCTGGGAAAAAGAGAATAAATAAAAAATTGTGGATTGTTTATTTCATTTATTACTACTTCAAACTGATTTAGTGAATGGACTCTACTCTTACTAGTGTATCTAGATAAGGCATGATGTTTTTCTCTGGGAGAAGGTAAAGCTCTAAGACCAAAAATACACTGGTGAGTATCTAATTTCTTTTCACTGTTGATGGGGGCTATGGACTTGCATTGCCACTGATGACTTAAAATAGTTTCACTCTGTTTGGGAAGAAGTCAAACAGATACAAATACTGCATTAAAAATGCTTCCCATTTGTGTAGACAAAAATATATTGTATGTGGATGTTATTTAGATAACTCAAAACATTCTAAAAAAATAAGAAACTTCAGAAAGATGTGCTGATAAGACATTTTTTTCAACATCTCTTTGCATCTCTGTCTCCTGAACCCTTGATAAAACCCAGTCTCAATGTAAATAAAATACCATTGGTGAGATTAAAAAAAAAAAATTTAGGAAAATGTATTTATTGCATATTAGAGGGAAGATTAGAGAAGATGGAAGATAGGAAAGCAAATAACAAGCAACGCACTAAGCTAATTTTGCCCTCCGATATTTAGCGCAGTCTGGAATGCAGACTAAGAATGTGTCCTATGTTGTAAACTTAATTAAAATGAATAAGATTGGCAGCTCCCATTCCTCTAACAGTATTTGATGTGGCTAAGATTATGGCTTGATCCCATGCACTTACTGCATTTAATTGTCGAGATGTCATTCAGCTTTCAAAAGGAGAAACAGAAAGGTAAGTGTCAAGATTTGTGAAAATAAGAGACATCGGGTGAATTTTTCCTCCACAATGCCCCCTGCACTTTTGCTCTCCCTTCAAACTGTTTCGTAAGTCTGCATTTTCTTTGTGCTGATGCCTCCGGGGAATGGCTGTAAAGGCAATGCGGGAGCTGAGGGTTGGATCTTCATGTCTAGGCTGAGGAACTCTGTGACCTGAGTATGGAAATGTTGTTTCCACAAGCTGAGTGTTGAGATACATAAAAGCAAGCAGGTGATTTCAGCCCCCACCTACATTAGCAGATCACTGTGTGGGAGAACTGCCACCATTTCTAGCGCTAATTGCAAACACCCCAAGAGAGCCCTGACTGGGCAAGGAGAATAAATTGCTTCCTAAAGTTCACCATTAAAAAGTGTATGGGGAGACATCATAGGAGAGTTTTCGCTGCTCTTGTGTATAATAAGGTTAAAAGGTAACTTGATAATTCTTTCGCTGTCTCCAGGGAGAATACTCAGTATACAGCGCAAAGGTGGGAAGAGGGCTCATTAATTTTATACAAACTCGTAACAAGAAACAGTAACTAGAAATTGAAACTAGATATATGAAAAATGAAAGTAAGATATATTTTGCTTCTGATTTATTTATTTTCTTAAGAGTAGGGGTAATTAACAACCTGGGCTGACTACAGTGATGGAAAGTTTTCCATTGCTTTCAATCTTTAAATTGCAGTGAGATGTCTTTCTAAGAGAGCAGATTTAACCACTCCAGAAGCTATTGAACTGAGTAGAAGAATTGCTGGGTGAAGTGTTCTCATTAATATTACCAGGACTTTGAGGCTGCATTATCATCATGGGTCTGTTTGGCCTTAAAAATCTATAAATAGCTCTGTACAATACAGCCTTCCAAGGTCATTCTGTTGAATGGTGGAATTTTTATGATATTTTACCTGCGCATTTCTGCATACCTGTACACTTCTTCCAGGCTATTTGTGCAGTACTCTTAAGCCCAGTTTTAACTGCACCATATACAACTGCCATCCTAACTCTTCTGCTGAAAAGGAACAAAATGGAGGAAAAAGCATAGATTGTTGTGGCTCTGATTGTACCTTCTTCTCAGGCTTCTCTTTGAAACTTTGAACTTCTTCTTAAAAGGTAGCAATGTGTCTTAAATCTGCATCTTTGTAGGAAGAAAGCATTCCTGTCTCTGGTGCTTCTCTTTGTCCTTATTGTCCTTGTAATTTCTAGATTTTCACTGTATTCTCTCTGTAAATCTACGAAGTCTTTCAGTGATGTTTTCCCTTCTCCATGGGCTCGCATCTCTGACCTCAGTCCAAAGAAGATCTAAACAATCTCCTTACATACTAATCAATTATCCCCACTTGGAATCAGCTGAAGGTGGAAGTTCTGCCATGCTGCAGCAGATGAGAAGAGCAATGAGCTTGCTAGAGTAGGGAAAAGCAGATGAGTTAAAACAAGAGATCTATTTAGCACCCGTATCAGGAATCAATGCTCATTTTCATAATGAATTTGCCTGTGTTCGTCATCACTGCAGCCGTTCATTAGGAGGATGACAGCTGAGATTTCTGCATCTGCCATTTCCATGATACACTCAGCAGTAGAATGCTTTAGCAAAGATCTCTTAATTACAGCTGTGAAATTTTGGGTTGTGGGTGGGCCTGGAAATGTTTCTGGCAAGAGAGGGAAGGTGGTAGAAATAAAGGAAAGCTTACTGTGCCAAAAGCTTATCAGTCCAGCTCTAATATATGTGCTTCTGAGCACTTCTTTACTCACTTCTTTGTTGTTTTATTTGTATTGGTTGTACATTATGATGAAAGAATATTGCCCACTCTTCCTCATGACATATATAGCTACCTCTGTGGTGGAGTGTGACATTTTTGGAAGGTTTTTTATGTGTCTAACTTGGAGAAGTACAGATTTGGGCTTTTTAGCTACACACTTCAAGATTTTGATTTACAATAAGAGAGGGGGACAGCCCACTAGGCTGAATGAACAGCAAGCTCACCTGCCAGTGTGGCCCCTTGGCAGCGGTTGGGGTGCATGCACAATCAATATGAAGGAGCACAGAAGTGCAGTGTGTTCCTTGATGGATGGGATTTCTCTGGTGAGTCTTCTGTTGCCCCTTTTGTAGCATAATGAGTTAAAACGAGGCTTTGAAAAAAGTAGCAGTTATATATAGAAACTTCCAGCAGTGCACACAGAGTGATTTGACTCAAGATGAAGAGGCACTGAGGTTTGGCTTTGCACACTTCAGTTTTTCCAATCATAGCGGGCATAAGTAATAGGGGGAGGTCCGATGTAAAGTGGAGATGGAGAAATAATTATCTGTTTATGTTGCTTTCCTTTCGTAGCAGAGCAATGAAATCAGCAGAAATCTCCTCCCTTTCTTCTCTCTTCCTAGCAGATAAACCTTGTTTTAGCAAAATTAGAATGTGTTATGAATAAAGAAAGGTCACTTAGGTCTTGGATCTGCTTCCTTCATTAGCAGCAAATTGGCATGTAGTGATTGCTCCTTCTAGTATCAGTGCTGTAGAATTTAACTAGCCAGAAGAGCTTATGGATGCCACATGAGAAAGCCAGCAATGCCTATAATGTATTGCAGGAATCGTAAATAGCTGAGACAAGGGCTGGTTATTGCTTAGTTCAATATTGTTGTTTAATAAGAATTCTAAATACACTCTGCTGGGTTAAATATTGTACTATTAACTTCTGAGATAATGATCTTTCCAGATTGAAGGAGGGACAATCATATTACAGTGTGATGCATTTCTTTGAGCTCTCCATATGTGAGCAGGGTAATTGAGGCGACAGGCAATTCTGTAAGCCATCCTGAGGGTCAAATTCTCTCATTGTACAGGATTCTCATTCCCAGAGAGGTCAGGAGGACTTGCTGAATGAATATAAAAGCATTAGGTAACCCCAATTTGTATATTTGTAAAGCACCCATCAACCCTGTGTCTCAGCCTGTGGATATTATCAATCTCTAACTAATTACATCTATTCCACAAGACTGCGTAGTAATTTTAAAGATAACCATTTATGCAGGTTTTTCCTTCATCCTTTCTTGTAAGTAGCTGCTTGAATGACAAAATTAGTTGTCTTCATGTTGATTTTTCTCTCTTTGTCCTGTGAGTGAGCTTCTGCAAAATGAAAAAAGATTCAGCAGAGAAAGGAGTCTGTTCCTAAAAGAGCAGTACATCCCTGGAAAATGTCTTACCCTTAAAGCCAGCTGAATAGCTCAAAGGCAACGAAGGTCACATAAGCAGTGGATGTTTTTGTGATGTATTAGGAATAGATTAATAGCTGGCCAAACAAAAGAGAAACCTGCAGGATGAAAGAAATGCCCACAGTTTACCTTTGCTTGCAACAGCCTGTCCACTTTACTTACATTGTGTATTTGATACTGGAAAGCCCCTCCTTTTCTCTTTCTCATGTTCTAAGTCCTAGTTTTCTTCAGTGCTGTATTTAAATGCTACATTCAAAGGATTCAGAGTTACTAGGGATGGGAGATTACACGTACACATATATACATATATTATATATGAGGGGTGCTACAAAAGTAATGCCTCATATTTTATGATGTTGGCCTATGACATCAGAGATGGATATTAGTGGTATGGCAATAGAGGTAGAACCTTCCTGCCAATATTCTGTTACATTTTCTGTCTGTCCATTAAAATGGTATCTGACATGTGAGGCAAAGGTGTGTAATAGAATTCTTCCTTGTGGAAAAAAATGGCACCCATTGACATTTACCATGGAACACGTTGCCAATCTTGGCTGGACTGTTCTACCACATCCACAGTATAATCTGGATTTGGTGCCTTCTTGCTTCCATCTGTTTAGGCCGATGGAAGGTGATCTATGTGGGCAACATTTTCTAAGCAATGACATTGTCACAGCAGATGTGAAACAGTGGGTCACCTCTGCTGGTGCAGATTATTTCAAGCACACTGTGCAGGCTCTTGTTCATTGCTGGTGAAAATGCATAGCTAGTGGTGATGGATATGTTGAAAAATAGTATTTTGTGTCTGAGAATGTGTTCTAACATATAGTGTTATTGCTCTTCATGTCAGTTGTAGTTTCCATGGAAATAAATAGAAGGTATTACTTTTGGGGTGTCCTATATATATAGGTATATGTACATGCAAAGTCAATAACAAAATCAAATGTATAGATATTTTTATGCAGACTTTTCTATCCCTGTCTGACATTTAACCCTTTGCTCTCATTAGGTTTTTCTTTATATTCAGGTAGTAAATTGATACTGTCTAAATTGATAAAGGCTGGTATTGGTTGTCAGGAGAGACTTGCATCTCAATTCTGTTATCTCTACTCTAAACAACCATTTTAATTTGTGTAACAAACACTTCAGATCTGCAGAAACTGCACACATATGCATTGAAAGAGGATTGCTCTTGTTATGTGAAACATTTCCTAACGTTTTGTTTTTCAAAAACAGAACTTCGTGCAATTTACCTCAGTAGTTCTGGTGTTTACCTGGAGTATAGTATAGTGGTAAAGATGCAGTAAAAGTATAGGCTTACTGCAGCATGTACGGGAAGGTTCAGAGATCCCCGGTCCAAGATATATTGCTGCTTTGCTATCTTTGCAATGACTTCTGAATTCCTTCTGGGATCCCTTTATTACTATATCTTGTTTTTCCACTTTGTAGGTTTAGATTTATCTTGACTCACAGATTGACAAATGCTTATCAGATTTCAGTGTATTAAAATCCTAATGTTGTCTGGAAACAAAATACAAACAAAAACATGCATTTTTGAGTGAAAATGGAATAAGACAGATTGTTGGAGAATATATTAGTTCACAATAATTCAAGACTTATTTGGTTTTGATTTTTTCCCCCATTCCCTCAAAGCAGAGACTGTAATTCCCTAATGCTATATAGTCCTTAGCAGAGTCCTAAGAGATACACTCTGAACTAGTTGCTTGCCTTCTTTAAAAACAGCTGCAGCAACAATAAAGCCCCTGTTCTTTATTGAATAGCCATAATGTAGCATAATATAAAGGATCATAACATGAAGAGTCATCAACCATATTCATACACATAAAATAGAAATTATGGGAAGTTACTGAAATTGTCATAGAACAGATACACCTTTTTGTGAATGGAGTAACCATTTACACTGAAAGAAACTTCTGACATCATAAATGAATGTGGCAGCATTATTTCTTCTTGGAAATACAAAAACCAGTGAAACATTCTCCAGTGATTTCATTACAAGAATAGTAAAGCGCACATGGGGCCAGAGCTGTGTACACTCGTTGGTGGAGGAGTCAGTTGTCTAGTAAAACTAAGCCCTGCATTCAGGGCAATAATAGATGTGACTTGTGATGTGAATGAGATGTTCTGTTGTATTTAAATTAAGATGAAGAAAAGATAGCTGAGCAACTATTACACCACTGGTCTGCTCACCACTATTGGTTATATCAAGTAAAAGTGATTATTTCTTTTATAAAATAAACATTCCTCTATAAGAGAAAGATGTATATCTCCTGATTTCTAGTCTTCTGGAAGACGTGATACAGGATTATGTGAAGTGCTGTGACTTAAAAAAAAAAAAAAAAAAAAAAAAAAAAAGTGTTGAAAAACGAGGGAAGAACTGTATAGAAGAGTATTGAATGGAGAAAGGTTGGAGGGGAAATAGGCTAAATTTCCAAAGGGCTGTTCTTGGGCTCAGATTTGTGTAATATTTTCATTAAGGACCTTGGTGCAGTAGGAATTTGCTGATTAAATTTGCTGATGGTACGAGGTCTGCTTCAAAACTACTGTCTCTTGTTATGTTGGCCCACAGCGTCAGAGTTGGATGATAATTGTATGACGGAAGAGTTCTCGAACATTTCTGGAGTAAACTTTTAGGGTTTAATAATAATAGAATAAAATTCAATGAAGAGAAGTGCAAAGCATGGCATGTACAAGAAGTTCGGCTGTATCTGACTTAGAAACTGTACTCATAGGGATATAATATGGAGTTACAGAATAGGGCTCAGAAATGCAAAGCTCTGAAGGAAGGAGAAAATCATTCCCACTGTGAACAGCAACTTCAGCACAAAAACAATAGCAATGCATTTTCCTTTCAGGGATTTAGATGACAGTATGCTGCTGCAGGACAGTTTAGGATGAAATAGGCCTCTGGAGGTGCTGTCATGTACAAAGTTTCTGGTACCAGACATAAAGAATTGGGTAATGAGAGTGTGTTTGCCCAACAAATGAAGTGAAAAAGAACTGTGAGAAAATGATGAAAATTTGCCTCTGTTCTATCTGGAAGAGACTGGAGGGGAGGTGGTATTTGAAGACATATGGATGGTTATAAAAATGGTTACTGTGATGCAGAAATGATTTCTGCATATTGATTGCTGTCTACAGACTGTTGGACGAGGAGTAGTTAGTTGAAATAGCAGGAAGGAAGATTAGGGATGCATATCAAGCTGCAAATTAGGAATATATTTTTAGACAAATCTATTTCTGGGGTAGTCTAGGTAAGCCACGTCCTGCCTCAAAGTAGGGAAGAAGTATGTCTACCCAGAGAATGTTAGGATTTAGAGCAATTTACAATAATGGAGCCCTTAACCAATAAAGTAATGAGCCTGACATACCTACTGAAAATTTTATACAATTGTATGAAATTGCAATGATTTCACTACTTCCAAATGCTGGGATTGGTTTTGAGTTTGGGATTCTCAAAAAAGACAGGGACTCTGATCATAAAGGATTTTGTAACTTTTGCTTCTCTTGGAGAGCTGTGTGATTTCTATAGTTAAGTGGGTAAGCAGCTTGAGTGACCCAATGCATGATGCAAAAAGTGTAGCCACAGGTCTCTTGTAGAAATCAGTTTCCAAAACCAAGAAGTATTTCCCTTATAATTGGGTACTATATATTAGCAAAATTCAGACATATTTGTAATCATCTGATGAAATCAATAGAATTTCTCCCCTTAGGTATACTGTTTTTAACAACTTGGTGTTTCAGAGTGCTGTAAATTTTTCGGATGATGCTGCATCCTTGGTGAAAGTCAAAGATATGAAAATATCATGTACAAAAAGTGCATGCCTTACTGGTTCACTGAATCAAGTCTTAGAACTACTATGAAAGACTCCATAACTTAAAGAAATGCCACTGTTATGATTGCTTGCTTTATTCCTGGAGGACTTGTCTTCTCTAGAAATCTTTTACACATTCATCACATCTAAATGGATAGTGGAAAAGACATAAACAAAGCATTTCTTCCACCAGGTGAAATTTCTTTTTAACTTGGGAGAGACGAGTTAACAGCTATGACAGCTAACTGTGGAGGAGGAAACTCTGTTTATGACATCTTCCTTATGGCAGAGATCTTTCTAATAGGCTTAGAGGGTCCCTTACAATTAACTTAAGGCAGATGACTAATTTCCATAGTCAGCTTCCAAAACATCCATCTGCCTTTCTAGGTAAAGGTGTGAATGATTTTCTTTTTTTTCTCATCTTTTATTTTTCTCCTGAGCAGTTCTATATTTGGTTACTACAGGGTTTTATTTGCCGGAGAAATTTGTACAGCAATTCATAACACAACCTGTGCTTAAAAATCATTAGTGCTATGCTGGCAGAGCCAGATCTACAGGTCCAACTCCTCTAACTATTTATTGCAGCACTCTGTGGCCCAAAGACCCAAAGAGAGGGGCTTTTTTCTTCCTTTTTTTTTTTTTTTTTTTCTCCTGCAAGCATCTGAAGTTAAAGCGAGCATGTGTCAAGTGTTTGCACCAACATTCTGAGAACAGTTGATTCAGATCCACCCTGGTGTCAGAGCATATGGATCAGGGCAGGAGGATGATGGCAGTGACTCACAGAGTGACTCCCAAACAGCACAACTTGGGTGTCCAGACTAGCCAGCAAGTACTGATGAATCCTGAAGGCAACCTAATGATTTTTGTTTGAGAAGGGGCTGGCAGATGATGGATTTGAGGCTGGACCTCCCATCTGTTCCTGATTCGTCTTCCACTGAAGCTAAAGAATGAGAGTGAGCAACCAGGAAAGAGTTTCATCCAGCCGTCTGGGGATCATGTCACCAAGCCAGACGGCAGCAATTTAACTTTCCTCTCTCGTAAGACCAGCATATACTGGAAGAAATTTATTGTTTCTTCATTACTAAAGATTTACTGGATGCTTCATTGCTGGGAGGGGGAAAGGCAATATTTTCTGCTTTATAAATATGACCTTTCTATCTGGGTATTGTTTTAGCCAGTTATATTTTGCTTGTATGAGATAAATGTGTGGAGCATTACAGAGAGGACAAAGTCCCAGTGGAGGATTGATAAGGGCTGCAGTGAGGAACGCTTAGCAGTGTCATTATCTAGGTCTTCATGCAGAATGTTTACATGGGGCTGTAATGTAGCACCAAATGGCTATAGAAAATTACCAGATTGGACTGAAGAGGAAACAGCAATGACTTGTAGAAAAAGGAAAAAAAAAATAGACCAGATCTTTAATGATTAAATTAGTGATGCTTGCTTAAATATAATGACACACCCACAGAAATAAGGCCACATCAGCTGTAGTCAGTGATTGGGGGCTGTGGGAATGCAGACCTCAGGGTAATGTTGAGTGTGTACCGAAGACCAGCCTGTTTTCAAGGGAAGTGAGTGTTTCTCATTTTGCAAAAGGGCAAATCTGCTCTAGATTAGCTCTAATTAGCCTCCTGTCTCTATAGTTGCAACTGAATGATGTGTTGTTTGTTTTTTTTTTTCATGCTGCAAATCTCTTTTTAGTCTGTAAAAAGTCTGTCATTTATTTTCAAAGCAGCTGTGGTTTTCTGATAGATAGAGAGACATCTGCTCCAGTTATTGTGTCAGTCTAAGGCATTCACAATGTCTTTTCCCACTACCTTGTTATGCCATCACCATGTTTCCAATCAGCTGTACGGAGAAGGAGCAGGAGGGAAAGAATCTTTAATCTTTGGAACCTCTTAAGATTAAGGCTGCTACATGTATGTTGGCTATTGGATTTAGGTGAAAGTAAAAAGCACAATTTTATGAAACATTTTAAAGAATAAGTTTATTCCCTGGAAACAGAGCAGGCTCCCCGTGACAATCAAAGAAGCAAGCTAGGAAAAAAAAATCCAATGGAACGTATGTAAGTTGAACTTACTGGAAAACTGCTCCCAGAGAGTACCTGCTAATGGCTCCTAATCAAATTGGGAGGATAGATTGCACTGGGTGCATGGGGAGTTGCCTTAGGACTGGTATTATACATTATTCAATAATAAATAACATGTTATTAATAACATATTAATAAAATAAAATTATCAATGTATTAGCATCTTCTTGGTGTAGGGAGTATAGCTTGTTGATGGCATGAAACTGGGGAAGTCTGCAGATGCCACAGGCGCTGAGGAGAATTCAAAATGTTCTTCATAAATCAGAGGAACTGTTTGCAAGTAAAAAGTCTGTGATTCAGTAAGAGCAAATGAAAAGTATCACATAGAAGTTGTGGATTACCTGGCTCAGCAGACTTGCTGCAGAAATGGATGTAAGGCTTCTGTGAAGTTACAAACCAGCAAGCACAGGGAGTATCACACTATTGCAGAAATGACAGAGAGCTTTTACCTAAACATAGGGGGAGAAGTGTTGTGAGTAAAATGAATTTAAGAAAAACTCTCAGCTGTAATGATTGCTTAGCTTATGGGCTCCATGATTTAAGAAAAATGAGTCTTATGGGTGGCCACAGAAATGATCCTAGCATCTAAAAGGAGCTAAGCTAATGGTTTATGGAAACTTCACTGGAGTTTGTAAAGAAGTTAGAAAAAATATCAAGATTGATGTAAAGACAGTAGTCTTGCTGTATGATCAGGGAACAGACAAAATGATATCTCAGAGTTGTGTCCTGACATATTGCTTCTGGGTCTTTTTGCTGTTGCAAGATTATTTTTCTCCACACAGAAATACTCAGGATTAATTTTGTTGTACTTGATTTTAGAATAAAAGAATTGTGTAATGTAAATGTAGATGAAAATTTTTCTGTAATTGAAAATTAGGTAAAAATCCTGAAAACTTGTTTCATTGGACAACTGAAAGTAAGCTGTACAGTTTTTTAGGAGGTACCTGTGCTTCCTAACAAAGAGTGAACTGTTGGGTTGATCATCTGATAGATGGGGAGTTGGTTGCAAGGTTGTACCCAGAGAGTAGTGGTCAGGGGCTTAATGTCTGGATGGAGATGAGTGGCTACAGACCGGTGCTCTGTAACATCTTCATCAGTGATATCGACAGTGGGATCAAGTGAACCCTCAGTAAGTTTGTAGATGACACCAAACAGTATGGTGCGGTCAACATTCCAAGGGTTGGGATGCCATCCAGAGACCTATACTGGCTAAGCAGTGAGCCCAGGTGAGCCTCATGAGGTCCAACAAAACCAAGTGCAAGGACTTGCACCTGGGCTGTGGCAACCCCCACTAACAGTACAAGCTGGGGAATGAAAGGATTGAGACCAGCCAACTGAGCAGCACACAAAGAGGCATCGAGTGATCTGTCCCTCTGCTCTCCTTGCTGGAGGTACCCACTTAGACTGTGTTTAGAACAGCATCTGCAGGTGAGGCTGCTGCAGTGGAAACTATCGGTCATACCCAAAGCTACAACTAATATTAAGCATGTTCTTATAGTTTTGGGCTTTCTAGATTGTTACTATGTGCTTGGAGCAAAGATAAGAGAAATTAACTTTTTTGGTCCAGCCTCTTGCTTGCACCTCAATATTTTATTAAATAACCTTTTTGCTGTCTACTGCTACTCTTCCTGTCATTATCTATGGAGGGTGGGTAGGAATGTGATGCTGAGACAATTTTGTGCCAGCTGACTTGGGAATTGCTTCAATCCTTTCACTACTAAGGCAGTAGCATCTGTTTCTCTGACGTGCTGCCAGGAGAGAAATGTACTTCTCTGCTTAGGTATCCTGCAGCACCAAAATCAGTTATACAAAATCCATGCTCTTGGGCTTTAAAAACTGTAGATAGTGGGGATTTTGGAAATTAGATTGAAGTAGTTAAGTGTTGCAAATTTTCCCTCTTGAATGGCTGCGAATTGATATGGATGCTTAAAGGATTCTTTGGCAAATGGATTGCATTTCCTAGTGGGATTGGTACTGTGAATAAATAAATGTCTGTAATCAACTACTGATACTTCTGCTGTCTTCATAGTTTGCATCACAACTAACTTCACATGTATAAAAATTTATGCTCATTAAAAATCAAGTGAGGCATTGAACTGGAATGAACCCCCCCCCACCTAGTGCGAAAATAATAATTTTATTTATTTATTTATTTTACTTTGTAAATTTTTGAATTTTGTTAGTGCCTTGGCCTATTTAACATTAACTAGGTGTCAATCAAATGCAGAGCTGACTTGCCAGTGGGAATGTTCTGGAAATGAGAGGTAGAATCTTGCAGCATGTTGCATTTAAAGAGTAATAACCCTTCAGCTTTCCAAAGAATTGTAATTTTCTGATGCTGTCACATATCTAAGCAGTTCTCTTGCTTCAAACAGAAGCAGCATTAAGGAATAGCAGCCTGGAGGGAAGGAATCTTGAGGGACGGAGTTCCCCAGGCTAGGTAATGAGAGAACTTTAGGCACTGTATTTAATTTGCTGGTAGATCTTCCAGAATAGTGATAGATTTGATTGCAGTTTTGTCATGTCTTAGGGGCTTGGTTTTTGTTGTTACTTTTTTTCCCCCGACCTTTGGAAGACTTTGACGCTTTATCTGCACCCTAATGAAAAGAAACTGGAAATTTGGTTACATATTTGGTCCCAAAATGGAAAGAAAATTTTTCTGAAAACTATCTTTTAAAATAGCAGTTTTATTGGGCACAGATTGAGGGAATCTCCACGGTCAGAATTTTGAGCCCTAATGGATTCTGACATAAATAGGGCTGATTGTGAGAAATACTTCTATAGCTTGCCTGTTGTAGTCAATTTACGCATAACACCGTGACTGCACAACTATTCATCCTTCACAAGCTTTCTTGCTTTTCCTTGAGTCATGGTGTAGGGATGCCCATTCTTCTATCAGTTTGGGGAGTTCAGCACATGCCCCTTTGAGAATGATCCATGAGTTCTTTTATGCAAGCTCCTTGAACATCATTCTCTTGAACTGCCAATTGTCAAAACTGAAGAACACAAATACCCCACATACAGCAATATTTAGGTACACTTAGTATCTTCTGTTTTCCATATAATTTTCTTGTCTTTTGTTCTTCTCATTCTCCGTCCTTCTCCCATTTCCATAGATATTAATTTAACTTAGGAATTGAGTTTTATAACAACATTTTCCTAGGTGTGACTCCATTTTGGAGAAGTGACTGTTATTTTTGTTCTCCTTCAAAAATGAACCATCCATTTTCAATTGTGCCACAGAGCTGTGGCCACAGCAACCAGATGGTGTCAAAAATTTCAAGTTTAAAAAAAGAATAAAATAGAATAGGTGACATTGACATACCAGCCAGGTGTGAGGTCAACATTCAGTCCGAGTCCTGTCAAATAGACTGCCACCATTTCTCATGGGAACAGAAGAAAGGTGAAAAATAAAGGATTATTTATGTCATTGGAAGGGGATGCAGTTGTACAATAAGACACAGTTCTTCTCTATCTTACCTCCATTGACTGTGGGTTTGTAGGCTGGCTTTGTATCACTTTTGCCTTTAAGTGTTTTGGCAATAGAGATCTCACTCTAAGCCTCTCAGTGGAACTAAAATACTTCTGTTTCCCCAAATGGTCTATTACATAATTTCAATCTATCCACTGTTTTTTTCATTAACTCACTTAGTACTTCATTTGATTAAACACAAACTGCCTACAGCATACACACACATGCAAACACACATTTATAAGCAGCCCAAAAAACCTGATCTTTGCATGGTATCTTCTATTTGTTTGTTTTTTGTTGACTGAGACTGAGGCATGTTAAAAGACAGGGAACTGTCAGTTGTCGTGACTCTGCTGCAGTAATGTAGGAGTTAGCAGAGCTCAGGATCCCATGTGTGGTGAAAGAAAACCTGTATTACTCATTCCTAGGTAAATTCTTAATGGAGGAATGGCAGGAGAACAGCCCTCTTTGCACAGAGGTTTCAGCTAAGACAGAGAAATATCTCAGTTCACTGTCTGAACCATCCAACAAGGGGAGATGCTGCCTACCTTTTGCATCACTTCTGTTGATACATCCCCTTGATATCTCTTCTCTGTCACTTTCCACAGAAAAGCTCAAAGCTTTTCCCTACTCTCAGTCTAGGCTTTGCTTACATCTTTGTATAGTTGTCATCTACAAAAGCACCAGCTCTCATCCTGCTATTGCAAGCCTTTGCAATTTGGAGTTTGCCTTAAATCCTTGGCTGGAGTCTGAGGCTGTGGAAGCAGATTCAATTGTGCAAAATGAGGGTTTCTAGCCCTGCTTACACTCTAGACTTTGTGAAATGTATGCGGTGGAATGACCCTGTTGCCTTCCAGGTCTCCAACAACCTGGAAATGATCAGACTTCACACACTTCCTTTAAAAGATTGAAACAGTGTAGTTTGGCAAAAGGAAGTTCAAATGAAGGTGGCTGTTTACATATGGAAATGAACTGAAAGTGCTGGTTCCTACAGAATGTGATGGAAGTTTCCTCTGCTTTGTATCTGTTTATAAGGAACTTTCTTCAAGGCTGAGGGGCGGATGAATGGTACTGCCTGATGTGTAGGAGTAGTCTGAAAGCTGATATGAATACATGAGGCAGACTTTGAACTTTTGTATCCCCTGTCGTGTCACCAGCCCACCTTTCCTTTCTGTAACAAAGAGGGTTTAAGGTGTGTGCATCTTTGCCCAGCTCATGCTGCCTGCAAATGAGTTTCTGTTCTTCATCTTGCAAGCAAAATATGATTAAGAGGTTGAGCAGATGTTGGCACATCTACCTGATATGTCCATTGTTCTTTGGCAGCAATATCTCAGCTACTGGTGCTGGAGCCTTGAAAGACAAGTCAGTGATGAAAGAGGAATAGCAGGTGCCAGGAGAAAGAAATAATGCAGGGGAAAAAAAAAAAGAAAAAAAAAAAAGAGAGCTAACATCAATGGGTTTTTGATGGCAGTACTTCTTGTTCAGCAATTAATGCATTAACTACTGCTGTATTGGCATGGACAGGAGGGAAGTCACAAATTAAACTTAGTTTTCTCCAAGTTTCTGCATCCATTTGCAGCCCCAGGAATTATTCTCATGTGCAAATAACTTTCTTCTGTTTTTAACAGGGCATGTTTGATGAGCATGTCCACTCTTAATGGGTAGTTATTAGAGCTGGCTTCCTCATCCCACTGAACCTGTGATTTCACAAATAGCACCTATTTTAGCTTCATCATAGAAGAAAGAGAAGGAAAAAAGGTCCTGGAAGAGGGCAAAGAGAGTCATTTTTACCAAACAAAGAAACCTGATGGAGGCATTCTAGACCAAATTCTCAGCTGCTGAAGGGACTGCACTGTTCCTGGCCATTTCTTTGTTTCTTCCGCTCACTGAGGCAACAGGTGCTTTGATTTGTCCATGCTGCAAACTCCAGAGTGGTGCTTAGGTGTCAGTCAGAAGCACTTGAATTTGTCAGAAGAGTTGATTCTCCATCTCTGACTTATTCTGTGCTATCTAGCTATTTCTTCAGATGGGAAATTGAACTGGGCTGGATTTACTCAAGTATGTGTTAATGTTAAGTTCTGTCCAGATGGTCATGAAGCAGAAAAATTAAATGGCAAGCAAATGAATTCTTCCTAGATTCATCCAGCTCAAAGGGGGAACAACTCAAGCAACCCTTGGAGTGTAAGATTTTTCCTTTCTCTTCCTCTTTTGCTACTCCCCATCCCAACTCTATCAGAAGACCAGCAGAATACAGCTGCTGCAGACAAAGGAGGAGCATCTCTGGACCTGACTTTGTTTAAGCCAAGATGTGGCACTGGAGTTCAGACGCTGTGTTGATACCTTTATTCTTCTTGTCTGTATTCACAGTACTTTTTGACGCAAATAGGCAATTACATTACACACTTGAGTTAGTGGGATTAACTAATGCACAAGTGCTTTTTTTTTCTCTTCCTTTTCCCCCATTTTTTCTGCTGTGTGGACTGTCCTAGACTCCCTGCCCCTTTCCTCCCCCCACCCAACTTGCGTTGCTTCTTTTCTGGTTACCTCGATCCCAGGTGACTCAGCTGACATGCTGTAAAACTCTCTTTCGTTCTCCTACGTTCTACAGACATCACACACCAAATGTCCAGGTTATACTTAGAGCCCATGTGTTGTTTTCACACAACCTAGGTGATTGAGGCCTTTTAGAGTTGTATTATGTGTTTGAATTCACCTTGATATGAGCTTTTTACCTGCCTGAGAAGGATCTCAAAACGTGTGTAGTTCCTAGTCATAATGTTGCCAGTCTGTTACTCTGATATCTCACTCAGCCTGGTGGACATATCCTGATCTCCAAGACAGATTCTGTTGAATCTCTCTAATTGTCTGTAAAAAAGGTAAAATAAGGTACATATAAATTTCGGACCAGAGGAGACTTTTAGGCCACTCATTGCTGTCCCTTGGTATCACAGGCAGTTATATCATTTAATTCCTTTCATAAACTTATCAAGGGTTTTCATCCTAAAAGCAGTTTGGCCTTTCTAGGAGACTCAGAAGGGATTTGAAAGGGCAAAGTATGTCCAAAGCATTTGATGATAGTGACTGCACATGCTTTAGAAAGCTGCACTCTATATGCTGTTTGGACCTGCTTTTATGTCTTGAATGCAACTGGAAATATTGCTGTTTGAAGTCATAAAATTATGGCTTTAAGGAAAAAAAAATACAAACGTTTGTATTATTACTCTATCAATACAGTACAGTATTAATACAGTTGTTGGTTTGTCTTTGTTTTGTTTGGTGTTTCTTTTTCCGTGTGTGCTTGAATCTTTTGACTTCCATGGAGGCTTCTCTAAAACACAAGTTTAAAATTTTATTTGACAAAGAGCAGCAAGTTCCAGGAGAAAATAAAAAACAGAAATAAAAAAAAGGGAAAAATAGCCTCTGGGATATGAAGTAGAATCTGAGCTTTTGCTTGGAAAAGTCTTCTGAGTTGAGCAATAAATTGGAAGGAGCATGCTAATGTTGACAAAACAGCAAGTAAAGCACTATTTAGCAGTGCTGCCAACACACATTCTCAGCATGAGCAAGCTGATGTAGTCTGCCACTTATGGGAAATCCAGAGAACAAAATGCTGAAATGATCCCTAATGTACCTTTTTAAAAATACCATCACACTTTGATGTGGCCAATAAGTTGAAGGCCGTGCCATGACAGATGATTTTCTTCTTCATGTCATTTTCTTTACTTTATTCCATCCTTGCTTCATATCTTAGCACTCATTTAGCACTGCCTCAGTTTTACTCCACAGAAGGAAAGTAGAATTTTACAAGAAGTAGTTTTGTTTTGGGATACCTTGGAAGCCTGTTTCTGGCTTATAATGCTGGGAGGGATGTGGAAAACTTAAGTGGTGTAAGAGGCCTAAGAAATGCACAGTCATCAGTGAACTGTCAGCATCCATTTTCCAAGCACTTAGTCTAGCCGAAGTTTTTATGTACACACCATTTATGTTGAAGACAGGTATTTTCATTTAGAGAGATCCCACAACTTGTTTTGTAAATATGAAAGATTTAGAGAGGTTGAAGGGATGCTTTTAGCTATCCCCTCTCCTCTTCAACGTCTACAGGAAGCAGCTTCTAGAAGAAGTGTGTCATGTCAGTATTGTTAGTGGAGTTGTTACATTTTGGTACCTTCTGCCTTTCTAGTTCACAGGGTAGTTCATGAGATGACTGTTGTCCCTAATTCTTTAGGATTTGTAAGAATGCAAATTACAAGTACCTTAAAGTCTGGGATGATAGGCAAAAAGGAACCAGTCCTTTAGTTTGCTGCTCTTAATTTCCAGACAGAAGTAGGGAAAAGTTCAGTTCTGATTTACCTGGGGGCAACCCTTCAATTACACTGCATGAAAACGCCTTGATTTTGCTCAGAAATGCTCAGTAGGAGATATGAGAACAGCCCAAGAATGCTTGTGTTTATATAAATAATTGATTGTATTCTGGTCACATCCACTCCCTTGTCAGACTTCTTGAGATTCCCTCTAGCTGGGAAGCATTGCTATTCAGATCTCCCTTTGGCACTACGTGCCCTTTATCAATGAGAAGTGTAACTCTGAAGAAGTTGATGCTATTCAAGAAACTGCTGTGACTAAGCATATTTACAAACATGCTTTTGATATGGTTACTCATTATATGAGGGGTTACAAACATCTCCCTTTTCTCATTCTCTCTTTTTTTCTACACGCAGACCATTGTTGTTGCCAAAAATTAGATGGTATAGCCAAATAAACTTATTTAAGGCTTTCTTACTTTGTTTTCTTCTTTTGTCAATTCTTCTTTTTCTTTTCTTTTCTTCTTCTTCTTCTTCTTCTTTTTTTTTTTTTTTTTTTTTTTTTCCCAAGCAGAAAGACAAAAAACACTGGAACCTCTTCTGATAATTAGATCTTGGGAGCCAGCCCATCTGTTTGTGTTTATATGCTAACCAAAAAATGTCCATTTTAGCAACGTTAACTGCCAGCAAGGTCCAGGAGTCCTTTTCAGTAATTATGTACTTTTCGTCTTTAGAAAACACATTTACTAGCCAGTTGACCCCGGTGGAATACCATTTTATAGAGGAGATCTTTGCTAGCTGTAATTGGCCAGCTGGAAATTTCCCTTGAGCAAGTCTAAAACACATCTTCTTTATCTGCAATGGAAAAGAAGTTTGTCCTATTATCCTCCCAGACATAAAGATGTACTTTAGCCTCACAGAGAACTTTGAAAACATTCCCATTAGAGAAAGCTCTGCTTATATGTGAGAGAGCTCAATATGTTTAGTAATTATTACACAGAGTGCATTTGCAGAAAAATGGGAATTTTGTGGCTTGGCAGTTCATGTATTTCTCAGCCAAATCTGCCATTTGCTGTCACGTCTCTAGACTCTTTGCGGCATTTTAGTAAATAATTAAAATACTTGGTCTGATTCTCCACTCCATTACCGGCCTTTATAGCAGTGGGTCTTCATTTAACATCGCAATTACATTTATCTATTGCCTCCTGGATGAGGGGGGTACGACACAGAGAGGTTCTGGCTGACAATTCAAACATTACTAAAGAAAGTTCTAGATGGGAACAATCATTTTTAATTTTTGGACAAAATAACTGCAAAGTGGAAGAAAAAACTCATTTCCTGATCAACCACGAGTCACCTCAAGGATAAATGATAGAATCGGAAGTGAAACCAAGTTACTCCAATTTTCAGTATCAGGTTTTAATGAAAAGACTTTCTTTTCCTCTGGTATTGTCACAATTAGTTTCCAGGGGCATAAATGGAATCAAACGTGATTGATTTCAAGTAGGAAGGCAAGTAGAAAGGGCAGAAAAACTTCTGAGCCACAAAGCTCTTCTTTTCCTTTCTATTGTCATTAAAATAATAATTAAAAAGAAGTGTAGCTGAACCTCCCCAAAGATATGACAGTTCAGCTGAAGTATTCCTAAAATTAATGTTCTACAATTTTTTTTTTCATCAAGCCTCAGCAGCTGTAATCTTTTGATCACCTTATTTTGTGCTGGCAACTAAGTGTGTTTCCTCCACTTCCAGTAAGGGCTCCTCAGGTGTAGGGAAGATGCTAGGACAGAGATAGCTGCTCCTGAACAGCCATTTCACTCATGTCAGGGCCAAAGGTAGGCTGGGGGATGCTCTGATGGAGTGGTAGGCTGGAGCCATGTTTCTGAATGATGAGGGCCTGTCTAGTTCGATTTTCTCATGCTGTCTTAAAGATGTAACAAAACCTTTCATACACATCACAGCTGTCCTCTCAAACACCCATGGGACAAGGGCTGCTCTGGCCCTGCCTCAAGAACAAGGCTTTGTCAGCCAACATCGTTTGAGCAATTTCATCTAGAGTAATACACATAGCAAACCTAACCCATTTTAGCTTATGAGTCACTCAAGAACTCATCTTCCTGATGGCAAAGGGATTCATTTTCCCTATAGAGCCAATAGAGAAATGACCTTTCTATGGGATGTCTCCAAAAAACGGCCTGCTGCTATTTTGTGATTCACCCTGTAAGTAATAAACTATTGTTTTACTTCTCAATAGGATGTCTGATCACAACATGAATAATGCATTGCTGTTGACATATTCATTTGAAAACGTCACTCAGGTCTCTGTCTGGGGGGATGTGAGTCTTTCTACATGTTGACAGTATTACATTGCTGTCACCTGAACAACAGCATGTGATAAATTATGTCAGCCTTGGGCATCAGGACAAGTTGAGCTCTGTACTTTGAGGTTCTCCAAATTAGCTCTAGACTTTTGGAATTCTGACCTGATAAGCTAGACAGAATCGAGTAAAACCAGGGGATAGGCAAATGATGAGGAGAAATGTTATTCTTCAGATGGTTTATTGGAAAAATGAGATTGAAATGTGCTGGACAAACTTTTTTTTTTTTTTTTTTAATATGGCTGAAATGTTTGCTCAATGGAATGTGACTGAATTTTTTTATGACACAATCTTCTCCTGCTTTTTTTTCTTTTTCGACTCATTTTTCCTTGCCTGAATCATGTCTTATCGTGAATTCAATCAAGGTGCTAATAATGCGGTCCAGAAGCTTTGTGTTTGATATTAAATAATGTTTCAGCTATTTCTCTCTTTTTTATTGGTGCTATTGAGAATAAACATTTTGCTTTGGGTTTTTCAGAGAAAAGGAGTCTTTCTTCTTGTTCTCCATTTAATGAAAAAATGTTGAAATATTGTTATCTTGCTCAGGTTCAGAAGTGAAGAGATTATGGAATTACCCACCAACACATGTACAAACACACATGGCAAGATAGGAATTCAGGTGCTTTTGTAGTTGAAGAGGCACTTTTGCCTCAGGTTTTTGCATTATGAACAAACTTGGTGGTATAATATTAAAGAAAAAAATTGAGAAGCTGTTCACTAGCAGGGAATGCAGTGCAAGAATGGTGGATGAGTTGTGGGAAAGGGTGCTGAAGAGGCATGTAGATCTTGCAGATACTTCAGGGCATTTTGCTTTCAATCGACTTTCATGGTGTTTATTGAACTGAAATGGTTTGGCTTCATCTGAGTCGTGTGCTCCAAGGCTGTGTGGTGATGCAAATGAAAATGCTGAAAGTTGGGCTGATGAGGAGATTTGCGGTATATTAAAAAGTTACTGCAAATGCAATCTTAGATACTGCCTTCTGGGGTCAGGCCACTTATTTTCCATTTGTGGAGACTTATCCCTGTGTTTTAGCTCCCTAAAAATTCCTCCATTGCTAATTTTGACTCCCCATTTATACAAAGCCTGAGAATAATTGGTGTTCTGTCATGCTTTTAAGATGATCTTCTATTTTTCACATAGAAGAAAAAAAATCCCCATATTTATTATTAATGGCAATTACTTACCTTGCAATGATAATTGCAACGTGAATTACTATGAAGGAAGGAATATCTGTTATTGTAACTCTTTAGAAAATTTGTAGCATGATGGAAGAGTTTGTTAAATAAGCCTGAAGGGAAGCGTAGAGACTTTTATGTTGCAATTTTTAATTTAAATAAATGTAACTTCAAGATCTGAGAGACCAAAAATCATACCATTAGATTTCAGATACATAAATTGTTTTGTCACATTATTAGTGGAACTGACAATTTGACACTTTTTTTGTAAATACTGACATGACGTGTACATACTTAAGTGGTTTTACTCTGCAGGAAGTAGATTAATTCAGACTCTTTCTAGTCCCACCAAATGTCATCTTGGGGAGATGGTTTATTAAATTTACCTGAACATGAAATTAAAATGTGATTGATGTCTTCTTATTTGATGTATGCATAATTTTGTGATGCTAGTGAGAGCTGTGTATTTTGAATATCACGTACAGTGAAAATTCAGTTGCAATTAAGTTAAATAAAGGATGAAGAAGCAGTTGATATGGTAAGTATTTCATGACTAGTAAGTCCTTGTATTCTCAAAAATGGTAATTAACCTGGGAGGATCTGAGATCCCTATCTATTGAAATTGAACTGTCCTTTGGGAAAGTACTAGAGCTTGTCCTTGGAGGGCAATTTCTGAAGGCATTGACCTTCTGCCAGTTCTTCAGTGACAACTCTTCATATTTACAGCTTCTTTATGCCTTTATGATCCCAAATGTCTACCACAAACAGTTCTTCAGTGGAGCTTTAAAGAACCCTATTATTTTATGGGGGTGTTAGCAATACTAGCCTGATAGTGTCAATATGCAAGGCCAAAGAGAGGGTTATGAATTCAGCTGTACTGAACTTAAAACTGGTACTGCAAAGTCACCTCAGAATGAATCCCCATTTCAGTACTTAAACATGTCTCCTTCATTTCCTTGGCTGTGAAGAGATTGTACATCACTACTCAGTTTTGTTGAAGACATACACAAATGAATGTGTACTAGATAAATCTTGTACCAAAAGGATTTAGATTCCATTATAAATGGCAGAAATGAAAGAATTAATGGCTTGCACAACTTCTTAAAATAGTTTATGCAAAAGCTTCCTGTATTGCAATCTTATGGATGAAAGTTAGCACACTGAAATCGAAGGCAGTTTAAAATGATAGTTTCCATAGCTACTCTAACTCATCTAAGAAGCCAGTTAGGTAGTCCTTGGTAAAAGTACATTTTTCCATGTGTAATTTGGAGTTTTGGAGATGGATTTGCTAACTTCCTGAGGGAAATAAAGAGATTTTGGCAAAATTGAATATTAGTTGGTCACACTCTCCTTAAGTAAGCATTACAGTGACTCAGCCCAGTTGTGCTATAAAGACATAATTTCATCATCACTTGGACACATGATAGACAGAGGAAAAGAAAAGGCTTCTCACTTCACAGGAAGGAATATCATTGAATGCTTGGGCAGTGGGAAGGATCCTACATGCTGCGAGTGGTCTGTCTTCTGCAAACCACAAACATCCTTCCTCTTGGGCAAGTTGATAATATAAGAATAAATAAACACCAGCCAACATTTCCCTGCCTGTGATCAGAGACAGCCATCATTCAAAACCTAACTAACTTCAGCAGTACTGGAAAAAAAAAAGAAAAAAAGAATTAACCCTTAGATGTGTGTGCTTTCAGCAAAAGCATCTTCTGAGTTTTAAGAGACAAAATAAATCTTTCTGCCCTGATGACAGCCTCTGAAAGTGAAATTTGGTGATCTAGATGGTTTAGGGAAAATGGAATCTTGTATATTTGACAGCATAATTATTATGCCCTGTCAGATTTATACAGCTCTTTCATAAAAACACTTAATACTTCATACGGATATTACTTTTCCCATCAAATATCACTTTAGAAAAAGTTAATAATTTAGGAACTTTTATATTAAAAAATGGCTAATTCAACAGACACATCTGATACCATCAGCAGACTTCTCACAAAGGGCATTAAAACTTTCCCTTTTGCTTTGAAGTAAACCTGTTGTTTTTGCTGAACTATTGCAAGCTTGATGATCCTGGATGTCAATCAGAAGTTTGAAACTGCACTGCAGAGGATAGATGGTTCCTGCCTTTAGTATCATTCTGTCCTTAGACCGATGTCCACTTTTCGCTCTTTACAGTTCCTTTGCCTCTCTGTATCTGGTCTTGTTAGAAAAAAACATTCTCTTTATTCTCTTTATCCCTCTATTCAAGTTCTGATTTTCAAGTTTTCAGGCAAAACAAACCACCTACACGTTCTACTGCACTGTCAGTATTTCTATTACTTGAAGAAGTAATAAAATCACTATTTAATATAGTTCATAATAACTGGAAAGAAGTTGGGCTGGGTTTGAATGTGTAAAAAATTCTTTAACCATTTCTAAAAGAGTGTATTTTCCTGGTTTGAAGGGAACAAATAATTCAGTGTACTTGGCATAAAATGAAAAACTTGTAGGGGAAAAAAACCGAAAATCTTCACAGATACGACTAATTTGAATGTTTTTCATTCATAAATGCATGCTGCATAGATGCTTGGATTTGACTCCTTCCTTAGAAGCAGATGTATATTAAGATATGTATATTTTGCTACACATACATACACAAATATGTATTTATGTAGGCTTAATCGTGTGTGTGTATAATGTATGTGTATATGACCTTCTTATTCCCTAGTTTACCAGTCAATCTAAGAAAACAAAGTGCTGTGAAGCAAAGTGCCGTTGTGGGACATGATTTTGAAAGAATAAATATCCAATGAGCAGCATTTTAGGACACAGGCTCAAATCTCAGTCTGTAAAGTCAGAGGGAAATCTGGAGAACACTGAGTAAAGAAAAGATTGTTTCTGAAGTGCCTTCCATGGGAGCATAGATATTTCACCCTTGACATCACAAATGTTCTTACTCCGTCAGGGACACCACTGCCAAGTTAGCCTCATTGATTCTCAAGGAAAAGAAGTATAACGCCACTTCATTTTTCATTAATCTGTGGAACAGACCCACTGCTGTACATTAAGTTGAATTAAGGAATGCGTAAAGCATCTTTCTACAGTAGTTCCTGAGACACCCATCAGTCTGTCTTCTGCTTTGCAGGGGAGATGATAGATGACTGCACCAGTGTAGTTGTCTAGTTGCCTAGTTGTCTAGTTCAAGCTGAATGCCACCAAAAGCCATGTGCACAGATTTGAACTTTTGGTAATCAGAGGTTTGTTGTTAATTGTTGCTGTTGATGAAAATCTAAGTTGTTTTATGTCAGGCTCATTTTTCTGCAGGTTTGTCCCTGAATCTCAGGAGGAGGCAAAGGAAATCACACATAACACAACAGCTAAGTACAGGTAGTGATGAGAATTAGGTGTTTTTTCGTGTACCGAACTTCCATCCAAATGCATGTGAAGGTGTTTCTCTCCATTTACCAGATAGGAAGTTTAGGCATGCTCTTTCTGAGCATTACCTTTGCATAGTACTTAAAATCACAAATGCCTTGAATTTTTGTGTGCTTTTTTAGAATTCATCTCTTGATGCAATAAAAAGGTACACAATCAAAATTTGTAGGGGCATGAATCGCTTTTCAGGAGATAGATCACTTGCTTCAGAAACAGAGAATATTTCAGAATAAAGACCTTGTCAGCCTATGGCAGCTTGGTTGACTTTCCCATTTCTGTCTTTCTTGCTGCTGACACAGAAAACAGCATAGAAATGTGCTTGTGTGTAATGTAGTTTTAGGTTCTATGGAGTTGGTTCTATCTAGTTCCAGGTAAAGTGAAACTCAAGGAAATAGATTTATGTTAGCTCATAATGGCAGTACTTATCACTATAGCTATGTGCATACATACTAGTTCTTATGTGTGCAGGATGAGAGAGAAGCCTGCCTTCACCAATCTCCTGTCCCACCCACAGTGCCTACCACTGTTTATGGCATTTGGATACCAGTGACTGTCTCTATCCTTCATCGTGTTTTGTTTTGCCAGACTATGGATTAAATCTAAAGCTCTGACAGTGAAAATATTTATATGAATATGTGATTCTTATAGCTTTGTTGACAGTTATTTTAACCTTCTGTTAAGATTCATTCAACTATATGTACAACCCATTTGCTACACGTCTGCTCTAAACATTTAATTCCTTAATTCTGTATCTGGTTTTGGATCATATACTATACAGATGAGGCAGAGGAATTAAGAAAACACTGTTATTCTGGAAACCAAAAGCTTTCACCTCTTCCCCCCCCTCCCTCCCCAGACCTTAATATAAAGATTTTAAGTGTGGATGAGGAGGACTGGGTATCTTTACACTCTCTATAGTAAAGTGTCTAACAGACAACACATATGTCATGACAAAGAAAATCAGCAGTGTGTTTCACTAAAGAGCACTGGTTCCTATACCCTGTGGTACATATGCATGGGACAGACAGCATATCACCAGTGTCTCTGCTGGCTGCCTGGGGATGCCCTTGGAGGGAGAAAGGACAGAAGAAGCAGTGGGTAATATTCAAAGTGGAGATATGCAGTTAAAGGATGAGTATTTCTGGAAATTAAATTGTGTGTCTTTTTGATGTGAAAAAGTCATCTGTTTCTTTTCTGCTACTTTTTGGATCTGTTACCAAAAACTTCCACTGCTTTCTCAATGCAGAGTATCATGTTGCACAGATGCTATTAATTAGATATGTGGACTCAGGATAATATTATCCTGAAATATGCTAATGGTTCCGACTGTCACACTTTTCTGAGGCTTTTATGAGACTGTCCATTAATTCGGTTTGTGTGCTTAAAAATTGTTTCCTTTGGATGAAGGCAAATGCTCTAACAGGCAATGGCAATACGAGACTGACAGAGCACTCTGCTCTGGAGCTTCTTTTCCTGCGATTGCGAATTATCAGTTTGCCACTTCTGTGGAAATGAACTGAGACATATGGATGCTCTGGGCATGGCCAGTTGCTAAGTAAGACAGGCTAAGTTCAATCACAGCATACCTGTTTTGCCTCATAATTGGGTGAGATAGAAGTTAGCATCCCAATTACTATGTGCCAGTTCAGGGTGGGAATTTAAGGTACAATGATTTGGCTGCAGAATTCTGTGGCTGCTTCATAAATACAGCTCCCTGGAAGATGATGTAGTAACATTAAGGAGGTAATGTGTGTCTGATACTACCCTACTTCTGGTGAAAGTACCACGGAGTGATGAAGAAGCAAATAACCATTCATAACAATCAATTTTGTCTTTTTGATTTTCCCTTTTCTTTTACCCATCTGTTTCTACAGCATCTCTGAACCTGCTCAGGGACATTGTAGCTTCATGGAGAAAGGGAACATGCCATGACAAAGAAAACAATAGGTACTTTGGATGTTACTGCAGAACTCCCCAGGGTTTTATTAACTGAGAAAATGACTTGCATGCCAGCAGTCAAAAAGTGAGTTCTCAAGTCAGAGATGAAGCCAAAAAAAAAAAAAAAAAAATAGAACCCACACAGGAATGAATGAATAAAAACTGGCAACAGGCAAAAGAAAAACTGGATTGTAGATTAACCCCAATGAGTGCTGGTTTGGAAAACAACTAAACAACTTAAGACAGACAGTGGTATAATAAAAAGATACGGCAATGAGAAAAAAATATAACTTTCAAAAGAGATGTTGAAAGTGGCAAACAGAAATGGAAGGCGGAGACTTGGGAATTTAACTGAAGGGAGAAGATAAGGTGAAAAAATAAAAATCTGCTGTGTGTTCAGGTGTATTTTGGAATGCCATAAGGATTGTAGCCTTGTAAAAGAAATGTAGTGTAAATCAAAGATACTGCTATTAATTGAAGGGTTGGGGAATGAAGACCTTGCTCACAGCAGAATGTTCAGGTTCGGTCTCTAAAATTGAGAAAATGTAATCTTTGTTGAAGGGAAAATAGTGCTGAGCAATCACAGATTAGTCCTGATTTCCACAATTCAACCACACTAGAAAGAGAAAAGTCAGACTTATTTCTCCCTGCTAAAGATAAGAATGAGCTCCATGGGGATCGACGTGTTTCTGACAGAATCACCAAGGAACCCTGAGAAAATGTTATCCAATTATAGTATTTTAATAACCTGCAAGTATGAACACTTGTCCAGATATGAGGAGGAAGGGAATTTCAAGTGAAAGCCCTGCATTTCAGAAATAAATTGGAGGAATCAAAAAATAAGGTTTTTGTCCGGGAAGGTCATAGAGAGAAAGACAATCATGGAGACCTCAAGATTCAAAATGAGCAAGTCTCTCTCAATCTAGTGTCTTTAGTTGTAAAGCTAAGACAACATTAACCAGAAGGTATCTTCCTGGAAGCACGGAATAAGGGTGCTTCCCTTATTTCTATCCCCTTGCCCTATACAATTTCTGTTTTTTAAAAGTGAGTGTCTTTTTTTTGTTGTTTGTTTCCTCTGGCTGTAGGATTCTGGGAATTGCACTCTGCAGTGGACAACAGCTCTCCTCTGCACTGTCGTAGTATTTGTGCTGCAATAGTTCCTCAGAGCTCAAGTCTTGTATTGGTTTCCATGACGCCAAGTCCTGCACAGGGCCAAAATAATAATAATAATAATAATAATAATAATAATAATATTTTTTGCCCTTTCCTGTAGGAACAAAATCAGTTTACTCTCAGAAAGAAAGTAAAATGACTGCTAGATGCAGAGACATTGTGTCTGTCACAGAACCTGCAAAGTGTTAAAAGCTGGGAGAATGCTGTTTTTATATTCTCTTATGAACTGCTATGGAGACAGAACTCTTATTGGAGAAACAACACTGTAAGTTGTACCTTCGCTACAAAGCTGTACGGATGCTCTTGTGCTTGGTATCATGTATACAGAGAAATTTCCTCATCATTTTGAACTCTCCAAAGTGGTGAGTTCATAGCTTTTCCACAGTCCTTATTATGTCCCAAATCACCAGAGTGTGCTAAATATACAACTTCCATCATTTTCCATTTTGGTAAAGAAACAAGTACCCTGTAAGTGGTCTTTTGTATGCTGCTTTAACAAAAGATTTATGAGCGTTGTAAACTCTTCAGTGGAAGGGAATATCCCACATAAATATGCAGAAGGAAAATCAGTGCAGGCTTCTCTGTGGTTCTGCAGAAGTCAATGATAACTTGTCTGTTTTAAGAAAGTGAATGTTGCATTTATGATGGTGGTGGTGGAAGGAAGGAATGTTGGGGGGTGGAATCTGATAATATGTGGCAACAGTAACCTCTGCTAGTGCAGATTTTTTTCTGAGCATGGCATCCAATCTGTTGTTCACTGCTGGTGAAAATACACAGCTGGTGGCTGTGTTGAAAAATAGTGCTTTGTAGCTGAGAATGTGCTGTATTGAATGGTGTCATCATGGTTTGCATCTGTTGTCGTTTTCATGGAAATAAATAGGAGGCATTACTTTCAGATCAACCTACATATATGCACATCACATGTTGAATTACATTTTTGGAATGCATTGTTTTGATTTTTGCATTACTGGTTTCTTCATGTGATGTTTCCCTTTCAGTAGTCTCTACTAGTAACTTTAAAGTAGGAGACTGTAATGAATATACATAAAACGTAACACAAAGTATCAATATCAGCTTTCATTTAGGAGGGAGATCTGTTCTAAAACTTGGTTCGAATACACATAGAGATAATGAATACCCAAACCACAATCCAGATATGAAACTTTTTTTTTTTTTTTTTTTTTTTTTTTGCATTACGTATCTTGGCACAACCAAACTCTGCACATCGAGGAGTGTGTTATGGAAAAACTCAGAGTTGTCAATATTTTATTTTACACATGCTCATTCAGTTCTGTGTCCAAGTTGTTTCTTTTTTAAGGTTACAGCACTGGATTTTTATTTATTTATTTATTTATTTATTGCTTGTTTGTGTGGATATCTATAGCTGAGTACAAGTACAGCGGGGGTGGAGGATGGAAATGTGATCTGAAAGGAGGTGTGAGGGCATGAGGGGTGTGGTGAGAAGTGACTAGTATCATCTGTTGTTGTTCCAAGCAGCCATAGTATAAGCGACTTGTGTTTCTCTTGAAAAAGTTTCTTTTCTCCCATCTGTTGGCCATATGGGTGAAAAACATGGTTTTCAGCATGCCCACACATAGTCTCTAGCCAACAATCTGCTGGCCTAAACACTGCTGCTTACTGTGCCATAGCAAATTGGTCTTCTTAGGAACCACCAAGGGAATTTCTGCTTGCAAGGTGGGCTTTAGGGAAAATCTGAGAAAATTGAACATATGCATCAATCTATTTTGAGACAATGGGATTCTGCATCTTCTCTTACTACTCTTTCAGGGAATAGAGAGAGGAATCATGCTAAGTTTTCAGCCAATGGGATCAATTGATAGTATTCTGAAAAGTACCTGTGGAAAGACCTGAAATAAATTGGACTGGCTCCATTCCAAGTCAGAATAAACCAAAAAATGGGTTGTATTGTAGAATCTGTCTCAGTTTGTTCAGCAGATCTGTATGGCTCATTTTAGTGCACTGAAGAGGTTGCATCTAAATAAGAATTTATATAGTGGTTATACTTGGATTCCTGTGATGTGCACTGAGTCCACAGCTGATGTCTTCAAAATGGCTTTCTTCCTGACTGAGCCAAAGTTGAAGCCCACATCTGAGTGCTGTCAGAAGACCTTTGCATGCCTTGTGGATTCAGGCCCCATCCCAGCTAACTCTCTCTCGATGCACAGTGTGCAACTGGGAAAAGCAACTTCGTTTGCTTTGAAAAGGAACTTCAGTGCAATAAGCACAATGTAGACATATAGTTCAGAACTGTAATGGATTTCTGCAAGTAGAACTCTGGACGATGCCTTTTTCCATTTCACTAGACAGTACCGAAGTCATATTCACTCAGATCAGGGCTTTCTGGAAGGAATGTGCAGCTATTTATGTGACACAGCCAGCCACTAAAATTCCTTACTGTATTTCTAATGCATGGCTCTGAAGGCTTGCTCCAAATATCACTGAAGTATTAAGGAAAAAGCCTTTAAAAATTTCTCACTGATTTGATTGGTTTTTGTTCTTGAGGTTTGGACTGACACCTAATTTAGTAGTAGCACTTTTCTCCTAAATAGTCCTTTTGCCCTGAATAGTTTCCTGAATAGTCCTTATCACAGCTGATATTCATTGCCTGTTTCTTTTGGCCCAGAGAAAGAACTTGTTCCCACTTACGAGGGAAAGATTTGTACATCCCTAATAGTGACTTTTAACAGTTGCCATGCATGGGTATAATGTTTTTAGGTAAGTTGCCCTCCCAGTAAGCAGTGTAATTTTAAGTTTGGAACTCAGTAAATCACTCAAATCTTCTGCAAGTCAGTAGGAAAATGATATTTAATGCCTGATTCATTCGCAAGCAATAAGAATGGAGAGCAGAGAAAGGAAAAGAACCTAATATTTAATCATGCACAAATTGTACAGCTAAAGCATGAGTTTTGGGGCTCAGGAAAACTTCAGCAGTAATATTGCAAGTTTGCATCAGAAGCCATGGGATACAGGAAAGAATTCCGCAATGAAATTGATAAATGAGGAAGAATCTTCCTCAGCTGATGCCCAGGAGTCTGATTCTACTAATTATCTTCCTGACTTACTTCAGCTGTTCTTAGCTGTGTTTTGGAGTACTTTCTTTTTGTTTTGTCCTCGATTTATACTGGTTGCTTTCTTCAAGAATAAAAAACAGCAAAATATCAGTCGTTGGCTTTATGGTATGATCTTTTTTCCATAAAATTACACGTAGAGGCAAGATCTAGAAGGTCCTAGATAATAAGTCCTCTGAATTATTGATTATTCTCTTAAGCATAAATGTAGGCGTCTAAATCCAGAAAAACATGCACTCATGTGAGCTCAAAATACAACTTTAAGTGTCTATAGCAAGTTAGTGTTCCCAAAGAAGGAAGTATGGAATAATATATGAAATGGAATAACTCTGGTGACTCTACTTATCTTTGTGCTCCAAGTGATTTTTTTTTTTTTTTTTTGAGTTTGATGAAATTTGTTGCGATTAAGGATACATCTGTTATTGTTTGGAAAAATCATTCTGCTGAGACTTTATGCATGACATTGTTTTCTTTGCTCTTTTTTCAGGTGTACAGATGCCTGTTTTGCCAGGACAAAGGGAACATTGCATGCCCGTGTTATTTCCAACACATTCAGAGTTCCTGTTTGCTTCCAGTTATCCTCCAGCACTGCAGAGATAGGTTGATACTTTGGATGTGCCTGAACCTTCCTTTTCGACAAGAAGTTATCTTGAAAATCACATCTTCCAAAGGTGAGTAAAAGAATAATATTCTCAGTTAGTGGAGCAAATTCTTGTAATATTCTCCTTCTAATGGCTTTGTGGGAGCTGTATCGTAGGAGCATTCCCTTGGCCTTTGATTACTTGCACATAGCAAAGCCAGCAGATTGTACTTAAATGCTCAATTTGCGACCTAGCAAGCGGAAAGAAACACCACTCTTGGCATTGTCTTTTGGTCTGGATTTTCATATTGAATACTTTTGCTAGGAGAAAGATCGTCATTGTTGGATTCCTAATGATAGTCTGTAGGCTGACATGACTGCAATGGAAGGTCATAGCAAAATCTGAATTATGGTTATTGCTCTCAAAAAGAGAGGAAACCTAAATCAGCAGGAGGTACAGGAGCTCTGGCCTACAGTAAGTTTTTGCACTTGTTACGCTGCAGAGTGTTGTGTTCTTTGCACCAAGGGAAAACATTTTTCTAGGTTGTTAATCAACATTGTGGTCATATTTCTTTTTTGTGGAACATATTTTTTTTATTGCTGTTTCTCCCCTTTGCACGGACAAGACAGGGAAGGAAAAAAGGTCCCATTATAATAAAACAGATTTTTAAACTGGGGCTATTTGCTTACAGACTAATGCTGCAATTAGAAAAGGCCTTGTTCCTTGGATAAAGCAGTTCTGAGATGTACCTTTTTATAAAACTTAATATCCACTCAATCCCTACCTGCTGTGGTGTAAGGAAAAACTGTTAAACTGTTTACAGGGGAAGTAACTGGCTTGTGCACATACCGAAAGGAGGACATTCACTGTAGGTTAACCAATTAATGAAACACCACCTTTGTCTACCTGCCCTTGGTGTTTCTTTACAGCTGTGGCCTAGGAAGCTGTAATGTGGCTGAAATATTCTGTGTGGATATACTGCAATATGTCCATTTAGCGTATGTAGTCCCCAGCTAAGAAAATGTTAGAAGTCTGTGAGTGTCCTGGTGACAGTCCTGAAACAGGAGCCTTGAGACTAATACCTTCTGCAAATTATGTCTGTTAAATAATAGGATGTCTATGTGGCTTAGTGATCTGCTAATTACTTGGATTTCTCCTCAGATCTCTTCGTAGTCTTGCCACTTGTGAATGATTCCAATCTGTCTGTCTTCCCATCCTCCCTGATTTTCTCTCCTCTATCGTGTGCCTCATTTCTTCTGTCTTCCATGCTCTCTGGAGGCTACTTGTATGGCACTTTTCTTGTTTCATTTTATCTTTTGATTAATTTATTTTGTGCAAAAGTCTTACTTGTGATTACTTATAAAAAGATGGATCTGGTCTTGACTTGGAAAGTCTTTCAGAAATGAAAGCTTCAGCCTTGTGTTGCGAGTGCTTCCCAGTAGATGAGACAGCTTATTTATGTGTTTGGAGAAGGATATGGGATTTATGAGTTGACTTTTCCTTTTTGTAACTCAACAAATTAGCTTCTGAAATGGAGTGTGGATGTCCAAAGGTGACCTGTGTCTCTATCTGATGGCTTCCTCCCCCTAAAAGTTGATCAAAGTTGGAGGAAATGGCTATATGTATTTATGATTTATGTTTTATGAGTTTTTCAAATTTCTGCCCAAGGTTCATGTAAACCTGCCTCAAGTTTGCCTGGTCTGCCATCTTTTTGAACTCCAGCTGGTTTCTCCCTGGGTAGTGTGGTGCTAACTATTAGAATTTTCAGCGAATATTGTAGTGATACTGCAGGGCCCTGCAGGGTGGAAGAGGTGTCATGCAGGAGGTGCTGTAGTGTCATGCAGGAGGTGCTGTAGGGTAAGGGTATGAAGTGTCCTTCTATTTGGTGAATGCCTGAGTAGCACCATAACTATGTTTATGAGATGAGAAAGCCCACAGAATCTGCAAAGGTGTGTTGTACAGGTGGGTAATTATGTCAGCTCATATTTGTCCTCTGTATGCTTGAAGAATATCCTGCAACAGTGATATTCTAGAGATGAGCAGAAATTCAGCCTATATTTTTCTTTGCCCTCCATTCCCACGAGAGCTGCGTCTTCCTTCTCCAATCTTAGCTGCATTTAATTTCTCTGCTAAGCTAGGTGCTTTGGGAGATGTATTTCTGAGTCAATGAAGGTTAACAGGATCAGATCCTCAGTTGGTGTCAAGCAGCACTGCTCCATCGTCATCAAAGAAATGGCACCAATTTAGGTATTTCTTATTGTATTTCTCCTGAGTACAAGCATCAGTAATGGGCTTGTGCTCATTAAATGGTGCCTTCCTGAGTCTGCCTTTTTCTGTTCTTGAAGAAATGCATCAGTTTAAAAGTTCAGTCCCTGTAAAATAGAATGCAGAAGACATCTATTCACTGAATGAATAATTATCTAGCTTGTTACAGGAATGCATATGTAAATTCCTATTGGAAACACTATGTTAAAACACTGTTACCAAATCCTCCATATTCTGAACTGGAAATGTTACCTGAGGAGCTGTTTTTCCTCAACATTTTGTTTAAAAGAATAAAAAAAATCCTGAGGACATCATGAACAGGAAGTAAAAGGGTATTGATGAATTTGTTAACAGTGAGTTGTTACAGCTCTGAGACGATCTTAATAAACAGCGCTGATTCTTAGCCAGTGTAGAAGAAATTCAAGCTCCATTTGAATAGTTTTTGCTCATGGCCAGAACAGATGGTTCTTTGCTAGGAGAGCTCAAGATTTGGGTCATTTTGGTGGGAGATGATGATATTCAGTGTGGGACAGGCTGAATGCGTGAAATGAGAGCCTATACACAAAGGCATCACAAATAAAAAAGGGTCAGATGGTTTTGCAGCCTTCCTCTCAATCTGAGTATGCAAGTGGCCTTATCGTGGGTCACCAGCTACAAGTATACATTTTCCTCTTAAAAAACTCTTGCACAGAATCTCCCTCTGTCGTCTTGTTGTCACCTAGGGCATGAGACACTCAGGAAGAGATGTCCTCTCTTGTATGTGTTCTATATGGTTTCTAGAAGATATGCACACTTACCTGTGCTTGAGCCTTTGTTTCCTTCTTGCATTGAAGGATCCTCAATTTCTCTGAATGGTTTTGTTAAAATTCAGGAGCTCTTATCTAGGAGAGGCTAGTGGGATAACTACCAGTTCAACTGGTGATGCTATGTGATAAAATAGAATTTAAATAGAAGTTCAGGGATAGCAGAGAGAGGCCAGATTCAGTGCATGGGTTATCTTGTAATCTATGTAGTAATAAATCTGTTTTTCCTGTCCTTACCCGTCCTTTGCATTTCTAAGCATGCTTTTTCCAAACCTGGGAAAAGAAAGGTATCTGACAAGCAAATGGGTGAGAACTCTCTGATAGAATCAGGCTGAATGGTGCTGAGTGCCTTGCAGCCCTCCTGTGTGTGTATATCATCTCTGTGCCTCTTATGCATAAGAGGATAATTCTGGATTTTGAATTGGGTGAACTATTTTTGTTTTGCCATTTTAAATATTTGATGACACAGTGCTGCTTATTCCATTTGTGTCCTTCACAATGCTGGGTTTCTGTGGCATTCAGATTTTTTTTTTAGTTTTCTGGGTTGCATTTTTTTTTCTTTCTTTTGTAAAATGACTTTTTCTCTCTGCCTGTCATGATACTTCAATTATTCATAATCATTACTGTAACACCAGACATCTCATCTACCTAAATCCTTTTGCCATTCCTTATGCTGTATGTGCTTAAATTTTCTATGTGTTGGAGTAGCACAAGATTTGAGAGCATCACAGATCTTTTGGAGCCATATATCATTCCTTGTTCCCCTGCTCCCTTTCTAAATTCAGTTTTAGGAAACTATCTTTCACCTGTCTTTGCAGCTAATTGCTGTGAATTCCTAATGGCTACTCTGGCTCACCCTCAGATGAAAAGCTCTAATCATGATATTTTAGGTGAAATCATTTACTCACCTTGAAGAAAAGCTTTGGCAAACTTGATATTTCTTTTGAGATAGAAATAGAATGTCTGTTAACGTTTCTGTCAGGTGTAGGCTATCAACTAAGACAGCAGGTGACAGGCTCCTTCATATATTCATATGCTTCTCAATTTTAATGGCACCCATCATCAGAAAGCAGTATACAGAAAGCCCAACAACAGATGATGACAGCAAAAGTCTCACTGCTGCGTTAAATCCATTTTTAGCATTTGGAGAGGCACTGTAATAGGATGTCAGTATTGAGTCCTCATATGCATTGTGCTCCACATTCTAGCACCACACTCTTCCAGGTAGAGATTCCCAGCAGAAGTGTCCTAAATTTTGTAAGATTGTACCTGAGTAAAACAGCTCTGAACTGAGGGACTGATGTGGGAAGGTGACAGCAGGCAAGATGAGTTTTAAAGGTTTAATCCATGGATGTCCATCCTTTTGACTTGGCTGGGCTGTGTTGGGTGAAGAGGAATTGTCTAGGGCCACATCTATGGGGGTTGTTTCAAAAGTAATGCCTCCTCTTTATTTCCATGGAAACTACAACCAATACAGAGACACAATAACCCAGTTTAATGGAGCACATTCTCAGCTACAAAACATTCTTTTTTCAGCACAGTCACCACCATTAGCTCTGCATTTTCACTGGCGATGTACAAGAGCCTACATGCTGTGCTCATAACAGTCTGCAACAGCAGAGGTGACCCACTGTTGCCACTGCTGAAATGCACAACACACCACCTCACTCTGCTCATATCCACTGTTCGGTCTCCATAAACATTGAACAAGTGTTGATGGATGTCAATGAGTGCAACTCTTTCTGCACTGAGGAATTCAGTGACACCTCTTTGCTTCATACGTGCTTCTGTGTTAGACTCTATTTTGTCAGACTGCCCCCCTGCTGCAATCTATCACACAACAACAAATTTTAGCAGGATATTGGTGGGAAGGTTCAACCTCTACTGCTGTACCACCAACATCTGCCTCTGATGTAATGAGCCAACATAACAGGAGACATTGCTTTCAGAGGTGCCTTCATAAAACATTTAATATGGTTAATGTATATAAGTAGCAAAACTTACTTTAATGTTTTAATGATTTTTTTTTTTAATGAAAGTGTAAAAAAGAACAACAAAAACACAGAACTACTGGTATATTTGACTTTCTTTTTGTGAAACTAACACATCAGTCTAGTTTGATGGCAGTGGTTGCAAGTCTTAATGAGTCCTCAAGGTGTTCATCGGAGATTTTTGATGTAATTTTACTTTTTCTGTGCTTCATCCTTGAAACTAGTTGTTCATAAATATGTGTACTGCCAAGGAGATGATATGGATGAGGCTTGGCTTTGAAACTAGGGGTATTTCTCTCTGGTAAGAGAGGATTAATGAAAGTCTGGTAAAGAGATGTGATCAAATTTTTGACTGCGACTCTATACGTCCCATTTGAAAATTCACAATTAACTTATTTATGTCAATTGAAAGTGGAGTCCCACATAAACCTAAAAATTGATGATTTTTGTTGGCAATCTTGAAACCTGTTCTCAAATTTCTTTAAAAAATGAAAAGCACAGCTGCATGTTTTTCACTGTTCACTGGGTTGTGTTTAGCCAATGAATCAAGATCCATAAACTTATTTGAATTAGTACTGCACTGCGCCCTTCCTGTGCCCTGGTCTCAGCCCAGATGAGGTTAATAGCACACCGATGTTCGGTTGGAGCTGAGTGATGGGTGTGTGCCCGGGTCCAGGCTGAGCCACTTGGTGGAGTAGAGCTGCTGCCCTGATGGTGTGGGGCAGGGGGATCGGGAGTTGGACGTCCCTGGTCTAATCCCAGCTCTGCTCTAATTACTGGTCCTTTTTAAGGTCACTTACTGACTCCTCTTGGTTTGTGTGGTGGACATGTACTTATTCCACTTATTTCTTTTTCACTTACATGTTGTGGACATTTTCAAAATAAGAGTGACTTGGTCAGCTGGAAGCACCTTGAGCAATGGATGTTGCTCCATCCCTCGGGGAGTTGAAAGGTGGCCATAGGCTTCACAGCACGGCAGGATGAAGAGGTTCTTTAAGCAAATGGGAGAACTGGGCACTGATTCTCAGGCAGATGTCTGTGGTTACAGCAGGTGAAACCTCCCAGAGAACAGGCAGGACTGGTTAGCTGATAGATGGGATGCCCTGTGGCTCCACTCTGCACTGAGGGGACTTTTGGTAGTGACAGCGAAAGAGAAGAGCTTAATGTTTCACTGATGGGCTGAAGAAGAAGACATCTGTTAGCTGCAGCTCTGCAGGCAAACCACAAGGATCCACGCTGTTGGCTATCCTGCTGCAGGAATCACAAAAGTTACTCAGAAACTTTCTCACATGGATGACTCCTGGCTGCTTTATGAATCATAATGGCCTTCCTGAGATAGGTACCAGACACTGTAAATAACATCAAGTGAGTGCAGGGAAATATTGAGATCACTAGGCAAGGAAAATACAAACTTAGCCTGTCTAAATCATACCCAGTCCTGGCTGTCTTCAGAGCCAGGTGATTTTTATTCATTTAGAGATAGAAGAGGGGAAGGAGGGGGAGAGAACAGCATTAAGATGATTTTGGCATGAATTTGGATCGTCTGTCTCTAGTTTCCAACAGTGTGTTGTCACGGATGCTACTTTATCACTTCTATTAGACAAAACAAGGGCAGGTCTCCGTTTTCTCCTCACTTTACTCTCAGCAACAGTTGCTGTGCTTGAATCCTGCTCCCATTTTTCTCTGACAGTGAAGCATCTTACCTCCTTCTGGTTAATTGGTGCTTGAGCAGCAGGAAATTGTGTGTGGAGACAGCAGAATTCTCTGCCTGCTCAGCATCTGTACTCTGCTCACATATGTAATTTCAATATGAAGCTTAAATGTTATAGGAGTGTGTGTAGATAGAAATTGTTTTAAATAAGAACAGGGACATGAAAATTGAGTAGATTTGTGGTTTGACTGAAAGTTGCAAGCCTTTTAGACACGATTCTGAGGAACATACTTAAAAGCAAGTTCCTTTGCAATGTTAAGTCTGTGTAAATATTGGATAGTGGAATGTACAAAATTATTTTGTAAGCTATGCATGTGTGCTGGTCTCATATATTTGCCATTGCATATCATATATATTTGTGTGTCCCAAACTTCCTTCTCCTCCTGAAGGCAGAGGTGCAGCTGAAGAAAATTATTAGCAGTAGATGATGTGCTTGAATGTATCTGTGTTCAGGAGATGCCTAGAGGCTTCTCAGGTGTCAGTGAAGGCATTGGGTGCAAGAGATCCATGTTTTCTTAGTCCAGAGTAGGTCTTGAAGCCCTGCCTCTGGGTGCTGCTATGGGGCAATTTTGGCTCTTTAGTTTGCTGGAGCTGAGGTCGATCCTTGCAGAGCCACAGTGGGGTCTGTAAAATCAATGCAGACGAACTCCAGCTTTACTGGTGCTGTTAATCTTTAATATTAGACTCAAGCATTTCAATTTTAAGGTTAATAATTGTTGACACATTGCTGAAGAGCTACTTTCCAAATGAGGTGTTATCTATTCCAGCAGAACAGATACCAGGGCTGCTCCAAAAGTAATGCCTCCTATTATATTATGTTGGCCCATGATACCAGAGGGTGATGTTGGTAGTATGACAGTAGAGGTTGAACCTTCCCACAAGCATCCCATTATATTCTGTTGCCATGTGACAGATGGCAGCAGAGGGGCAGTCTGACAAAATGGTCTTTGATATGGAAGTGTGTATGAAGTAAAGAGATGTCACTGAATTCCTCCATGCATAAAAAATTGCACGCACTGACATCCATCAACACTTGTTCAATGTTTATGGAGTCCAAGCAGTAGATATGAGCACAGTGAGGTGGTGGGTGGTACCTTTCAGCAGTGATAACAGTGACATGAAAGACAAGCTAATTTCTGAATGGCCATCCAGATTTATATGAATGCAACATGCAGGCTCTTGTTCATCACTGGCAAAAATGCGTAGCTAATGGTGGTGACTTGAAAAAGAGTGTTTTGTAGCTGATAATGTGGTTTATCAAATAGCATTATTGTCCTCTTTGTATTGTTTTTAGTTTCCAGCAAAATTAGGAAGCATTACTTTCAGAGTAACCTATGTATATTAGTTACACTGCCAAGAACTCTTCTCTCTCTCAGTGTATTGTCAATAATAGCTTTCTGTCATCTTTTCTGTCTAGTGTACTCTTAGGACCATGCAGATTTTGAGGAAGAGAGGCCATCAAAGCAGCCAAGCAATCTCCTGTCTTTTTGCATTAAACTATTTCCTCCTGATCCCCAGGCTGGACTTATGTGCCAGAGAAATTGGGAAGTCCATGGCTTCAGTCTGAAATTAGATTTCACACCTGATCTGTAACCATCTTAGCTACATCTGCAGTGTACAGAGATCCACTAGGAACATCATCTATAACCCTATGTCACCTTTTCTGCTGTTGATGGGGAAGGAGAAATGACAAGGAACAAAATGGATTCAGAAGCTGTGCTTGAGATAATGGTTCACAGGCAATAAGATGGATGTCATGTAATTACTCCACTATAAATTCCTGCCTGCTTCATACCGTGTTGTTTATTCCTGTCCTCTCTTATTCATTCCTATTTTTATCCAGGGCATTATTTTCTTCTTTTCCTGCTCTCCCTACTCCTGAAAACCCCAGTCTGCATTTAGTAAATAAAGGGCAAAGTCACTTCTCATCCACCCAACTGTTGCCTCGGGTCTGAAATGAGAAAGCCTCCACTGACGATGTAGTGCCCAATTTAAAGCAGTATCACCTGTCAGTTTGATAAAAAGCTTGGAAAAAACATCCCTTCTCAGTCCAGGGAAAAAAAAAAAAGTGATCTAAAATAAATGCTAACCACAGAAAAAAAATTAAACAAACAAATGGCTGAGAATTATTTTTACGGTTCTATTTAAATTACTGCTTATTTGTGGCTTGAACAGAATGGCCATGAGGGAAGCTTGCAGGCCATCAGAAATGCAAACTTCTTGTAGTTTTTTTTTTTTTTTTATCGTGGCTGTTGAAATGCATAGTGTGAAAGGTGCATTTACAGTACCTTGGGCTCAGTTTCCTTGAGTCTCTGATTTTTCTTTCTGACTGTATCTTATTCTTTCCACTGTATTTATCTTTTGTCTTTGCCCTCCTGAAATTTTCTCGCAATTCAACCTATGGAAGCTCAAATAGTTTCTTGCTTTGTTTCACTAAAAGCCAAGTGTGCGTATGCCATTCCATTCCATTAAGCAGAGCTGCGGCCCTGAACCTAGATTTCCGTTTTCTCAGCACAGGAATATGCAAAGATGATTACTTCTATGTTGTGAGTTTGGTCCTCGAGGTAGCCAAAAGAAGAGTTAGCTGAAAGTTCTCCACAAGATGTAACCCAGCAGAAGTCTGGTTTGTGATTTCCAGTAACTCTTCTTAATCTGTATTCTCCATCAGCTGTGCTGCACTAATTTCCATTTCAGAACCTTCTCTGGATCTTGCAGAAGTCAGCAGGAGTCTTCTAGAATCAAAGAGCTTTGCATCAAATCCTTACTGCATATACAATTAAGTTACATTGTACTTTAGCTTCGGTGCCTAAGACATCTTCATATTTACCTTCAAAATGGATCGTGCCTTTCTATCTTGTTTCCATTCCCAAAAGTGAGGATTTGATCTGTAAGCAGGGTCTAATTTTTATTACTGAAGAAACATGAAAACCTGATGTTGTGGCAGCCTGAGGAGTTAAATAAATAAAACAGAATTTTAAAAAAGGTGGGGAGTGCTGTTAAAAAAACAAAAAACCCATAAACAAATGGACTAAAAAACAACCTGTGAGATGCTGGCCAATATATCAAGGAGTAGCAAATTGCATGTTAAGGTCAGTAATGTTAGTGAAGACAGGCTGAAACTATGTAGATTGTGTGGCTTCTTCACAAATAACTTGTCCAGCACGGGGAGGAATGCACGGAACCTGCAACTTGCAGAGAGGTATTAAATAGCTCTCTAACCCTCAGGGTTTAAGTTTTGCTCCAAAGCCAGTTTGAATCTGATTTCAGATGAAAGCTTTTACTCAATCTGTAATGCACTGTGATATCCAGCAGGTAGAACTCATTGAGGGAAATTGCTTCCAGCGATGATGTATGATTCACTCAGTCACATCTCTGAGCTATTTAGGGGAAATTATCCATGGGATTGTATCATTAGTTTAAAAGCTGCCTCAATTGTTTTTCTGTCAGGATAATTTTAAGCCACACAAGAATATTAGTTGGAAAAACATATTTGAAAAGGAGCCTAACTCCTTCCATATTGCTCAAATCTAGGTTTCAGGTAATATTTTCCCCTTCATTTCTATCAACTGTATTGATAAGAAGTGAACTGACTCTCAGTTGGCCGGTGATTTTGTCTGGATGCTGCTACTTTTTGTTGATCAGATAAACAGCTTTCACGTACTTTAGCCACTGGCCTTGTCTGCCCTTGCTACACCAAAAGGAACACGACTTTGAAATTTTGCAACCACAGACCTAACTGCACAATCCATGAAATAACAAAGCTCTAGAGAAGGAAAGACCCTGCTCACATTAGTCAGTAATGTGGGCTGTTTCCAGGGGGCTTCGTTTAATCAGAAGTCTCCAGAGAAAGTTGGAAATTTAGACTACATGGTGGAACTACGCAAAAATAGAGATACAGAATAACAGACATAATTGTTGGAGTACCAAAGAGATGAGGGTTGGTAGAAGTATCGAGCTAGAAAGTAAATGAAACATTCTCCTGGAGAAAAAAAAAAAGAATAAAAAAAAATCTATACATAAAAGAGAAGACTGAATTAATATTATAAATAATAATGTGACCTAAAGGAAAGGAAATACAAGGTTGGCTGATATGAAGGCATGAGGGGCATTCTTTGGCAAGATCCTTCAGCTTCTCAATAAAAAATGGTCATGTTTCTACATTGCTCAAACTGCATATAAGGGAAAAGTTGTAGTGAGCTTGAAGTGCGAGAATACTCTGACACTAAGTGTGCTATGCAGCCACACCTAGGTCCTGATCTGTCCACCATGACTTCTGCACCTCTGAATGTAGTTTCTGTCTTCTGTTCTAGATTATTTAACAAGCCTTCATGAGTGTGGTTTCTCCCTTGAAGACTGGTTGCACATTAAGAATTCTGCCCTGGGTTGGGAGGCCAGGACTATCAGGTTCTCGAAGAGCAGGCAGGCTGGGATGACAGAATTTGCATGCGTGACTTATCACAGTGGCAGGGCCAGTAGCCTTAGCAGTGCAAAAGTGTTTTGTAAAAAATGCTGTGAGGGCAAATACTGAAGAGAGTTACCTTTCTTTCATCCATAGCGGAGCAGGATTTATCTTTTCTTGTGATAAGACAGCAGAACTTGCTTACTCTCCTCTGAGCAAAAGCTCTTGATGAGCCTGGGTATTTCCAGGTAAACAGAAATAATTCCAACATTCCTAGTCCCCAAATTGCTTTTCCATTTGAATTGCAAATTAGATTTTTTCATTATAGTCTGAAGCCATAACAATGATCCAAGGTAATGTGATGTATATTCACTTAGCAGGAAGATGCAGTTAGAGGTGTCACAGACAGCAGTCATCACAAACCAGGAAGCAGAGCTTTCCATTTGCTCAGGCTCACTTGGTTTCCACCAGAGGGAAAATACGACACTGTCATGCACTACTGACAGTGTGAACACTTCTTGAATGAAGCCTGTGGTAAAACAGCAGCACGTATATGTGGAGTTTGAGGCACTCACTATAAGCAAGTACCTCTGATGAAAGGAACACTTTTTTGTGACTTCTAATTTTATTCTTTTCAGCAAAGAATACACTGTAGTTGATAGAAATGATTTTTTTTTTCTATCCTGAAAAATCCTTAGACCACCAGACTACAGAAGAATATGTCTTAAAAATTATGCAGGCAAGAGTGGAGGGTTTTTCAAAATGGCATTATTTTCTGGGAGGAATCTGGGAATTAGAAATTAGCGTTCTTCTTCTCTGCATCCTTTGATGTGATCCCTCAGAACTTTAGAGAATCATAAAAGTCTGAGTTTTATACACCTAAAAAGGAAAGTTATCCAAGATACCTCCTGACCTTAGACTTCTTTCTCTCTTGTCTCCACCGAGTTAACATCACAGTAAACTTAGATGGAACTCAGTTTCCTAAACGAATACTTTATGTTATTTCAGATGTCCTAGGGTACCTTACCTGCCTTCCAACTGCCAGAATAATGCATGTCTAGTAGGTAAGAAAACCGTACCGGGCAGCCCTGTGCCTGCTCAGCGCATCTGCATTTATGCAGCTGAATCTTGCTGCTCTCTCATTGCTGTTGGTATTAAATCCTGTCCTCCCACATACAAAACCTATTTAACCAGATGAAAGCACAATTCCCCATCCCCATAGCTGATGGCATTAATCAGTAAATAGCAAGTTGTTACAGGGAAAGAACTTCTACTTGTGTGCAGAGGGAGATGACAAACACTGAATCAGAATGTCCCTTAAATACATAGTTGGTCAGAGTAAAACCAGCAAAAATCATCATGACCTACCTGAATATGTGTAATGTGGGCTGTACCAATCCCATCTGAATTGAGTTCAACTGATTCAGACTTCAGCAGTTTGAGAAAATTTCAACAAAATAGAAAAGGCATATTGTAATGGGGTGCATTTCAAGAAGAAGTAGATGAATTTTCTGCATTGGGAAGAAAAGTTTTTGCAGTAAAAAAGAAATGTTATCAGAAGACTAACAATCTCACATTATATTCCTGATCTTCATTCTATTCCTTGCAAATCAAACGTATCTCTTTAGGTATTGTGCTTCATCCTGGCCACAGGTTAGGGAGAGTGGTGTAAGAAGTACAATAGAAAAAGTCTGTAGGAAGAACTGTCCACAGTAAAACTGATTTTCAAACTCTTTGTCTGTAGAGTCTTTGGATAATATTGACTGTTCTGTATATGTTGTCTGTGACCTCACTGAAGAATTGGTATGGGGAACCTGATTAATATATAAAAATTATATGATATATTCTTATAATATATGAAAATTATTTATTATATATAGGTATTATCCACTTGCAACTGAAAGAGCAATCTTTGTATCATCCTTCAGATTTTAAAATCCTCCACCTCACTTGCTGTGTACTTTGCATATCTATCTACATTGCTGCATCTGAAAAAGCAGAAGGGTAAACAGTAATTATATGTATTCAGGGATAAACAATACCCAGCTTGAACATTACTTCTTATGACAAAATATGGATTTCTGAATCAGAATCAAATGGAATATGAGCCTGACTAATTGAAACCCATGTTTTTCTAATAGTCATTTCTTCCCACTTTGTGAAATCAACGTATGAGTGGTTATCTTTTATTCTTATTTCATCTTAAATCTAATTGATCAATTTTAACTAATTGCATAGTTCATACTGTACTTTTTAAGCAAAGCTTATTCAACGTTCAGTCACGCTGGCAGTTTGGGATGAGAGAATGGTTTCTAGAAAATGGAGTAGAAAGACATTTCCATAGGAAAAGTAACTCTGAGAAGTGTCTGACAGAGTGTGGATAACTTATGTGTTTGGAAGACGCGAGATGTATGGCAACTTCCTTGGCAGGACTCAAGGAAAAACGTGATATTTGAACACCAAATACACAAAGATGCTGCAAGTGTTGACTGATAGCAACATTTCAGCATAATCCTTCTCCTCAATGGTGTCATATCATCTGATATATACTGAGCTGGTGTCTGGTTTTGCTCTATACCACAGAAAATATGCAGGCAATAAGAGAAAATATTAGTGTGTGTGCATGCATGTGTGTAAGAGACAGAGTGAGAGAGGGAATACAAACCAGTGACCTTTAGTGGATGGAGTCAGAAGCAATCAACTTCACATCATAAGATCAGCTGAGCATCAGAAGCTTTTCAGAGGGGTAACAGTGTTCAAACTTCTACTTTAGCTCACTTTTCAGGCTTCATATGCAGAATTTCAGCAACACACCAACATCAAGTTCCTGTGAATCATCATATAAAACACAGTGGAAAGTCTCCTAGGCAGTGGTTTCATGATGTCTGCATCTGGGCAATTTACAAATATCACCTTCATTTTAGCAAAATGGTGGCAGAGGGTTGGGGTTTTAATAGTTTTGGGGTTTTGTTGTTGTTGTTTTTTGGCATCGTATGCATCCAAATTTTATTCTGTAATGGCTGCATCTATTAGCATCAGTAAAGACCTTGAAGTCTCATATAATAGTGCTATGAGGTCTTCATAGATTTATTTTATACAACCTGCTATTCCTTCCTACTAGAGCTGGACTACTCTATCCAGAAGTTTGCTAAAGGCTCTGTACAATACCCAGCAGCTTATGGCCAGAACATGTTTCTTTTTAATACTCAGGTCATAAAGTGCCTATTAAGAGGACATTAAAGCCAAAGAAAATCTATCTAAAGCCTCAAATGGGCACTGGATAAGGCACACACTAGAGAATATGCTATATAAGCATGCTCATAAATCATTAAAATTAAGATAGAATCTATCACTAATAAGTAAAGTTCAAGGACAGCCTTTATCTTGTTAAATTATCCAAATTTTGCTGTCTATTAGCATATCATTTGGAATGTAAAATGACTGTAGGATGGCGTTTTTTTTTTCACCATACTTGGTAACAGCATATTATACGGAATAAGAAGCCTTAGCAACTGTTCTAATATGCAATAATAATGCTGGAATTATTCTTTGGGGGAGGTTGTTGCATTAAGCAGCAAGTAATTAATGGTAAATTGTGCTGGAAATTCTTGGAAAAAAGACAAATTACATACACTTTTGTACTTATACTCAGCAAGTCCCATGTAATTAACAATATTAAGATAAATATGAGAGTAATTATTAATGATGAGATTAACTTCACATCCTAGTGAAAACAGATGTGTTTCATCTTATGTGTGTGGTAGGAACTGAGTCTTGATTGTAATTTCTAAAAATATCTGATGTTGTAGCTTCATGGAAAACTTCTTCATACAGTGCTATTGATTATACAGCAATCCTTGACATTTGTCCTGACAGATCTCGAGGCATGAGATCACTTCTGCTGGATGTGCTGAGAGGTGTTTTCTTGAAGGAAACTGCCTAAGAACATGAAAATCTCATTCTAGATAATGGAGGTCAGACCCTTCCATAAGCACTGTGCTCCAGTGACCGCATAGTATATTTGAAATTACTACTGAGAAGGGATTTGACCCACTTAGCACTGCGTTTAGCCCAGGTTCGTGAATTATCCTTGTGTTTTAATAGTTAGTAGGGCAATGTCCAGAGAGGGAAAGACATTGCATAGCAATGAAAAGTAACTATTTCAAATGGGAATTGAACAAGGATAATGTATTGGAATGAAATTTCAAAGGGAAGAAAAGAGAAGGCACAGCTTCCATGTTTGAATTTGTCTTGAATGTCTGTAGTGCTTGACCTAGCGTATTTGCTTTGTGCCTCCAGCATCTTCTAGATGTTAGAGGCTACGTGCAGGTTACCCTTGAGTTGAGAATAGATTTCAAACTCTAGGTCTGCTTTGGTCTCTTTTTGTCCAGTGTCCATCCCCGCCACCTCCTAATAGCTTAGCATCCATTCTCTTGCTCTTTGAAGTCTGCTGATAACATGGAATATAATATGCGTTTTTATTCATGTACCCAGGCAACATCATGGCTAAAGGCCTGTGGTCTCAGGGGAAGGTCTGTCTCTCTCAAATCACTGAGATCTGTGTCCATATCAAAACAGGTCCTTTGTGTACTGGCTTTTAATTTAAAGATAAACAGGGCATCTCCTTGTTGTCAATCAAGAACATTTTGCTTGGTAAAACCTCCACCAGGAGGGAAAGAGAATTTTGCCTATTTCAGTGCAATGATTTAGGGGAAGCGCTTATAAATCCTGCCTCACCTGACCTGGCTGGCACATACAGAGGAGCAATCACCAGCGCTTGTACGTTAATTAATCAAGACTCTCAGAAATACAGATTCTTAACAGCTTCGGATGCCTTTCACCTTTCCTGGTTTGAGTCCAGCTCAGATCAGTAGGGATGGAGGCATACAAGTGACTTCTGCTTGCTTGTTTGGTACTGACAAGAACTGGTGACCTCAGTTGAGATTCTGTTTCATTAGGCACCTACAGGTTTAATATCAGAGTTATAATTAGTCATCTCAGTGAGCAGGCTTGGGCCAAATATGTGGCAACACAGGCACCAGAGCAAGTGCCTTCAGGTCATGCTGGAGGGAGACTAGCCTGTGATTGATTGGACATTTTGGGTTTCATAGTGTGCTCCATACTTGCTCTCATTTTCCATTGCTTGCTCTCTTACATGCTCCCTCTCCGAGGGAAAGGGGAATTAAAGGATATCATTTTCTCTGTCAATCAAATAGACTAGTGACTCTCATGAGAACTCAGCTGTACTCAAAGTCATTCAGCTTATTTTCAAGCCATAAAAATAATAGAAAATTGTTTTACTCCTGAAATAAATTTCCCTCTGATTTATTTATTTATTTATTTATTGCAAATATGAAGACACTTTGGTATCTTTTTCGAGGGAAAATAATTGTCTCTGAAAGGTAGAGAGTGAATGTATCTCAGTGGATTTTTTAAGCTTTATGATGGGGGTCTGTATTTTCTGATATGTCTGTGCAATGCCTGACACAAAAGAATGTTGCTCACGCTTAGGAGTCTGCAAGGTGGTTCCTGAAGGAACCGTGGCAATGTTGTATCATCATTTAATGTAATTTTGTGTGTTTTCACATGTGTACAATGTACCTCTGATAAACTACAAACCTTTATTAGGATTTTAAGATGCTTAAGGGAAGGCAGACACACAAGTAGGGGACTATTAGAGGAAACTGTGAAGATCATGGAAGATAAGAGGCAGAAAAAATAGAGAAATGAGAACCTTTGGGATAATTTCTTTTTTGTTATTCTCCTACAGTACAGAATTAAGTTGTTTAAACCTACAGCTTGAAATTTACAAGGAGAAAAGCATGTTTCTTGAGATAGTCGAATGCAGTTCTTCACCTGTTTGATGTGGTAACAAGATGATTTTTCAGGTTTCTGTGGTGGTTACCTCTTGCATTTCCTCATCACCCAAGTTGGTACCTTGTTTTCTGGCAGATCATGGGATTTTCCTGGAAACTTGTAGCTGCTGATGTACCTGACAACACAAAAATGAAAGAATTTGGGCACCTACATGCAAAAACTTTGAGTCCTATCATCTTCTTTGGAATCTAAAATGTTTAGACATTAAAGTCCTCAGGAAATACAGCATTATTAATGTAAGATCTCCACTGTGTGCTGAACTCTTTAGTGCTAACCTCTCTGGCTTGATGTCCTCATGGGTAATAATGACTGAGAAGACACCAAGAAGAATGATTTTTTATTGTGTCCACAAAAGTGCTGCTTTAGCAACTGTAACTTCTGCTTTTAAAGAGGATGTCGTCAATGTAAAGGGCAGCTCTATATTTCTCCGTGACTAAAGCAGAACCATTACTGTCCAGAAAAATGACAGAGGAATGGATTTACTGCTTTAAGGGCTCCTCAATAAGTCATTGGTTTCAGTGGAAAAGCGTTTGCCTAATTTATTGAGGAAGCAATCAGTCACTAGAAAATACATCTCATACATGAAAGTAGGCACTTGGGTCTCTGCCCAGCTCAACCAACTGGCATGACAGTAACAGGTCGCCATAAGGGTAGACCAGTGCTGGTAGTTCCTGACATAAAGGTTGTGTTTTCTCTTTTTTAATTAATTTCTTTATTGTTTTTTTTTTAATATATATTATTTTTAATAGTGGCTTCAGAAGCCGCTGGGAAGTACCAATGTGGAAAACATGCAAGGACAGCCTTGAGAGAGATCTGACAGCTTGCACAGGCAAAGGGGTTGAGCACTACGTCTGCTGTGGAGTGGGCTTCTATTGCAGAGAGTGAGATTCAGGCTGGCCTTTAGAAAAAAGTGTCTAGCAGGAAGGCTCAGTAAGGCTTTTGAATAAGTATACTAAGTTTAGTTCAGTCAGTGACTGGAAGTTTTAAGGCAAATCAGGACATGGTAAACCTGTAGGTAATTATGGGAATCAGAAACACTCTACAGTGATCATTTGACCTCTGCTTTTATGAGGGTTATTCACTTCCTATTAAAACAAACAAACAAAAAGGCTAACTTGCAGTGAATAAATGACAAAGTAGATAGCTTTATAAGCTTTTCCAAGCTGGAACAAAACTTCTTCATATTTCCTATCTGAATGTGCTGAATTTGTAATGGACAGCAGTGGGGGAAAAAAAAAAGAGTAGAATGACAGATATTCATTATTTACTTATTGCACTTCACTGATTTTAATACTTTTCTTAGAAGTTATCTCTGAAATATTGTGAAGTAACATCCGCTTTCCTTGAAAAGAAAAGTTGACTTTGAATCCTCACAGCCACACTGAAAAGTGTGAACTGTAAACAAAAAGCTTGGAGGAATTTTCTTTTTATTTAAAAAAAACAACAAACCTTTCAAAACATTTTTCTTTAACCTTTTCCTTTTTAAACTCATGTCATTGTTTTGATAGACATAATTCCTTGTTGCTGAAATCGTTGCATTAGAAATACCATGTATATCAGAAGTTAGAAAGGTTTCACTTCTAATGGTCAGGTCCATTCTACAGGGTGTTGTCATACTATTGATTTCTTCTGAAGTTTGCCTCTTCACTATTGACTTTCCTGGCAGTGGAGATATTTTCTGTGTTTTGGTATCATTCCTATTGGGATCTGGAGCTGAAGCACAAGCATTTGCCCTTTTAGTTCTTATTGTAAGTGCCGGTCAAACAATCTCTGTAGAAGCAGGAGAGTGGAGAGTTTTTTTAAGTAAAAACTCAATTTTCAATTAAATGCTACATTCATATCATTCAGCTTTGAGAAATGTAATGTTTAGGTCAGAACACTTGAATTTCAAAGTCTCAAACAGTTAAATCAAGAAGCTGTTCTGCCTGGCTGGCAGAGCTTCCAAGCTGTCATTCTCTTCTCCAGGGTGCAGCTCCAGCACTTGATGCATCTCCAGTAATGTTCCTACTCTCATGAGCAACAGATAGATCGTTTCCTTTCCAGAGAAACACTAATGTGCATCATAGAAAATGCATTACTCTCAAGATGCTTCATTTGCAAAGGCATTCAGGGTATTTCATCTACAAGTTCCATGGGGTACCACAAAAGAGCTCAGTATCCTTCCCAGTGCCTTCTGTGATGGTTGCACTGTGTACACTAATCCTTCCAAGTAGGTGTCTTCAGTCCTGGGATTTTCTTTCTCATTCTATTGATCCGAAACTTATTTTTTAAGCTTCCTTGACATATTGTAAACCTTATCTACTCATCCAGGCTTTTGCTGGAGGCCAGTAGTTTGAGAAGGTTGAATTTCATTTTGTTGGTGTGAAGGAATTTACTCAAACTTGTTCTTAGTTAATTTTGTGTCTTGTTAATTGATGTTTCATCATTTTTGTACATGCATCCAGAGGGGATCTGCATTGGATCCATTTTTTATGGTGTGGAAAATAAGTAAATAACATAAGTAAGAATGCCCAAGGATGTCTTCATCCCTTTCACCAGTGTTTTTTTCTATAAAAAATGGTGTGAATTCTTCAGAGATTGCTAATTGTTCCAGAGACCCCAGGAGGAACCTCACCTCATCAGATATATCAGGTATAAGTTTGCCCCGGGGTATACACTCTGCTTCTTTTGGTTTGCTGACAGTATTTGATATTTCCTACCACCAACTCCGGGAGTGTGGAAGCATAGCTGAGGGAAAGCCTTGAGAACACTTGGAAATTGCAGGATGTCATTTCGTGGCTTCTAATGGGGGACTCTGATTGATGGGACTACTTTGGAGGAATTTGTGGTTGCTTTCTTTAAAAAAAAATAAATAATAAAGAAATAGTGAGGGGTAAGACAGGGCAGGATTGGTTGCAGAGCTCATGGTTTTTCTACTTGAAGTATCTCCTGCATAGTAGAAATAGTTTTACAAACTTACAAGTTTGCCATAAGTTGATCAGCAGGACTTTACTGTTATCTGAATCTATTAACTGTAAGAGTTAGGTCTTCATAAACAAGCATTAAAAATTAAACAACTGATGCTACTAGAAGCAAATACCTCCTAAACACAGTTCCTATCTTCCTAAATGATACTCAATTCATATCATGCATGTAAGTGTTGAGATACCTCTCAAGTATTTGGAGGCCAAAGAGACCACTACAACCAATAAATTATTGCAGTGTTTTATTATCTTTCAGTAAGCTCACCACAATCCTTTCAGAAACTTTTAAGTCTGTTGCTGCTTACTGCTATTTGTTTTTAGTACTACTGTACAATTTACAAGGCAAAGGTGAGTAGGAACTTAGTATGGACCTTTTCCTTGAAAGATTTTCTTTAGGACTCATAGCATGTATGTACAGGATCTTTCAATAAAGGTGCATTTTAAGCTGATGTTGAACTGTGCTTCTTAACTTGTCACATGGCAAAGGATTTTTGCACAGGTTTTGCAGATTACTTTGGTTTTTACTTCTGTGTTTTCTCTAGTTTCAACTGAATTTTTTTTTTCTATTTTGCTTTCTGGAACATATTTGTCTAGTCAAATCTTGCACTGGGTATGGAAATATTTTGTGGAATCCCCAAGGAGTTGATTGGAATGGCAATCCATTTGTTTGAATAAACACCGTGCGTAGAATAAGCTTTCAGTAGTAATTTCCCTTTTGTGATTCCAGATCCTATGGCCAACTCAGCCTCATATTTTGCACACTGAATTTCTGAGACTTTTTACAAAAACATTCCTCATTTGAATGTACCCATTTTGAATGCTCATCATTTTTTATCTATTTCTCATTTTCACCTAACTCATTTCTCTCTTCTGATTTCACTTTCCAAGTCCCTTGCTTTCCCACTTCAGTTGATTGCTGCTGGGACTAAGGTTATAATTTAGTCAGTCTGTTCTCTGCTACTTGAAAAAAATCCTCTTTCTGGACAGAAAATTTTTCTTGAACCTGTCTTTTAGAGTCTTCTTTTTTTTAACCTTTGTATGTATTTTTATGGAGTCTTCTGCTGCTGCAGTGTCCTCTCATCATTCAATGGAAATGCTTTCCTTGCTCTGACTTCCCTGTCTCACACCTTACACTTCTGTGCTGCCTGTGACTCAGTAGTATGAGATGCCTATCGTTACAGATTACAAGAATGTGTTCCACCCTAGGGTGAACTCTACAACAGCTATTTAGCCAGTGATACCTTCCACACATTTCCTGTGATGTTAGCTATATGTTAGTCCGAATTCTCATTTGAAACCTCAGCCCCTGCAGAATTAGAGCAATAGTAAACCAGATGTTGGTATGTTTTAGAGAAATGTAAATGTGAACCAGTGTTGGGCTGAAAACATCAGAAGAGGTGGAACAGGTGTGAAGCATCTGAGCAGAGGGTCTGGCCACCTGCAAGATTACTGCAGTTATGAGTAGACTGGGCCTTTGATCATGTAATTAATCAGGATATAAAGAAGAAAAAATACGAAAAGGATAGAAAAGATTGTACTCTGTTATTATATACATTCCACTACTGGCAGCTTTGGTAACAAACAAATGTAATTTTTCATTTACAAAGTTTCTTTTTTTTTTTTTAATATGCACTAATTAAGTCCAAAAAGAATGGTTTAGACCTGAAACCATGAGAATCACTATTTAGAACATGTTCAGGAAGGCTTACATTGACTAAGTTGACTTTCTCAAAAATAGTTATCTATACCAGTGGCAACTTTTGAGAATAATCTTATGCACTTACAGATCATATTAAAATACTCAAAGCATGAGATATTCATAGCTGCTATCAGCTACCAATCACCAGAACATCAAAGAATGGTATAAAAACTTCCTTAAATATTGTTCTGTAATGCATAGAGGAGGAAATGCTATCCCTCTTATTATGAGGAGACTGACATCTTGAGAGTTTCATGCTGCTATTACAAAAATATCCTTTATAGTGCACAATAATAATATTGCATTCAACATGAGAATTCTGTGTTAAGTTTTATGTTCACTGTCAAAGAGAAACTGATCTGAGAACTACCTGGAAATGCTTGCTGACGTATGCATGAGCATGACTTTAACACAAACTGAATAAATTCTAAATAATTGATATTTGTACCTTCTGCATTAAAAAGGTCAGATTCTATGAGACTAACAATTATGAGCTAAATTGACAGGGAGAAAGCATTTACATGGAAAAACATAAAAAATTAATTGGAATTTGCTCAAGAACGTGTTAATAAATGCCAAAAAGTCACAATCTCGTACTCTGAGGCACAAAATCTATTCCTTAAAAAATCCCTTAGTCCTTAGATTGAAAAGAACAACGGTCAAATTTGTGTGTGTACGTACATGTTTGCGTGTGTATATATGTATACATACTTGCGTGTGATAAATGAAAACGTTAAAAGTAAATTAATATGAAAATATACTAAAGGAAGCAAGAAGGCATGTAGAAATTTGTAGTCAGCAGATGAAGAGACACCACCAATATTTTTTTTAGGTACATGGAAAGCATGAGAATCATAGCAATAATGTTGTTGCATTAATGATACTTCTCAATAATATTAACAGAAAGTTCAGTATTTCTGTTCCGTTCTTCTAAGTCAATAAATATTAACATCAGATAATGACCAACATTAGTATATCTAATTAGATATTTTATATAAATTATAAATATATACATTTCAAGTCTAATGTATATAAATGTAAATAATAAATGTATATAAATGTATACATTTCAAAATCTAGGGCAGTGATAGAAAGTAATGATATTTAGTCATTAATATTGATTTATTCTAGTAAAGCAGAGTGTATCCCAGAGAACTTGAATAAAACCGCCATGATACAAATATTTAAAAACAAGTATGATTTGGATAACTACAAATTTGTTAGTCCTTGATCAATTGTGGGCAAAATAAAGGCATGTCTGAAACATGGCTATACTAACAAATCAGTTAATGAAGAGGGAATTAATAAATGTAATTCAATACAATTTTATGGAAAAAAGGGTCTTGTTTAACTGAGTTGATGCTATTTTTAAAAATGAAATTACATGTCTGTTTTATAAATGTAATATTGTTGATATAATGGACTTCTCGCAGACACTTTGAACGATGCTCACATGAATATTGATTTGTAAGGCAGAGTGATACAAAATCAATGGGACATACGTTGAGTGCATTGAAAACTTGTTAAACAATGGATCTCCAAGTCTAATTACAAAAAGAGAATTTCTGTCAAATATCTTGTGTTTCCCACAAGAATCTGTTCTCAGCCCTACATTGTTTAACAAACATATCAATAGCTTGGAAATAAAAATTAGAATGTAATTATAGTCTATGTCTGTAAATAACACAAACTTGGGGAAGCATGGAAAGGAACAGATTGCTGGGCAATCCAGCAATTTGAAGACGTAGAGCAAATGCTGTGTTGCATCTGATCCATATATGGGATTATTTGCCTGGAAAACAGAAATATTGCATCTACATAATGAATGGAAAGTTCTTTTGAAAGCAGTGGTAGAACAGATCATAGGTGGTGTTCATTCTCCCTGAGCGTGGTTCAAAAAGCTGGTGTAATCTTTGAATGTTTAAATGCAAGCAAACTGAGTAGAAGCAGTAAGGTTAAATTAACTCTGTATTTGGCACTGTTGAGCCTGCAGCTGAAATATTACTTGGTTCTGGTGTTGTCTACACTTCAGATGGATATTGATGAACTGGAAGGGACCCAGAGAAGAGCCACATGAGTGCTTGAAGGCTTGGGAAATGTGCTTTGTTGTGAAAAGACTCAAGCAACTCCAGTTATCAAAGAAAAATTAGGGAGTGTCCTGACTGCAGTCTAAGTATATTTGTAGAAGGAAGGGTATGGGCAGAAGGAATAAGTTTGATAAGGCTCTGCAGTGTAACAAACAAAGGTGAAAAAATGACTGTGAGTTCAAACAGGATAAAGTTCAACTAAAAATGAAGTGCAAAATTGAATACTGAGCAAACTAACCACTGGAGTAACCTTATAAGAGTTGCAATAGATTTCCTATCACTGGAAGTTTTAAATTCTGCATTGGATTTATCTTAAGGAAA